>NW_027649782.1:3107612-4472612 GCF_965287045.1 Carcharhinus amblyrhynchos | reverse complement strand
TATTCTTCCACACCGTGTCTGGAGGATTACGCCCTTCGTTACCCAGTACCTGCTTGTAATTTGCTGGCCTGTTTGTAATAAAGGAAGCACCAAGGATTTGCAGAGTCATGCTCATAGTCACGGACCCTGAACAATGTGGTAAGGCCACATTGATTGATAAAGCTGCCAAACTAGTTGACATGCAAGACCAGTTCCCTCCCCGTTCTGATTTGAATAGTGCTTTGAGTTTTTTCTTATATACGTCCACCCTGGGGGGGTGCAAACAGGTTAAATATTTCATCTGGAAGATGGCACCTGCAACAGTGCAGCACTCCCTCAGTCTACTCATTGTAACAACCTTCAACTAGCTTACCAATGTTCTGGGTATAACTAAATGTATTGAGACATCAGGATCTTCATAAATTGCAGTGGGTTCATCAATGTCATTATAATAACCAGACTGCATGCTAAAGTTTAATGTAAACAGGTCACAGTGCAGTCAGAGGCAGATTTGTTCCCCGGAGCGGACGATCTGATTGAGGCTTCTGCACACACATTGGCCCTATGGATGAGACCTTCAGCCAAAGTGTGTGGGATCATGCACGGGGCCTGTCCTCAAATGTGGGAGCGTCCCACTGTTTGGAAATTCTGCTCCCAGCGCGGGATCGAAAGAACGATGGGTTGAGCCGATGCCTTACCTGCAAGCTGCAGCCACTCTGAGGAAGGCCCCGCTTCAGAGAAATGGCAAGCGGCAATGGAACTGTGACTGAGACAACATCAGCGTGAAAAAGCATCAGGGAAGAGATACGGGCTGTTGCTCCATCTGAAGTCCAAGCTGATTGATGTCATAATATCCTGTGTCTTCAGTAAGAATCAGGCTTATTGGTGACATCAGAGAGTGATGCCATGGCAACAGTGACTCGGAAATTCCAGAGCTCCAGAGATACAAACAGGGAGGGGCCCCTCACACTGAGACACCCCCTCCCACCCCACACACACACCCACACAGACACATACATGCACGCACAGACACATAGATGCACGTACAGACACACACAAAAAGACGCATGCACGTACATACACACACACACAAAGACACATGAACACATGCATACATGCACGCACAGACACATACCCACACATATATCCAGAAACATACGCACACACACAAATATCCATCCATGCCCACACACATAGACACACACACACAAGTCCACTCGCACACGCAGACACAAACATGCACACATACCCATATACAAAGACACATACATGCACGGACACACGCACACAAAGACATACACATGCACTCAGACACATATCCACACACACACACACACACACACACACACACACACACATGCACACAACACATTAATCCACTGCTACATGCATGTAAGTAACATTTGCATGACGGAAGTACCAGGCAGCGATCATTTCCAACAAGAGAGACTTTCAATTACATTGCCACGACTGAATCCCCCACTGTCAACTCTGGGGGGGGTGGTTAACCATTCCAGAAACGGAGTGTTTGAAAGGGTACACACTGTGAGTTTGTTTCCCGTGGCAGGGGAATTTAGGGATTATAGACTCTGCATAAAAGGTCAGCCATTTAGGGCTGAGATGAAGAAATATTTCTTCGCCCAGGAAGGTTGTGAATCTGTGGAATTCTCCAGAGAGCTGTGGCTCAGTAAATAAGAACATTCAGGATTGAGATTGATATGAAGGGAAGTTTTGGATGCTGGGGGAATCAGGAGGACGGGACAAGACAGTGAGGTTGATATCAGATGTTGTCCAATGGCACAGCAGACTTGGGGGTTAATGTGGTCTAATTCTATACTCCATATAGATTTGCGACAAGACTTCTGTACTCCTGGACTCAAGCCATTCTTGCAATAAAGGAATAGACAACTTAGGTGAGATCCTCCGGCCCCCGAGTTTCCCGCTGACATTGCTTGCTAGCGATGGGATGCTCTGGTCCCACCGTGGTCAATAGGAATGCCCATTGGTTTCACCCCACATCGGGAGGAAACCCACGGGCGGGGCGGGGCTGCGCTGCCGGCAGGACTGGAGAATCCCACTGGCGTGACCGGCTGGAGAATTCTGGCCCAATTATCCTCCTAATTACTTCTTACACACGCATGTTAACCTGGGAGCAAGAATCCCCACATCCTTCCGAAAATCAGTGACCACCTTCTGACAATTTTTCTGGGTTTTCCATCCTTTTTGCCAATGTAGATCATTTGACATTTCTCCACATTATAAATCCACCTTCTTCCCTAATAACCAATGTGTTCCCCTCTGGAACCTCTCTGCCCAATTATTGAACCGTAGAATCCCTCCAGTGCAGAAAGAGACCATTCAGCCCATCAGGTCTGTACCAACTCTCCGAAAGAGGATCTTACCCACATCCTAATACACCCCCCCGCTTCCCAGAATAGATTTAAAACCACACAATCCAAATACTCTCTCCTCTTTGTAGTTTGAACTTGGAGCTGTAACACAAAACATTTCACAGCGACGTCATTCATCTCTCCGAATAATTAGCAAAAGTTCAAATTTGTGTATTCACAATTTACAGAATGCAAAATGGAACTAGACGTCCTAGGTTTTTTAAGTTTGAGTTTATTTATTAGTGTCACAAGTAGGCTTACATTAACAATGCAATGAAGTTACGGTGAAAATCCCCTAGACGCCACACTCCGGCGCCTGTTCGGGTACAACTGAGGGAGAATTTAGCACGGCCAATGCACCCTAACCAGCACGTCTTTTACACAGAGGGTGGTGGGTGCCTGGAACTCACTGCCGGGGGAGTTAGTGGAAGTAGATACGATAGTGGCGTTTAAGGGGCGTCTTGACAAATACACAAACAGGTTGGGAATAGAGGGATATGGTTCCCGGAAGGGTAGGGAGTTTTAGTTCAGTCGGGCAGCATGGTTGATGCAGGCTCGGAGGGCCAAAGGGCCTGTTTGTGCTGTAATATTCTTTGTTCTTTGTTTTTCGGACAGGAGGAGGAAACCGCAGCACCCGGAGGAAACCCACACGAGGGGAATGTGCAAACATCACACAGACAGCGACCCAAGCCGAGAATCGAACCCGGGTCCCTGGCACAGTGAATGCCAGGGAACATTGTGACCTTAAAATTAGGCTCCTTTCTCCATAAACTAGGCTTGTACTCGTTAGAGTTTAGAAGAATGAGGGGAGATCTCATTGAGACGTATAAGATGATGAATGGGATGGGTAGGGTAGAGGTGGAGAGACTCTTCCCGCTCAGAAAGGACAGTAGGACTAGGGGGCACAGCCTCAAGATAAAGGGGGGCCGGTTTAGAACGGAGTTGAGGAGGAACTTCTTCACTCAAAGGGTGGTGAATCTCTGGAATTCTCTGCCCGTTGAAGTGGTGGAGGCTGCCTCGCTAAATATTTTTAAGACGCGGGTTGATGGGTTTTTGATAAGAGAGGGGATTAAGGGTTATGGGGAGAGGGCGGGAAAGTGGAACTGAGCCACGACAGATCAGCCATGATCTTATTGAATGGCGGGGCAGGCTCGAAGGGCTAGATGGCCTACTCCTGCTCCTATTTCTTATGTTCTTATGTTGTGCGAGTGTGTAGTCTTTAAATGTTGTCAAAGCGATGGGCAATGAATGCTTCCAACTTCCCATAGTGGGATGATCCGATGAAAGAGTTCTTTTCCTCAGGAATGAAGCAGGTATTAGGAATTTGTGAAGTTAGTTTGAGGTCTGCATTCCAACACTCATTTACTTAAGACAGCCATCGCCAGCTCTGGAAAATTAGGCCGTGAGATTGAGTGCGCGAACGTAACTGATCTGGAAGCAGGAATAATTATTCCACTCGCGTACTGAAGGAGCTGAACGCTGGCCCTGACCCAATGACAGACACATTTCCCAAGGGAACACTGCAATGGGATTAAGGGCTAGGCACAAATCTGTACAGTGTCCCAAATGAAGCCATCACTGGACAATGGCATTCAGGAAAGTTAGGCCTCCGTTCAGCCTGACAGGCTTCTCTTATCGGGACACTGTAGGCCTCAACCAACAAGGCCAGGGTTCCATAAATAACTGCTCCACCTGATTTCGCCGAACCCACCTTCTAACTGTGACCTTTATCCTCCTCAGTCCCAGTCACAATTCCTTCCCAGTTCCCCGGGCTCCCTTGATTACCAAGGTGAGTACATAACACATCATTCCTGAGGTAACTACACCTCCGAATTACATCAAGCACTTTGACACACCCTCTGATAGTGAAAGTTACAATATCATAGCACGCCTTTTCGTCAACATTTCAACCAGCCTCTCTCTCTAAGGGCTAACCTGGGTGACTCCTCAGGGGAATTGGCTTGAGGGGGACTGTTGAGGAGTCCACAGCTCACCATTTCGACAATAATCAGACACATGGCCCCGGATGCGAGGACTGCTCCTGTGCACCTGTTTAGGGGTATGAAGGAAATAATTCCCCTCGATTTCTGCTGTCTTAGGATAAAGGATACTCCTTTAGTCTGTATGTCCTCACATTCTCCACATTTTATCAGACCCTTAGCCCACCATCACCTCATCAGCCTATCCCTTTCTTTGTATGAGACCCTCAGCTTCTCATTTCACTCTTGTTTCCGTCAAGCAACTTGGAATATTTTCCACTTTGAGGAGGCTACAGCAATGCAGGTTGTTGTTGATACGTCCTATGTCTAAACTTGCATTAGACCCACGCCAGCATTGACGTGAGACAAAAAAGACAAGGGACCCTCCATCTCCTCGGCACAATTCCCCATGCTCTCCAATTCCCTACGATCCCTCTGCCTCGCTGTTAGTCTCCACACCCTCACACATCTTTGCAGAAACCACTTCCTGAATGCTCGTGCCATGGATTGGTAAACGTTGCCTCATTTGGATCAATTTTCCTGGCAACTCCAAGCACCAAACTAGATCAATAAGGACTGGGGGGGTGGGTTGCAGAATGGGAGGGGTTGCAAGGCCAGGAGGAGGCAAAGGTTTTCCAGCACCTCACCCTCTGAATGTAAATTTACACAGCCCACCTGCAGAGGGCAGCGAAAGCCAAGTTTCCAAAGGCGCTGAAACAAAGAGAGTTTGTGGGAATTATCCCAGAAAATGACATTGGTCAATGCCAGAGTTTTTGCTCCCTCCACCCTATCAACATATCCTCCATTCCTTTCTTCTCCATCTGCTTATCCAGCTTCTTCTCGAGCGTGTTTCTATCATAGAATCTCTACAGTGCAGAAAAAGGCCATTTGGCCCATCGGGTCTGCACCAACTACAATCCCACCCAAGTCCTATCCCCGTAACCCGGTATATTTACCCTCCTCCTCCCCCTGACAGTAAAGGGCAAATAAGCATGGCCAAGGCACCTAACCTACACACTTTGGGTCTGTGGGAGGAAACCGGAGCACCCGAAGGAAACCCACGCAGACACGGGGAGAATGTGCAAATACCACACAGGCACAAGGCTAGAATGGAACCCAGGTCCCTGACACTGTGAGGCAGCAGTGCTAACCCCTGTGCCATTGTGCTGTCCCAAACTATATCACGTGCACACTCTCACACTCTTACCATTCCTCTAGATACAGAGAATTTTCCTGAACCCATTATTGGATTTATTGGTGATTTCTTTTCATTTACGTTCCCTGTTTTTGGAATTTAATTCTGGAATGAATGCCCGGGTTCTGAAGCAATTCAGTTGTGGAACCTGTGTGCTATGTCAGGATTCCCTCAGATGCACAGATTGATCAGAGTGAAACATTATTACCTCCACTATTAAACATCAGTGGGGTGACTGGAATTGGCTATTTCCCAATTGGCACCATGGCCCACCTTGACCAATCACTCCTCCCACCACCGGTGGCAGCAGTGAGCGCCATCTACAAAATGAACTACAGGCATTCACCAAAGGTTTCTTCAACGTCGAACAATGGAATTGCTACAGCGCAGAAGGAGGCCATTTGGCCCTTTGAGTCTGCACCGACTCTCCGACAGAGCATCCCCCCCAGGTCCCACCCCGCCCTATCCCCATAACCTCATGCATTTAAAGTACAAAGAAAAGTATACCAGAGGAACGGACCCTTCATCCCTCCAAACCCCTGCCGATCACGATACCCGAACTAAACTCAAAAAAACTCTGACTTTACTCAGTCCAAATATTTCTATTCCTTCCCTGTTCATATACCCATCCAGATGCTTGTTAAATGTTGCTAATGTGCGTACTTCCATCTCCTCTGGCAGGCATTCACCCCTCTCTGCATGAAAAACTTCTCCTGCACATCTCCCTTAAACTTTCCCCCTCTCCCCTTGAACCTGTGCCCTCTTGGAATTGAACGTTCCACCCTGGGAAAAAGCCCCTGACTACGCACCCTGTCTATACTTCTCATCATATTGTAGGCCTCTATCAGGTCTCCCCTCAGCCTCCGTCTTTCCAGTGGAAACAATCCCACTTTATTCAACCTTCCCTCGCAGCCAACACCCTCGAGACCTGGCAACATCCTGGTGAACTTTCTTTACCAAAGCTTCCATGTCCTCCTGGTAGTGTGGTGACCGGAACTGCACGCAATACTCCAAATGCGGCCTAAACAAGGTTTTATAGAGCTGCAATGTGATTTCCCAACTCCTATACTCAATGCCCCGGCTGATGAAGGCGAGCATATGCCTTCTTAATGACCTTGGCCACCTGTGTTGCCACTTGTAGGGGACTGTGGACCTGCACGCCCAGATCCCTCTGTATGTTAATGTTCCTAAGGTTCTGCCACTCACAGAATAATTCACAACTAAATTTGATCCTTCAAATATTTGTCCTCACATTTGTCCGGACTAAACTCCATCTGCCATTTGTGTGCCCATGCCTCCAATCTATCTATATCCTGTTGAATCCTCTGACAATCCCCAGCACTATCAGCAACCTTTGCATCATCCACAAACTTACTAATAATTCACCCACATTTTCCTCCAAATTATTTATACGTACTACAAACAATGGCGGTCCCAGCACCGATCCTTATGGAAAACCACTAGCTATAGATCTCCATTCTGAAAAACATCTTTCCATCGCTACCCTCCATCTTCTATAACCAAGTAAAAAGTCTGACAACACCAGGTTTCAGTCCAACCGATTTATTTGATAGTAAATTCACTATAACCAAGCCAGTTTTGTATCCATCTAGCCAGCCCACTTTCCCTCTTACCTGGATTGCTGAGGTTTATCACGCACCATAACAGGTTTGACACCATGCTGGATAAAGCAATCGGAACCCCATCAACCACTTTCTCCATTCACCCCCTCCCTCTGATGCCCAGTGGCAGCCGTGTATACAATCGATAAGGTGTACGGTGGCAGCTCACCAAGGCTCCTTTGGCAGCACCTTCCAAACCCATAACCCAGAAGAACAAGAGCCGCAGACACATGGGAACACCGCCAATTGCAAGTTCTCCACTAAAGCCACACGCCATCCTGACTTGAAAATATATCCCCGTTCCTTCACTGTCGCTGGGTGTAAAAGCCAAGCACTCCTGCCCTAACAGCACTGTGGGTGTACCTACACTACCAGGACTCCAGCGGTTCAACAGGGCAGCTCATCCACCACCCTCAAAGGCGTGGGCTGAAATCCTCACCACAAATAATCTAGATGAGAACCCATAGAGCTAAATGGAAGATTTGCCCCACTCTGTGCCAGAGGTTGAGGGAACGGAAGTATATGAATAGTTGGACGCAGAATTACAGATATCTCTGACACAGATACACTAACTTCATTTCACCAATAACTGAAATGTGACGTGACTGAATATGATGAACATAAAGGTTGTGATTTTGACACCTTTACCACCCTGTCCTTCTGTCTTCCAGAACCTTCTCATGCACAGTAACAGGACAAAGAACAAAGAAAAAAGAACAAAAACAGCCCGGGAAACAGGCCCTTCGGCCCAACAAGCCCACGCCGCCATTTTAACATTACCAGTCCCCCCCTCCACCCATGACCCTTATCTATGCTTATGGCAATCCACATTGAGGGAAAACTAATTTAGGGACAATTTATTACCTCCAATCAGCCTAAGAGCACATCTTTGGGGTGTGGGAGGAAACCGGAGCACCCGGAGAAAACCCACGCAAGCACGGGGAGAATGCGCAAACTCCCACAGACACCGGCCCAAATCCATGTGTCTGCACAGCAATCAGTGATAGTCACTGAGCTGTGGTGTTGCCCAGTACCTGGTCCAGTTTAAGCACACACTAATGACATGAAGCACTAGGCCAATCTCGAACATTCAAGGGCAGCCCTAGTACGACCCATCAGGACAACCATGAGGACTATTTCTCAGGTAGAATATAGAACAGTACCGCACAGGAATAGACTCTTTGGTTCACAGTACTGTGCCAAATATGATGCCAAATTAACCTAACCCCTTCTGCCTGCCCGTGGTCCCTATCCCTGCATTCCTTGTATATTCATGTGCTTATCTAAAAGCCCCTTAAATGCCCCTATCGTGTCTGCCTCCAGCACCACCAGTGGTAGCACATTCCAGGCACCTACCACTCTCTGTATAAAAAACGTACCCCTCACACCTCCTTTGAACTCTCACCTTAAGTGCATTCCCGCTAGCATTCAACTCTGGGAAAAAGATTCTGACTATCAACCCTATCTACGCCTCTGATAATTTTATGGACTTCTATCAGGTCTCCCCTCAGCCTCCGTCACTCCAGGGAAAACAAGCCTAGTTTGTCCAGCCTCTCCTTGTAGGTCACACCCTCTAATCCAGGCAGCATCCTGGTAAACCATTTCTGCACCCCCTCCAAAGCCTCCACTTCATTCCTGTAATGTGGTGACCACAATTGAGCACAATACTCTTAAGTGCAGCCTAACCAAAGTTTTATAAAGATACAACATGATATCCTGACTCTTGTACTCAAAGCCCCCAGCCAATAAAGGCAAGCATGCCATACGCCTTCTTTACCACCCTGTCTATTTGTGTGGCCACTAATATCCTGATCCTTGCTGGGGATGCAGCATTGCAAACTGCACGGCCAATACTCCAGCACAAATCAGGGGCCCACTCAGACAGCGAGCTGTATATTCACCTTGACACTCACAAATCAGCACAGACAGGTGCTGGTAGAAGGGGCAGCAAGGGAAGATTCGTGTCACAGGGAGCAATCCCTCTCAAAACTCCTCAAAGCTGGTCACTGATGCTGAATTAAGAACATAAGAAATAGGAGCAGGAGTAGGCCATCTAGCCCTTCGAGCCTGCCCCGCCATTCAATAAGATCATGGCTGATCTGAAGTGGATCAGTTCCACTTTCCCGCTTTCTCCCCATAACCCTTAATTCCCCTTGTCTATCAGAAACCTATCTACCCGTGACTTAAATATATTCAGCGAGGCAGCCTCCACCACTTCGACGGGCAGAGAATTCCAGAGATTCACCACCCTTTGAGTGAAGAAGTTCCTCCTCAACTCCGTTCTAAACTGCCCCCCCCGCCTTATCTTGAGGCTGTGCCCTCTAGTCCTGCTGTCCTTTCTGAGCGGGAAGAATCTCTCTACCTCTACCCTATCCTTCCCTTTCGTTATCTTATACGTCTCTATAAGATCCCCCCTCATCCTTCTAAACTCCAACGAGTACAGACCCAATCTATTTAGTCTCTCTTCATAGTCCAACCCCCGATTCTGGGGGCACGGAGCTATGCTGGAGAAGAAGGTGGCGAGAAATGCATCAGATACCCAGCCTGGTACTGACACACACTGTCCACACTGCGGAGAGAGTGCAGCATGCTCTAATGACGTACGCATTTCAGAGTGCGTACCTTAAACTACTGTCAATCGTTACCATGTTGACAGCATATGATGCAATAACCCCCCTGACAAGTGATGTGTCTTGCAGCAGCAGGTCTGGGTATGTGCGTATAATAATCTCCCTGTTAATTCTATCTATATCTCTATCTAACTGAGGCATACAATATGATCAGAGGATTAGATAGGATGGACAGTGAGAGCCTTTTTCCTTGTATGGTGATGGCTAACACGAGGGGACATAGCTTTAAATTGAGGGGTGGTAATTATAGGAGGGATGTCAGAGGTAGGTTCTTTACTCAGAGGGCTTGGAATGCCCTGCCTGCAGCAGTTGTGGACTCGCCAACTTTAAGGGTGTTCAGATGGTCAGTGGATAGGCATATGGATAACATTGGAATAGTTTAGGTTAGAGGGCCATTAGATTGGTTCCACTGGTCGGTGCAACATCGAGGGCCGAAGGGCCTGTACCGCGCTGGAATGTTCTATGTTCTATACATAGTCTTACCTTCAAATAAAGAGCCCCCATTATTAAGTTTTACAGTGCAGAAAAAGGCCCTTCGGCCCATTGTATCTGTGTCGTCCATCAAGCATCAATCTATTCTAATCCCATTTCCAGGTGGTATTGAGAAGGGGAATGGTAACGATGTCTCCAGTCCAAAGTGCTTCCACTTCTCAACTGTTATGACCACCCCCGCCCGCCCAGCTCCCACAGCGGCCTGACAAGTTGCCTCATCACTCAATGCCCAAATCCATCTCTGCATGGGTATGGGTCAAGCAGTGACTGCCAGGGACCTCAGGGGCTCCAATACCCATAGGATGCCAACCAAGAGCACCCGAGCTGTCACAACAAAGTGACGGCCTCCCCTGAAATTAAACCAGCAGCACCACGTAGAATCAGATCTCACCACCACCCATCTCCTGGACCAGCACCACATCGCTCCTGCCAACCTGCCGCTGTCTTGACGAAGATCAGTGAGGGCATTGAAAGGGCATGGTGACTCAGAGATAAAGTTTTACAGAATGAAAACAGGCCCTTCGACCCAACTCGTCCATGCAGCCCACTAAGGTAGCCCCAGTTGCCCACATTTGGCCCATATCCATCTATACCCGTCTTACCCAATGGCTTATCTGGCATCCAGTTAAAGGAGGAAGAGATACAAAGAAGTTGCCTCCCACAGAACTTGAATATTGCTGAAAAGAGAGATGTGTTGCTGAAGTTTTTCATCTTGCACTCATCAGGACAAACACAAGCATGCCAAATTTCAATCAATCACAACAATAATTCCAAGGGGGTTTGATAGATATTACAAGGTTATTATAGTGCCAAATGAAATAAAATGATTTGCACCACATGTTGCTCATTATTACATTCCAAGGACCAATGCAACCTTTACATTTGGAAGGTCCCCCATATTTTGAGATACCTGAGGCAGACAGAGAACACAATTACATCTATTCCCACAGCTCAAATTTCCTGGACAAGTCACTAGCCAGAAGGCAAAGGCAATAACTTGAGTGGATGGGACGGTGAGAGGAGGGGGAGAGTGGAGAGTGGGCAAGGAAGAGGTGTGGTGGAGAAGGTACACTCTACACTAAGCATGGCTGGCCAGGAAACTCCTCCAAACTTACTGCTCACCCACTGGTGTACTGAAAGAATTGGGGAGTTGATAACCAATCTGTTTGGCTATGTTATGTACACACCTTCTGTCTCCTATCAAGTCCTGGATGTGGGGCTCAAACCTGGGGCTTCTGGCTCAAGAGTTAGGAGCTGTCCGCACCATATCACAAGACCAATTTCATCCTGAGTAGCGTGATCCGCCCCCACCCCAGCACTTGTTTCCCCTTTACCGAGACCCGAACATGGCTGTGATCAGGATTGCACCTGAAACAGGCACAATCCACTATGGCAGGAATAATAGGAGGGATTATTATTTAAAGCGCGAAAAGCTGCAGCATGCTACGGTGCAGAGGGACCTGGGTGTCATTGTGCATGAGTCGCAAAAACCCAGTTTGCAGGTACAGCAGGTGATCAAGAAGGCAAATGGGATGCTGGCCTTTATAGCGAGGGGGATTGAATATAAAAGCAGGGAGGTCTTGCTGCAACTGTACAGGGCACTGGTGAGGCCGCAGCTGGAGTACTGTGTGCAGTTTTGGTCGCCGCACTTGCGCAAGGATATATTGGCCTTGGAGGGAGTGCAGAGGAGGTTCACTAGGCTGATACCGGAGATGAGGGGGTTGGACAATGAAGAGAGATTAAATAGACTGGGTCTGTACTCGTTGGAGTTTAGAAGGATGAGGGGGGATCTTATAGAGAAGTATAAGATAATGAAGGGGAAGGATAGGGTAGAGGTAGAGAGATACTTCCTGCTCAGAAAGGACAGCAGGACTAGAGGGCACAGCCCTCAATTAAGGGGGGAGCAGTTTAGAACGGAGTTGAGGAGGAACTTCTTCACTCAAAGGGTGGTGAATCTCTGGAATTCTCTGCCCGTTGAAGTGGTGGAGGCTGCCTCGCTAAATATATTTAAGTCACGGGTAGATAGGTTTCTGATAGACAGGGGGATTAAGGGTTATGGGGAGAAAGCGGGAAAGTGGAACTGATCCACTTCAGATCATCCATGATCTTATTGAATGGCAGGGCAGGCTCGAATGGCTAGATGGCCTACTCCTGCTCCTATTTCTTATGTTCTTATGTTCAATAGCCATTTAAATGCATTTGAATTGATTTAATGGGCTGCATGGCTAACCTTACCGGCACTTCCCCCTTTACCACTGCATTCGCCCATCCAGAATCAACACGAAACAGACACACTCCATAAAAGTCCGATTTGGGCACTCCAGTTTGTGAGGAGGTAAGTGCCCGATGGCTCTCTGCTTGAGATTGGTGGGGAAGGGAGGGTGGGGGGTGTCCGCTATGGGAATATACTGCTTTCGTTCAGTTCTCTCTGTGAGATTGCTTAATCGCCCATATCTATCCCATCAGAATGGGGCATCTGTAATGAAGACATTGAATACAGAGGCCAGGTATATATTGATTTCCCATTTGCCTACATCACAGGACAACACTTATCAATAGAACTACATTGTGTAGAACCTTTTATCTATTGGATCACCAAGTATGCTAACAATATGGATGGGAGCTAATTGAGTGTCACAGGCAGTGGTATCTCATTCTGTCTTTCTTTTCACCAATTTGGCTTTTAACGAAGCCAACTTACTGATGCATTGGGTGATCTGAGTCTCACTAACTGCCCTGATAAATGTTACCAATGTTGCCCATTCTGCACTCTCCCATTGTGGAGTTTACAGCCATCGTTGTTGGCAGTCCTCACACACGAGGAGGTGTGGTTGGATCAGGCTGCTTCCTGTTCAACTTCCTCTTCCCCAAGTTCCTGGAACAAAACCAATGCCGGGCTTTCTGCTACACCTCTGGAGAATGGCAGAGTGGGGGAAGGTCGGAGGAATTTGTGGGAAATGGCGAGTGATTTTCACCTAACTTTACCGGACGGGAATGCCAAGCGTCTAGTCAGTTTCACACCCCATCCAATATTACAGTCTAGTGACTTCAATAGGGCAAAAAATCAGGCAGGAAGTCAGCCAGTGTTACACCCAGCTCCTCGGCAGGAGACTGAGATTAACATTTTCCCCAGTGAGTTAGTGCAGGAGTTTTTCAGAGACCTATTTATTACGCTGGCTTTTACTCTTTATTAGTTAAAGCTCAGCAAATACAAAGAGCTCATGGAATCGACAATTCTGGTTGAAGACTTTATTGTCACTCAGGCCTGGTCCACAGGCGTGGGAGAATGACTTGGAGCAGCCGACATCATTCTAAGTTATAATTACTGCATTACAATTGTACATTTTTCAGAAATTACCTGCCCGCCTACTCTGCTCATCGTAACTGGACGAGCCAATCATTTTATTATGAATCATTTACCGTGGCCAATAACATTCTGGCAACATGAAAATACATGGGTCCATACAGCCTGGAAGTTCTTGCCCATTGCATCCTAGCAACCTCCAATACATGAGAGCCTGTGGAATTCAAAAGTTTCCTTTCTCATCGTCTGCTGAGCAATTCCTTATCAGGAAAATTGTAATACTCTATTCATTCGGCTTTCTGGGATTCCTCGAACTACCTGAGACCTACGCTGATAAGACAGCCCTTTTTTATTTCACTTAGTGGCTGTGTTGTTTTCAAGGAATGTGGTTCATTTTACTTAGCTATAATACCACCATGCAGTGTGTAGTTGGCCACGATCTACAGAATATTCAGAAATATATGTTTAAATTCTCTATCAGTGGTTATATGTGTGTCTATGCGGACAGCACCACTTCAGGTACTTTGTACCTTGTCTATTCTATATTCACTCTAAATTAGTTTTGTCTTAATCCATTAGTTTTTTAATCCCAAGTTATCCTAAATCCATCAAACAGTCAGTGAGTCAGTAAATCCAGAATTCAAAATGTGCAGTGCCTGATACCGTGTTGCTTGAAGTTGACACTGAGTATCAAAAATGGGAAGGAAACTAAAATGCTTCATCTTAAAAAGTGCTGAAGTAGGATTTTCTAAACTCAGAGAATGACCGCAGAAAGCAAACATGATAAACGAGAGAAGTAACAAAGTGAAACAAATGTATTCATTATCATGACAAGGCATTAAACGGAACGGTGCATGTGGAAACTTCCTTCTATTTTGTAATTGAAGGCAAAATCAGGGAAAAGTTAATTTCTGTACATCATTAAAGGAATTCAGTATTTAAACATTCTCGTCTTGAGATTCTGTAGTTCCTGATTTGTCAGGGGCTGAACAGCAGCCTAAGTCTCCTGTTATAATGACCACGGGGGTCACCGATCGATATCCATGTGAATCCTGTTGAATATGAGCTCCCCTTGTAGGCAAGTGGAGGTTTGCCCAATAGGGAAGGAGCAGTAGAGGAGTTTAAAGCCAACTAGCTCCACACCAGCTGGCAGTCGATAGGCGCGGGGTCTATTTGCAATCTGTAACCCTCGCACAGCACTTACCTACCTCTGTAAATAAAGGCTGACAGAAAATTGGCTTGAGCGAGATTATTACACTGGCGACAAGGAGTAAAAGTCATTTTTTTCTTTCCTCTGGACCATTTTTACAGTCGAGATGAGTCACCCTCAAGTAAGAAAATTTGGAAAACTGGGAGCCTATGGTGCAAATACAGCAGTCTGGGCCCAGAGTGCATGTGTTACTTCTTTCAAGCCAACAGGTTTGAGGGGGATGAGAAGCAGAAAGTGATCCCATTGATCATAAGCAACCTTCAATGTAACCAAAACCTAACCCTGACTACAAAACCTTTAACAAATTGATGGATTTGGTTAAAAGCTATTGTGATTCAAAAGCTTCCATCATACTCTAGCACTACCACTTTAACACAGCAGGGTGCTCCCCTGGGGAATCTATCACTAAATTTCTAATCAGATCTCAAAAACTGGCACAGCACCAATGAATTTGGGCCAGCCCTGAGTGACATGTTGCGAGATAGGCTGGTCCGTGGAATTAACATTGTGACAGTCCAAGAAAAACTTTTGGCAAATCCCGTTTTGGATCTAAAGAAGGCCAGTGAGATAGCACTGTCACTGGAGAATGCAGCGATAGGAGCTCGGGAACTGCAGGGAACGTCAGATAGCAGTGTCCTCCGATTGCGGGGAGGGGCCTCAGGAAGCATTTAACTCTCAGCCGAGAGCGATAGCATCAGTAAAATATCCCAACATCCCTGGCGACAGGACGCAAAGGGACCCAGTCCTGTCCCAGTGAAAAGCACGATCCTGTATTCTATGAGGGATTCCGAGGAAAGCCCTCGGGTGAAATGAAATATGACTGGACAAAGAAAGACGAGCTCATCTTCTGGGGCTCCTGTGTCGTTCCCTGCCCACCGTGACGTCCGACACTTATGGAATTACACCATAGCCACTCTGGGATTTCGAAGATGAAACTGCTAGCCCGGAGCTATGTAAGGTGACCCAGCCTTGATGTAGACTTCACTGAATTGGCTCAACAGGAGAATCAGAAACTCATCTCCTCAGCTCCCCTACATACATGGGATTGGCCTGGTAGACCCTGTACACAATTACATGTAGACTTCACCAGGCCTTTACTGGGCTCCACGTTCCTGATCGTGGTTGACACGCATTCCAAATAGTTAGAGGTACATGAGCTCCACCACTTCCCATGTTACTATTGAGAAACTATGACAATGCTTCAGGATACCTGAATCCCTGGTTTCTGACAATGGCGCTGCCTACATTAGCACCGAGTCTCAGATCTTCACGCTTTCTAATGGGATCAAACACATTAGGACAGCACCATATACTCGTCATCGAATGGGCTGGCTGAACAAGCGGTGCAGACTTTTAATCTCGGCATGTGGAAGCTATTGAGAGGGTGCAGAGGAGATTTACAAGGATGTTGCCTGGATTGGGAGGCATGCCTTACGAAGATAGGTTGAGGGAGCTCGGTCTCTTCTCCCTGGAGAGATGAAGATTGAGAGGTGACCTGATAGAAGTTTATAAGATATTGAGAGGAATAGATAGGGTGGATTCTCGGAGGCTATTTCCCAGGGCTGAAATGGTCGCTACGAGAGGACACAGGTTTAAGGTGCTGGGGAGCAGGTACAGAGGAGATGTCAGGGGTAAGTTTTTCACTCAGAGGGTGGTGAGTGAGTGGAATCGGCTGCCGTCAGCGGTGGTGGAGGCGAACTCGCTGGGGTCTTTTAAGAGACTTCTGGATGAGTACATGGGATTTAATGGGATTGAGGGTTAGGCCTGGTAGGTAGGGATATGATCGGCGCAACTTGTGGGCCGAAGGGCCTGTCTGTGCTGTGGTGTTCTATGTTCTATGAAGAAGCAACTGGCAATGCCCATAGAGATCAAACTGGCACGATTTTTATTCAGCTACGGGACCACCCCTCACACAGCGACAGCAATCGCCCCCAATGGAATTATTAACGGGACTGGGTCTTTGGACAAGATTAAACTGACTTTTCCCAAACCTGGTGGGGAGGGTAGAGTCCCTGCAGGAGATCCAGAAGAAGAACCATGATTTTTTGAAGAGGGACAAAACATTCAAAACCAGCGCCCAGTCCACAGGAGGAACATTGGGGCTGGCCTCAGTTGGGTCCCTGGGATTATAATGGAGAAAATGATATAAAACAAAGAACAAGGAAAATTACAGCACAGGAACAGGCCCTCCGACCCTCCAAGCCTGCACCGACCGTGCTGTCTGACTGAACTAAAACCCCCTACCCTTCTGGGGACCATATCCCTCCATTCTCATCCTATTCATGTATCTGTCAAGATACCCCTTAAAAGTCACTACCATATCCGCTTCCGCTACCTCCCCTGGCAATGAGTTCCAGGCATCTACTACTTTCTGTGTAAAAGATCTGCCACGTACATCTTCTTTAAACCTTGCCCCTCGCATCTTAAACCTGATAATTGACTCTTCCATCCTGGGTCCAAGTACGGGGCAAGATTGTCAGGAAATACCAGGACCATCTCCGGAGTAAGGAGCCCATGCCAGCGCAAGCCTCATTACCAGCAAAGGGGGTGACCACTGCCACACAACAGCCCCTCTGAGTGATACGGACTCCGATATGGAAGCAGAGGGGACTAACACCCCAACGGAAGCAAAGTGGAGCCAGAGACAGTGGGTTTGTGGCATTCTCTCCAAAAACAAAGGTCCCCCCCATCCACTTCACATCCCCTCATCCAGTCCGGCCTCCACCCAAAGCGACACTGATCTCTAAGCAGCGGGGAAGATCCCCTCTGTGGAAGGATGCGAGGGAACAAACAGACCTACAGGGGGAGGGATGTTATGATGTCTAAGGGGAATCATTAGTAGATCCCTCAATCGACCCTTGTAGAATATGAACTGCCCTCTTAGGCAAGTGGAGGCTTGCCCAATAGGAAAGGAGAAGCAGAGTTAAAACCACTCGGGCCAGCAGTCAATAGAGTCGGGATCGATTCACAGTCTGTAACCACCAGACAGGACTCAACCAGCTCTGTTAATAAACAGGTGATTGGTAATGGAAAACTGGCCTCCAAACTGGCGGCAATGGATCACATTCATTCCGGGCCGGGAATGTAGCACCCATTGTTATTGGTAAATGTGAAAATAGGTGTCCAAGCTGCTCTCCTGAATCAGGTGTTAGATCTTTTGCACATTCAAAGAAGAACATAGAACATAGAACATTACAGCACAGTACAGGCCCTTCGGCCCTCGATGTTGCGCCGACCAGTGGAACCAATCTAATGGCCCTCTAACCTAAACTATTCCAATGTTATCCATATGCCTATCCACTGACCATTTGAACGCCCTTAAAGTTGGCGAGTCCACAACTGCTGCAGGCAGGGCATTCCACGCCCTTACTACCCTCTGAGTAAAGAATCTACCTCTGACATCCATCCTATAACTACCAAGAGACCTAACACTGAAACCTTCAAGGTCCCCTGTGCAAGATTGATGTGAATGAAGTCTACATGAGTCCTAAACATTGGTTGAACTAACTAACTAGCAAAATCCATAGTCCTTAAAGACCCAGTAGGTTAGCACTTCTGCCTCCCAGCGCCAAGGACCTGGGTTCGATTCCTGGCTCGGGTCACTGTCTGTGTGGAGTTTGCACATTCTCACTGTGTCTGCGTGGGTTTCCTCCGGGTCCTCCGGTTTCCTCCCACAGTCCAAAGATGTGCAGGTTAGGTGGATTGGCCATGAGGTGCATGAGGTTATGGGGATAGGGCGAGGTGGGTTGGCGGGATGCTCTTTCAGAGAATTGCTGCAGACTCGATGGGTTGAATCACTTCCTTCTGCACTGTAGGAATTCTATGATTCTGGGTGCTCAGAGCTCACGGGTCTCTGTTATCTAAGGCTCAATATCAGGTGCATGTCCAGTCTGCTCAATCGGGTACAAGAATCATTCCCCTCCCCACACCCAGAACAAACATCTGGGGCTGTTGCCTATAATGCCTGTGTTGTTTTGGTGTTATTGACGTTGTTAGGTAGAGTAATGGAAACACAGCATAGTCAAACTCATAGAATGAATACAGTAGTTACACTATTACTCCCACAAGAACTTTTTCAGAAATACTTGTCTAATATCTTCCATTTAAAGTTCGGATTACACAGTAGTCTGATGTTTGCCAGTGCTCCTTATCACTGAATGCTAGTCTTTCAGGAACTCAAGAAGGGGTTGAAAACCTTTCTTAGTAAACACTTTAATAACACGCTGTCGAATTTCACACTGTCTTTGTTCACTTTCCATAAAATATAAATAGATGCGGATGTTGGCCTGGAGCTAAGCACATTCTCAGCCTTCTCCAGTGAGGAACAAAATTCAGATATTACAGAGGGTAAAAGAGTAGGAACAGGAGGAGACCCATCAGCCCATCAACCTATCCTCTGGAGTCTGCACATTCTCCCCGTGTCTGCATGGGTTTCCTCCGGCTGTTCAGCCTTCCTCATGATGTGGAGGTGCCGGCGTTGGACTGGGTAAACACAGTAAGAAGTCTGACAACACCGGGTTTAAGTCCAACCGATTTATTTGATAGTAAACTCACAAGCTTTCGGGGTTAACCTCTTCGTGAATGGAGAGTTCTGGCCTCAGACAGAGTACATAACAGCACAGACAGTTTACAGATTACTGATTAGAATGCCAATCTTTACACCTAACCTGCTATTCAAGTCTTAAAGTGGCCAACAATGTGAGTGGAAGGTGCACTGATCACAGGTTGTGTATTGTCTCCAGACATTACAGTAGGGAGGTTTTGCAAACCTCACAACTTTCCTCCCACAGTCCAAAGATGTGCAGGTTAGGTGGATTGGCTGTGCTAAATTGCCCCTTAGTGTTGGGGCACTTGTTACAGTAAATGCATGGTGTTATGGGGATAGAGCCTGGGTCGGATGGTTGCTGGTGCAGACTTGATGGGCCGAATGACCTCCTCCTGCACCGTAGGCATCCTATGATTCTAGGGACACTGTTATGCCATTTAAGAAGATCGTGGCTAACCTAACCTTGGCTTTATCTTAGTTTCCCTGCCTGTCCTCCATAATCCTTGACTCCTAACTCTGAATCAATAATCTGTCCAAATCAACCTTGTAAATATTCAATGACCCAGTCTCCACTGCTCTCTGTGGAAGAGAACTCCAAACAGAGCCCTCTGAGAGAGCGAATTCCTCCTCACCTCTGTGTTAAATGGGAGATCCCTTATTTTTAGGTTGTGTTTCACTGGTTCTAGATTAGTTCCTCCCCCGGCTCCCTGCCCCCCACCACCCTGCTGGAGGGATAGATATTCTCTCAGCGTTCATCCTGTCAGGTCCCCCCAGAATCCTACACATTTCAATATGATCCCCTCTAATCTCCAATGGGTTTAGACCCAACCTGCTCAACCTTTCCTCATAAGACAACCTCTTTCCTCCAGGATACAACCCAGTGGATCTACTCTGAACTGCCACCTCCCTCCTATTTGCCACCTCCTTTATCCGTCCTCCCCACTCACTGTTTCTCTCGTTCACCACTCCCCCCCCCCCCCCCACCAACCGTCCCATTCTCGGCCTCGCCCACTCACAGTCCCTCTCCCATTCGTCTCTTCCCTCTCGTTCACACCCTCCTCCACACTCCATCTCTCTCTCCCACTCACTGACTCATTCACCACTTCAGTTCCCGCCCCCACCCCCATCTTGTTACTTTCCTCCCCACCACTTCTGACTACCAGCCCTTCCACTCGCCAACTCTCCCCCTCTCCCGCTGGCCCGTTTTTGCCCTCGTTGGAACCATCCACCCTGGTTGCTCAGTCCACCCATAACCGTATCATCATAATTCCTCCTGGTTTCCCATTCGGTGTCTGGACGAAGTTGTTGAAAATGGGTTGTGATTGACAAATGCTGCGCTTCTGGGCAAAGAAAAGGCTCAGTTTACCTGCTCAAGGCACCTGCATGTCTGAATATCAGAATCAAAAGCCAGATCTCTTTAGCTATTCCAAGCTCAGACACCCCGGTGTTGACACAGTCAGCGTTTAGCACTGGAAGGTGATATCGCTGATATCAGTACTTGCTACTCGGTCAGTTCATGGAGTGTGAGCAACACTAGTAAGGCATCACTTCTTGTCAATCCCTAATGATCTCCCAGAGTTAACCATGTGATGTGGGGCAGGAGCCAAATGTAGGCCAGAGTGGGTAAGGGTGACAGGTTCTTTACCCTGAAGGGCATCAGGGAATGAGTGTGTTTTATATGACAAAGATGCAACAGCTTCTATAGTCATTTATTTTCTAGTGAGAGTAGAGTGAAAAAAATCCTTTACATATTTAATTGGTTGCATGATAGCTTTAAGAGCCGGTCACATGATTCAATGGTGATGTCGTTGGAGTGTTTCACAGGCTCCTGTTTAGTTTCAGTTCCTACTCTGTACAATCAACAAATAAACCTTGTTAAAAAGTTAAAGTTTATTTATTAATCACAAGCAGGCTTACATTAACACAGCAATGAAGTTACTGTGAAAATCCCCTAGTCACCACCTGTCCCTGTTTGGGTACACTGAGGGAGAATTTAGCCAATCCACTAAACCAGCAGGTCTTTCGGACTGTGGGAGGAAACCGGAGCACCCGGAGGAAACCCATGCTGACACGGGGAGAACATGCGGACTCCACACAGACAGAGACCCAAACTAAGAATCGAACATGGGTGCCCGACACTGTGAGGCAGCGGTGCTAACCATTCTGCCACCGTGCCGCGCCCCGTATTGTTGTCATTTTGAATCTACGTGTACAAATCACATCTTTTTCTTTCTGGTTAAACCCCGAATATAGTTGGGATGTTACAGGATCTCTGCATTGTCAGCCATGCACTATAAGGGCAAGGCTGCTACACTGGCATATTGCGGTCACTGGATCGAACCTGAATAACATACCGTCTCCAGATGCTGGACATAAGGGTTTTGCCAAGAGAATTAATTAAAAGATTTGAGTGAGGAAACACTGGATAAGCCCACGCTGACACATGACAAATCTTTTCAGCAGCGAGAGATTCCCGTAATTCCCACAACGGAACATTATAATCAACAACGCAATCAACCAGCCTCTACCTAACCAGAAAGACTCAGGACAGAGTTAATTATAATGTGTGGGGTCAAGCGACAAATAAGGATGAAGATGAGGAAATTTGAGACCAAAATAAGTTAAGCTAAATACCTTGGGAGGAATTTTCCCATCTGGCCTGCTCACAGGAATTGTAGCAGATGGGACATGAACCATGTAAAGGTTTGTTGACCTCGGATGGGATTTTCCAACCTTGGAGCAAGCGCGGATGGATAATCCTGCCCGTTGTTTATAAGAAGAATGTCCTTTATCTAATAAAGTAATAAAGTTTAACACAGTAATTCAACAGGACAGCAAGAACATAAATTACTATGAAAACAGGAGCGCGTGTGAAACAGGTCTTGCTTACAGGATGCTCTCTCACAGACTGAAAAGCACTCCACATATGCACTTACTCCAGATCTAAAAATAACGAGATCTAAGCATTTAATTTCATTTTGATACTTTCATAGAGTTTGTATCCCAATGACCATAGAACCATAGAAATTTACAGCTCAGAAACAGGCCTTTTGGTCCTTCTTGTCTGTTGCTGAACCATTTTTCTGCCTAGTCCCACTGACCTGCACCTGAACCCTATCCCTCCACACCTCTCTCATCCATGAACCCGTCCAAGTTTATCTTAAATGTTAAAAGTGACCCCGCATTTATCCGGCAGCTCATTCCACACTCTGTGCGAAGAAGCCCCCCCCCGCCCCCTCAGTAATATTCTCTTTAAACTTTTCCCCCTTCACCCTTAACCCATGTCCTCTAACATGACATATCTCAAAACATTCCCGTTTCCCAGCCTCCCCTGACAGGTCATAAAGACTCCAAATGTTGGGAGACTCTTGAGCCCTGATTCACTGTCTGTGGGGATGCTGGTGAGGGCTAAAGATTCGGCAAAATCTGGAAGCCATGAATCTCGCCAACGAGATCGTGACTTCCAGCTTTCGCCACCCAATTGCCGGCGACATCATCAGATTCACCTCATTATAATATATTTGAAATTATTTACATCTACTTAAAGAGCACCCCCCCCACACCAATTATTGACCCCTTTCCATCCAAGACATGAACCTGAGATGAGGATCTACACCCCCCCCCCCAATCCCACCACAGGTGATATAAAGGTGAATAGAGCCCCCCAGGGGAGAGGGACATGAGTAAGCAGGGGCTTGTCAATACCTCCCGGCAAGGTTGGCACTGCCAAGTTGGAACCATGCCCATGCCAACCTGGCCATGTCAGCCTGTGCCAGGGAACAATGCTGGGGCGGGCCAGTGGGAGCCTCATTGGTGGGGAGAAGAGGGGGTTGTGAGGTCAGGGATTCATTTAAATGTGGCAGCGGGCAGGGGTGGACGTGGTAAATGGGGGTGCTGACTAACAATGGATTTTGGTGGGATGAGGGGTGCAGGCCCTGAGTGCTTGTGGGGGGGTGGGTGGGTGGGATCTGATGTCTTTGGGAAAGGGGGGGTGCTGCTGGCACCGACTGTTGGGGGTTGGGGGGGGTATGGTGATTGCTGGCTCTGATTGGGAGGAGCAGGAGGTGAATTCTACATTCTATGGGACTTAATAGAATTGAGGGTTATAGGTAAGCCTTGTAGGTAGGGATATCATCGGCACAACTTGTGGGCCGAAGGGCCTGTTTGTGCTGTAGTTTTTCTATATGTTCTGTGAATCTATTCACAGGGTGGGGGGGAGAGCCCCCTGAGACCTTGCTGGTGGTGTGAGGGAGGAGGTTACTTTTTTGCTTTGATCGGCTTGTCCTTTATACATAGCGCCCAGATCTCGGTGCAGCCAGGCTTTGCCAATGTATTGAATGCGGCCCACCCACCCCCCCCCCTGCGCCACACACACACCTCCCCACCCCCATGTGGCAGAGTGAAACTTACCCAGCTGTTTTTTTGTGACAGGGAGAGAAATATGCCAATTTTCTCCCCGGAACCAATATTCTGCCATTTTACGGTAAGATTTCCCCTGATAACTTTGCTTCTCTCTCCACGGATCATAGAAGCACAGAATCCCTACAGTGCAGAAGGAGGCTATTCGGCCCTTAGAGAGTGCACTGACCCACCCAGGCCCCATCTCCATAACCTCACGTATTTACCCTGCCAATCCTCCTGACACTAAGAGTCAACGTAACACGGCCAATCCACCTAATCTTTGAACAGTGAGAGGAAACCGGAGTGCCCCGTGCTTGCGTGGGTTTTCTCCGGGTGCTCCGGTTTCCTCCCATGTCCCAAAAACGTACTTTTGAGGTTGATTGGTGTCAATAAATTGTCCCAGAGTTGGATCTCCCTTAATCTGGCGCACGTATAATTCCCTAAATTTGTACCCCCTTTATTGCGGAGTCCATTAGAGGTAGACAAAATCATCGACGATCGATGAAAGACTTGAATAAGGCACTCACTGAGTGTTAAGATGGGCGGCGCAGGCTTGTAGGGCCAAAGGGCCTGTTTCCTGTGCTGTGCTGTTCTTTGCTCTTTGTTTTTGTACCCGGAGGAAGCCCACGCAGACACGGGGAGAATGTGCAGGCTCCACACCGACAGTGACCCGAGGCTGGAATTGAATTTGAACGCTGCCAGACTTGTTGCGTTTATCCAGCCCGCTCTGCTTTCATCTCCCATAACTACGCTGTTCTCCTTAAGGAAAGAGGTAGCAACGTTTGGGCTGGAGAATATGGCATGTGGGTAACCTTCTTTAACCAATCAATAGCAAGACCGGCGCTCCCCGCCATGTCACGGGAGATCGAACCACTGCTGGGTTTAAATCCCCTCTGTCGGCTCGCAGCCCGGCTGAGAAGCTATGAAGCAGGCTGTCTCTGCTCAAGCTGACCGAGGCCGAGAGCCAGGCTGTTTGTATTTCAGAAATCTAGAGGGGGCCTGCAGGTGCAAAAGATATATTTTCCTGCACGAATTTTGTCATGGGAAGTCACCCTGAAAATTTCACATTCTGCTTTCAACCAGCTGGTAACTGTCACTGTCTGTAACTCCAACAGCTGCTTGGACTATAACAGCCCGGGTAAATCCCCTCGCACCAACTCTGTACACTTACTAGGATCGTGTTTGAAGATTATGCCATGACATTAATCCTCTTGTGTTTCTGTAGGTGTATTTTACCAGAAGCATCACTCATTTCTTTTTCCTCGCCAATACGGAGAAGATTGATTAGTCACTTACTGACACTCTGTTGATCCGACCTTCTTCTGGTTCTGGTATGTTTGTTTTTCTAGTTCGGGCTACATAGTTCTTGCCCCTTTTCTCTTTCTTCAGGGTCACTTCCACATGAAGTATCAAGCAGCTGCAACTCACTTCAGGCACCAAGGACATCTTATTGTGTCGAAAATTTCTGCCTCTGCATTAGCTCTGCGTATTGTGAAACCTGCTCCAGCCTGGTGTGCCCAGCTACAAGAACACCAAAACTTACTGCCTCTCTGCATTTAACAAGGATGGTAAAGGAAAGTAAACTCCAGGAACTGGGTTTAATCGGTAGCACAGTGGGTTAGCACTGCTGCCTCACAGCTCCAGGGACCTGGGTTCGATTCCCGGTTTGGGTCACTGCGTGACCACTGTGTGGTGTTTGCACATTCTCCCCGTGTCTGTGTGGGTTTCCTCCAGATGCTCCAGTTTCCTCCCACAGTCCAAAGTTAGAGTTAGGTGGATTGGCCATGCTAAAGTTGTCCCTTGGTGTCCCAGGATGCGTAGGTTAGAGGGATTAGCAGGTAAAGTACAGGGATAGGGCCTGGGTGGGATTGTTGTCGGTGCAGACTCGATGGGCCGAATGGCCTCTTTCTGCACTGTAGGGTTTCTATGGTTAACTCTGGGAATTACAATACACTGCATTGCAATCAGCTTCCTTCTTTGTTACCCAGGTGGCACCAGCACAGTCAGACTTGTGCTAGAATTAATGCTCTGTAAGATCAGAACACGGAATTTGAAACCAATTGCACGGCCTTCGTAAGTTCATAAGATATTGGAGCAGAATTCGGCCATTCGGCCTATCGAGTCTGCTCTGCCATTCGATCATGGTTGATATGCTCTTCATCCCCATTTTCCCGTCTTCTCTCCACAACCCTTCATCCCATTACCAATTAAAAATCCTTCTAACTCGTCCTTAAATTTACTCACTGTCCCAGCATCCACTGCACTTTGGGGCAGCAAATTCCACAACCCTTTGGGAGAAATAGTTTCTCCTCAACTCTGCTTTAAATTTGTTACCAGTTATCGGGAAAAAGGTACAAAAGTTGGAGATCATGTACCAATTGGCTCAAGAACGGCTTCTTTCCTGCTGCTGTCAGACTTTTGGATGGACTTACCTTGCACTAAGTTGATCTTGCTCTACGCCTTAGCTATGACCGTAACGCTGCACTCTGCACTGTCTCCTTTCCTTCTCTGTGAATGGTATGTTTTATCTGTATAGAGCAAGAAACAATACTTTTCACTGTATACTAATACATGTGACAATAATAAGTCAAATCAAATCAAATCAAATGAAGTAATTTCTCCTCATCTCCATCCTAAATGATTGACCCGTGAGTAATTATTATTATTATGTTCCAATATTCCATGAGCCCTTATCTTGCTTATTAACCTCTCGGGCAACGCTTTAAGCCTTTTGAAAATGCAGATATACTACATCTACTGGTTCCCCTTTATCTAACCTGATAGTTACATCATCAAAAAGCTCCGATAGAGTTATCAAACGCAATTTCCCTTTCATAAACCACAATCCAAAGATGTGCGGGTTAGGTTGATAGGCTATGGTGAATTGACCCCAGTGTCAGGGGATTAGCAGGCGGCTACAGGAATGGGACCTGGGTGGGATTGTGGTTGGTGCAGACTTGATGGGCCAAATGGCCTCCATCTGCACTGTAGGGATTCTATGATTCTATGACTCAATGTTGAACTTGTTGATTTTCTAACTGTATTGTTGAAACTTCCTTAATAACAACCTCCAGTATTTTCCCAACCACTCATGTTAGACTAATTGCTCTGCAGTACCTGTGTTCCCTTTCCTTCCTAGAGGTAGAGAGATTCTTCCCTCTTAGAAAGAACAGCAGGACTAGAGGGCACAGCCTCAAGATAAAGTTGGGGGGGGTGGTGCAGTTTAGATCAGAGTTGAGGAGGAACTTCTTCACTCAAAGGGTGGTGAATCTCTGGAATTCTCTGCCCATTGAAGTGGTGGAGGCTACCTCGCTAAATATATTTAAGTCACAGGTAGATAGGTTTCTGATAGACAGGGGAATTAAGGGTTATGGGGAGAAAGTGGGACTGATCCATTTCAGATCAGCCATGGTCTTATTGAATGGCGGGGCAGGCTCGAAGGGCTAGATGGCCTACTCCTGCTCCTATTTCTTATGTTCTTATGTTCTCCTCTCTTAATCAGTGGCATTACATTTGATAATTCCCAATCCACTGCAACCATTCTAAAACCTGGAGAATTTTGAAAGATCACAACCGTTCGATCCATGCTCTCTGCAGCTATCTCTACTCAAACCTGGGATATAGGCAGTTTTCTGACTAGTGGAGTTCCACAGGGATCTGTGCCAGGACTCCAATTGTTCACATTACATATTAATGATTTGGACGAGGGAACTAAATATATTGCCTACAAATTTGCACGTGATACCAAATTGGGTGGGAGGGTGAGCTGTGAGGAGGATGTGGAGATGTTTCAGTGTGATTTGGACAGGCTGAGTGTGTGAGCAGCTGCTGTATAATGTGGGTAAATGTGAGGTTATCCACTTTGGTAGCGATAATAGGAATTACTTGAATGGGTGTAAATTGAGAGGTGGATACTTGGTGTCCTCGTGCATCAGTCGCTGAAAGTAAGAGCGCAGGTACAGCAGGCAGTAAAGAAGGCAAATGGTACGTTGGCCTTCATAGCGAGAGGATTTGAGTATAGGAATCGGGCTTTTTTGCAGGAGTTGTATAGGGCGTTGGTGAGGCCACACCTGGACTATCATGTGTAGTTTTGGTGTGCTTATCTGAGGAAGGATGTCTTGCCTTAGAGGGAGAACAGCACAGCTTTACCAGGCTGATTCCTGAGACGGCAGGTCTGTCATATGGGGAGAGACTAAGTCGGTTAGGATTATATTCACTGGAGTTTAGAAGAGTGAGAGGGGAATCTCATAGAAACTTACAAAATTCCAACAGAGTTAGACAGGGTAGATTCAGAAAGAATGTTCCCAATGATGGGGGAAGTCCAGAACTAGGGGGTCAGAGTTTGATGATAAGGGGTAAACCTTTTAGAACTGAGGTGAGGAGAAATTCCTTCACCCAGAGGATGGTGAATGTGTGGAATTCACTATCACAGAATGTAATTGAGGCCAAAACATTGTCTGATTTCAAGAAGAAATTAGATATAGCTCTTGGGTCTAAAGAGATTAAGGGATATGAAGGGAAGGGGGGGGATCAGGATATTCAATTTGATAATTAGCCACGATCATAGTGAATGGCAGAGCAGGATCAAAGGGCTGAATGGCCTACTCCTGCTTCTAGTTTCTATGTTTCTATTAAGCGTAGGGATTTTTTTGGTTTCAGTCCTGTTATTTTCTTTAGTATTTTTCCCTTGTTGTGGGAAATTACCACTTTGGAGTCAGACTGGGGGTGCAACAATACAGTTTTATTTATCGTGGAGAAAAGGCACTGGCATTCTGCAGTACAGGACAGCTACCTTCTCTCAATGATACAATAGGAGCGGTTTTTTATAGACCTTTCAGATGATGGAAAGACCGGACATTAGCCATTGAACACATCGTTATAGTTGGGTAGGATCGATAGCTTAACACATCGTCACAGCCAGACATATACAGACATTGGCATTTAACATTGCATTCTATTTCATAGAATGGATACATTTCCTCTATCAGTGACTATCAATGACTTAGTTTCAATCTATACATACAGTAATTGGTTTTCCTGCATTTATGTATTCCCGTTCCCATTTATGGCTAATCTCCTTATTTTCCTAGGTCTGCCCTTACCTTAAATGTGCCTCAAGCTCTCTGCTGGCTTCCTGCAGTATCTGAATCCTGCATGTTTAACTTTAAGTAACTATCTGTCCTGCATGTTTTTAGTTTCAAGTAGCTGCCTGCACTAAAAGTCAGTGCCTGCTTAATGTCTCTCTCCCAGGTAACCTTTTTATGTATCAGGTGATTTTTTCCCACCACACCCTACGAATACTAATTACTTTAGATTTTCTTTCTCTTGGCTCAAAAAATACATTTTTTGGTATGTTTTTCTGTCTTCCACTGTGTAGGTGAACGCAAAATATTTGTTTCATATCTCTGCCCTTGTATGGTACCCGATTATAACTTCTGTTGGTTCAGCCTCTAAGGGACCCAGGTTTACTTTAGCCACTTTCCTTTTTAAACACTTGTGCAAGTTCTTACAACCTGACAGCTGTTTCTAATACAGAACTTGAAGGCCACTGAAAAAGAAAAGACCAGCTGTCAAAGCTTTTCGTCCTGCACTCAACAGGACGCACCGTAAGAATACCAACCGTGGCGGAAACAACAATTTGTACTGCATGAGAAGAGAGTGCTGATTGGTTGGCAAGTGGACTCTGATTGATAGAGATATTGTAATGAGGATTACAGCAGGGAACAGTTAACTGCCAAGCTTTTGTTCAAATTCAAACCAGGCAGGTCAACTCTGCGAGAGACAATATACAACGCTTGCAAGTTAGAGACAGTGTACTCTAAATGTTTATCCAATTCATCAATATCTAATGTCCTTCAGCACAGGAGCATTGTTGTTCCACCCAGTCTTGATCAAAGTACTCCGTTATATTTCTTGCTAGTTTAGAACATAGAACATAGAACACTACAGCACAAACAGGCCCTTCGGCCCACAAGTTGCACCAATCACATCCATACCTTCCAGGCCATAGAACTATCTGTAACTCCCAATCCCATTAAATCCCATGTACTCATCCAGAAGTCTCTTAAAAGACCCCAGCGAGTTCACCTCTACCACCACCGATGGCAGCCAATTCCACTCACTCACCACCCTCTGAGTGAAAAACTTACGCCTAACATCTCCTCTGTACCTGCTCTCCAGCACCTTAAACCTGTGTCCTCTCGTAGCGACCATTTCAGCCCTGGGAAATAGCCTCCGAGAATCCACCCTATCAATTCCTCTCAACACTTTATAAACCTCTGTCAGGTCGCCTCTCATCCTTCGTCTCTCCAGGGAGAAGAGACCTAGCTCCCTCAACCTATCTTCATAAGGCATGCCTCCCAATCCAGGCAACATCCTTGTAAATCTCCTCTGCACCCTCTCAATAGCTTCCACATCCATCCTGTAGTGAGGTGACCAGAACTGCGCACAGTACTCCATATATTCTATATTTCCTCCTTTTTGTCAACTCTGTCAACAGTAACATCACTATTCTTCACAACAGCCTCTTCCATTAATTTAGTGATATCCATAGCTTCTTTAGTCAACTATGAATTGGGTGGCATAGTGGCACAGTGGTCAACACTGCTGCCTCACAGTGCCAAGGACCCAGGTTAGATTCCTGGCTTGGGTCAATGTGTGTGTGGATTCTGCACATTCTCCCCATGTCTGCCTGGGTTTCCTCTGGGTGCTTCAGTTTCCTCCCACAGTCTGAAAGAAGTGCTGGTTAGGCGCATTGACCATGCTAAATTGTCCCTCAGCGTACCCGAACAGGCACTGGAGTGCAGCAACTGGAGGATTTTCACGGTAACTCCACTGCAGTGTTAATGTAAGCCTACTTGTGACACTAACAAGTAAACTTTAAGCTAATATTTTGTTGTTACTTTTGGTTCTATCTATCTACAATCAAAAGCGAGTGAGAGGCAATGTACTGTAAATGTTTATCCAATGCATCAATATCTAATGTCCTTCAGGGTAGGAGGGTTGTTTTTCTTACCCAATCTGACTTCCATGTGACTCCAGTCCCACACCAATGTGGATAACCATTAGCTGCCTCTAACCTAACAAGCCATTCAGTTGTAGCAACTGGTTCAATAAGGCAGCCCAGCGCCACCCTCCCAGGGAAACATCCAGCTACGCCACTTGCATCCCGAGAATTAATAAATGAACAGGCAATTCTGCACCCCCCCCACCACCGATTTCAACAACAGCTCACATTTATATAGCGCCTTTGTACAGTGCCAAATATCCCAACGTGCCTCAACGCGGTGTGAGGAAGAAGAAGGAGGGAGAGAGCTGGGAGGGTGGACATATGTTCAATAAGGAGAGATGGAGGGATTTAGGGAGTTAATTCCAGAGATTGTGGTTGAGGCAGCTGATGTGGTGGTGGTGGTGGGGGGTGGGGGTGGGGGGCGAAGAGAGACAGGTTAAAGACAAAGCTGGGGTCAGGCAAGTGGAGGGGTTGTTAAGGAGGTGAGGGAGGGGAGGTGTGGGGGGGCGGATATGGGAGAGAGGAGCAAATCCACCCAGAGGTTAAAGGATAATGAAAAAGTGGCCCGAATCGGATGAGCCTGTTTGGTCGACGCAAGTGCCAATGAACAGAAACTGCAGTCTCTCAAAACGGAGGCCATTAGATTGAATGGGATTGGGGGTTACAGGCAGGCCTGGTAGGTATGGATATGATCGGCACAACTTGTGGGCCGAAGGGCCTGTTTGTGCTGTAGTGTTCCATGTTCTAAGTGGACCTGATGAAGAGTCAGGGAGCAGTCTTGGAGTAACCGAAACATTCACTCTGCATTTTCCTTCGCTCAATTTTAATTTCACCTTGATTAAAAGCTACAAAACTCACAAGAATGCTTTTTTTTCAGCAAAACCTCATCAACATCTAACCATTCCACGCCGAGTAGCATGAAATAAACTGCTTCTTTAATAAATGCTGGCAAACAGCAGAGCTTTTCATGCGCTGATGCACAGTTCCCTATCAAAAAGAACATTAAGTTCTAAATCAATAATCCTGAAATGAACTCAAAGATGAGATAGCTTTATGCAAACAAACAAAGCACTGAATATGTCAAACAGGTTGAGCCAAAACAATGAGTGAAGTGCCGATTATTCGTTTTGACGTGTTTACTCCAACGCTGTCATGGTTGACCACCCAATTTCCACCCTCTGCAAACGTGCCACTGTTGAGGCTCTGCTGCCTTCATCCCACACTGAGCTCCAGTAAACCATTGCCTTGTGTTCGCTGACCTCCATGGCCTCCAACTACCTTCCGAGATCTTGGAATTCCCCCGACGCTGGCGTCTGTGCACCCTGGAATTTTCACCTCTTCGAACTTGACGGTAAAGCTGCCCAGGCCCAATGTTCTGAAATTCCTCCCCTAAAGGTGGAACAAAATGAGCTCCCCCCCCCCATGGGGAGTTTGGTGGTGAGGGAGACACTTAAGCAGATGGAAGTCTGTAGGCTCCGGCACACGCTTAAGTCCATGGCAGGAGCCCAACCCATCACGCAAACCAGCCTCCCATCCATTGACTCTGTCTACACTTCCCGCTGTCTCGGCAAAATTAAGGACCCCACGCACCCCGGACATTCTCTCTTCCACCTTCTTCTATCGGGAAAAAGATACAAAAGTCTGAGGTCACATACCAACTGACTCAAGAACAACATCTTCCCTGCTGCCATCAGACTTTTGAATGGACCTACCCTGCATTAAGTTGATCTTTCTCTACACCCTAGCTATGACTGTAACACTAGATTCGGCACTTGCTCCTCTCCTTCTCTATGAATGGTATGCTTTGTCTGTATAGCGCGCAAGAAACAATACTTTTCACTGTATACTAATAATAGATCAAATCAAATCAGATCACAGACAGGGATGGAGAAGAATATGAACCTGGGATGCCGGAACGTGGCTTGACATTTCTCCATTGGACATAGAACAAAGCACAAAGAAAGTCACAGAGCGGGTCTTGTGGCCCTCCAAGCTGGCAGCGACTAAGCTGCCCATCTGAATTGTAACCCCCTCCCCTTCCGGGGACCATCTCCCTCTATTCCCTTCCCATTCAGGTATCTGTCTAGCTGCCCCTTAAAAGTCACTATTGTATCTCCTTCCACCACCTACCCACTACCCTCAGTGTAGATAAACACGCCTCCTACATCTCCTCTAAACCTTGCCTCTTGCAGCTTAAACCCATGCCCCCTAATAATTGCCTCAAATTTCGTGGAGGATTGACAGGTGCTCACTTCTCGATTCCAGCCCAACCACGCTGTTGCTGACAGCTCGGATGTCCTCCTCTCTGGACAGCTTCAGCACCCCCTCCTCAAAGGGGCGAGGACCCGGAGGTCAGGCTCATAAGAACATAAGAACATAAGAAATAGGAGCAGGAGTAGGCCATCTGGCCCTTCGAGCCTGCCCCGCCATTCAATAAGATCATGGCTGATCTGTCGTGGCTCAGTTCCACTTTCCCGCCCTCTCCCCATAACCCTTAATCCCCTCTCTTATCAAAAACCCATCAACCCGCTTCTTAAAAATATTTAGCGAGGCAGCCTCCACCACTTCAACGGGCAGAGAATTCCAGAGATTCACCACCCTTTGAGTGAAGAAGTTCCTCCTCAACTCCGTTCTGAACCGCCCCCCCTTTATCTTGAGGCTGTGCCCCCTAGTCCTACTGTCTTTTTTGAGCGGGAAGAGTCTTTCCACCTCTATCCTATCCATCCCATTCATCATCTTATACGTCTCAATGAGATCTCCCCTCATTCTTCTAAACTCTAACGAGTACAAGCCTAGTTTATTCAGCCTCTCCTCATAGCTCAACCCCCTCAACTCCGGTATCAGCCTAGTAAACCTCCTCTGCACTCCCTCCAGGGCCAAAATATCCTTGCGCAGGTGCGGCGCCCAAAACTGCACACAGTACTCCAGCTGCGGCCTCACCAATGCCCTATACAGCTGCAGCAAGACCTCCCTACTTTTATATTCAATCCCCCTCGCTATGAAGGCCAGCATCCCATTCGCCTTCCTGACCACCTGCTGCACTTGCAGGCTGGGTTTTTGCGACTCATGCACTCCCGCTGTCTTCACCCTCTCGCGAGTGTTACGGGCATTCTTCTGCTGTGGGGGCAGGAGAAATGATGGCGTGACTCCTGCAGAGCATCAGGGGGTGGCCCGCAGAGGGCAAATGCAGTGATACTCTTTGTTTGGTGGGGGGTTGGGGGGGGCGGAAAGGGGGGTCAGGGGCTGGAAGCGTGTAGGGTGCTGGGTGTGGGATATCTGGGGCTGATTTGGGGGAAGATGCTAGACGGGGTTAATCACTCACTCTTGCTGCCTAGGTGAGGTCATTGACATTTTGGCAACACTGCTTTCCTGTGCTAGGGGCCAGTGCCATGGCAGTAACTGAGGCAGAGACTGCCTCCTAGGCCGCTTTGCCGTCACCTCCCCTGGGTCTGTGTCCTGTCAGGGGGGAAGAGGCCCAGCCTTGCCTCTGCAGCATCCAACAACCTGTTGAGGTTGCCTTCAATGAATCTGGGCGCTGACATTTTTTTCCTACACTGCCAGCCTGTTCATCCTTGGAGATTTTATGGAGTTGCCCCTTGTTAGGGCAGATCGGCTGCAGGCAGTTTGGGAGGGTATTCCAGCAAGTTACTTGCAGTTTGCCTGTTAGCATTGAGGGGGAGGCAAGTGAGCACTTATAGGTGTGCTGGTTGGGGGGGGTGGGGGCGTTGGGGGGAGGCGATGGGTGGGGAGTGGGACCTGTGCCTCTATGATGATTAGGGGCAGGGAAGAGAGAGGGAGGAATCATACAGCCATCGGAGTCAGGGGGAGATGGGGGGGGGCCATGTGCAGGTATGTGCGGGGTAAGGTGGGGATGGTTGAGAAGGAGGACACTGCCTCTCTGCCTGCGATTGGTGGGGAAGAGGGAGGGTACGATCTGTCTCGGGGGGGGAATAAGGGAATCAGTAAATTGGGGGGGGGGGGGGGGGGCAATGTCCATGGGGGCCAGGAGGAGGCATTATCCGTCCCAGGAGGGATACGGCAGGGAAGCAGCATTATTATTATTGTGCTTTTTTTGCACAGTTGGAGGCTCTGATTGGAGCGGCAGGGTTTTGGGTGCATTAAGCCCCGTCCACAGGCTTGTGCAGGGAGAACCGGACTTGCTCAAAATTCTGCAGGCAGAGTGCATTTCGGGGACGCTAAAAACACACCCAAAAGACTGATCCGAAACTCTCCCAGTTTCAAGTTCGACCAACACTTAGGCAAAAAAATGGGAAAATATCTCCCTCCTTGTTTGGCTCGCTATCCTAGTATCTCATTCTGCGGCTCAGTGTGACTCTTGGCTCTCAGGAAGTGGGGTGTTACACTGTGTGAAAATTGGATATGTATATTGTTGATGGACATTTTCCTAACAACTGGTTCCAGTGAGCTGAGGCCAAGGAACCATCTTTGCTCTCGGTCTTTTGGCTAAGATACAAATTGAGGTCAAGCCTTGGAGGAGGAGCTATGCCTGCTCCAATCAGCTTGGGTCCTCCTAGGACAGGAGGTGACAGCCCTGTCTTGTCAGCTTGGATCGGAAATGTCTCAAAGACTCTGAATCGGACTTGATTTGATTGAATTGGAATAAAAACAAAACAAAATCTAAGTGACCTCGACAGTCCAATAAACGTTACGCTTGCCGGAACTGTTCTCGCCGGGGGGATCGTCCAGTCTCGCTGACAGTGAGGACCTGCCGTGGGTTTCCTGGCAACGGGGGTTGGGGGGGGCGGAGCGGGGAGGGGTGCACAGAATGGGAAACCCCAAAACCAGCAGTGAGCTGAGAAGATCCCGTCACCAGCCGATGGCCAGCTGCCTTCCGCCGGTGTAAAACACGCCGCGGGGGGGGGGTGGGGGGGGCGCCTGGAAAATCCCACCCGGTAAATGCTGGAGAATCCAGCTGGTCTGACACCCTCCATGGAGAGAGAAAGGAAAAAACAGAGTTACCGGGTGGAATCTTACAGCCCCGTCACGGAAGGTCTGGAAAATGCAGCAAGCTGTTCAAAAGTCCGGTGATTTCGGCGGGAGTGGAAAATCCAGCTGCCGCAAAATTCCACCCTTCCAGTCCGTACGAAATGACTTCAAAGCAGTTACGTCGCAGTTAGACCCAGTAAACACTACAGCCGGGATTTTATAGCCTCACTCGGGCGAGATCAGAAGCTCCCGCCTGAGGTCAGTGGAGATTTTTGTTGTTGGACCCCCCGCCGATTCTGGGGCGCACAGATTCCGGAGGGGAGAGACGGTAGAGTAAACTGCCTTCATTGTCCCATAGATCAGAGAATAAAGAAATAAATCTGATAAACCGGAACCTGATAGGAAATCAGTTCCCTCACGCTGTAAGAGACCCTCTTAAAGAGATCAAAGGGGTGCAAAAGATTGTTAATTTATACGTTGTAAAAAGACCACACAGAGAGCAATAGATCCCCATATTAATATCAATACATAGAGAGAGGGGGAGGCCATCCTATCCCATCAGACTGGTTCACCATTCAATGAGACTGTGGCTGATCTCTGACCTAACTCCATATCCCTTATATATAGATTGGCCTCATATCCTTAGTATCGTTCATCAAAATGAATTTAGCATCAACTAAAAAGAGAGTTCCAAATTTGCACCACTCTTTGCATATAGATGTGCCTCAAGTCTGACTTTATACAATCATCGAATTCCTACAGTGCAGAACGAGGCGATTTGACCCATTAAGTCTGTATTGGCTCGCCAAAAGAACACCCGACACAGGCCCTACCCTCCTAACCCTGTCCAATCCATCTAACCTGCACATTTTCGGAGTGTGGGAGGAAACCCACACGGACACGGAGAGATTCCGCACAGACAGTGACCCAAGGCCGGAATTGAACCCGGGTCCCTGATTATTCTTCAAAAAGGTGGAAATGGCCGAATGAAGATATCCTGGATAACAGCCTTTGATCCTGATTTTTCCGATGGTCAGGTACTACCCGAACAGTGACTGTCCGCCAACTGTTTCTCTTTGTATCTGTCATGGGCCTCATACCCGTGTGGGTTCCATCGACAATGCCTTGTAGGCCAATGACGGTGTCAGCCTGTGAACTCACTAAATGTTGTCTGGTCAAATCTTTCCTTCCAAAATATGGATGTGGCGTGCCAAACGTCCGACTGGTCAACAGCTTTATACATCAGTGAACTGCAGGCCGCCTAAGGTGGCACAGTGCCACAGTGGTTAGCACTTCTGCCTCACAGGACCTGGGTTCAATTCCCGGCTTGGGTGGCTGTCTGTGCGGAGTCTGCATGTTTGCCCTGTGCCTGTGCGGTTCCTCCGGGTGCTCCAGTTTCCTCCCACAATTCGAAAGACGTGCTGGTCAGGTGCATTGGCCACGCTAAATTATCCCTCAGTGCACCCAAATAGGCGCTAGAGTGTGGCAACTTGGGGATTTTCACAGTAACTTCATTGCAGTGTTAATTTAAGCTTACTTGTGACTCTAATAAATAAACTAAAACTCTGAGTGCATAAATTCCTCTTCACTTTAGTGCAAAATCATTAAATCATAGAATCTTACTGTGAAGAAGAAGGCCATTTGGCCCATCGAGTCTGCACCACCCACTTTTTAAAAAAAATTTACCCAGGCCCTATCCTGTAACCCCACATATTTACCCCACTAATCCCCCTAACTCACACATCTTGGGACACTAAGGATCAATTTAACATGGCCAACTCACCTAACCTGCTCATCTTTGGACTGTGGGAGGAAACCGGAGCACCCAGAGGAAACCCACGCAGACACAAGGAGAATGTGCCAACTCCTCACTGGCAGTGATCAGAGGCCAGAATTGAACCTGGGTCCACTCTGGTCTACTAAATGGTCTACTCTGTATCCTGAGATGGTAACGCCTTGTTCTAGATCCCACAGGCAGAGGAAACAGTATCCCTGGGTGATGAGACATTACCATTGAGCTATGAAGCACTCGGATGTCTTGGGTTTGTAAAAATTCTATACAACTGCAAGTCCTTCCTCTTATTCCTTCTTGGAAGAGGAGAGGACCAGACATTCACACAGTTTGTCCAATGCAGAAAAAAGTTCTGAAAGCACTTTAAAAATCTAATCAAAAATGCAGTCTTGGGAGATAAGACCAAAAGTCAGGTCAAAGACATGAGTGTAACATGATCCATCTGGAGATGTGCTTCAGGGTTGGAGGAGAAAGGTTGAGTGCTCCTGGTCTAAAGTTGTCTATCCCACCCATAGGCTGTACGAGGGACTGGGATGAGACAGTTCATGGAGTCTTGGCAAGCAGTCAGATCCACACAGCAAAGCAGCCTTTATCTGATGGAATCTTGTTCAGCATAATAGAAATGATTACAAAAAGGAGATTTAAAGTGATAACATGATAATATGCCTTCTGATTCATGGCAGACAGAACACAAAGGTCTGTGCAGTCTGTCCAGCCAACGTTTCAGCAAATGCATCCACATCAGACAGCCCACATTCCTTCAGCTGTTCGATCCCCACTCCCATTGTCACACAGTGAGAACGATCGCACGGTTCATCAGCTCTGAAGCTTAGAAAGTTCAAAAGGTCAGACTACAGACAACACTGATCCGTCCACATCAATTTATTACCCTGATCAAATTTTCTCCTTTGCAAACGCTTTGGAGCTGAACAATGTTCGTGTCTCTGTGTGGCACGGTGGTTAGCACTGCTGCCTCACAGCGCCAGGGACCCGAGTTCAATTCTGGCCTCAGGTTGCCGTCCGTGTGGAGTTTGCACATTCTCCCCGTGTCTGTGTGAGTTTCCTCCCTCACTCCAAAGATGGTTAGGTGGATTGGCCATGCTAAATTGGCTTTAGTGTCGCGGGATCAGCAATGTAAATACTTGGGGTTACAGGGAAAGGACCTGGCTGGGATTGTAATCGGCGCAGACTCGATGGGCCGAATGGCCTCCTTCTGCACTGTACGGGTTCTATGATTCTATCTAGATAGTTAGAGCACTGGTGCATCAGTAGATAAAGCACAGAAAGCCAGAGGGTGCAATGTAAATATCAGCCAGGACCAGTTGTTCATCCAGTGTCTGTATGTGTTTCCTCTGGGTACTCTGGTTTCCTAACCTCCGAAAGATATGGAGGTTAGGTTGATTGGCCATGCTAAATCGTTCATCCTTTCTTCCAGAGGCAGGTACCAGCCAGATTCGAACACAACTGACTTGGAGGGAAAAGCAATTGTTCAGTCACTGAAGTAGCAAGAAGGATATTTTCCTGTTTGAAGCTCGCTAATTTATTCCTATATATACCACTCAGCCTGGAATTGTTTTACAAGTTAAATAAACTGCTTCCATCAATTCAATCTGGGCCTTCCCTGAAAATTCAAAAGCTGCACCCCTTCCCATTCCTCAAGGATAGCATGGTAGCACAGTGGTTAGCACTGCTGCTTCACAGCTCCAGGGTCCTGGGTTTGATTCCCGGCTCACTGACTGTGTGGAGTTTGCACATTCTCCTCGTGTCTGCGTGGGTTTCCTCCGGGTGCTCCGGTTTCCTCCCACAGTCCAAAGATGTGCGGGTTAGGTGGATTGGCCATGCCAGGAAATTGCCCCTTAGTGTCTAGGGATGCTTGGATTAGAGGGTAAAAATACATAGGGATATGGGAGTAGGGCCTGGGTGGGATTGTGGTCAGTGCAGACTCGATGGGCCAAATGGCCTCCTTCTGTACTGTAGGGATTCTATGATTGGTTCAGTGTAGGTACAATTTCTTCATTCTGATGAAAAAAGCGCTCACCAATCGAAGGCTAGGAAATAAATCAATTTTTCAAAGGCAACCAACCATTTTAGAAAACCAGGTACAAATGCACGGAGCACATTCTATCAAATAAAATCTGAGCTACAGAAACGGGATGAGGGCAGATGATTCAAGTTCAAAGGCTGATTCGTGGAGAGCCGAATATCACAGTAACACTATATTCTGCACCCTCTCCTTTCCTTCTCTATGAACAGTATGCTTTGTTTGAATAGCGCGCAAGAAATAATACTTTTCATTGTATACACGTGACAATAATAAATTCTGGAACAGAATAGGGAAAGAAGGCCGGAATTCTCCAGTCTCATACGCTCCGCACGGCCTAATCTCCATTCACTGCAGCGGGACTGGAGAATTCCAGCTGCGGGCAAGGTCGGAGAATTCCAGCCATCAAGTCTAGTAAGGGAGTCACTGCAATGGGGGGGGCACAGCTTCTTCTGGCACTAAAGAAATTGGGCTTTTAATTGAGTTCAACGCTTAAATGAGCTTAATTGATTTTTAAGCTGTTTGGCTGTGCTTGTATAGATTCTAGTCATTAATTGTACAACTGGACAAAGAAACCACAACTCAATGTTCTTTCCACCATAGGTAGCATTTCAAACAGACAATAAATTCTAACCACTATAGCTCCTCCAAGCTGCTGCTCATTGTCAAATTTTAAGAATTCTTCATCTCAAAGATAATCATATTGTGGCATTTTTAACATTGTAAAGTTCCCAAAACACTTCAGAGAAATGTGATCAGATAAAGTTTGTTGCAGAATCAAAGATCGGGATATCGTGGCCAAAAACTTGGCCATAAAAGTAGATCTTAAGAAGCATTTTCACTAGGCTGGTTCACCAGGCTGATACCGGAGACGAGGGGGTTAGCTTATGAAGAGAGATTGAATAGACTGGGTCTGTACTCGTTGGAGTTTAGAAGGCTGAGGGGGGATCTTATAGAGACTTACAAGATAATGAGGGGGCTAGATAGGGTGGAGGTAGGGAGATTCTTTCCAATTAGAAAGGAAAACAGAACTAGAGGGCACAGCCTCAAAATAAGGGGCGGGGGCAGTTTGGATCAGAGTTGAGGAGGAACTTCTTCACTCAAAGGGTGGTGAATCTCTGGAATTCTCTGCCCGTTGAAGTGGTGGAGGCTACCTTGTTGAGTATATTTAAGTCACGGGTAGATAGGTTTTTGATAGACATGGGGATTAAGGGTTATGGGGAGAAAGCGGGAAAGTGGAACTGATCCACTTCAGATCAGCCATGATCTTATTGAATGGCAGGGCAGGCTCGAGGGGCTAGATGGCCGACTCCTGCTCCTATTTCTTATGTTCTTATATTTTAAAAGGAGAGAGAGGCTGAGAGATCAACAGCCATGTGACAGTGAGAATCTAACCTGTTTTTAAGTGCTATTGAGGGCTAAATATTGCACAGCACTTCGCCCTGGGAGGGCAGGTGGGGCCTCGGACTATTTGAAGAACAGTACCACCAACCATACAGCAATCCCTCAGTTATTGCACTGGACAGTCAGCCAGGTCCCACTCCATGGAGGGAAAACTCGAACCCACACCTTTCTGCAGTCAGATGCAAGAGGGCCACCCACTAAACTGTAGCTATGTTCCGTAGCAGCTGCATCGGGAGCAGGACTGTGGAGGTAGTAAAAGTCACTCGTTTCTTGGCCAGTCGTTGAGATGTAACAGGAAGTTTACCAGCGAGATCTGGAGATCTAAAAGTGGGAAGAAAGTAAACAGACGGAAAGGAAAACTAGCCTGCACTAAAAATGTCCACTATGTTTGTTTGAAAATACTGTTTACCTGGCTCCCTGCCCACTCTACATGCTGGTCCTTGTAAGATAGAGGCTACAACAGCTGTGTATACAAACTGTATAACAATGTGAAGTATTCCCCAGGGGCCATTGTCACTTCATCAGGTTCCCTTTACAAGATTTTCCCCACTCCTAAGACCGCTTCCGGTATTAAGTCAGAATCAATAGCCCTGACACTCCTCATAACAATCCCTGATTGGGTGGGCAGTCATTTCCTCAGTCAGGGAGCTCATACTCCAAGAGGTCAATCTCAGGTGCCCCATTGAGGTGTGATGTCAATGTACCTTTAAGAGTTTTATTTTAAATCATGTTCTCTGCAGCTTTCAGCTTTTTTCATGGTTGCCGGGCTGTCTGGAGGAGTCCTTTTATTGCCACTCCAATGGCTTCATGGGATTTTATTTATTTTTACTCTAGGATCTTTTATGGTCCAGCATTTCAGGGGGTGGAAGAGAAATGAAAAGCCTCAGATGTTTCCATAAATTAGGACACGCAAAGTCACAGTGTTGGTGGTTTAAGGAAAAGTACTGGGAAGACTGACGTGCTAAAACAGGATATACCAGTGGGGTTTGTTAAAGTGGGAAAGGAAAGCCCAGTTGAAGCGAAAGAATTGCAAAAGATGTACAACCTGGTCAGGGGTTGATTGATAAAGGTATCGTAAGAAGTCTCACAACACCAGGTTAAAGTCCTACAGGTTTATTCGGTCGCACAAGCTTTCGGGATGTTGTTCCTTCTTCACCTGAAGGAGCGACACTCCAAAAGCTCATGCTACCAAATAAACCCGTTGGACTTTAACCTGGTGTTGTGAGACTTCTTATTGTGCCCAACCCAGTCCAACACCAGCATCTCCACATCGTGATAAGAAGGTGCCAGATCTCTTTAAAGAATTCACTTGTCTGGGTAAAATTTTCTCACGTGTACCAGGAGGAGTAGGTAAAGAGGTTAAAATTTGAAGAGATACAGGGAAAGGTCAATTTTTGATGGTGAGAATTGAGGAGTTGTGTAGTTTGGAAGGTGCATTGCCAGAAAAGATAGTAATTTGTGGAACTTAGGGTGAGAAGTTCTATTATACAACGGTTGGAGAGTCCAGTGAAGATTGATGATGTGGTAATATGAGTAATAGAGAAATTACCTTGTTGAGGAGTATAGTTTATCTCGGGTAAGATACAGCTGGATCACAGGTGGGAGTGATTCCTACTGTGGTCGAAAAGCCAGTGGAGAATCAAACAACTAAGTTGTTGAAGGATGCGCAGTTTGATTTGTCCTGATTGTGTTGTAACAAGGTCACAAAGTCATGGGTTAAAACAGGAGGAGCAATCAAAAAGTGAAGATAAGAAAGTTGAAGTTCAATTATCAGAAATAATTTTTGATCAGATGGCTGGAAAAGAACAAGAACAGGTGGAGGATGAGGTGGATACTATTTAGTTCAGGAAAGTTGGCAGAGTTACAACAGAAGGATCTAGAAATAAGACAATTGTATCAGAAAGCATACACGGAAGAGGAATCTGAGTGTATACCTGAATGTCATTACTTTAAAAATGATGTCTTCATGAGAAAATGGAGAGCTTTACATGTTCAGGAGGGTGAAAAGTGAGCAGAAGCTCATCAACTGGTATTGCCGGTAGGGTATAGAAAGGAAGTGACGTAAGTAGCTCATGAGATACCAGTAGCAGGTTATTTAGGGGTAAGGAAAAGACTAAAAGTAAAATATAAAAATATTTTGATTGGCCAGGACTGCATAAAGATGTAATAAAATTTTGTTGGTCATATCACACATGTCAAGTTTCAGAGAAACCTCAAGCAATGATAAAACCTGCACTCTTACTACCCATTTACATTTACAAGGATCTTAATTGATTGCGTAGGACCCCTCCCTAAAATGAAAAGTGGGAATAGTATCTTATGACTATAATGAATGTGTCTACTAGGTTTCCAGAGGCCATTCGATTATGCAATATTACAACTAGAAGGATTGTAGAGAAGTTACTTAATTTTTTTTACTAGATATGGATTACCACAGAAATACAATCAGGTCAAGGATCAAATTTTACATCAAAGCTGTTCAAGGGGGTTAAGGATAGCTAAGGAATAAAACCATTTAAATTGACTGCATACCATCCAGAATTGTAGGGAGAATTAGAGCATCAAACTTTAAAGACAGTGTTGAGGGCTTATTTTCAAAATTATCCAAAAGATTGGGATAAAGGAATTCCGTTTGTACTCTTTGCAATTAGGGATGCACCTAATGAGTCAACCATATTCAGTCCATTTGAATTGATTTCTGGTCACAAGATGGGGGACCTCTTAAATTGATGAAGGAGAAATTGGTGAAGGAGCATTCTGACACCATCATTATTGGATTATGTATCAAACTTCAGGGAAAGGTTGCATAGAGCAGGTGAATTGGCTAGACAACATTTAAATGTGGCACAGCAGGTGATGAAACAGGAAGCGGATAAGAAATCAAAAATTTATAATTTCGCTATTGAGGATAAAATCCATTACACAAACCAGCCTCCCATCCATTGACTCTGTCTACACTTCCCGCTGCCTCGGCAAAGCAGCCAGCATAATTAAGGACCCCACACATCCCGGACTTTATTAGAAATTGGCACTCAGGGATTTTCACATTCACTTCATTGCAGTGTTAATGTAAGCCCACTTGTGACACTAATGAATAAACTTTACAAGGAAGAGAAACCTTGCTTCATTTATCCCCTACTAAACCAATTGTCATGTCCACTTTTGCTAACTGAAGCCACTTGACCAACTTTGGTGCGTAGAGAGTGAAACATGGCATTTGCCTGCTGGGAAGCCACTATCTGGGGTTTAAGCTGAACCTTCTGAGCAGATTTCAAGCGTTCCTTCCCAAAGCTGGTGGGATCCTCTTTACTCATGCTTGCTGGATCCTGAAGTCACAAGAACCTGGCTGCAATTTTAACTCTGGCTTTTGGGGCCAAAACGTTGTGCGATTTCAAGAAAGAAAAAAATATAGGTCTTGGGGCAAAATGGATCAAGGGACAAGGGAGGAAGGCAGGAACAGGATATTGAATTTGATTATCAGCCTTGATCAAAATGAATGGCTGAGCAAGCTTGAAGGGCCAAATGGCCTAACCCTTGAACCATAGAAAATTTACAGCTCAGAAACAGTCCTTTTGGCCCTTCTTGCCTGTGCCGAACCATTTCTCTGCCTAGTCCCACTGACCTGCACTTGAACCATATCCCTCCACATTCCTCTCATCCATGAACCCGTCCAAGTTTTTCTTAAATGTTAATCCTGTTCCTATTTTCCATTTTTCTATGTTTCTACGGCGGGTAAAAAGAGAGGGAAAAGGGCAGAACTGACCCAAAAGCTCTGTGGGGAACCGGGTGACTTCTCACCTGAGTCATATGTGCAAACGTACCCCATTCATACAATCCATACTGTCCCTACAGTGTAGAAGAAGGCCATTCAGCCCATTGAGTCTGCACTGACCACCATCCCACCCAGGCCCTATAACTGTAACCCCACATATTTACCCTGCTAGTCCCCCTGACACTCGACTCAATTTAGCATGGCCAATCATCCTAACCCGCACATCTTTGGACATCTTTCCAATTCTGAGAACCCAGGGTAGAAGGCGATTTAGTGATTTTTCCATTGCTGCCATTGAATTTCCGCCCAGCTAGTATGATTGAATGAGAACCAGGGGGACGAGGAATTGCTAGTTGGATTGGAGAGTGAATATCCAGTTGATGTGCCTGTTAAAAACGGAACCAGAGTTGAAACTGGAAACAGTGTTTGTAGACCAGTGAACAATGAAAGCGCCCAGGGTTATTTTACTTCCTTAAAAACGTTTGGATTTTGTTGGCAAGTTTATCCCCGTGTAAAACTACAACTTTTTTTTAACATTCCACCTTTATTGCAATAAAACATTATAATGTTCACAGGAACATTATAAGTCAAAATATGCCACCGAGCTTTGAGAGATATTAGGTCCAGACAAACAAAGAACAAAGAAAATTACAGCACAGGAACAGGCCCTATGGCCCTCCGAACCTCACTAACCATGCTGCCCGACTGAATTAAATCCCCCACCCCCCAAGCCTTCCGGGGACCATATCCCTCTATTCCCATCTTATTCATGTATTTTGTCAAGACACCCTTTAAAACTCACTATCGTATCTGCTTCCACTACCTCCCCCGGCAGTGAGTTCCAGGCACCCACCACCCTCTGTGTAAAAAAACTTGCCTCGTACATCTCCTTTAAACCTTGACCCTCGCACCTTAAACCTTGTGCCCCCTAGTAATTGACTCATCCACCCTGGGAAAAAGCTTCTGACTATCCACTCTGTCCCTGTCCCTCATAATTTTGTAGACTTCTATCGGGTCACCCCCTCAACCTCCGTCATTCCGGTAAGAAGAAACCAAGTTTCTCCAATCTCTCGTCATAGCTAATGCCCTCCATACCAGGCAACTTCCTGGTAAATCTTTTCTGTACCCTCTCCAAAGCCTCCACATCCTTCTGGTAGTGCAATTTTAGACAAAAGGGTGGATTTTAAGGAGTGTCTAAAAGGAGGAGAGGCAGAGAACGTTGGAGAGGGAATTCTGGAGTTCAGGTCCTGAGGCAATTGAAGATGCTGTCACCAATAGAGTGAAGGATATCCGGGAGGCAGAAGATGCCAGGATTAGAAGAGTGCCAACATCTCAGAGGGTTGTGTGGCTGAAGGAAACTGTAGTGATAAGGAGGGGTGTGGCCATATAACGATTTGAAATTAGCATTTTAAAATCAAGACATTGCTCAACAGAGAGCCAGTGTAGGTCAGCGAGCACAGGCAGGATGGGAATCAATCCGAGTTCCAATACGGGCGGCAGAATTCTGGATGACCTCAACTTTACAGTGGATGGAATGTGGGAGAGCAGCCAAGAAAGCATTGGAATAGTTGAGTCTGGAGGTAATGAAGGAATGATTGAAGGTTTCAGCACCAGACGAGGTGAGGCAGGGTTGACGTCAGTCAACATTACGGAAGTAGGGAAAAAGGTGATCACAGTGGAGGCGCTAATATGAAGACAGGAGATAATCTTGGGTTCAAATATGACACCAAGTTTGCAAACAGAGTGACTTAATCTCAGACTGTTGCCCCTGGTCCATGTGATATTTAAAAAATTGCACTGATTGCGTGAGTTACTTTCTGACAATTATTTTTGGCGTCTCTTCATGTCTAATCACCAATCTGTCTCTCGATGACAAGTCAAATTAAAATGAATGCTATCGGAAGCCCTTATTACAAAAAATATAGTTACAATCCTTCTTCTTCTCAGTTGCAGTTTGTAGAATAGTGGCTGTTTATTTCAACTACAAGGTTTTCCATTTAAATGAAGGGCTGGCCCTTAAACTGTGGCTTATTTGTAATTCTCAGAATGGAAAGTCTGTTAGCACCAAACTGACTTGGACTACTTTGGTAGCACGAGGTAATACAATGAGGAAGCCTTGAATCACAATGATGATTTATTGAATGATAGTCAAAGCTCAATGCAAACAAGCTCGGTACAGATACAAGACTAGTCCCACTGACTCCAGACTCACACTCATTCACTTACTGCTGCCGAACCTTGCCAGGGTCCCAGATTTGATTCTATCCTTGGATGACAGTCTGTGTGGAGTTTGAATGTTCCCGCCGTGTGATTTTCCTCCAGTGCTCTGGTTTCCTCCCACAGTCCAAAGATGTGTAGGTTAGATGGATTAGCCCCACTCACTCTAGACATTCTCTGTTCAATCTTCTTCTGTTGGGAAAAAGAAACAAAAGTCTGAGATCATGGACTAACTGACTCAAGAACAGCTTCTTCCCTGCTGCCATCAGACTTTTGAATGGGTCAACCTTACATTAAGTTGATCTTTCTCTATACCCTACCTATGTCTGTACCACTACGTTCTGCACCGTCTCCTTTCCTTCTCTCCTATGTACTCTATGAACAGCATGCTTTGTCTGTATAGTGCAAGAAACAATACTTTTCGCTGTATACTAATACATGTGACAATAATAAATCAAATCAAAAAAAATGGAATGTTGGTTTAAACTCTTAACTGAAAAGTTGGCGCCTGTGGCAGTGCAGCACCCCTCGGTGGATGAGGCACACGAGTCTAATGCTAAGTGGGACATTGGCCATGCTAAACTCTCCCTCAGTGTACCCAAACAGGTGCCGGAGTGTGGTGACTAGGGGATTTTCACAGTAACTTCATTGCAGTGTTAAAGTAAGCCTACCTGTGACAGTAATAAATAAACTTTAAAACTTTAAACTTTGACGCTTAAGGCAGGTGGTGGGAGGGCTTCTCACTGAGACATTCCTACCCCACCCCACCTCCGCCCCTACCCCACAGGGCCACTCCAAAACAAAACAAGAAGGAAGTGAAATCACAACAAGAGTGGGAAGTTGCTGGGGGGGCAGTGCGATTGCTGGAGTTTGGGGAGTGGGGCGAATAGGGTGGCATGGTGGTTAGCACTGCTGCCTCACAGCGCCAGAGACCCAGGTTCGATTCCGGCCTTGGATCACTGTTCGTGTGGAGCTTGCACATTCTCCCCGTGTCTGCATGGGTTTCCTCCAGGTGCTCTGGTTTCCTTCCATAATCTGAAAGACGTGCTGATTAGGTGGGTTGGCTCAATTGCCCCTTAATGTCAGGGGGTCCTGGCTAGGGTAAATGCGTGGGGATAGGGCTTGGGTGGGAATGTTGCCTGTGCAGGTTCAATGGGCCGAATGGCCTCCTTCTACACTGTAGGGATCCTATGATTGGTGCGGCATGGTGGTGCAGTGGTTAGCATTGCTGCCTCACAGCGCCAGGGACCAGGTTTCAATTCCCGGCTTGGGTCAATGTCTGTGAGGAGTCTGCGAGTTCTCCTCGTGTCTGCGTGGGTTTTCTCCGGGTGCTCCGGTTTCCTCCCACAGTCTGAAAGACGTGCAGATTAGTTGGGTTGGCTAATGGCCCTTAATGTCAGGGGGTACTAGCTAGGGTAAATGCATGGGGGTAGGGCCTGGGAAGGATTATAGTCAAAGAACAAAGAACAGTACAGCACAGGAAACAGGCCCTTCGGCCCTCCAAACCTGTGCCGCGCATTGGTCCAACTAGACCATTCGTTTGTATCCCTCCATTCCCAGTCTGCTCATGTGACTATCCAGGTAATTCTTAAACAATGCCAGTGTGTCTGCCTCCACCACCCTATTTGGCAGCACATTCTAGGCCCCCACCACCCTCTGCATAAAAAACATCCCTCTGATATCTGAGTTAAACCTTGCCCCTCTCACCTTGAGCCTGTGACCCCTCGTGATCGTCACCTCCGACCTGGGAAAAAGCTTCCCACTGTTCACCCATCTGTACCCTTCATAATTTTGCACACCTCTATTAGCTCTCCCTCATTCTCCATCTTTCCAGGGAGAACTACCCAATCTCTCCTCATAGCTAAGACCCTCCATACCAGGCAACATCCTGGTAAACCTCCTCTGCACTGTCTCCAAAGCCTCCACGTCCTTCTGGTAGCGCGACGACCAGAATTGGACGCAGTATTCCAAATGTGGCCTAACCAGCATTCTATACAGCTGCAACATCTGACTCCAGCTTTTATACTCTATACCCCGTCCTATAAAGGCAAGCATGCAAGCAGGACTAGAGGATACAGCCTCAAGATAAGGGGGGGGCAGTTTAGATCGGAGTTGAGGAGGAACTTCTTCACTCAAAGGGTGGTGAATCTCTGGAACTCTCTGCCCGTTGAAGTGGTGGAGGCTGCCTCGCTAAATATATCCAAGTCACGGGTAGATAGGTTTCTGATAGACAGGGGAATTAAGGGTTATGGGGAGAAAGCGGGAAAGTGGAACTGATCCACTTCAGATCAGCCGTGATCTTATTGAATGGCGGGGCAGGCTCGAAGGGCTAGATGGCCTACTCCTGCTCCTATTTCTTACGCCATTTGCCTTCTTCACCACCTCCGCTTCCACCTTCCAGGATCTGTGGACTTGCAGACCTAGAGATCCCTCTGTGTTTCTATACCCTCGATGGCCCTGCCATTTATTGTATCGCCCCCCCTCCACTACCTTAGCTCTTCCAAAATGCACCGTAGGGATTCTATAATGAGAAGTGAAGTCCAGGTTCCTGAGGAAATCCAGTCCGGGTCGTAGTTGGGTGGGGGGGGGGTGGGAGGGAGGCGAGTGGATCCATTCCTGGGAAATCCAGGCAGGGTTTTGGTTTTTGAGTGGAGCTGGGAGGGAGGGAGGGGAGCAGCGGCTGGAGAAGTTGCAGCAAAAGTTTTACAGCAAGGAGCAGGAGACGGGACAGCTCCACTTTGCATTCGCTTTCCATTCTCCCGGCGGCCGAGCAGCGGGAAGTTTCTGTCAGGAGTTTGGGGGAGAGAGAGAGAGAGACAAGGCTGGAGAGAAATGGGCCGGAGAAAAGTTTCACTCCTCCACTGGCGTCTCCTCATCCAAATCCTCTTCCTCTCCTTCTGTGTGAGTACAACATCCCCACTCCCTTTTCCTTTTTGAGTTCTTGCATTTCCCCCCCCCACACCACCCCCTCGGTGGGTTTTAAAGTCAGTTTTTCGGGGCGAACTTTCCGAAAGTTTAAAAAAAAAATCAAAAGTTGCCAAAAAAAAACTTTTCTGAAGAAAACAAGAAGTTGTGGGAAGTTTGCAGCCCAGGGTGGGGGTCATTGTAAAGGTGCGGAATGTTGAGTTTGCACCCATCCTTGAGTATTTATTTGTGTAAAAGTTGCCCCCAGTAAGCGGCTAAAGGCTAATTTTATCCGGTCTGGAACTCTTGCTATGCTTCCAACTCTATTCATAGAGTTTCTTCTAAATCAGTCCCAGCCCCTCACATTTTTTTTTGCATAAATACGACGTTGGACGTCTTGTTTGTGAAGGTGATTGCATTTTCAACTCAAACGCTGCACCATAACAGAGTGAGGGGGCAGTGTAAATAATTGATTTCTCAATGGAGAGTTTGGTTTGGAGATTGTGCTCAGATTGTTGCAAGATTTATGATGCTCATTCACTCAAGGGGGCCCTCTGACACTCCGAGTTAGTGGTTCTTCCTCGGCAGATCACAGACCAGGTATCACCTTTGCACCCCTCTTAGCTCCAGCTCTATCTGTCCAGTTGGATGCCTTTTGAAATAACCCCCCGCCCCCCCCCCCCCCCCCCCCACCGCAACTCACTTCTTTGGGAGATGGGGTCCCCCGCAGCTCAAGAAAGTTTTTAAAGTTTATTCATGCTTAATTATTAGTGTCACAAATAAGGCTTACATTGACACTGCAATGAAGTTACTCTAAAGCTCCCCTAGTCGCCACGCTCCGGTGCCTGTTCGGGTACACCGAGGGAGAATTTAGCATGGCCAGCGCATCTAACCAGCACGTTTTTTTTTTGGACTGTGGGAGGAAACCGGAGCACCCGGAGGAAGCCCACGCAGACATGGGGAGAACGTGCTGACTCCATACAGATAGTGACCCAAGCTGGGAATCGAACCTGGATCTGTGAGGCAGCAGTGCTAATCACTGTGCTGCCTAGATCTTAGTGGGAAGAGGTGGACAGAAACTCTGAGGCTCTTTCTGAATCTCTCTCACTTTTATCTGGTTTAGCTCCCCTGGCTGCGTTGTAACGGCAGACTTTAATCATTTTTGCCACCCTCCCGGATGCGTGGCTAGACCAAATACAAGACTGTTCACAAGACCTGGGACCTGCGATCAGTCACATCTTAGAAAGGTGCAGGCAGATAATCTCAGTACAGTTGTTCTGCCTGCTGTGAGTCAGAGCTTTGTGAAAGTGTGTCTAAAACTTGGGCTGTAATGGTGTGAACCTTGCTAAATCTGTACTTGGCAAAGCTGCAGCTCTGTCACACCACCTCTTTATTACACAACGTGTGCTTTAAAGGCCCTTTAAAAGTGAACCGAACGTAGAGTTTGAAACCAGTCTACACGTTCCAGCTTAACTCTCCCCAAGTAGCTGTGTCGGTACGTGCGATCAGCCCCCCAGCTCCGGAGGGGTTTGCGGGTTTGAACCCTGCTCTTGGCTCTCTGTCGGTGGAGTGAGGGGGTTGGGCGGGGGGGGGGTCCCTGTTTGGTTTCTGTGTCCCCGGGACGTGAATGGTGACGGGGTGTGAGAGGGTGAGCAGTGACGATGGATCTGTGATCCTGGATGCAATCCAGTGCCTCCTGCTGGAAACTGGGTGAGCCTTGATGGACTTGAGGCTGCTGTCACAGCCCAGCTGGGGCCATGGTGGGGGCAGGATACTGACAGCAGTGGATGGCGATGACACATCCCCTCCCTCCCACCCTCCCACCCATTCCTCTCTACGTTGGCTTCATTGAGAAGGAGGTTCAGGCGAGATCGGCAATGAATGAGTGTCTGAAATGTGGCCAGTTTCCTGCTTCTGTTAATGTTGGTAGTGGCCGTCCTGGTGTCTATATTCACAGTCGTTCTCCGGCTGTGTTGGAGTGGGATGGTGTCTCCAGCACTTTGTTTTAGTTTGGGAGGTTGTTGATGGTACGTGTAGGGTATGAGGTATAGTTCAAATCTGATTTCTTGCCTTCAACAGTCAACCAGCCCTGGCTGCAATTACAGGCAGATTGTTTCGCACCGTTACTCCCTGGGCCCTTCTGCTACGATCAGTATGGCTCACCCTACTCCATCTGCTCTCCAGCACTATGGAGCTCTCTGCGTAATATGTCACTGCCCCTTCACCAACTGAAGGCAGTCAGAACATCTCCCAGATTGGCGATTTAACCAACTCTCCCCTCACCCGCACTCCTTCCCCACCCCCCCACACACCACCTATGTCGCTGCTCCTTGATGTCATTGTCCAGAGGCTTTGGATCAGGTTTGACTGACACGCTGACCCATGCTGAACATTAAAACATCACCCTCACCACCTCTCTGAGCCTCTTGACAGCCCTTGTGCTGAATTAATCGCCTACCACCAAGTTCTGATACATCAAAACTTCCACCTTTTGAAACATGGCTTCCCTCTGGAATACTGCAAACCTTCCAGCCGACCTCAATACAAAGATTGTTGCCATGTTGGACCTAACTCCTCTGATGTCCACCTTGAAATCCCCTCACAATTCAACTTTGTATCCAGTGCCACATTAAGCCCCTGTTGTACAACACGCATGGGGTGACACAGTGGTTAGTACTGCTGCCTCACAGTGCAATTCCCAGCTTGGATCGTTGTCTGTGTGGAGTTTGCACGTTCTCCCCATGTCTGCATGGGTTTCCTCCAGGTGCTCCGGTTCCCTCCCACAGTCCAAAGATGTGCAGGTTAGGCCATGCTAAATTCTCCCTCAGTGTACCCGAACAGGCACCGGAGTGTGGCGACGAGGGGAGTTTCACAGTAGCTTCATTGCAGTGTTACTGTAAGTTTATTTGTGACTAATAAATAAACTTTAACTCATTTCTCCTACTTGCTTGCTGTCCCCTAATGCATTTAAATTAAAATCCTTATTCTCACCTAGAAATCTCTCCTTGGCCTTGTCCCCTCCTATTGTGGTCTTCTGATTGCACCATTCCTCTGTCTCTCTGTCCCTCTGTTTGACCCATTATTTATGCAGGCATCTTATTCTATGGTCTTGCCTTTCTAAACCTCTCCACTTGAAAGGAAACAGCGGTGTCCTGGAGTTTGATCTTCGATTGCTGGAGACTCCTGGAGAGTTGGCAACCTTAACCATGTTATACCTGGTAATCTAGTGGTTTCTGAGTCACCTGCTCTATTCACCTGAGTGTAGTCTCTACCAGACAGAATAACTTACCTTCGTGTGTCAGTGTTCATGCGGTAAAACATGTCAAGGTGTTTCACAGGAGCAACATTGACACCAAAGAACGACCATGAACGTTAGGTTCGGGTACCAAAAGCTTGATTAAAGAGGTTTTGTCACAAGCAGTACCTAAAAGGTGGAGAAAGAGGTGGCAAAGTATAGGGAGAGACTTACAGCTGAAGGCACAACTATCAGTGGTAGAGTTATTAAAATCCAGGATGCTGAAGAGGCCAGAATTGGAGGAGTGAGGGTTGGAGATAAGTTACAGAGAAAGGGAGGGATGGAAATGAGAAGGGATCTGAAAACGAGGGTGAAAACTTTAAAAAATGGGCGCAGTCAGCCAGGAGGCACGAGAGGTCAGTGATCCCCGGGGTGATGGATAAGCAGGACTTTAAATGGATAAAATGGGCGGCACAGTGGGTTAGCACTGCTGCTTCACAGCTCCAGGGTCCTGGGTTCGATTCCCGGCTCGGGTCACTGTCTGTGTGGAGTTTGCACATTCTCCCCGTGCCTGCGTGGGTTTCCTCCGGGTGCTCCGCTTCCCTCCCACAGTCCAAAGATGTGCGGGTTAGGTTGATTGGCCGTGCTAAGAAATTGTCCCCTAGTATCCAGGGATGTGTAGGTTAGAGGGATTAGTGGGTATAATATATAGGGATATGGGGGTAGGGCCTGGGTGGGATTGTGTTCGGTGCAGACTCGATGGGCCGAAGGGCCTCTTCCTGCACTGTAGGGTTCTATGATCTATGACTTGGTGTGAGTTGTGGTACCGCTGGTCAGAGATCTGTAAGAATGTCCTCTGACTGAGATAGGGGAACAAACAGTGTAAATGGTTAATCACAGTGACTGACAGAATATCGGTCTTTTGGTGGCCATCCAAAGAGCAGACTGTCCTGATTTGAGACGATATGGTACTGAGAGACAAAGAGGGTATGGAAAAATAGCAAGAAAGATGAAAATCAGAATACCAAATAACTGCGACTCGTGCGCATGTAAGTTCAGTCCAAGAATCACAGAAATGTCATTATCTTTAACTTGCATCATGGGGAATGCATTGTTCCTTTCAGAAACCAAGTGCCTGAGGTGCTGGCCTGGTTTAATTGCTCTGCCTTGTCTGGTGTTCTGCTTTACAGAATGCACGTGTTCAAGATTTGACTCTTGGTCTGTACTGGCTTCTGACTTCAGCTGGCTTCTGTTGTGCTGGCTTGTACCCTAGGCTGTGGTGGAGGGGTGGCGGGGGGGGGGGGGGCAGTGTGTGGGGAAGGAGTTTGGCAGTGGTCGAAGCTATTGGAAAGTGTGTGCGCGGGGGTGTGAGGCAAGGACAGCAGTAACTCCCATTTGAATGGTCTCTTGGCTGAGGTACTGAAGAGACCAGAACCGCAGCACGTCCATCTTCAGGAGAGATGGCGGCAGCTGTTAACCCAGCCAAGTCTTAGAAAGCATCTTGTCGGGCCTTTGACACTGTGCTTACAGCAAGTCCTTTGCTGTAACGTTCCGTGGAAGCAGTATTTTAGAAAAGCTAATTTTCCAGCACAAAGCTGCCCTTGTAGTGGTGGGCCAGTTAGTTCATGTGCCTTTTGGCACGTCGAGAACTGGAGTGTGCCATTCAGCCCCCTAGAGCCCGTTTCACAGTTCAGTTAAACTGTAGCTGACCTGCTGTCTCACTCGGGACATCTGACTATCCAGCGTGTACGCTTGTGACAGGGGCAAAAGTTTTAATTCTGGAGAGTCAGGCTATCGCCAGATGTTTTTTCTTCCACGCTCAACAATAAAATCCACTGGCATTGGCAAGCTCTCACCCCAACAGAACTGGGATGGGACCATTTTGCAGAGAGTCTGGGCTCTAGGGTGCTAAATGAAGGCATTGGAGATTATAGGATCGCACTTGATTTCTTCCGAAAACTGAAATATGGTTTAGGGCACAAAGAGTCTGGATTAGAATCATAGAACCCTACAGTGCAGACGGAGGCCCTTCAGCCCATCAAGTCTGCACTGACCACAAACCCACCCGGGCCCTACCCCCATATCCCTCTAACCTAAGCATCTCAGGACACTAAGGGGCAATTTTTTAGCATGGCCAATCAACCTAACCCGCAGGTTTTTGGACTGTGGGAGAAAAACGGAGCACCCGGAGGAAACCCACGCAGACATGAGGAGAATGTGCAAACTTCACACAGACAGTGACCCGAGCCGGGAATCGAACCCAGGACCCAGGAGCTGTGAAGCAACAGTGCTAACCACTGTGCTACCATGCCGCCCAATTAATAGAAAATTCTTGCAACATTGGTCATACCTCCACATGTAAAGTATGTCTGTATTTGCCTCCAATTCCGATAGAATTCAGACTGGAAAGGAACCAGCCCACAGACTGAAAAGCTATTCATTCTGGATGGAGAAGTGAAAGTCTTTAGATGTTTACCTTGTTCAATGGAAAAGATTCACGAGCGTGATTGCAGGGATGAGCAAGTTTGCAGAAGTTGGGATTGTTTTCTTTGGAGAAAGGAAGGCTTTGAGTATGTTGGATAGAGATGTTCAAATTCTTGCGGGATCTGGACAGAGTGGATAGGGAGAAACGTTTCTCACTGGTGGAAGGGTTGAGAACGAGATTTATTTATTAGTGTTGCAAGTATGCTTACATTAACACTGCAGTGAAGTTATTGTGAAAATCTCCTTGAGGTTTATGGTAATTGGTAAAAGAGCATAAGACATAAAAAAATTAGGCCACTCGGCCCATCGAGTCTGTTCCACCATTCAACCGTGGCTGATATTTTTCTCATCCCCATTCTCTTGCCTTTTCCATATAACCCCTGATCTCCTTATTAATCAAGAACCTATCGATCTTTGTCTTAAATACACTCAGTGACCTGGCCTCTACAGCCTTCTGCAGCAAAGAGTTCCACAGATTCACCACTCTTTGGCTGAAGAAATTCCCCCTCATCTCTGTTTTAAAGGATTGTCTCTTTAGCCTGAGGTTGAGCCCTTTGGTTCTAGTTTTCCTACTACTGGAACCATCCTCTCCACTCTATCCGGGCCTCGCAGTATCCTGTAAGTTTCAATAAGATCCCCCCTCGTCTTTCTAAACTCCAATGAGTACAGACTCAAAGTACTCAACTGTTCCTCATACGGTAAGCTCTTCATTCCAGGGATCATTCTTGTGGACTTCCTGCAGACTCTTGCCAAGCCAGCACATCCTTCCTTAGATATGGGGCTCAAAACTCTTCACAGTATTCCACATGGGGTGTGACCAGAGCCTTTTACAGCCTCAGAAGTACATCCCTGCACTTGTATTCTAGCCTTCTCGACATGAATGCTAACATTGCATTTGCCTTCCTAACTGCCGACTGAACCTGCACATTAACCTCAAGAGAATCTTGATTTCCTAAGCATTTCCCCATTTAGAAAATAGCCTATGCCTCCATTCCTCCTTCCAAAGTGCATAACCTCGCATTTTTCTGCATTGTATTCCATCTGCCACATCTTTGCCCACTCTCCTAACCTGTCCAAGTCCATCTGCAGCTCCCTTGCTTCCTCCATACTACCTGTCCCTCTGGAAGCAATGGGACGTGGGCCAGAATTTTCCAGCTGTTCCCACTGGTGGAATTTTCCCCGTCTCATCCCGCCCATGAGAAAACTTCGCGTTCAGCGAGCGGTCAAAATCTAGAATGCACCATTTACGACTGGTGAGGCAGGTTCAGTGAAGGCGGTCAAGAGAATTGGATTAGTATCTTCTAAAGATGGGTGTGCAGGGATGTAGGGAGAAAGCAGGACACCAGGTACATTGCTCATTCAGAGAACCAGCACGGGTATGATGGGGGAGTGGCCTCTTTCTGTGCTGTGCCGTTTCTGTGAATAGGTGCCAGCTGTGGCGTGCCCAGGATCCTGAGCGCTTTGTGCTCTGGCCATTCTGATAGTAACAGTGGGGAAACATTAGTGAGTTTGGCAACTGAATCTGTGTGGACTGCCAGCAGGTATGGTTGGCACAAGAGGGTTGATCAGTCTGTAAGATGGTTCCCTGCACAGTTGCCTCAAAGAGGTATTCAAATGTTGTTTGGCACGGGGGCTTATTTTAGTCACGCTTTGCAACAGGAGGTGAAACCTTCAAGTTTTGCCGTGAAGCTATCATAGGGAGATTGTTGTGTTCCAGCAAGGATTCAGAGGCTAGGAGAGAGCTTGTGTCCCTGGTCTCCTGTCTGTGGTTGATCTGGGTTTTATGTGAGGGAGTGAAAAGTGGTGATTGCATCTTTAACACTTGACAAACTCAGCATTGCTCAAAGCAGTCTGAGGCAGTTCAGATATTAGATTATCGGAAGTGGGTAAACGGCTTTATTATTGCTATCGAGAGCGGATCAGTAATTCGCTGCTTTGAGGGTAAGCTTTTGAAGAATTAACAGCTCGAATGTTTATATTGAAGGTAAACTACCCAAACGGCAAACAGGCTGCCAACGCTTCAGAAACATTCTCATTGGCACCATGACCTTTCGAGTGAGCTTCCTGTGGGACTGTGCCCTGCGCCAGCTGCTGCTGTCAAGACTCTGGGAGACGTGGGGAATGTTGTATTCCGAGTGCCTGATTGACTGGTTTGACAACAGAGATAGATCTTGTGTTAGTCCACGTAGGGGGTGGGGAGGGGGTAGGTGAGGCCACAATCAAATCAACTGTGATCTTATTGAGAACAGGTTCGAGGGGCCGAATAGCCTGCTCTTAATTTGTATGTCTATATTGCCTTGCATTCAGTTGGGAATCGATGCCTGATTTGCAGAATCTTGGAGTATCAGTGGAAGCCATTCAGCCCATCGTAGAGTCATGGACGTTTACAGCATGGAAACGGGCCCTTTGGCCCAACTTGTCCATGCCATCCTTTGTTTTTTAAACCCCTAAGCTAATCCCAATTGCCTGCATTTGGCCCATATCCCTCTATACCCATCTTATCCATGTAACTGTGAATGCTTTTTAAAAGACAAAATTGCACCTGCCTCTACTGCTACCTCTGGCAACTTGTTCCAGACACTCACCACCCTCTGTGGAAAAAATTGCCCCTCTGGACACTTTTGTATCTCTCCCCTCTTGGCTTAAACCTAGTTTTTGATCCCCTTACCTTTGGGAAAAGATATCGACTATCTAGCTGATGTGTGCCCCTCATTATTTTACGGACTATGTTTCCACCATTCTTTCAGGGAGCACATCCCAGATTATAACAAGTCTGTGCGCACCCCTGCACCCCCGTCACATTAAATCCAATGCGCTTCCAGTGCACAGACGAGGTGGATTTAAATGTTTTATTGTCTCCAGGAATGAAATGCTGGTAATCTTGGGTTTTAAATCTTCTAACTGCAGGTAAACGTTGGAAGCTAATTATAAGCGCAGCCTTTACGAATGATTTTAAAGATTATTATATGCTTCGGATTTGAGTTTACTCCAGGTCTGCGTTTAGCTAATTGTTCCTTGTTTGTGACTGTGTCTTTTCTTTCCCTGTTTGATTAAAGTAAAATGATCATAACGCTAAAAATAACACCAGTCAATTGCAATTACAATTTTTATTTTCCCCCTCTGATTGAGTAAAACCACTCCACCCTTGAGCGCGTACAGACAGACACACACACACAGCTATTGGAATCCTTAAATTTTACCCTTTTTTGGGCATGGAAAAATAGTTGAGTGTTTTGCTCCATGTTGCCATGGCATCAGCCCCCCCGTCCCCCCAGTCCCCCCGTCCCCCCGTCCCCAACACTACGAGGGTACAAACAGCACTCTTGCCCTTGGCTGTGCGGTGCAAAGCCAGGCCGTGTGTCCCCAGGCATTCCACAGCTCTGAGATCAGAGGAAGGATAGGGTTTGCCTGAAAGGAAAGCTGCGATGCCTAAAGAAACGCGATAGGCCAGGGCTAGGGAAGCTGAATTCAAGAATTCTGTCACCTGGCCAGGCGCGTTCAAACTTCATTGAAGCCTGCGTGCCGTGATTATTGTCTGGGGTGGTGGGAGAACTTACAGACATCAGGACAGGTTGTTAGTCTGCCCTGTGGCTGCAGTGAAGTTGGAATGTACAATTGTACGGAAGTTTTTTCTTCCCCTCCCAATTAAGCTTAGCCAGAGAGGATTGAATAGTTTATGTTGGATTTCATATGAAGTTGACTGAAATTATGAATTAATGCTGGAATTTAGAGACAGGAAGAGCCAGTCCGTGGCATGGAATTTGTTTTACTCTTTAGTTGCTAACACTGCTGCCTCTCAGCGCCAGGGACCCGGGGTCAGTCCCTGGCTTGGGTCACTGTCTGTGCGGAGTCTGCATGTTCTCCCCGTGTTTGCGTGGGTTTCGTCCAGATGCTCCGGTTTCCTCCCATAGCCTGAAAGATGTGCCGGCATTGGCCGTGCTAAATTACCTCTCGGTGTACCCGAACAGGCGCCGGTGTGTGGCGCGACTGGAGGGTTTTCACAATAACTTCATTACAGTGTTATTGTAAGCCTACTTGTGACGTTAATAAATAAACTTAAACTAATTGTCCTTGCGAAGATGATGGTGAGCCGCTTTCTTGAACCTCGAGTCCATGTGGACAGCCCAGGGCGCTGTTAGGGAGGAAACTAAGGAACGATAATAACAGGATCGTGATGGGGAACCTGTCTCTGTGTCAGGCACAGCATTGGTATCTGCCCCACACTCCCAACACTGCACTCTTTCAACACTGTAATAAACTCCAACACAGCTACACTCCCTCAACACTGTAGTAAATTCCAGCACTGTAATGAACTCGCGCCCTGCCCCTCGCCACTGTAATGAACTCCGGTGCTGTCCTCACATCTTGACATTGTAATGATGTACAACCTAAAATCTGACCACAAGCCTTTGACTCCCAGAGGGAGGAGGGCTGCCAACTGGGACAAGCTGCCACTTGTAATGAGGAGGTCCCACTCGGAACTGTTTACGATACGGAGATTGCTGAGAGCAAGATTTTTTTTTAACAGGGGCTTTTGTTTCCAGTTTGTGTGTTCGTGTCCTTGGGGATTCCAGCAACTGATACGCTTCGCGTAGAGGGCTTCAGTATACACTTACGTAGCAGCTAATCATAAGAATTGCGCAGATTGGTGAAATATGTGGAAACCTTGAACATAAATTCAATATTGGGCATGGAAAGAAACTAATTTTTATGCAAATCTCAGTGAAGGTTGCTGGGACTAACTTAATTCCTTTTGTTATCAATAACTCTTTTTGAGTGCAAGTTTGACCTGTCTGGGCAAGCTGGTTTCAGTGTATTAAGAATCCTTATTACACAAAAAAATGATGGGTGACACAGTGGTTAGCACTGCTGTCTCACAGTGTCTTCCTGTGTGCACCTCAGTCCAACACTGACATTTCCACATTATGTCTCACAGCGCCGGGGACCCGGGTTCCATATCCGTCTTGGGTTACTGTCTGTGCGGAGACTGCATGTTCTCCCCATGTCTGCGTGGGTTTCCTCCGGGTGTTCCGGTTTACATAAGAACATAAGAAATAGGAGCAGGAGTAGGCCATCTGGCCCTTCGAGCCTGCCCCGCCATTCAAAAAGATCATGGCTGATCTGTCGTGGCTCAGTTCCACATTCCCGCCCTCTCCCCATAACCCTTAATCCCCTCTCTTATCAAAAACCCATCAACCCGCGTCTTAAAAATATTTAGCGAGGCAGCCTCCACCACCTCAACGGGCAGAGAATTCCAGGGATTCACCACCCTTTGAGTGAAGAAGTTCCTCCTCAACTCCGTTCTAAACCGCCCCCCCTTTATCTTGAGGCTGTGCCCCCTAGTCCTACTGTCCTTTCTGAGCGGGAAGAGCGTCTCCACCTCTATCCTATCCATCCCATTCATCATCTTATACGTCTCAATGAGATCTCCCCTCATTCTTCTAAACTCTAACGAGTACAAGCCTAGTTTATTCAGCCTCTCCTCATAGCTCAACCCCCTCAACTCCAGCATCAGCCTAGTAAACCTCCTCTGCACTCCCTCCAAGGCCAAAATATCCTTGCGTAAGTACGGCGCCCAAAACTGCACACAGTACTCCAGCTGCGGTCTCACCAATGCCCTATACAGCTGCAGCAAGACCTCCCTACTTTTATATTCAATCCCCCTCGCTATGAAGGCCAGCATCCCATTCGCCTTCCTGACCACCTGCTGTACCTGCAAGCTGGGTTTTTGTGACTCATGCACAAGGATCCCGAGGTCCCTCTGCACCGTCGCCTGCTGCAGTTTTTCTCCACGTAAGTAATAATCCTTCCTACCATTATTCCTACCAAAGTGGACCACCTCGCACTTGCCAACATTAAATTCCATTTGCCATTTCCTGGCCCATTCGCCCAGCCTATCTAGATCCTTCTGCAGATTCTCCACACCCTCTGCGCAATTTGCCGTTCCACCAATCTTGGTGTCATCAGCAAATTTCGACACCATACACTCGGTTCCCTCCTCCAGATCATCTATATAAATGGTAAATAGCTGAGGCCCCAGCACCGACCCCTGGGGCACTCCACTAGTCACCAACCGCCAATCCGAATAGCACCCATTGACCCCCACTCTCTGCCTCCTATTTGACAACCAGTCCTCTATCCACGTTAACACCCTACCCCCAACTCCATGCCCCCTGACCTTCCCCGTTTCCTCCCACAGTCTGAAAGACATGCTGGTTAGGTGCATTGGCCATGCTAAATTCTCCCTCCGAGCAGGCACCAGAGTGTGGCGACTAGGGGATTTCATAGTAACTTAATTGCAGCGTTAATGTAAGCCTACTTGTGACGCTAATAAATAAGCTTTTAAACTTTAAAAAGGAAAAATTTTTAACACAACTAATCTCTGTAGTAATGTGTTCTACATTCTCCCCAGTCACGTGAAATAAGATAACACAAAGGATATGGGACGAGTGCAGGAAAACGGGATTAATGTGCTTCTGGTGGTAGTGCAGTTTGATGGGCTGAATGGTCTTTTTTTGTTGCATGCCCCTATGATTGTGTAAAGAAATGCCACATAAATTCTTGATTTGTTTGTGCTGGTGGTTTGTTTATTATTCTCAACTCTCCACTGACTGGGGCGGCACGGTGGCACAGTGGTTAGCGTTGCAGTCTTACAGCGCCAGGGACCTGGGTTCGCTTCTGGTCTTGGGTCACTGTCTCCGTGGAGTTTGCACATTCTCTCTGTGTCTGCGTGGATTTCCTTCGGGTGCTCCGGTTTCCTCCCACTGTCCAGAGGTGTGCGGCTTAAGTGGATTGGCCATGCTAAATGGCCCCTTAGTGTCAGGGCATTAGCAAGATGGGGTTATGGGAATAGGGCCTGGGTGGGATTGTGGTCAGTGCAGACTCAATGGGCCGAATGGCCTCCTTCTGCACTGTTGGGATTCTATGATTCTGACTGGAAACAGTTTTAGTATTTAAGTACACTGTTGCCAGAATGGAGAGGTGTTAGTGTTCCCAGTTTCTCTGAGCTGGGTTTTCCCATCATTATTCCAATCAGTGGGCCAAATGGCCTCGTTCTGCATTGTAACAATTCTGTGATTGTGATTAGATTGTCTTCCTCTCCTGCAATTTTTTTTTACTCTTTCGTGGAACGTGGGTGTCGCTGGTTAGACCAACTGTCCATTCCTAATGGCTGTGAGACCATGATGATTGGGGGCCACCATGAAATGCCGCAGCTCTTGTGGTGTAGGTACACCCACACTTCTGTTGGGAAGTGAGTTCCAGGATTTTGACCCAGTGACACTAAAGGAAAGGTGATATATTTCCAAGTCAGAGTGGTGAGTGACCCAGAGAGGAACTCTCAGGTGGTGATGTTCCAATGTGTCTGCAACTCTTCTAGATGGTAGGGATTTGGAAACAGTTGTCTAACGAGCCTTGGAAAGTTGACTCAGTGCATCTTGAAGGTGGTCCACACTGCTGCCACTGATCATTGATGAAACAGCTGTAGATGGTTGTGCCTCTGAGGAACTCCTAAAGTGATGTCCTGGGACTGAGATAATTGCCTTCCAACAATTAAAGCAATCTTCTTTTCTGCTAGGTATGTCTCCAATCGCTGGAGAGTTTACCCCGGATTTCCATTTTGCCACAGCTCCTTGATGCCATACTCAGTCAAATGCCTTTTATCTCTTGTCTTGAGTTCAGCTCTTACGTCCATGTTTGAACGAAGGCTGTAATGAGGTCAGGAGCTGAGCGACTGGCTGGTCCCAGATTGATGTGGGTATGCCGGCGTTGGACTGGCGTAAACACAGTAAAAAGTCTGACAACACCAGGTTTTAGTCCAACCTATTTATTTGATAATATACTCTCAAGCTTTCGGGTTAGCCCCTTCGTCAGGTGAATGGAGAGTTCTGGCCAGAACTCTCCATTCACCTGACGAAGGGGCTAACCCGAAAGCTTGCGAGTATATTATCAAATAAATAGGTTGGACTAAAACCTGGTGTTGTCAGACTTTTTACTGTGGTCCCAGATTATCAGCGAACAGGTTGTTGCTGAGTAAATGCTGCTTGTTGATGAACCCTTCCATCACTTCACTGATGAATGTTGGTAGATTGACTTGGTGGTAAATGACCCTGTTGGATTTGTTCAGCTTTTTGTGGACAGGTCATATCTGGGTAGGTTTTCACATTGCTGGGTAGATGCCAGTGTTGTCACCGTACTGGAACAGCTTGGCTAAGGGGTGTGGCAAGCTCTAGTGCACAAGTCCTCAATTGTTGTCAGAATATTTTCAGGGACCACAGTTTTTTGCAGCATCCAGTGCTGCAAAACCATTTTTCAACGTCACTTGCAGTGAGTTGAATTGGCTGAACACTGGAATCTGTGATACTGAGGACCTCCAGCCAAGGCTGAGGTGTATCACCCCCTTGACACTACTGGCTGAAGATAGTTGTGAATGATTCAGCCTTATGTCCAACAAGTGGCATACACGCGGTGGGTCGTGCGAGGGCTGCTCTTGGATGTTTCGAGAGTGGCCTTGTACTTCACGTCGTTAGTGTACGCTTAAACTGGACCAGCTGATGGGCAACACGACAGCTCAGTGACTATCACTGTTCGCTGTGCAGATACGTGGATTTGGGCCAGTGCCTGTGGGAGTTTGCACATTCTCCCCGTGCTTGCGTGGGTTTTCTCCGGGTGCTCCGGTTTCCTCCCACACCCCAAAAAACGTGCTCTTAGGCTGATTGGTGTGAACAAATTGTCCCTAAATTAGTCTCCCCTCAATCTGGTTATGGTTCTTTTATTGTGGAGTCCAGTAGGCGTAGACAAAGGTCATAGGTAGAAGGGGGCACTCACAATGTTAAAACGGTGGCGCGGGCTCATTGGGCCGAAGGGTCTGTTTCCCGTGCTGTGTTGTTCTTTGTTCTATCTTTTGCACTGATGTGCTGTGCTCCTTCTTCATTGAGGATGGGGACATTTGTAAAGCCTCCTCCTCCGCCCATCACCTTTCACGGCTGGATGTGGCAGGACTGCAGAGCTTAGATCTGATCTGTTGGTTTTGGGATCACTTAATTCTGCCTAACACTTGCGACTTTCTCTGTTTGACCTGCACGTAGCCCTGTGTTTTAGTTTCACCAGGTTGACACCAAATTTTTAGGTATGTCTGGTGTTGCTCCTAGCCTGCTCTCCTGCAGTCTTTGATAAACGTGATGTGGAGATGCCGGCGTTGGATTGGGGTAAATGCATTAAGAAGTCTCACAGCACCAGGTTAAAGTCCAACTGGTTTATTTGGTAGTAAACGCCACTAGCTTTTGGAACAGGCCAGGTGAGTGGAGAGTTCTCCATGTTCTGAAAGCTTGTGGCGTTTACGATCAAATAAACCTGTTGGACTTTAACCTGGTGTTGTGAGACTCCTTACTCTCTTTGATAAACCAAGGGTTAATTTCCTGGGTTGATAGTAAGGTAGAGTGTGGGATTTCTTGGGCCATGAGATTACAGATTGTGGTTGAATACGATTCTTCTGCTGATGCCACAGTGCTTTGTGGATGCTTAGTTTTGAATTGCTCGATCTGTTTTAAGTCCATCTCATTTAACATGGTGATAGTGCCACACTACACGATGAAGGTTATCCTCATTGTGAAGATGGGACTTGGCCTCTGAACGTGATGGTCATTTCTAACATTACTGTCATGGGCAGATGCATCTGTAGCAGGCAAATTGGTGGGGATGAGGTCACGTATGTTTTTCCCCCTTGTTGCTCCCCTCACCACCTACCACAGTCCAGTAGCGATGTCCCTTAGGATTTGGCCAGCTCGGTCTCTGGTGGTGCTAGGAGGCTACTCTTGATGATGGACATTGAGGTCCTCACCCAGTGTGCATTCTGTGCCTTTGCCACCCTCAGTGCTCCCTGCAAGTGGTGTTCAACCTTACAGTGTTCCTTTCTTCGAGATGGGTTTTTTGTTGCGATGGTTTCATGGGGTCACTGTTCCCAAGACTAACTTTTTAATTCTACCAGCTGCCATTGTGGGATTGGAACCCTGGTCTCAGAGCAGAGCCTGGCTTGCTAGTGTGGTGACATGTAGCACTACGCAGCCACCACCAAAATCGTTCCCAAACCCTGAGACAGTTCGCTGCACAGGGTGAACACCTGTGTGCTTTCAGCCAGACCAGCTGTGTTTTTGATCTCTGCCGAGAGTGAGTGAGTGCGGCGGAAACGGCAGCAGCACAGACACTGGTTTACGTTTCTTTATTGCTGGTGGAATTGAAGTGCTCTCAGCTGCAGAACAATCATTCCCGAGCAATTTATTTGATTGTATAATGACAGTTTGTGGTTTCGCTGTTTATTGTGTTGCGAGACTCATCTCGATGGTTGAGCTATGTTGCAATATGACTCAGGGCAGCACTGTCTGCTGATGTTGGAACCAATGGAGAGTGAGAGAGAGTGGAGGAAGAAAGATCCCTTCACCTTGTCTGTGAGAATTTAGTCATGCTTTTAAATCTTGTAAGTTTTTTTTTAAAACTTGTAACTTTTTGAAACCACTTAGAGGTGGAAATGAGATTGTCACCCTCGCTTTAGTAGGACTATTGGCAATGTCTTGCTTCTTTGGTTCTCTTCAGTCCTCCCTCAGTCCACATTGGTGTTATCCCCTCATCTGATTTTTCTTCTTCTTCTGCTGTTTTTAGCCTCAATTTATCCTTCTGTTTTTGCCAGGGCAAGGTCTTCTTTTCCAATGTCTGTACTTGGTTATCTTTCTCTCTCTCTCTCTGTCTCTATGCTCAGCAACACTTTGGATTCCAGAACTCTTGATCAAACCCACTCATTTGTCCTTCTGTCCACCCAGAATTGACATGGCAATGCAGGATGTTTAAAATTTGGATCGTTCCCCCAGGTGCTGTCTGTAGATTGGATATGACAACGATTTCCATTTCTACAGTGACTTTTGCTTCCTCAGGACGCCTCGAACCACTTCACAGCCAGGTATCGTGTGGGGAAACGCGGCAGCCAATTCACACACAGCAAGCTCCCGTAAATAGTGATGAGATCATGACCAGGTGATCTCTCTGTGTGATCTGGGTTGAGTGACAGGAGAGAAATCCTTTGTTCTTCTTCAGAGATGCCCTGTCATCCTTTTAACGCCCGCTCACGAGGGAAGGCAGAGCCTCTGCTTAACTTCCTCTCCAAAAAGCATTTCCTCGGCACTGCATTGGAGTGCCCATATGGGTGGCGTACTCACGTCTCCGGAGTGGCATTTGAACTCATTACCTGCCAACAAAGGCGACCGCTGAACTGGTGCTGCTGTGTGTAGGATCGGAGGAGGATCTCTTGATGGCTGAAAGGGGCCACTCTCCTCCTTACTCCCTTGACTGAAATCTTCAGAGAGCACAGTTAGATACCAGCATTTCGCCAGTGTGTACCGCTCAGATCTGTTATACTTGCTGAGTGAGCTTCCCGCAGGGTTTATATTTCATTTGAAAAGTGGGGTAGGGGGAGAAGGAGGATCTGCAGGATGTAATAAGAAAATCATAGAATCCCGACAGTACAGATGGAGGCCATTCAGCCCATTGAATCTGTACTGACAACAGTCCCGCCCAGGCCTTATCCCTTTAACCCCACATATTACCCTGCAAGTCCCGCTGACATTATGGGACAATTTAGCATGGCCAATCAACCTGACCCCCACATCTTTGGACTGTAGGAGGAAACTGGATCACCCATAGGAAACCCACGCAGACACGGGGAGAGTGTGCAAACTCCACACAGACAGTGACTCGAGGCCAGAATTGAATCTGGGTCCCAGGCGCTGTGAGGCAGCAGTGCTAACCGCTGTGCCACCGTGCTGCAATCATAATCGGAAGAAGGTGGATTCTAAATTTGATGTACTCTGGCTACAGTTTGAGAAAACCATTTTATAATGGGTAGTTAGATATGTTGGGATAAGAGGGACCATCACAGACCAGCCAGAAATACAAAGAAACTGATGTGAACATTTGTTGTGAAGACATTTCTTAATTCCTTTAATGAGGTTGACATAGAGCGTTGTGGATTGAGGTGCGTGGGTTGCATGTCAACTGGTTGGTTTGTGCGAGCAAAGACAGAAATGATGACTTCAAAGAACTCAAAAGCAAAGCTTCTAAGATCTGCAGATTATGCATGAGAACATTGGGATTAAGAGACATTGATTTTTAAAAATTACGACCAAAATATATTAAAAAAACTGCCGCAGGAGGCATTTCAAAGTCCCACAGATGTAACGATTAAAGTTCCATCATTATGTCTGTCTGTTGATTATGAGATGGTTCTGGTAAATGTTGGAGCGAAACATTCTTAAATTAACTATGAAATTAAATCTTTGGATCAGCGGCAGCAAATGTGGTGAGCGTTGACTGCTGAGAGTTTGGAAGGGAACCGCGGATTTGGAAATGTAACATGTGGCTTGCTGTGGATCAGTGATCACTTTCTCCCCTTGAGTCAGACTCTCGCTTAAGTATTGAATCTAGACTGATGCATTAGCGCAGTGCTGATGGAAAGCTACACTGTCAGAGGCTTGTCTCCTTGGGTAGATGTAAAAGCACTTGTTTGAACAAGAGAGTTTTCCCCACTATTCTGTCCCTAACTGAGCCCAGCTCAGTTGACTGGACAGCTGGTTAGTGATGGTTGGTGGACAGCTGGTTAGTGATGGTTGGTGGACAGCTGGTTAGTGACACCGACAGCACAGGTTCCATCCCCGTGCCGGCTGAAGAGAGCCATAAAGACCCACCTTCTCAACTTTGCCCCTAACCTGAGGTGTGGTAACGCTTGGTTTAAATCACCACCAGAGAACTCTCTCTCCTCCCCACCAGCCCCCCTCAAAGGAAGAGCAGCCTATGGTCAACTGAGACTATGGTGACTTTACCTTTTACTTTTTACATGTTGGGTGGGATTTCAGCCCCCTCCACAAGGCGTGTATTGTGGTGTAGGCAGCCCACCATTGGCTGGTGGTGGTACCTTCCTCTCCTACCACTGTCAACAGGGCTTTCCGTTGTTTGCAGCATCCTTCGCTGGGGAATCCACAGCGAGGAGCTGTCGTCGTCAGGACTGGAGGTTGGGGCGGAAAATTCTGCCGTGGGTTTGTTGCATCAATTGGCTGCTGTGTTAGGATAATGTTGTAGGCTCGGGTTTCCTGGTTTTTCCCCTTTGTGCTCCTTCTCAAGGCACTGAAGTCTTCATATAACAGTTTATTTCACTGTTGAGAAAGCATCGGCTGTTGGCCCTGCTTCTGAGCATCTACTGGAACAGGTGTTGACTTGCCCTGGTTAACTGGCCTTCTTTTAATGTAAGATTTTTTTTTGGGTAAGTATTTATGTACAATCTATTTTCAGCGGAGAGGCTGGGAATTTTATCTCCCGTCAGTATCTACCTCCCAGTCACCTTTGGTGGTGGAGCTTGAGAAGATCCAAGGTTCAAGTGATGTTGCTCTCAAACGTAAAAATGCCAACCCACAATACATTAACCGATTGCACGGGGGGGTTGTGGTGTCCGACGTGGTTAAATCATTCAGAGCGCAAAGTTGAGAAACCACGAAAAACCCACTGTGGCCACGCTCCAGGTTTTTGCAGTACTCAGCGCTCAGTAATCCAGTGTGCACAAGATCACGGGTCTTGCACAACAGCTTGCTCGCCTACGCTTAATCCTCGACTCTGCATTTGCCCAGTGACTCCACCGAGGTCAGTGTGTGACGTAACCTTGCTCTGCATCAGCGCCGTGACTGCAGTGAGGACCTCGGCGTTGATTCGTAGCGTGGGATGATGCATTTCCATAAAAACCCGCGATGACCCATACTCTGGGCACAAGCGCTCTTGGTTCTGTGAAAGCACAGTGGCTTTTTGTTTGTGTGAGGGGTGGCGCTGAGTTCACGGAACATTAAAGGCAGCAGTTCAGGTTGATTAGGCTGTTTGAAAATTCCTATGGTTTGAATCATGAGATATAGGATACAAAGCTTAGAAGTATTGAGATGTTAAAGGCTTTTAAAGTTATGGAAGGGTAGATAACAGCAGATTGTAGCTGATGCACTTTGCTCTTGAATTCCATATCAGGGATTTAGGACAGACATAAGAGAGTTTTTATTGGGATGTGGATATTGTTGGCTAGGCCAACATTTTTGCCCATTGCTCTAGGGAAGGTGGTGGTGAGCTGCTGCCTTGCCCTGTTGCAATCCATGTGTTGTAGAAACTGCGTGAGAAGTCTCACAACACCAGTTTATCCAACAGGCTTATTTGGTAGTAAATGCCACTATCTTTCGGAGCGCTGTTCCTTCATCAGGCGAAGACCTCACTGACGAAGGAGCAGTGCTCCAAAAGCTAGTGGCGTTTCCTACCAAATAAACCTGTCAGGCTTTCAATTGGGTGTTGTGAGACTTCTTACTGTGTTTACCCCAGTCCAACGCCGGCAGCTCCACATCATGACTATTGTAGAAACTCCCACAGTGCTGTTAGGGAGGGAGTTCCAGGATTTTGATCTAGTGAAGGAACATTGATATCGTTTCAAGTCAGAACAGTGCGCAACGTGGAAGGGATCTTGCATGTGGTGATGTTCCCATCCATCTGCTGCCCTTGTCCTTCTAGGTGGAGAAGGTCGCGGATTTGGAAGGCTTCTTTAAGGAGCCTTAATGAGTTCAAAGTGGCAAATGGGGCATCAGTCACACAGACTGATTTGTCCTGGATGGTGTTGAGCTTCTTGGATCACGAGCTCTTGGATCGTGCTCTTTAATGAACAAAAAGATCCCATTTCAAGGATAGCATTGCAAGAGTGACTACACTTTGAAACTATTTCATTGGCTGTGAAGTGGTCCTGAGATTGTGAGAGGTGCTACGCAACGGCAAATCTTTCTTTCTATCTGACTCCAGAGCCAGGCTGACCTTAGTGGTGCACATATCAGATGAGGTGATCCCTGAAATGCCAGCAATGTCTTCGCCATGGAAATAACTTCCTTCCATCAGTCAGTGATTGGTCTTTAAGCGACACAGAACTAGTCGGAACAAAATTAGCTGCAACAGCTGGTCTCAATGCCGACGGCCAGCTCTGAATAACTAACCACTATAGTACTTGACCAGACAGACTAAACACACCAGCAGGAGGAAGGCAGAGCAGCTCTCTGTCTCACCATCAATAGTTTCAACTGGACAATGAAGCACCTTCCACTTTTCTGCATGTTTTCCTTGGAGTTTTGTCATTTATCAGTTTGTGAATATAGAGAACAGGGCGTCGTGAGTTTGTGTTGAGGCGTGGCTAAAAGACTTTTTTGGAAAGTTCCAGGTGCAAAAGGTGCCCAGTAGCACATCACAGTGGGGCAGGTGGGGGGTAAGGGGGGAGTGAGGGGTTGGGTGTGAGAGGTGGGGAATGAGGGGCGCGAGGGTGAAGGTGGGGGGGGGGGTGGCGGGTGAGGGTGGAGGGGGGTGAGGGGCGGGGGGGGGTACAGGTGGGGGGAGAGGGGCGGGGGATGCAGGTGGAGGGGGGAAGAGGGTCAGGGGTACAGGTGAAGGGGAAGTGGGACGGGAGGGTAAGGGTTGGGGGGCGGGGAGAGGGGCAGGGGTAAGGGTGAGGGGGAAGAGGGGTGTGGGGGTACGGGAGAGGGGCGGGAGGGTACGGGTTGCGGGGGGGGAGAGGGGCGGGAGGGTACGGGTTGGGGGGGGAGAGGGGCGGGAGGGTACGGGTTGGGGGGGGGAGAGGGGCGGGAGGGTACGGGTTGCGGGGGGGAGAGGGGCGGGAGGGTACGGGTGGCAGGGGAGAGGTTCGGACGGGTACGGGTGGGGGAGCAGGCAGGTGGGGGAGGGGTGGGAGGGTACGGATGGGGGGCAGGAGGGTGTGGGTGGGGGTGAAGGGCGGGCGGGTATGGGTGGGGGAGAGGGGGTGTATGTTTGGAGTACAATTGCCCAGAGGCCAGAAATTTGAGCCGGCATCATCTCTTGAGTACAAGAAGAACATTTATTTATTGTCGCAAGTAAGGCTTACATTAACACCGCAGTGAAATTATTGTGAAAATCCTCTTGTTGCCACACTCTGGCACCTGTTTGGGTACCCAAAGGGAGAATTTAACGTGGCCAATGCACCTAACCCGCACTTCTTTCAGACTGTGGGAGAAAACTGGAGGAAATCTATGCAGACACGTGGAGAATGTGCAAACTCCACGCGGACAGCGACCCAAGTCAGGAATTGAACCCTTGTGCCTGGCGCTGTGAGGCAGCAGCGTGAACCATGTTTAATTTGCCATGGGGGTTGACTCAGCGTTGGGCTGTAGTGTAGCGGAGGTGAGATTCATCTTTCAACCTTCCATTGGATGTGACGTTGAGGGGGTGAGATGGGACTGACCACTTCCACAAGTATCCAGCCCACCAGTGTTCCAGCTTGAGGCTGGAGTGCAAGCCATCCTCTCAGTCTTAGCTGAGTTATCATGTGTGTCGGAATAAGAGAAGGTGAAGAGAATCAAGTTGAACAGTAGCTCTCTGGCATGGGGAATTTGATAGAGAATTTCACAGTTGACAGCCATAAAAATGAGAACCAGTATTGTCAGTGGGTTGTAGTTGAAATCTTGGGTGTGCGTTGTTTTTGTACTGTGACTGCTTGAACTGAAACATCCCGAGAGCCCAGTTACTGGTTTGACCTTTCCAGGATACAGTTGTGTGTCTGCTGTGTGCTAAACACAATGCTTGTCCACTGTTCAGTTAGGTGCTAGCTAACCTATTTGTCATCTACATTTACCAGCCACTGCTCCGTATCTCGTAACTAACACGGTGGATTTTTATTAGGCAAGGATGTTTAGCGTTACAAAACCAAGGTGAGTGGATGGCTTATATAGAGATCACCTGCCATCTGATTGAGTGGCGGAGCGTGCTGGAGGGAATGAACGACCTAATTCGGCCCGTGTAATGCTCGTGACTGAGGTAATGGGGAGGATTGCCGGTGTCTGGACCACACGCAGTCAGAGGCAGCGCGTTGCGAGAGGAATAACCAAACCTGCAAGGGAAAAATAATTGAAGTATTTACGTACAAGAGGGAGAGGAATTATTTGAATAAAGTTTGGAAAAGACTTGAGAAGGAGGAAAGTGCAGATAAGGAGTTGCTGGCGATGTACAACACATTACAGTCTTCCAGACTTAACATTGAGTTCAACAACTTCAGACTGTGAACTCTCTCTCCCCCCATCTTCACCCCATTTTTTTATTTCTATCATTTTATATTCATGTTTCCATCCCCTTTCTTATCCCACTTTCCATTTTTTTTTGTCCCTTAACACCATCTCCTCTCCTTCCCGCCCGACCCTGCCCCACCCCACCCCACCCCACCCCACCCCACCCCCCTGGAGCCATCTGTTATCTGTTTCAGATTGTCCTTTGACATGCTGCTTACCTTTGTTCTGCCATTGACACATTCTGATCTTGGGGTGGCACAGTGGTTAGCCCTGCTGCCTCACAGTGCCAGGGACCTGGGTTTGGTTCCCGGCTTGGGTCACTGACTGTGTGGAGTTTGCACGTTCTCCCCCCCCACCCCCCGTGTCTGCTTGGATTCCCTCCGGTTTTCTCCCTCGGTCCAAAGACGTGTGAATTAGGTGGATTGGCCGTGCTGAATGCGCGGATTTGCAGGATGGGATGGGAGGTGACGGTGGCCTGGAGAAGATGCTCTGTCGGAGAGTCGGTGCGGACCTGATGACCCGAATGTCGTCCTCCTGTACTATAGGGATTCCATGGATTGTCACCTCTTCAGTTTGAGTTTGCTCCCTGCGTCCAAGCAAGACCAGGTGGTCAGTTCTGACCATGTCAACCCAAAAGTTCCGAGTTTCCTCACGTGTCTCCTCGCCTTTTTGTTGGTGAGGTTTAGCTGGAGATCTTCGCAAGATCTTAAAAGATGAAAAACCCAACCATCGCAACTGCGTCCTTCACGGTCCACCCTTTTCCCTCTGTCACTCTTCCTTGTGGTACAAGGAAGTAATTCTGTTAATTGATTCGATTTACCCGACGTATTGTCCAGCTAGAGTATGCGTGGGTCATTAAGCATTAGTGCGGAATCTCACTGCCCCAAAGTACACGTCCAGCTGAACTTCACCACTATAAAGTAAGAAAGGTGAATTTGCTCCTTCCATGTAGTGCGGTTGAAGGGGCAGTTGTGCTTTTCTAGTTGCGAGCAGCTTTGCTGTTTAACGTTTAATTTGTACGCAAGCGAAGGATGCACGTTCTGCCTGGATCCGTCAGCATCCAGAGAGAATGTCCAGTGGGCAAGAAACACATTGTGACTATCGCAGAACTGTGGAAAAATGCACGGGTCGTTGAGGTTTCCTTCTCTGTGTGTGACGGGCCAACAACAATAACTCCCTTGCTGTATTAATAATTGGCACGTCAGACTTTTCCATTTAATGGGCCTGTCTTCACCTTGAAGCTTGCAGCTCATATTTCTGTTTGCGGATGCAGGAACAGGCTGTGCAAATAAATTCCCTGATTAAAAAAGATGCATGCCTTTCCGCCACCCGCGGATTGACTGGTGATTAATTTCTCAGTTGTTTTGTCTGGCTGTTGTCTGGCTGGGGAAAGTTAGCGGTATGTTTGCCTCCCATAACTGACCTCCTCTATTTCTCACTCTCCACTCTGATTTCCACAGGTCAGTTGGAATCACCGAAAAGGCAAATGGCCCCAGTCTAAATCACGGTGGGGTCCCTGGGCTGCCCACACTCTCTCTAAATAGGTTGGCAAACATAAAAAGGAAAGACTTGCCTTTGCGTAGCGCTTTTTACGATCTCCCCCCCCCGCCCTCCCAAACATCTTGACGGACTTTACGATCAATGAGTTGCTTTTTGAAGTGTAGTTGTTGTCGTCATGTAGGAAACTATGCGCACAGCAAGCTCCCATAAACAGCAGTGTGATAATGGCCAAGATAGTGTGTGTTTGTGACGGTGATTTGAGGGATAATTATTATTTTTTTTTCGATGTTTCCACCCTGAATGCAGCTCCACAAACACTTGGGCAAAGCTGTTATTGAATTAACTTCAATGGACTGGACACTATGTTCAGATGACCAAAAAAAATCCCCCCCCCCCCCCCCCCCCCAACCCCTACAACCAGGTCCTGTTTTCTCAACTCATAAATGTCCAACATTCCAGGCAGACCAAAGAAAAGGTTTCAGACTCTGAAACTCTCTCAGGTGCGGCAGCATTGACATTAATGACCAGGGGGAGTTTGCAACTGGTCATTCAAAATGGCCACAACCTGTCCATTCAGCTGTTTTCCATCACGATGTCCTAATGATGAGGCAGAGTGTTGGTAATGAAGGGAAGGTTCTGGATCCCGTCACCACCTGAGACATGTTGCGCCATGTGCCCAAATATCTGAGAGTCAAGCATTGACTTGTTTGGACACGTGACGACCCATGGCCGAAACTCACGACCATGAGCAGATGTCAAGGGATAGCTACGGACACCGATGAAATATTGGCCACCACACCAGGGATGACTCCCCTGTTCCGCCCTAAAATAGCACCGTAGAATCCCTGCCTCCCACCCGAGCAGGTGGGTGGGGGTCTTGGTTTAACATCTCATCTGAAAGCCAGCACCTCCAACAGTGCGGTGCTGCCTCAAAACTGGACTGGCATGTCAGCCTTGATTTTTGCACTCAAACCCTGAAGCGGCTTGAACCAACAGTCTTGTGACTTGAGAACAAGGTGATAGCAACTGAGCGACATCTGATGCACTCATGCCTTGGCTAATAAAGGCAAGAATCCCATATGTCTCCTCAACCACCTCATCTACCTGTCCTGCTGCCTTCAGGGGTCTTTGGACGTGCATGCCAAGGTCCTTGTGGTCCTCTCTCCTTCCTAACATCCAACCCTCCATTGGATACTCCCTTGCCTATTTAGTCTTGCCAGAATGCATCACCTCACACTTTTCAGGTTAGATTCCTTTTGCTGCTGTTCTGCCCATCTGACCAGTCCATCTATATCATCCTGTAATCAGAGGCCTTCCTCCTTGCTATACACCACACCATCAATTTTCGAGTCATCTGCAAACTTACTAATCATACCTCCTACTTTTGTGTTGAGAACTCGAATGTACACTACAAACAGCAAGGGACGCAGCGTCAATCCCTGTGGTACACCACTAGGTACAATTGTACACCACTGGACCTTGGGCCTCTGGATTACCAATCCAGTAACATTGCGACTACACTGACTCCCCCTTACAAGTTCCAGTGAATGAGTTTTTCAATCGTAATGAAAGGCTTGCAATTATACGGAGCCTTTCATGACCGCAGGATGTTCTAAAGTACATTACAGGCAATGAAATATTTTGGACGTATAATCTTTGTTGCAATGTAATAGGTGGACCAACCAATTTGCACACAGCAAACTGCCACAAACAGCAATGTGATAAAGACCAGTTAATTTGTGTTTTAGCAATGGTGGTTGAGGCATAAATGCTGGCCAGAATATGGGCGAGAATTGTCTTGTTCTTTGAAATAATACCATGGGATCTTTTACATTCATCTGACAGCAAACTGGGTCATGGTGTAACATCTCATTCTTAACATACTCTTTTCCACTTTCTTCCATCGGAGAAAGAAATACAAAAGTCAGAGGTCATGTACCAACCGATTCAAGAACAGCCTCTTCCCTGCTGCCGTCAGACTTTTGAATGGACCTACCTCGCACTAAATAGATCTTTCTTTACACCCTAGCTACATTCTGCACCCTCTCCTTTCCTTCTCTTTGAATGGTATGCTATGTCAGAATAGTACGCAACAAACAATACTTTTCGCTGTATACTAATACACGTGACATCAAATCAAAGGAGCAATGTGCTCCAACGCTAGGGATAAAAATCAGTATTTGTGCAGGTTTTATCCACCACGGCAGGTTTTGCTGCCCAGTACTGTCTGTCTAGATGTGCTGTGCTAATTCATTCAGGATTTAATGTGATATATGAGGCTGTGCTTGACAAATCTGTCTACATATGTGTTTACAAGTATGCTCCATTCCCTTCTGTGAACCATCAAAGTTAGGTTTGTAAATGATTGAAACAAGTCAGCTGGAGTTTCTTTTGCATTTGTGCCACTTTTTGAACGTGAGAGTTAAACATCTGTAGGAGTAACACAGGAATAGGAATCCTGCAAACTCATGACAGTATCTTGTGTTAAACAAAGTCTGGTTAACGTCATGAAGTGTTCTGCTCAGTTGTAACGAATTGGCTCCTTTATTTGTACACCAACAGTCATCTGGCATTGCAGGACTCAAATATTGCTGAAAAGAGATATAACATTGAGATTTTTCAGTTTGCACTCATCAGGACCATCACAAGAATGGCAAATTTCAAGCAATCTCAACGAAACAGAGAGCAAACAAGAAGGACAAGAACAATACAGCACAGGCCCTTCGGCGCTCCAAGCCTGCGCTGCTCATTGGTCCAACTAGACCATTTGTTTGTATCTCTCCATTCCCAGTCTGTTCATGTGGCTATCCAAACAAGTCTGAAACGATCCCAGCGTGTCTGCCTCCACCACCCTGCTTGGCAGTGCATTGCCGGCCTCCACTACCCTCTGTGTAAAAAAAGGTCCCTCTGATATCTAGTTAAACCTCGCCTCCCTCCCCCCCACCTTGAACCTGTGACCCCTCGTGATCGTCACCTCCGACCTCGGAAAAAGCTTCCCACTGTTCATCCTATCTATACCCTTCATAATTTTGTACACCTCTATTAGGTCTCCCCTCATTCTCAGTCTTTCCAGGGAGACCAAACCCAGTTTACCCAATCTCTCCTCAATTTATACTCAGTGGAAAAGGGTGCTGCTTAGCCAAGGTATTGCCATGGTGAGAGAAAAGGGGAACTATCGACTTTGGCTAAATCCTTAATTTGTATTCTTCTTTGCACTCTGATTTACTTCGGTGTCTGTGGTGTATCGGACTGCACTTTCTTTGTAATGGTAAAGGCATAGACAAAGATACGTGGCACAGGAGAAGGTCATTTGGCTAGTTTTGGCTGTGCCACTTGTGAAAGGACAGTCCAGACTAATACCATTTTCTATCTCTTTATCTGTAGCCCTGTAGTTTCTAATAAAAAAATGTCCTGTGAAGTGAGTGTTCATGGAGGGTTTCAACAGTACGGGAACTGTTACTGTATCTTGCTACATTGAGGGCCCTTGGAATATAAAACTGCCCTTAAAAGGGAGTCTGCAATTATGTGTTATAGTGATTGTCGTAATGTTGAGTCGTCCGAGCACCATCTGTTTACTGTCATCTGTAAAGACTCGTTACTAGGATTGTACCATGTGGGATTGAGATTTTTAATGGGTGCATTGCTTTATAAAGCCAAAACCTGATGTTGCGTTAGATTTTAAGCTTTTAATAGCCTGGCAGTGGACCACGTTGGAGATTGACATGTGACCAAATAGCAGTTTGCCCAAGAACAATACCATCTGCCTGCGGAAAACCCGAGGGAGTTTTAAATTGCTGTTTCTTCCGTATCTTGAAGCATTTACATTTTCCCTGACGTTCAGTCTGTGACACGCTGCTGAACGTCCCTTCGGCAGGCGAGGCAAACTGGGCCTAAACGGTGCCTGGATTAAACCTCTGATATTGTAAAGGTGTGCCAGCTTCCAACCCTCCGCAGGATTTGTTACAGTTGCTTGTTTAATCCAGGTTTGTGTTTATGCCAAGAACGTTAAAGCAATGACTCTGAACTCTGGGGCAATCCAAAAAACTTGGTGCTGGCAAAATGTTGCACACTGCTTGTATCTTTGGCCTCTCATGCTCTGTCTGGCAGCATCCCTTTTGAAAACCATTGCTCGAACGCACAAGTTCAGATCCAAAGTTCATTGTCATTTGACTCATGGTTTTGGAGTGTGTGTTTAGTGTCTGTTCCTGCCTCAGAGGAGTTGATTCAAGCCTTTCTGTTCTAGGAAACCTCAGGGTCATTATTGTCTATGTCCCTGGTTAGGGTTGGTGCTGGAATCCAACACTAAAGGCAGTCATCTCTGTGCTCCGCTAGGAGTGTAAGCAGCTCGTGTGTTTTTTTTTATAATTCATTCCTAGAACATGGGTGTCGCTGGCTGGCCAGCATTTATTGCCCACCCCTAGTTGCCCCTTGAGAAGGTGGTGGTGAGCTACCTTCTTGAAACGCTGCAGTCCATGTTCTGTGGGTTGACCCACAGTGCCATTACGGAGGGAATGCCAAGATTTTGACCCAGCGATTGCGAAGGAATGGTGATTTTATTTCCAAGTCAGGCTGCTGATTGGCTTGGAGGGAAACTTTGCAGGTGGTGGCGTTCCCATTTATCTGCTGCCCTTGTCCTTCTACATGGAAGTGGTCGTGGGCTTGCTGTCTAAGGATCTTTGGTGAATTGTAAGCCTAGAAAGGGGGTATTGCGGAACTAGGTGGCCATTTGACCCTACAAGACAACACATTTGAACTGTACACACAACACATTTGTTCAAGGGAACTGTTTCCTTTCCTCCCCCACCCCTCTGAAACCCTCTTCACCCCACCCCCATTTATCTAGTTGTACCCTGTAGTGGTTTTCCCTGTAAAAACATAACATTCACCATGACTTGCTCACCCTTTCCTTCGATCTCTCCACCTCTTAAAATGCTTCCAAAAAAGCTACCCAGTTTTAGTTACTCATTACCTCTGGGACAGAGGCTGTTCCCACTTCCCCCATGGCTGCCCCAGTATTATTTGATTTGGCTCAATGTTCAATTTGATAACATTCGCACCATGGGATGTTTTAGTGTGTTAAAGGTACTGTGCAATCTTTTGTTTTCTGACACTCAAACTCTCAATTCAGATTTGCAGTTTTGTTGCTTGGCTACAGCGAGTCTCCATTCTCACCTTTCTATAGGTAACTGTTATGTTAACTGTAGCGCTAAGGTTGAGGGTACTAATTGATGAAATTTCTTGAGTATCAATAAAAAGGAACTGTTGGGATGCTGGGCTGTTGGTAGGTAGAAGACAGAGATATGCTATGCTGCATTCTGCGAATAAACCAACTATCAAGGAAAAGACCTGCGTCTAATTTTGCCAACTGGCGTGGATCCTTTTTACGGTGACTTGTACTGTGTGCAGCAATGTTCTGCCCAAGTATAAAACACAGCAAAAGAAAAGGGGAGGGATTTTGTTTTTTTTAATATATTAATCACTTTCAACTTGGCCTTTTACAAAATTGTGAAAAGCATCGACCAGACGGGTAGTCAGAGGCTTTTTCCCAGGGCGCAAGTGTCAAATACAAGGGGGCACAGGTTCGAGGCGAGAGGGGGAAAGTTTGAGAGAGCGACGTGGGGCAAGTTTTTCACGCAGAGAGTGGTGGGTGCCTGGAACGCGCTGCCAGAGGAGGTGGTGGAAGCAGGCACGCTAGCAACATTTAAGCGTATCTGGACGGGTACATGAATAGAGGGAGTAAGGGCAGGAGGTTTTTTTAGTTTAGTTAGGGCATCGTGATTGGCACAGGCTAGGAGGGCCGAAGGGCCTGTTCCTGTGCTGTACTTTCCTTTGCTCTTTCGCTCTTTGTCCTTTCTTGCATTGGCAGGGAGTATCTCGACTAGAGAGATAGGCTCTTCAAACAGCACCCTGAGCTTGTGAAAAGATCGGTTCAAATATTGGCACATTCCGTGTAGATTCCATAATGCTTCCTGGGCCATAAATTCCATGAATTCTCCAAGCATTGATCCTCTTCAGAAGGCTTTCAGAAGGATTTTGATAGTGATGTTTACTTAGGACGTTGCAATGGGCAGATAAATACTGGCCTTCCTCTATAAAAGACTGTGTGTTTGAGGGATTTACTTTGATCTCTGCTGATTGCAGAGAGGGTGGAGTTGCAAGTGTATGTGATTTAAAAGCAGGCTATTAGTGTGGGTCTGTGTGACCCTGTTAACTTTCATCAGCGGGCTGTGTCAGGGTTTGGGTTCGGTAATGGGTGGGGGGAGGAGGACAAACAGTTGGCCAAGAATTGAAGCTGACTGGTTAATGTTCTTGTAGCCTCGCAATGTTGCACGTTAATAAATCTCATGGTCTCTTAAACGTAACTTGTTGCAGCCTGCAGTTCCGTTCAGAGGGCATGAACAGCAGTAAGCAGCTTGCAAACCAAATAGACTGTGACAGTATGCTGAGAATTACTGTGCACGATCCAACATTCAAACAGACGTGGGTGAGGGCGCGGAGCTGCCTCCTTTAATAACCTTTCCTTCTGACGTCAGGGCAGTAATGAGAGATGATATAGATTTGATGGAGGAAAGCGTTAAATCCATTTAAGTGGAAATTAGAAATAGCAACAAGAAAATAGGTCTAATAGGACTATTCAAAAGTCTGATGGCAGCAGGGAAAAAGCTCTTCTTGAGTCGGTTGGCGCGTGTTTTCAGACATTTGTATCTTTTTCCCGACGGAAGAAGGTGGAAGGGAGAATGTCCAGGGTGCGTGGGGTCCTTAATTATGCTGGCTGTTTTGCTGAGGCAGCGGGAAGGGTGGGAGGCTGGTTTGTGTGATGGATTTGGCTATATTCGTGACCTTTTGTGTTCCTTGTGGTCTTTGGCAGAGCAAAGACCTGATACATCCCGAAACCGAAAATATCCGAATACTGAACCGCAATCAGCTCCAGGGGTTTTGGATAAAGCAGCTGTAGAACCAGAGCAGATCACCAGCTCAGCAGGATATTGACGTTACTCCATCGTAGTGGTCATGGGGGAAGGAAAGTAAAGAGGCGTTAAATATCACAAAAGAACTGCACGTCGGTGATTTGGTTCTTGAGGTAGTGTGGTCCAGAGCAGAACCGTGGTAATTCGGCATGTCCACTCCCAATGCCATCAATTTCTACAGGTGCATTATAGAAAGCATCCTATCCGGATGTATCACAGCTTGGTATGACTCCTGCTCTGCACAAGACTGCAAGAAACTGCAAAAGGTTGTGGACGAACCTTGGAGATGTCAGGGGTAAGTTTTTCACTCAGAGGGTGGTGGTTGAGTGGAATCGGCTGCCGTCGGTGGTGGCAGGGGCGAACTCGTTGGGGTCTTTTAAGAGACGTCTGGATGAGTACATGGGATTTAGTGGGATTGAGAGTTATAGGTAGACCTAGTAGGTAGGGGATACGATCAGTGCAACTTGTGGGCCAAAGGGCCTGTTTGTGCCGTGGTTTTCCATGTTCTGTGAAGTCCAATCCATAACACAAACCAGCCTCCCATCCATTGACTCTGTCTACATTCCCGCTGCCTCGGCAAAGCAGCCAGCATAATTAAGGACCCCGGACATTCTCTCTTCCACCTTCTTGAGTCAGGAAATAGAGACAAAAGTCTGAAAACACGCGCCAACCGACTGGAGAGCAGCTTCTTCCCTGCTGCTGTCAGACTCTTGAATGGTCCAATCGGATATTAAGTTGATCTTTCTCTTCACCTTACCTGTAACTGCAACAGTATATTCTGCACCCTATCCTTTTCTTCTCCCCTATTTACTCTATGAATGGTGTGTTTTGTCTGTAACAGCTCACAAGAAATGATACTCTTCTCTATATCTCAATACATCTGACAGTAATAAATCAATTCAATTCAATCACTCCAGTGTTGATTTCCTGAGAGGTCCAGGAGTTTGAAGCCAGGTTTGAGAATGAATTTATGGCCAGATATTTTCCAGCACTCCCAAGGTAAAGTGTGGGGATGGGCTTTGAACCGTCAGACAGAGGTTGTTAAAGTTAATTAGTAACTTGAAGTTCTGGCTAAAATACTCCTACTGTTTAAATCAGGAGCAATTAATGAGCAAAGGTGGGGATTCATGGGGCAAGAGACCAGCGGATGGACTTTGAGCTGACTACACAGCAGTCAGCACTTGTTACCCCATTAGACAGGAGCTGTACTGCACCCGTGAAACTCAAACCCTGAGAGGGAGCCTCCAGCAGGTTTCTGTCAGAGTCATAGAGATTTTTAGCGTGGAAACAGGCCCGTAGGCCCAACTTGCTCTTGTCACCCAGTTTTTACCACTGAGTTGCCCACATTTGACCCACAGTCCTTTATACCCATCTTACCCATGTAAGTCAGTTCCATAGTCACAAGTGATATACTACCTCTTTTGTTTCTGGTGCATCCCAAAACTCTTCGTATTGGTGTTTGTGTAGAATTATAACACAAATCTGAGGTTCTCCTGGATGTAAAGTAAAAAGTAAAGTTTATTTATTAGTCGCAAGTAAGGCTTACATTAGCGTTGCAATGAAGTTACTGTGAAATTCCCCTAGTTGCCACAGTCTGGTGCTTGTTTGGGTTAATGCGTCTAACCAGCACATCTTTCAGAATGTGGGAGGAAACCGGAGCACCCGGTTTCACGCAGACACGGGGAGAACGTGCAAGCTCCACACAGACAGTGACCCAAGCCAAGAATCGAGTTTGGGTCCCTGGTGCTGTGAAGCCAGTAAGAAGTCTCACAACACCAGGTTAAAGTCCAACAGATTTATTTGGTAGTAAAATCACTAGCTTTCGAAGCGCTGCTCCTTCATCGGGTAAGCGGGAGTTCTGTTCACAAACAAGGCATATAAAGACACAAACTCAATTTACAAAATAATGGTTGGAATGCGAGTCTTTACAGGTAATCAAATCTTAAAGGTACAGACAACGTGAGTGGAGAGAAGGTTAAGCACAGGTTAAAGAGATGTGTATTGTCTCCAGACAGGACAGTTAGTGAGGTTTTGCAAGCCCTGGCAAGTCATGGGGGTTACAGATAGCATGACGTGAACCCAATTGAGGCCGTCCTCGTGTGCTGTGAAGCAGCAGTGCTAGCTACTGTGCCGCCCCGGACTTTGAGAGCTGGCAAGTAGAATTGTTTCTTATAAATGGTTCCCTCAGTCTGAAGTGTTTCTTTGTCCGTGCAGATGGACTGCTTTAGCGTTACGTGCCAAATGTGTGAATGTGGCCACTCAGATTCAATTCTGATCTTTGTATGAAGTTTGGACCTGTAGCAATGTTCACTCCTGTGAATGTACGTGTCTGATCAAACACGAGTTAGGATTATGAATTATGGACCTGTCTTCTCTTTGAAAACCAATGTTGGCTGTTTTAATCTACCCAATCTCCAAAGGCAAAGCACCATTCATTCATCTAGAAAATAAACAATTGTTCACACCGTCATTGGGTGGCAGGTTCTGTTTGAAGGATTCTAAGTGATTATGTGGAATTGCTCATTTGGCTACCGAAATAGTTGAAATGTGCCAAATACTGTTCAGTTTTCAGTGTTCTCGGCACGTTTGCCCTTGGTGAACAGCCAGTGAACACGCTGTAAATGAGACAGGTCAGAGTGAGTAAGTCAAACTCCAGCCTGAAGGTAACAGTGAAGTGTGAGAACCAGAAGTCCTACCATACATCAATCATTAATTCATTTTCAGACCTGTTTTTACAGTAAACAAAGCCGTAGCGTTGGCAACAGAATTGTAGAACCTGCCGTGTTCTGAGTGCAATAATTTGGTTACGTTAACTGGAAGGCACATGACCTATTGCCCAATGTTGTATCCTAGAAGGGTGTTTGACCTGCGAGTTTAGTTTCTGTCTTGCTTTACTCTTTGAAGATACAATAATGTGAAATCATTAGTCAATAATGTGAAATTCAGGCGTGAAAGAATTTGCTTTTTGAGGAAGAAGTGATTCCCTCTCTGTGGCCCCAGAGAGGTTTGGGCAGCACGGTGGCACAGTTGTTAGCACTGCTGCCGTACAGCGCCAGGGACCTGCGTTTGATTCCTGGTTTGGGTCAATGTCTGCGCGGAATCTGCACGTTCTCCCCGTGTCTGCCTAGGTTGCGAGGGGGATTGAATATAAAAGTAGGGAGGTCTTGCTGCGGCTGTATAGGGCATTGGTGAGGCCGCAGCTGGAGTACTGTGTGCAGTTTTGGGCGCCGTACTTACGCAAGGATATTTTGGCCTTGGAGGGAGTGCAGTGGAGGTTTACTAGGCTGATGCTGGAATTGAGGGGGTTGAGCTATGAGGAGAAGCTGAATAAACTAGGCTTGTACTCGTTAGAGTTTAGAAGAATGAGGGGAGATCTCATTGAGACGTATAAGATGATGAATGGGATGGATAGGATAGAGGTGGAGAGACTCTTCCCGCTCAGAAAGGACAGTAGGACTAGGGGGCACAGCCTCAAGATAAAGGGGGGGCGGTTTAGAACGGAGTTGAGGAAGAACTTCTTCACTCAAAGGGTGGTGAATCTCTGGAATTCTCTGCCCGTTGAAGTGGTGGAGGCTACCTCGCTAAATATTTTTAAGACGCGGGTTGATGGGTTTTTGATAAGAGAGGGGATTAAGGGTTATGGGGAGAGGGTGGGAATGTGGAACTGAGCCACGACAGATCAGCCATGATCTTATTGAATGGCGGGGCAGGCTCGAAGGGCCAGATGGCCTACTCCTGCTCCTATTTCTTATGTTCCTCTGGGTGCTCCGGTTTCTTCCCGCGCTCCAAAGATGTGCTGCGTTGGCCATGCTAAATTTTCCCTTGCTGTACCCGAACAGGGGCCGGAGTGTGGTGACTGGGGATTTTCACAGTAACTTCATTACAGTGTCAATGTAAGCCTATTTGTGACCCTAATTTTTTGTTCAAAAAAAAGGCTATGCATCTCAGCTGTAAGCAAGAGGCAGTCAGCAATTTGTTTTCTTCCTTTGACCTTTCCCTTATCTGAACTAATTTCTTTAGCACTGTACTCTCCCAGACTTGATTATCTTCGCCTCTGTTTTACTTTCTGGTTTACTTTTCAAACAAAAAGTAAACTCTCTTCACCCACCTTCCCTACGACACCTTCCTTACAAATGTAACATCCCTTCCTTTGACTCCTTATCAACCTATTTGGAGAATGTTCTATACCTGTTGTTATTAAATTGCCTGAGGTGAACATCTGTTTGCAGTGGTGCTAGGCTTTTGAACGTATCAAATGTACTAGTTCCATTCACGCTGCCCCTGCCTTAATTATCTTTCTTACGCATTCCTAGTTTAAAATATTTAAACAGAACATAACCCAGAAAGAATTCCAATTTCTTGGATTTCCCTGGTATTTTCACGACAGCTTCTATCCTCCATGTACTTCTCCCCACTGTGTGCTCTCAACTAGTTAACCCTGCTCTGACTTCCTTTTTCCACGGCACTGTTCTCTCCTGGATTTATCCTGTTGCTGGGAAGCTGCTTTCCTGAATATTTGCGTGACTTAAGCACCTCTGCTTCACGGTGGAGCCTGTACTCAGCACGGAGGAACGCCCTTTAGTGTACTCGGTGTCTTACTGCTGACAAAGTCCATCCATTTGGACCAGCGCTCCTTCATCCCCCTTCCCCTCCCTCCCTATCTGGTTTTAAATTCGGAGCAGCGTAGGTTACACTTTAACCAGTCCTATTTACACAGGGGCAGCAAAATACATTCCATTTGAGTGAAACATGACGATCACCCATCCAGCAACAACCAAAGGAAAGACCTGCATTGACGTAGCACCCCGAGTTGGTTCGCAGCCAGTGAAGTGCTTTCGAGATGCAGTTGCTTTTGCATCCTAATTGCCCAAGTGCTGTGATTGTTGTTTAAAATCTTTTGAGACGGTGGCGTGCTTTCGGGCGTGAGTGTACGAGCCAATCGATTCCTGTGCCCCCTGCTGCTTGTACACGGCTTGCCGAGCTGTACAACTGATGAACCTGCCTATCGCGCACGTAATCCATTATTCACGTGCCCCTTGTTTCTTTGGCACTTTCGTTCGTAGAAGCCTTTTATCACGTTTTTAAGTCACGGCTCTCGTGTCTGGGGTCATTCTCGGCCTGCGCGAGGCGTGACCTAGCAGCGGGAATGGGTTGCTGGCAGTGACTATCGTGCTTCGCAATTGTTCCGCAAGGGACGATCGCCAGCCTTGTTCCATCGTTTCATGTTAAAATGGATTGAATCCTCACTCGCTGTGCTTACTGCCTAACGTTCTAATTCTGTTCTGCTTTAAGTAAGAAAAGTGCCGCAGACGCCCCCAAATCTGAAATAAATACAGAAAATGCTGGAAGTACTCGGCATGCCTGTTGTCTATCGAGGGAGAGACAGAGTTAGGGTTTCGGGTCAATCACCTTTACTCTGGTGACGGATCGCTGACCTGAAGAGTTGGATAGGATTTTTGGCAGGATTGGAGGTTTCCGCCCAATGTCAACAGATTTTTGGCTGCTCTGCAGATTCTCTAGTGCCACCCGTGTTGGGAGTGGAAAATCCTAGCCGTTAACTCTCTCTACCGATGCTGCCGGTCCCCACCCAATATTTCCAGCGTTTTCTGTTTTATATTTTGATTGTGGTAGCTGGGTAACACCACCGGGGTGTGCGAGAGCAGTGTTAACTCGTGCGTGGTTGACCTTAAAAGGCGCGCCCATGGTTTTCTGCAAGCCCTTCCTTCGTAAGTTAGTTTCGTTCCTGAGTTCCTGGCACGTTGGCATTGCCCTCTGTATGGTGACCCCGCTGTCCCAACTTTCTTGAAGCCTTGTGTTGATGTTTCCCCCATGACGGTGTTGGGTGGGAGCTGACTCTGCAGCGACAGAGCCAGATGCCCAGTTCGGGGTGGAGTGCGGCCTGGAGCCGAACTTGGAGGTGGCATTTCAAAGATGGTGTCCTTCCAGCTGGAAGAAGTTATGGGGTTGGATGACACCATTAACCATGATTAGTGAGTTGCTGCTGTTAACGCTCGATGGCTCTGTGACTCCAGAATAAATGTTTTGTTGTTGGTGCTGCCACAGGTTGGAATGTTAAGCTGAGGCTTGTCTGTCTGTTCGTTGGGCCAGGACTGTAACTGAAGGTGAAACGGAAAATGCTGGAAAATCTCAGCGGGTCTGCCGGCATTTGTAGAGAGGGAATAGGGTCGTGCTTCTAGTCCAAATGACCTCATCCAGCGCCCAGCTTGTCGTTGTGATGTCAAATGGAGACTCCATTCATTATGTGAACGCACCTTGGCTTGTTTTGAGAAGCATGATGTGACAATATGTTAACTGGCAGGTGGTGGTCCATCACTTCTGGCTCATTGCTTGGTTAAACATAACATGCAAGAGTAAGATGAGGCCATTTGGCCCCTCAAACCTGCTCCAACATGCAGTAAGATCATGGCCTCCATTCCTCTTTCCTGCCTGCCTCCTAACCCTTGATTCCCTTGCAGAACAAAATCTGCCTAACTCAAGCTTGAAGAATATTCAATGACCCAGTCTCCTTGGGTAGAGAACTCCAAAGTTGACTGACCCTGAGGCAAAGGCTGTTGTTTATTTGAGGTGTTCCTTTTCAGGTCAGAAGTATGACTATAGAATGATAGAAACCCTGCAGTACAGGAGGAGGCCATTTGGCCCATTGAGCCTACCCCAACAACAACCCCACCTTCATCCTGTCCCGGAACTCCCACATATTCACCTTGCTAGCCCCGACACTAAGGAGCAATTTACCACTTAACCCACGTTTCTTTGGAATGTGGGAGGAAACCAGAGGAAACCCATGCAGACACAGGGAGAACGTGCGAACCCCACATGGACAGTCACCTGAGACCAGCTTTGAATTTGGCCTCTGGTGCTGTGTGGCAGCAGTGCTGGCAACAGTGCTAACCACTGTGCCATCATGCGCCTGTAGGTGAGAATTTTAAGTTTTTAAGCTTATTTATTAGTGTCACAGGTAGGCTCGCATTAACACTGCAGTGGAGTTACTGTGAAAACCCCCCTACGCTCTGGCGCGCGTCCGGGTACACTGAGGGAGAATTTAGCACGGCCAATGCACCTAACTGTTAGAGTTCGTACGCCGAGTGCAATTTGCATTCTCAGCTTCAGGGTTGATTAATGTTGCTTCAGTTGTGGTTGTGGGAAGGGATTGACTAGTGAGGCGGGGTGGGGGGGACGCGGTGAGAAACACAGTAGGAATGTGAGCTGTCTGACGTGGAGGCATTTGCTGAAACGTTGGCTGGACAGACTGTGTGCAGGTCTTGTGTTTTCTTTCGGCTGTAAATCACAGGCACGTTATCATGTTATCACCCTCTAAATCTCCTTTTTGTAATCATTTCCATTGCGCTGAACAGGAATCGATCAGATAAAGCCCGCTTTGCTGTGTGGGTTTGACTGCTTGCCCAGACGTTTGCCTCCCTGAGCCTCTCGTCCCAGCCCCTTTATGTAGACTGGGCCCGTGCGGTGGGTGTATGCGCTGGGGCACGTTCTGCGGAGCGCCAAACAAAAAAGGGTCTTCAAGCAGACACAACATACCCCTGGGAATGAGGGAGTTTGGAGCATTCAGGAAACCAAAGAACTTTTAGCAACGTGGCTGAAACAGAATGCAGTTCAACGCTAATGAGACAATCATACCGAGAGCACTTGTGTCCAATTGTCCTCACCCAGCGAGATGAGGGACGGATCAAACGCTGGAGCACCTTTGGCAAATCTTCCTGCCCAGGTATTCAGTTATCGGGTACGACTTGAGCTATTTGATGACTAAGGGGTAACAGTAAGCAGGATCAGGCTATTGAGTTGGACAATCAGTCATGATCATGATGGATCACCATCAACAATTAATGTAGAACAAAGGTAGTGATGTGCATAGGCAGTACCAAATGAGGAGAGGCTGGATAAACTAGGCTTGTGCTCGTTAGAGTTTAGAAGAATAAGGGGAGATCTCATTGAGACATAGAAGGTGATGAATGGGATGGATAGGATAGAGGTGGAGAGACTCTTCCTGCTCAGAAAGGACAGTAGGACTAGGGGGCACAGCCTCAAGATAAAGGGGGGGCAGTTTAGAACGGAGTTGAGGAGGAACTTCTTCACTCAAAGGGTGGTGAATCTCTGGAATTCTCTGCCCGTTGAGGTGGTGGAGGCTGCCTCGCTAAATATTTTTAAGACGCGGGTTGATGGGTTTTTGATAAGAGAGGGGATTAAGGGTTATGGGGAGAGGGCGGGAATGTGGAACTGAGCCACGACAGATCAGCCATGATCTTATTGAATGGCGGGGCAGGCTCGAAGGGCTAGATGGCCTACTCCTGCTCCTATTTCTTATGTTCTTATGTTCAAATGTATACAAGTACAAAGTCTTTGGACAGAGAATGTTATTCTCCTCATAAATCTTCAAATACAGCTGGTATAGGATGATATCTGGAATCGAAAGGCCTCGTTCTCCTATCTTCAATGTTTCTCTTTCCAACGGCTGGGTAACCAGAGTCAAAATACTGGAACACGCTGACTGAAGCAGATTTGGAGGATAAATACGCCAAAGGAAACAATTCCCAGGAAACTGGGGAAGGAGCAAGGGTGCAGCAATACTTGGTTAGCTCTCGATTAGAGAGCTGGCACAGGTGGATTGGGGGAAATGGCCTCGTTCAGTGCTGTGAGCGGGCTCGATAGACCCAACCCTGCCAAGCGCTGAAAAGCTGCTCAATATAACTCCCTCACGTGGGGCCTCTCTCCTAATGGAGTGTTTCTGCAGCTGGGGCTCGCTGCATGTTACTCCTCAGCTTATTGTTGGGCATTGCTGTCCGTTCTTGTTCAGCAGCCTGTGTTTTGTGACCTCGTGATGCAAAGCCTTGACGATACTGACAATCCGATGTGGTGTGTCTGAGCTGTCGTTGCATCTTGGAAGCTGAGAAGGCCCCACCGATTGGAGTGTGCTCTCCGCACTATGTTTCCAGTGTACTGGGCCTTGTTTGCAGCTGCTTTACAATGGAGAGGAGGAGTTGCTGCTTCTGTGCAAAGGTGGCACAGTGGGTTAGCGCTGCTGCCTCGCAGCGCCAGAGACCCGGGTTCGATTCCCAGCTTGGGTCACTGTCTGTGCGGTCACTGCACGTTCTCCCCATGTCTGCATGGGTTCCCTCCCACAATCTGAAAGACATGCTGGTTAGCTGCATTGACCGTGCTAAATTCGCCCTCAATGTACCCGAACAGGCGCTGGAGTGTGGCAACTAGGGGATTTTCACAGTTACTTCAAGAAAGCGTACTTGTGACTGACAAATAAACTTTACTGTAAGGTGGCACCTGTGTTCTCATTCTTTGCCTTTAAGTGCTGTGTGTCATACTGTTCCTTTGCTTGAAGGGAACTAAGCAGAAGGTTGCTGAAGCTTTGTTGAAAGCTGTTTTGTTGCTTTGCTCTAGTGTGATGCCCAGTCCAGCAACAGCAAAGAAAACTCAGCTGATTTGCCAAGACTGGCAGTCGGGTAAACTCAGCTGGATGTCAACTGTGGGAGATCAGTGTGTTAGGAGTCAACAACACTAAGCGTAGCGTAACCACAACTAGGTAGCCACTCACGATCGAGCCTTCCACTAGATAGCCTGCGTTTTGCTTTGTGCAGCATTGCCTATAGATGGGAATCTGGTATTGGAGACCATGATGTATAGATGCCGGTGTTGGACTGGGGTAAACACAGTAAGTCGTCTCTCAACACCAGGTTAGAGTCCAACCAGTTTATTTGATAGTAATCCCACAAGCTTTCGGAAACGCTGTTCGTTCGGAAGGTGCGTGGAAGGGACTCTCCACACACCTGACGAAGGAACACAGTAAAAAAAAAACACTTGAACAGCAGGTTAGGTGTAAAGATTTGCGTTCTAATCAGTAATCTGTAAACTGTCTGTGCTTTATATGCTCTGTCTGAGGCCAGAACTCTCCATTCACCTGACGAAGGGGCTAACCCGAAAGCTTGTGAGTTTACTATCAAATAAATCGGTTGGACTAAAACCTGGTGTTGTCAGACCTTTTACTGTCCAAAGCCATCTGCATAGAAAATAGGAGCAGGAGGAGGCCATTTGGCCCTTCGAGCCTGTTCTGCTGTTCATTGCTCATCAGTGAGGCAGCACTGTGGTTAGCACTGCTGACTCACAGCTCCAGGGACCCGGGTTCGATTCCCAGCTTAGATCTGTGTGGAGTCTGCACATTCTCACCGTGTCCTCCGGGTGCTCCGGTTTCCTCCCACAATGTGTGGGTTGGGTTGGTTGGTCATGTTAAATTGCTCCTCCGTGCCCCGAGATGTGTAGGTTAGAGGCAATAGCGGGGTAAATATGTAGGGGATAGGGCCTGAGTGGGATTGTTGATGCAGACTCAGTTGGCCGAACGCACTCCTTCTGCGCTGCAGGGATTCTACGATTATGATCACAGCTGATCTTTGAATTCAATATCCTGATCCTGCTATTTCCACGCCACTTCCCTTGATCCCCATGAGCTGTAACGAGGAGTCCTCGCCCCACCCTGAAGTCCGTGGATAATGAAATCCATTGAGAAGGCCGGTGGAGGATGGAAGCAAATAGTAAGAGCGTTGGCTTCAACCCCACCCCAACCCGACCCTCCCACCCCCCTCTGTCTGCAAAAATATACTGATGCAGCCATCAGTCACCTTTTAGCTATTTGCCTTGAACAGTTGAGATTCCAATTGTGGAGTTTCTTCTGGCAAGGTTTCTGCACTGCTGGACGTGGAGCTCTGGAAGTGTCTGTCTGCTGATGCTGGCTGTCTCGGGAGGAGGGAGCGGCGACTCTGAGGTTGCCAGCCTGCCCGATGATTCACTTCTTTCAGAGCTCGACTTTATACTGCCCTTGTTTCCTTGGGGGAGCTGTGCAGCGCTGCACGTAAAACTTGGTGAAGGTCTATCAAAGTAGGCTGCTGCTTTCGTGGTCACTGGTGAAGCGTGAGAATTTAATGGTTTCGTTCCTCCCCCACAAATAAAAACACAATTCCCGTGAATTTTTGCTATTTCCCTTTGAAAGTTAAACAGAATGGGGTGGAAAGAAAGGAATGTTACACTTTGGCTGCTTGAATTGGCTGTTTCAGAAACTTTGGAAGAATGGCCACATAATGCTTCCTTGTCCCTCCTTTGCAAGAGAGTACCTGACTTAAAGCATGAAAGTCTGATCTAAAGCCAGGCATATGTGGCATCAGTTTCTGATGCATTGGGAGAGGGAGGAGAGAGGGAAGCTGTTTTTGGTGGTGTTCAAGTCCAGAGAGGGATTTGTAAGAGCCCTGCAGCAGAAAATGTGTGGTTCAGAAGAGAGCCCGGATTCCAAAACCCGATCCGGGCGATTTAAAATTAAAAAGCCGCGACTGGAAAACATATCTGGAGGAAGGGCTGGTGTGGTGTGGGCAACATGCATAATAATCTACAATCGAGACACGTCTCCCAGAAGGGAAGAGATGTGGAAAGGCAGCACGGTGGTTCGCGCTGCTGCCTCAACAGCGTCAGGGACCCAGGTTCAATTCTGGTCTTGGGTGACCGTCTGTGCGAAGTTTGCACATTCTCCCCGTGTCTACGTGGGTCTCCTCCGTGTGCTCCAGTTTTCTCCTGCAGACCAAAGATCCGCGGGTTAGGTGGATTGGCCGTGCTAAATTACCCATTACTGTCTCAAGATGTGTAGATTAGGGGGATTAGTGAGGGAAATGCTTGGGGGTTACGGGGATCGGGTTTGATGGGGACGCTCCGTCGGAGAGCCAGTGCAGACTCAGTGGGCCAAATGGCCTCTTTCTACACTGTGTAGGGATTCTTTGATTCTATTATTCAGTGTGAATAATTTAATAATTACTATTTAAGAAGCCAGAAACATGGGGTAATATTTAATGCGGGAGACAGGGGACTGCTAGTGAGAGCTCATGTCACCTCCTTTGGGGAAGAAACCAAGTTAAATGGCCAGCAGTGGGGGGTGCTCAGAATCAAGACCGACCTCCCTCCCTCTCACCGCGCCCCCCCCGCCCATTTTGCCACTGGTATAAATTGTAAACTCCAAATCCAGAATTCTTTAAATCCCCCACCCAACCCCATCTATTCCCCAGAGGATTGAACTGCAAGCTTACACGTCAGTGCGGTGCTGAGGGAGTGCTGCATTGCTGATGATTTGTCTTCCTGTTGAGACTGGAGCAGAAAGATTATACAGCACCATTTGGAAGAAGAGCAAATACCAGTCATGACAATGCATTAAGACACTTGTCAAATGTAACTGCCCTGCCATCATTCCTGAAACAAGTAATCATGTCTCCCATCAACTTTAGTTCCTCAATAAGGGACAGCACGGTGGCACAGTGCTTAGCGCTGCTGCCTCGTAGCGTCAGGGACCCGGATTCAATTCCTGGCTTGGGTCACTGTCTGTACGGAGTCTGCACATTCTCCCCATGTCTGCGTGGGTTTCCTCCCACAGTCCGAAAGACGTGCTGGTTAAGTGTGTTGACCGTGCTAAATTCTCCCTCAATGTACCTGAACAGGTGCCAGATTGTGGCAACTTGGGGATTTTCACAGTAATGAATATCCTTAGTTGATTAACTGGTTGTTATTATTACATTGCTGTTTGGGAGATTTGAATATCTCTCGAGGTTCTATTCTTGGCCACCAGCTATTTCTCGTGGACATGCTGCCGCTTACGAACATCATCCAACAGCAGTGTTAGGTTCACACAGACGCTGACGACACTCGGCTCTACTTCATTACCTCTTCTGTTGACTCCTGTGTTGTTGCTAAATTATCGGGCTGTTTATCTGAAGTAAAGCACTGGATGAACAGACATTTCTTGCCGTTAAATATTGGGGAGTTTGAAGCTGTTGTTTTTTGGTTCCCGCCCTAACCTCCGTTCCTGTGCTGCTGACCCCATCACTCTCTCTGGCAACAATCTCGGGAACAAACCAATCCGTTCACATTATTGGTGCTGTATCTAAATACCACGAGAATTACTTCTGAGCTTGTATTCATGGTGTCTCTAAGACAGTCTGTTACCATCCCTGTTGCAGGCCATTCACTGGTATGACCCATGCCTTTGTTGCACGTAGACTTAAAGATTCCAACATAATCCTGGCTGGTCTCCCACATTGTGCCTTCCTTAAAGATGAGGTCATCCAGAACTCTGCTGCTCTGCCTTCACTCGCACAAATCCTGCCACCTTCTACTCACCGACCTACTCTGACTCCCAGTCTCACAATTCCTTGAAATTAAAATTCTCGTCCTTTTTGTTTTGAATGCCTTCATGACGGCGATCTGTGATCTCCTCCAAACCTGCAATGCCCTGCGACAGTAACGCTCCTGTAAGTCTGGCCTTGTCACCAGTTTAAATCGCCCCACTATCTGGCCCTAACCCCCGGAATACCCTCCCGACATCTCTCTCTATCTTTGTACCTCACACTCTCCCCACGTCTGCGTGGGTTTCCTCCCACAGTCTGAAAGGCGTGCTGGTTAAGTGTGTTGACCATGCTGAATTCTCCCTCAACGTACCTGAACAGGTGCCACGACTAGGGGATTTTCACAGTAATGAATATCTTTAGTTGATTAACTGGTTGTTATTATTACATTGCTGTTGATAGGAGATTTGAATATCTCTCGAGGTTCTATTCTTGGTCACCAGTTATTTCTCGTGGACATGATGCCGCTTACTAACATCATCCAACAGCAGTGTTAGTTTCACACAGACCCTGACGACACTCAGCTCCATTTCATTACCTCTTCTGTTAACTCCTTGAAAAGACTCTTCACCATCTATCTCATTTTATCAAGTTTCTGTTACTTGGCATAATATCGCCTCTTGCGATTTGCACCCATGCTTTGTTTTTACAGCGTGCCTGTGGTAGCACCTTGGGATATTTTAATACATTTAAAGTTGCTATTTCAATATACATTGCTGTTGTCAATGGGGAGATGCAAAGGTGGCCTGAACTGATGTAATGGGCAAAGGAGTTAAATAACTTGTTTGTCTTTCCTTTCCTGACTGCTCGCCTGAATGATCTGACTAAAGTTTTTTTAGTTCCTTGTCCTAAAGGGTTGTAACCATGTGGGACCTCTTGGTCTATCTGTTCACATGGTCCTGGAACTGTTGACACACTCTGTCATTGAATGATTGGCGTACTTGGATAATGTTTATGTTCTTATGTTTATTTATTAGTGTCACAAGTGGGGTCTTACATTAACACTGCAATGAATGTTACTGTGAAAATCCCCAAGTTGCCACACTCCGGCGCCTGTTTGGTTACACTGAGGGATAATTTGGTTAGGTCAATGCACCTAACCGGCACCATCGTTGAATATGTTTAAGTCACAGGTAGATTTCTGATCGATAAGGGAATTAAGGGTTATGGGGAGCAGGCGGGTAAGTGGAACTGATCCACTTCAGATCAGCCATGATCTTATTGAATGGAGGGGCAGGCTCGAAGGGCTAGATGGCCGACTCCTGCTCCTGTTCCTTATGTTCTTATGTCTAATGTTGACGGTTGACTGGGACTTTAAGCACAACCATTATGATCCTGCCGCCTCTTCCTGCCCTTTTGCAGACTCTTCATTTTTGTCTCCCTCGCTAACCCCACACAGTTCAAAAAAAGAACAGGAGGTGCCAAATTGAAGGCGTGAATGGGAATGTTAGCCAACGCTGACCCACTGTTGTCTGGCCGTGGAACGTTTGTCCAGCCTGACTGCATTCAGCTTTGTTGACCGTGACTCAGAGCCTCTTCAGTTACCTGCTCTGATTAAAATTAACTGCTAATGAGTGATTGTAACACAGCTTTTTGAAAGTCGGGGTGTTTTAAATCAAGTTGAACGATCTGCCTTCTGAAAAGTGGAGGAAGTAACGTGTTCCAGTTTTTTTTTGTCTTGAGCCTTTCCCGGAGGGTGCTGTAGGAGCTGACTTCCCTGAGTCTTCCCGCTCTGTTGCGCCCCCTTCCCAGAGTTGCCGTGTGATGCCTGTCCAATTCCTGATCTTTCTGCGGAGATGTCCAAGGTTGCCATGAGCTGCAGCTGATTTATTTTCTCTCTCTGGATGGAGTTCCATGCTTGTCCCTCAGTGCCTTATCCACCAGGGTCAGTGCCTGAGATAAGGCATTCTTAACAAGAAGGATGGCCGTTTGAGCCAGGATGCGATGAGGGTCGGTGGTTTCAAATAAAGACCTGGAACGGATTGCCTGAAATAACGTGGGAAGAAATGTAATTTCTGTGGAATTGTTGTGGAATTCCCCCTCTGAGTCTCTCTCTACCACTCTTTCCTTGTAATTTTCAAAAGAGGCTTAGATGAATACATCAAAACCGGAGAAATTTGCAGGGAAAGAGTGTTTCACACAGGGGAGCTCTTTCCAAGAGCTGGTACAGTCACCATGGACTGACTGGATCAAATAAGGAGATCAGTGATTGTCAGGGTTGGTTTTACTGATTTTCATGGGGTTGTATTTAAACTAGTGATCCAAGTCAGAAATTTAGAAGATGGCCCCAGTTTCACTATTGTATTCGTCACTGATGCATATTAGCACAGAGCTTGGTCTGCTGTTTAGATTGGCCTGTGGCCTGTGGTTGGATAGGGAGTTAACTGTCATTAAAATGTGATCAGAACACTTCCAAACTAGTGAGTGAAACTCTCCAACGGTTTGGAAGTGCCCTGGAATAAAAAGCCCATTGGTTGTACACTCCAGTACTCTCCACTCTGCACCACTCACATATACATATGTGTTTCAGTGAGGCCTTGAATTCCTGGACTGTGAAATCAAAGCTTCTCTCATCAAATCTTAAACCTTGTAGCTCATTCTCCCATAAACTTGACTTGACCCAAATTCTGCTGTCTTTCCCCAAACTTAAACCAGCCGCCATTTGGACCTGGTGTGTCAACTGTAAAATTCTCTTGTGTAGCAACTCTTCCATGACCTCACCCTTCCTTATCTCTGTAACTTCTGAAAGCCTCACCAAGTGTTTGATTTCTCACTCCAGTTCCGGCCTCTTGAGCAATCCAGAGTTAGTACGGGTGGCACAGTGGTTAGCCCTGCTGCCTCGCAGCGCCAGAGACCTGGAGTTCCATTCCCAGCTCGGGTCACTGCCTGTGAAGAGTCTGCACGTTCCCCCCATGTCTGCGTGGGTTTCCTTCGGCTGCTGCAGTTTCCTCCCGCAGTCCGAGCGATGCGCCGGTTAGGTGCATCGGCCGTGCTATATTCTCCTTCGTTGTACCCGAATAGGTGGCAAAGTGTGGCGATTAGGGGATTTTCACAGTAACTTCATTGCAGTGTTAATGTAAGCCAATTGTCACTTAAAACTTAGTTGTTCCATCACTGGTGAGTCTGCCTTCAGCTGCCTACGCCTGAAGCTGTGGATTTCCCCTTCTGAGTCTCGCTCTACCACTCTTTCCTTCTTTAAGAGGCTTCTTAAAGTCTACCTGATCTGCCCTCATGTTTCTTCATGGTTCGGTGTCAAATTTTGTGGGGTAGTGCTCCTTCAGCAACTTGTTTATCTACACAGAAGGGATATTGTATTCTGCTGCCTATCAGTTTTGCCCTCGTCACTGTACATTTTCTGTTCATCTATTTCCTAGCCTGGCTGTGCAGACATTGAGTGTTGCATGTTTACGAATTAGCACTATTAAAGGTTCTCCTTGCCGTTCTCTAACTAATTCCAATCCTCCCCCTGTTTATTGACTTTATTGTTGAGTGCCATTCTTTACTGACAGTACAAAGCCTAGCTCAAGCAGGGTGTTTCTTGTGGCGGAATGGATGCTGGAAATGCAGACCTCATTGAGACGTATAAGATGATGAATGGGATGGATAGGATAGAGGTGGAGAGACTCTTCCCGCTCAGAAAGGATAATAGGACTAGGGGGCACAGCCTCAAGATAAAGGGGGGGTGGTTTAGAACAGAGTTGAGGAGGAACTTCTTCACTCAAAGGGTGGTGAATCTCTGGAATTCTCTGCCCGTTGAAGTGGTGGAGGCTGCCTCGCTAAATATTTTTAAGATGCGGGTTGATGGGTTTTTGATGAGAGAGGGGATTAAGGGTTATGGGGAGAGGGCGGGAATGTGGAACTGAGCCACGACAGATCAGCCATGATCTTATTGAATGGCGGGGCAGGCTCGAAGGGCTAGTTGGCCTACTACTGCTCCTATTTCTTATGTTCTTGCAGAGAAATTGCAGTTTCTCATTGATGAGAAGAGTGAAATGACCATCAGAAATTCAGAATACCCAAGTTGGGGGGAAGTCGGAACCTTCTGCTATGCAACAGCCAGAATTCCTGGGTTATTTAGGTTATTACATCACGGAGCTTGTGATACCCCATTGTTCGTTCCAAGTGAGCAGAGGACAGAAATCCAAGTGATTTTTCTCCCCGTCTTCTCTAGGCATGTGCAAAGATTCACCCTGCTCCGAAACAGACTGAGATGCAAAAGTACCCTATCAAAACCTGCACTAGCACAAAGTTGCCTGATCTATTGCTTGGTGCGCACTCTAGGCATCATTCATTCGTTCCAGGAGTGAACAAGGCTGTTCATCCTCTTTGAATGTGAGGGAACTCGTGGTGGTGCATCCCAGGTTGGCAGAAAGGAGCCCTCCTCTCTATCATCTGTTGCTCTTCGCGAGCCTACATTCTAGTCAGTGCGAGCTGTGTTACCATGATTAGTCAGTTTGGGTCACAGCATAAACAAACATACAAATTAGGAGCGGAAGTAGGCTGTGCGAGCTCTTGAGCCTGATCTGCTGACCCAGTCCAATTAAGTTGATGTACCTAAAAATGTAAAAGTAGAATTGGGTGTTGGTTCCTGGCCTCCTGGCATGGCTGCATCTCAGTAAAACTCACTCCTACTGTTAGCAGCCCTTGAGCAGGACATTCAACATCCAAGGATGTTGCCTGGATTGGGTGGCATGCCTTATGAGGAAAGGTTGAGGGAACTCGGTCCTCTCTCCCTGGAGAGACGAAGGATGAGAGGTGACCTGATAGAGGTTTATAAGATGTTGAGAGGTATAGATCGGGTGGATTCTCAGAGACTTTTTCCCAGGGCCGAAATGGTCGCTACGAGAGGACACAAGTTTAAGGTGCTGGGGAGCAGGTACAGAGGAGATGTCAGGGGTAAGTTTTTCACTCAGAGGGTGGTGAGTGAATGGAATTTGCTGCTGTCGGTAGTGGTGGAGGTGAATTTGTTAGGGTCTTTTAAGAGACTTCTGGATGAGTACCTGGGATTTAATAGGATTGAGGGTTATAGATAGGCCTAGTAAGTAGAGATATGATCAGCGCAACTTGTGGGCTGAAAGGCCTGTATGTGCTGTAGTTTTTTTATGTTCTATCCAATCCTGAATTATGGTCACCGACCGCAGTTATAGTAGTTTAGCTGTGGGGAAAAAATAGATTGTTAGTTTGTCTTCAAACACCTCTGTCAGAAGTGAGCTGGATGGATGTTTGTTGGTATGAGTGTAGAGCGATTTGGAACTAAGGTGGTTTGACACAATTGAGATATGGAACAGCCGTGACTTAATTGAATGGCAGAGCAAGTTCAAGAGTTGAATGACTTCCCAGTTTTAAGTTTATTTGTTTAGTGTCACAAGTAAGCTTACATTAACACTGCAATGTAGTTACCGTGAAAATCCCCGGCACCTGTTTAGTGTACACTGAGGGGGAATTTAGTATGGCCAATGTACTTGATCGGCATGCCTTTTTGGACTGTGGGAGGAAACCGGAGCACCCGGAGGAAGGGAGATCTCATTGAGACGTATAAGATGATGAATGGGATGGATAGGATAGAGGTGGAGAGACTCTTCCCGCTCAAAAAAGACAGTAGGACTAGGGGGCACAGCCTCAAGATAAAAGGGGGGCGGTTTAGAACGGAGTTGAGGAGGAACTTCTTCACTCAAAGGGTGGTGAATCTCTGCCCGTTGAAGTGGTGGAGGCTGCCTCGCTAAATATTTTTAAGACGTGGGTTGATGGGTTTTTGATAAGAGAGGGGATTAAGGGTTATGGGGAGAGGGCGGGAAAGTGGAACTGAGCAGCGACAGATCAGCCATGATCTTATTGAATGGCGGGGCAGGCTCGAAGGGCTAGATGGCCTACTCCTGCTCCTGTTTCTTATGTTCTTATGTTCTTATGTGCACATTCCACACAGACAGTGCCCAAGGTCGGGAATTGTACCAGGGCCCCTGTTGCCATGAGGCAGCAGTGCTAACCACTGCGCCACTACTAGCTTCCAAGCAATTCATAACGTCCAGCTGTATTTCAGACTCCCCACCATTTACGATGAGCGCTTTCGATATACAGTACACCCAAGACATAATGTAAAACAGTATGTTGTAACCAAACAATAAATGTAATTAAGAAATACATTTTTATACTAATCAGAACCATATTGTGATTATTTCCCGGGCTTTGTTTGCAGTCCAGTTTCAATTGTGTGAAATCATCATCTTTGAAGGAAATGAATGAGTCTTCACCCCCCTCTTTGATGTCCCCTTCAGTTGGCACTGTTCAACGTGGAGGGTAGTTGTGGTTTTGACTAGCTGGTATCTGCTGATACCACAGTCCAGCTTACTGGGAAGGGGATGTGCCTGCGGTGTCTAAGCTAGTTCCTTTCTCGATTCTGCTTTGCTCCAGCCGTCCAGATCCTTGATGCGTATCTGTCCGAGTGAAGCCACAATCAAGATGGAAAACCCTGCGCACAGACCCCATTACACATTCAAGTCCTGCAGCTCTCTGTTCCAGCACATCAGTAGAACATGCCAGCTGCCCTTGTTTAACGAAAACAGATTATTTATCATCGGGTAGTAATTACAGAGCTGCAACTGATACAGACTGGCCCATCTGTAACTTGTTTAAAATGAGAAGAGCCTATTCTTGGGGAGAACGTGGCTTTGAACAATCGGGACTATGCTGAGTAAATTAATTGTACTTTTTAAAAATTTCTCCTGCGGGAACCTGACTTTCCATTTAAGCAGCAAAATAGTGTCCTTGGGAGTGAGATTTCTGTGTTGGTAGATGGGGAAAACAACTGAACAACGTAAATAAAATATTTGGGTACACTTGGGGAGAATTTAGTACAGTCAATGTGTCTAACCAGCACGTCTTTTGCCCTGTGGGAGGAAACCGGAGCACCCAGAGGAAACCTTCGTGGACTCAGGGTGAATGTGCAGACTCCACGTGGACAGTGACCCAAGCTGGGAATTGAACCCGGATCCTTGGCACTCTGAGGCAACAGTGCGAACCGCTGTGCCACCGTGCCGCCTCAAATTGCGACATCTTAATAGTTAAACAAATGTCCTTCACATTGCCTGTGGGCAATGTCACGGTAAATCAGCCAGTGATCTTTAGAACACTGAAAGTTGACTTATCTGAGTGTCAGACCGCTTTGTGTCAGTGGCTGTAGTGTAGTTCACATGTCAACATGTACCAGTCATGTAAACACCATTGTGCCACTAACCATGTTGTACAGTGCAGAAGGTGACATATCTCCTTGTTTCTGGCTACTAAAAGTTGTTGATATTGTGAATTTCCTCTTAAAGATAACAGTGTATTTCTGAATTGCTCCTTGGGTGACCAGACCAATGGCTGTGGTCCTGAGCTGCGCAAACAAAAATAATCCCTAATTTTGTGAGGGGGAAAGGCTGCAACTCTTAACGGTGTGTGAATGTTGGGAAAGAACAGCATTGGCCAACATTCATGGAGAGGCGATGGCCTAGTGGTATTATCACTGGACTATTAATCTAGAAATTCAGCTCAGGTTCGAATCCCATCACGGCAGATGATGGGATTTGAATGCAATAAGAATATCTGGAATTAAGAATCTACTGATGACCATGAAACCATTGTTGATTGTCGGAAAAAACCATCTGGCTCACTCGTCCTTTAGAGAAGGAAATCTGTTGTCCTTGTGTGTAGTGGCCAACATATGACTTCCGAGCCACAGCAATGTGGTTGACTCTCAACTGTCCTCGGGCAGCTAGCAATGGGCAATAAATGCTGGCCAGTAAATGCAATGCCCATGTCCCACGAATGAATTAAAAAAATTCAACGTTCTCAGACACGAGTATTGAATGGCAAATGCCACTTGTGAACTTGCCCTCTGAGAGGGCTTACTGCTTTCAGTGAGTAGTGGGGAGAAGAGGGACTGCTTTTTACGTTGAGTTATTCAAAGCGTGTGATGTTTGAGGCATCTTTCAACTTGAATTACATTTGATTATAGTTCACCCTCTTGGTCCAAGCTGTACTCAGGGAGATTGTGGACAACAATGTTATCCAAGCTCCGTTTTGTTTAGATTCCACTTTTTCCGCCAGTGCAGATGTTGATGGCCCAGCTTATGAACGAGAAGTCCCTGATGAGTTTGTGTGTTGTGTTTTATGGCAATAATGCGAACTTTGATAGATCACGCTGCTTCCATTAGCACGAGTCAGCCAGCTGCAGCGAGCAGCAGATGTTTCAGTATTAGCGACGGCCGGGTAAAGTTTGTGTTTGATTGTCATCGGAAGCTTGCCAATCCAGTTATTTCCTGTTAGGGTTTGTAGGACTTCCATTGGAAATTTTAGCCCAGTGGGCAGCTCAAGAAGCAACAACCAGATGAAGACTATGGGAATGTATCGTTATACCATTCATACACACACACACACACACACACACACACACACACACACACACACACACACACACCCACCCACCTTGTATTGCACAGTTAGGGGGAGCAGATTTAGGACTGAGTTGCGGAGGAACTTCTTCACCCAAAGGGTTGTGATTCTGCGGAATTCCCTGCCTAGTGAAGCAGTTGAGGCTACGTCATTGAATGTTTTTAAGGCAAGGACAGATAAAATTTTGAGCAGTAAAGGGTTATAGTGAGTGAGCAGGTAAGTGGAGCTGAGTCCATGAGAAGGTCAGCCATGATCTTATTGAATGGCGGAGCAGGCTTGAGGGGCCAGATGACTTACTCCTGGTCCTAGTTCTTCTGTTCTTAGTTGGCTTGCCTACTGTGTTTGCCATTCATGCAACAAAATCAAATACTTGAACTTCCATAGGCCCTTTTAGAAGAAGTAATTGCCCCAAGGTGCTTCAGTGTGTTACGAAACAAAGTGAGATTCCAAAAAAAAATCAGCGCAGATAGCTAAAAGTTTGGCCACTGGGTATTGAGGAGCATCTTAAAGGAGGAAAACGAGGTAAGGACATGAGGTTTAAGGAAGGAGTTCTAGAGCTCGGGGACCCAAACAGATAACAATATGGGGGTCAGTAGGGAAGCAATTAAAATTGGAGATGCTTATCTGGTCAGAATTAGAGAGCATGGATTTCTCATAGAACCATAGAACCCTACAGTGCAGAAAGAGGCCCTTCGGCCCATCGAGTCTGCACCGAACACAATCCCACCCAGGCCCTACCCCCATATTCCTACATATTATACCCACCAATCCCTCTAACCTACGCATCCCTGGACACTAAGGGGCAATTTCTTAGCATGGCCAATCAACCTAACCCGCACATCTTTGTGATGGTGGGAGGAAACTGAAGCACCTGGAGGAAACGCACGCAGACACGAGGAGAATGTGCAAACTCCACACAGACAGTGACCTGAGCCAGGAATTGAACCCAGGTCCCTGGAGCTGTGAAGCAGCAGTGCTAACCACTGTGCTACCGTGCTGCTTGTCCGAGTTTTAGTGCTAGAGAAGGTTCCAGAGTTTGGAAGCTCTCCCCATGTGTGCGTGGGTTTCCTTGAGGTGCTCCGGTTTCCTCCTACAGTCCAAAGATATGCAGGTTAGGTGTATTGGCCATGATGAGTTGCCCCTTGGTGTCAGCAAGATCAGCAGGGCAAGTGTGTGGAGTTATGGGGATCGGGCCCAAGTGTCCTCAATTGGCCAAATGGCCTCTTTCTGCACTGTAGGGATTCTAGTCATCTTCATTACTCTACTATGGAAAAAGGCAGAAATAAATACATGAAATATGTCTTGGAAACATTTGCAAACATCTTTTATTACCAAAACAGCAAGAGGTTAGATTGAACACATCTGAATGGATTGCGCGCTGAGTTAGTTGTTGCATTTATTCCTGGCAATTCTGAAGCCTAGTTTAATCACTCTGAGCAATTATCATTTAAGTACATGGAAACTGAAACCAGATGCACAGAGCCCTATTGGAATTGAGCTTTTTTTAATTGTTGCCTCTCACTCCTGAATGACGACAGCTCTAAACATCATTATTAGGATCTGGCTATATTGAGGAGATGTTGGAAGGCAGAACACTCCAATCGCTTTGAGTGACAAAAATTCCACCCTCCAAGAGAGGCAGAATTATAGGAGGCAGAGAGTGGGGGTCAACGGGTGCTATTCGGATTGGCGGATGGTGACTAGTGGAGTGCCCCAGGGGTCGGTGCTGGGGCCTCAGCTTTTTACCATTTATATAGATGATCTGGAGGCGGGAACTGAGTGTAGGGTGTCGAAATTTGCCGATGACACCAAGATAGGGGGAACGGCAAATTATGCGGAGGGTGTGGAGAGTCTGCAGAAGGATCTAGATAGGCTGGGCGAATGGGCCAGGAAATGGCAAATGGAATTTAATGTTGGCAAGTGTGAGGTGGTCCACTTTGGTAGGAAGAATGGTAGGAAGGACTATTACTTACGGGGCGAAAAACTGCAGCAGGCGACGGTGCAGAGGGACCTCGGGATCCTTGTGCATGAGTCGCAAAAACCCAGCTTGCAGGTACAGCAGGTGGTCAGGAAGGCGAATGGGATGCTGGCCTTCATAGCGAGGGGGATTGAATATAAAAGTAGGGAGGTCTTGCTGCAGCTGTATAGGGCATTGGTGAGGCCGCAGCTGGAGCACTGTGTGCAGTTTTGGGCACTGCACCTGCGCAAAGATATTTTGGCCTTGGAGGGAGTGCAGAGGAGGTTTACTAGGCTGATACCGGAGTTGAGGGGGTTGAGCTATGAGGAGAGGCTGAATAAACTGGGCTTGTACTCGTTAGAGTTTAGAAGAATGAGGGGAGATCTCATTGAGACTTATAAGATGATGAATGGGATGGATAGGATAGAGGTGGAGAGACTCTTCCCGCTCAAAAAAGACAGTAGGACTAGGGGACACAGCCTCAAGATAAAGGGGGGGCGGTTTAGAACGGAGTTGAGGAGGAACTTCTTCACTCAAAGGGTGGTGAATCTCTGGAATTCTCTGCCCATTGAAGTGGTGGAGGCTGCCTCGCTAAATATTTTTAAGACGCGGGTTGATGGGTTTTTGATAAGAGAGGGGATTAAGGGTTATGGGGAGAAAGCGGGAAAGTGGAACTGAGCAGCGACAGATCAGCCATGATCTTATTGAATGGTGGGGCAGGCTCGAAGGGCTAGATGGCCTACTCCTGCTCCTATTTCTTATGTTCTTATGTCCCTTGTTACGATATCATCTGTATATCATTAAAGGTCTTGTCCACTTGCTGTCCTCAAACCCTCCTCCTTTTCTCGTGTCTTGCTTTGGTCAGAATTCTTTCCTTCGATAATTCTCAGTTGGTTTGATTTGTCAAGGTTTGTTGGTGAACCAGTTGGAAAACACTCGGAGACCTGCCATTCTGAAATTGACATCAAAGTGGGGAATTTAAATACACCTTTGCAGTAAGGTGGCTAGATGCATCCATTGCCCCTCTCCTGTTTGTCATGTGCTTTTTTATTTCAAGTGTCAATCTACCCCAAAAGTCTGGGCTTTTGTAGAATATTGTAAGGATGGTTGGTACCAGTGTCGCGCAAAGACTAAAAGTGAGGCTCCCAATTCTAAACTTGCCGTGATTAATAGTGTGCCAGGTTCGCTGAATCGATGTAATGGCTGTAACATGGAGCAGTTTGTACTGTGGATGAATGCCACTCCCAGTGTGATGCTTTGTTAGATATAACTTGTGTCGTTGCTGTATACTGACAGCACCAGGCACTCTGCTTCCTCCCATGTGTTGGTTACAGTTTGGCCTAAACATTGCTGTGGGTCTGGATTTGCATGTAGACTGTACCGGGTCAGGACGGCAGGTTTTCCCTCCCTGTGGAGGGAAACAGTGGTTCCAAGGTCATTATTAGACTTTTAATTCAGGATTTTTAATTGAATTCAAATTTCATCATCTTCGAACCCAGATCCCAAAGCATTACTCTGGATTACGAGTCCAGTGTGCTGCTGCTGCCCCTTGTATCACAGTGTAAAGTACCATCATGTAAATGCAGACATGCCTACATCACACACATATCTAGTTACACGGTGAGAGAGGAACAGTAAGTAGTCGCACAACACCAGGTTAAAGTCCAGAAATGTATTTGGTAGCATGAGCTTTCAAAGCAGTGCTCCGAAAGCTCGTGCTACCAAATAAACCTGTTGGACTTTAACCTGGTGTTGTAGAAATCAAAGAAGAAACCATAGAAATCCTACAGTGCAGAAAGAGGCCATTCGGCCCATCGTGTCTGCACCAACCACAATCCCACCCAGGCCCTACACCCATATCCTTACATGTTTTACCCACTAATCCCTCTAACCTACACACCTCAGGACACTAAGGGGCAATTTAAGCATGGCCAATCAACCTAACCCGCACAACTTTGGACTGTTTGGTGTTGTGAGACTACCTGCTGTGCCCAACCCAGTCCAATATCTGCAACTCTACATCAGTGAGAGAGGAACTAAGGTCTTTCATTGCTTTTTGAAAATAACAATTATGCCTCTCTGGGTAGGTAGGGTAGAGAGGATGTTACAACTACAGTGTGCATTTAGATCCCATGGACCAAATTTGTCCCATATTAAACCAGTGGGACACTATCATGGCTTTGGCTAACCATACAGCAGGCATAAGGGGCGTGTGTGTGTTGTGAAAGTCTTAACTAAAATTGGAATCCAGTCCTTTTATTGAGGAGAGAATTTTTCCTTTGCTGTTCATTCTTCCATTTTTGGTATTTTCCATTTCTGTTCAGATTTTGGCTGTGGGCTCAAATTGTTGGAAAATGAGTCTGCTCACAATTTTCTTTTATTATTATTCTTTCCAAATCTGAATCTTTCTACCTACTGATTTGTCAGCCCACAATGGAACAGTTTTTTGCTGGTGTTGACTGGATGCCAGTGGAATGTTTGAAATTTGCTGTCCGAGTGAGTGAACGTGGAGAAACCCAGCACTTGGTGCGTCATCTGGAAGTTTCCTTGACAAATATAAATTATAGAAGTCTCTCAACACTAGGTTAAAGTCCAACACGTTTACTTGGAATCACGAGCTTTTGGAGTGCTGCCCCTTCGTTAGGTGAGTTGCCGACTCACCTGATGAAGGAGCAGTGCTCCAAAAGCTTGTGATTCCAAGTAAATGTGTTGGATTTTAACCCAGTGTTGTGAGACTTCTTACTGTGCCCACCCTAGTCCAACTCCAGCATCTCCACATCAAATGTAAATTAAACCACAAAATTGTAAAACGTGAAGTGAAAAGTTGCTGCTCGATTGGTACCTTCGCCGTTTGTGATACTCCTGCTGTTAGACTGATGTCTTTCTGTTCTACCAATATTGCAACTTCCTGTGTACTGGGTTTGGAGAACGGTTACTGCCTGCATTCAGGTCCTGAGTAGTTTTACAACTTCACTGGGTGTTTGATGGAGTCCGAGTCTCTCAGGTAAACTGAGTTCTGTTAGTAGTTGCGCTGAATTATGCCTGACTTCCCCAGATCAATGGATGTTTATTGCATTGTGGACACATTGCAAGAACCATGCAAGGGGGCGGCATGATGCCACAGTGGTTAGCACTGCTGATTCTCAGTGCCACAGACCCAGGTTTGATTCCAATCTTGGGTGGCTGTCAGTACAGAGTTTGCATATTAAGAACATAGAAAAACTACAGCACAAACAGGCCCTTCGGCCCACAAGTTGCACCGAACATGTCCCTACCTACTAGGCTTATCTATAACCCTCTATCTTACTAAGCCCCATGTACTTATCCAAAAGTCTCTTAAAAGACCCTATCGAATCTGCCTCCACCACCACTGCCGGCAGCCGATTGCACGCACCCACCACCCTCTGAGTGAAAAACTTACCCCTGACGTCTCCTCTGTACCTCCTCCCCAGCATCCTAAATCTGTGTCCTCTTGTGGCAGCCATTCCAGCCCTGGGAAAAAGCCTCTGAGAATCCACTCGATATTCTCCCCATGTCTGAATGGGTTTCCTCCCACAGTACAAAGACGTGCAGGTGAGGCGGATTGGCTATGCAAAAGTACGCCTCAGTGCAGGGGGATTAGCAGGATAAATACATGGGGTTACGAGGATAGTGCCTGGGTGTGATTATTGTTGGTGCGAGCTCGATAGGCTTTCTGCAGTGTAGCGATGTTACAATTCAATGATTTGGCTTTGCTTTATTCTAATATAGCTGAAAGGGCAGATGGATGAATGGTTAAAATTGCCATTGGCCATTTAGTGCTATACAAAACCTACATCTAACTCTGATCAGATTTTGTAGCCCTGTTTGGAAAACCCAAATAGCCAAAATCAGGCTTGACGATGACTTTCTGTGGCTGAGCTTACCCCATTCCTATCAAACAGGTGTAGATGTGCAGTGAGTCCTTTCAAGTGGTGTTGTTCTGGATTGAGATGTCTGTCAAGCTAATCAGAACTGCTGCCTTTGTACCTCAACACCTATGTCAATGTGATTGCGTAGAGTGCTGGTGGCATCAAAGCTGGAGATGGCTTTCCCCTGGAGTTCTGTTACTAGTGCGATGAAGTTTAGAGCATAGAACAGTACAGCACGGTACGGGCCCTTCAGCCCTCGATGTTGTGCCGAGCTATGTCCGAACCCAAGATCAAGCTATTCCCACTCCCTATCATTCTTTAAATACAGGCTTAGTCATCGCTTGGTGAAGTGTGATGACTGGGGGGATTTTCACATTAACTCCATCGTGGCGTTCATGTAAGTCTGCTTGAGACACCAACAAATAAACTCTAATCCTTGATTTACCTGTTGATCAAAAATCTATTTGAGTCTGAATATATTCAGTGACCCAGCCTCCAAGGCAAAGAGAATTCCGAATATTAATAACCTTCTGAGAGAGAAAAAATTTTTTCTTATCCATCTTAAATGGAAGACCTCTTATTTTTGAATTAGTTCTAGACTATCCTGCAGGGGAAACATTCTCCCAGCTATTTATGTCTTATAAAGTTTAAAGTTTATTTATTAGTCACAAGTAGGTTTACATTAACTCTAATGAAGTTACCATGAAAATCCTCTATTCACGCACACTGTGCCTGTTCGGGTACACTGAGGGAGAATTTAGCACAGCCAATGCACCCTAAGCAGTACCTCTTTCGGACTGTGGGAGGAAACCGGAGCACCCTGAGAAAACCCACGCAGACACAGGGAGAACATGCAGACTCCATACAGACAGTGACCCAAGCTGGGAATTGAACCTAGGTCGCTGGCACTGAGCAGCAGCACTAAGCATTGTGCCATCATACTGCCCTATATATATATATACATAAACATATATTTTAATAAGGTCCTTTCTTGTACTTCTAAACTCCAGTGAGTATAGGCTTAACCTGCTCAACTTTCCCATGTAAGACAACTGTTTCATCCTTGAGAACATTCTCTAAAATGCTTCTAATGCAAGTATGTTCTCCCTCAAGTTAGGAGACCAAAATTTAGTGTTCCAGATACAGTCTCAGTAAAGCCTGGTGCACCTGTAGCAACACTTGTCTACTTTTAGGTTCAATTTCCCTTACATTACAGGCTAACATTCCATTTGCCTTCTCTATCACTTGCTGTACTTGCACGCTAATTGTTTGTAATTCATGTACCAGGGCACCCAGGTGTGTACTGCAGAGCCCTCCTGTCTCTTTCCATTTAAATAACATTCTGCCTTTCTATTTTCCCTGCCAAAGTGGACAAGCCTAGCCAGGACTCCGTGGTGTAAATCTCTAAGACCACTTCTAGACTGTGCATCTTAAACATTTGATTTCCCACATTCAGCGTCATCAGATAGTGGGGTCTGTCTGGGATTGAACACAAATCATTAGCCACATTGCCACTCAATCGCAACATGGCTGGCACAGTGGTTACCACTGTTGCCTCACAGCACCAGGAATCCAGTTTCAGTTCCAGTCCTGGACCACTGTCTGCGTGGAGTTTGTACATTCTCTCTTGTGTGCGCGGTGCTCTGGTTTCCTCCCACACTCCCGAGATGTGCAGGTTAGGTTGATTGGCCATGCTAAATTGCTCCTTACTGTCAGGAGGATTATCAGGATAAATACGAAGGGGGAGGGGTTACGATTATGACCTCAGTAGGACTGTTGTTGGTGCAGACTTGATGGGCCAAATGGCCTCCTTTTGCACTGTCGGGATTCTGTGCTTCTATTTAACAGCGGTAGTGTTTTTTTTTTGCAATATTGCTATGATGGAATGTAAAGTCAATGCAAAGTAATGCATTGCGCTGTAAGCACAGGAATAATATGCTTATTCTTTCATTTCCACTTACCTGTAGAATTCCAATTGCTTAATCAAAGGCTTGCATTTATATTGTACCTTGTTGACCTCGGGATGTCCCAACCTACTTTATAGTCACATTAAGGGCTTTTGAAGTGCAGTTACTGTTGTAATATAGGAAATGAGGCAACTAATTTTGCACACAGCTAGCTCTCATAACAATGTGATAATGATCAGACAATGTGCTCTACTGAAGTTTTCCCTTGAATAAATATTGCTAAGGAGACCAGGGAGGGCTCTCTTCCTCTTGGAAGTAAAGCCATGGAATCTTTTACGTCCATTAAAAGAGCGGTTTCAGTGGTCATACTTTCCAAAGCTGAGCCATCTGTTTGTGCCCAGGGAATGGGTGAGCACTGTTTAAAGGGATTTGTTATTGTGACTGTGGGATGGTTTCTGGTGGGAGGCAGTGACTGTGGTTAATGAAGATGAGTTGAAGCTGAGAGGCAGCAGGATTGAGTCAATCCTGAACCAGCTGAATTGTGTAAAAGTGTAATTTTATTTTTAAAGAACGAGGAATGCCAAGTTCCAAGGTTATGAACTCCGCACAGTTTACAGCTATGACACGCCTTCTCCTTGAGTCTAGTGCAGGCTTGGTTCAGGGTTCTGTTCCATCTGATCGGACTATCTCCTTGTCCTCATGCTATTTACAGGATCTTGCATAAAGTCTGGAGTTTTAAGTTACCTTTCTATTCCTCGATCCATAGATGTTGAAAGCACCAGGTTACTGGCCTGACTTGTTAACTGAGAAGTTTGTTTGCTCACACCCGTGTTTCATGTTAACTGGGCGACACGGTGACGCAGTGGTTAGCACTGCTGCCCCTCAGCACCAGGAACCCAGGTTCAATTCCTGGCTTGGGTCACTGTCTGTGTGGAGTCTACACATTCCCCCCATGTCTGCATGGGTTTCCTCCGCGTGCTCGGTTTCCCCCCCACAGTCTGAAAGACATGCTGGTTAGGTGCATTGGCTGTGCTAAATTGTCCCTCAGTGTACCCAAACAGGTGTTAGAGTGTGACGACTAGGGGACTTTCACAGTGGCTTCATTGCAGTGTTAATGTAAGCCTACTTGTGACACTAATAAATAAAATTACAAAACTAACAGTAATATTTTGATTGGGAGGAGAATATTAGCCCATTAGAAAACTTTCTAAAACACACACATCGACTCCTTACTGTGAAGCCCGAACATTCCTCTTTTTTTTCAAGGAAATTTTTCCATTGCTTTTTGAAACCTAAAACAAAAGTTGTCAAAACTTAGTTAATCTTCTTTGATGCCTTTACTTCAATGAGTGACACAGTGGTTAGCATTGCTGCCTCACAGCGGCAGGGACCCGAGTTCCTCTTTGGCCTTAGGTCAGCAACTTTGCTGAATTTGCACATTCTGCCCACATCTGCATGGATTTCCTCAGGGTGCTCTGGTTTCCTCCCACAGTCCAAAGATGTGCAGGTTAGGTTGATTGGCCATGCTAAATTCACCCTTGTATCGGGGAGATTAGCAGGGTAAATATGTGGGGTTTCAGGAATAGGGCCTGGGTGGGATTGTGGTCAGTGCAGATTTGACGGGCCAAGTGGCCTCCTTCTGCACTGTAGGGATTCTATGATTCAAACTGTACCCCTTAGTAATTAAATTCTGACCCTGTTGTAGATCCATGTTCTCTAGAGCAATGCAAGTTCTAATTACCTCAAAGTCCACAGCGTCCTCTTTTTCTTGGAGGGTGGAGTTCCAGCGTAGGTTACCTACCCTCAAGATTCAACTGTCTTTTTAACGTTCAGTAATCCGGTGCTTAAAGTGGCAAGCAACATTTGCACTACACAAGTGCCAGGCAATGACCGCCTCCAACAAGAGAGAGTCCAATCATCTCCCCTTGACATTCAGTGGCATTACCATCACGAAATCCCCCACTATCAATCTGAGGACTATCATTGACCAGGAACTGAACTGGGCCAACTATTTAAATACTGTGGCTGCAAGAGCACATCAGAGGCTGGGAATCCTGAAGTGGGTAACTTACCTCCTGACTCACCAAAGTCTACAAGTCACAAGTACCAAATACTGTCCACTTGCTTGGATGAGTGTGGCTCCAACAGTGTTGAAGAAGTTCCAACGTCATCCAGGACAAAGCAAACATTTCGATAGGCACCCCATCCACCAGCTCACACGCTCACTCCCTCCAGCACACAGTGTGTACTGTGTGTACAAAATGCACAGCAGTATCCCACTCAGCTGCTTTCACCAGCCCTCCAAGCCTGTGGCCTTTGCTACCTGGAAGGGCAGGGGGCAACGATGCAAGCTCCCCTCCAAGCGTCGCGCCATCCTTGACTTGGAATTATACCGGTAGCCCATCACTGTCATGGGATCGAAATCCTGGAACCCCCAGATAGCATTGTGGGTGTACCCACACTAGATGGACTGCAGTGGTCTTAGCAGGTGGCCCACCATTCCCTTTTCATTGACAGTTAGGGATGGGCAATAAATGCTGGCCTTGTCAGTGACTCCCACATCCCATGATAGGACAACGATAACCAGTCCCTCCCTTGACTCACTATAACAATTTCACAGTTTTCCTGTAATGTAGAGACTGAAGTTAAGTATTGTACTCCAGTAGATATTGAACTCACCAAGGCTTGACTTAACTTTCAGCTATGCATCCTTTTCAGGTAGCATGGTCAGTGCTCGGGTAGCGTGGTCAGTTCAGGCTTGGAGGGCCGAAGGGCCTGTTCCCGCGCAGTAATTGTTTTTGCTTTTTGTTCTTAATATTTTTTGCACGACCCGTAGGTTTGAACCGTTCTTGCTCCCAGTTACCCCTGCACGCTCACCTAGATCATAGAAGATTATAGAAACCCTACAGTGCAGAAAGAGGCCCTTCGGCCCATCGAGTCTGCACCGAACACAATCCCACCCAGGCCCTACCCCCATATCACTACACATTATACCCACTAATCCCTCTAACCTACACATCCCTGGACACTAAGGGGCAATTTCTTAGCATGGCCAATCAACCTAACCCGCACATCTTTGGACTGTGGGAGGAAACCGGAGGAAACCCACGCAGACACGGCGAGAATGTGCAAACTCCACACAGACAGTGACCCGAGCCGGGAATCGAACCCAGGACCCTGGAGCTGTGAAACAGCAGTGCTAACCCACTGTGCTATCGTGCCGCCCAAAGATACTACCACAGTCTGTGTTCTCATTTATTTCTCTTCCACTTTCTGACTGTACATTTGCCTGTGTTGAACTGCAGCTTCCTTGTCCATTCATCCAGGCATGTCTCAGTCCCTTGTGATATTGCCATGGGCAACCATGGTCTTTGTGTCCAGTTTCCCATCATCTCCAAAGGTAAGACACCCTGGAGAATGATCTGCTCCCTTGCCTACATTAAAAAAAATTACTGTGACACATACTCCGCTTGACTCTGGTAGCTAATTGGTCCCATGCATGTATTTATCCAGCTTAATATCTTGCCGTCTATTCCATGGGCCTGTGCCATGTCAAATGCCTTCCTGAAATCCAAGTAGATATCCGCACCATCCCAATCTATTGGATTGTTGTCTTGTCAAAAAATAGCAGCCAGTTTTTAATCCCTTTATGGGAATAGGTATCGTTGACCAGGCCAGCATTCAGTGTCCACCCCTAACTACTCTTGAACTGAATGGCTTGCTAGGCCTTTTCCGAAGACAGTTAATAGTTGGACTGCGGCGCTGGGGAGTTGTATGTAGGGCCAGAGGCTGGCAGATTTCCTTCTCTAAAAGGATATTCGTGAAACAGATGTGTTTTTATGGCAATCAGTGATGGTGGTCACGATCGCCATGAACAAACGGGTTTTAATTCCAGATTTTTATTAATTAAACTTAAATTCCACCAGCCTCTGTGGTGGGATTTGAGCCCATGTCCCCAGGACACTATCTGGTGACGTTACCATTCTGCCACCATCTCCTCCAGCTTAACAAAGTCCTGCGTGTTATCCCAGCTGCCTGTCCCTAGTCTGACCCTATCCTTCCAGTGAATTTTGTGCTGTTCCTCGCCCCTTTCTGTATTTGCAGATGTGTCATTCGGAATGTAATTAAAACGTACGGGATTTGAGTGGGTTTTTTCACCATCTAATGGGCTGGTTTCAGTTCTAGCTGCTGCTGTGTTGAGTGGGCTTTTAAACACAATAAACACAAATCCCAAAATGACTGATGTTAATGTTACACTGGAAAACAAGTTTATTTTATCATGCTATGTAAATGCAGATGTTTTCTCTCATACAGTTGCTGTTGAGCCGCTGGCTGCTAGTATAAATATAATACTTAGCATTGTTTAGCATTCTGCTCCGTTTCCTCTCGTTCTCATGCAATTTGGATCAGCACCTCCAGTGAGGCAGAAAGCCAAGCTATGTCTGATGGCTAACACAGCACACCCTTACCCCGACTCCATTCTGCTTTGTTCGGCGTGACTCGACACACATTTGACTTCTAATGAAACTTTGGGCTTTGTGGGTGTTTTGGAAAATATTGTTGCTGCTCACTCGGGGACCGAGCCCACGATGAGCGGTTGATAGCTGGTCGCGAGCGAGGGGAGAAAGCATCTTCAGTGACTGCCGAGTAACCCTTGGTTCTTTTGAACCCTGCAGTGTTGTGCAAATGGGGAACAGCAGCTGCACCCTAGTAACTCTGGCCTCAATTCTCAGTAAGAAGTCTCACAACACCGGGTTAAAGTCCAACAGGTTTATTTGGTAGCACGACCCACTAGCCCCTTCATGAGGTCAAGCAGTGGAAGTTCTCTTCGCAAACAGGGCATATAAAGACACAAACATAATTTGCAAAATAATGATTGGAATGCGAATCTTTACAGGTAATCAAGTCTTAAAGCTGCAGACAATGTGAATGGAGAGAGATCTTTATATGCCCTGTTTGTGAATAGAACTCTCTGATGAAGGGTCAGCACTCCAAAAGCCATTGGCTTTTGCTTCCAAATAAACCTGTTGGACTTTTAACCTGGTGTTGTGAGACTTCTTACTGTGTTTACCCCAGTCCAAGGCCGGCATCTCCACGTCATCAATTCCATTCAGAGTGGGCCCCTCCAGAAGTTGACTTGAAGAGTGCTTGTGGCACAATACGCTTCAAACCAGTTAGTTGTGTGCTTTGAATGAACTGCTCAGACGCTACCCAGCCACTGGGGTCAGTCAGACAAAGAGAACACACAATGTCAAGTAATTCAGGCAAGAATAGAGAGCTTGAGCGTACATGATACCAATGGAGTGCCAACGCTGGCATGAAAAGCAACACTCCAGTGGCATTAGAATTCATTCAGGATTACTTCAAAACGTGTATTCTTTTACTGGTTAACTTCAACAGGTTCAGCTTTCACTTGTGCCTGATTTAGAATCAGAACCCTACAGTGCAGAAAGAGGCCCTTCAGCCCATCAAGTCTGCACCGAGGCCCTACCCCCCTATCCCTATGTGTTTTACCCACTAATCCCTCTAACCTACACATCTCAGGACATTAAGGGGCAATTTTTTTTAGCATGGCCAATCAACCTAACCCGCACATCTTTGGACTGTGGGAGGAAATCGGAGTACCCGGACGAAACCCACGCAGACACGAGGAGAATGTGCAAACTCCACACACACAGACAGTGACCCGAGCCGGGAATCGAACCCAGGTCCCTGGAGCTGTGAAGCAGCAGTGCTCACCACTGTGCTACCGTGCTGCCCCTGTTGGTCCTTGAAGACAGGATAATTTGCTGAGAGGTTGATGAGGGGACATGTCAGGGAAATCTTACTGGAATAGATCTCTGAAGGTGAAAGAGTATGTTAGTGGAGTGGTGAAAGAGGCATACATTGTTGCTGTTATCAATCGAGGCACAGATTACAAAAGCCAGGAAGTCAAGTTGGAGTTGTATAAAACTCTGGCAAGGCCACAGATAGAGTACTGTGTGCAGTTCTGGTCACCACCTGATTGAGGTGTTCAAGATTATGCGGAGTAATGACAGAGTGGATAAGGAGCAGCTGTTCCTCTTTGCTGAAGAGTCGGTCACGAGGGGCAGGAGGTTCGGGGGATATGAGTAAAAACCTTTTTACCCAGGGGGTTGGTGACGGTTTGGAATGCGCTGCCCGGGAGGGGTGGTGGAGGCAGGATGCCTCACATCCTTTAAAAAGTACCTGCATGTGTTCTTGGCATATCATAACGTTCAGGGCCGTGGGCCAAGTTCTGTTGAATGGGATTGGGTGGGAGGTCAGGTGTTTCTCGAGTGTCGGTGTGGACTCGATGGGCTGAAGGGCCTCTTCTGTGCTGTACGATTCTAGGAGTAGAGTTACAAAGAGTTGAATCATGAGGGCAATGTGTATAGATGAGGCTGGTATTTCTGAGTGTAGAAGATTAAGGATTCGCTAATTGGGCTGTTTAAAGATGATTTGATACGGTGGATACAGAGAAACTATTTCCTCTTAGAAGAGTTCAGAACTAGGGTTTCAGGGCAATGTGTTAAAATGAGAGCTAGGTTGTTCAAGGTAGATATCAGTAAATGTCCCTTCACAACTGGGTGCAATTATGAAATTCTGTCTTCCTAAAAGCTGTTGAAAATGGGAGGACAAAATTGAATGATTGTTTTATATAACATAAGGATGTTAAAGCCTATGTTTCCAAGCTGGCACATGTAGTTAAGGTACAGATTAGCCAATATACGGAACAGACTCGGGATCAATGACTTCTTTCTATTCCTAGATTTTTATTTTTATCCTTTTTTGTTTCCTTGCCTTCCCGTCACAGTGGCTACCTGTGGGTGGCCACTTCTGTACACGGGCATTTCCCTCAGGTGCCAGGTCCAAATGGCTGCCATTCTTGTGAGAGTTTTAAGAGGTAGGAACTGGGAGTGGGGGGGGGGACACACACGTCCTCCTTCACCAGTCTCTCTTCACTCGGCATTCACAAGGGTTGCTGAATACCAGCCAAGAATAGAATCCCTGGTACGCTTCTCCCTAAGCAGAAGAGCTGAGGACAATATAGTCCCTCTCCAGCTAACCTGGCTGGTTCGTCACAGAGTGGGGGATAGAACCTGAGACCCTCGTGGCCCCGCCCTGCCCCAGCATCTCACTGGGTTTCCTCCGGGTGCTCCGGTTTCCTCCCACAGTCCAAAGGTGTACGGGTTAGGTTGATTGGGCATGCTAAAATTGCCCCTTAGTGCGCTAGGATGCTTAGGTTAGCGGGATTAGCGGGTAAAATACGTAGGGATATGGGGATAGGGCCTGGGTGGGATTGTGGTCGGTGCAGACTCGATGGGCCGAAGGGCCTCTTTCTGCACTGTAGGGTTCTATGATTCATAAACACGCTGGTGTGCCATTGTAGCTGTTGCGAAGTGTTTGAATTCCTGGAGGGCAGTTTTCAAGGAAAAACTGCCCGCGTGCATGCCTAGTCAAGGAAACATGGAGCTTAAGAAGATGGAATCACTTTCAAAGGCGCGATGGTGATTTAATTGAAACATTCCATGTTACAAAGTGAGGTTACGATACCCAGAGCAAGGATGTCTGTTTGATGTGGAATCTCCGGATGTCTTGGTCCGAGTGATTTTGTTTAAGCTATTCAGGCACTCTTCAGTTTGTGCGCTAATATTTTCAGCGCCTTCTATCTGCTTCTTTTATATCTGTTCAGCATCAAAGGCTCTTCCCACCTCCTTGCTCATATTCATGCAGAATCGATTGTTTACTGTGCCCACTCCCACTAATAGCCAAGTGGAGAATAATGAAGGGCAGTACTGGGCACCTTCGAAGTTAGCTGTTGGATACGGAAGTTCCCTTAACCGAGGCTGAAAGTTGGCCAGACAAGGAGAGCAAAGGACAAAGAAAGTTACAGCACAGGAACAGGCCCCTCCGAGCCTGCACCAACCATGCTGCCCGACTTAACTAAAACCCCCTACCCTTCCGGGGACCATATCCCTCTATACCCATCCTATTCGTGAAAGAATAGACGTGGGCGAAGAAGGCGCTAGTTTTGCCTTGGTAATTGTGAAGTTTAAAACCTCCCACCTGGGGCAGGGAGAAAGCTTGTTTTCAAAGCTGCAGGTTCGTGAGGATCACCAGAGGAGTTCTGGAGGCTGGCACACGTTGAGTCCAATTAATGTCTGTGGATAAAATGTCCTTTGAACATTTGGGCTTGGTGAGGGGCCTCACTTTGAAAACACGTGGGCTTACCTCATACTTATCAATTCCATGACCTAAAGCCAGCCTTGGAGATGTCTGTGTGTCCTGTGTGTAATTTTCATGATGTGAAAAGCTCCATCGCAAATTAGACCAACTCGCGAAGTAGGCTCGTAGAAAATATTCACTGATATTTCTGAGATGCTGGGGAATTGCCACGAGAAATGGAACTTTGTTCGGTTTTGACCTTTTCAGGGCAGGTGCTTGCAGGATCTGAGCGTGGTTATAAAACATTACCTGTAATCCTGAAACTGCTAAAGATCTCAGCAGCGCTTGAACAGAAATTCCCACACCTTTTGGTGTCTTCCCTGAGGTGTCATTTTTTTAACATAATTCTGCTGATTTCCCTGAGGTGGTGTGCGGGATAACATGCCTTTGGTGTTTAGTTTGCCTCCTGGGGACCTGGGTTCAAATCCTGCCACAGCAGATGGGTGCAGTTTTAATTCAGTAAGTATATCTGGAATTAAAGATCAACTGATGACCGTGAAAACATTGCCGATTGTCTGGGAAAAACCATCCGGTTCACTAATGCCTGGCCTACATGTGACTCAGCCACAGCAATGTGGTTGACTCTCAACTGCCCTTGGATAACTAGGGATGGGCAATAAATGCTGGCCCAGCCAGTGACTCACGTCCCACAATTGAATTTTTAAAAATCCATCTTTAAGCTCCGCTCCCTCTTTCTCTCTTGATCCGCGTGACCTGATGCATCTTCACACCTTTTATTGTGTGCCTTTGACCTTGTGTCAACATGGTCCCTTTGCTCCTTTAAGTGGGTACGAGCACTGTACTATGGCCGGAATTTTACGGCTCGCCTGCCATGGGAATCGGAGTGGGCGAGGGGCGAGACATGGGAGGGTCTGTTGACCTCAGATGAGATTTTACGGTTTTGGGACAAGCGAGACTGTATAATCCTGCCATACGTCAGTGTGCGTGATTTGATGGGAAAGCACGGGAGCTTCAGATAATGGTTCAGAGTGAAGTCCTTAAGTACAGTAAGGTAGAGGGGACACCTGAACTAATAGGGAACTAAACTCTTAAAAGGCAAACTGTACCATGTGCTTTTCCCCTGTTTGGATGGGTAATACATTCATTTCTCTATAGACTTTGGTGCTATGGACAATGAACAAGGGCATTCCTCATTGGGAGGCGGCGATGGCATTTTCTTTGACCCTTTGTAACGTTAAAGTACTTCTTGTATGGAAAATGGCCATCCCTTACATTCTTGCCATTTCCACAGTTCCTGGGATAAGTAGAGGGAGCAAGGGGACGAGCTCTCCACAGTGGCTTCTGCTCCCTGGAGCTTACTCTATTCAGCTGTGTGGCTTAGCAGCTGAGTTTTAACGTTGTGCACTTTGTATACGAACAGGCGCACATCCTGCTTCATCTCACTGCTCTCAAATAGCCAAATGTGAAAGATGACATCTTGTTTTGAAGGCAAAAATGACCATATTCAATCATTTTTGACATTCTGCGAAAAGCCTACTATGCTCCTAATGATTCGTCAAACATGTTTTAAAAAAAGCTTTAAAATTGCTGTAGTGTCACAACAAAGTGTGGAGAGTACTTGGTATTATAAACCTGTCCAAGGTACGTTTATAAACCTGTTTGCACTGAAGCCACAAATTGGTGGCATACCGCCAGGGCTGACTGTCACAGAAGAAGGGACAGATTCAACAACACAACAGAGTTAGCACCTGATGACTTGGCATTTGAGAATTCTAAATCGTGCACAGTTTCCCTTTCAGTGATGTTCTTTAGGGAAGGAAATCTGCCATCCTTACCTGGTCTGGCCTACATATTGACGAAGGAAGAGCGGCAGATGTAGTTTATATGGACTTCAGCAAGGCGTTTGATAAGGTCCCCCATGCAAGGCTTATTGAGAAAGTGAGGGTGCATGGGATTCAAGGGGACATTGCTTTGTGGATCCAGAACTGGCTTGCCCACAGAAGGCAAAGAGTGGTTGTAGATGGGTCTTTTTCCGCGTGGAGGTCGGTCACCAGTGGAGTGCCCCAGGGATCTGTTCTGGGACCCTTGCTCTTTGTGATTTTTATAAATGACCTGGCTGAGGAAGTGGAGGGATGGGTTGGTAAGTTTGCGGATGACACAAAGGTTGGAGATGTTGTCGATTGTGTGGAGGGATGTCAGAAGTTGCAATGAGACATCGATAGGATGCAAGACTGGGCGGAGAAGTGGCAGATGGACTTCAGCCCAGATAAGTGTGTGGTGACTCATTTTGGCAGGTCAAATAGGATGACCGGATATAATATTAAGGGTAAGACTCTTGGCAGTGTGGAAGGTCAGAAGGACCTTGGGGTCCGGGTTCATAGGACGCTGAAAGCAGCTTAGCAGGTAGAGGATGTGGTTAAGAAGGTGTATGGCGTACTGGCGTTCATCAATCGAGGAATTGAGTTTAGGAGTCGGGAGATAATGCTGCAACTGTAGAAGACCCTGGTCAGACCCCACTTGGAGTACTGTGCTCAGTTCTGGTTGCCTCATTACAGGAAGGATGTGGAAGCCAAAGAAAGGGTGCAGAGGAGATTTACAAGAATGTTGCCTGGATTAGGTGGCATGCCTGAAGAGGATAGGCTGAGAGAGTTCGGTCTTTTCTCCTTGGAGAGATGAAGGATGTTGCAACTGTACAAAACTCTGGAGCGATTGCACTTGGAGTATTGCGTACAGTTCTGGTCGCTGCATTATAAGAAAGTTGTGGAGACATTGGAAAGGGTGCAGAGGAGGTTTACCAGGATGTTGCCTGGTATGGTGGGAAGGTCTTATGAGGAAAGGCTGAGGGACTTGAGGTTATTTTCGTTAGAAAGAAGAAGGTTAAGAGGTGACCTAATTGAGGCATACAAGATGATCAGAGGATTAGATAGGGTGGACAGTGAGAGCCTTTTTCCTCAGATGGTGATGGCTAACACGAGGGGACATAGCTTTAAATTGAGGGATGATAATTATAGGACAGATATCAGAGGTAGGTTCTTTACACAGAGGGTAGTAAGGGCGTGGAATGCCCTGCCTGCAGCAGTTGTGAACTCGCCAACTTTAAGGGCATTCAAATGGTCATTGGATAGTCATATGGATAATATTGGAATAGTTTGGGTTAGAGAGTCATTAGATTGGTTCCACTGGTCGGCGCAACATCGAGGGCCGAAGGACCTGTACTGTGCTGTAATGTTCTATGAGGGGTGACCTGATAGAGGTGTATAAGATAATGAGAGGTATTGATTGAATGGATTCTCGGAGGCTTTTTCCCAGGGCTGAAATGGTTGCCACAAGAGGACATGGATGTAGGGTGCTGGAGAGTAGGTACAGAGGAGATGTCAGGGGTAAGTTTTTCACCCAGAGGGTGAGTGGAATCGGCTGCCGGCAGTGGTGGAGGAGGTGGATTCGATTGGGCCTTTTAAGAGACTTTTGGATAAGTACATGGAACTTCGTAAGATAAAGGGTTATAGGTAAGCCTAGTAAGTAGGGACACATTCAGCCCAACTTGGGGGCCGAAGGGCCTGTTGTGCTGTAGTTTTTCTATGTTTCTGTGACTCCAGAGCCACATCAGTGTGGTTGACTTTCAACTACCCTCAGGCAATTGGGGTGGACAGTAAATGCTGACCAGCCAGTGGTGCCCATGTCCCACCAATAAATAATAAAAAGTAGTGACTGTGGTGTTGGTTTTGGATAGATGCATCCCTCTGAGCTTTTTTTAATTCATTTGTGGGACTTGGGCATCATTGGCTGGCCAGCATTTGTTGCCCATCCCTTGTTACTCTTGGAGGGCAGCTGAGAGTCAACCGCATTGCTGGTGGCTCAGAGTCACATGTGGGCCAGGCCAAGTAAGGACAGCGGATTTCCTTCCCTGAAGGACCTTAGTGAACCAGATGCGTTTTTGTGGCAGTTGTTTCATGGCCATCTGCGGGTTCTTAACTCCAGATATTTTTTTATTGAAATTCAAATTCCAGCATCTGCTGTGGCGAGGTTTGAACCCAGCTGAGTTTCTGGATTGATAGCCTAGCGATGACACCGCAAGGCCATTGCCTTCCCTTGATTGGGAGGGTGGCGAAAATAATTTAGTCAAACAGAGGGGGAGGACTTGCAGTCTCCCCTTATCCATGCTCTACCTGAGATTCCATTGCCAGTATTGAGATCATGTCTTGAATGCAGAACTGAAACAGTTGTGCATGAAAGCATGATTTAATGTGGGATTAGGTGCATCGAACTGCAGCACTAATCTCATTTTAAAATCTAGCTCTCATGTAATCCTGGCGGTACGGTATTTTAAATGCTTAACAGAGCTGTAATGGAGCAGGAGCCTGGAGGTCTAAGTCTGTGTGTGCGATCTTTGTCACTCCAAATCATGATTTACACCATACGTTTGCTCTCTGTGGAATCAGGTTCATTATGGGATGGAGGTTTATTAAAGCACGGTTTTGGCTGTTTCTAATTCATGTTTTCAAAAGGGGGGAAAGTAATTTCAATAAAAGGTACTTGAACTACTTCAATCTGACCAGGTGCCACTTGAGGCATTTCTCACTTTGTGCCAGAAATCCACAGCATAAGATACAGGACTGTTTGTAGGCGTGGGTTAAGCAAAAATAATATAACATGCATTTATCCATTGACAACTCCACATGCACAAATTCAGCCCAGGGACCTGGCGCTCACTGCAATGAGAAAGACTTGCCTTTGTATAACCTCGTTCATGAGCTCAGGACGGCCCAAGTTGTCTTAGAGCCAATAACATACTTTTGAAGTGTTGGTCTTGGTGCAGTGAGGCTAAATACAGCAGACCGTGTGCGCACAACAAGCTCGTAAAAATAATGATTTTTTTTATTAATGTTGATCCAAAGATGCGTAAATTGAGTGGATTAGCCATGGTAAATGCACGGGGTTACAGGAATAGGGCAGGGTGGGAGGCTGGATAAGATGCTGTCCCGGGGATTCAGTGCAGACTCTCTGAGCAGCTCGGTGACGCAGTGGTTAGCACTGCTGCCTCTCAGTGCTAGGGATCCAGGTTCAATCCCAGCCCGAGGTGACTGGCTGTGTAGAGTTTGCACATTCTCCCCCTGTCTGCGTGGGTTTCCTCCCACACCCCAACGACATGCTGGGTCATAGAATCACTATGGAGAGAAGGAGGGCATTCGGCCCGCTGAGTCTGCACCAACCACAATCTCACCCAAGCCCTATTCCCGTAACCCCACATAATTACCCTGCTAATCATGGACACGAGGGTCAATTCAGCATGGCCAGTCAACCTAACCTGCACATCTTTGGAGTGTGGTTAGGTGGAATGGCCATGCTAAATCTCGTGCCCCAAGATGCGTAGGTTAGGGGGATTATCCACGGTGTTAGGGCGGGGAGAGGGCCTGGGTACGATGCTCGTCAAAGAGATGGTGCAGACTCAATGACTGAATGGCCTCCTTCCGCACTGTAGGGATTCAGTGGTTGGTCGATTAAATATTGACCAGGACACCAGGGAGAATATGGTTGCCCGCAGTGTGCCATTGCACATTTCTATTCGTATCAGAAGGTAGATGGGGTGTCGGCAAGTCATGGCAACAAAGACTGTGGGAGTCAGCTGCATAAAGGAGGGAAATGGTGGAAACAAAGGTTTGACCCATCGTTGGGATTCAGACACCATTTGTAATATCGTACGCCTTGTCTTCAGAGTTGGAGGGTACAAGAAGAAGAATGGACACTGTTCTCCATGCTTGACATTTAGACAATTTAAAATTGGTGGAAAAGGGTCATCTGACTCAAAACATCAGCTCTTTTCTCTCCTTCCCATTGCTGCTCGACCTGCTGAGATTTTCCAGCATTTTCTCTTTTGGTTAAAATTGGTGGGCTTGAGTCCAAGTCCCAATGATGGCTGGGCACTGTGCCAATCTGCTTAATGATCCACAGATTCCAATTCTAACCTGGGACTGATCCAGCATACCACAGCAGTGTGTGTGTGTGTGTGTGTGTGTGTGTGTGTGTGTGTGTGTGTGTGTGTGTGTGTGTGTGTGTCCATGGCCATGGGCTCCATTAGTCATCTTGCTGACTAAATGGAGGTCGTTTTCTTCCTGTGTACACCTTGGAAAATTTCTATTCCTTCGTGAGGCACGATATATTTTTGTTCTCCATGGCAACAGCAGATCGTATCAAACACTGAGTTCAAAATTGTGTTTTTTTTTTAAAGTGGATAAGTCCCTGAAACTCAACACAACTTCCGAGGTCTTTACCTTGGAATAAGAATGGTCGTCCAGTTTTGGAGTAATATTTGGTGGTTTTTGAAAGGCTAACAGCAATCAAATGAATCAATGTGAAATTAAGCGGTGGGAGTTTTTACAGTTTTTCCACGGCCCTCTCAGTTGGTCAGTTCTCTCCTCCTCCTCCACCACCCACCACCACCACATACACACACACACACACACACACACACACACACACACACACACACGGTCACAGTGACTGAACTAATTCACATAAGCCACATGGCACAGCAACTGGCCATTCAATCCATGCTGGTGCTTATGCTCCGTTATTTTGGAAGAAACCCTTCCCTCTTGTATCTCCAGTCATCCATGCAACCTAAGCAGTCTGATAAACAAGCTATTGAAGATTGCAGTCAGCAAGCAAGGTGCTGAATTTAAAACTGCTGATACACCTGAGGACATAGCACATTCACCGGTACCTGAACCTGTACCACATGCAAAATAAAGACCACTAATGGCCACCTGTCTTGACTAATCTCAAATGAGCATCACCGTCCTCAATTTTATAAAATGAAAAAGAAAGATTTACATTTAACTTGCGCTTTTTATTATATCAGGTGTCACAGAGCCCTTTAAGTCAGTGAAATAATTGGAAGTGTAGCTTCTGTTATACTGCAGAAATCGTGGCAGCCAATTTATAAACTACAAGGTCCCATAAACACCCTTCTGGTAATTATCATTCTTTTTTAGTGATTTTGTTTCACTGACTAATATTAGTCTGGCTACTGAGGCGAGTTCCTCTGCTATTGTTCAAATAATCCCACAAGATTGTTAATGTCTGTGTGAGTTCCTGGGTTTAATGTCTCATATCCTAAAGTCAACATTTCAGATAGCGTAGTGCTCCATTGATACTGCAGTGTTCCCTTGGTGTGGCAGGGCTTTCTGTCTCTGTCTCTGTCTTGCTCTCTGTCTCTGTCTCTGTCTTGCTCTCTGTCTTTGTCTCTGTCTTGCTCTCTGTCTTTGTCTCTGTCTTGCTCTCTGTCTCTGTCTCTGTCTTGCTCTCTGTCTCTGTCTTGCTCTCTGTCTCTGTCTTGCTCTCTGTCTCTGTCTTGCTCTCTGTCTCTCTCTAGATCATGTGCTCTAGTCTCCAGAGTAGGGCATGAACCCAGGGTCTTCTGACTTTGAGGTGAGTGTGTTAGCGCCTGAACCATGGCTAACCTCACTTGGAGCTCAGCTTTATTCGTGTAAAAGCCTACAGAAAAGGCTTGTAGCCTGAATTATGAGGAGAGGTTGGAAAAAACCTGGAATTATTCAACTTTGCAAAGAGGCGGATGATGAGGGAGGTTATGAAGTTACAAAATACACCAAGTAAAATAGGAAATGTTAACTCTGAGCACAGTCTCAAATTACAACAGTTACTACACTTCACTGGCTGCCTAGCGTCTGAAAAAGATCTCTATAAATGTAATTCTTTAATTGATTGCTAATGTTTGAAGCTCAGGATATAAAACATTCCAAAGTGTGAGCCATTTTGTTTTGCTTTGGATTGTGGGCCCCCAGTGTCCACGATGTACCAGTGCCGTTCGTTACTCGTTTCAGACAGGTTAGTCTGAATGAGAGTCATGGCGTGACTCTTGCTGAGGTTTGCCATGATTCCAGTGGCTAAGCCAGATCCCTCTTGCCACGTGCTCCCTCCCACCCTGCCAGTTCCTCACACCTGGGTTGGAACGAGAGTTAAAACCCTTTGGCCTGTTCAAAGATGTTGATACTGTTTAATGCGTCCTAGCGCACCCTTCCCAAGCACGTGTTGGGCAATTGCGAGTGTAACTTGGAAGTTTTCCACTTGGCAAAACGCTGCAGTCAGCAAGAAAATAATACTTAGCGTACCTGTTACAACATTGCCTGCAATCTTTACAGTGAGAAAGATTGTTGTGGAATACCCTGGGGCTGCCTGATACCTGATGGAAACACATCTTCCCAACCCCACAACCGGCTTCTGGAATCGCACAAAAAAAAATAGTTGTCTTCTTTGGGGATTTGCAGTTGAACGCCGGCCAGTGGGATGAGAACAGTCTCATTCCCCCGTATAACTTGCTGACCCTGTACATCTGCATAAGCTGAACGAGCTCCACAAGGCAGTAACCCACGGGGAACCAGAGCTCTGCCTCTCCCATCTCTTAAGTTAGACAACAAAAAAAAGTTTCGCCGTTTGATGTCTTGTGCCTGAAGTGGATACAGCTCATTGTCAGTTTTTTAAGCAACAGCAGAGTTAACAGGAAAAAGCTTTTGAAATTTCATGACAAACAATGTTTTGTGTCTTTGGGTTACATCTGGCATCTGTATAACTTTGCCCGCAGATCAAGGATTAGCAGTCAATAGATTGAAATGCAACAGACTATTTAATAATAGGGACTGCTGGAGACTGAGGCCATCATCTTGTTTGATCATGGAGAGGCTTGCCACAAAATCAAAAGACCGCACCAACAATGTGGCTCCCTGGCTGATGTGTTATTCATTCTTCATTGGGAGTGGAATGGGTCAGACACCACCCCCTCCCAGGAGGTTAGGGGGTAAAACAGGAATTTCCTTTACCCTGAGAGCAGAAGTCATAGTCTCTCTCGCAGCATAAATGTAACCGATCAGTCAAAGAGTTAAGAGCTGAAGATAGAATGTGCGCCATTCTCAGCTGAATTCCCAATTGTTAGGGTCCCAAGGAACACACAACTGCCCCCACAATTCTCAGCACATACAAATCCATGTTACTTCTATCGCCACAATCCCCAGATGTTTCCAGCTGCTGTGGTCAGCTGTTAACCTATAGAATATATCTTTCTGGATTTTGGACTGTTTTTGTACATTTGAGTAGGAGTGTTCCATTCCAGCGACGGATTAGTTTTTCTCAGTGACGGCCAGATCTTTGGCTATTGTTTTGCTCTGAAAAGCAAGTCTTTGCCATTTCCTCTCTGGCAAGGTTCGATAAGGTTGTTAGTGCTGACCTTGAGGCATTCAGATTCCTGCCCAGGGCTAATTGCTCGGTCGTTACTCCCTAGCAGTGTCAGTGTATGTGCAGTCAGATTTAACACTAATTCAGCATTGAGTCTAAGCTGCTTGGGTTTCCTGGGCATTTTTGAGTAATAGCTGAGGGTGTAGATATCTGTATGCATTTGGAGATCTGTAAATGCATTCAGAAAAACATCCAAGCAATGTGTTAACCCTTCCTAAACTAAACTTTTAACCTTTAGAAGGTGTGCAAAGTACGGCAACTTGCTGCTTACAACGTGTGATAGAATGTTCATACAATCACCACATTGACTGCTTCGTACATTTTTTTTTCCTATGTCTTTCATTTATACAGTGACTTTAAAACCATCCCTAGGTGCTTCACCGAGATGCAGTTGGATAAAGCAGAAATATTAGGAGAAGTGAGCAAAAAGCTTGCTCAAAGAATTAGATTTAAAGAAAGATTATTCTGGAATTTGGAATTTAAATGGCTGGAGGTGCATCTGCCAGTTATTGAGTAAGCGTGTGAAGAGATATAAAGCATAAAGACCCGAGTTAGACGAATGAAAATTTGGGAGTGTAGGGGTTTAAATAAAGCAGGAGAAGGTTACACTGGACTGCAGAGAGCTGGCATGTCTGAAAGTGAATTTTACATCTCTTCAAGTTTATGGATCTAATGAGTAAACCTGTCTTGTTGGGCTTCTTAGTAACAAATTGGCAAGGTGCTTTATATACCACCCAGTTTTCTCTCTCATTTGTTTGCCCTTGTGATGGAATTTGCCCAATTGGAACCCGAGAATGTTTCTAAGTAGAATCACAAAACCTAAGCGCCATCCTGTCGGAGATGGAGGTACTCGGGAATAGGCTCGGCAGACTAGTACTCGCTTCTGAAAGCACAGCATTTATCCTATCTGGATTAAAGCTCCGGTATCGAGTTTGCCCCCTGCAAATTTACTGCATCTGCCAATAGGTACCTGCTAAGAAGCAAAGCTGAAATTGTAGTGTAACACTCACCGGTAGTGCGTCATGGTTCAGTCGGAATCTGAGTTGCTGCGCACTTGTAAATGTTATAGTCTGGGGCTATGGATACTAATGGCCTGCCACTGGTATATGTTGGAAGGATTTACAAGTTAAAATTCGACCTGTTTAGCCACGTACGTTCTTTGGTATCACGTGTTGTGCTGGATTGGGACTTGAACCCACCTTCTAAAGATTAAAAGACAAGTTTAGTTTAGGAAGGGTTAACACATTGCTTGGATATTTTTCTGAATGCGTTACAGATCTCCAGATGCATACAGATATCTACACCCTCTCCTAGGGATAAGGTGCTACCCACTGCACCACAAGACCTTCTGTGTAGAACACACCTGGAGTGAATCTTGATGTATTCTCCAAATATTCACTTTAACATTTGGGAGAGGATATCTATGCATATTTGCTAACATCCTATTATCAGGGATTGTTATCAGGATTTGACTTTTAATACATTGTTTACCTGTAGTGTACTGTTTTAGACCATAGGAGTGGAATAGAGACCATGATAAGATTTCACTCCGTTGGAGTATACTTCGAGACTCAAATGAGGGTGCGACGTTGATGACTGCAGCACTTCACTCTGAAGCTGTTAGTTTGTAGGGTAGAGGATTTAACACCTGCTCAAATTAATCAGAAAAATACAAAAACATGCACCAGATCATCCCATGTCCTTGAACCATTAGCTCTTATTGCTAAGACAGGCCTATTGTTTTTGAATGACGTCCAGATTTGTGAGAGTTCATCTTGAAAGCTTTCACGGGCAATGTGACCATTTACGAAGAATTTCCACATTCCCAGCTTTGACATTTAAAACATCGTACACAATGGAGGCACCTATTAAAATGGAGGTTGTTTGTATTCTGTTCCCAGGGCAGTAGTGTAACAGCTGTATTCATATGACTGCTTTATTCTATGATGCTCCCATAGCATTGCTTCCTTCCTTGTACAACGCTCATTCAAAGCCACTTTTGGCAAAGGTTATTTTTCATCTTTTCACCTTTCTGTCACTTTCTAGAGAGAAAACCAGACCAATTCTTGGTTCTTAGGGTCATGAAGATCCTTGAAAAATGAGGTGTAATATTTTCAGTGAGGAGAGGCGATGGCTTTGTGGTGTTATCACTAGACTATTAATCCAGAAACTCAGCTAATGGTCTGGGGACCCGGGTTCAAATCCCACGACAGCAGACGGAATTTGAATTCAATAAAAAACGTCTGGGATTAAGAATCTGCTGATGTCCGTGAAACCATTGTCAATTGTCGAAAAAACCCACCTGGTTCACTCATGTCTTTTAGGGAAGGAAACATGCCATCCTTAACTGGTTTGGTCTACGTGTAACTCAAGAGCCGTAGCAATGTACTTGACTCTCAACTGCCCTCCAAGGGCAACCAAGGTTGGGCAATGAATGCTGACCAGCCAGCAAGAGGACACCCTTATTCCATGAGTGAGCAAAAGAATAATAAAACCAGTTGCCACTGTGCAATTTTACACATGCTGCTTTATCAAACCTGTGTTGCTTTGCAGCTATAAACTGCTACAAAGCGACACAGGTTTGAGAGCGTGGCATGTGTAAGAAGTGTTCTTCCTACCAACCTTAGTTTGGTAAGTTGAGCAGATCTTTAGGTTCTTGTACTAGAGTGTAGTTTTTTCTTTAAATTCTATTTTCTCAAACTTCAGTATGAGAAGGAACTTTTAAGTTGCAGCTGTGTTCCCAGCTCTTCCTGCAGCTGGTTGCTAAGCAAGTGCAAGACTCCTGGAACTTGTCGAAGTCAGTAAATGGAAAAACTGTCACGCAGCAGACAAACTTATCAAACACGGACAGATAAATCTCTTGACAAGTGTCACGTGTTGGAGCCTTGGCAGTTAAGTACTCTCCACTTGCCTGGATGAGTGTGACTCCAACAATACTCAAAAAGCTCAAAATTGTAAAGGATATAACAGCCTGTTTGGCACCCGTCCACCAACATACACGTCCACTCTATCCGCTGCCGATGTACAGTGTGTACCATCTACAAGATGCACTGCAGCAGCTCGCCAAGGCTCCTTTGATAGCGCCTTCCAAACCTGTGACTATTAACGCCTGGAAGGACAAGAACAGCAAACTCACGGAAATGTCACCACCTATGACCATCTCTCTTCCTCCTCTTTGCCCCCCCTCCTCCTCCTCTTTGCCCCCCCCTCCTCCTCCTCTTTGCCCCCCCTCCTCCTCCTCTTTGCCCCCCCTCCTCCTCCTCTTTGCCCCCCCTCCTCCTCCTCTTTGCCCCCCCTCCTCCTCCTCTTTGCCCCCCCTCCTCCTCCTCTTTGCCCCCCTCCTCCTCCTCTTTGCCCCCCCTCCTCCTCCTCTTTGCCCCCCCTCCTCCTCCTCTTTGCCCCCCCTCCTCTTTCTCTCCCTCCCCCACCCCCCCGCCAAACCCCCACCCCGAACCATACAGCATCCTCACTTGAAATACACAGCCGTTCCCTCACTGTCACTGTGATCCAGCAGTTCAAAATGGTTGTATGGTACAGCTGTAAACCATCACTACAAGCAACTGCAGCACTTTATAAAGCAACTCAGTTGGTGATTGAGTACTTCCTCTGACTGTAACACGGTTTAGAAGGTGAAGTTGCCATTCAGAACTGCTGTGGTCAGTGCTGAGTCATGACTGTGCTTATGGTGCCGATGATGTGGAGATGCCGGCGTTGGACTGGGGTAAACACAGCAAGAAGTCTCATAAGAGCTCAAGTGGCTTTTGCTATCAAATAAACCTTTCAGACTTTAACCTGGTATTGTGAGACTTCTTACTTTGGTGCTGATGCCAGGCATGACTCTGGGTAACTCTGCCACCTCTGAGTCAGTGGCTTGCCTTTTAGCTTTGACAAAGGGTGACCTGGATTCAAAATGCCAGCTCTTTTCTCTTTGTACAGATGTTACCACATCTGCTGAGACTTTCCAGCATTTTCTCTTTTGGCTATAGGTTTAAGTCCCATTCCAGAGATTTGAACACTGAGCCAAGCTAACATTCTGTTGCATACTGACTGAGTGTCGCACTGATGAGGTGCTATCTTTCAGGTGAGAGACTGAACTGAGGCGCATTCTGTCATCTTGTAAACATTCCTGTTTTGAAAGAAGGGCACAGAAGTTCTGATGGTATCCTGGCCAGTATTTATTCCCCAAACATCTCTCCCAATTTCTAATGGGCCTCTGATCCCACTGCTGTTATTGGAGCCTCAATGTTTACGAAGTAGTTGCTATTTTTGCTTATGTGCTAACAGTAATAAGAATTCATAAGAACTTTGTATATTTTAAGGTGTTCTGAGTGATGTGAGAGACATGTCTTTTCTCACGTTGCTGAGATCCACCACTTGTCCCCTTATCCATGGACGCAGTTAACTTTCCAGTTGATTTTTTTTTGCTTACAATTTTGACTCATCCAGAATTTTAAATAAAGCAAAACAAATAATGAATTGTGAATTAATCATTTAAACATGCATTGAACTTTGAGAAAGATGGGACAGATGCATCGAACCTTAATGGAGGCATTCAAGAGGGATTTGGACTCTTATCTGAAAAGAATGTGGAATGTTATAAGTTTAAGTTTATTTATTGGTGTCACAAGTAGGCTTACATTAACACTGCAATGAAGTTACTGTGAAAATTCCCCAGCCGCCACACTCCGGCGTCCGTTCGGGTACACAGAGGGAGGATTTAGCACAGTCAGTGGGCCTAACCTGCACATCTTTCGGACTGTGGGAGGAAGAGGAGCACCCGGAGGAAACCCATGCAGACTCCGGGAGAATGTGCAGACTCCACACAGACGGTGATCCAAGCCAGGAACTGAACCTGGGTTGCTGGCACTGAGAGGCAGCAGTGCTAACCACTGTGCCAGGGAAAAGGGGTGAAAATGGCGCAGGTGCCTTTTGGAGAGCTGTTGTGTGATTCTGAATTATGAATAGTTTAAATTGGCTTCAGTCTGTTCTGTGGGAGGCTGTAGATTTTGGGAATGTGTGAGATTATGATTTTTCCCTATCGAACTCTCAATCTAATACCTGGTTTAATCAGTAAATCTCATACACCGGTTTCCCTTGTCTCTATCTATCATCACCACACAGACCTGTGTTCCTGTTGCACGCTGGCTCACGCCTTCTAAGACAATAACTTGAAACAGTCGCCACACTCTCTCACACCCACCCCTGGAGTGATGGAAATTGAAACTTGATGCTTTTGGGAATATTTGCTTTCTTAATCTGTTACCACGTCTGAGGTTATGCATTTTTTTCCAGTTATGTGTCATAGTGTGGGAGCAGTACTGCAATTGGAAGCGAGTACAATCTCAAGTTTAGAACTATTTGCACACTGCACTGCAGATATTAATTTTGGACTCCCTGTTGGGTGTTTAAGTTTTTATCATTGCCCTCATGAAATTTGGTTGCAGTACTGGACATCTTGTTCAAGGATGTCCAAGCCTATATTGGTACAAGGACCTCAAAACACAGCAAGTTTGACCAATCTGATCAGATTTGTGTTCTTGTATCCTCCAAATTTAGCTTTTCATAACACGGTGTCCATTTCATAAGGCAACTTTGTGATTTGACTGATATTCCAGTATAAACTTACAACTTGAATTTAATTGCTGGATGTCTATTATGTGCATTAATTGACATTATTTTGCCTTGCTCCAAGTCACGTCAGATCATAAGGAAAACTTCTTGTTGTGGTTGGCAAGTGTTAGTTGTTGGATCGAAATATGTGACAAGAACGCTTGGTATTGGTTATTGGGCACCATTCATGTCCCCCAGGTGGCCCTGCCACTTTGCATCATAAGATAGTGGATTCATGTGATCTTGATTGACATTCCAGTGCCGTACTGGGGGAGTGCTGCACTGTTAAAAGTCACCTCATTTGGATTAAATGTTTAACTGAAACCTGCCCATGGTAAAGAATCGTAACAGTTCTCCAAAGATCATGGTATCGCGATCAATAAGACTGAAAACAGATAACGTAGCCGTTTATCTCATATGTGTGGGGGCTATCTGCGGGCAAATTGATGAATGATTTCCAGTAACTTCTGTAAATCATTCATTGGTTGTTGAGCGTGGCACTTTGAGTCTGTGAAGAGCTCACGATATAAATCCTTCATTGAGATCACAAAGACTCACTAATACAAATATAACTTAAAAGCCTGGTTGTACTTTTCCCCAAGAATCATAGAATCCAAAGATGTGTGGGTTAGGTTGATTGGCCGTGCTAAGAAATTGCCCCTTAGTGTCCAGGGATGTGTAGATTAGAGGGATTAGTGGGTATAATGTGTAGGGATATGGGGATAGGGCCTGGGTGGGATTGTGTTCGGTGCAGACTCGATGGGCTGAAGGGCCTCTTTCTGCACTGTAGGGTTCTATGATTCCCTGCAGTGCAGAATGAGACAGTTCAGCCCATCGAGCCTGCACCAACAGCAATCCCACCCAGGCCCTAAACTCAACCCCGCGTATTTATCCTGCTAATCCCTCCGGCGGGGGGGACGCAATTTACCACGTCCAATTAACCTAACCATTATGTCTTTCGGACTGTGGGAGGAAACCGGAGTATCCGGAGGAAACCCACGCAGACACGGGGAGAACGCGCAGACACGGGGAGAACGCACAGACTCGACACAGCCACCCAAGGCCGGAATTGAACCCGGGTCCCTTGCTCTGTTAGGCAGCAGTGCTAAGCACTGTGCTGCCCTAAAACTGTCTGGAGCTTGACGTGTTTTCTGGGATAACTCCTGCCATTGGTTTAGTGAGGTAGTGGAACATCTGTCTCGTTTCTGTGCTGTGTTCTCTCGTATCTGGATGCGAGCTGTTATAAATTCGTTTGCACCTCAAAAGTGTGTGAAGCTCCCGGACCACATCAGAAGCGTTACTGAAGTAAAGCCCAGAAACTTGGCACTGGGAGGCAGTGTCTTTGGTGATGAGGGGTGGGGGGGTGACGTCATTCATTTTACATCCTCTCATCACCACCAGAAGTGGCAATTTGATGGCTTAGTGGGCTGCTCTGTGGTTGGCTTTGAGTGGGATGAAGATTGTTTTCCTACAGCAGTCTATTTTTTAAAAAAAAAGACACTTATTTGAAGGAGGAGAAGGCGCTCAAGGAGTGAACGTGGCCACTGGTGAAGTTATTCAGTCGAGTTTCTGGGGCAGCACGGTGGCACGGTGGTTAGCACTGCTGCCTTACAGCGCCGGGGACCCGGCTAAATTGACCCTTAGTGTCAAGGGGGCTAGCAGGGGGTGGGGTTACGGGAATAGGGGCCTGAGTGGAATTGATGGTGTAGGCTCGATGGGCCGAATGGCCTAATCCTGCACAGTAGGGATTCTATGATGCACTTGAGAGATGTTTCATCCGAAGGCTAGGTAGTTTATTTTTGTGATGTTGGTTGAAGGATAAATGTTGGCCTGAGGACACTGGAGAGAACTCCCTTGCTCTCCTTGGCAACGGTGCCATGAGTGTCCATATCATCACCCGAGGCATGACTCTGGTTGAGTGTCTGACCTGAAAGACGGCACCTTTGGCAGCATTGCAGCCCACTTTCAGCTCGGCTTCAGGAGCGTCAGCCTAGATTTTATGTTGAAGTCTGTGGAGTGGGACTTGAACCCCCTGACTCAGCCTCTGAGCGTGTCTTCACGCATAGAGAATCATAGAACGCCTACAGTGCAGAAAGAGGCCCTTCAGCCCATCGAGTCTGCACCGAACACAATCCCACCCAGGCCCTACCCCTATATCCCCTAACCCCTCGAACCTACACACATCTCTGGACACTAAGGGACAATTTCTTAGCATGGCCAATCAACCTAACCCGCACATCTTTGGACTTGGAATGTATTTCTTCGCTCTTTGGGGAATGATGACGCTGGGGTAATTAACAAAGGCTGAGTTGTAGCTCTGAATTGATTCCAGTTTGGAATCACTGCGCAGTGATGTGGGATCGTCTGAAGCTTAAAGGTTGGACTCTCTCTCAGTACCTCAGTACCGAGTTCAACGGTTGAACTCTCTCATGGTAGCTCAGTAAGAAGCAGCATTAATTTCACTGAAAATTGGATGGAGTTGAACAGCCTGAGCTTCAGTGTGACTGAAGCGAACTTTTATTCTGAATGACTCCACATGAGTCCTCCTAATCAGAACTGTAATAAGTGCACAGCTAATGACCAGCACAGTGTGCACTTTTAATAGCATTTTCCAGTTAGCTCTCATTTTGGCAACACCCCTTGCCTCCTCTTCTGATGAGAATTGAGTCAGAGAGGCGGCTCATAAAAGGGTGATGTAGCTCAGACCACTCGTCAGTGTTTGCATTCAAATTGTGGATGAGCGTGTACTGATAATCAGCTATTGTGTATCCTGTCCCTTCTGTATAATGATGTGGGGATGCCGGCGTTGGACTTGGTTGGACATAGTGAGAAGTCTCACAACACCATGTTATGTATAAGGCAAGGGTGTGTGCACGTCACTGGCATTGAGTGTGGAGAGGGTCCATGAGAGGGTTGGAATTTAAGCGTTCAGGTTACACCATTTCAAGTATGGGTGTGGATGTGTTGAAAAAAAAACTTCTTAAGAAAATTTGTGTGTGCCGCAGAATTGCTTGTGCAGTGAAGTGATGCCACAGTCACTTTCCCCACAGCTGGAAATGGCCTGGGTATCCCCCAAGAATGTTGCTAACCCTGGAAGTTGAACAAGGTTTAGGGATCCTGCTGAACTCTTCACACTGCTGGGATAAGGATAGGTGATGATCTAGAATGTTATCGCTAGGCTATTAATCCAGAAACTCAGCGAATGTTCTGGGGACCCCAGTTCGAATCCCACCACGGCAGATGGTGGAATTTGAATCTGGAATTAAGAGTCTACTGCTGACCGTGAAACCGTTGTCGATTGTCGGGAAAGCCCATCTGGTTCACTAATATCCTTTAGGAAAGGAAATCTGCTATCCTTGCCTCGTCTGGTCTACCTGTGACTCTAGAGCTATGTCAATGTGGTTGACTCTGAACTGCCTTCTGAATTGGCCTAGCGAACCACTCAGTGCAGGAAGGCAGGTCACCATCACCTTCTCAAGGTCAACTTTGGATGGGCAATGAATGCTGGCCAGCCAGGGAAGCCTGTGTCCTACGATTGAATAAAAACAAATAAGAGTATCTCATCAGAGTACAGCCAAACTAAAGGAGATTTTGAGACCACTGAGTTTCCTCCAAATGTGGGTTGATGCATGGAATTCAAAAGAATGAGGGGGGAATCTCATAGAAACTAATTAAATTCTAACAGGATTAGACAGGGTAGATTCAGATAGGATGTTCCCAATGGTGGGGGTGTACAGAACCGGGGGGGGGGGGGGGGGGGGGTGGTGTGGTCACTGTCTGAGTTTAGGACAAGATGAGGAGAAATTTCTTCACCCCCAGAGAGTGGTCAGCCTGTGGAATTCGCTCCCACAGAAAGTAGTTGAGGCCAAAACATTGTATGTTTTCACAAAGCAGTTAGATATAGCACTCGAGGTAAAGGAGATCAAAGGATCTGGAGAGGAAGCTGAGATCAGGCTAGTGAGTTGGATGATCTGCCATGATCATAATGAATGGTGGTGCAGGCTCGAAGGGCCGAATGGCCTATTCCTATTTTCTACGTAAGGATAAGTACAGTGAGTGTGCGCTGGACGCAGCATGGGCTATTGATGGCTTGACTCTGGCGAGGCAATGAAGGCTGCAGACTGACAGAGATGGGTAAAGGGTGCACCGTCGTCACATTCAGCTATCCACTGGACCAGAACTAAACTCTGAAGTACCTCCACCACCCATTAGACGTTCAGAGAATCAGAGTTTTTTGGCACTGAACTCGCAGAAGGAGAGTCACTCTGGAAAAGCACAGTTTCTGTTTGGTTTGTGGCCCTTGTTTTGTGGAGTGTCTTAATGTTTGGTGACATTGGTGATTCACTGAAGTTCCGTTCTTGTGGACTGTCAGTTGGTTAGTTAACTATTTTGGGGACTGAGTGTGTTGCGAAGAATTTTTCTACATCCATCAAACACACGGCCCCCACCGTTAAAAGAGACTGTCCTCAAAATAGCTATGATGTGGAGATGCCGGCATTGGACAGGGGTAAACACAGTAAGAAGTCTGGCAACACCAGGTTCAAGTCCAACCGATTTATTTGATAGTAAACTCTCAAGCTTTCAAGGTTTCCCTTTTCGTCAGGTGAATGAAGAGTTCTGGCCTCAGACAGAGCAGGTGTAAAGATTCGCATTCTAATCAGTAATCTGTAAACTGTCTGTGCTGTTATATGCTCTGTCTGAGGCCAGAATTCTCCATTCGCCTGACGAAGAGGGAAACCTCAAAAGCTTGTGAGTTTACTATCAAATAAATCGGTTGGACTTTAACCTGGTGTTGTCAGGCTTCTTACTCAAAATAGCTTCACTCACTATTCTTGTCACCAAACTCAGACAGTGGGTTCAGTGTTTAAAGACCCTTGATTCTCTGAATGGTGGACATACTTCAGAGTTTAACTCTGGGTCCAGTGGATAGCTGAATGTGGTGATACTGTATCCTTTACACGTAGTGTAACATGAGCCCAGGATCCCGGTTGGGGCCATCCTCGTGCATGCGGAGCTTGGCTGTTAGTTTCTGCTCGGCGATTCTGCGCTGTCGTGTGTCTTGAAGGCTGCCTGGCAATCGTGTCTCTGTCTGTATGTACCGTGTTTGTGAACCCACCCCTCCACTCACCTGATGAAGGAGCAGCGCTCCGAAAGCTCGTGATTCCAAATGAACCTGTTGGAATTTAACCTGGTGTTGTGAGACTTCTTACTGTGCCTGCCCCAATCCAACGCCGGCATCTCCACATCATGTCTGTCAGTGTGCAACTTTCTCTGCCTCTCCAGTGCAAAACCAGTGTATCAAAAATCTGTGCAGTGGGTCGATGTTGGACTGACCGACATCAACGGCATCCACCGTGGAATCTCTGATTTTAATTTTCTACTCTTTCCTATGGTCTTCTGTTTATTTCCTATTTCCCCTTTACTATCAAATGTTTATGTAACAGGTTTTTTTTTAATATAACCAGACTTATGAAATGTGACTTTTTCTGGAATCCATACATTCTCGCTGCGATTCTGCACCTGAACGCATCAAAGCATTTCTGCTGTTGCTCTTTTTGTTAATCCTCCTCCTTAACCATAAACCAGTAACTCCGGTAATGAGGTGTAAAGTACAGAGTGATATTAAAGTTGTCGGTGTAGCAAAATAATGTTGCTTAGTCCGAGGGTTGCTGTTTCTTTGAGTCCTCAGTTTGCCAGGATGTGTTTGATGCGGTGTGCTGCTCCGCTGTATACTGTGCGTGAAACATTTTTACTTTGAGATCTTGAATGGATGTTGTGCAGATTGTGGTTGCTGTGGCAACGTGCGTTTGTGCTGAAATCCAACGCTGGAATTGTAACGCCTGCCTGTAGGCATCTCCTGTCCGAATCAGGCGGGTGTGTATGGCACCAGACCAGAGTTTGAAACACAACTTTCGCACCAATTATGTGGGGGTCCATGAAGGTGGCCCATCACCACCAGTGCTTTCTGAAGGCACTGATTGTCAGCAGCCTTTTAAATGAAGCCCATGTCCTCAGAATGAATATTAAAAACAAACTACTGTTTGTGCTTCCAATTTAACCGCGTTAAATGTCAAAGATGAAAATCTAAATGCCTCGCACAAATTCCTAATTGTTCTCCCTTTGGCTGTTCCATATTTGAAACCAATCTGCTTGGTGTGCCCTTGCGTTTTTCCTCTGAAGTTTTGCTAATTTCTGAGATGGAGTGGTGGCTTACGCCAAGACAGCCCAATCTCAGCATTCTTTGGACAATTCCTGACACACATTTTGGAATGTGGTGTCCGGTTTCTAGATCCCCAGATGCCGAATTAATTTGGAAAGCCGTAACTGACAAAGCCAGCTGTGAATTCCTGCTGAAAATGATGGAAATTTCAGACTATCCTGTGAGAAAGATTTGCAGCTGAGTGTTACACTTCTGAGGAAGTTGCTGGTTACCCTCCAACTAACTCTGCAACGGGATTATCTCTCGCGCTCTGATAAATGACTGCGCTGATACAGTTATCATTGGCTGTTTACAACGGTGTTGGCCTCTCGCTTGGGATAAGAGGTGATAAGACCTGGTTGGAAAACTTTGTTCCAATTCGCAGAATGTTAGCTGGTAGGATTCGGAGGTTTTGAACCTCTGCATACTGGCTTCATGACCTGAGGAATGTTCCTGTCAGGAGTGCCACAGCAAATGGCAGGTGCTGCTCCGTAGGCAAGGGAAGGTCTCTCTGAGCTGCTCTTGTGTGTCTCAGAGCAAGCAATAGTTGAATGCCAAATTGGTGGAGTCTTTTTAATCTGCTCATGAGCATCGCTGGCAAGCCTATCATTTATTGTCCTTGAGAAGGTGGCCTTTCGAACTGCTACAAATCATGAGGTATTGGTAGACCCATAGTGTTGTATTTGGACAATCCAGGGGCAGCAGTTAAGAGCAATTCATAGAATCCCTACAGTGAAGGAGGAGGCCATTCGGCCTATGGGGTCTGCATCGACTGCAACCCCATCCAGGTCTCATCCCCGTAACCCCACGTATTCATCCTGCTAATCCCCTGACACAAGGGGCAATTTAGCATGGCCAATCAGCCTAACTTACATATCCTTGGAGTGTGGGAGGAAACTGAAGCACCTGGAGGAAAACCCACGGAGACACAGGGAGAATGTGCAAACTCCACACAGACCGTGATCCAAGGTCAGAATTGAACCCGGTTCCCTGGTGCTGTGGGGTAGCAGTGCCAACCACTGTACCGCCAAGAGCCAATCATCTTGCTGCAGATCTGGAGTCACGTGTAGGCCAGACCAAGTAAGGACAGCGGATTTCCTTCCCTGAAGGATATTATTGAACCAGATGGGTTTGTAATGACAGTCTGGTCCTTTTTACTTGAGATTAGCTTTTTTTTTCCCCTCATTCCAGATTTATTAATTAATTGAAATTAAATTCAATTGGACGGATGTCTCTGGATCATTAGTCCCACCCTGCTGGTTGCTGATCCAGGAACATTGCCACCTTGCTACCGTTCCTGTGAACTGCTGCTGAGGGGATAAGTAGAATGGATGTTAGGGGCATGTGATTCAGGAGTAGTCCATTTGGCCATTTTTGATAGGATATAGGAGCAGGGGTAGACCATTCACCCCTTCCAAGACTGTTCTACAATTTGGTGAGGCCATAGAACACTACAGCACAAACAGGCTCTTCGGCCCACAAGTTGCGCCGATCATATCCATACCTACCAGGCCTATCTATAACTCTCAGTCCCATTAAATCCCATGTACTCATCCAGAAGTCTCTTAAAAGACCCCAGCGAGTTCACCACCACCATCACCGACGGCAGCCGATTTCACTCACTCACCACCCTCTGAGTGAAAAACTTACCCCTGACATCTCCTCTGTACCTGCTCCCCAGCACCTTAAACCTGTGTCCTCTCGTAGCGACCATTTCAGCCCTGGGAAATAGCCTCTGAGAATCCACCCTATCTATACGTCTCAACATCTTATAAACCTCTATCAGGTCGCCTCTCAACCTTCGCCTCTCCAGGGAGAAGAGACCGAGCTCCCTCAACCTATCTTCATAAGACATGCCTCCCAATCCAGGCAACGTCCTTGTAAATCTCCTCTGCACCCTCTCAATAGCTTCCACATCCTTCCTGCAGTGAGGCGACCAGAACTGCGCACAGCACTCCAAGTGGGCTGATTTGATGGTGGCTTCCACTCATTTTTTTTTCCTGCCTGTCCCCCCACCCCCGCCCCCTTAATCTTTAACCCCCTTGTTATGTTATGCTGCCCTGTCTGTTCTCAAACAAAAAGTCAGTTGCTAATTCAACAAAACTTAATGGTTAGTTCCTGCCAAGGAAGGGAAGCTGAGCAGATGATTCCGAGATGCTAATTACCTGTGGGTTAAATACTAACTGGGAAAGTGAGAAGAGCACCATTTTGTTCTTTTTCACTGTTGGCTGACCTCAGCTTTTAAGGTCCATATTTAGTTTTACTCATGGGCTAAACTTGTTTTGATGAAGTGGTTATGAATTAACCACCTTAGAAGGACATCAGATGAAGCAGAGAAATGAAACTTGGCTATAAAACATGACTACATGCCAGTTTTCGAAATATAAATGACTTCTCTGACTCACGCAGAACATGATCCAAAAAAGGGGTCATCCTGTAATTTTCATTTCTTTGTTTTAACAGCAGCACAAAAAAAAAAGCTATGATTTCTTTCTGTGGCTTTCTGCCTGTAGCAGTGAGGGTTGACTGTGAAAATTTGTGCTAGGAGAATCGATAGCACTGAGATACATTTTTCACTCTGAACGAGGCACGTTGATGCCACCTCGTACCTACGTACAACCGCCGCGCAACAAGGGATCGTGTTCTTGACGTTAATCCTTCCTGCCCACCCTCCCCCACAAGAGACTGGGCCCACACATGGAAAAAGCAGTGTGTGGGCCCCTAATAGCCACGAGGCTCCATTTCGTGGTGTGTGAGTGTTCTGCGGTTGCCACCCATGTTTCTCCCGGAAGGGGGAGAGCTGGCAGGGAAAGGGATGTGGGAATTGCTGGTCCAGGAAGTTGAGCGCTCTTTCCAGCGCAGCTTGTGGGTCAGGTGCAGCAGTCCCTCGAGGAAGGTATCAGCCTTCACTCGGTGGCTTGCTGCCACTCTCTCGTGATTGCCAATCTTCCCCCCTCTTCGTGCCAAACAGCCCGTTGAGGACGCAGCAGTGGACACTGAGCTTTGCAAGAAGTGCACCAAGTAGGTGTCATTAGTGTGTCAGACAGCTCACACTCCACTTGTGCCAACCGGATGATTACAATAAAAAAAAACTTGGATTAATCTGCGTCAGCTTTATGTAAATCACCCAACATGAAGTGGTAAATGCATACTAGTATCAGCTAACTAAACCTTTTAACCGTGCGTGTGCAGCTGGAGACTTCTTGAGGACATTAACGAACCTGCTGTCTTTGTCTTCTACGAAACTTTGACTGCACCTCGTTTTAGAAGTTCGTATTATGCATTTGGGAAAAGTGAAGGGACAGCAGCGATGCTGTGATGGGAGGTGGTGAGACTGAAGGAAAGCAGTGTGCCTGTCGTTCGCTGCAGCGAGACGGGAAAATCCCGCTGGTGCGAATGTTGACAAGATTCCGGCCTGCGTGTTTAGGAACTAGATTGTTTGCACTTCACTAATGTCCTGGAGGTTTAACTTTTACGTTATTTCTTATCTGAATGATTTTGGTCTCGTCTCATGCTTTCCTGTCCCCCATTTCCCTCGCCCGCATCAATGTTGAATTCTTTGAACTTGTCATTGTTCTGCATTGCAGGATTCACAGGATCTCTGCAGTGCGGAAAGAGGCCATTCAGCCCGTTGAGCCTGCATTGACAACGGTCCCACCCAGACCCTATCCCCGTAACCCCGTGCATTTACCCCAGCTAGTCCCCTTGACGCTAAGGGGCAATTTAGCATGACTAGTGCACCTAGCCCGCACGCCTTTGGACAGTGGGAAGGAACCGGAGCATCCGGGAGAAACCCATGCAGACATGGGGAGAACGTGTAAACTCCACACAGACAGTAACCCAAGCTGGGAATCGAACCTGGGTCCCTGGCGCCGTGATGCAGCAATGCAAACCACTGTGCCACCAGGACATTTTAGTTTGTTTGATGGTGAACAATTCACCAATGTTATCTGAGGGGATTGTGAATTTTGAAGGGAGGCCGCTGACCCATCTGTCAGACCAGGAGCTGCTGCTAATTTCCAGAAGCTTGAGTGGCCCATTGAGCCTACCCCACAAGTTAATTAGATCACACTCCACTTTCGACCTCAGCTCCATGTATCCATCTCCTTTCCCTATTCCTTACCTAACAAAAATCTGGCGATCTTGAAGATTCCATTTGGCCGCCCCGTCCCCTATTGTCATCTGGGGCAATAGTTCCAGACTTCTTCTAACCTTTGTGTGGGCTGGGGGGTGGGGAGGCACTGGGCAAGGCAGTGGAGGGTGCAGGCCGGGAGGTGTGCTAGAAGAGGGGGTGGTGGGTTGGGGAGGGTTCACTGGGGTAGTGCTGCCTTCAGAAGGCACGAATTTAAACTTGAACTCATTGAGAGAACTCCGCACGTCTGCGGACCAATCGTTCAATAGTTTTGTTTTCAACAAAACCAAGCTCACCACCACAGTGATGTCAATACGTTAATGCTGGTATCTGTTGAAGGTGTTGATTTCATTGTGAAATCCATTCAGCGTCCACGTGTGAAATTGTTATTCCAATAATATTGCAGCAACGTGCTGAACTTTCTTGCGCGCCAAAGAATGGACAGCATCCTGCATTACCCAGAATGAGAAGCACAGGAAGGAAAAACAAACTGGCATTTATATCGCCCCATTTCACAAGTTCAGGACATTCCAGGGTGATTTGCAACTAACGAACTACTTTTGAATGAAAGTCACTTTTGTAATGTCGGAAACAGGGCCCCCAATCATATGGTTCAGTGATGTTGATCGAGGGATGAATGGACACTGGAGAGAACCCTAAAGATCCTCTCTGAAATAATGCCGTGAGATTTATTTTTTGTTTTTCAAGGGGCAGAACGAACCTCGATTTCTGAAAGATGGAACCACTAAAACTGCTGGCCTCGTGCACACTGCATTGGAGTGTCCATTTGGATTAGTTCTGAGCCCCTGAAGTGGATCCTAACCCCAAAACCTTCTGACTCTGAACCAAAAGTGCTACTCCTTGAGCCAGGGCAAATGTTGAAGTGGCAATGGAGAGAGAACAGAGTTGACTTTTCAAGTCTGGATGACTGTTTGTCAGAGCTACTGAAGGATCATCCAGACTTGAAACGTTGGCTCTGTTCTCTCTTCCACAGATGCTGTCAGACCTGCTGAGATTTTCCAGCATTTTCTGTTTTTTGTTTTAGATTCCAGCATCCAGTATTTTGCCTTAATGTTGTATTGAAGTTCCAATCTAGTGCAGTCATTACTCAGTAGTATTGACTGCTATTGAGACTACACTCTGCCGGCAGAGCTCAGACAACAATAATTTGCAGTTGGGGCGTGAAACTGGATGGCCTAGGGTCTAGGCAGAGACCCCCTTAACAGGTTCAGGTGCTGAGAGTCCAGAGAAAGAGCCACAATCCACACCAAGGCACCAACTTGAGCTGAGTTCAGTGTAAACGTAGATAAATCATTTTGAGATCTGTAGAACTTAATTTCTTTAAAGGGTGGCCCTTTGTAGTTGCTGGCTTGCACTGAATGTTTGTTCAGGCCACCCCCCTCCACCATGGGTGGACAGACAGTTAACTATCCCCACCCCCTTGGGTGATATTGACTGGTCACTGAATGTGTACGTGTCACTTGTCTTTAATCATGCCATTTTGATACATTGGAAGTGTTTGTTAAGCCCAGGGAGTTCACTGCTTTCTCCCTGTTATGATGTAGAGATTGCCGGCATTGGACTAGGGTAAACACAGTAAGAAGTCTCACAACACCAGGTTTTAAGCCCAACCAGTTTATTTGATAGTAAACTCACAAGCTTTCGGAAACGGTGTTCCTTCATCAGGTGTGTGTTTGTCATGAAGGAACACCGTTTCTGAAAGCTTGTGGGATTGCTATCAAATAAATCGGTTGGACTTAAACCTGGTGTTGTCAGACTTCTTACTGCGCTCTCCCTGGTAGCCAGGGGAGACTCATAGAATTCTGCTGACTTGTGCCACATTCTGATTTGGCTCATTTTAGTTGAACGAACAATGGCTTTGGACTGGCACTGATTCTGTGAATGAAATGGAGAAGAAATTGATGGGACTTTAACCTAATGACTTTTTTTTTTATTATTTGTGTTTGCTCAACTGGTGGGTACCAGTAAAGAGCCTGTGACCCTCACCGGAATATAAAAGAGCCTGCACTTGAGTTCAGAGGGTTAAACACAAGAGGACACGAGCGTGTAAGGAGACAAGTAGAACCTTCATTCAGAGTGGAACACTGAATCAGAGCGGAACATAAACTACTCAAGGGGGGGGTGGTGGTCAAGGACTTTATTCAACAACATACACAAGGAATTCAGAGCATTTTTGTGGCACGTGCTTGCAGGAGCAAGTGGTTTCTATGGTAACAGGGTTTCTGAGGGCCCCCTACACCAGCTCACATTGAGAATGCCACCGTGGCTTGGAGATCTGCCAGATGTGTTCTAGTCAACATACGTACAACTTCAGGACTCACCAGGTCCTGAAAAGAATTTAGTAATTGCAACTGGTCAACCCCTGTACTGGGGGGGGGAAATGCTGCTGGTAGCCTTTTTTTTTAAACCGGAGAGTTTTGATGTAGTTAAGTTAGAATTCAGTGTAGATTCAAATCCGAGCACACGCTTCCTACCTTGTCTGTTTAATGTAAGCGGTCCCAAATAATTCTGGGCAGGGCCAGGGTTCCCATCCCAGCAGAATGTCACACCTTTTCTTTGGAATTCCTGAAAGGAAGAAGCACTGAAGTATGACATTGCAAATTACCTTGAGGATTACAGCAGGCTGTTTGATGTAGGAACTAGTTGGGAGGATGCGCAAATCGAACCATGAGTTAGGCTGATGCATAGGAACGGCACGGTGGCTAGCATTGTTGCCCCATCGCACCAGGGACCCAGTTTGATTCCAGCTTTGGGTCACTGTCCGTGTGGAGTCTGCATATTCCACCCGCCCCCCCCTTGTCTGCATGGGTTTCCTCCCACGCTCCAAGGATGTGCAGGCTAGCTGAATTGGCCATGCTAAATTGCCCCTTAGTGTCCAAAGATGTGTAAGTTGGGGGGAATTAGCAGGATAACTGTGTAGGATTATGGGGGTGTGTGGGGCTGGCCTGGGTATGATGGGTGAGATACTGTCAGAGAGTTGGTACAAACTTGATGGGCCGAATGGCTGTCTCCTGCACTGTAGGGATTCTGTGATTCTATACATGGTTAGAGCTAGTGGCCTGGTTTCCAAATCCCTCCGTGGCCTCACTGCTCCCCATCTCCGTAATCTTCTCTAACCCAACTACTCTGTGTACCAATTCCGACCTCGTGAGCACCCCCAGCACTGGTGGTGGTATGTCCAACCCTGGATCCTTGAATTCCCAGCACATCACACTCCAACTCTCTTTCCTGCTTTTCGGCGCACCTTATAACCTACTTCTTTCTTCAAGAGGCCTGAGTTGGAGGATGGGCAAATATATATCACAGGGTTGGAGGAGCTGACAGAGGTAGGGAGAGGCCAGTCCATAGAGGGAATTGGAAACACTGTAGAGAATTTAAAAGTTCAGATATTGCTCAATCGTGAATCAGCTTAGGTCACTGTGCACAGGGGTGACGAGGAAGTGGGACTTGGGCAGTACGATATGGATCGCCTCAATCGATGGAGGGTAGAACGTGTGAAGCTGGGCAGGAGTAACCTGGAACAGTTTGAGCCTGGAGTTTTTGTCCTAATGTGGAGATGCCGGCGTTGAACTGGGGTAAACACGTAAGAAGTCTGACAACACCAGGTTTAAGTCCAACCAATTTATTTGATCGTAAACTCGCAAGCTTTCGGGGTTAACCTCTTCGTCAGGTGAATGGAGAGTTCTGGTCTCAGACAGAGCATATAAAGCACAGATGGGCGGTCTCAACAGGGATCTTGGGTTCATGTCGCACTACCTGTAACTCCCGTGACTTGTCTGGGTTTGCAAAACCTCACTTACTGTGCTGTCTGGAGACAATACACATCTCTTTAACCTGTGATCAGTGCTCCTTCCACTCACATTGTTGGCCACTTTAAGACTTGAACAGCAGGTTAGGTGTAAAGATTCGCATTCTAATCAGTAATCTGTAAACTGTCTGTGCTTTATATGCTCTGTCTGAGGCCAGAACACTCCATTCACCCGACAAAGAGGTCAACCTCGAAAGCTTGTGAGTTTACTATCAAATAAATCGGTTGGACTTAAACCCGGTGTTGTCAGACTTCTTACGGATTTTGCCCTAAACAGTTGCTTGCCAGATCACATTGACACATTATGGGCACTAAATCCATTGAAAATTACTTAACCTCTCGTAAATCTATATTTTGCAGCTGCATAAAACCAATTATAGTCTGGTGAGCAAGCGAGCAAGTTTCCTTATCAAGGGTTTGAGAGTGTTCGGTGTCTTCAAACTAGCAGTCTCCCTTTCACTGGTGCTGGGTGCCAGGATTTCGGAGTGAACGATCAATCTGCATTCCTGCTTCATGACGCTCACTTGGAATTGCTGCAGTGTGAGAGACCATGGCTCTTTATCCTTATCTCCTTCGATTTAAGTGAAACGTTAATCATTGCACAAACCACTGCTTAATCTGCTGTCTGTGCTATGTGATACCAGAGCCTTCGCACTCTGTCATTATAACCCATGCCATGGTTATCCCTTTGGACTTTCACTGTGTTATAGGTGACACACAAATGTCAAGTCCCTGTGATATCCCACCACCAGTGACAAGCTGGTGGTTTGGTTAATTTGCTGTTTGCGGGATCTTGCTGTGATGTTTGCTTGCTTGAATTCGACAAGTGCCTATAAGGTGATCAGCTAGTGTGCATTTTTTAAAAAAACATACAACCTTTGTTCTGTAATTCTGATTTGATTTGATTTATTATTCTCACATGCATCAATATACAGTGAAAAGTATTGTTTCTTACGCGCTATACAGACACAGCATATCATTCATAGAGAAGGAAGCAAGAGGGTGCAGAATGCAGTGCTACCTAGGGTGTAATTTGTGTTAATTTATTTCATTTTCCAGTGGTGTTGACTGCCATTTGGTAATGATTCTTTGTGATGTTTCTATTGGATATTCTTTTTATTGCTGTAAAAGGTATAATAACAATGCCGTGAGTTATTTTGGGCTGTAGAAAAGGGTTGTAAAAGCGTGAGGTAACTTAGATTATGGACAAGACTGTCCCCAGGGACCCTGATTTAATATTCACAGACTCACCTGAAAAGCCTATTAGTAACTTAAGATCCTTAGAAAAGATAAGCCTCTGGATTTGAGGTGGTGACTGCTTGGTTAATGCATTTACAATAAAAGAATAAAACCGATGACTATTTTATAATAAGATAGCTTTTCTATTTCTTTGTGGAATTTCTCTCTCACTCTTTCTGAAGGAGCATTTGACGTCTATACTGCCCTACAGTCTTGCAACAGCTGCAGTGTCCTATGTCGCCTTAGTTGTTAGTTGAAAGCATGGTGGCACAGTGATTAGCACTGCTGCCTCACAGCGCCAGGAACCCGGGTTCGATTCCAGCCTTGAGTGACTGTGTGGAGTCTGCATGTTCTCCTTGTGTCTGCATGGGTGTCCTCCGGGTGCTCCGGTTTCCTCCTACAGTCCAACGGTGTGCAGGTTAGGAGGACTGGCCATGCTAAATTGCCCCTTTAGTGTCCATTGATGAATAGGTTGGGGCAATAAGCCATGGTAAATGTGCAGGATTAGGGGATAGGGCCAGATGCTCTCCCAAAGAGTTGGTGCCGACTTGATGGGCTGAATGGCCCCCTGCAGAATTAAAGAAATGAATAGGAACAAACATTAGGAGCTCCACTCACTGCTAACGCTGCTTTTAAACAAGAAAACCCACCCTCGTTAAATATCAGTCGCCCCTCTGTAAGCTGATGTGATTGACGCTGTTATACTGAACCAGTTTATCTTTAACTGATCAATCTAATCTTGACTGTGGACAGTTCCTGGGATGATCAGGGTGTGTGAGGGAGGTGGCTGAAGATGGACGGCTGGTGGGAGAAAGTGAGGATGAGAAGTTACACCCGCTGTGATTTTTGGATAGAAAAAGCCAAAAATATGCAGTCACCGTTTGTATGGAGTGAATGTTTAATCTCCTGTCTCATCCGTTTTATTAAAGTATTAATTGTCTGCTTGCTTCAGGATGTACTGAGACACATTAACTGCGTTCCTCGTCTGTACGCCCAGAATCCCGCTGAGATATGGTGTTAGGGGACTCGAGCGTTTTGGTTGTTAGTTTATCCTGTAAATAAGTCCTTTGTTCGAAAACAGCACTAAGCATGCCTGTTGTACTCTGTCATCCCAGGTAATGTGCTTCAGGCTTCAGTTTCATTTAACAAGCCTTGATGAGATAACTAGGTAGGCTCTGTTAGTCTGAATGCCGACTGCATTGTATCAAGTGATCATATTATTGAACGCTGCCTTTTTTTATGAGCTCCTATTTAAATAGCTTATGAAGTGCGGAGCCTATGCCGAGAACATCATATATTTAGATGTAATACTAGAAACGAGGATTGCGTGTCGCCTTTACAGACGGATCTTGTAGTCAAGCTCCAGTACACTGGAATGTCCTACGCTGGTTCCTCCCTTACCTTTGGGGGAGTGTGTCTGATAAACGTGTTTCATTGTAGTACACACCATTGACATGCAGGGTATGTGCGCACTTTGTGTGCCCGCGCGCGCGCACACACACACACACACACACACACACACACACACACACACATGCTTTTTCTGACTCACTTCACTCAGACACGCGTGTTAAACTGTTCTATTTCCAGCCTGTTAGAATGATTTTAATTTTCAGGCGAAGGTTGTGTGTTTGCTACTAGGGGAGACTTCTGAAAAGAGATTTGAACTTCCAGTGACCGACTGAAATGATCACACGAGATTTAAAGTGTGAAGACTCTTGCTGTAACAACAAACTAGGGGTCATATTAACTAAACACTGTCTCGTTAGGCAACCATTATTCTGAACTGTAGAAAAGATCTCCTATTTAACTTTTAAAATTGACAAATGAGTGTGGGTGAGTGCGCGCGTGTGTGAACACCCTGCGCCTTCATCCCAGTATGACGACTCCTTAACCTTTAACAACCAGCTAGGCTGTTGATCAGAATTCAGGATCATTCACGTGATCAGTTTGTCCATTTTACCCAAAACTGAAGGGGGGGGGGGGGGGGGGGGAGTGCAGGACATTTGCGAGTGCACGCGCACACCCACACTCTTTTTTGGAAGTTTTAAGAGTCCCAAATCGTAGCAGTTTGACAAACCTCATTCTTGTAACTGTGTTCGTAAAGGCACTGGATGTTGTTACTTGGAGAAAATGGCTAACGTAGCGTGGTCTGAAGTGGTGCAGCATCGCGTGGTTTCTATATTATACATCACTCTTCATGGTTGATGTTTTCCTGGCATGTGGTGGTGATATTATCTCAACCACATCCTATTGTAGGTCAGTGCTTGCCAAGCCTTTCCTATCGTGACCCAGTTTTTTATGCCTCAGATTACTTTGCGTGACCACAGGTTGTTGAGCGCAGTGGGGAGAGAGGTTTGCAGAGTTGTCAAAGTGGGTGGGGGAAGAGCTGGTCCAAACTGTTGGGTTTTCTCTGAGAAGAGAAGACCACCCTCTTTTCTTCTTGCATGCTATGGTTGCAGCAGCAATTGGACTTTAGGGAACAGACTGACTGAGAGAGAAAATAGGAACAAAGTCACTTTAAAATATGGACCGGGTTCCGTGGCTGCCACTGCTGTTTCAGAGTTTGTGGCCATAAAATCTTGTCTCGGGATCACAGACCTGCATTTTGGGAACTCCAGTTGTAGACAGTGTTGCACCTTTAAGATTTAGCTGGTCCTGACGGGTGATTGTGAACAAGTTATTTATTGAAACAACTGTGTGCGTTAGAGAAAGGGCAGTCAGGTGGGAGGCACGGTGGCACAATGGTTGGCATTGCTGCCTCAACGCCATGGATCTGTGTTCGATTACAGCCCCAGGTGACTGTGTGGAGTCTGCACGTTCTCTCTGTGTCTGCGTGGGTTTCCTCCTAGGTGCTTTGGTTTTCTCCCAGACTCCAAAGATATGCAGCTTATGTGGATTGGCCATGCTGAATTGCCCCTTAAGTGTCCCAAGCTTAGGTGGATTGGACATGGTAAATGTGTGGGATATAACGGTAGGACGGGGGGAGAGGACCTGGGTAAAATACTCTGACAGAGAGTCAATGCAGACTCAGTAGGCCAAATGGCCTCTTCTGCACTGTAGGGATTCAATGACATTTGCAAATATCTACAGTTAAACTCTCGTCCTCAAACCAAGTTGTTAAGAATTATTTTTACCAGCTATTTCTGTGTGTCAGTTGATGGAATTTCTACTGGATTAATTGGGAATATAAAGGTATCCTTGGTAATGTGACAACTACCTTTGACTGTTGGAAAAACCCATCTGGTTCACTAATGTCCCTATAAGGCAGAAAATCCATCACAGTTATCTAGCCTGGCCTACACGTGACTCTAGATCCACAGCGATTGTAGTTGTCTATTAAATGCCCTCTGAAATGGCCTGCTCAGTTCAAGGGCAGGTAGGATGAGCAACAAATACTGGCCTTGCCAATGACGTCCAATTAATAGAGGCATATAAGACAATCAGAGAATTAGACAGGGTGGACAGTGAGAGCCTTTTTCCTCGGATGGAGATGGCTAGCACGAGGGGACGTAGCTTTAAATTGAAGGGTGATAGATATAGGACAGATGTCAGAGGTAGGTTCTTTACTCAGAGAATAGTAAGGGGGTGGAATGCCCTGCCTGCAACAGTAGTGGACTCGCCAACATTAAGAGCATTTAACGGGTCATTGGATAAATATATGGATGATATTGGAATAGTGTAGGTTAGATGGGCTTTAGATTGTTTTCGCAGGTTGGTGCAACATCGAGGGCTGAAGGGCCTGTTCTGCGCTGTAACGTTCTATGTTCTATATATAAACAAAACTTGGTTTTGTTGTGCAGTCCACATTTAAATAATTTCCCAAAACTCTGCCGAGAAAAGCAGGTGCAACACTTAGTTTCTGTGATGTGACGGGATTCCTGCCAGGTTGTCCAGTGGACACTTCCTGCTGCCTTCCCCTCACGCGCACGCTGCCCGGGAACCCGTGTGAGGCGAGGGAAATAATGACAGGCCGTCTGCTTTGAGCCAATGGTGATGTGGATCCGCAAACCGGACTCGAATCCTCTCTTTAAAAATCACAAATGGAAATGAGCGAGACGAAAATAGAACCCGCGGCTGTAAACTCATTGTCTGGAGGACGGGGCTCTCTCGACTTTCCCATGAGCTGCAGACGGCGCAAACCAAACAAAGTTCACAGCCGTGGACAGCTCAGTAGTGTGCTTCCCGTCACGGAGCTCTGCCCCTTCCTCTTCCTGCCCGCTTCCCATCTCTACCCCTGTTCGCATTTTAGCCAACTGCATTTTGTCTTCTCTGTGGTAGCTTTTATCCTTGAAGCTGTGCACTTGAGTGTAATACACTAACTCTTCTAAGTTTTTGTGTGCAGTCTGCTATATAATTCAGGGATTAAAATTACGTAACAAGTGGATTAACTCTTGTGTTAGAGCAGCGCATTGTCTTGATCACTATAAAATGATTAAACTAACCGCATTGATAATGTGGAAACAAGAAATAGGAGTAGGTCATTTGCCCCTTCGAGTCTGCTCTGCCACTCATGCTAAGGATGGGTGGCTGAATTTGCCTTAGGTTCCCCCCAGAAACAAATTTATTTTAAATCGTAACCGATGCTCCGAGAATCAGGCTCCAAAGATGTGGTGGGAGTGTGGAATGAGCTGCCGGGTGAAGTGGTAAATGCATTAACGTTTAAGAAAAACTTGGACGGGTCCATGGGTGTGGAGGGATATGGTCCAAGTGCAGGTCAGTGGGACTAGGCAAAAAAATGGTCCGGCACAGACAAGGGCCAAAAGGCCTGTTTCTGAGCTGTAATTTTCTATGGTTCTATGTGCAGGTTAGGTAGATTGGCCGTGCTGAATTGACCCTGGTGTCAGGGGAATTAGCAGGTTAAATATGTGGGGCTACGGGAATAGGGCCTGGGTGGGATTGTGGTCGGTGCAGACTCAATGGGCCAAATGGCCTCCTTCTGCACTGTAGGGATTCTATGAATCCATTTGGGAATCCAACTTAAAATCAGGAAAAATTGTATTCTCACGCAGTACCGGCGACCCAGTTAGCTTACAGTCGGTGAGAAGATGTTCTTTAGTGCAGAAGAGAGTTTCAGGCATTGTTCGGACGGGGATTGGGGCTGACTCTTGGGTTAATTTTGGGGTCATATTCACCTGAAATTCAGTTGAATAGAAGAACGTTTTCACTCCAGCCTTTAGCATTACCTGGCTGTTTGTTAGAATTATTTGTTGATGAACCAAAGCAAAAGTTGGACAAGCTTCAATCTGGTATGCACTGTACCGACCCTGACATTTAAATAGCTTAATCCTGTGAGAAAGACATTCTCAGAAACTACTGAAGAAATGACAGAGTAATGCTGACTGCACACTCAAATTTATTCAGTAAAGAAGTCAAACTGCATTTGTATAGAACGGTTTTTTGAGAATGTGTTTTGAAAATGATGTGGAGATGCCTGCGTTGGACTGGGGTGGGCACAGTAAGAAGTCTCACAACACCAGGTTAAAGTCCAACAGGTTTATTTAGAATCGCGAGCTTTTGGAGCGCTGCTCCTCCAGTCCAGTCACTCACCTGATGAAGGAGCAGCGCTCAAAGCTCGTGATTCCAAATAAACCAGTTAGATGACTTACTTTGAAAATGGTGGCGTGGAAACTCAAATTTAACAAGACTTTCAGCTCATTCTCAAAAGTGTACGTGTGTGTGTGTGCGTACGCAAGGCATCCGTGCATGTAAACTTGCTGTTTACGTTCTAAAAGCCAATCAACCCCTGCAGAGGATGTACCTTAGACAGCAAATAAAATAAATATCTTTTAAAGAAAAGTGAGGTGGTCTGATTTTTGCATACAGCCCAATAACAACAGAAATTTGATATCTTAAATGATTTCTTCAGTCCATGATTGATCCATCAAACATGTTAGGACTCATCATTGGGTGAATGAAGCTCTTCCAGGTCACTTCTGGAAGCTTTTTATTTGTAGATTAGTTAGAATACTGGGACCAAGTTCCAGTCCAGACAAGCCCGACAGGCTTTGTGGGTGGCACAGTGATTAGCACTGCTGCCTCACAGCGCCAAGGGACCCAGGTTCAATTCCCGCCTTGGGTCTGTGTGGGGTCTGCATATCCTCCCCATGTCTGCGAGGGTTTCATCGGGGTGCTCTGTTATCCTCCCACAGCCCAAAGATGTGTGGGTTAGGGTTGACTGGCCATGCTACATTGACACTAGTGTCAGGGGAATTAGCAGAGTAAATGTATGGAGTTACGGGAATAGGTCCTAGGTGAGATTGTGGTTGGTGCAAACTCGATGGGCCGAATGGCTGCCTCCTGCACTGTAGGGATTCTGCGATTCTATTCTATGACACTATAGTACGGTACCTCGGGAGTGCTGCACTGTTGGAAGTGCTGTCTTCCAGGTGAGACATGAAACCTAGACCCTGTCTGCCCTCTATCAAGTGGACATTAAAGGTCCTGTACCAATGTGTTGAATAAGGGGAGGAATCCTTTCTTCCTAGCCAATAGTTATAACTGAATCAATATGACTGTTTGTAGGAGCTTGCTGTATGAAAATAGGCCGCCACATTTCCTACATCACAACCATGACTACACTTCAAGATACTGTAATGGCTGTAAAGTGCTTTGAGATATCCGGTGGAGCTGAAAGGCATCAGATAAATGAAACCTGTTTGTAGGCTTCACTTGAAATCAGCTTTCAAAGGGAAGCAGATATTACTAATGGAACTTTCCTCATTGAAAATGAAGGGTTATCTTATTGAAGGAACCATGTGTCTACTGTTCCACGTAAGGTGAAGCGGGGACAAAAGCTTTCATTGTGGCACGGTGTCACAATGGTTAGCGCTGTGGCCTCACAGCTCCAGGGACCAGGGTTCAGTTCCAGCCTCGAGTCACTGTCTGTGTGGAGTTTGCACATTCCCCCCATGTCTGTCTGGGTTTCCTCCAGGTGCTCCAGTTTTCTCCCGCACTCCAAAGATGTGCAGGTTATGTGGATCGGCCATGCTAAATTGCCCCTTCATGTACACAGATGTGTAGGTTGGGTGGATTGCCCATGCTATATTGCCCCTTAGTGTCCATAGATGTGCAGGTTAGGTGGATTGGCCATGCTAAATTGCCCGGGGCATTGCCAACCTGTTGCTTGACAGACTGTCGAAGAATGGCAGGATTATATATCCTTACAAGGGCACTGTTGTTTCTCAGAAGGGGGACAATAAAAATTAAATCAACTTTGATTTCTTCAGATTGTTTGGTTTAGCTCTGAGCCATGTTGATACGTGTGTAATCTGATCTTGTGTGTGCACATACTGATCATAGGGGGCAGTTTTAATTTACCCTGCCCATTGTGAACTTGATTGGATGCAAAGCTGTTCCCACATCCTGATTAATATTGCTACTCATTAAAACTAGTGGACACTAATATTAGGTGAGGTTTAAAATGAATATTTCACCGGATGCTATGGATTTCCCACTCAGTGAGTTAACATTACCCCTATTTCGATGCCAAGCGTCTGAGGGATAGGGAGGAAATGTTAAAATTACGTGATAATTATGCCATTTCTTTCTGATCTGCTGTACCTCTTGTCATCAGGGGTTTTGAAATAGTGTCTGAATGTCTGCTGTATGTTATGAAGCCTGACCAGACCCCAACTTTTTTTTATTTTGACATTTGTGTGAGGATAGGTGTTTCACCCCAGATATGATTCTGTTGACACACTAGGAAGCTTTTAGCAACACAATTTACTTTAACAATACAGTTTAAATATAATGAATGAAATACTTAATCATGATATTCTTAACTACCTCTGTTAGTTCCAATTTGAGCAATATTTCTCTTATAGACTTAAACTCCCCTTCAGCTCAGCTGGCAAAAACACACAGACTTACCTGGGCTGCCAGTCCTCAAGCCTCCTTCACTTCTGGAGAGAGAGAGACCTATTTACTAACAAATCCCAACAGCAGACTCCAGAGAGAGAGAGAGACCTCCAGCTCCCTGCTAACCCAAATAGAATCTAAAACCTGTTTTCCCTGTAAGCTTAGTTCCACCCATTATCATGACTGTCTCTTGTTGATTAACCTAATTAAACCCCTACTCTGAAACCCCAGGGAGAAATCCAAATAATAAACTAAACTGCATTCGCTCAGATTAAAACAAACTCCCCAGTATCTTGACTGATTATTACTTGGTTTCTAGACAGATGGGTGCCAGGTAAGCAGAGTTGAATTTTTAACGTACCCCTCACAAGAAACATGATATAAGGTTAGGCTCAATCTCCAACAAGATACAGCTGAACCATCTCCTTGACATTCGATATCTTTGCATTGCAAAAAGTCACAATCAGCCAAAAATATCTTGGTGGCTAGGGTGACTGGTTATTATCCAGCATTTACTGAAGATATGCATAGGAAACCAAACTAAAAATCAAGGTGGTAGTTTCTTCCCAGTGAAGAAGATGAAGGATGTAACTTGGTCTATCTTCAGTAAGTGGCAGAAGAGAGTTGTATTGTAAGCCACTTGGTGCAGATTGGCATTGTGGCTAAGCCACAGCACATGGACAGTAGTAATTCAAGAAGTTGGCTCACTGTCACCTTCTCAAGGGCAACTAGGGATGGGCAATAAATGCTGGCCAGCCAGTGATGCCCATGTCCCACAAATACAAAAAAAACACCCAGCCTCTGAGCTGCCGTAATCACCAGAACAAGTACTTAATTGTCTGTAAGTGCTCTGAGATGGCCCGAGATCATGAAGTACATTGTGTAAAAGCAAGTCTACCTTTTTTGTTAATGCATTCAGCGGAATCATCTCCGACATGTTCAGACTTGCCTTACGCAGGAGGAGCTTGCAAGCAGGGTCCGGGAGGGAGACCAGTGCCCATGCAGTGTCACCTCAGCAACGGGTCAATGCCTACATAAGAACATAAGAAATAGGAGCAGGAGTCGGCCATCTAGCTCCTCGAGCCTGCCCCGCCATTCAATAAGATCATGGCTGATCTGAAGTGGATCAGTTCCACTTCCCGCTTTCTCCCCATAACCCTTAATTCCCTTGTCTATCAGAAACCTGTCTACCCGTGACTTAGATATATTTAGCGAGGCAGCCTCCACCACATCAATGGGCAGAGAATTCCAGAGACTCACCACCCTTTGAGTGAAGAAGTTCCTCCTCAACTCCGTTCTAAACTGTCCCCCCCGCCCTTATTTTGAGGCTGTGCCCTCTATTTCTGTTTTCCTTTCCAAGCAGGAAGAATCTCTCTACCTCTACCCTATCTACCCTTCATTATCTTATACGTCTCTGTAAGACCCCCCCTCATCCTTCTAAACTCTAATGAGTATAGATCCAGTCTATTCAATCTCTCTTCATAGGCTAACCCCCCTCATCTCCAGTATCAGCCTAGTGAACATTCTCTGCAAGGCCAATATATCCTTCCACGAATGCGGCGACCAAAACTGCACACAGTACTCCAGCCTGAATCAGGAGGTTGGAGAATGAATATTGAATGGTAAGAAAGAAGGCTGACCTGCTTGTTAACTCCACGTAGACGTGTGTTGCCATCACATGAGGAAGCATGGCCACATTTCACAAGTCAGCAACTCTCTGACTTGGCCCCAGTTCAGGATGAACATCACATCCATTGATTGTCACTCGTTCCACATCCTGAAATTCTGAGTCTTTAACAGCAATGGAGGTGGGGGAAGATGATCTAAAATTGGAAGAACAAACAGGTTGGCCTCTTTCCTACCATTCAATATTCGTTCTCCGTCCTCCTTATTCAGGCATGGCTGTGGTGACATTGCATGGGCACCGGTCTCCCTCCTGACCCTGAGTGCAAGCTCCTCCTGTGCAAAGCAAGTCTGAACACGTCAGAGGCGACTCAGCTGAGCGCATTTAAAAAAAAGACAGACTTGCTTTTACACAATGTACTTCATGGACCTTGGGCCATCTCAGAGCACTTCTGAAATTTGATCACAGTTTCTTGTGTGATGCTGGACACGTCTATCAGCGTTGGATTGGCAAACCAAGTTCAGTTGACTGAATTTGTTTGTTTCCAGTGAAGAGCATTGAAGTCATAACTTGGCCTGCCTTCAAAAGCAGCGCACATTTTGAATTCAGAAATTAAATTTCCCATTGACTTGTGTGCTAATAACTACAATTGGACAATTGTGACAGTGGCTCTCCGTCTCCAGCCCCCCAGTCTTTGAAAGCAAGGCCGCCCTCATTGACCAAAGCCAGATCATAACTGACCGGTTGTTACAAGACTGGGAACGAGTGCAGTCGGCTGTGATACGTCCCAGTTGACCTCACTGAACTTGGAAAATTCTTTCAAGGCTGCCTGCTCGGTCAAGGCTGGTGACTGCTCCCCATTGTTCTTGTTCTGTTAGAACATTCCTCAGCTTGGGGCTCCACTTGTAGATTATGTCATCGATTATTAGTGTGGACTTGCCACTTTATCTCTCGTTTTTGAACAGCTGAAAGTGAAGATTGTTTGCACGAGGCTGGGCTATATTCCCACGGTGGAGTCCTCTCAGATGGTCAGTCAGACTGTGCTGTGGAAATGGAGGAGGAGGAGGAGGAGGAAGGAGGTTACTGAGTCACTTGGAAAGTTGCATGAGACGTCCAGGAAAACTCAGCTGGCATGTGCAAATGGAGCCATTGTTTAACTAGTTAGAGTGGGAAGTCGTTAATAGTCCGTGCTTAGAGATTAAAAATATTGCAATTTCATAGAATCCCTACCATTCAGAAGGAGGCCATTTGGCCCATGGAGCCTGCACCAACTCTCCGTCATAGCACTTACCCAGGCCCATCCGTGTAACCCCAAGTATTTATTCTGCTGATTTCCCTAACCTGCATATTCTGGGGCACTAAGGGGCAATTTAGCATGGCCAACCCATCTAACCTGCACACCTTTGGACTGTGGGAGGAAGTTGGGGCATCCGTAGGAAACCCTTGCAGACACAGGGAGAACATGCACAAGGATCACACAGGGAGAATTCCACGCATTCACCCCAAGACTGGAGTCTTGGATGTTGCCTGGTATGGTGGGAAGGTCTTATGAGGGAAGGCTGAGGGACTTGAGGTTGTTTTCGTTAGAGAGAAGAAGGTTAAGAGGTGACTTAATAGAGGCATATAAGATGATCAGAGGATTAGATAGAGTGGACAGTGTGAAACCTTTTTCCTTGAATGGAGACGGCTAGCACAAGGGGACATAGCTTTATGTTGAAGGATAATAAATATAGGATGGATGTCAAAGAAAGAACAAAAACAGCCTGGGAAACAGGCCCTTCGGCCCAACGAGCCCGCGCCGTCATTTTAACATTACCAGTCCCCCCTCCACCCGTGACCCTTATCTGTGCTTATGTCAGAGGTAGGTTCTTTACTCAGTAGTAAGGGCGTGAAATGCCCTGCCTGCAGCAGTAGTGGATTCGCCAACATTAAGGGCATTCAAATGGTCATTGGATAAACATATGGATGATATTGGAATAGTGTAGGTTAGATGAACTTTAGATTGGTTTCACAGGTCGGCGCAACATCGAGGGCCGAAGGACCTCCACTGCGCTGTAATGTTCTACGTAATTCTGTTACAGAAACTATTTCCTCGGGTGGATGTAGCTGTTACTAGGCGGCACAACTATATGGTTCATGGTGGGGGATATAGGAGGGATGTCCGAGGTACATTCTTTACTCAGAGAGTAGTTGGTGTGTGGAATGGACTGCGAGATGTGATAGTGGAGTCGGACACTTTAGGAACTTTTATTGGATAGGCACATGGAGCACACCAGAATGATAAGGAGTGGGATGCCTTGATCTTGGGTTTGGACATAGTTCGGCACAACATTGAGGGCTGAAGGGCCTTTACTGTTCTATGTTCCATGTAATTCTAAATTCGCTATGGAATTGAACCCAGGTTGAGGCAGCAGTGCTAACCACTGTGCCACCATGCCACACACACACACACACACACACACACACACACACACACCCCCCCCCCCCTCCCCCCCCCCCCCCCCCCCCCCCCCCCCCCCCCCCCCCCCCCCCCCCCCCCCCCCCCAGTTGTGATGTATAATTCTCTCATTCTGTAAATGGGCCTTAGTACCTCAAATCTGGCAACCTCTGGACCAAGGTTCTGCCAGATTCTGGAACCTGCTGGTTTTCAGGGGTGGGGGAGAGGGAGGATGAAATCCAACAGATTGGGTTGACTGGAGCGTGGTGATCGTTGGGCGTGCAAAGCCCAATCAATACTCAACACCACCCTCCCCAAACTTTTCCAAGCTAGGTTGGGTGGGGTCAAGATTGACTGGAGCAACAGAAGCAAAAGAAAAGTCCAAAAAAATTTTGAGTAGCTGGATTTGAGGTACTCTACCCACACTGATTTTGATCCAGCAAATAGAGTTTGTTTAGACTGGTATATGGGGGTCAGACCCAATAATTTGTGTACATTTTGCCCTTATGGATTACCAAATCAAAGCATGTTTGAAGTTGAGTTCATAGGAATATATCCTGCCCTTTGCAAAGTTTTGGCAGGTTTTACCCAATTTTCAGCAGGATATTATTTCTAAGTATTCATCATCTTCCTCCTGTTCCTGTGGCAATTGGGGTGTTTTTTTTAAATGTCAAAGGCATGTCTTTTCTTGGCAAGCTTGTTAACTTGTTTTTGTCAGAGCTGTTGATTTGGAGTCCCACACCAAGATGCAATTACATGAGTTAATTTGACTCTGCAAATGGTGCTCTTATATTAAACTGAAAAGTGATCCATTTGTCCACAGGGTTAGGGAGATCGAAGGGTGACGCGGTGGCACAATGGTGAGCACTGCTGCCTTACAGTGCCAGGGACCCAGGTTAGGTTGCCGGCTTGGGTCACTGTCTGTGTGGGGTTTGCATGTTCTCCCCGTGTCTGTGTGGGTTTTCTCTGGGTGCTCTGGTTTCTTCCTGCTGGTCAGGTGCATTGGCCATGCTGAATTCTCCCTTAGTGTCTCCGAGCAGGCACCAGAGTGTGGCGACAAGGGGATTTTCACAGTAACTTATTGTAGTGTTAATGTAAGCCTACTTGTGACTAATAAATAAACTTTAACTTTATCTTTATCTCTGTGCTATGACTTTGTCTGTATTGGTGTATGATATGGTGCAGGATCATGTACTGGTGTATTGGCGTATGGCATGGTGAAGGGTTACTGTGCTGGTGTATCGGTGTACAGTGTGGTGCGGGGTTACTGTGCTGGTGTATCGGTGTACGGTGTGGTGCGGGGTTACTGTGCTGGTGTATCGGTGTACGGTGTGGTGCAGGGTTACTGTGCTGGTGTACGGTGTGGTGAAGGGTTACTGTGCTGGTGTATTGGTGTACGGTGTGGTGCAGGGTTACTGTGCTGGTGTATTGGTGTACGGTGTGGTGCAGGGTTACTGTGCTGGTGTATCGGTGTACGGTGTGGTGCAGGGTTACTGTGCTGGTGTATCAGTGTACGGCGTGGTGCGGGGTTACTGTGCTGGTGTATTGGTGTACGGCGTGGTGCGGGGTTACTGTGCTGGTGTATCAGTGTACGGCGTGGTGCGGGGTTACTGTGCTGGTGTATCGGTGTACGGCGTGGTGCGGGGTTACTGTGCTGGTGTATCGGTGTACGGTGTGGTGCAGGGTTACTGTGCTGGTGTACGGTGTGGTGCAGGGTTACTGTGCTGGTGTACGGTGTGGTGCGGGGTTACTGTGCTGGTGTATCAGTGTACGGCGTGGTGCGGGGTTACTGTGCTGGTGTACGGCGTGGTGCGGGGTTACTGTGCTGGTGTACGGCGTGGTGCGGGGTTACTGTGCTGGTGTATCGGTGTGGTGCGGGGTTACTGTGCTGGTGTATCGGTGTGGTGCGGGGTTACTGTGCTGGTGTATCAGTGTACGGCGTGGTGCGGGGTTACTGTGCTGGTGTATCAGTGTACGGCGTGGTGCAGGGTTACTGTGCTGGTGTATCAGTGTACGGCGTGGTGCAGGGTTACTGTGCTGGTGTATCAGTGTACGGCGTGGTGCGGGGTTACTGTGCTGGTGTATCGGTGTACGGTGTGGTACAGGGTTACTGTGCTGGTGTACGGTGTGGTGCGGGGTTACTGTGCTGGTGTATCAGTGTACGGCGTGGTGCGGGGTTACTGTGCTGGTGTACGGCGTGGTGCGGGGTTACTGTGCTGGTGTATCAGTGTACGGCATGGTGCGGGGTTACTGTGCTGGTGTACGGCGTGGTGCGGGGTTACTGTGCTGGTGTACGGCGTGGTGCAGGGTTACTGTGCTGGTGTATCGGTGTGGTGCAGGGTTACTGTGCTGGTGTATCAGTGTACGGCGTGGTGCGGGGTTACTGTGCTGGTGTATCGGTGTACGGCGTGGTGCGGGGTTACTGTGCTGGTGTACGGCGTGGTGCAGGGTTACTGTGCTGGTGTATCAGTGTACGGCGTGGTGCGGGGTTACTGTGCTGGTGTACGGCGTGGTGCAGGGTTACTGTGCTGGTGTACGGCGTGGTGCGGGGTTACTGTGCTGGTGTACGGCGTGGTGCGGGGTTACTGTGCTGGTGTATCGGTGTACGGCGTGGTGCAGGGTTACTGTGCTGGTGTACGGCGTGGTGCAGGGTTACTGTGCTGGTGTATCAGTGTACGGCGTGGTGCGGGGTTACTGTGCTGGTGTACGGCGTGGTGCGGGGTTACTGTTCCGGGATATCAGTGTACGGCGTGGTGCGGGGTTACTGTGCTGGTGTACGGCGTGGTGCGGGGTTACTGTGCTGGTGTACGGTGTGGTGCAGGGTTACTGTGCTGGTGTATCGGTGTGGTGCAGGGTTACTGTGCTGGTGTATCGGTGTGGTGCAGGGTTACTGTGCTGGTGTATCAGTGTACGGCGTGGTGCAGGGTTACTGTGCTGGTGTACGGCGTGGTGCAGGGTTACTGTGCTGGTGTATCGGTGTGGTGCAGGGTTACTGTGCTGGTGTATCAGTGTACGGTGTGGTGCGGGGTTACTGTGCTGGTGTACGGTGTGGTGCGGGGTTACTGTGCTGGTGTACGGCGTGGTGCGGGGTTACTGTGCTGGTGTATCGGTGTGGTGCAGGGTTACTGTGCTGGTGTATCGGTGTGGTGCAGGGTTACTGTGCTGGTGTATCGGTGTGGTGCAGGGTTACTGTGCTGGTGTATCAGTGTACGGTGTGGTGCGGGGTTACTGTGCTGGTGTACGGTGTGGTGCGGGGTTACTGTGCTGGTGTACGGTGTGGTGCAGGGTTACTGTGCTGGTGTACGGTGTGGTGCAGGGTTACTGTGCTGGTGTATCAGTGTACGGCGTGGTGCAGGGTTACTGTGCTGGTGTACGGTGTGGTGCAGGGTTACTGTGCTGGTGTATCAGTGTACGGCGTGGTGCAGGGTTACTGTGCTGGTGTATCGGTGTGGTGCAGGGTTACTGTGCTGGTGTATCAGTGTACGGCGTGGTGCAGGGTTACTGTGCTGGTGTATCGGTGTGGTGCAGGGTTACTGTGCTGGTGTATCGGTGTGGTGCAGGGTTACTGTGCTGGTGTATCAGTGTACGGTGTGGTGCGGGGTTACTGTGCTGGTGTACGGTGTGGTGCGGGGTTACTGTGCTGGTGTACGGCGTGGTGCAGGGTTACTGTGCTGGTGTATCGGTGTACGGTGTGGTGCAGGGTTACTGTGCTGGTGTATCGGTGTACGGCGTGGTGCGGGGTTACTGTGCTGGTGTATCAGTGTACGGCGTGGTGCAGGGTTACTGTGCTGGTGTACGGCGTGGTGCGGGGTTACTGTGCTGGTGTACGGTGTGGTGCGGGGTTACTGTGCTGGTGTACGGTGTGGTGCGGGGTTACTGTGCTGGTGTATCGGTGTGGTGCGGGGTTACTGTGCTGGTGTACGGCGTGGTGCGGGGTTACTGTGCTGGTGTATCAGTGTACGGCGTGGTGCGGGGTTACTGTGCTGGTGTACGGTGTGGTGCGGGGTTACTGTGCTGGTGTACGGCGTGGTGCGGGGTTACTGTGCTGGTGTACGGCATGGTGCGGGGTTACTGTGCTGGTGTATCAGTGTACGGCGTGGTGCGGGGTTACTGTGCTGGTGTATCGGTGTGGTGCAGGGTTACTGTGCTGGTGTATCAGTGTACGGCGTGGTGCGGGGTTACTGTGCTGGTGTATCGGTGTGGTGCAGGGTTACTGTGCTGGTGTATCAGTGTACGGCGTGGTGCGGGGTTACTGTGCTGGTGTATCGGTGTGGTGCAGGGTTACTGTGCTGGTGTATCAGTGTACGGCGTGGTGCGGGGTTACTGTGCTGGTGTATCGGTGTACGGCGTGGTGCGGGGTTACTGTGCTGGTGTATCAGTGTACGGCGTGGTGCAGGGTTACTGTGCTGGTGTATTGGTGTACGGCGTGGTGCAGGGTTACTGTGCTGGTGTATCAGTGTACGGCGTGGTGCGGGGTTACTGTGCTGGTGTATTGGTGTACGGCGTGGTGCAGGGTTACTGTGCTGGTGTATCAGTGTGCGGCGTGGTGCGGGGTTACTGTGCTGGTGTATTGGTGTACGGCGTGGTGCAGGGTTACTGTGCTGGTGTATCAGTGTACGGCGTGGTGCGGGGTTACTGTGCTGGTGTACGGCGTGGTGCAGGGTTACTGTGCTGGTGTATCAGTGTACGGCGTGGTGCGGGGTTACTGTGCTGGTGTACGGCGTGGTGCAGGGTTACTGTGCTGGTGTATCAGTGTACGGTGTGGTGCGGGGTTACTGTGCTGGTGTATTGGTGTACGGCGTGGTGCGGGGTTACTGTGCTGGTGTATCGGCATGGTGCGGGGTTACTGTGCTGGTGTATCAGTGTACGGCGTGGTGCGGGGTTACTGTGCTGGTGTATCGGCGTGGTGCAGGGTTACTGTGCTGGTGTATCAGTGTACGGCGTGGTGCGGGGTTACTGTGCTGGTGTATCGGCGTGGTGCAGGGTTACTGTGCTGGTGTATCAGTGTACGGCGTGGTGCGGGGTTACTGTGCTGGTGTATCGGCGTGGTGCGGGGTTACTGTGCTGGTGTACGGTGTGGTGCGGGGTTACTGTGCTGGTGTATCGGTGTGGTGCGGGGTTACTGTGCTGGTGTATCGGCGTGGTGCGGGGTTACTGTGCTGGTGTACGGTGTGGTGCGGGGTTACTGTGCTGGTGTACGGCGTGGTGCAGGGTTACTGTGCTGGTGTACGGCGTGGTGCGGGGTTACTGTGCTGGTGTACGGTGTGGTGCGGGGCTACTGTGCTGGTGTATCGGTGTGGTGCGGGGTTACTGTGCTGGTGTACGGTGTGGTGCGGGGTTACTGTGCTGGTGTACGGCGTGGTGCAGGGTTACTGTGCTGGTGTACGGTGTGGTGCGGGGCTACTGTGCTGGTGTATCGGTGTGGTGCAGGGTTACTGTGCTGGTGTACGGTGTGGTGCGGGGTTACTGTGCTGGTGTATCGGTGTGGTGCGGGGTTACTGTGCTGGTGTATCGGTGTGGTGCGGGGTTACTGTGCTGGTGTACGGCGTGGTGCAGGGTTACTGTGCTGGTGTACGGTGTGGTGCAGGGTTACTGTGCTGGTGTATTGGTGTACGGTGTGGTGCGGGGTTACTGTGCTGGTGTATTGGTGTACGGCGTGGTGCGGGGTTACTGTGCTGGTGTACGGTGTGGTGCGGGGTTACTGTGCTGGTGTACGGTGTGGTGCGGGGTTACTGTGCTGGTGTATCGGTGTGGTGCGGGGTTACTGTGCTGGTGTACGGCGTGGTGCAGGGTTACTGTGCTGGTGTATCAGTGTACGGCGTGGTGCAGGGTTACTGTGCTGGTGTATCAGTGTACGGTGTGGTGCGGGGTTACTGTGCTGGTGTATCGGCATGGTGCAGGGTTACTGTGCTGGTGTACGGCGTGGTGCGGGGTTACTGTGCTGGTGTATCGGTGTACGGCGTGGTGCAGGGTTACTGTGCTGGTGTACGGCGTGGTGCAGGGTTACTGTGCTGGTGTATCAGTGTACGGTGTGGTGCGGGGTTACTGTGCTGGTGTATCGGTGTGGTGCGGGGTTACTGTGCTGGTGTATCGGTGTGGTGCGGGGTTACTGTGCTGGTGTATCGGTGTGGTGCGGGGTTACTGTGCTGGTGTATCGGTGTGGTGCGGGGTTACTGTGCTGGTGTATCGGTGTGGTGCGGGGTTACTGTGCTGGTGTACGGTGTGGTGCGGGGTTACTGTGCTGGTGTACGGCGTGGTGCAGGGTTACTGTGCTGGTGTATCAGTGTACGGTGTGGTGCGGGGTTACTGTGCTGGTGTACGGCGTGGTGCAGGGTTACTGTGCTGGTGTACGGCGTGGTGCGGGGTTACTGTGCTGGTGTATCGGTGTACGGCGTGGTGCGGGGTTACTGTGCTGGTGTATTGGTGTACGGTGTGGTGCGGGGTTACTGTGCTGGTGTACGGTGTGGTGCAGGGTTACTGTGCTGGTGTACGGTGTGGTGCGGGGTTACTGTGCTGGTGTATCGGTGTACGGCGTGGTGCGGGGTTACTGTGCTGGTGTATTGGTGTACGGTGTGGTGCGGGGTTACTGTGCTGGTGTATTGGTGTACGGCGTGGTGCGGGGTTACTGTGCTGGTGTACGGCGTGGTGCAGGGTTACTGTGCTGGTGTATCGGTGTGGTGCGGGGTTACTGTGCTGGTGTATCGGTGTACGGCGTGGTGCGGGGTTACTGTGCTGGTGTATTGGTGTACGGTGTGGTGCGGGGTTACTGTGCTGGTGTATTGGTGTACGGCGTGGTGCGGGGTTACTGTGCTGGTGTATCGGTGTACGGCGTGGTGCGGGGTTACTGTGCTGGTGTACGGTGTGGTGCAGGGTTACTGTGCTGGTGTATCGGTGTGGTGCAGGGTTACTGTGCTGGTGTATCGGTGTGGTGCAGGGTTACTGTGCTGGTGTATCGGTGTGGTGCAGGGTTACTGTGCTGGTGTATCAGTGTACGGCGTGGTGCAGGGTTACTGTGCTGGTGTATCGGTGTGGTGCAGGGTTACTGTGCTGGTGTATCGGTGTGGTGCAGGGTTACTGTGCTGGTGTATCGGTGTGGTGCAGGGTTACTGTGCTGGTGTATCGGTGTACGGCGTGGTGCAGGGTTACTGTGCTGGTGTATCGGTGTGGTGCAGGGTTACTGTGCTGGTGTACGGTGTGGTGCGGGGTTACTGTGCTGGTGTATCGGTGTACGGCGTGGTGCGGGGTTACTGTGCTGGTGTACGGTGTGGTGCAGGGTTACTGTGCTGGTGTACGGTGTGGTGCGGGTTTACTGTGCTGGTGTACGGTGTGGTGCGGGGTTACTGTGCTGGTGTATCGGTGTGGTGCAGGGTTACTGTGCTGGTGTACGGTGTGGTGCGGGGTTACTGTGCTGGTGTATTGGTGTACGGTGTGGTGCGGGGTTACTGTGCTGGTGTACGGTGTGGTGCAGGGTTACTGTGCTGGTGTACGGTGTGGTGCGGGGTTACTGTGCTGGTGTATCGTTGTACAGCGTGGTGCACAATCCTGAGCAATGGGCATGAACATTTTGGTTTATCTCACTCTTGTCCCTCAACAATGGATTGGCTCAAAACTCATCTTTTGCGCTAATGTTCTTCAGTGTCCACATGGGCTGCATTCTGCCAATGATATCCTGTAAACCTCCGTGAGTGGGTGCCCTCCTCCCTCCCTCCCTCCCTCCCTACACAAGAAACGCCTTCAGTGACACCGAGTCCACTTTGATGGAGGATGTAAAAATGTTTGGGGATGTGTCGAGTATTGTTTGGCAACGCGCATCCAACGATTTCTGTACTCCAGTAAACCTCGATTGCCAGGCCATCTGGATTTTCTTTTTCTTTCCCCCTCACCCTCCCCAAAAACCAGCAAGTTCCAGAATCCGGTATGGCATCGGTCCCAAAGTTGTCAGAGTTGAGGTACTCCTTCTGTTTAGGGACTGAGAGAATTGTACATCAACTTGGCCGTGGGGAGGGTGGCAAGGTGGTGCAGCTGTTGGCGTGACTGCTTCAGTGCCAGGAGCCCGGGTTCAATTCCAGCCTTAGGTATCTGTCTGTATGGAGTCTGCATATACTCCCCTTGTCTGTGTGGGTTTCCCCCCCACAGTCCAAAGATGTGTGGGTTGACCATGCTGAATTGGCCCTTGGTGTCCCAAAATGCGCAGGAATATTGCTGGCATGCCAGACTTGGACAAAACCTGCACAAAACAGCTGTCAACGTGTTCTGCCTCGCGAACGGGAATGCTTAACGCACTCTGGAAGTGATTTTCCCTGGCAATATTTTGCGACATGTCTTCACTCTGTTCCTCCATGATCACCTCAAGAGGATAGCCACCAAAATGAAAACGAGTGCCAAATTATCCCTGAAACTGCAAATACAAACCAAGAGGCGTGAGTGCTTTGGCTATCAGCGTGTGTGGCCAGTTGTGTGTGTATTGGTGATATAACATGGTGCATGGTCACTTTGTCCTGGTATATCGATGCACCAATCCTTGTGTGCTCTGTAGCTGCGTGTGGTGAACCAGAAGGAGTCGTGTTTATCTGGCTGATACCCAAGCAGACAAACCCAGGTTGGAGATCACAAATCAATGCCAACCCCCTAGTAGCCTGTGCTGTCGCACATCACTCCCCTGTTTATTTGCCACAATCGCGCAAATCTTTTTCCATTCACCATGTCCTCAACAGTGTCCTCCAACCTGCTTGTAGTCCTGTGTGTCCTTTAGGAGTCATGATGTGGCGATGCCAGCGTTGGACTGGGGTAAACGCAGTAAGAATTCTGACAACACCAGGTTTAAGTCCAACCAATTTATATGCTCTGTCTGAGGCCAGAACTCTCCGTTCACCTGACGAAGGGGCAAACCCCGAAAGCTTGTGAGTTTACCATCAAATAAATTGGTTGGACTTGATCCTGGTGTTGTCAGACTTCTTACTGTCCTTTAGGACCCGAGGTGACTTCAATCTTAAAGGAAACTGGAAATCCACAGGGGATTCACAAGACATCACAAACAAGCACCTTGTGAAAGACTTGATTGGCTTTTATTTTCATTATACTTAACCCTAAACAAGCACAAACTGTGTGGGATTGTGTATACTTCATATAGAAGATTGACAACTCTCCAGTGTGTGTAACAGACCGTGAAACATTTAATGCCAAATTCAACAATATGCAGGACCGTTCAAAGCCTCACTCTTTGCTGCTCCTGACACAGGTATCGAGCTGAACTACCTGAATGTAAAGTTTATAATTGTTGCCTAGCATCGACATTAGCCATCAAGACAAGAAAATATCATGTCAGTAGTGTTTCTCTATCACTCTCAGCCTTGCTTGTTTTCAATGTTGAATGATTTCTCGCTCAATTCCTGCTCCTCTTGCTTGCTCCTTTCTGCATTTCTCCCTATCTGAGTCAATCCCATGCACGCTCTGCGTCGAACCATGGCAGATTGCTGTTCTAGCATGATACAGAGCAGGCAGCGTGACACATCTGATTGCCAGTTGCGCCGTCATTGGAGAGTTCTCCCAGCTTGCAAATCCTCCGTTCTCTGTTGACTGAACAGCCTGTAATAATAATCCCATTGTTCTGTTCTCCAAAAAGTGCTGCGTCTCTGAATTCCTTCGGGTGAAGTTGGCAGCATGCACTGATTGGCAGAGTAATTGAGCTGTCTGTACGGCACAATAGATTCAGGAATATTCGCTCTCTTATCACACCATTCCACATCTCACTGCTTCCCCTTTCACTTGTTAAATAAATTGTGTTGTCAGGATGTCAGGCCAAGTTATCAGACTATCCGCTGAGATACTCCCTGGTTGGTTTAGTGAATATGTCCGAATTATTCCTCATTTTTGCGACGCTTTCAGTATTTGTCACCATGGAATTGCATTTATCTATATTATAGTGTATCTGGGCAGCAGTGTGGCACAGTGGTTAGCACTACAGCCTACAGCAGCAGGACCTAGCTTTGATTCTAGCCTTGGGTTACTGTCTGTGCTGAGTCTGCACATTCTCCCCGTATCTGCCTGGGTTTCCTCCAGGTGCTCCGGTTTCCTCCCACAGTCAGAGTGCTGGTTAGGTTGACTAGTGCTAAATTCTCCATCAGTGGACCCGAACAGGCATCAGTGTGTGGCGACTAGAGGATTTTCACAGTAACTTCATTGCGGTGTTAATGTAAGCCGAAAGTCGCATGCCCTTCATGTTAAAATGCTCACGTAACTTCCTGTGACCGTACTTACAATGGCAGTTCCCTATGTAAACTTGCACCAGTATTGGTTGGAGTGACCACCAACACAGTCCTTGAAGAGCCAATGTTCCCCTATTCACATTGAGAACTCACTTCATTGTGTTCCACGTGGCATCACCGTGGTGCTGAATGGAATCGATTCAAAACAGATCAAGTAGCTCAAATTGGGGCATCCACAAGGTGCTTTGGACTATCAGCAGCAACAGAGTTGTACAGAAATCTGTAACCTCATGTCTTGGCATTACTCCTCGCTCCACCATCAGGGGCAGCACGATGGCACACTGGTTAGCACTGCTGGCTCACAGCACCAGTGACCCAGGTTTGATTCCTGGCTTGGATGACAGTGCAGACTCCTCACTTCCTCCTCTGGGTGCTCCGGTTTCCCCCCCTCAGTCTGGAAGACATACTTGTTAGGTGGATTGGCCAAGCTAAATTCTCCCTCAGTGTACCCAAACAGGTGTTGGAGTGTGGAGATTTGGGGATTTTCACAGTAACTTCATTCTAGTGTTAGTATAAGCATATTTGTGACACTAATAAATAAATAAACTTAAAAATTTACCACCAAGCTGGAGGGATGGTTCAATGAGGATTGCAGGAGCCAGGAACAGTGCCACGGACACCTAAAAGCGGGAAGAAGCTACGACACCCGACTACATGTGTGCTAAACAACGTGCAATAGAAAGAATATGATCCCAAAATCAACAGATCAGATGAAAGCTCTGAAGTCCTGCCACATCCGGTCATGAATGGTGGTGAAAAATTACATAATGAGCCGGAGGAAGAGGGTCCATAAATGTCCCAATCCTCAGAGATGGCAAAGCTCAGCCCAGCAATAGACTGGGCCGGAACATTTGCAGCTGTCTTCAGTCAGAGGTGCAGTGTAGGTATCACCTCTGGAGTTTGGGGAGGCGGTGGCCTTAGTAGTATTATCATGAGGTTATTAGTCCAGAAACTCGGCTAATGTTCTGGGGACCTGTGTTTGAATCCTGCCCCAGCAGATGGTGGAATTTGAATTCAATTTTAAAAAAAAGTCTAGAAATAAGAATCTACAAATGACCGTGAAACCATTGCCAATTGTTGGAAAAATGCACCTGGTTCACTAATGTCCTTTAGGGAAGGAAATCTGCCATCCTTACCTGTGACTTAGGCTTACATGTGACTCCAGAGCCACATCAGTGTGGTTGACTTTCAGCTGCCCTTGGATAACTAGGGATGGGCAATAAATGCTGGCCAGCCAGTGATACCCATGTCCCATAAATGAACAAAAAAAATGGTGAAAGGCCCTGGATGGGATTGTTGTCAGTACAGGTTACATGGGCCTGGAGACTCAGAACTTTTTTTTTTAAAAGAAAATGAGGTTTATGACAGTAACATGGTGACTGAATTTCTTCAATGCTTCAGTTATTCCCAATCCTTTAGTCCCAGTTTATCTGAAAACTGTGCTGTGTCCGTCATTTTCACAGCAATAAGACTAGCTAGGAGCAGAATCTTCTCTGAAATGAAAGCAATGCCTTGTCCCCATTATCATATAAACAAGGAAAAGGCCCAATTAAACTCCCCCTCTATCACAGACCTATTGTCTTAGCTCGAGTGTGCAACCAGTTACATGCATTAGCCTCTATTGCTAGATGAAAAAGGACCTTTGAATATGTTGCCTTAGAATCCCTACAGGGCAGATGGATGCCATTCAACCTATTGTGTCTATATTGACTCTCTGACAGATCACCTTACCTAGGCCCATTCCCTGCCCAATCCCTGTAATCCCACGTATTTACCCTGCTAATTCCCCCTAACCTACACATCTTTGGACACTGAGGCTCAATTTAGCATGGCCAATCCACCTAACCTTCTCATCTTTGGGAGGAAACGAAAGCATCTGGAGGATGTCCATTCTCCTGCTTGACATTAATGTTCCAATCACGTTTATCCTATACGTTTATAATCATGTGAAATATACAGTAGGAATTGCCCATGTCTTTGTTTATCTCTCTCTTTGACCTGGAGTTGATGCTGAGTGCAGGCTCCAGTTTGACTGCCATCAACCATCTTCCTTCCTTTGATGAACTGGCTATTGGAAACCTAGGCAATAGGGGCAGCCAACTATTTCAGTGGGTGAAAGGAATAGAGAAATCACAGCCAGGTGAGCTTTCTCACTTTTCCATCCTTTCTGCCACCCTAGCTTTACTCTGTGCTCCTTCTCTCTCTCATGGAACCCCTACAGTGCAGGAGGAGGTCATTTGGCCCATTGAGTCTGCACCGACCACAAACCCACCCAGGCCCTATTCCCGTAACCCCACATATTTGCCCTGCTAATCCCACTGACACTAAGGTCAATTTAGCTTGGCCAATCAAACTAACCTGCAACATTTGGACTGTGGAAGGAAACCCAAGCAGACATCGAGAGAACATGCAAACTCTATACAGACAGTGACCGGAATTGAACCCGGGCGCCTGGTGTTGTGGGGCACTGTGCCATCAGGCTGCGAGCCATGGATACTGAATTAAAGTTGCCAGTGTCCTTACTGCCGCTCCTGCTGCGATTATTCATACAAATTTAATAACTTTTGACAAGCTGGCAATGGAATTGCGAGGATTATTAAGGTGCAAACGTGTCTGTGTAATTTGATTCAGTCTTGGTGCAGGATCCACAGCTGATAACTAAGGGCTCTGTTTGTTAGTGATATCCTGGAAGATTACCCAGGTCTGTGCACGGGTGTGCAGTGTGCAGCTTGATGACTTCTTTGTGTTGGAAATGCCGCCTCACCGCAGACGACTTTTCTTTGGTAATTCTTGAGATGAGAAGAAAACAAAAAGAGCACTTCAAACAAGTTTGTGAGGTGACAGGTAGAAATTATTCTTCGGCAGGGATTTGTTCTGACAGGTGGGCTGATTTTTCACTCGAGGTTTCACATCACCTGGATTAATCTGTTTATCCACAAGGTCAGAATGATAGATGCAGTTTCTCTTCACCTGCGCTCACCTGATGCTTTCTTCATCATATCCTGAATTCTTGATGTCCTCTTTGACTTTAATCTTCTATCAGTGTGCAGGAACCCAGGAGAAAGCTCAGTGGAAGTTGTTATTCTAAGTTAAAGTTTATTTATTAGTGTCAAAGTAGGCTTACGTTAACACTGCAATGAAGTCACTGTGAAAACCTCCCAGTCGCCCCACTCTGGCACCTGTTCGGGTACACTGAGTGAGAATTTAGCACGCCCAGTGCACCTAACCATTGGAGCGTAGGAGGAAACCCATGCAGACATGGGGAGAATGTTCAGACCCTGCATGGACAGTCACCCAAGCCGGGAATTGAACCCAGGTCCCTGATGCTGTGGGGCAGCAGTGCTAACCACTGTGCCACCATAGTTGGTGTTGCTTCACCATCTGCACACTGCGGCCGGAAGCTTGAATCCAGTTTGAGTTAGGGACTATGTAGACAGTATCAAGACTGAACTACATGAACAATACCAACTGCATTTTATCCACATTGATTAAAGAGATGATGGTCCATTTACTATCCTCTCTCTCACTCGCTAAAAGTCTTTAATACTGACTGATGCTGAAGTATAAAAGTACAGCCCCTGTTTAAGTTGTGAACACTGGCCTAGACATGAGCACGAGTGTCTTGAATCCAAACTATTGTCTAAGTGCAATGCTGCATTCATTTACAGATCTGCAGTGAGGAGCGGGTCAAACCAAGGTCTATGTTCCCTTAAATTTGTAGGACACATCCCTGCTACACCTCCTAAATTTTTTTGATTCAATTGTGGGACATGGACATCGCTGGCTAGCCAGCATTTATTGCCCATCCCTTGTTGTCCTTGGAGGACAATTGAGAGTCAACCACATTGCTGTGGCTCTGGAGTCACATGTAGGCCAGACCAGGTAAGGACAGCAGATTTCCTTCCCTAAAGGACACTAGTGAACCAGATGGGTTTTTAGGACTATCGTCAATGATTTCATGGCCATCAGTAGATTCTTAATTCCAGATTTATTTAGTTCAATTTCCACTATCTGCATTGATGGTGTTCGAATCCGGATTCCTTAAATCTTAGGGTCTAGAACTGTGGAATTTGCTCATATCCCTGATACAATGCTTCATCTGGTCATTGCTGTTATTATTTCACCTACTTGTTTACTGTTTTCAACTTTGGTAGTGTGTTCTACTTAATTTAAGAAAAACAATTATCAAGGCTGATTATAGGTTCTCTTGAGTTTCAGTTTTACATAAAATGAGAACTTGAATTCCCCGGCCTCATTCTGACATCGATATTTTGTGCTAAATCAGCTCGATCCCTTGAGTCTGGTAGAATGTTCCACCTTCCAAGTTTTCTTTTTCTAGAATTTGCTCTCTCTCAGCCACACATTCCACATTGACCATGAGATATAACTTCCAGTGTGAGCTTTCCGCACCTCTGACCAGGGTTAACAAGACTCCACAAAGTGCTGTTGGCAGAAGAATGAACGACTACTACAGTGCAGAAGAAGCCCTTCAGCCCATCACCAATGCATGAAAGGCCCTGACCTGCCCACCCTAATCCCACTTGCCAGCACTTGGCCCATAGCCTTGAACGTTATGGCTTGCCAGGTGATCATCCAGGTACTTTTTAAAGGATGTGAGGCATCCCGCCTCCACCACCCTCCCAGGCAGTGCGTTCCAGACCCTCACCACCCTCTGGGTAAAAAGGTTTTTCCCCAAAACTCCCTTAAATCTCCCACCCCTCACTTTTAACTTGTGTCCTCTTGTAACTGACCCTTCAACTAAGGGGAACAGCTGCTCCCTATCCATTCTGTCCATGCCCCTCATAACCTCGAACACCTCAATCAAGATGCCCCTTAGTCTTCCTCTGCTCCAGAGAAAACAACCCGAGCCTATCCAACCTCTCTTAAATATTACATCCCGGGCGGCATCCTGGTGAATCTCCTCTGCACTCCTTCCAATGCAATCACATCCTTCTGATAACGTGATGACTAGAACTGCACACAGTACTCCAGCTTGGCCTCACCGAAGTTGTATATAACTCCATCATGACTTCTCCACTTTTGTAATCAGTACCCCGATTGATAAAGACAAGTGTGTCATTTGCCCTTTTTCATCACCCAATTAACTTGCCTTTCCACCTTCAGAGGTCTACAGACAAACATGCCAGGGTCCCTTTGTTCTTTGGACCTTCTCAGTGTCTGACCTTTCATTAGTATACCTCCTTGTCAATTTGCTCCTTCCAAAGCATATCACCACACACGGTTCAGGTTTAAATTCCATCTGTCACTTATCCGCCCATTTCACGTATCTTCCTGTAACCTAAGACACTCAAACTCACTGTTACCCACACAGCCAATCTTTGTGTCATCGGTAAACTTACTGACCCTGCCCCCCCCACATAGTCATCAATGTCATTTACGTAAATGATGAACAGTGGGGGCCCAGCACAGATCCCTCCTGGCCACTGGCCTCCAGTCACTAAAGCAGTGGAGGAAGAATGATGCCACAAGGCGTGCTCCCTGCAATACCATCCCTGCCCTGTAGAACCGTAGAATCCCTACAGTGCAGAAAGAGGCCACCTCGCCCATCGTGTCTGCAACGCCTCTCTGAAAGAGCATTCCACCCAGGCCCTCCCCTCCACCCTATCCTCGTAATACCACACATTTACCATGGCTGATTCCCTGCTCCCCCAACCCTCACATCTTTGGACAATAAGGGACAATTTAGCATGGCCAATCCATATCTCCGGAGTGCGGGAGGAAACCGGAGCACCCGGAAGAAACCCAACCAGATGTGCAGATTCTACACAGTTATCCAAGGCCGGGATTGAACCCAGATCCCTACAGCTGTGAGGCAGCAGTGCTAACCACTGTGCCAGTGTGCTGCCCCCCCCAAGTTGGGTATTGATCTGTCCTATTTGTCTGTGGCGATTATAAAGGGAAGCTATAACTTTCATATTTCAGGAACCTTACTTGGCTGAAAGCTCTGCTGCAAATTTCTGGTCGAGGATTGAAGAGGAAGTTTCTGTCTCTTCCCTGTTGCCGTTCTGTCTGACTTTAGGGTGCCCTTCACTTCACTGATCCTTGCTCGGACACTGTGTTTAGCTGCTGCTGCAACGTGTTAGTTGCAATGAAGAAATCCTGCATTGGCTTTCACATCTGTTGATACAGTATTAGTGGGTGGCACGGTAGCACAGTGGTTAGTACTGCTGCTTCACAGCGCCAGGGACCCAGGCTCGGGTCACTGTCTGTGTGGAGTTTGCGTGTTCTCCCCGTGTCTGCGTGGGTTTCCTCCGGGTGCTCCGGTTTCCTCCCACAGTCTGAAAGACGTGCTGGTTAGGTGCAATGGCCCGAACAGAGTGACGACTAGGAGGATTTCACAGTAACTTCATTGCAGTGTTAATGTAAGCCTTACTTGTAACCAATAAACAAACTTTGAACTGCCTCAGCTGCAGTGAATTCCTTTGCAGTGACTGTTATTATGCGGGTGAAAGTAGTAACAGTGAAGTGCAGAATGATAACAACAGTGCAGTGATTGTAATACAGTACTGGAGTCGCAATCTGGAGACCTTAGATTCCACCACAACGAACAGTGACATTGAATGACCTTGGCAGTACTTTTTTATTTGTTGGCGAGGCCAGCGTTTGTTGCCGACTCCCTAATCGCATGCGTGAAGATGGTGGTGGGCTGCAGTCCACGTGTTGAACCAGGATTTTGACCCAGTGAGAGATGGAATGGTGATTTATTTCGACGGACGATGGGGAAACGTGGAGGGGAATGTGTAGACGGTGGTGTTCCTAGTCTGCTGCCCCTGTCCTTGTAGGTGTTAAATGGATTTGGAAGGTGCTGTTCGAGTTCCTGGCTTGCTGCGAAGACCAGTTTGGTTCTTGATCTGACCGACACGTGATTCTAGCCCCCTTTGTAGTGACGTAGCAAACCAACACTTCGAGATTACAGCCAACTTCTCAAGCTGATGGGCAATAGTCACTGCCTTATCAATAGCACCCACGTCCTGAGGGCACTTTTTGCAAAATAAACCAGCTCTAAAGCTGCTGATTTGAGGGAGAAATGTTCTCATCTGTAAATTGAATGCAGGTGATGCAGTTAAATCACCTCCCATATGCGCTGGTTTGAAAATAGAATGTAACAAGCTGTTGCAAGTTATAAATAAATTGAAACTATGAGCTGGAGTCTAGTTTGGTGGGTGACACTTGGCTTAAAAATTTAATATGGAACAGGCAATATGTCTGAAGCTCTGGGTTATAGATCTAAATTAAATCATGCCGTAATTACCCTTATGATCTCAGTGAAGTCACGTACTGACTTCTCAGTTTTGAGTCCATTTCGATGGCCCTGCACAGAACCATCGCGACGGTGAGGGAATCTGTAGCTCTCTTTAAGTGTTGTGAAACGCTTTGCCACACATTCCCCTCCACGTTTACCCCATCACCTGTGGAAGTAAATCACCATTTCACCAGTTACTGGGTCAAAATCATGGTTCGACACACCGACTGCGGCACGCTACCATCTTCGGGCACGCGACTAGGGAATCGGCAACAAATGCTGGCCTCGCCAACAAATTAAAAAAAAGCACAACCAAGGTCATTCAGTGTCACTGTATGTTGTGGTGGAATCTGAGCTCTCCAGATTGCGACTCCAGTACTCTATTACAATCACTGCGCTGTTGTTACCAAATTTGCCACGCAAGTTCTTCTCCCTTTGTTATTCTCTGACTTCATTTTCATTTGTGTTTTCCGTCCATGGTTTTTGAAGGGAGTGGGGGGAGAAAGGAGGGTGTTGAGCAAGTTGTAAATGGTGTGTATCTAATTTGAGGGATGGAATGGCCTGGTTCCGTCCTGTCAAGTTCAAACGGCGCGGTGGCACAGTGGTTAGCGCTGCTGCCTCCCAGCACCAGGGATCCGGGTTCGATTCCCTGCCTGTGCAGAGTCCGCACGGTCTCCCCTTGCCTGCATGAGTTTCCTCCGGGTGCTCCGGTTTTCTCCCATGACGTACAGGTTTGGCGCACTGGCCATGCTAAATTCTCCCTCAGTGTACCCGAACAGGTGCCAGGCTGTGGCTACTAGGGGATTTTCACAGCAACTTCATTGCAGTGTTAATGTAAACCTACTTGTGACACCTAATAATAAATATGCAATAAGGCAGCTAACCAACTTGGCATCTGTTAACTTTATTGGTGTTGCTCCGTAGAACTGAAATCACAAACTGATCGTTGTTGGTAATGAAGGCAGCGTGTGTTGATTAGAATATGGAGCAGCGCCACGGAGAGTGGGAATGAGGCAAGAGGCGTTCCCAGTGCCTTAGCTGAGATCTATTGGCATGCGCAATAAAGCAGCGGTCATGGAACTTCCCACTGGATGCAGATAGATGGATAAACTTGGACAAACCTTCCTCAAACAGGAGTCTGCGTTTATCTGTGAAGTCCCTTTCAATTTGGATCAGATGCGTATGTATTAAGGAAGACTGCTTGAGATTGCAGAAACCTTAGCCTTGATTGAATATAGCTGTCTGTAACTTTAGACAAACGTCTCGGAGTAAAACCTCTTCGTACAAAGTGGTGAGGATGTGGCGCTCCTTTAGCACAAGAATTATTCAAAGGGAAGTTAGAGAAATATGTGAGGGAGAAATAAATAAAAGGCTACGTTGATCATGGCAACAACAACCTTTTATTTACCGAGCACACTTTTAACGTAATAAAACAGCCCAAAGTATTTCAGAAAAACAAAATAAAGCAAAGCACAACACCGAGCCAGGTTGAGATGTCGGGCAGGACGAGATTCATGTGGTGTATAACCACTGACTTGTTGGCCTGAATGCCCTGTGCCTTTTGCTGTAAAATTCTATATCATTTTAGACCTATAATCTTTAGGATTTACTCAGAAATTTCACAGCTTTGTCTTTACAGAATCGTTAGGGTGCTGAAGGAACCCAGCATTGCCCCCCCACCCCCCTCAACTCACACTTTTCTATCATATCTTCAAAAAAACTCCAATAAGTTAGTTCAATGTGATCTTTCCCTTTAAAAAATAATCCCATGTTGGTTTTCCTTAATCAACCTGTGACTGTTCATTTTGCCTTGTCTCCAGAGGTTTCCCCACCACTGAAGATAAGCTTACTGACCTGTAAGATACTGAACCTATCTTTACTCCCTGTTTTCTGTTTATCCCATCTTATTTACTTTTCTCGGGCTAAGTTGCTATCTGTACTGGTTTACAAAGCCTGCTGGAAAGCGTTTAATGAACTGCCTTTTCACAGTTTCTGTACATATTTTCACGTCAATTTTCATTTCCCGGTTCCTCTCCTGAAAGTGTTAACTCTGAAGTTCCAGTCAACCTCTCCTGGTTAACACTTGCTGAAGTATAGCTACAAAACTGGCACCTATCTGACAACTAACTCCTTAAGTATGTCCCATTCGTAGAAAGAAGTCTGACAACAGCAGGTTTAAGTCCAACCGATTTATTTGATAGTAAATTCACAAGCTTTCGAGGTTAAACTCTTCGTCAGGTTCACCTTTCAGCCTGGAATATAATAGTCTGGAATGGCAGCCATGGTTGACTTTCCACCATCTCTCACATTGGGCTCTGAGATATATGCTTAATCTCTACATCTGCTGTGGTTCACCTGACAAAGAGCTTAACCTCGAAAGCTTGTGAGTTTACTACCAAATATGTCAGTTGGACTTAAACCTGGTGTTGTCAGACTTCTTACTGTGTTTGCCCCAGTCCAACGCCGGCATCTCCACATCATGACCATTCATAGAAAGCAGAGTAAATGTTATCGAGCAGCTCTTTACACCGTAATAACCTGCTCAGTGTCACTCAGCTTGGGTTCCCTCTGGCACCACTCAGCTCCTGAACTCAGTACAGCCTTGGTCCAAGCATGAACAGAAGAGCTGAACGCGAGGGGAGTGTGAGTGACTGCCCTTGACATCAAGGTGCATTTGATACAGTGTGGCATCAAGAACCTACCAAAACTGAAGTCAATGGAAACTGGGGTGGGGGGGGGAAATTCTCCACTGGTTGGAGTCAAAAACTAGCATAAAGGAAGATGGTTGAGGTCATTGGAGGCCAATCACCTCAACCCCAGAGCATTGCTTATGATAGTTTCCAAGGTCCAACCACCTTCAGCTGCTTCATCAGTGGCAATCCATCCATCATAAGGTTAGAAGTAGGGATGTTCACTGATGATTGTACAACATTCAGTACTGTTTGCAACCCCTCAGATACTGAAGCAATCATATCCATATGAGACATGACCAGGACAACATTCAGGCTTGGGTTGATAAGTGGCAAGAAACATTTGTGCCACACAGATACCAAGCAATGACCATCTCCAACAAAGAAATCTAAGCATTTCCCCATGACATTCAATGGCATTACCATTGCTGAATCCTCCACTGTCAACATTACCATTGACCAGAAACTGGACTCGCCACATAAACACAATGGCTACAAGAGCAGGTTAAAGGTTAGGAATACTGAGGTGAATACCTCACCTCCTGACTCCCAAAGGCCTGTCCACCATCTAGAAGGCACAAGTCAGGAGTGTGTGGAACATACTGTGTTAGTCTGGATGAGTGCAGCTCCAACAACACTCAAGAACCTCAAAACCATCTATTGCAAAGCAACCTGTTGGATTGGCACCCCATTCATCAACTTAAACATTCACTCCCTCCACCACAGAGGCAGCAGTTTGTGTTATATGGAAAGTGGACAGTGGCACCTCACCAAACCTCTGGACAGCACCTTCCAAATCTGTACCCGTTACCATCTGAAAGAACAAGGGAGAACATGCATGGGAACACCACAGCTGCAAGTTACCTTTCAAGCCACACACCATCCTGACATGAAATAAAACACTTCATTCATTGTCACTGGGTCAAAATTTTGAAACTCCCTCCCTAACAGCACTGTGGGTGTACTTGCACCACATGGACTGCAGCGGCTCAAGGAAGACAGCTCCCCCATTACCTTCTCAAGGACAGTTAGAAGTGGAATTGAGTGCAGCTCTAGCCAGTAAAGCCCACATCCCATGAAAGGATATGAAGCATCAGTTATCTGTCAACGATACCTGTGCAATGCCTATTATTATGGCTGATCCAGCTATTAATGGTCATCAGATTCTTCACAAGGCCAATTATAACCCATCTCGGTTCTGTCTTCATCCAAGGACACACTTTCAGCCTGGAATATAATAGTCTGGAATGGGAGCCTTGGCTGACTTCCCATCATCTCTCACATTGGGCTCTGAGATGTATGCTTAATCTCTACATCTGCAGTGGTAAGCACTGGTCTTCTCTGTAGGAGCTGGATGCATCTCTTCACTGTTTGTGTGAGATGCACTAATCCGCTCACTAGTTACACATTCAGGCTTATTTTCTGCGTACACGTAGCTGGCCTTCCTTCCACAGTTCCACTATGGAGCTCCTATGAGTTCCCTGTGGCTCTGCTTTGTGGATTAGGTTCCTCAGGCCACTTTAAAAATTTGTCCAATTGTTCCTGCTGCTGGAAATCCTTCCCTGGGAATCTCTCTCGAGTAATGTCCCAGTAGCGCAGTACATGGTGAAGGCAGCATATCTGTTTGGAGTGAGGTGTGTGCAGCGGTGAAGATCAGATGCAAGTTATTTGACTGCGTTTTTTTTTTCTTTTGGGATCTTCGTTCGTCTGTGGAAGATTCAGGGAAAGGAATTCTGCAGTTTGATGAATAATAAAACTTTTGACCTCATGACTATTTGTCTTTACAATTTTGGCTTTCGCTCTCTTACGCACGTGTTGGATCTCAGTGAAACTTTGTGCAGGATCATTTGCCAACAAAGCCTGGACCGGCTGTTGGACTACATCAGTGAAGAGCAGCCAGTGAAGATAAGATATTGGATTAATTTAGTTTGAAAAGACCAGGCCAAACTGTTCTGCCAGTAAGTTGAAGTTACCCACCTGTGGCTTCGCTGAGTTTAGTTGAGCCATGTCCTGGAATACTGTGCTTAGGACACTCGGTGGTATTGTGATTAGCGCTGCTGCCTCGACCCGGCTTAAATTCTGGTCATGGGTGACTGACTGTGGAGTTTGCACATTTTCCTGTGTCTGTGTGGGTTTCCTCCCATAGTCCAAAGATGAGAGGGTTAGGTGGATTGGCCGTGGTACATACACCGGGTTATGGCGATAGGGTGGGGGAGTGGGCCTGGGTGGGGTGCTCTTTTGGAAAGTCAGTGCATATTTAATGTGCTAAATTGCCTCATGCACTGAAGGGACTCAGTGGTTCTTATTGCATTTGAAGCCGTTCTTGTAACACAGTCTCAAAACGTCTATAAATCAGTTTCCTTGTTAAATGTCACAGGGCATTTTGTTCACACTAAAGGGACTGATTTAAGGGTGAGTTGTGTTTCACCGTTACCCCAGCTGGTGACTGGATCTGGCAGCAACTGCTCCACTCACACTTCAAAGGCAGCAGGAGATGAAACGCTGTAATTTTAAACTCTCGGTCCGGAATAGAAAAGCACTGAGCAAATACAATTAATTTAAAGGTCCGATCTTTATTCACCGTCACTGAGCACAGGCACTTTAGACATTTGCACCACCGATTCGGTTAGCTGCCATCACGCACCGTAGATATTCAGCAAGAATCAGAGAGAGATTTTCAATGTCAGTGATGATTGTGAACTGTAGAGGACCCCGTGTGCGGTTTACATAAGAACATAAGAAATAGGAGCAGGAGTAGGCCATCTAGCCCTTCGAGCCTGCCCCGCCATTCAATAAGATCATGGCTGATCTGAAGTGGCTCAGTTCCACTTTCCCGCTTTCTCCCCATAGCCCTTAATTCCCTTGCCTACCAAAAACCTATCCACTCACTTAGCCTATCTCGATCCCTCTGCAGACTTTCCACACCCTCCGCACAATTTGCTTTTCCGCTTATCTTTGTGTCATCAGCAAATTTCGACACCCTACACTCGGCTCCCTCCTCCAGATCATCTATATAAATGGTAAATAGCTGAGGCCCCAGCACCGATCCCTGGGGCACTCCACTAGTCACCAACCGCCAATCCGAATAGCACCCATTGATACCAACTTTCTGCCTCCTATTAGACAACCAGTCCTCTATCCACACTAACACCTTACCCCCAACTCCATGCCCCCTAACCTTCTGAAGCAACCTTTTGTGCAGCACCTTAACAAACGCCTTCTGAAAATCGAGAGTCAATCCTCTTAAATGGCTTTTCCCTGCTGCCACCAGACTTTTGAATGGACCTACCGCCTTTTGAATGGACGGCACGGTAGCACAGTGGATAGCACTGCTGCTTCACAGCTCCAGGGTCCTGGGTTCGATTCCCGGCTCGGGTCACTGTCTGTGTGGAGTTTGCACATTCTCACCGTGTCTGCGTGGGTTTTGCCTGGGTACTCCGGTTTCCTCCCACAGTCCAAAGATGTGTGGGTTAGGTTGATTGACCATGCTATGAAATTGCCCCTTAGTGTCCTGGGATGCGTAGGTTAGAGGGATTAGTGGATATAATATGTAGGGATATGGGGGTAGGGCCTGGGTGGGTTTGTGTTTGGTGCAGATTCAATGGGCTGAAGGACCTCTTTCTGCACTGTAGGGTTCTATGATCTCCCTCACATTAAGTTGATCTTTCGCTACATCCTGGCTATGACTGTAACGCTTAATTTTGCACACTCTCCTCCCCTATGTACTCTAGGTATGGAATGCTTTGTCTGTATTGCGTGCAAGAAACACTACTTTTCACTGTATCCCAATACATGTGACAATCATAAATCAAATCAAATATTAAGTTGATCTCTCTCTACACCCTAGCTATAACTGTAACACTATATTCTGCTTCCCTTCCTTTCCTTTTCTATGCACAGTATGCTTTACCTGTAAAGTGCGCAAGAAACAATACTTTTCACTTTATCCCATTACGTGCGACAACAATAAAATTAGTTTGCAATGCCTGGTTTTAAACAGCACGTTTTTGTAACTATTTTTTGTGTTGAAGCATTTTGTTAAAGGTACTAATGAAACAGGACTCTATGCTGGGAAGATGCTGGTTGGTGGTTAGATTTGCAGCAGAGATTGCTTTGTTTGTGCTGTAGATTTTTAGGATGTCTGTTTGTATTAATTACTGATAGTTCTGTGATTACATGCGTTCAAATAAATGGCTGCACTCATGGAATGCAGGGTGAATCGAAGCATTCGGAAGGAAATTGGACAGTATCGGAAAGGGAAGAATTATGCAGAGTTGGGTTGAGGAGGAGGGGGAATGGCACTCGGGTGGGGAGGGGGTGGAATTGCTCATTCAGAAAGCAGGGGCAGCACAGTGGTCAGCACTGCTGCCTCTCAGCGCCAGGAACCCAGGTTCAATTCTTGTCTTGGGTCACTGTCAGTGTGGAGTTTGCACCTTCTCCCTGTGTCTGCATGGGTTTCCTCCGGCTGCTCTGGTTTCCTCCCACAGTCCAATGATGTGCCGGTTAGGTGCGTTGGCCATGCTAAATTCTCCCTCGTTGTACCTGAACAGGTGCTGGAGTGTGGCGACTAGGGGATTTTGCACAGTAACTTCACTACAGTTTGAATGCAAGCCTAATTGTGACTGACAAATAAGTAAAGATGATGAGCCAAGTAGCCTCTTTCTGTTGTTGGCAACAGTTCTGTGAAAAGCAGCTTGTATTGAAGCTTTCAAGTCACAAAATATCCTAAAGAGCATTACAACACAAATTATGCCACCCATCTGCCTGAGATATTAGATGGCCAAATGCTTGGTCAGGGTGGTGGGTTTTAAGGAGTCTTTTCAAAAGAGGAAAGACAGGCAGAGAGGTTCAGGAAAGGTAGTCCAGAGCTTGAGGCCCAGGCAGCTGAAAGCACAGCAACCAGTGGTGACGTGATTAACATTTGGATTGCTCAAAACTAAAGGGGCAAAATATCTCAAAAAAAGTTTTTAGTAGGGTTGGAAATTCTAGCTGCATGTATCCAGAGGATGTCAGCAGAAATTATGTCATGGAAATCCAATGGTGTGGGGTTCCAGGGGAGTGCGAGAGAGGAACCATGTTGAAGTTAGTTCTAGTCGCTCCCACAAGGAGGAACATCCTTTCAGTACCCACCCTGTCAAGCCCCCTCAGAATCTTGTATGTTTCAGTAAGATCACCTCTCATTCTTCTAAACTCTGATGGGTATGGGTCCATTCCTGTTCAACTTTCCCTCATTAGATAATCCCTTCATCCCAGTGAAGCTTCTCCAACAGGCTTCTAATGCATGTACGTCCTTCCTTCAGTAAGGAGACTGTACGCAGTACTCCAGATGTGGTCTCACCCGAGCCCTGAACAGCTGCAGTAAAACTTCCCTACCACCTTAACAGGGAATTAAGGGTTAGGGGGAGAAAGCGGGAAAGTGGAACTGATCCACTTCAGATCAGCTATGATCTTATTGAATGGCGGGGCAGGCTCGAAGGGCTAGACAGCCTACTCCTGCTTCTAGTTCTTATGCTCTTATTCCAATACCTTTGCAATCAACACCAACATTCCATTTGCCTTCCTCACCACTTGCTGTACTTGTGCACAACTTTGGGTTATTCATGAACTAAACCTATCATTCAGCCGCCAGCTAAATGGTTTAGTTGTCACAAATTGCATTGAGCCTTGCGTGCACTGAGTGGGTCCCTGTACATTAAAATAACTGATATAGTGATGAGTGCCTTGAGCCAACTCTTTCCAGTTTGAAAGCTTCATCACCCGTCGTACCTCAGTGATGCAGTGCGCTTTCTGGACAAATAGAATGTGAATTTCCTGCTTTGTTGTTGGAAAATAAAAGTATTCCCCTCTTTCTTGTCTGTTCAGGTTGTAAATGCATCGAGGGTTTTGGATGAAGTCCCAGTCGCAGAGGACTCGGAGCTGGTTCAGAGTTACCTTCGCCGGCGGAGGGTTCCCCTTGAATCCGATGACGAGGACTTTGCAGCGTCTGCTGGTAAGAGGCTGAAGGAGTCTGATAGAAAGATGGACTGAAATTTGGGTGTTAGCATCAGATTGGTTGATTCCTTTTCCAGTATGCAAAGAGGGAGAGACTGTTTTCCCCAACGCACTCTGGTAATAGTTACTATTTTGCTGGGCAGAGGCTTCACTGGCAACCCTTAGGATCTGCTCAGCTGGTTAGTTTTCAAGTCCAATCTGACACCAAAGAGTGTCTCTTTTACTATTGGGGCATACCGTAAATCTTAATGCTGTTCTCACCCAGTGGTCACTTTGCCCCTTGCTGAGGGGAGGGGAGTGGTGGTTGTTGGGACTGGGGGGAAATGGGGTTGGGGGGGGCGGGGGCGAGTGGTAGGTGAGTGCCGCTGGCCAGTGTCATAGTAGGGTGAGTAGGGAATGGGGTGTAGTTGTGGTGTGGGGTGTTGGGAGTTGGTGGGGAATCATGGTAATTGGGAGATGGGTGGGGAGTGGTGAGAATTGGGGGGTGGGTGCGGGGATGGTGGTCATTGGGGGATGGGTGTGGGGATGGTGGTCATTGGGGGATGGGTGTGGGGAGTGGTGAGAATTGGGGGCTGGGTGCGGGGATGGTGGTCATTGGGGGATGGGTGTGGGGATGGTGGTCATTGGGGGATGGGTGTGGGGATGGTGGTCATTGGGGATGGGTGTGGGGATGGTGGTCATTGGGGATGGGTGTGGGGATGGTGGTCATTGGGGATGGGTGTGGGGATGGTGGTCATTGGGGATGGGTGGCGATGGTGGTGGTCGGGGGGAAGGTGGTGGTCATTGGGGGTTGGTGTGTTGGGGGATGGGGTGCAGTTGACTTGTAGTCAGGAGCTGGAGCTCTGTTGCTTCTTCCCTCCTTCCTCAATGGTTTTTGGAGTTAATGTTGATGCCTGCTGTGGCTGAAGGTAGCTAGCCAAACACAGCAAAGGTATCAACCTGAAGGCCTTCATTATCTCTATCAGCCAACCATTGAAAAGCCCCAACTTGCTGAGCTGTTGTGGAACTATCCTTTATTGATAAAGCAAGTTTGCAGCTTATAAACTGCTGCACTGAGCTGAAAGTCAGCAGCTGACTTCAATTTGGCTAATTTTGTAAAAAAAAATGTGGATTAATGCCATACTTTTGAATTGGGGAAAAATGTGGATCCCTCCAGAATTACCCTGGACCAAATTTAAGTAGTTCATTGAAGCAAGTGTTCTGAGCCTCTGTCCTGAATGTGTATCACTTGACACACACTGAATGTTCAGGGCAGGAGTGTTGTGATGGTTGATCCACAAGTTTGTTGGAGTTTGCACATTCTCCTCGTGTCTGCCTGGGTTTCCTCCGCGTATTCCGGTTTCCTCCCACAGTCCAAAGATGTGCGGGTTAGGTTGATTGACCATCCTATGAAATTGTCCTTTAATGTCCAGGGATGTGTAGGTTAGAGGGATTAGTGGGTATAATATGTAGGGATATGGGGGTAGGGCTTGGGTGGAATTGTGTTCGGTGCAGACTCGATGGGCTGAAGGGCCTCTTTCTGCACTGTAGCGTTCTATGATTCTATGAACATAGCCTCACTCTAATGACAGAATCCTACAATGTAGAAGGAGGCCATTTGGCCCATCAAGTCTGCATCCTCCACGAACCCATCCAGGCCTTGTGCCCATAACCCCATGCATTCATTTACCCTCGCCAGCCACCCTGACACTAAGGGACAATTTGGCATGGCCAAACCACCTATCCTGCACGACACATCTTTGGACTGTGGGAGGAATGATGTGGGTATGCCGGCGTTGGACTGGCGTAAACACAGTAAAAAGTCTGACAACACCAGGTTTTAGTCCAACCGATTTTGTCAGCCACTTCAGGTCTTGAACAGCAGGTTAGGTGTAAGGATTCGCATTCTAATCAGTAATCTGTGAACTGTCTGTGCTTTATATGCTCTGTCTGAGGCCAGAACTCTCCATTCACCTGACGAAGGGACTAACCCCGAAAGCTTGTGAGTCTATTATCAAATAAATCGGTTGGACTAAAACCTGGTGTTGTCAGACTTTTTACTGTGGGAGGAAACCAGAGCACCCGGAGGAAACCCACACAGAGAATGTTCAAACTCTGCATAGACTGTGACCCAAGCTGGGAATTGAACATGTGCCTGTGGCTGTGAGGCTAGCCACTGCGCCGTCCCCAATCTTGTCAGTTATCATTTGCGTCCTTTCGGTCATCTGCTCCACGTGGCTTGGGTTGGGGCAGGCCCCACACAGCTACTCACGGGCCTCCAACATAACAGTGCCTTAACCCCTCCTCCTCCTCCTCCTCCTCCCCACCCCCAGCTCAAATGTGTGCGCAAACCGAAATTCAAATTGCTGGATAATGCACTTTGAATTACCGGGAGCATACTGTCCGCCCTGAGCTCAACGTAAAGTCTTGAGAATGTTCTGGAATAACTGTGATTGTTCACGGAGATTTTGTGGTTCTTTCTCCAGAGGGAAGTGCTGAAGAGTTAGAAGAGGGCAGCACGCCCAGCACACCTGAAGTTGAACATACTGTCCCAACATTATCAGTGATTCCAAAGCAAAAAACAGGTAAGAAAACCTCGCCGCGTTACTTCAGTCGCTCTTGACTGGTTCTGGCGCCTGTGCTGTAAATGTGGGGCTGCTTTAGCGAGATGGAGAGCCTGCGTTTGCTGCCGACACTTGTTCCTGCAGTTGTACCCCCGAGTTCATGGCTGCCGTCGCTTACAAGGGACAGGGTGCAGCAGGACTCAATCAGAGCCATCACTCTCCCGGGCAGCAGGAGGAGGGAATGTTGTAAATTGCTATCCTGGGCTGGCAGTGATGGATTTTGGGGAACCCCTTTGACAGGGGGTCAGAAGCGAGGGTTTGCAGACAGGGAAGTGAACTCTCTCTTCCTTGTAGGATACTCTACTGCCTTGATTTGATTTGATTTATTATTGTCACGTGAGTTAGCATATGGTGCGAAGTATTGTTTCTCGCACGCTACGCAGACAAAGCATACCGTTCATAGAGAAGGAGAGGAGAGAGTGCAGAGTGTAGTGTTACAGCCGTAACTAGGGTGTGGAGAAAGATCAGCTTAATACAAGGTAGGTCCATTCAGAAGTCTGACAGCAGCAGGGAAGAAGCTGTTCTTGAGGCAGTTGGTGCGTGGCCTCAGACTATTGTACCTTTTTCCCAACGGAAGAAAGTGGAAGAGAGAATGTCTGGGGTGCAAGGGGGTGGGGTGGGGGGGGAGGTGGGGGCGGTGTCCTTAATTCTACAGTCATGTTGGTGAGTGTTTCTAAACTCTGTACGTGGATTTTAAGTTGCCAAGAGCATTAAACCTACATTTTTGCGCCCTGCTGCCACTCTTGAACTCCGGGTCTCAGCCTCCAGCTGTGTCATTGGATTTCGGCACCTGCTTGGACCAGTCTGCATATGCAGGCGGGGATATTGCGGGCCATCTTGTGTGGCCCTATTGTGTTGGCAGGAGACACAGAGGGCTAGAATTTTCCAATCCTGTTTCTGTCACAATGTGAACTGAAGACCGTTAATCCAGTATTTATACCTGGGCTGGATTCTGACAGATACCTCGAGAGCATTTTCTGGGCAAATTGAAGATTAATACGCAGGCTCTTAGCGATTACTTTTTGAAGCAGTCTATGTTGGTTTGTTTCAGAGATACAGCAGGTCTTGAAGTAAAGATTCGGATCTCTATTTAAGATCAAAATCCACACTTGGTATCAGATAGTTCATTTTGCGTGACAGAAATGCAGAATGTGTTACTCGTGATGCTGCAGAGGGGTTCAGATGACCGTTATAAACCGAGCTTCAGTCGTGTAGCTTGTACTTGTTGAAGGCCTTGCCGAGATGTTTGAAGACAAGTGCTCCTACTTTCCTTGATCAAAGTTTACCCCCCAGCCAACAAAATCAAAACTGACAAATGTTGTGCATTGCTGTATGTAAGGCATTGCGGTGTACGAATTAGCTGCCTGAGAATAACGATGGCTGTGTGCCAGAATTTGTTTCTGAGGCTGTGGGGTACTTGAGGCATCTCCAGAGTGTGGACTGGGCTCTGTGAATGTGACTTCTCATATTTTGTAGAGCTGGAGATGTGCTGGAGTGGAATCACAATGAGGGTAGCTTGTGATAGTGTGGCAAGAAAGTATTTCATTGAATCCCCACAGTACAGAAGGAGACCATTCAGCCCATCAAATCTGCACTGTCTCTCTGACAGAATGTCTTTCCCAGGTCCTCTTCCCCTGCCATTTACCATGGCCAAACCATCCAACCTACACATCTTTGGACACCAAGGGGCAACTTAGCATGGCCAGTCAACCTAACTGCAGTGAGGCCGGGCAGGAGAGGTGGAGGGGGGGGTAATCTTTCCCAAGGTGGGGGTGGGGAGGAGATCCCCGGGATGAGAGATGCAGGGGGGTTGATCCAGGGCCGGGGGCGAGAGATGTGGGGGAGGAAGACCCCTGGGTGGGAGAATGGAAGGGGACGGGCGGGGATAAGGACGCCCAGGGAGTTGGGATGTAGGAGGCTTCCGGGGTGGGAGAGGGGAGGAGGAAGTTCCCGGGGTGGGAGAGGGGGAGGAGGAGGCTCCTGGGATTTGGGGGGGGGGAGGAGGAAGTTCCCGGGGTGGGAGAGGGGGAGGAGGAGGCTCCTGGGATTTGGGGGGGTGGGGAGGAGATCCCTGAGGTTGGGGGGGGGGGGGGTGCGTGGAGGAGGCGGTCCCTGTTGTGGGGGGGGGGGGGGCAGGGGGGTTGAGGTGGGGTGGGGGGGAGGCCCCCAGGATGGGATGCCAATGGGGCGGAAGTGGGGGAAGTATCTGGGGTAGGAAAAGGGGGAGGGCGGAATGGCGGGTGGGGTGGGGCAGGGCGGGAGGTCCCCGGGGTGGGAGCGGTGAGGTCATCGTGCCCCCAGCTGTAAACAAATGGCAGACAGCATCAAGAAAATGTTCCAGATATATAGCTGCGAGTTGTATCTCGGGGAACGGTTTACTAATATTTAGAAACAAACATAAGAGCAACTAATTCTGATCCAAATACTGAGCCGTGTGATGGAGCTAAGAGGACTGCATATATGGCTGTAACATTTAAAGTAAGAATGCTGGCAAGCAAACTAGACCACGAACACATTGTGACTGCGTTGAAATGAATGTGCTCATTGTAATCGAGGAATGCCAAGACTGCGCTGATTTGTCTCTGTACAACTTTTAAAGGTATTTGATGATAGTCATCACCCTGCTTCTGTCCTTTGTCCGCTTTTAGACTCGACAAAAGATCGCAGTCTTGTTTCTAAATCAGCTGGCTGGTTGTTGCGATATATTTGAACTGCTTATCAGAGCTGCGTTGAGAATAGCGAGTTTTGCTCAAAGGCGTATCAGTTTCTCCCACAGGGGCGGCATGGTGACACAGTGGTTAGCACTGCTGTCCTCCCAGTGCCAGCGACCCGAATTCGATTCCTGGCCTGGGGTCACTGTCTGTGCGGAGCCTGCACATTCTCCCCATGTCTGCGTGGGTTTCCTCCGGGTGCTCCGGTTCCCTCCCATGGCCTGAAAGACGTGCTGGTTAGGGTGTGTGTTAGCCACGCTAAATTCTCCCTCAGTTTTCCTGAACAGGCGCTGTCGGAGTGTGGTGGCAACAGTAACTTCATTGCAGTGTTAATGTAGACCTACTTGTGACACTATAAATAAACTTTAACTTTTAAACTGACTGTTAGAGGGGGAATGTGTGTTTGGGCCTAGATTTTGTTTTTGAAACTTCCCTGAAGGATATTTTGGGATTATTGCAATGCAGTTCACAGGGTGGCAGCTGTTTGAAATGGGACCCTTATTTATTACACTATATTGTTCACAGCCCTCCCAAAATAGCGAATAATTTCACAGTATGGAGCAGCTCTGCAATTAGCAGACTAACTCATTTCACATGGGCTTAATATAGTCATGTGTACGCCTGGGCTGTTACAGTCTCGTTTCAAGCTAGGTTTGGATCAGTATTTCTCAGCTTGTTGGCCTCAAGAGTGACTGAGACTAATGTGTTTTTCAAGCATTTTGTGGCAGTTGTCATGCGGCATGATGGCCCAGTGGTTAGCGCTGCTGCCTCACGGTGCCAGGGACCCAGGTTCAATTCCCAGCTTGGGTAACCGTCTGCGTGGAGTTTGCACATTCTCCCCGTGTCTGCGCGAGTTTCCTTTGGGTGCTCTGGTTTTCTCTCACAGTCCAATGATGTGTGGGTCAGGCGGATTGGCCATACTAAATTTCCCCTTAGATTTGATTTATTAGTGTCACATGTATTAGTATACAGTGAAAAGTATTGTTTCTTGCATGCTATACAGACAAAAGCGTACCATTCACAGAGAAGGAAAGGAGAGAGTGCAGAATGTAGTGTTACAGTCATAACTAGGATGCAGAGAAAGAGCAACTTAATACAAGGTCCATTTAAAAATCTGATGGCAGCAGTGAAGAAGCTGTTCTTGAGTTGGCTGTACATGATCTCGGACTTTTGTATCTTTTTCCTGATGGAAGAAGGTGGAAGAGAGAATGCCTGGAGTGCGTGGGGTCTTTAATTATGTTGGCTGCTTTGCCGAGGCAGCAGGAAGTGTAGACAGTGTCAGTGGATGGGAGGCTGGTTTGTGTGATGCAGCAGGCTTCATTCACAACCCTTTGTAGTTTCTTGCGGTCCTTGGGCAGAGCAGGAGCCATACCAAGCTGTGATACAACCAGAAAGAATGGTGCATCTGTAAAAGTTGGTGAGAGTCGTAACAGACATGCCAAATTTCCTTAGAAGTCTTTTCCTGAAAAGGTAGTGGAAGTAGATTCTTTGAATATTTTTAAGGTGGAGGTCAATATATTCATGGTAAACAAGAGCACGATAGGTTACCAGGTGTAGGTGGGATGCAGGCTGAGGTTATATTCAGAATAGCTTTGATCTTATTAAATGGTGGAGAGGCTCAAGGGGCGGAATGGCCAACTCCTGTTCCTTGTTTGCATGTAGTTAGAGTGCACCATCAAGGGCTCTCCAACTCATTTGTTGAACTTTCATTTAATTAATTGATTTTTTTTGCACCAGAAGAGCATGTAAGGAGACACTGGGCAATTGTGGTGGGTCGTGGCCCAACTGCTTGCCTGTCTTTCGTGGTTACACCCATGCCTGGGTGCTCTTGGAGGAGGAGCACATGATGTTCACTTGGATGTTTGAGACCTTTCGCAATGGTTGGGTGCTGCAGGGGCTGGATTGCCTTATCACTCTCAGTGATGTTTTAATGCAAGTTTCTTTTGATTTCTTCTTTGCTTTTAGTGTCCCTTCAAGAGATGGTTAATTATTTACTTTTGTTTATTGATTCTCAAAAGGATGTGAAGAGACACTGTTCCTTTCAAATGAGGCACTTAGCTGATTGGCCAGAAACTCTGTAAAGAGACACTTATTGACACTGGTGATAGGCTGTAGCGTTAGGAGGTACGTGTTTGTAATATTTCATCTGTGAACAAATCCAAAGATTAAATTCTGGTTTCCCTCACCAACTGACTATCAGAGGTTTAACTATCTCGTTGGCCTCTTCAGATGGACAGTAGCATTATGCACAGAGGGGCAGGTCTGACTGCCCTGACCAAAGCTGACACCACCAAATTGGTCAGCTCATCATTTAACTCATTCGAAAGCTTGTTCGGTGTTGCTGTTGCCAATTGGCTGTTGCGTTTGTCCATTATACAGAGATTCCTCAGCCAAGGTGAGGCATTGGCTGTACGTCACCTAAGGAGACTCTGAGAGGTGCTATATAAATGCAAGCCTGCCTTTATCCAATGAAAGGAGTGGAGATTCCTTCTCAACTACCCATTAAGAAATAAAAAAAAATTTGTGTTAATATAACCTTGATATAGCCGGGACCAGTGGGAACACTTGCAATGTGGAAATTAGTAAATATGGCAGAATGTGAGCCTTTGTGTATTTTAATATTACACCCGAAATGTCCACACAATGGGTGAGTCTGTAGCCAGGACTGTACTCTACTTCCTGTACCTAATTAATTCATGAGCTTGTCTGGAGTGTTTACTTCGAAAGGCTCCAGAAATCTGCAGGTGGGCTTTTGGAACCTTAGCTAATCTGTACCAAAAATAGAAGTGGAGATATGTCTCAAAATAATTGCGGCCGAAGTAATTTTTGCAAAATGTTTGCGTACAGGACGGGATACTGACTTAAATTTACTTGCCTGCTGACGTTGTACATCTTCTGTACCAGTTGTACACAAGTTCTGCGCAAGTCTTTTTGGACCTTAAAAATTGTCCTAGCCAGCCTCCAAAAACCTGGCTGACCCAAAACATTGCTGTCTGTATCCTCCTTGCGCCAAGTCCCATTCATCTATCCGCTCCTCAACTCACTGAACCACATTGCTTACTGATCCAATAATGCCTCAATTTATTTATAATCTCACATCTACACCTTCAAATCCCCCTCATCTCTCTCCTCAGAGCGGCACAGTGGTTAGCACTGCTGCCTCACAGCGCCAGAGACCGAGTTTGATTCCCAGCTTGGGTCACTGAGTTGATTTGATTTTGTTATTGTCGTATGTGTTGGTATTCAGTGGAAAGTATTGTTACTTGCATGCTATATGGACAAAGCATACCATTCATAGAGAAGGAGAGGAGAGAGTGCAGAAATGTAATGTTATAGTCATAGAGTGTAGAGGAAGATCAGCTTTATCGTAGAATCATAGAACCCTACAGTGCAGAAAAAGGCCCTTCGGCCCATCAAGTCTGCATCGAACACAATCCTACCCCCTTATCCCTACATATTGTACTCACTAATCCCTCTAACCTACGCCTCCCTGAACACTAAGGGGCAATTTTAGCATGGCCAATCAACCTAACCCGCGCATCTTTGGACGTGGGAGGGAATCGGAGTACCCAGAGGAAACCCACGCAGACACGAGGAGAATGTGCAAACTCCACACAGACAGTGACCCGAGCCGGGAATCGAACCCAGGGCCCTGGAGCTGTGAAGCAGCAGTGCTAACCACTGTGCTACCGTGCCGCCCACTAATGTGAGATAGGTCCATTCAAAAGTCTGATGGCAGCAGGGAAGAAGCTGTTTTGTGCTGAGTCTGCACCCCCAACCCATGTCTGCGTGGGTTTCCTCCAGGAAGCTTCGGTTTCCTCCCACAGTCTGAAAGACATGCTGTTTAGTTGCATTGGCCATGCTAAATTCTCCCTCAGTGTACCTGAACAGGCACCGAGTGTGGCAACCAGGGGTTTTTCACAGTAACTTCATTGCAGTGTTGATGTAAGCCTACTTGTGACATAATAAATAAACTTTAAACTCTCTGATCCTGAAACTAACTCCACTTGTACAGCTCTCCACAAACTCAATGTTCTTCAAGTCAGACCTCTTGTGAATCCTCCTCTTCCGTCACTGTTGGTTGCGGTGTCTTCATCCATCTAAAGTCACTTTCAGTAGGTTACTTGAATTGAAACAATGTGCAGAGAAGGGTTATGGGGAAAAGGCAGGAGGACATAACGTAAGAACTTGAAGCAGGAGTAGGCCATCTCACCTCTCGAGCCTGCACGGCCACTCAATAAGATCATGGCTGATCTTTTCATGGACTCAGCTCCACTCACCCGTCTGCTCACCATAACCCTGGAATGGCATGAAGTCAAGATGCTCGTTTGGGGAGCTGGTGCAGACACGATCAGCCAAGTAGCTGCCTGCTGCCCCATAACAGTTCCGTGATGTTGTGAAGCTCTAGAATTCCTGCCCGTGGAGGAGGCAGTGGTGTAGTGGTAATGTTACTGGACCAGTAATCCCAAAGCCCAAGCTATTGTTCTGGGGACACTGGTCCAAATCCCACCATGGCAGCTGGTGGAACTTAGATTCATTTAGTAAGTCTTTCTGATCCTTTTTGCATTCTTCATGGGACGTGACCATCAGTGGATGGGCCAACATTTATTGCCCATCCCTGAAACCCTTGAGAAGCTGGTGACGAATTGCCACCTTAAGCAGCTACAATCCTTGAGGCGTAGGAACACTCAACGCTGCTGCTGGGAAGGGAATCCCCGGACTTTGACCCAGTGACGATGAAGGAGCTGTGATTAGTGAGGTGAATGGAGACAGTAGTTTGTGACACAGTGCGTCTTTCCTTTAGTGTCTTTGATTCTGCTTGCTTGAAATTTTATTAAAATTGTACGTGCCAAAGCTTTACGATCTGATTGCAAGAGCTGTGTGACCTGAGGGAAATATTGGAAGTGGCTTTGTGGATTGGAAATGAGTCAAAGTTCTCACACGGGCGTTAATTTCAGCACAATTTTTTCGGTCCCACTCTCCCAGTCCAAGTTTTACTCCCACATGACTTGCATCAATTTAAAGTTTCAATGTTGGCCCATGTCGAGTGCAAGAAAGCCGTGCCTGTGTCAGCAAGTCCGTCAGCCTGTTGCAGATTGTCAGAAGGAGTAATTAAAGGGAAAGCAGATTGGGTAATTAAATTAATCACTTTAACATTTAGGTTTAACAATCCTTAAACAAATATATAATTTGGGCCTTCCCAGGTCACGATGGGTTTATGACTGCTTCTCGGTGATGTAGCCTTGAGGCATATTAAGTGGAGCAGTAAATGTACTTAATTTGAACTGGCAATGAATTTGCCATTATCCTGCATAAATGGAAGTTATTTTTGCCCCTGGAGATAAGATAATAATCCCTGGATAATCATCACTTTATTCTCGAATTCCTATTTGCAAGATAAAATCAAGGTGATGACTATGCGGGGGGAGCGGGCTTGCCTCTCTGCATGATTCACACACAGCTCTGTGCAGTCGCATTGTAATGTGACCTGAGCTTTTAATGGTCATTCCTCCTGCAGTCACGCGATGTGAAGCAGTGTGGCGGAAGCACCACAACGTTGGGGCAACATTGTCCAAATGGAAGGATTGTGTGTAATGTAGAGGGCTACCTGTCTCTACACTCTAAAACACTAACACAAAGACTGCTAAATCTGGTCATGTTAAAATCCGCCCCTGTAACTTGTAGTAGAATATTTCATCTAAAAGCTGAAACCTTGGGGCTGAATTGTTCAGGAGTTCTCAAACTTGAGTTCTGACGAAGGGTCATCCAGACTCAAAACATGTTGGCTCTGTTCTCTCACAGATGCGTTAGACCCGCTGAGATTTTCCAGCATTTTCTCCTCTTGTTTTCAGTTTCAGCATCCACAGTAATTTGCCTTTATCTTAGGTGGTTGTGTACTGTTACTTAGATCTAACCTTTTTACATACCTACACAGTTATTTCCTTTTAAATACCCTACTGCTGAACGTGTGTCTCCTAAGTCATTACAATTTACAAATTACAGGTTACACATGCCATTAATAATAATTGTTTCGTAACCATTAATGTGACAGATGATTTGTTTGTTGGAACCTCCTCCAGCGTGCAACTTTGCATTTCCCACCCTGCTCTCAAGTGTCAGTGGTGGCAAAGTGGGAGTTGTGGGAGGGAAGATGGTGAAGAGAGTGGACAGGGAGGGGGGGATGACCCGGGAGAATGTCAGGAGAGGGCGAAGCAGTGAGTGGGAGGTTCAAGGAGGGGAGATGGTGAGCAGAGGGTTGGGGAGAAGAGACTACCTCAAAAGGTGCCTGTACCCCACTTTGGAAACCACTACTAAATTCAATCAGCATTATTGCTGGAAGGACTTGAGTTCAAATATACCACAAGTCGATTGGATCTTGCTGCAGATATATTGTCCCTATATCACTTTGGTGACTGTGAAAAGCTTTGGGCTAAGGAAAGATATTATGAAAAATAGATTTGTTTATAATGTATTAGGTGATGGTGGACACCCTGGTGAATAAAGGGACGAGAGATAGAATAATTGCATTTTAATTTGTCACTATCAAAGTGTGAATTGGGTGTAGTGATTCCCAGCCCAATTCCTAATGGACTACATCACAGGGTCTTTATGGTTAATGAGATAGTAGATGCTTTGCTGTTGATTTCCCAATATTCTTTAGATTCTGGAGAGGTTCCCTCAGACTGGAAAGTAGTGAATATAACACCTCTATTCAAGGGCAGGAGGCAGAAAACAGGCATGTAAAGACTAAACATCTGTTGTGTGATTTCTGGAACTCAGAAGGTAGAGGAAGTGGGTTCATTGAATATTGTTAAGACATGAGTAGATAGGTTGTTGTTGGACAAGGGAATCAAAGGCTATTGGAGATAGATGGGAACATGGAACTCCATGTAGAAAGATCAGCCATGATCTTATTGAGTGGCAGAGCAGGCTCGAGGGACCAAATGAAAAATAAAAGTTTATTTATTGTCACAAGTAGGCTGACACTAATGCTGCAATTGAGTTACTGTGAAAATCCCCTAGTCGCACACTCCGACACCTGTTCAGGTACACTGAGGGAGAATTTAGCATGGCAATGCATCAAGCCAGTACGCCTTTCGGATTGTGGGAGGAAATCGGAGCACCCGGAGGAAACCCATGCAGACATGGGGAGAATGTGCAGACTCCGCACAGACAGTGACCCAAGCCGGGAATTGAAGCGGGATCCCTGGTGCTGTGGGGCAGCAATGCTAACCATTGTGCCACTGTGCTGCCCTATTTTGGCCCCTATGGCTCCTATTTTCCACGTTTGTACGTGTGTTCGTAATGCAACGCTGCTGAAATCCACCGTGAACCTTCTACAGCGTACGTGGCTTCCAAGCATTTTCCAACTAAAGACTGCAGTTATCACTGCAACATAGTTGATGTGAAAATGTACTCAGATTGATTCTGGCTGTTTGTGGATATAATGAGCTAGCTGACGCCAAAGGCCACGCAAAGGGCAATAATGAATTTTAATTGTCTATTGTCCACCTGCTTATTGCACATCCGGTTCTCGGTTAGCCACTGTGGCTGATGGGTGTGTTCATTTATTTTTGACTCTTGATTTATTTTTGCCTTATTGGATTGATTTTAAAATGTGATCTTTCCCCCAGATTTCTCCCCTTCCTCAGGTCCTGAGGTTGGGAGCTCACCGGGTAATGGCACCGTTTATCCAGTGTATCATTTTATTTAGACGATCTCTTTGAGAGAGCGAAAATTCGTGCCCATACCTCTCCATAATATTTACTTCCCCGTTTGTTCTGTTGACATCCTGAGGAGCTCAATTCACCAAGATTTATGAAAATACAAATTAGGAGTAAGCCACTTGAGCCTGCTCTGCCATTCAGTAAGGTCATGGCTGATCTGATTGTCACCTCAACCCCACATTCCTGCTTGCCCCCAATAACCTTTCTCCCCCTGCCCCCTTGTTAATCAGTAAAATGTCTAGCTCTGCCGTAAAAATATTCAAGACTGAGCTTCCACTGATTTTTGAGGAAGTATGTCCGGGGACTCTCGACCCTCTGAGAAAGAGGTTTCTCCTCATTGCCACCTGGGCAGGGCGGCACGGTAGTACAGTGGGTTAGCACTGCTGCTTCACAGCTCCAGGGTCCTGGGTTCGATTCCCGGCTCAGGTCTCTGTCTGTGTGGAGTTTGCACATTCTCCCTGTGTCTGCGTGGGTTTCCTCCGGGTGCTCTGGTTTCCTCCCACAGTCTAAAGATGTGCGGGTTAGGCTGATTGGCCATGCTAAGAAATTGCCCCTTAGTATCCAGGGATGCGTAGGTTAGAGGGTACAATATGTAGGGATATGGGGGTAGGGCCTGGGTGGGATTGTGTTTGGTGCAGACTCGATGGGCCGAAGGTCCTCTTTCTGCACTGTAGGGTTCTATAATTCTATGATTAAATGAGTGACCCTTTTTTAAACAGTGACCCCCTAGTTTTGTATTCTCCCATAAGAGGAAATACCCACTCCACACCCACGCTGTCAACGTCTCTCTGGATCTTAAAGGTTTTGATGAAGTTACCTCTTATTCTTCTGAACTCAAATGGACACGAACCTAACTTGTTCATCCTTTTCTCATAAGGCAACCCACCCATTTCTGGAATTAGTCTAGTAAACCTTCTCCAAATTGCTTCAACGCATTTGCACCTTTCCTTAAATAAGGGGACCAGTACTGTACGCGTTACTTTAGATATGGTCTTGCCAGTGCCCTGTATAACTGAAGCATAGCTTCTCTACTTTTATAATCAGTTCTCCTCACAATGAATGATAACATTCTGTTTGTTTTCCTAATTACTTACTACCCTTTCCGATTCATTTATTTGAGTGGTTTGAACAGTGGAGATATTGTGAATTCCGATATTGCTATCTATCCTTTAAACACCTTCAATATATTTCGCTTCGTTATGTTATCATCACAGTTTGGGTCAATTGGGCTTTGTTTTTCTATGAAGAAATGGGTGGATTGCGAATTCTGATCCCCAAAATACTCGTCAGATCTCGGATTTCCATTTGTATTATACGTTAAGAGCAGTCTTGTATGGAATGTGTAGCTCCTGTCAGTACCTTGTCTGCTTCCTGTCACACATGTGCTCTGTCATAGTACTATAAAATATTTATCTCTCTGATTTGGGGTCAGCAGTGTTACAACATTACCATAACCCAAACTGTGACTGACTTATTCTCCTGTGGTCCTAACCACTGTATAATGTTCAGATTGAGTACATAAGGACATAAGTAGGCTATCTCACTCAATGAGATTCTGGGTGATGGATCTCCAAGGACGATCGATCTCCAAATAACGGTGATTTTCTAAGTGATGTAGGATGATTTGAGACGTGAGACCTGAGCTAACTACCTCTGGGACGTGATTGAATGCCCTTCAGTGTAGGTTTTGGTGGCCTTGGTTTAACTTCTTCTGCTTTTCTGCATCTCATTGCTATCTTCGCTTCCTGTTGATCTTGCGTCTTTTGTGTTCAGCCAGGAAGTTGTTATGGGCTGTGTCCAAGGTGTAATAGTGTTGCTGATTGGGAAGCACATCCTGTTCCCGTATCCAAAGAGATATCCAGAGTGCTGCTTAGTCATCACAAGATACTCATCAACAGCGAGCAATTCACTAAACTCGTGACAACAGACTGTCCGAGGACTTGATTGACCTTGAGAGTATTTTTCAGTTAAAAATGATGTGAACACAAAAGCCCCTCAAAAAAAGCCTTAGTATTTTAACTTGACGATTTGCAGGCCAATTTACTTGCTAAAGTTGAAGTGTGGATTGAGATGCCAATTGTAACATTGTTGATATGGTTGCTGAGTTGAAGTTTGCAAGAAGTGTTAGCCTTGGCCCTGAACTCTTGTGTTCACCTCTGTGTCAGAAGGTCGTGGGTTAAAGTCGCACTCCGGAAACCTGAGCACACTTTGGTCCTTCAGTGCAGTACTGAAGGAGTGCTGCAGTGTCTGAGATTCATGTCAAGGATCTCACGACACCATTTGAAGAGGAGCAAGGGAATTCTCCCCAATATGCTGCACAATATTAATCCCTCGAGCAGCATCATTAAAGGTAGATGATATGGTCAGCTGATCATAAGAACATAAGAAATAGGAGCAGGAGTAGGCCATCTAGCCCCTCGAGCCTGCCCCGCCATTCAATAAGATCATGGCTGATCTGTCGTGTCTCAGTTCCACATTCCCGCCCTCTCCCCATAACCCTTAATCCCCTTGCCTACCAAAAACCTATCTATCCACGTCTTAAATATATTTAGCGAGGTAGCCTCCACCACTTCAGGCAGAGAATTCCAGAGATTCACCACCCTTTGAGTGAAGAAGTTCCTCCTCAACTCCGATCTAAACTGCGCCCCCCCCCCCCTTATCTTGAGGCTGTGCCCTCTAGTCCTGCTGTCCTTTCTGAGCGGGAAGAACCTCTCCACCTCTACCCTATCCATCCCCTTCATCATCTTATACGTCTCAATAAGATCCCCCCTCATCCTTCTAAACTCTAACGAGTATAAGCCCAGTCTATTCAGCCTCTCCTCATAGCTCAACCCCCTCAACTCCGGTATCAGCCTAGTGAACCTCCTCTGCACTCCCTCCAAGGCCAATATATCCTTGCGCAAGTGCGGCGACCAAAACTGCACACAGTACTCCAGCTGCGGCCTCACCAGTGCCCTGTACAGTTGCAGCAAGACCTCCCTACTTTTATATTCAATCCTCCTCGCTATGAAGGCCAGCATCCCATTTGCCTTCTTGATCACCACTGATCCTCACACCATTTGGTTACATTGCCTAGTGAGTCAGCTGACCCTCATACAGGGGATCTAGATGTGTGTAATTTGACTGCCATGTTTCCTTATTTCGCTCCAGCTGAAAATCTTTGCCCCAGAAGGCTGTGGAAGCTCAATCATTGAGCACGTTCAAGACAGAAATCATAGATTTCTGGAGACCAATGATATCAAGGAATATGCAGATAGTACAGGAAAGTGGTGGTGGGGCAGATGATCAACCATGATTAAGTTGATGGCACAGCAGGCTCGATGGGCCAATTGGCCTACTCTTGTTCCTATGTTCAAGAATGATGTTTTTAGAAGGTGTTTTATTGCCTGTAAAGGTACCTTGGGATATTCTGAGGTTGTGAAAGGTGTTATATAAATGCAAAGATAAAGACAAAATACTGTGGATGCTGGAATCTGAAACAGAACAGAAAATGCTGGAGAAGTTCAGCAGGTCTGACAGCGTCTGAGGAGAGAGAATAGAGCCAACATTTTGAATCGGGATGACCCTTCATCAGAGTTATTCTCCAACAGCGCTAACCGCTGCCACCATGCTGCCAACTGTTCATCTGTCAGTAAGGATCTTCAGTTGCAAGCAATAAAAGTACTAACTTCACAAAGTAAATCAAAGTAAAAGTTTTAATAAAGAAACTTCATTCAGACAACGCCCTGGGCCACACAAACTTCTCTCAATCCCCATCTGCCTTCTATTTATTTCGGGTCAGCTGGCCAGCTGATCCTGACACCATTTTGCCATTGGTTACATTGCCTAGTGGGTCAGAAGGGGATTGTGAGAAGTTTGTGTGGCCCAGGGCATTGTCTGAATGTTGATGTAATGAAGTTTCTTTATTACTCATAGCATGTTACCATTGGTTGCATTATAACATAAACCAACCGAGTTTTAGAATGAGTCCTGGTAATACTTGGAGCAAGAGCTTCTGATGCATGTTGCGAAGTATACAGAGTGCATCCATCACTGTGGACACTTAGTCATCAAGTGAATCTGAAACTGGAGCCCCTCCCTCCACTGGGACAATTGGGAGATGTCCTCTGATACATGGTTGTAGGGGTGAGAGATGATTAATTCTGCAGGTCTGACAAACCGTGAACCTTTGTTTAGAGGCCCCACTCCCCACCCAGCTGGGGCACTTAATACCGCTGAGGCTTGAAACAATCTTGTTTGGTGTGGTGTGGTGTGGCTGGTGATTACAGAGCAGTGTGCAGCAGGTATGCTTTGGGATTGTTTTGGGAACGCATCAGTGGAAATATTCTTCAGACTACATCCCTGCCCTTTGATGTGATTTCTCCGCACTGAGGGGAAAAAGGAGATTATCAGTTTCCTTTTAAACTGGATTGCCTCCTACCTTTTGAAGTGAACTTTCAGTTGTGTTGTGGTAACTACATGGTTTGTTAATGAGTTGCAATCACTGTTTAATTTTGTATTCGTGTTGCTGTGTAATCAGTTTAGCTTTTCACAGCTGCAGTCATTGTGCCAAGGCATAAACTTGTTGGGAAGTAATCATGTTTTCTAGAAATATGCTATTAAATGAATGTTTGCATTGTTGTGAAGATGTCACATAATGATCAACTCCCCTCTCTAGCTTTCTTTTCTCGTCCTCTGTTCCTTGTCTGCTTTCCTCCTGATAAATTCTTTCCTTCAAATAAAATGTTTTGTGTAGCAAAAAGAAAGTGCCTGTTTTTCCTCAGTATTTTGGTAGCAGCTCACCTCACAAGTCATCATGTGGTCCTGATCACATACAGCCTGTCGGCTATTTGTTGATTTGACACATTGCATTCAAACGAAACATACATGGGAGTATAGTCTTTGTGGATTCAACATTCATCTGTTCTTAGTTCCCTAGCCAGCACCCCACCTTCAATTCAATGTTTCCCTTCCCTTTACTCGGTCTCTTGGAGTTTTATCAATAGGGACCATCGAGAATGGGCGGCACGGTAGGACAGTGGTTAGCACTGCTGCTTCACAGCTCCAGGGTCCTGGGTTCGATTCCCGGCTCGGGTCACTGTCTGTTATAGAGAGTTTGCACATTCTCCTCGTGTCTGCATGGGTTTTCTCCAGGTACTCCGGTTTCCTCCCACAGTCCAAAGATGTGTAGGTTAGGTTGATTGGCCGTGCTAAGAAATTGCCCCTTAGTATCCGGGGATATGTAGGTTAGAGGGATTAATGGGTATAATATATAGGGATATGGGGGTAGGGCCTGGGTGGGATTGTGTTCGGTGCAGACTCGATGGGCCGAATGGCCTCTTTCTGCACTGTAGAGTTCTATGATCTATGAAAATAAAAGCAAGGAGGCTATGTTCAACTTGTATTGAAGACTAGTGTCCTGTTCTGGGCTTGTTAAGAAGAATGTGAAGGCTTTAGAGAGCGCAGAAAAGATTTGCGGGAGTTTGGAGAAGTTTGTCTTGAAGGGAAGTCCCAGAGGAGATTTCGTCAATCAAAATCATGAGGGGTCTCGTCAAGAAAAACTGTTCCCATTGGTGGAAGGGTAATTGACAAAAACGCAATAGCGACATGAAGGAAGACTTTCACACAGTGAATGGTTGGGATCTGGAATACGTTGCCTGAGCGTGTGATGAGGCATTGAGGAGGGAATTGGACTATTATCTGAAAAGGAAGATGTGCAGGGCTATGTGGAAAAGATAGAGGAACAGCACTAGTTGAGTTGTTCCTTTAGAAAGTCCTCGCAGAGGTGACAGGCTGAATGGCCTTCTCATAGAAGTGTAAAAGGAGGCCATTTGGCCCATCGAGCCTGCACCAACAATCCCGCCCAGGCCCTATCCCCGTGACCACCCCATGTATTTACCCTGCTAATCCCCCTAGCACTAAGGGTCAATTTAGCACAGCCAGTCAACCTAACCAGTACATCTTTAGCCTGTGGGAGGAAACCGGAACATCCAGGGGAAGCCCACGCAGACAACACTGTTACACGAACAGTTTTATGTTTTGATGCGGATAGATGCACTAACTTATATTTATGTCGTGCTTTCAGCGTCAGTCTCCCAAGGCCTTGAACAGTGGGGCTAGGCAAGAGAACTGCAGACATAGTCAGTGAGATAACTTTCGATTTTTGATGATGGAGAGGTGAATGGGGAGCTGGGTGGTGGGGGTGCTACTTGCTTACTTTATAGAGGAAAATGAAGGAAGACTTGGGCAATTGTGTGAAGGTGATGGAATGGGTTGAGGGAGGCAACAATGGGGACCATTTTGAAATAAAGGACAGGGGCAATATTGCCTGAAGAAAGGGCGTTGAGGAGAAGGACAGTGAACATTGAGTCATCGGAAGGAAGTTGTGTGTTTAGGAGGGAGTTGAGCACAGAAGAGGATGAAGAAACTGAATCTTCAGAGAGCTGTCATTGAGGGGGGTTGACAGATCAATTATTCTAATCGTACTGGCGACTATTGCTATTGGAAATACTGGTTAAAAAGAGGAGAGCGGAATAGAAGGGAAAATTACTGCTTTGTCGAAGAAGGTATTGACGCTGTGATTATTTTTTTTTGAAGTGGAGCCTCTGTGCATTGGGAGTCCTGCAGATCATTTGCTACATTTCATATTTCCTGAACTTGCCTTATTGACCTGGTGGCCCTTGCGGTATTTAAACAGCTGGAAGTCCTAGCACTGAGCACGTGTAAAATAAATCACAGTTTAGGCTGTTAAGAGAAAAGTCATTTGTTTAAAACCAAAAATGAGAAAACACAGGGAACGTTGGGTTATTGACCTTACTGGTTTTTGCTGTTTTAAGCATGGGGCAAGTTAAGGAGGTACAGACTTGCCTTACTGCATCCTCACCCTGGTTGGCTGGTGGCAAGTTGTACAGAAAGAGGCAATCTGCCCTTGCTGACCCGAGAGTGCTGTGACACTTCAGTTGCACAGAGCCTGAGTTGGAACCCATCTGGAGTAAATGCATTTGGCCCAGGGCATCATGAAGGGCATATTGACCTTTGAGGGGGGTGCTGCACAGATTGGTCAGCAAGGTACCAGAACTTGTGTGTTATATTAAGCGGACAGCCTGCATGAATCTGATTTGTATTCCTTTCAATGTAGAAAACGAAGGGACGTTCTAGAACATAAGAACTAGGAACAGGAGTGAGTCATCTGGCCCCTCGAGCCTGCTCCGCCATTCAATAATGGCGGTGTATATGGATTTAGTGGTGTATATGGATTTTAGCAATGTGCAAACTCCACACAGACAGTGACCCAAACTAGGGATTGAACCCGGGTCCTTGGCACTGTGAAGCAGCAGTGCTAACCACTGTGCCACCCAGTTGTTTCTTTACCTGCCTTGTTACCAGCTCCTTCTGTCTTTCACCAACAGTACATTTTTTTAATCTATTCTCTCCTCTGATCATGGTTCTTCCATTTGATTTATCCCACTTTTCTCAGCCTCTGTGCTTAATTAGAACTTGTTTCATCTCTCAGTTCTGATGAAGAGTGGTCACTATAGAATTTTCTCCCCACAGATGCTGCGTTTTCAGCATTTTCTGTTGTTTCTGCTTTCCAGCAGCTATAGATTTCTTCAGTCATTGCAGAGTTTGGGCTGCACATGCGCCGCCCAGGATAATACTTGTATCAACGCTAACTCGCAGCTGCCTTTTATCAGTAAATCAAAGCAAAATGACTCCTTTGGGCAGTGTGCGGATGGGTTGATAATGGAACTGTCTGTGTGACTGGCAGTGTAAGTTGCTGTGGTATTGGCCCTCAGGGAGTGGTCAGCCTAGCAGCTGAGTGGCAGCGGCGGAGCAATGAGCAGATACTGCGTAATAAAACTAGCCCCCAGTCTCTGAACTGCCTGGGGACACAGTGGGAAGGAGGAGAGTGAGGGGTGTGTTGTGTCCAGGGTTAGAAGCCGAGTTCAAGAAGCAAAAGAAAGATGAATGGGAACCAGGGAGGAGGACACCTGTCAAAAGCTCACTTAACTTGAGTACAGACTAATCCAGCTTATAGGAAATTCTACGGATATTTTTTTAAACAAACCCTGCTTGACTCCCAAGGCACTGGAATTTTTAAAGTAGTATTTGTCACTGGTATGATTAAGAGTATCTTTAGGGAGTCTTGCTTTGAGGGCTGGACAATCAGCAATGGTTTTCTTCTTAATCCTGATGTAGACACATAAACTGACTTGGCCTGGGGACAAATTAAACGTGATTGATTTTACACTCATGGATTTCTTTTGTCCCAGTTCCACACTGGCCCATGGCCTAATTTTGGGAATGTTATCATTTGGGTTCTCTGTGGCACTAGCTTAGCTATTGAAGCAGAGAGATACTAGCCAGACCGTGCTGTGGTCTTGTTCCCTTTCCTGATTCCTGTTTCCTCGGGATTATTGGATTATTTTGATCGTGGGATGAGGCGTGACTGGCAAGGCCAACATTCATTGCCCTTGAGAAGGCCCTTGAGTGGTGAGCTGCCATGTTAAACTGCTGCATGCAGTTCATGAAGTTTAGTTATGCCCACAGTATTTTTAGGAAGGGAGCACCAGGATTTTGAACCAGTGACAGTGAAGGAATGGTGATATAGTTCCAAGTCAGGATGGTGTGTGATTTGCACGGAACTTCCAGGTGGTGGTGTTCCCATTTGTCAGCTTCCCCATGTCCTTCTGGGTGATAGAAGTCATGGGTTTGGAAGGTGTTGTCGCAGGAGCCTTGGCGAGTTGCTGCAGTGCATCTTCTAGATGATGTACTGTGCGTCGGTCATGGCGGGAGTGAATTTTTAAGCTGTGCCAATCAAGTGGAGTGCTTTGTCCTGGATGGTGTTGTTGGAATTGCACTTATCCAGGCTAGTGGACAGTGTTCTATCACACTCCTGACCTGTGCAGATGCAGTAAGAAGTCTCACAACACCAATTTAGAGTCCAACCAGTTTATTTGATAGTAATCCCACAAGCTTTCGGAAATGGTGTTCCTTCGTCAGGTGTGTGGAAGGTTCTGATCAGAGACGGGTGTATAAAGACACACACAGTTTACAGAATACTGATTGGAATGTGAGTCTTTACAGCTAACCTGCTATTCAAGTCTTAAAGGTGCAGACAATGTGAGTGAAGATAGCATTAAGCAGAGGTTAAAGAGATGTATATTGTCTCCAGACAGGACAGTAAGTGAGATTTTACAAGCCCAGGCAAGTCATGGGGGTTACAGATAGTGCGACATGAACCCAAGATGCTGGTTGAGACCGTCCTCATGTGTGCGGAACTTAGCTGTCAGTCTCTGCTCAGCGACTCTGCGCTGTCATGTGTCGTGAAGGCCGTCCTGGAGAACGCTTACCCGAAGATCAGAGGCCGAATGCCCGTGACCGCTGAAGTGTTTACCAACAGGAAGGGAACATGTAGATGCAGACAGGCTTTGGGGAATCGGGAGGTCAAAGAGTCATAGAGGTTTACAGCATGGAAACAGCTCCTTCAGCCGAATATGTCCATGCCCCGCTTTTTTAAAAACCTCTAAACTAATACCACATGCCTGCATTTGGCCCATATCCCTCTATACCCATTGTACCCATGTAACTAATTAAATGCTTTTTAAAAGATAAAATTGTATCTGCCTCTACTACTACCTCTAGCAGCTTGTTCCAGACACTCTCTACCCTCTGTGTGAAAAAATTGCCCGTCTGGACTCTTTTGTATCTCTCCCCTCTCACCTTAAAGCTATGCCTTCTAGTTTAAGACTCCCCTACTTTTAGGAAAAGATGTTGACTATGTACTTTGTCTATGCCCCTCATTATTTTATAGACCTCTGTGAGATCGCCCCTCAGCCTCCTACGCTCCAGGGAAAAAGTCCCAAATTATCCAGCCTGTCCTTATGACTCAAACCAACAAGTCCCGGTAGCATCCTAGTAAACCTTTTCTGCACTCTTTCTAGTTTAATAATATCATTTCTATAATAAGGTGACCAGAATTCTATGCAGTATTCCAAATGTAGCCATACCAATGTCTTGTACAACTTCAACAAGACATCCCAACACAAGTATGCAATTTTCTGACCAATGATACTATGCGTGCTGAATGCCTTCTTCACCACTCTGCCCACCTGTGACTCCACTTTCAACAGCTATGAACATGTACCCCTAGATCTCTTCTATAACTCTCCCCAACACCCTACCATTAACTGAGTATCCTGCCTTGGTTTGATCTACCAAAATGCATTACCTTACGTTTATCAAAATTAAACTACATCTGCCATTCATCAGCCCACTGACCCAATTGATCAAGATCCTGTTGCAATTCTAGATAACCTTCCTCACTGTCCATTATACCACCAATCTTGGTGTCATCTGCAAACTTACTAACCATCCCTCCTAAATTCTCATTTTTTTTCCCCCTCTCTCATTTTTTTCTGTAGTGCTTCAGTTTGGGCCTGGGCCAAGTTCAGGCTGAGGCTTACTCATTTCAGGATGGACAGGCTGGGGGTTGCGGTGAGGTAGGGGACCAGCAACACCAGAAGGGAAGACTGGTTTTCACGCAGCAAATGCCAAGAAGGCATTGCCTGGGAGTGTGGCGATGGCTGGCTCAGTTGAAGTATTCAAATGAGAATTGGATTATTATCTGAAAAGGGAGAGTGAGCAGGGATGCAGGAGAAGGTGAGGCAATGGCACGAGATGCATTGCTCATTCGCAGAGCCGATGCAAACATGATGAGTCGAATTGTGTCCCTCTGTGCTGTAACAGTTCTATGATTCTGCAAAGTACCATAACCATTGATGCAAGCATGATGATGCCGTTCCCCACTTCTCACCTAGTATTCTTCACGCACCTTTATGTTCCGCATTAATACATCTAGAATTTGCAGCCCAACTGTCCTTTGCCATTGTTTCTACTCCACATAGGACCATACCTGCTCTACTCTGTGGGCCAGATTCCCCAATCCCACTGCAGTGAATGGAGGACATTTGGCGCTGCAGCGGGGTGTGAATGGCCGTAGGATTCCGGCCTGATCTCATAGAATCGTAGAACCCTACAGTGCAGAAAGAGGCCCTTCGGCCCATTGAGTCTGCACCGACCACAATCCCACCCAGGCCCTACCCCCATATCCCAACACATTTTACTCGCTAATCCCTCTAACCTAAGCACCCTAGTACACTAAGGGGCAATTTTAGCCTGGCCAATCAATCTAACCTGCACATCTTTGGACCGTGGGAGGAAACTGGAGCACCCGGAGGAAACCCACACGCACACGAGGAGAATGTGCAAACTCCACACAGACAGTGACCCGAGCCGGGAATCAAACCCAGGTCCCTGGAGCTGTGAAGCAGCAGTGCTAACCCACTGTGCTACCATACCGCCCATGGTATTCCCTCCTCTCTGACAAATGGATCAACAGCTCCTGAAAAAAATTGTTATTTGTGCTTCATTTTTGTTTTGATTTTTTTTTTCCCCAAAATAAATGTGGGGTGGCACAGTGGGTTAGCACTGCTGCCTCACAACGCCAGGGACCAGGGCACGATTGCTGGCTTGGGTCACTGTCTGCGGTGTCTGCAAGTTCTCCCTGTGTTTGCATGGGTTTCCTCCGGGTGCTCCAGTTTTCTCCCACAGTCTGAAAGACGTGCTGATTAGGTGCATTGGTCATGCTAAATTCACCCTCAGTGTACCCGAACAGGCGCTGGAGTGTGGTGACTAGGGGATGTTCACAGTAACTTCATTGCAGTGTTAATGTAAGCCTACTTGTGACACTAATAAATAAACTTTAAAATAAACATCAAACCACAATTTGCCTATTAATATGTATGAATTGGTTTTTTAGCTTTAGGCACTTGACCTGTATGCTGGCTCAAAAAGATTTGGAACATGTGAGTAGGCTCTCATACCAGGTTTGGTGGAGGGCTTATAGAAAGGGCAAGCAATGCTCTGGAAGATAATATTTGCAGAGATCACAGTTGAAATCTATCTCAGGATGAAGCCCAAATTCTCCAGCACTTGGGAGTTGAATGTGATAGGTTGAGGGAGCTCGGTCTCCTCTCCCTGGAGAGACGAAGGTTGAGAGGCGACCTGATAGAGGTTTATGAAATGTTAAGAGGAATAGATAGGGTGGATTCTCGGAGCCTGTTTCCCAGGGCTGAAATGGTCGCTAGGAGAGGACACAGGTTTGAGGTGCTGGGAAGCAGGTACAGAGGAGATGTCAAGGGTAAGTTTTTCACTCAGAGGGTGGTGAGTGAGTAGAATCGGTGGCGGTAGAGGCGAACTCACTGGGGTCTTTTAAAAGACTTCTGGATGAGTACATGGGATTTAGTGGGATTGGGAGTTATAGATAATTCTATGGCTTGGTAGGTATGGATGTGATCGGTGCAACTTGTGGGCTGAAGGGCCTGTTTGTGCCGTGGTGTTCATGTCCTACGTGATAAAATATGATTACAGTGTGGCAAAGCTTTGTTTCTTTTACATTGAAGAGGCAGTACTCTGTGATAAAATTACTGCTACTCTAGTAACTTAAAGCAGTGTTTATATCTTGAAAATGTGTAACGTGCGAGTTGTTTCAAAGAGAGTGTCAGTGAAATCTCTCCTGTTCTCTGCACCATCTGTATCAGCAATAGCTAGTTGGTGGCTGAACCAGCTTCCTGACTTTTGTTCACTCGGTAAGGGACGGCATGATGGCACATTAGGTTGATTGGCCCTGCTAAGAAATTGCCCCTTAGTGTCCAGGGATGTGTAGGTTAGAGGGATTAGTGGGTATAATATGTAGGGATATAGGGGTAGGGCCTGGGTGGGATTGTGTTCGGTGCAGACTCGATGGGCCAAAGGGCCTTTTTCTGCACTGTAGGGTTCTATGATTCTATTTGCTGCCTCACAACGCCAGGGACCCGGGTTCGATTCCCGGCTTAGGTCGCTGTCTGTGTAAAATTTGTACGTCCTACCCGTGTCTGCGTGGGTTTCCTCCGGGTGCTCCAGTGGTGAAAGTTTCCAGACAACAAATCAGTCACTTGGTCCATACATCCACTCCTGGGAATTTCATTTGTACACTTCCTGAACAAGGTTGGCTGGAACTTGCCTGAGCCTTGGAGATGTTCTGAGTCTCCAGCACTCCTGAGATATTTAAGATATTGATTTATTTAGCTTGTAAAAGAAAGTCAAATGCTAATTGCTGTAAATTTGACCAAACTTGGAAGTGTTGGTGTGAATAAGTTGTTGCAGTGTAAGGTACAGCTCCAAAAAAGGAAGACTTGCATTTAGCTGGTGCTTTTCACTGTCTCAGGATGTCTCAAAACACTTCTCAGCCAACGTAATTTTGAAGTGTAGTTGCTGTCATAATATCTGAAAAGTATCAGCCAATTTTCACCCAACAAGGCTCTGCATATAACAATGGAACCATTGATTCTCGGTGATTAACACTAGCCTGGGCACTGGGGTAGGGGCCACTCAGTGAACATCGTGGGATCGCTATCCCTGCCTTATTCATTTTATGGGGTGGGATCTTGGCTTGATATCTCATTTGCAGAACTGCAGCTGTGACAGTGCAGCACTCGCTCAGTATTCTGCTTCAGGGTCAACTGCTCAAGGCTGTGGAGTGGGATGTGAACTCTCAACCTTCTGACGTGGAGGAGAGGGTGCTATCATTGAGCCTTGACTGACACAGAACTGAACACAGAGCGGCTGCCTGTGTCAGTCACCGCGGGCTGGCTGCTCCTGTTGTCTTCACGTTTGTGGTGGCAACTGTATATTTTCATTACTGAGCATTATTATTTTTCTTTAATTCATGGAATGTGAGCCTCGCTGGCTGGGCCAGCATTTATTGCCCATCCCCAAGGACATTTAAGAGTCAACCATATTGCTGTGGGTCTGGAGTTACATGTAGACCAGACCAGGTGAGGATGGCAGATCTCCTCCCCTTAAGGACATTAGTGAACCAGATCGGTTTTTAAAACCATCAACAGTGGCTTCATGGTCACCATTAAACTTTTACAACCAGATTTTTTTATTGAATTCAAGTTTCACTATCTCCCGTATTGGGATTTGAACCTAGATCCCCAGAGCAGCACCCTGGGTCTCCGGATGTCGAGTCCAGTGACAATACCACTACGCCAACGCAAAGTTTTGCTTTCTTCCAGATAGAACCAGAAAACTAATCAGGAATCTTCTGACTACCAAAAAATATCTTTTTTTTGGCATGAAGAAACACTTTGCACACAACTCATTTCATCTGATTGTTGCCTCGAGGGAAAAATAAAACTCAATATCAGAAAGCCTTCCCGTGAGGTTATCTGACAGGATAAGGTTCCGAGATTGTCGGTCAAACTAAGAAAACATTTCCTCCTCAATGCTGCTTATCTGGTTTAATCCGCTCTGAATGAAAGCAGCAGATTTGGGACTATTCCAAACTTTAAAACTTTCCACAGAATATGATTGTCACTAGCGGTCTTCCCGTGACAGTGCCCAGAGTAGAATGATGTAAGAACATAAGAAATAGGAGCAGGAGTAGGCCATCTAGCCCTTCGAGCCTGCCCCGCCATTCAATAAGATCATGGCTGATCTGAAGTGGCTCAGTTCCGCTTTCCCGCTTTCTCCCCATAACCCTTAATCCCCTTGCCTATCAAAAACCTATCTACCCACGTCTTAAATATATTTAGTGAGGTAGCCTCCACCACTTCAACGGGCAGAGAATTCCAGAGATTCACCACCCTTTGAGTGAAGAAGTTCCTCTTCAACTCCATTCTAAACCACCCCCCCCTTATCTTGAGGCTGTGCCCCCTAGTCCTACTGTCCTTTCTGAGCGGGAAGAGCCTCTCCACCTCTATCCTATCCATCCCATTCAACATCTTATACGTCTCAATGAGATCTCCCCTCATTCTTCTAAACTCTAACGAGTACAAGCCTAGTTTATTCAGCCTCTCCTCATAGTTCAACCCCCTCAACTCCGGTATCAGCCTAGTGAACCTCCTCTGCGCTCCCTCCAAGGCCAAAATATCCTTGCGTAAGTGCGGCGACCAAAACTGCACACAGTACTCCAGCTGCGGCCTCACCAGTGCCCTGTACGGTTGCAGCAACAGGAATTTTGTCTCGTAATAGGAGAATGTGTGATTCTGCTGCTAAGCTGGGGCAGGGTCTTATGGCCACAAGGTATAAACAGAATCCAAAATCAATTGCTTGGTGATTGAACTGTGCCAGATGGAAATGACTGTAAACTTCAACCAACAAAGTCGATAGCTTTCTTTTTTAAGCCTATTTTGCAATTGTCATATGGTGTCATAAGAACATAAGAACATAAGAAATAGGAGCAGGAGTAGGCCATCTAGCCCTTCGAGCCTGCCCCGCCATTCAATAAGATCATGGCTGATCTGTCGTGGCTCAGTTCCACTTTCCCGCCCTCTCCCCATAACCCTTAATCCCCTCTCTTATCAAGAACCCATCAACCCGCTTCTTAAAAATATTTAGCGAGGCAGCCTCCACCACTTCAACGGGCAGAGAATTCCAGAGATTCACCACCCTTTGAGTGAAGAAGTTCCTCCTCAACTCCGTTCTAAACCGCCTCCCCTTTATCTTGAGGCTGTGCCCCCTAGTCCTACTGTCTTTTTTGAGCGGGAAGAGTCTCTCCACCTCTATCCTATCCATCCCATTCATCATCTTATACGTCTCAATGAGATCTCCCCTCATTCTTCTAAACTCTAACGAGTACAAGCCTAGTTTATTCAGCCTCTCCTCATAGCTCAATCCCCTCAACTCCGGTATCAGCCTAGTAAACCTCCTCTGCACTCCCTCCAGGGCCAAAATATCCTTGCGCAGGTGCGGCGCCCAAAACTGCACACAGTACTCCAGCTGCGGCCTCACCAATGCCCTATACAGCTGCAGCAAGACCTCCCTACTTTTATATTCAATCCCCCTCGCTATGAAGGCCAGCATCCCATTCGCCTTCCTGACCACCTGCTGCACCTGCAAGCTGGGTTTTTGCGACTCATGCACAAGGACCCCGAGGTCCCTCTGCACCGTCGCCTGCTGCAGTTTTTCGCCACGTAAGTAATAGTCCTTCCTACCATTCTTCCTACCAAAGTGGACCACCTCACACTTGCCAACATTAAATTCCATTTGCCATTTCCTGGCCCATTCGCCCAGCCTATCTAGATCCTTCTGCAGACTCTCCACACCCTCCGCACAATTTGCCTTTCCCCCAATCTTGGTGTCATCAGCAAATTTCGACACCCTGCACTCGGTTCCCTCCTCCAGATCATCTATATAAATGGTAAATAGCTGAGGCCCCAGCACCGACCCCTGGGGCACCCCACTAGTCACCAATTTATTTGTGCTCCATCATTAAAGGCAATCCATTTAAAGCTCATCAGCATGTGATAACACTGCAGCAACTCAACTGGTGGATGATATAGCACCACCACTACCAGAAGGGTGATACGGATAGTGTGACAAGTTTACATAGACAATTTCCATTGTAAATGATAGAATTGCTCATGGAAAAATAAAGACCAAGTATTCACCCTGGAAAGTATGGGTTGTCATTTTTTTTATGATGATATAAATGCTTAGAAGAGTGTAACCTGTAAACATGTTATGGGTGATTGTTCAAGTCGGGGTACATTTGAACAGTTATATCAAGGCATCAAACTTGAAGATAATGGTAAGAATTATCTTACTATTTCTGCAGTAACAGCAGAAATGAAACTAAATCTGGATGGCATGATGTACTTCCTTTCCCGTGATGTAATGATTCCCTCAAAGGCACGTCACAAAAAGGATGACATTACATTGGCACACTTGGTCTCTTACTTGCCCCTTTATATTTGTAGAAATAGATGATTTGATGTAAAATATTTACAGCAGTATGTCATGTGTAGAAACTTCAGGGAAACTCATGTACAAGTGGAACCAATGCCTTGAAACCGTATTGGGAATATATGCCTGAGACCCAAGTTTCACAGATAATGCAGGAAGCTCGTACTGCTGGCTCTCCTGAATGGATGGAATGGTTTGGGTGCATTTCCAAAGACACTTCCTGGCCCTCCTAACTAGTGGGTTGACTGCTGGTGTCAGCCTGGGTGCTATTGGGCTCAGCACCCTAACTGCCCACAATGGGTTCGCAAACAAATATTGGCTTTGCCAGCGATGGCCAAAACCCATGGAGGAATTAAAAATAACTCCCTAACAGCACTGTGGGTGTCCCTACACCACATGGACTGCAGCGGTTGGTGAAGATGGCACCCCACCACCTTCTCAAGGGCAATTAGTGTTGGGAAATAAATGCTGGTCCAGCCAGTGATCTTCTCACTCTATGAAATAACCAAGTCAAAGCTCTCCACAATGTAATCTCTGCAATGTTTCTTAAATGGAAAGAGCTGTCTTTTCAATGGGCCTCAACACAGTTTTCTTCCCTCATCGTTAGAGCGTTGAACTCCAGACCTTTGGCAGCAGATTTGCCATAACCAGTTAAGTACGCTGCTGAACACGACCACTCAATTCTTACTGCTTCCAGAGCATGTCCCAGTACGCAGTGGGAGGAATGAACCATTATTAAAATGCCACAGAGTCCAATCGACGTGCCCATGCAGAATGACCTTGCACGCTTCCAGCTGTAACACCAGAGGCAAACTGGTATTCCTGTTCCCACATCTGATCACAAGCTTTGTTTCCGCTCCAGCTGATATGTCTGGAACACCTTGACTTGACTTGGCTTGAAAGTTAACTTTCAGCTTGCATCGTTCAGGTTTGGACAGGTTGCTCGCTGCAGTAATACCTGTGTGGGCCTTTGTCAGGTCTTTGTCATGCTCCACCTCTTTACAAAGAAAGCTGTTACATCAGAACTTACCTTTATAAAGCACCTTTAATGTAATGCAATGTCCCAAGACTCGTGAGAACAGTGTTAGCAAAAAAAACCTGATTTTTGAACTAATTAAGGTGATATTTAGACAGATTTGATATGCTTTATTATTATCCCATACAGTAAAAAGTATTATTTCTTGTGTGCTATACAGACAAAACATACCATTCATAGAGAAGGAAAGGAGAGAGTGTAGAATGTAGTGTTACAGTCATAGCTAGGGTGTAGAGAAAGATCAACTTAATGCAAGGTAGGTCCATTCAAAAGTCTGATGCAGCAAGGACGAAGCTGTTCTTGAGTTGGTTGGAATGTGTTTTCAGACTAATGTATCTTTTTCCCGAAGGAAGAAGACGGAAGAGAGAATGTCCGGGGTGCGCGATGCCCTTAATTGTGCTGGCTGCTTTGCTGAGGCAGTGGAAAGTGTAGACAGAGTCAGTGGATGGAAAGCTGGTTTGCATGATGGATTGGGCTAAGCTGGTTTGCGTGATGGATTGGGCTACATTCACATGACCCTTTGTAATTTCTTGTGCTCTTGGGCAGAGCAGGAGCCATACCAAGCTGTGATGTAACCAGAAAGAATGGTTTCTGTGGTGCATCTGTAAAAGTTGGTGAGAGTCATTGCTGATGTGCCAAATTTCCTTAGTCTTCGTGCAGGTTTTGGTGGGTTTCCTTAATTTTTGTGTCAGTATGGTGGAACCAGGATATGTTGTTGGTGATCCGGACACCTAAAAACTTGAAACTTTCGACCATTTCTACTTCATTGATGTAGACAGGGGCATGTTCTCCACTATGCTTCCTGAAGTTGATGACAATCTCCTTCATTTTGTTGACATCGAGGGAGAGATTATTGTTGCTGTACCAATCCACCAGAGTACCCATCACATTGCTGTGCTCTGTCTTGTCATTGTTTGAGATCTGACCCACTACAATGGTGTCATCAGCAGACTTGAAAATCGAGTTGGAGCAGAATTTGGCCGCACAGTCATAGGTGTATAAGGAGTGTAGGAGGCAGTGAAAACACTGTCTTGTGGGACACTGGTGTCGAGGACCCAGTGGTGAACTCAGTGTGACCTGGGGCTTCTGTTTTCCTCTTTTAGCTCCAGAATCAGTGCGGGTTGTTAACCTCTATCACCATCAAGCGGGGAAACCACCCCTTCACAGAAATTCAACTCACTTAAAAAAAAAGAGAAGGAAGGGGCAGATTTAAGGCTTTGCTTTCCTACAGGCTGTCCATCCGATAGCAAATTGGAGACTGTGACTTGTGAAGAAATGCCCAAGCTTTAATGAGCAAGCGTTCCGTCCACTCATTGGTTCGAATTTTAGAGTGAAGATGATGTAAAAATTTCCTGCAGTTATTTAAAAGATGCCTTTTGAAGTAGGAAAAAAATCAACTGTTAACAAGAGCTAAACAACATTGAATTATAAATAGGATTAGATTTTAAATACTGAACTAATGTTCAAACTATTGTTGGCTCTCCTGTACTTTATCTATCATTGTTCACTTTCTTTCTTTTCTTTCCTCTCCCACATTCCTTTTTGTATCCTCTGTCTTGTTTCCTTTCACTGCTCTCTGTACCTGTTTCATCCTGTTGTCTTTCTCCCCATTAACATGCCCCGTTTCATTCACTCCGCTGCCCTCTCCCACTTCATATCCTCTCTGTTTGTCTGTCTCACTCTTTGTGGGAAGGTCCTGAGGCCCCGGTGTACCCTCTGATTATTCCAGTAGTAGCAGAAATGAAGAGCAGCCCAGAACCCCCTCAGTACGGTAAGTGTTTCTGCACCCAGTGTGTACTGCGCTGTGACGTAGTCTGCTGCTGCACTGCGGGCTCTGTTACAGTGACCCGGCCGCCTGTGTGAGTATGTCATGCTGCATGCAAAGGCATGGCAAGCGACTTGGAATGAATGCCTGTTTTTTGCTTTGTGCATTAACATTACCCACACTGCATGGACTGCAACAGGTCAAGAATGGAGCTCGTCATCATCTTCTCAAGGGCAATTAAGAATGGGCAATTATTGTTCTGGTTTCTAGGTGGCACAGTGGCTAGCACTGCTGCTTCACAGCGCCACGGACCAGGGTTCAGTTCCAGGCTTAGGTCACTGTCTGCACATTCTCCCCATGTCTGCATGGGTTTCCTGTGTGTGCTCCGGTTTTCTCCCACAGTTTGAAAGACGTGCTGATTAGATGCATTGGCCATGCTAAATTCTCCCTCAGTGTACCCGAACAGGTGCTGGAGTGTGGCGACTAGGGGATTTTCATAATAACTGCATTGCAGTGTTGATGTAAACCTACTGGTGACACTAATACAAAGAACAAAGAACAACACAGCACGGGAAACAGGCCCTTCGGCCCAACGAGCCCGCGCCGCCATCCCACTGTCTCAGTGACCTATTCATGATTTTAGTCTACACCTAACGTGCGAGGATCAGGGAGGTCCAATTTAGGGACAATTTAGTACCCAATCAATCAGCCTAAAAGCACATCTTTGGGGGATGTGGGAGGAAACCGGAGCACCCGGAGGAAACCCACGCAACCATGGGGAGAACGTGCAAACTCCCACAGACACAGGCCCAAATCCATGTGTCCGCACAGCAACAGAGATAGTCTCTGAGCTGTCATGTTGCCCTCGAGATGGTCCAGTTTAAGCACACTAACGACATGAAGCAATAGGCAACTCCCAAAGCAACGTCCAAGAGCAGCCCACTACAACCTGCTGCTTATAAATAAATAAACAAACAGTGACGCTCTCATCTCCCAAATGGGGGGGGAAAGAATCGCTTTGTCCAAATGTTGACGAGTACCCCAGTCTGAAAATGCAGGTTACACGTTACATAATAGCAGCTGATAGAGGTTTATAAGATGTTGAGAGGTATAGATAGGGTGGATTCTCGGAGGCAATTTCCCAGGGCTGAAATGGTCGCTACGAGAGGACACAGGTTTAAGGTGCTGGGGAGCAGGTACAGAGGAGATGTCAGGGGTAAGTTTTTCACTCGGAGGGTGGTGAGTGAGCTGCTGTCGGTGGTGTTAGAAGCGAACTCGCTGGGGTCGCTTAAGAGACTTCTGGACGAGTACATGGGATTTAATGGGATTGAGAGTTATAGATAGGCCTGGTAGGTATGGATATGATCAGCGCAACTTGTGGGCCGAAGGGCCTGTTTGTGCTGTAGTGTTCTATGTTCTAATATTAACAATGTCTACAGCAGAGAGACAATCCAAACTCCAATCCCAGTTACTAATCGCATCCCTCTCCCTGTCAGCTTGCTGAGACTGAGTGGAACTGTTTGACCCTGAGGAGAGCTTCCAAACCCGCCGCTGTACAATCACTCAAACTACCTATTTCCACCTCTGTAACATCAGTCAACTTCCCCTATCTCAACTCAACTGCTGCTGAAATCCTGATTTGTACGTTTGTTATCCTGAAACTCAACTGTTCCAACCCACTCCCAAATTCTACCCTCTGTCAACTTGAAGTCATCCAAAACTGCTGCCGGTGTCCTAGCTTGCATCAGGTCTCAGTCGCCTCTCACCCCTGGACTTGCTGAACTACATTGGCCCCCCCTAGTTGAGCAACCCCTCAATTTGAAAACTCTCAGTCGTGTTTTCAAAGCCCTCCTGTGATCTTGCTTCCTATCTCTGATTTCCTCCGGCCCACCAAATCCCTGAGAGACCTGTGCTCACCTAATTCTAGCTTTTTCGTACAGCCATAGAATCCCGACAGTGCAGAAGGAGGCCATTCGGCCCATCGAGTCTGCACCGACCACAATCCCACCCAGGCCGTATCCCCGGTAACTCACCATGTTTACCCTGCCAATCCCCCTGACAGTAGGGCCGATTTAGCATGACTAGTCAACCTAACTCTCACAACTTTGGACTGTGGGAGGCAGCCGAAGCACCGGAGAAAATCCACGCAGACACGGGGAGAACGTGCAGATTCCACACAGACAGTGACCCGAGGCCAGAATTGAACCTGGGTCCCTGGCGCTGTGAGGCAGCAGTGCTAACCACTGTGCCGCCCATTTTGTGCATCATAATTTTAATTGCACCACCATTAATGGCTGTGACCTTAGGTGCTTAAACTCCAAGCTCTGGAATTTCCTTCCTGCACTTTCTGCCCTCCCCCCCCCTCCATTCAAGGCACCTCAAGACCTGCCTCATTGACCAATATTTTGCTCACCTGACCTAATTTCATGTGGTTCGGTGCCTACTATTGTTTCACGATACCCCCCCCAGTGACATGCCTTGGGATGTTTCATTATGTTAGTTGTTGCTGACTGGTGGAAGAATTTCCATAAACATACCTGCATTCAACCAGTTTCAGAAATCCTGTAGAGACTGATAACTTTAAGAAAGATATTTGTAATTCCAGAAAGGATCACATGGCAAGATTTTAAGCTTCAAGCCTTAAGAACATAAGAAATAGGAGCAGGAGTAGGCCATCTAGCCCCTCGAGCCTGCCCCGCCATTCAATAAGATCATGGCTGATCTGAAGTGGATCAGTTCCACTTTCCCCCCATAACCTTTAATTCCCTTATTGATCAGAAACCTATCTACCCGTGACTTAAATATATTCAGCGAGGTAGCCTCCACCACTTCAATGGGCAGAGAATTCCAGAGATTCACTACCCTCTGAGAAAGAAGTTCCTCCTCAACTCTGTTCTAAACTGACCCCCCCGCTTTATTTTGAGGCTGTGCCCTCTTTTACTGTAAGTAAACTAAAAGCCACATTGACTAAATATCTTAGATAACTCATAGAAAGGTTTGCCCATGTGATGTTGAATGTGACTGACCATCCCATGCCAAGACTATATTTTATTTCTCCCTTAAGTGGACTCTTTACTCTCCCGGAACAAATACAACTCTTTTTTTCCACACTGGATGCTTGCTTCCTCCTTTTTCTATTTGGGTAGCTTATAACCCAGAGCTGCTTTCACCGCGGTGATTACAAAGGAGATCCTCTCTCTTTAGCCCAGTAGGTAGCCTTGTTTAGATCTTCATCTATATTGGTCTTCAATCTGGAGGCAAGCTTACATCCTGCTTGATGAACTGATAGGATCAACATTTTCTGTGCTTCAGGTGAATGTCTGGCTGCCTGTATTTTCCTGATTTTTTTTTTGCTATCGGATCCTTGCAGACTCACTTGTGTGAGTGAGTTTCAGAAATATCTCGAAATCCTGTTACCCGATACTATAATGATCCTCCATAGACCCTCCCGCTCTCAGAGCTCATTTCCATGACCCTGTGAATCACGTGGACCTTGTATGCAGGTATGAATACCAATCAGCTATCCCCTCCACCCTAAATTCATTCTAGCTTGGAATTAAATATTTAAAATTATAACACATCGTATCCCTTTCACATTCCTGTGGGAGTTGGAAACTGAACAGTCGACTTCCAGTCAGCACAGATGCTCTTGCCATTGTCTCATTCTCTACAGCTGCAAAGATCTTGCACCTTCTCAGCAAGTCTCTTGCATCCCCTCCCCCTCCTCCCAGCTCCCCCCCCCAGAAATGCATCCACGTCTCTCAGGTGTCTCATTGGGTGAAATTCAGATTTTTCACGTGACTTGCTTCACTCTTCCATTTACCTTAAATGTCCCAAAGTATAACAATCTACTTAACCCATGCATTTCTAACACCGGAGACTCAGTGAGGTTGAAATATTCAGGTCTCTGCTTCAACCTTGCACGTGTTGTTAAATCTGCCTTCACTTTTGCTGCGCCCTCTCTCACTGGTCAAACTAAAACATATTTATTTGTTGTTGGGAAAATGCAGCATAAAAACATTTTGCAAATACTACCAGACACAGCAAAGCATGGAGAGTACAGAACGGGTTAAACATGCCTCCCAGTGACTTCTTGAAGTGTGACCGTATTTGTGTTTTGGAACACGGAGCCTTATACTGCTGACAAGTTGTGTCTTGTATCTGACCTGAGTTGATTGCAAAGGAAAAGTGATGCGTGTAATCCACGCCTTTGTTCGTCCCCGAAGCTTTGAGTTTTAGAGGGGCTTTTATATATCATGAGTGCCATTGTGTCCCCTGTGCAGTAAGTGCACCACTATTAGTACCCACTGTGACCACATCTTCCTGTGTTAACTGCCTGCATTAACATCAGCAGTTTTGTGTTTGGTCTGCACCAGCTCCGTGGGTGAATTGTGCTTCGGAGAAGCTCACATCTCCCATGTGTCCGAAATGTACTGTCGGACTGGGAAAACCTAATCTAACCACCGCAGATAAACATGATTCTTCTGATACTTTGGACTTGTGATGACTTGCGCTGCTTGATAAATACCGCAGATTGCTTTCGGATGCTGGTTGATCAGTTCCCGGATGAGTGGGTGTTGTTGAACAATAGTAGAATTAAAAATACACACGGCTTCCTGCAGCGTTGGCTAAAACACAGAAGCTGAGTTTCTTCCCTGGTGGTGATAGCATCCGGCTATTTGCAGAATGAACCATGACAGATCAGGATGCAGGCGCCTTCTGAAACCTAGAATGAGAGGTCACTTCACAGTCTGAAGTAATGAACATTGACCAGCTATTAATGTTTATTAATGCTGCACGTATTTACCACACACACACAATGCCCGACTCCCTACTGGAGGATTTCTCTGTGGGAGGCAGAATTGACACCTCGAGGAATGGAAGGAGAAATATTGTACACGGATCACTGACCATTCGGGCGTAGGGTTAATTGTCAAGTCGTATGTGCTTGGCTGGTTTGGACCCACTTAGCCTTGACTCTAGAACACTAGGTAGAAGATTTTGGAGCAGGGAGCTGTGACAGAGCATAGACTAGATTGAAAATTCCCACTTGAAATTGGTGGGACTTTTCAAATACTTGTGTTGAAGGATGTCATCTACATCATTTCCTTTAGTGCCATAATGGAATTGATCCGGAGAAGATGGGGGGAATGGGGAGGTGGATCATGAGGAACTCCTTCAGGTGGTAAGAGTTCTAAAGGACCTACTTAATACCTTCCGGAAAGGTAAGTCAATCACTGCATTGGACAAGGAAGGAGGAGCAGCAACGATGTGGACTGTTTGCTACTATTTGAGGAAGCAGCCTGGACGTTTTGAATCCAGTCAGAACCACGTGACAGGAGTGGTGTGTAAATTTCCCTTTGGATTCTCCTACCCGTTCTTTGTTGTACAGATGAGTTGAACCTGGGGATTCACTCAGTTGGGTGCGGGACATGATTGCAGGAACAGGAGAATGTGTGGTCGGGGGAGGAAAATGGTCTGGATTTGGAGCGTTCACGAAAAGTGTTGACCAATTTTTAAATTCTATTTCCAGTTCCAGTTGAGACCCCAGATTGCATAACAAAGATACAACATGGATGGGTTTTGATAAATTCAAAGACTGTCTTCGAAACATAAAGCTAAAAATACACATATTTAAGTATCCAGTTTTATATTTTCATCCATTTGGACATGTTTCCAACAGAAGATAGCGAACAGAGGCAGGGAGACTCGGTGCTGAGGCTAACACAATAGTAGAATCTTTCCTGCTGTCCTGACTGAAATAGCGTACTTGTCAGAAGTTGTATCTTCCTAAACAGATGATCTGGAGCCTTTTGTAGTTTGTGCCATGCATGTTTGTCAAATCACATGTCTGTTTAGCACTTTTTATTTCCTTGGTTGATGGGATATAGTTGCCTGGGAAGAATGGCTTTTGCAGCACTTTGTTAGGTTTCTGAGCTGAATGCGTACAGTAATGTGATTGCTCATGTCTTACGATGAAACCAACAAACAGTGGAAACCTTGGATGTGGTTTGAACAGGAACTCGTAGAATTAGAGAATGGTTACAGCACCAAAGAAGGCTGTTTGGCCTATCATGCCTGTGCTGGCTCTGTACAAGTGTAACTGACTCACTCCCTACCACTGCAGCCATGCAATTTATTTTCTCTTTAGATGATTGTCCAGTTCCCTTCTGAAAACCATGATTGAATCTCTATTCTCCAGACTCTGCATTTAAGAACATAAGAAATAGGAGCAGGAGTAGGCCATCTAGCCCTTCGAGCCTGCCCCGCCATTCAATAAGATCATGGCTGATCTGAAGTGGACCAGTTCCACTTGACCCTAATCGCTGGCAGCAAAATAAACGTTCTTCCTCATATCATCATTGTTTCTTTGACCAATCATTCCAGGAGGGAGAGAGAAAAAAACAGGGAACTACAGGCTGCTCCTGACAACAAGAAGGTGCTAGAATCTATTATTGAGGTAGTCGTAATGCATTTAGTAACATATAGTATGATTTGAACAAGTCAACACCATTTTGCAAAAGGGAAACCCTGTTTGATTAAGCATTTTTTGAGGATGTAACTAGTCAGATAGATGAAGGGGAACCAGTAGATACAGGGTACTTGGATTTCCAAAAGGTGTTTGATAAGATGTCTCACAAAAAGTTGACACAGATGGGGTTGGGAGTGATATATTAGTATGGGTTGAAGATTGATTAACAGAAAGGAAACAGACAGCGTGGATAAATAGGTTGAGAATTTTAAAGCTATCAGACTGTATGTGACCAGGGGAGTATCAGTGCTGGGGTCTTAGCTATTTACAATCTGTATTAATGACTTGGGTGAAGACACAGAGAGTGATGTACCTAGGATTGCTGGCAATATAAAGCTAGATGAGAATGTAAGCTTTTAATCATTGTCCTAATATGGCCTTATGCAGCTCACTGATAATGATATTTTGGGCGACTGCATCTGTGAAGTGTGAAGCACTTTGGGACAAGTTGGGACAAGTTATAATCTGTTCTGAGTTTTCATAAGAACATAAGAAATAGGAGCAGGAGTAGGCCATCTAGCCCTTTGAGCCTGCCCAGCCATTCAATAAGATCATGGCTGACCTGAAGTGGACCAGTTCCACTTTCCCGCTTTCTCCCCATAACCCTTAATTCCCTTGTCTGTCAGAAACCTATCCACCCGTGACTTAAATATATTTAGCGAGGTAGCCTCCACCACTTCAACGGGCAGAGAATTGCAGACATTCTCCACCCTTTGAGTGAAGAAGTTCCTCCTCAACTCCGATCTAAACTGCACCCCCAGCCCCCCCATCTTGAGGCTGTGTCCTCTAGTCCTGCTATCCTTTCTTTTGTGTGCAAACTGCTGTTGTAAATTACAAAGACTCATCCCAGTGCTGGCCTTTGGGTTTGCTCTGACTTTCCCCACCTCCCAATGTAATGCCTAGAAAAATGAATGACCATTTTCAGCATTGAGAACCATTTATTTTCCTGTACCCATGATTACCTCTGTCACGGAAACTGGGTGGAAGCAATGTATTCGCCCCCTATTTGTAAACAATATATCTCGAAAACAAATGATGAATTTCGATGAAATTTGATATGAAGGTGTTTGTGCAAGAAAGAACTTATTTGTTTTTGGTAAAGCTCCTGATCTGAATCTTGGAATTTCTTCAAAGGATCTATTGATGTTGGGAATTGGGGCAAATTGTTTATTTAAAAAAAAACGTTATGGATTGTTTTATTTAGAATGTTGTGGATTGCCTCAGCTGCTATAGTGGACGTTATCGAAATATGAGCAGAGTTTTCAGAGCAGGTTGTTGAATGTATATTGAGTTAAAACCTCCCCAGTGAGATGGAAGCTCTTACGTAAAGAAAATGCTGTCAGCTTTGTAGTTACGGATCATCAAACCAGCAGGGGAAAGCCTGCAGGCAGAGCTGTGTAATTGTAATAGTGTTAACACGGTGAGGCAGAGGCATTTTGCTCAGTGTCCTCTTTAACCCGTTTATCCTGAATTTACCCACAGCTCTCAGTTTCAATTTGTTTTTTTCTGTGTGGCAGCTCATTAAATGTTTTTTTGGGGTCTATTGAAGAAAAACAAAATGCCAGTATTTGAGCGGCAAATGCTTTGGACTCTCCAGCCTATCTTGCTGAACCTGGACTCTCACTTAAATCACTTGGTATTGAGAGAGGTGGAATCTTTCTTTGATTACTTGGACCGTTTTTGAAATGGCCATATGGATACAATCCTGAGGCATGTTGAAATGTTTCACGAATAGAATACCTCAAGCTCCGTCTTTGGTTATTTTTTCAATCATCAGATCCTGATTGCTTTATTTAAATGGACTCGCTGGGAAGGCTGGCCAGCGAGCATTGTTTTAATTTGTTGAGATGGTAAATCAGATCTTTCAGCATACTAGCTCTGTCTATTGTACTGATATGGGGAAAGGGTTCAAATAAAACTTGTGGAGCTTGCATCCTACTTTACAAGCTTCCTTTTCGGACTAACTTTACAAGCAAACTAGATTGTAAGTCATACCAGTTAAAGGAAACAGGTCTTTCTAGGCTTGATCAGCTTAAAGTATGAAAGCGGGAACTGAATGTAGCAGCTTTTGTGAATGCCGGATGTTCCAAAGTATTTGCAGACGCGGTAAATACTTTTGAAATACAGTCACTGTGGTAGAGAATTGTGGTAGCCAGGTTTAGCACGTTGGGTCCCACAACTAGCTTTGATGTACTGACTAATTGCCGATATTGGTTGAGGAATATTGTCCAGGGCGAATTTGCCTGCCGTTTTTTGAAATAGTACCGCAAGGGCCAGTGAGGTTTTGCGTTGAATGTGCTATCTGAAAAGCTGCACCTCTGGCAATAGAGACTCAATATTTTGGAACGTGGCTCAAGACCGTGGCCTCTACAGCTGCCCTTTGGAGGTGCTTGGTAAGTGAATGAGTGGTATCCAATTGCTGCCAACTGAGATGGTTCAAGAAAACATCCACTGTTACCTTCTCGGGCAACCAGAAATGGGCAATAAAATACAGCTTTGCCAGCAACGTGTACATCCCAAGAATGAAGAAAGGAATGGGAGAACCAGTCAGAACTGCCTTGCCTCAGTGGGTAGCAGCCTAACCTCAGGGTCAGAAGGTTAGAATCATAGAATCCCAAAATAGGGCATCCAATCCATTGAATCTGTACTGACTCTCCGAAAGAGCGTCCTAGCTGGGACCTTTTCCCCCTCTCTATACCCATAACCCTGCACGTTCACCATGACCAATCCATCTACTATGCATGTCATGGGAGTGTGGGAGAAAGCAGACCGCCTGGAGGAAACCCACACTGATACCAGGAGAACGCGCAAATTCCATGCAGAAGGTCACCCGAGGCTGGAATTGAACCTGGGTCCCTGGTGTTGTGACGCAGCGGTGCTAACCGCTGTGCCACTGTGTGTTCACAAACCATACTCCAACAAACTGAGCACACATCCAGGCTGACACCCTCGTGTGGTACTGAGATCACTGCAGGTGGAATCGCAAATTATATTACTGAGAACGATAGTACAGTGTGTGGCACAGTATATATTGACATCCTCAGGGGGTTACCTTTGACGGGAAACTCAACTGGACTAGTTATCAGAGCAGGTCAAAGGCTTGGGTTCAGGGGATGAGTAAGGTGCTTTCGGACTCCCTGACCACACATCACAATAAGAAAGCTCACACCAGGACTTTAACCTGGTGTTGTGAGACTTTTTACTGTGCTTATCCTAGTCCAATGCTGGCATCTCCACATCACAACTCCTAGGTCAGGAGTGTGATGGAATACTCTCCACTTGCCTGGATGGGTGCGGCTGCAACGACACTTAATAAGCTCAACACCATCCAGGACAAAGCAGCCCCGCTTGTCTGACAGCCCATCCAGAAACATTCACTCCCTCCACCACCAATGCACAGTGGCAGCCGCGTGTACCATCTACAAGATGCACTGCCAGAACTCACCAAGGCTCCTTAGACAGCACTTTCCAAACTCATAACCATTACTGCTTAGAGAGACAAGGGCAGCAAACACATGGAAACACCATCACCTGGAAGTTTCCTGTAAGCTACTTGCCATCTCTGTCCCTTCACTGTTGCTGGGTCAAAATCCTGGAACTCCCTGCTTAACAGCACCGTGGGAGTACCTACGCCAGACAGAGCACAGCGGTTCAAGATGGCTTTGTACCTTCTCAAGGAAAATTAGGGATGGGCTGGCCTAGCCAGTAACACACACATTCCCATGAATTAATAAAAAGAAATGTGTGATTCAGCTCAAGTAGTCCAACTTCCTCTCCCCCTCCCCAACCCTCATCCATCTTTCCTCCTCTATCACTGTCAGCTTAATCCTACATTCCCTTCTCCTGCATATGCTTCTCCTTACTTCCCTTTAAATCCCTTTAATATTATTCACTTCAGTGAATTCTGTGGTAGCGAGTTCCACATTCTCATCACTTCTTCGGTCAACAAGGTTCTTCTGAATTCCCAGTTGGGTTTTTTGGTGACTGTCTTATTTCATGGCCTCTGGTTTTTATTTTCCCACAAATGCAAACATCCTCTCTGCTCCTACTTGGTCATCCTCTTTCATAAATGTAAACTCCTTTTAGGTCCTCCCTTAGCCTTTTCTTTACAAGGGGAAAGAGGTACAGCTTGCTCATTTTTTGACGGTTATAACCTCATGGTTCAGATATCATCCTTGTAAATCTTTTTGCACAGTCTCCAGTGCCTCCAAAAATGCCTTAATAATGTGGCAACCAGAATAGTACATGGAACTCCAAGTGTAGTGTAACCAAGGTTTGATGCAGGCTTAGCATAGCTTCCCTACTTTTCAGTTTTATCCCTGTAGAAATAAATCTAAGTCCTTGGTTTGCTTTTATTATAGTGTTAATGGTTGGGGGTCACTACTTTTGAGTGGTTTATCCCTTTGTCCCTTGATACAATTTCCATTCTTATTTTCTAAATAATATGCAACCTCTTTATTTTTCTTTGCAAAGTAAAATGCCTTGTGCTTATCAGTGTTGAAAATCATTTGCCAATTACTTGTCCATTCTGCAAGTTTATTGATGTCATCTTGTAGTTTATTGTAGCCCTCCTCAAATGTCTGCTATCCCCCAAATTGGTTGTGTCCACAAGTTTAGGAATTTTGCTTTTGGTTCCAAAGTCTGATACTAATTCTGAGCAGCACAATTAATATCAGTGGTGCCATGTAGGGTCCAACTTGTGAAACTCTGAAAAACTACCTTTTACCTATACTCTGTTTTTGTCTCTCTGCCAGCTGGCTATGCATTCTGATCATTTGCCCCTGACTTCATGTGTTCTGACTTTATTCATTGGTCTACCTTATTGAAGACCTGTTTGAAAATCTACAAATATTATATCTACTTAATTCCATTATCTATTCTCACAGTTAACTCCTCAAAGAATTCAACATGTTTGGTTCACGTTGATTATTCATTATATTATTTTGGATCTTTTTTAGAGAAAGGTGGCATAATGGTATTGTCACTGGACTAGTAATCCAGAGATTTAGTAATCCAGGGTAACGTTCTGGGGATCCCGGTTCAAATCTCACCATGGCAGATGCTGAAATTTGAATTCAATAAAAATCTGGAATTAAAAGTCCATGAAACCATTGTCATAAAACCCCATCTGGTTTACTAATGTCCTTTAGGGAAGGAAATCTGCCATCCTTACCTGGTCTGGCCTACATGTGACCCCAGTCCGATTCTTAAAATGTCCTCACTTCAAGAGCAATTAGGGGTGCGCAATAAATGCTGGCCCAGCCAGCGATGTCCACATTGCATAAAAGAACAAGAAGAAGATGATCTGTTTTTGCTACTTGCCAGTGTTAATTTGGTTGGTTTATAATCCCCTAGGCACTTTTTACCTCCCTCTAAATACACAGAGAAAGTTAGCTAACTGGCCCAGGCCTCTGCACTGCATCTTGTAAGGAATTATAACGTGCATAGCCGTGCTTCTGCTTTTCTTAAGGATGCTTCTAGAATGTGAAAATGCAATCCATCCAGACCAGGAGTTTATCTCCCTTTGAGTTTAGTTATTACATTTGATGTTTCTCCTTGCTTCATTTTAAGTGTGGTTATATCATTTCTAATCCCATTTTCTGATGCTGTCCAATCGATCCATCTCTCTGGCAAGTACCGAAGTAAAATGATTATTTAATATTTCTACCATTTTATTATCACTGCCTGTGATTTTTATCCTGACAGTATCTTAGTGTCCCTATTCCCATTCCATTTTTTCATATTTGCTGTATTGTTCTAAGATCCTTGATATATTAATTTCATAGTTCCTCTATGCCTTCCTAAGGCTGCTTTGAATTTACTCATAGTTTCTATCCTCTCTTGTCATGATGTCCTGTAGTGTCTGTATCCTTAGTGTATTTGATTCAGTTTTTTACTTTGTGTCCTTATTCATCTATAACGTCTCATTGGTGTTCAAATTGTTCTTGTATTTTAGTGGAATATATTTTTCCTGTGTTGAACATTGTTTGAAATGTTTCCCAATCTTGATCAACATTGCTGTCCATTCGATTTTCCCAAGTTTAGTTCTCAGCTCTTCAAACTTAATTTTTTTTCCCCCATCTATTAACCAGATCTTTGCCAATCTTGTATCCTTTATAATTATTGTCCAGGCCACACATTTATAATAAATCAGTATATTACCGTCACTCATGCCCCTATTTCACTTATCTGCTCTGCTTCATTCCTTGTAACGAGAATCAAAGTAAGTCATTCCTTACTCGACTTCTGATATATTGGGAATCTGCATTTTTTTTTAAGTTTTAAGTTTATTTATTAGTGTCACAAGTAGGCTTGTATCCACACTGCAATGAAGTTACTATGAAAATCTCCTAGTAGCCACACTCAGTCACCTGTTCGGGTACACTGAGGGAGAACTTAGCACGGCCAATGGATCTAACCAGCACGTCTTTCAGACTGTGGGTGGAAACAGGAGTACCTGGAGGAAATCCACGCAGGCATGGGGAGATCATGCAGATTCCGCACAGACAGTGACCTAAGCCGGGAATCGAACCCGGGTCCCTGGCACTGTGAGGCAGCACTGCTAATTCCTGTATTTTTCAAAGCCTCACTAAATCACCACCTGATAGGACACTTATCGCCTGTAGTAATGGTAGCAGAAAATTAAAGATTATTTTGCAACTGTATTTTAGCGTCATTGTGGAAATCTGCAAGCTAGTACTTTCTGGCAATTCATCTCATCACCATTAAGGAGTTTGTGATTGACAGCAAGAACATCTTGAGACCAGATGAACGTGATCTGAATGTTATTTATCTCCTAATGTGCTGTGCATGTGTGAGCTTTTCTGCCGAATTAATAGAATGTTGGAATAACTGCTAATTGGAATCTTTCAATCCAAGCAAAGGAACACCACAGGACACTAAGTGGATAACAGTAAACTGTTGAGAGTGTTATCACGCTCTCAGGTGGTTAAAAGTATTGAAAAGGAAGCGAGCCAGTCATTTTACTCTGTGTTTCCAACCTGGGGCCAAAAATTCTGCAGCACCTTCCAAGGTACAAATTTCCCACCAAATTGCAACAAAACTCTGACACCAGTCTGTGCTTATTCGCCACACAACACCAGGTTGAAGTCCAACAGGTTTATTTGGTAGCAAAAGCCACTAGCTTTCGGAGCGCTGCCCCTTTGTCAGGTAAATGGGAGTTCTGATCACAATCAGGGCATATAAAGACACAAACTCAATTTACAAAATAATGACTGGAATGGGAGTCTTTACAGAAAATCAAGTCTTAAAGGTACAGACAATGTGAGTGGAGAGAGCATTCAACACAGGTTAAAGAGATGCATATTGTCTCCAGACAGGACAGTTAGTGTCTTTATATGCCCTGTTTGTGATTACAACTCCCACTCACCTGACGAAGGGGCAGCCAATGCTTTTGCTACCAAATAAACCTGTTGGACTTTAACCAGGTGTTGTGAGACTTCTTACTGTGTTTACCCCAGTCCAACGCTGGCATCTCATTATTATTCGCCTCAACAGAATTTGTAGCCATCATCAGAATTTTTGTTTTCCGTGTGGAAGGAAGCTATTTGGTCCATTGCTTCTATGCTGGGCCTCCAGATAAAAAATTTACTTTGTATCATTCTCCCACCTTCTCACAATAACACTCCACGTTGCTCCCTTCCAAATAACAGCCTACTTGTCTTTTGAAAGCCTCCGTTGAATCTGCCTCCATTACACTCTCAGGCAGCGCATTCCAAACCTTAAGTCATCACTGTGTGAATAAGTTTTCCTCCTATCACTTTTATGCTTCCTTTTGCAGATGACTTTAGGTTGTTGTCCTCACGTTCTTTTCTATCCTCTCGTCAGTGCCTTCACGCCTTTGCCAAAGAAAGTGTGGCTCTCAGAACTGGATGCAGTGCTCCAACTGAGGCCAAATTAGTTCCTTAAACAAGTTCAATATAGCCTCCTTGCACTTGTATTCTGAACTATTAATAAAGGCTAAGATGCTGCTTGCTATATTAACCACTTTAAACCTGTCCTGCCACTTTCGATGTCTTATACCCATATATGCTCCTGTATCCCCTTTGGAACAGTTCCTCTGTTTTATAATGTCTCTCCCTGTGCTTTCTATCAAAATGCACATTTCACGTTTCTCTGCCTGTACTTCTAGGTCATTAATATATATCAGCAAAAGCAAGTGTCTCAACACTGACCCTTTGCGATTTTCACTGGAATCGTTTCTCCAGCCCTAAAAACATCCGCTAATTAATAGAAGCAAAATGCTGCAGCTGCTGGAAATCTGAAATAAAAACAGAAAACGCTGGAAAAATGCAGTAGGTCTGACAACATCTGTGGAGAGAGAGAACACAGCTCTGAAGAAGAGTCAGAAAAGAAAAGCACTCATCCTTTCTTCACAGATGCTGCCAAACCTGCTGAGCTTTTTTCTAGCATTTTCTGTTTTTTATTTCAGATTCCCAGGTAGATAAAGGACTTCCATTCGAAGTCCCCCCTGACAGTGCAGCGTTCCTGCAAAAGCTCCAATCACTGAGATGGCACTTGAGACCAAGGCCGCCTTATTTTAGACCAGCATGGTGCCATTAAATCAAAGCAGCCCATTATCATGAATCCTTTATTATAGAAGATTTTAAATATGTTTTACTTTATGTTCTGGGTTGACTCAAGCTGTGGGAATGTGTATCAGAGAGCCCTAGGTAAACACATGAATATATATACATTATCACACAGTTGTTCCAGATACAGAATGGATAAGATGATTAACATGGGTATTTTCAACTTCTATGTTGGATGCCTCCTTCAAATATTCAACCTAAGTCACCAATTCCAATTCTTCAGTTAGCCTTGGTTCCTGTCTGACAGCTTGTTATTTGCTGAGATTGGTGTGGCTTGATGATTGGTGTGTAAAGGCGAAGGTTAGGGTTAGGAATGTTTCATCTTTACCGCATTAGGTGGCGAGTTGAGTTCAGCACATGGCAACAAACCAGCAGAAAGCTGCCACAGAATGGAAGTTACTTGAGCTATCAGAGAGAAACTGCAAAGCTCCACTATAGTGTTATTGTGACACAGATGGGAGGCCATTTGGCCCACTGGGGCTATGTCAGCTCTCTGTAGATCAGTCTAGTCGGCCCCATTCCCTTGAGTTCCTATCCCATATCCTGTTGAAATCATTGATCATCTGTGCCTCCACTACCCTCATGGGCAGCGTGTTCCAGCTCATTATCACTTGCTGTGTAAAAAAGATCTTCCTTGCATACCTTCTGTACTTCTTACCCAAAATCTTCATCCTGGTACCGATCAATTAATGGAAACAGCTTTTCTTTGTCTACTTTATTTGAACCGCTCATAATCTTGTATACCTTGATTAAAAATTTCCCCTCAATGGCCTGGTGGCACAGTGGCTAGCACTGCTGCCTCACAACTCCTGGGACCTGGGGTCGGTTCCCAGCTTGGGTCACTGTCTGTACGGAGTTTGCACGTTCTCCCCGTGTCTCTATGGGATTCTTCCGGATGCTCCAGTATCTTCCCAATACTCTCCAAATATGTGCATTAATCATAGAATCATCGAACCCTGCAGTGCAGAAAGAGGCCCTTCAGCCCATCGAGTCTGCACCGACCACAATCCCACCCAGGCCCTACCCCCATATCCCTACATATTTTACCTGCTAATCCCTCTGACCTAAGCATCCTAGTACACTATGGGACAATTTTAACCTGGCCAATCAACCTAACCTGCACAACCTTTGGTGCACCAACCAATTTAGGGCACAGCCTCAAAGTAAGGGGGATGCAGTTTAGAACAGAGTTGAGGAGGAACTTCTTCACTCAAAGGGTGGTGAATCTCTGGAATTCTCTGCCCATTGAAGTGGTGGAGGCTACCTCGCTAAATATATGTAAGTCACAGGTAGATAGGTTTCTGATAGACAGGGGGATTAAGAGTTATGGGGAGAAAGCGGGAAAGTGGAACTGATCCACTTCGGATCAGCCATGATCTTCTTGAATGGCGGGGCAGGCTTGAAGGGCTAGATGGCCTACTCCTGCTCCTATTTCTTATGTTCTTATGATTGGCCATCTTGGGATGTGTATGTTAGAGGGATTTGCAGGGTAAATATGTGGGATTTCGGGGCTAGGGCCTGGATGGGATTGTTGTTGGTACAGACTAGATGGGTCAAAATGGCCTCCTTCTGCACTGTAGAGTTTCTATGATTTCAACCTCCTTTGCTCCAGGAGGAGTAACCCCAACTTCTCCAACCTACACCTTTGTTGCTAAAATCCCCTCATCTCTGGTACCGTTCTGGTAAACCACTTCTGCGTCACCTTGAGGACCCTCTCATCCTTCCTGAAGTGTGCTGACCAGAACGGGGTTGAATCCTCTAGTCGCGGACTCACCAAAGCTCTTGAGGATTTTCAAAGGTGAAACTGTGTCCCACGGGTTCATTGGTATTATGACATGTTGGTGACACTTGGAGTTGTTCACTAGGCAAAGGTCAAAAATAGAAAGAAGGATTTGGATTTATATTGAGCTGTTCACAATCTCAGGATGTTTTAAAGTACTTTACAGCTGACAAACTTTTGAAGCGTTGTAAAGAAAAAGCTGCAGTACATTTCAGCACAGCAAGCTCCCACAATTAGCAACGTTGCAATGATCAGATAACCTGCTAAGGCGAGATCAGCTGAGGGACAAAAATTGGACATCAGGGATAAGTCCTTTGCTTCACTCTGGATAAGGTGCCTGGGTCGGATGCCCTTTGAGAGGCCAAATGGCTTCCTTCTGAGTGGTAGGGATCCAATGGTTTTATCCTAATGAATCGAGAAATATACCAGTATGTGATTGGCCAACCGGAGCACAGACAGCATTCCAGTTTGTTTTCTTCCATCTCTGACTTCTCACTGCTACACCTTACCATCACGGAGGCACTTGCTTGAACTCCTCACTGGCAACAATGCCTTAATAAAGATTGCTGCCAATATTGGTCAGTTCAATTTCCTACTCTGCCCAGTGGGTGCATGTTGCATCTACCAAACAGGCTGCACCTTTTTTTTTGGTGTTTCATCTTTCAAAATAGATGATGACGTGGAGTTGCCGGCATTGGACTAGGGTAGACGCAGTACGTGGTCTCACAACACCAGATTAAAATCCAACAGCTTTATCTGGTAGCACGAGCTTTCCGAGCGTTGCCCCTTCATCGGATGAGTGCAGGATTTGTTTCACAAATGGGGCAAGTGTAGACACAAACTCAATTACAAGATAATGGTTGGAATGCGAGTCTTTATAGGTAATCAAGTCTTTACAGGTGCAGACAATGTGAGCGGAGAGAGGGTTAAGCACAGGTTAAAGAGATGTGTACTGTCTCCAGCGAGGACAGTTAGTGAGCAGGCAAGCCCAGGCAAGTCATGGGGATTACAGAGTGAGAGACATGAACCCAGGATCCTGGTTGAGGCCGTCCTGGTATGCGGAACTTGGCTATCAGTGCCTGCTCAGTGATTCTGCATTGTCGTGTGTCATGAAGGCCACCTTGGAGACCGCTTACCGGAAGATCAGAGGCTGAATGCCTTTGGCTGCTGAAGTGTTCCCCAACAGGAAGGAAATGCACTTGTATTCCCTTCAGCAGTCAAGGAAATTTGGCTTCTGATCTTCAAGTAAGTGTTCTCCAAAGTGGCCTTCATGACACACGACAATGCAGTGTCGCTGAGCAGAAACTGATAGCCAAGTTCCGCACACGTGAGGACAGCCTCAACCAGGATCTTGGGTTCATGTCTCACACTCTGTAATCCCTACGACTTGCCTGGGCTTGCAAAATCTCACAAACTGCCCTGGCTGGAGACAATACACATCTCTTTAACCTGTGCTTAACCCTCTCTCCAGTCACGTTGTCTGCGTCTGTAAAGACTTGATTACCTGCTAAGACTTGTTTTCCAACCATTATCTTGTAATTGAGTTGGTGTCTATGCATGCCCTGTGTGTGAAACAAATCCTGCACTCACCTGATGAAGAAGCGACACTCGGAAGGCTTGTCCTACCAAATAAACTTGTTGGATTTTAACCTGGTGTTGTGAGACTATTTACTGTTCAAAATAGATAATGTGCTTCCCCAATAATGTCCTCAAGGAATGCAGACACCATGAAAAGATTGTCAATGAATGAAATCTGTCATCCTTACTTCACGAATCATAGAACATAGAACACTACAGCACAAACAGGCCCTTCGGCCCACGAGTTGCGCCGATCACATCAACACCTATCTATAACCCCCAATCCCATAAAACCCCATATATCATGAATCGTCATCACCCCATGAATCATGGAGATATACAGCACAGGAAAAGGCCCTTCAGCCCATCATGACTGCACCGTTCAAAGACAAACCACCTACCTATTTCTAATCCCATTTTCCAGCACTTGGTTCATAGCCTTGTATGCCTTGGCATTGCAAATGCACATCTAACGACTTATGCCTCCAGATCCACAGCAATGTGTTGACTCTTAAATGCCCTCAGAGATGGGCAATAAATGCTGACTCAGCCAGCGATGCCCACATCCCATGAACAAATAAAAAAATGTATACTTTAGTGATGGTGTTTGGTTTGAAAGCACTTCAGAGGAATGAACTCTGACGAAAGTTGACACCAATCCAAATGACGTATCGGGACAGATGATGACCACAGGCTTTGAGAAGCACCTTACAGCAGGGGAAAGAATTCCAGAACTGATGGCTGGATGGTCAAAGGAATGCGCACCAAAAGGCGGCCACCGAAGGTGAAGCTAGGTTTGGAAGAATGCAGAATTATCTGAGAATTGCTGGAGTGGAGAAGCTTGCAGTGATGGAGGAGGGCAGAACCACAGAGGAAAGGAGCCTACAGTGCCACTTTTCAGTTGAAAAATGCTTTTCTGCAATGCAGCGTTTCTGAAATGGAAAATAATGACTTCTGCAGAAGAAAGTTCTTCTGCATTAGGAGCCTTATTGGAGAAGCACATCAGTGTTATTTTTAGCGCAGCAATATTTTTTAATTGAGTCTCAAGGCTTCAGGTTTGCAAACAAGTAGTATTTGAAGATGGAGAGGAATTTAGATTTCAGCAGGCTTCCCAGACCTCTACCATCTCTGGCACTGCCCCTTCCCTTCTGGTTTGAAGATGCATGGTTTTAGAAGACTTAAAGCTGGTGAGGCAGCCGTGAGATGTCTGCCCTGGACAGTGCTCTTTCCCTTTGAAAATTTGGACTTAAAATAATGAACCAAAGATTTGGCAGTTTAGGTGCAGGTATTTGAGGAATGGTACCCAAGAACACTTTCAGATCAGGATGTCTCAGACTAAAAAGATTTAGTGGTCAGGTTCTACGTTAATTGCACTGGAAGATCCTTCATATACAAAAGAGACCCAAGCTCTGCTTAGCAACTATAGACCTACCCATTAAAAAAGGTGCTCGCATTTTATCCTTTCACTCTATAATTGGAATACTTTTCCTTCATTGAAAAATTCTTTAACTTCCATTAAGTCTTGGTTTCAGTCAGAATTTTACTGGTTGTAGATTGACTACAGTGCTGAGGGAGTGCTGCACTGTCGAAGGTGCCATCTTTCAGTGAAGGTGGCCCTGTTGCCTGTACAAGTGAATGGAACAGATCTCTTGACAAGAGCATAGGGAGGTCTCTCCATCTTCAAATTCTACTTGTTTGCAAACCTGAAACCTTGAGCTTGAATTTTCTTCCACAGAAGTCATTATTTTCCATTTCAGAAACACTGCATTGCAGAAAAAGATTTTGCAACAGAAAAGTGGCACTGAAGGCTCCTCTCCTGTGGTTCCACTCTCCAGGTGTCCTGGGACGCATATTTATACCTCAGTCAACGGTATCAAAAACTGATTACCTGGTAACCTTGTGATTGTGTTGGATCTTGCCATGAATAAATTGATTGCTTACTTTGGCTACATTGCGACGCTTACTACAGTTCGACATCAATGCAGTGGTGTAAAGGCAAAGTCGCCATAGTCCCAGATAACTGAAAGCTGCTCTCCCCCCTTTGAGGGGGTGGTGATCTAACCTGAGGATCACCACACCTCAGGCGAGGGGCAGGTTGAGAAGATGGGGCCTCCTTGAATGCAGTGATGTACTTCACAAAGATTTAGGTGCAAGTTGTTCTTGCGATGTGTGGACAGGAAGATGTGGCGGGGATAAACTCCTTTTGGCCTGGAAAACAAACCCCATCCTCCCTCAACTTCTCCAAACAGAGGGGTGATGTTCCTTTAACTCTGGATAGCAGAAATTTGAGGAAAGTAGGGGAATTTCACGGTAACTTCATTGCGGTGTAAATGTAAGCTTTACTTGTGACTAATAAATAAACTTTACTTTTCGTTCTTGCGGAGGAACGATTTGGTTCACCCCCTCACTCTTCCTGCTGAATCGCAGCTGATATGCTGTCGTTAGCAGGTAGATTTGGAGGTCTGATGAACTGGCCTGGTTTCTGCTGATCCTCCTCCTAAGCACACCGTGCATTTTCATGGGGGCACAGTGGGTCAAATAGCTTTCTCCAATGCTGTTACCATTCTATGATCCTGTGAACTGTGCAGTCCTACATTTGAGTTGGGTTTTGAAAGCAGCTTAAAAAAAAATTTGAGCAACATTTTTCTACGCAAAAGCAGATCTATAATCAAAGCAACATGGTGGTTGGAAGAGTGTTGCAGACATTGTGAGAAAAACCTTTGTACAGTGTTTGTTGCTCAGCTTCAGAACTCTTCTGGTCTCATTCCAAACCAGCACGCAAAGAAAACCATCAACAAAAGTGACTTCTAAACACTCAAGCATTGCTCCAGGGGTCTTAAGGAGCTCAGGAATAAACTGGGCACAAGTTCTGCTGCTGATTAAATGCAGAGTTGTTGCCCATGTTGATGCAAAGCCTGCACTCCTACCCTGCTTCATCAGTTTATGTTGCTGCTGTGTGTAAGGATACAGGGTCTGTCTGTCAGTAAGGATGCCCTCTTACTGGAGGGAGGTGAGGGGAAGGGGTGACAGCAGATTACAGCCTTCGTCTTGGTTTCCGGAAGTGTTGCAGAACATGATCTTATTGAATGGCGGGGCAGGCTCGAAGGGCTGGATGGCCTACTCCTGCTCCTATTTCTTATGTTTATGTTAATGCAGTGGGCAGCATGATCAACCCACAGGATTCTCTACATGATGAGAAGCAACAAACCTACATTTTTACAAAGCCTGTCGTGATCTCAGAACTTTCCAAAACACTTTATGCCTGTCATAATGCAGCAAAATTCTAGTCTCCCCATGTCCCATTTCAGTGAATTTAGGCAGTCTGATTAGCAACTAATTTTCTTTGCTCGTAGCTCTGACGAAGGGTCATCCAGACTCGAAATGTTGGCTCTATTCTCTCTCCACAGATGCTGTCCGATCTGCTGAGGTTTTTCAGCATTTTCTGTTTGGTTTCAGATTCTAGCATCTGCAGTGTTTTGCTTTTATCTGTTTACCACTGGGTTGGTAATCCAGAGAATAATGCTCGAGAGAGATGGATCATAGAATCATAGAACCCTACAGTGCAGAAAGAGGCCCTTCAGCCCATCGAGTCTGCACCAAACACAATCCCACCCAGGCCCTACCCCCAAATCCCTACATATTATACCCACTAATCCCTCTAACCTACGCATCCCTGGACACTAAGTGGCAATTTCTTAGCACGGCCAATCAACCTAACCCGCGCATCTTTGGACTGTGGGAGGAAAACCCACCACAGCAGTGTTTTGTTCTTTTTGTTTATGGAATGTGGCAGTCGTTGCCTGGGCCAGCATTTATTATCCATCCCTGAGAGCATTTAAGAGTTAACCACATTGCTGTGGCTCTGGTGCCACATGTAGGTCAGACTGGGTCAGGACAAAAGATTTCTTTCCCTAAAGGACAGTTGTGAACCAGATGGTTTTTCCAGCAACCGACAATGGTTTCATTGTCGTCATTAGCCTTTTAATTCCAGATTTTTATTGAATCCAAATTTCCCATCTGTTGTGGTGGGATTTGAACCCACGCCCCTGGAGTATTACCCTGGATCTCTGGATTAGTAGTCCAGTAACACTACCACTGGGCCACTGCTTCTCTCGTGGTGGAATTTAAATTCAATTGATTAAAAAAACCCCTGGAACTGAAAGCTAGTCTCAGTAATTGGGCCCATGAGATTACCATTGATTGTCACAATAACCCCTGTTCTGGTTCACTAATGTCCTTTAGTGAATGGTAGCAGCACACGAGCCCAGAATGGTAGGGGGCACAGTAGCCCAGTGGTTAGCAGTGCTGCTTCACAGCTCCAGGGACCCGGGTTTGATTCCCGGCTTGAGTCACTGTCTGTGTGGAGTTTGCACATTCTCCCCATATCTGCATGGATTTCCTCCCACAGTCCAAAGATGTGCGGGTTAGGTTAATTGGCCATGCTGAATAGCCCCTTAGTGTCCCGGAATGCATAGGTTATAGGGAGTAGTGGGTAAAATATATGGGGACAGGGCCTGGGTGGGATTGTGGTCGGTACAGACTCGATGGGCTGAATGGCCTCTTTCTGCACTGTAGGGTTTCTGTGAAATCTGCTGTCCTTAGCTGCATGTGACTGCAGACCCACTGCAATGTGCTTGACTCCTTACTGCCCTCTGAAATAACCTGAGCCAGCCACTCAGTTCAAGGGCAATTAGGGATGGGCAGCAAATGCTGGCCTTACCAACGATACTCATATCCCATGAAAGAATTTTTTTACAAACCTCACAGTTCAAACCTGACTATAATTATTGCTTGGACACTACACATAGAATTTCCTTACAACTGAAACAAGCTGAAAGATGCAGCAAGGTGATAGTTTGGCGTTCCAATTTTTCTTCATGTTTGAACTCATTGCCTAGTTTGATTTCCTCCCTCTTTTTCTTTTCCCCAGTGCTTCTGCCTGTGATGATCTATACTCCGATGTGACTCCATTGGCAGCTGCTACCTTTCGTTACCTTCAGTAACCGAGTAATAATCCATGGAAAGAGCAGCCCTATCCTATCAACATCTATGGCGCCTTTCCAACAAAGATCATTACATTGAGAACATAAGAAATAGGAGCAGGAGTAGGCCATCTAGCCCTTCGAGCCTGCCCCGCCATTCAATAAGATCATGGCTGATCTGAAGTGGATCAGTTCCACTTTCCCGCTTTCTCCCCATAACCCTTAATTCCCTTGTCTGTCAAAAACCTATCTACCCGTGTCTTAAATATATTTAGCGAGGTAGCCTCCACCACTTCAACGGGCAGAGAATTCCAGAGATTCACCACCCTTTGAGTGAAGAAGTTCCTCCTCAACTCTGTTCTAAACTGCCTTCCCCCCCCACCCATCTTGAGGCTGTGCCCTCTAGTCCTGCTGTCCTTTCTGAGCAGGAAGAATCCCTCTACCTCTACCCTTGAGATCAGAAACAGGACCAAGTGTTTACCATCCTTGTCACTTGGCTATTCTACTCCCCACCCCCAGCCCCTCCATCCACCCACCCCAAAATCCTTACTGTGGCCAGCTGAGGCAGACATGATCTGGAGGTGCCGGCGTCAGACTGGGGTAAACACAGTAAGAAGTCTGACAACACCAGGTTTAAGTCCAACTGATTTATTTGATAGTAAACTCGCAAGCTTTCGAGGTTTCCCTCTTTGTCTGGTGAGTGGAGAGTACTGGCCTCAGACAGAGCATTTAACAGCACAGACGGTTTACAGGTTACTGACTACAGCTAAGGCAGCGCAGACCAGCCAACATACCATCTTCCTAGTCCACATGGCTCAGGATTCCACACAACACACTGGTCATTAACCCAGTTTTAGCTCATTACTTCACTGAGCTGCACACCAGAGGCAAAGGTCAGTTTTGTATTATTGGGGTTTTAATAGGTGGATTGTGCTGACAGGATTTACGCTGTCCCTCATCGGCTGGTGTTGAATCATCTTGTGGTGATGGTGATCTCACATGGAATGTTGGTGGGGGAAGTTCCAGGATATGGGCGAACAGCACTGGAGGAAAGAGGCTTGTGTCCAAATCGTGATGGTGTTTGAGATGGAAGGGAACTGTTTGAGGTAATGGTCTTACGAACAGTGCTGCTGTCCCCGTCCTTCCTTCGGGGTTTTGGGGTTGGGGGTTGGGGCAGTCACAAGGGGGGAAGGTGCTATTGAAGTAGTGATTCCGTCCTGGTGAAGGCTTGAACCAATCTGTGAGGATTAATTGTCATTGGAATTTCTAGCTACGACCGAGGAGACCAGCTGGTCTAGTGTTAATGATTGCATCATGTGTTCTGAACAATCCGGATTTCCCCCAGTCCCAGTAGAAAACATATTTTGCAGAGGGAAGTGGAGAACATAACTTCCTAATAGTGGCATTGAAAGTGTTTCTATTTCTCTTATTTATATCCAAAACTGTGCTACAGTATTGGAATGTTGTGTGGAAGGAACATTACAGATGTTGGGCGGAAGCCATCTATTGTTCTAAAACAGTGGTGAAGTTTTATTGAAAGCTAATGAACCCTACTTCTCCTGGACTCCTGTGGCCAGACTAGGATGCTGAACTGAAAGGTCAATCACATATATTTAGACAATTTTAATGAAAAGAAGTGTGTCCTTCAATTGAACGAAAGCTGTAACAGAGGAAAGTCGAAACAGGAGTTGTCCATTCAGCCCCTCGATCTTGCTCAGTTACTGCACCATTTAAAAGTGAGCAGATATGAATAGCTACACACATCAGTGTTTAATAATGTGTTCCACTATTCCTTGCCGTAGCCCAGGTAAAATTTTAGAAGCTGGTTTTAATAATTGTGCTACGGTACAGTTGTTTAATTTTTGTGAACAGATCATTTGCAATCTCATGGGTGGTTTTCCAAGAAGGTCTCAAAAAATTATTTCATAGGACGTGGCTGTTGCTGGCAAGGCCTATCCTTAACTGCTCCTGAGAAGGTGGTGGAGGTGAGCTGCTTTGAGTCATTGCAGTCCATCTTGTGTGGGTACATCCATTGTGTCATTAGGGAGGGCGTTCCAGGATTTTGATCCAGAGACAGCGAAGCAACGGCGAGATATTTCCAAGTCGGACTATGAGTGACTTGGAGGAGAACTAACAGGTTCCCAGGTATCTGCTGCCCTTGCCCTTCTGGATGGTAGTTGTCACGGGTTTGGAAGGTGCTGCCTTGGTGAGTTCTTGCAGTGCATCCTATAGATGGTACACACTGCTGCCACTGTTCAGTGGTAGTGGAGGGAGTGAATGCCGGTGGCTGGGTTTCCAGTCAGGTGGGTTGTTTTGCCCTGGATGGTGTTGAGCTCCTCGAGCGTTGCTGGAGCTACACTTGTCCAGGCGAGTGGAGAATATCCCATCACACTCCTGGCTTGTGCCTTGTAGACGGTGGACAGGCTTTGGGGAGTCAGGAGTGAAGTTACCTTTTGTAATTCCCAGCCTCTGACCTGTCACAGTATTTATATGCTAGTCCAGTTCAGTTTCTGATCAATAATAAGTCCCAGGATTTTGATGGGGGAATTATGTGATAGTAATGCTATTAAATGTGATGGGGTGATAGAGTGTCTAATTTTGCAGATGGTTATTGCTTGACACTGTGGCACAAATATTTCTTACCAGTTAATAGCCCAAGCCCGAATATTGTTCAGGTTTTGCTGCTTATGGACATGGACAATAGACTAATTGTATACTTCCTTTCATTTTAAAGTTAACAGTTCTGATGTCCTGGGAAATAATGAATTGGAGTTGGGGAGAAGTATTATGACCGACCTTGAGGTTGTAGGGAGGAGGAGATGGACTTGGTGACTTAATGTTTGGAGCTGAACTAACAAGAGGTTGAGAATTCATTGTGGACTGCTTTCCCACAATCTGGAAACAGTGGGAAGTCTTTGAATTAAAGCCCTTGCGTTTAAACATGTTTTATAATATGATTCCAAGCATTTTGCCTTTGCTTAGAAGCACCACTATATGCTTAGCAGCCTTGTCTTTGGTAACAGACCTTCTTGTCAGGAGGTTATGGTTTTAATTCAAGTGTTTTTCCCGATACGTTTGTCGATCTGTGTCAGCCAAATCCTGGGCTCATTAAATCCCAGTGGAAAAAGGTCTATTCTGTCCATGCATACTACCAGTAGGGTTCAGTATGGCTCTGGTGTTTTAGGCACTGGGGGGGGGTCTAGGGTTGCTGAAGGACTGCGGTACAGAGAGGAGGCTGGGCGTTGCTGTAAGATTACTTCTCTGAGTGGAACCTGACCTGATGGCCTTTTTGTAGAACCCCATTGAGTGCTTTCATGCCACAGTGTGAATAGCGGGGCAGATTAGCTGGGAACAGAGCTTTAAACATTGTGGCTTTCATCCGAATGAGCCCTCGAGATCACAAACTTCAATATGATATGCTGTGGAGACTTTGGGTGACTCTGAGGGCAAGATACTCTTCTTTGTGAAGAGATGGGAAGGAAGTCAGAAGGTTAGTGTCATTGAGGATTGCAGGCGTGGTTGTTGCACAGGGTGATAAATTGGAGCTTTTTCTACGGCCACAGCAGTGCTAAAGCCAAGATATATATCCAGAATTGCTCTGTCAGTACCTCAGCTGCTTTTTGGGGTCTTAAATAGCTCTGCAGTCACATTGACAATGGACCTTGTCAGCATCTGAAAAGTGCAGACAACACTGACGTTATATCAATCCCTTACAGGGTTTCTTGGAGATACCATGAGGCTGCACTCCTTGCCATTGGCACCCTGGGTCTCCAAAAGCTTGCTCTTTGTAACTCTAAGGAACTAGCTGTGGCCAGCATTAGCACTTTCGCCCTTGAGTGCAGTTCCATGTACTGCCAGAGTTCCATGTACTGTTGGCGTTTGAGCATGAATTCTGGGTTGATGCTTCAGCGAGGTACTGTGGGAATATCCAGCACTGTTGAAGGTGCTGCCCTTCAACTGAGACGTCGAACTGAGGTTCTGTCTGCTGTCTCACATGAATATGACTGATCCCATTGGCAGTAATTCAGTGAATAGCAGGGTGACTCTGTTAGAGTAGAACAAAAAGAGAAGTACAGCACAGGAACAGCCCTTTCCCGTGTCCCTCCAAGCCTGTGCTGAGCATGATGCCTGAACTAAAAAATAACTTTCTGCAATTACTCGGTCCACATTCCTCTATTCCCTCCCTATTCCTGTGCCCATCCAGATGCCTGTTGCTAATGCGCCTGCTTCCACCACCTCCTCTGGCAGTGTGTTCCAGACACCCACTACTCTCTGCGTGAAAAACATCCCCCACACCTCTCCCTTAAACATTCCCCCTCTCATCTTGAACCTGCACCCCCCCCCCACCTTGTATGTGACACTTCCACCCTGGGAAAAAGCCTCTGACTATCCTTCCCGTCTATGCCTCTTATTATTTTGTAGATCTCCATCAGGTCTCTCCTCAGCCTCCATCTTTCCAGTGAAAACAATCCTAGTTCATTCAACCTCACTCATAGCCAATACCCTCACAGCCAGGCAACATCCTGGTGAACCTCGTTTACACTCTCTCCAAACCTTCCACATCCTTCTGATAGCATGGTGACCACAACTGCACGCAATACTTCAAATGAGACCTAACCAAGGTTTTATAACAAGATTTCCCAATTCCTGTACTCATTGTCTTGGCTGATGAAGACAAGCATTCATATGCCTTCTTAATCACCTTGGCCACCTCTGTCGACACTTTTAGGGACCTGCACACCCAGATCCCTCTTTATGTTAATGTTCCTAAGGATTCTGCTATTTAAAGTATAATTCATGTCTAAATTTGATCCTCCAAAATGCATCACTTCGCATTGGTCTGGTTTAAACTTCATCTGCCATTTCTGTGCCCAAGTATCCAATTTATCTTAGAGCTTAGAATGACTCAGAATCTATACAGTACAGAGAGAGGCCGTTCGCCCCCTCGAGCCTACACCGACCACGATCCCACCCAGGCCCTACGCCCATATCCCGACATATTTACCCACTAATCCCTCTAACCTATGCATCTCAGGACACTAAGCACAATTTTTTTTATAAGAACGTAACATAAGGACATAAGAAATAGGAGCAGGAGTAGGCCATCTAGCCCCTCGAGCCTGCCCCGCCATTCAATAAGATCATGGCTGATCTGAAGTGGATCAGTTCCACTTCCCCGCTTTCTCCCCATAACCCTTAATTCCCTTGTCTATCAGAAACCTATTTTCCCGTGACTTAAATATATTCAACGAGATAGCCTCCATCACTTCAATGGGCAGAGAATTCCAGAGATTCACCACCCTTTGAGTGAAGAAGTTCCTCCTCAACTCCGTTCTAAACTGCCCCCCCCGCCTTATTTTGAGGCTGTGCCCTCGAGTTCTGTTTTCCTTTCTAAGCGGGAAGAATCTCTCTACGTCTACCCTATCTCGCCCCTTCATTATCTTGTAAGTCTCTATAAGTTCCCCCCCTCAGCCTTCTAAACTCTAACGAGTACAGGCCCAGTCTGTTCAATCTCTCTTCATAAGCTAACCCCCTCATCTCCGGTATCAGTCTGGTGAACCTTCTCTGTACGCCCTGCAAGGTCAATATATCCTTTTGCAAATAAGGGGACCAAAACTGCACACAGTACTCCAGTTGCGGTCTCACCAGTGCCCTGTACAATTGCTGCAAGACCTCCCTGCTTTTATATTCCATCAGTTACGAGTTCAGTTACGAGTGGTGTGCCTCAGGGATCTGTTTTGGGGCCACTGCTGTTTGTAATTTTTATTAATGATCTGGATGAGGGTATAGTTGGGTGGATTAGTAAATTTGCTGATGACACCAAAGTTGGAGGTGTGGTAGATTGTGAGGAAGGGTGTCATAGTCTGCAGGGAGACTTAGATAGGTTGCAGAGCTGGGCCGAGAGGTGGCGGATGGAATTTAATGCGGAGAAGTGTGAGGTAATTCACTTTGGTAGGAGCAACAGATGTGTCGAGTATAGGGCTAACGGGAGGACTTTGAATAGTGTGGATGAACAGAGGGATCTAGGTGTATGTGTACATAGATCCCTGAAAGTTGGGAATCAAGTAGATAAGGTTGTTAAGAAGGCATACGGTGTCTTGGCGTTTATTGGTAGGGGGATTGAATTTAGGAGTCGCAGCGTCATGTTGCAACTGTACACTACTCTAGTGCGGCCGCACTTGGAGTACTGTGTGCAGTTCTGGTCCCCGCATTACAAGAAGGACGTGGAGGTGTTGGAGAGGGTGCAGAGGAGGTTTACTAGGATGTTGCCTGGTATGGTGGGGAGGTCCTATGAGGAGAGACTGAGGGATTTAGGGTTGTTTTCGTTGGAAAGAAGGCGGCTAAGAGGGGATCTTATTGAAACATATAAGATGATTAGAGGTTTAGATAGGGTGGATAGTGATAGCCTTTTTCCTCGGATGGAGAAAGCTAGCACGAGGGGGCATGGCTTTAAATTAAGGGGGGGTAGCTACAGGACGGACGTCGGGGTAGGTTCTTTACCCAGCGGGTGGTGAGGGATTGGAATGTCTTGCCTGCTGCAGTTGTAAATGCGTCTAGTTTGGGGGCGTTTAAGAGATCTCTGGATAGGTTTATGGACGAAAAGGGATTGGTATAGGCTAGTGGGTCATTGTTTTTGTAACTGGTCGGCGCAACATCGTGGGCCGAAGGGCCTGTTCTGCGCTGTTATGTTCTATGTTCTATCCCCCTCGCAATAAAGGCCAACATTCCATTTGTCTTCTTGATCACATGGCCAGTGACCTATTCGGCACATCTTTAGACTGTGGGAGGAAACAGGAGCACCCGGAGGAAACCCATGCTGACACGAGGAGAAAGTGCAAACTCCACACAGACAGCGACCCGAGCTGGGAATCGAACCCAGGTCCCTGGAGCTATGAAGCAGCAATGCTAACCACTGTGCTACCGTGCTGCTATCTATATCCTGTTGTATCCTCTTTTTGTTGAAATTTGTTGAATGTATTCAGTAGGAATTTCTCATTCAGTACGTGGATGGTCTGACTAGAGAGGGGGCAAAACTTGACCGCCTCTTGAAAAATAAAGAAGGGCAGGTGACAGAAGTGTTAGTGAGGGATCACTTTTGGACCAGTGACCATAATTCTATTAGTTTGAAGATAACAATGTGGAAAGATAAGTCTGGCCCAAAAGTTAAAGTTCTAAATTGGGGCAAGAACAATTTTGATGGTATTAGACCAGGAACTTTGAAAAGATGATTGAGGGAATCTGTTGACAGGCAAAGGGATGTCTGGTAGGTGGCTTTCAGAAGTATGTTAACCAGGGTTCAGGGTAAACACATTCCCTTTAAAGTAAAGGGCAAGGCTGGTAGAAGTAGGAATCCTGAGTGACTTGGAATATTAAGGCCCTGGTCAAGAAGAAGCAGGAGACATGCGACATGTATTGGCAGCTAAGATCAAGTGGATCTCTTGAAGAGTGTAGACATTGCCAGAGTAGAGGTGAGAAATCAGGATGGCAAAAAGGATACATGAAATTGCTTTGGCAGATAAGACAAAGGAGAACCCAGAGAGCTTCTACAAAGACATAAAGGGCAAAAAATAAACTAGGGAGAGAGTAGGGCTGCTTTAGGATCAGCAAGATCATCTACGTGCAGATCCACAAGAAATGGGTGAGATTTCTCATCAGTATTTACTGTTGAGAAAGGTATGGATGTTAGGAAACTTGGGGAAATAAATAGTGATATCTTGGGGAATGCACATATTAGAGAGAAGGTGGTACTGAAAGTCTTAAAGTGCATCAAGGTCGATAAATCCCCAGGACTAGATGATGTGTATCCTAGGATGTTGTGGAAAGCTAGGGAGGAAATTGCGGGTCCCCAGCAGAGATATTGGATTAATTAACAGCCACAGGTGAGGTGCCTGAAGATTGGAGGGTAACAAATGTTGCACCTTTGCTTAAGAAGGGCTGAGTTTGATTGAGTTTTTTGAAGAGGTAACCAAGAAGGTAAAAGAGGGCAGTGCAGTTGACTTTGTCTACATGGACTTTAGCAAGGCCTTTCACATGGCACTGTATGATAGGTTGTTGCATAAGGTTAAATCTCATGGGATCCAGGGTGAGGTAGCCAATTGGATACAAAATTGGCTTGACATCAGAGTTTTTCAATCTGGAGGCCTGTGTGGGACTTTGTCAAATGCTTTTCAAAAGTCCATATAAACTACCTCCACAGCCAATGCTGGCCAATATTTTTTCCTCAACTAACATGCACAAATATTATCTCATTCCTGTATGAAAATCGGATGTTGGGTTCCCTATATTCTGAATTGTCTGCAATTTTTTTTTTAATTGACTGAAAAACTCTTTATCCTAAAGCTGTGCAAGTCTGTCTTCCCTGAACACTGGCCCTTCATCCCAACCCTAACCTCCCATGTAGCAAAATAATTATTATAGATCTATCAACAAGCTGTAGTTTCCTCTCGTATCAGGTCCCACCACCTGATTAGTATCTGACATGGCTCATGTCAAAATGTATCTTAAGTGCGGGAAATATTTCTATCGAGTAACCCGTTGGCTGCCTTAATACAAAACATTACGATGTAAACATTACTGCAGATGCTGGAATCTAAAACCAAAAGAGAAAACGCTGGAAAATCTCAACAAGTCTGGCAGTATTGGTAAAGATAGAAAAGAGCTGATGTCAAACGTCAACTCTTTTCTCTCCTTACAGATGCTGCCAGACCTGCTGAGATTTTCCAGCGTTTTCTCTTTTGATTATGATGTAAAAGCAGCCTGAATCTCTGGCAGGCGTCACACAGAGTTTTCAACATAGAAAAGAGGCTCGCCAAGGTGCACCATGAAGGCTTTTGAACCGGTTTGGCCCTCAGGACTCAATTTGCACCACATAAAGTTTTCTGCTAATGCAAAGCTGAAACTACTGTGCGTGTTCGGAACCATCAAATGTCGTCGTACTCAGGGCTGTGTTGATATTTATTTATACAGAATTGGATATCCTGTGATTGCAGCTGTGTTTATCAACATTGCTTCACTAGGAATTTAACTGCTTAGACCAGGCCTTTCAGCCCAGCGTGTCAATACTGGTGTTGATGCTGCTTTCTGAGGCTCATCCCCACCCAAATTCTTATCACTCTATTGATACAGCCATCCCTGAAAGCGTTCTTATCTGGCTTTTCTTGCGTGCATCTGCTGTTCATGCCATGCGGTAGTGAGGTCCACGTTTTTTTTAATAATATGCCAACTAGTTTTGGATTCCTCACAAGCGGATGTCTCAACCCCATCGAATCCCATTATTATTTTACCTCTTTCATTGAACTGGTTAATGCTTCTGATAATTAAAACCGGATAGTTTTGTACCGTGGTGCCTTGGTAAGCAGGGCGCTGTTATTTATCAGCCAAGGAAACAGAATTTGAATCTCTCTGATACATTGCTTAGAGTTGGAAGCTTGTTCCTTGCTGTGTGATAGATTCATCACTTGCTCCTGGAAGAACCTGGCGGCAATCTCAAGTGGATCTCTCAGCTCTTGAGAGAGCGATTAGCCATAGCTAATTGGACTGGAGTAAGGAGGATTATGTATATCGTGTCCTTGAAGTAACTATTGCTGAGATTTCTGAGCTCCAGAGTCTGGTAAATTGGCTGTCAACAGCCGACTTGGAGCAGCACAGGGGTTAAGCACTGCTGCCTGACATCATCAGGGACCTAGGTTCGATTCCAGCCCCGGGTCACTGTCTGTGCAGAGTCCGAGTGGGTTTCCTCCCACACTCCAAAGATGTGCAGGTTAGGTTTATTGGCCTTGTCAAATTGCCACTTAGTGTCAGGGGGATTAGCAAGGGTAAATACAAAAGGGCCAGAGTAGGATTATGGTCGGTGCAGGCTTGATGGGCCAAATGGCTTCCTGCTGCACTTGTAGGGATTCTATTTCAACAGCAGCATTGCGAGGCAAGTGGTGATGCCGCTGCTTTTTAAGTGCCTAAAAACTAGTCTTCTTGGTCTTCTAGAGCGGCAAGGTAGCACTGTGGTTAGCACTGTTGCTTCACAGCTCCAGGGTCCTGGGTTTGATTCCTGGTTCAGGTCACTGTCTGTGTGGAGCTTGCACATTCTCCTCGTGTCTGCGTGGGTTTCCTCCGGGTACTCCGGTTTCCTCCCACAATCCAAAGATGTGCAGGTTAGGTTGATTGGCCATGCTAAAAAATTTGTCCCTTAGTGTCCAGGGATGTGTAGGTTAGAGGGATTAGTGGGTATAATATGTAGGGATATGGGGGCAGGGCCTGGGTGGGATTGTGTTCGGTGCAGACTCAATGGGCCGAAGGGCCTCTTTCTGCTCTGTAGGGTTCTATGATTCTCTAGAAGCACTAAGACCAGAACATTGATGTAAATACAATCCTTTCTTTCCAGCATTGGTCTTTGTATCTCAGTTCTGGTACAGACCTTCTCCCCTTCCTCACATTGTCTTCAGCCCTAGTCATTATCTGCAGAGCCCACTTCCTCCCTAAGTCATTGTAATGGCTGGCTGTGCTGTTGTTAGATAACTGCCTAAACGCATTCAGCTTTATTGGTGTAAATGGAGTGGATTCCACAGCCTGAGAGATCGAGAGGCCACTTGAAGCAATTATGTAATATAAATACATCGTTAATCTACCAAGTATTGCTGAGGCATCATGGCATAAAATTGAGGAACTTTGTAAAAATCTTTTCAGACACACCTTCACTACAGGAATAATGGCTTCATTTCTCTAGTCAACGAAGGAAGATTTAGAAATACAGCAGAGAAGCTGCAGAAGCTAAAAATAAAAAAAATATACATTTCCGATTGAATGAATGTTGTGACTGAGTTGCTGGCCTATCAAGGTTAAGAGGAGGCAAATGGGAATAGATTATTTGCACTGGAGATGGTGATGAGAGGGCCCAAGTTTGAGATAATCACATATTTGATCGAAAGGATAAGAACGTTGATTTGAATGGAGAGTTCACATGTGAACATGTTGCAAGAATAGCCTAAACTGAGCAGAAGGAGCTAGTAGGAAATTGGGTCAACGCTGTTTACTTGTGCAGAAGATTTGTAAGTTCAAATCCCACTCCGAAGGCTTGAGCATGTAACTTATGCTGACACTTCCAATGCAGTGGCGAGTGTAAGGAATGTTGGCTTTCAGATGAGAAGCTAAGCTGAGCACCCACACCCTCTTCCCATCCGATCAATGCCAAAAATCCAATGGCGTTATTTTGAAGGAGACTAGGGGAGTTTTCCTGGTATCCGTGCCAATATTGATCCCTCAACCAACGTCAGTGAAAACAGCTGATCTGGGCACTTTATCTCAGTGATGTTGTTGGGACCTTGCCGTGCATATTGGTCATTGCATTCGCGGTCCCCCACATTTAAAAAAAAATTGGTTGTGAAGAGCTTTGGGTTGTCCTAAGGTTGCAAAAGGCGCTAAATATAAAATCATATTTGTTCGCTGGGGTATTTACCAGCAAGAAGTCTGACAACACCAGGTTTAAGTCCAACCAGTGTATTTGATAGTAAACTCACAAGCTTTCGAGGTTAAACTCTTCGTCGGGTGAATGGAGAGTTCTGGCCCTTATCGTATTTACCAGCCACTGCTGTCACGTGGCATTTATACACTAAGTAGTTTTGTGTGGTTTGCTTTGTATAACCTATTTTGTCACGCTCAATGTAAATTTTTCTGAGGATGTGTGAACGATAAAGTGTTTCTTTCATGACCCCTTTGTCTACTCCCAGTCTTCTTTCAATACTGCTGTCGATATAATATTAACTCTGTTTATGTTATGTGCTGAATTCTATATCAGCAAACAATAATACAGAATCCTGGGCATACCGGTTGGCTGGGAATATGAGTTATTCCATGCAATAGGCCATGGACCTTTATCAATATTTGGGGCGACTGTTGGTTTGGACAGGTGGACTAGACACAGATGTTTCCTGCTTGCTCCTCAGAGGAGCTTTGGAAAATGGGTGATTTGCCTCCATAAGAACATAAGAAATAGGAGCAGGAGTAGGCCATCTAGCCCTTCGAGCCTGCCCCGCCATTCAATAAGATCATGGCTGATCTGAAGTGGATCAGTTCCACTTTCCCGCTTTATCCCCATAACCCTTAATTCCCCTGTCTATCAGAAACCTATCCACCTGTGACTTAAATATATTCAGCGAGGTAGCCTCCACCACTTCAACGGGCAGAGAATTCCAGATACTCACCACCCTTTGAGTGAAGAAGTTTCTCCTCAACTCCGATCTAAGCTGCCCATCCCCCTTACCTTGAGGCTGTGCCCTCTAGTTCTGTTTTCCTTTCTAAGCGGGAAGCATTTCTCTACCTCTACCCTATCCATCCCCTTCATTATCTTATACGTCTCTATAAGATCCCCCCTCAGCCTTCTAAACTCCAGTGAGTACAGATCCAGGAAGTCCTCTGCTTTCCAAAGCACAGTAGTGTAGGCCCATGTATATTTAAGGTAGTGTTGTCCATTCGGGCCACCGAGGAAAGGATTTTTTATTGTGTGATTTGCCTTACTTGACGGTACACTTGAGACTAAGACTGGAATTCTCTGGTCTCGCACGCCCCATTACCGCTGGCCAATGAGAATGGGGAAATTTGGTATTCAGCCAAATTTCCCTTCACGGCAACGGGACTGGAGAATCCCAGCCACAGGCAAGGTCGGAAAATTCCAGCCACAATCTAGTTTTTGGAAAGTCTGGTGATGCGATTTTTAAATCAGAAAGTCAATCCCCAGTTTGATGTTATTTCCATGTGTTTATTTTTAGTGTACTACCGGGTGTTGGTGAACTTCACAACTTCAATCAAGTACGACCCTGCGTTGGAGAACTTTGAATCTGAAACGTTCAGGGAGGTATCTGAAGGAATCATAGACACAGTAAGTACAGGAGGGACAATTCTACTACATGCTTCTGATTGTGTAAACCCAATTAATTTTTTTCTCATGACTGTCAGGAATGACTGAACAGGCCGGGGCTCCTCAGATAAGAAAAGACTGAGAGTTCACTAAAGAGTTCTCCAAAATTATGGGAGATTTGGAGAGGAGAGGAGGTGTTTCCGCTGATGGCTGTGCCCAAAACCCAGGGGCCTTGAATACAAGGTGGTAATAAATCCAGTGGGAATTTGAGGAACAAGTGATTTATGCAGAGAGATGAACCGGATTGAATCATGGAATGGAAATTGGACAAAAGCACTGGAGGAGGAAAAGAGCAGGAGATTACGGTGATGACGGTGGAATGAAGTTGGGTGTGTGGAACATTTAAAATATTCTAGGAAACAAAGGGTGTTTCTGAGGCTAATTTTGAATTTGGGCAATGTTATTAACAGCAAATACATACATTGCACCATTTTACAGGGAGGAACAGGCCATTTGGGCTTGCTCCACCATTCATTTTGATCATGGCTGATTATCAAATTCAATATCCTAAAATAAAAATAAACTTGCAACATGACAGATTCCCTCCCCACTGCCCCATATCCCTTGAGTGTCTCAGATCATTGGCCATTCATCTGAACATCCACATTGTAATGTGTTGCCTATTGCTAGTCTTGTGAGGATGGAGGGAGCACTCATTTAGCTCTAAGAGCTACATCTAATTTCTTCTTGAAATCAGACGACATTTTGGCTTCAACTACTTTCTGTAGGAGTGAATTCCACACATTCACCACCCTCTGGGCGAAGAAATTTCTCCTCAGCTCAGTTTTGAAAGGTTTATTTGTACCTTGTCCTCAAACTATGACCCTTGGCTCTGGGCTCCCCCATCACTGGGAACTTTCTTTCTGAATCTACCCTGTCTAACCCTGTTAGAATTTTTAAAGCTTATTTATTTATTAGCCATGAGTAGGCTTACAGTAACACTACAATGAAGCTACTGTGAAAATCCCTGAGTCACCACACTCTGGCGCCTGTTCGGGTACACTGAAAATAGAGGGATATGGACCACGTAGAGGCAAGAAAATATTACATAAGAGGGGCATCTGTATCAGCACGGACTTGGTGGGCCAAAGGGTCTGTTCCTGTGCTGTACTGTTCTTTGCGCCACCTTTCACTTTGTAAGCTCTTAATGAGTATACAGTCTGATATTATTTTAATATATTTTGTTTATTTATTGGACTGAGAGATTTAAAAAAAAAAGTGTATTTCAAAAACTGTACACTCAGTTCAACCACTCCTCTTCAACTAATACTTAACCTAGATCATGATCGACGACAACTTACTGCCGGTCACTGGAAACCTGCAATAATGACCGAAAATGGCAGAAATTCTCAGCAGCTCCAGCAGCATCCGTGGAGAGACAAACTGAGTTAATGGGTGGGATTTTCCGCCTTCCCCACCGCGTGCTTTCTGGCAGGAGGCAGCTTACCATTGGTCGCTGCCGGGATCTTCTGCTGCCGCCGAAGCTTACGATGTTTTGCGTGGCTCAGTTGGTCCCATTGCCGGATAGTCCACCGGAGGCTGCGGGGGGTGGGGGGGGTGGTGGTGGGTGGTGTGCCTTCGACGGGATTGGAAAATTCAACCGATGGGAAGGGTCAGGGAGTCCCACCCAGTGTCTCAGATCATTGACCGTTCATCGGAACATCCAAATTGTAATGTGTTGCCTATTGCTGGTCTTGTGAGGATGGAGGGAGCACTCGTTCATCTGGCCTGTCTGTACAAGCATAGCTTTTTGGGGAAAAAAAAGATTATTCTGGGGATGTTGTCATCGCTGGCTAGGACTGCATTTATTGCCCAGTCCTAATTGACTTTGAGAAAATAGAACCATAGAAACCCTATAGTGCAGAAAGAGGCTCTTTGGCCCATCGAGTCTGCACCAAACACAATCCCACCCAGGCCCTATCCCCATATCCCTACATATTATACCCACTAATCCCTCTAACCTACGCATCCCTGGACACTAAGGGGCAATTTCTTAACATGGCCAATCAACCTATCCCGCACACCTTTAGACTGTGGGAGGAAACCGGAGCACCTGGAGGAAACCCACGCAGACACGAGGAGAATGTGCAAACTCCACACAGACAGTGACCCGAGCCAGGAATTGTCTGAACGTTGGTCGTCTACAGGGTCCCTGGTGAACCCAGGTCCATTCTATGATTTTCTTGGGGTTGACCGCAGCTGATCTGATCTTGTGTGATGCAGCTTTTTGATGGATAGTCACTTGTTTATTATGTTTATTATGTTGAGCTGAGATTGGCATCTCAGTGGCTGGTTCCCAAAGAACAACACAGCACAGGAAACAGACCAGTTCAGTCAGAGACTGTGAAGGTGCTCTGAATCTTACTGCTCTGATCCTCTTTACTTACTGAAACTGGGAACCTGACTGAGAGAATTTTGAATGTGCGTGTGTGCAGCCCGCATGCTGACTGAATGTGTCACTCGAAATGGACCATGTTTGGCTAATAGTTGAATGATTATTCAAAAACGGTATTTTGAAGTGAACACGATCTCTGTGACTCAAAACCTTTAATAAACGCACTTTCTTTACAGCTCGAGTCTGAATTTTATCGGATCCCGGGAGAACAGTCAGTTACAGTGGTATGGATCAAGTAAGTGCCCCTTCAACACAATCTCAACTTAGGCCAAGAATGATCTTCTGTAAGCCCAGTGTCAGACAAAGCAAAGCACAATGTGATCATTCTCGGGTTAATCTTAGTATCGATCGTAGTTATAAAGGTTTGTTCACCAGTTGAGAAAACGGGAATTTACATCTGAAGCGAGTGCAGGTAATCCTGAAATGATTAATGCTCCTGAGCCTTATCCCTTTTTTAATCTCTGTTCTTAAAGACCCCTCTGTCATCTAACATCTAATCATTCCACAGTTATTCCCGCTGGCACATGTTGATGCCTCTGTTTTTTCTGTCCCTTGAAGACTTCGATTTCTAAATCAGTGTCGTTGATTTGGTTTGATAATTCCTCATTGGGTGACACGTGATCAGCTCTGATCATTGAAAGATTCCTGGGTGCCCCTTTGCACGCTGGAGTTGTTGATGAGACCAAATGTGAGACCATTGAGGGCCAGAGCAGCGATTCTGCCGCCCTTCCACGTTGCATTCTCTTTGGCCTTCTCATCCACATGAGTTTTATTTTGTCCCGTTACTTTTGCTGAGTTCAGCAGCGAAATCCAGCTGCCATGAAGCACTTCTTGTGGGTAGAGGGGATGACCGTACAAGGTTTTTACACTCGTCGTTTCAACTGACTGCCTGAAGTATGAAATTAAAAATCTGTGAGACATCTCATATCTCGCCTGAATTAGCTACAATCACAATTGTTTAATTTCCAAAAGGAAAAGTATGTCTGAATCTGATTCTGAATGGTAGATAAGCCAAATTCCAGAATGTCTATCAATATTCACATCGTCATTACTCACCCTGCCCTTCACTGACAACACCCTCTATCCAATTCAGAAACCATGTAATGATGTACTGTAATGATGTAAGTTTATAGGTTTATTTAGGAATATAAAAAATATCTATTAACAAGGAAAATCTGTAAAGAGGCTGATAGTCTCCCGGTAATCTTGGTGGAATCCACTGGCTGTCCTAGTTTTTGACTTTTTAATGTCTTGTATCCAAATGAGAAGTCTACCCCTGGGATGGTTAGTCATTCTTCTAGAATGCTGTTAAAACAACTGACCTCAACGCAACTCTGAGGCCACCCCGATAAGTGTCAATATCATATTTTGATTCCTAGATTTGGAAGTGACCACTAAAAATATTTGGGGTGTTGGAGGCCTTTTCCATAATGATTGGCCAGTGCTATGAGATGTATAAATCCAGAGCTGCTATAGTGGAGTAGAATGGGTCTGAATCTGTTACATGCACTAGCTGTTGTGGGGGTGTGTATGTGGACACATGCACCCTCCACATGCACACGCGCACTCCCTGACACGTGCCCCCACCCACCCCTCCTGACACACACACACACACACACACACACACACACACACACACACACACAGAGAAGAAGGCACAGTAAGTTTCCCAGCTGGCCACGCTCCTGATGATGTTTCCGTGTTTCAAAATATCCACAGCTGGTTTCCTTTCTCAGTAGTAATCAATTGAGGCCGATAACATAACAGTAACATGTACCGAGTGTGATTAAAAGCTGTAATTCCCTTGGGGGTCAGTGCGAAATGAAGAATGGCGTCTGTCTGCAGCTGGGACCATGAGTGATTTTATCAAACGGACACCAGTCATAGGGCAGGAGCACACAGATAGCTATCCCATTGGCCCATAGCATTCCAATTCCATCAGTCATCACTCCCCACGCTGGAAAGCTCCAGAATGCTCTTTGGAGAAATAAAGATGCTTTTTCTCCCACGGATGAGCCTCTCCCACACATTCCTCCAGTTGCAGTCAGTACATTGTTCAGTCTGCCTCAGCGGGCTTTCTGAGAGATTTTCGCTTCTCACTGCATTTGCTGGAGCAGTTTTAACCTTTACCTGACTCCAGACCAAACCTTCGCGTTTTCGCAGATGGCTTTTCTCTGTCACATATTGTGACGTTCCTTCACCTTCGATGAAAATGTGAACCCAAAAAAAGTGTACCAACCCAAACTGCACAAAACATCTTAAAAACTATGTACAGAAACTGAAATGTCATTATTTCAGCCCATCTCCCAGTTACCCCATCAGTCTGTTCACTGTGTACTCTTGTGATCCGTGGGAACCCTAACTCCGTCTGCACTTCGTGATAAATTAGCAGATGTTAACAGGGGCGATTGGATCACTGTTATTGAGTCTCTGGGTTGCTGTGGAGATGATATGGAGATGTCGGCGTTGGACTGGAGTAAACACAGTAAGAAGTCTCACCACACCAGGTTAAAGTCCAACAGATTTATTTGGTAGTAAACGCCACTAGCTTTCGGAGTGCTGTTCCTTCGTCAGGTGAGTGGAGTGTTCTGCTCACAAACAGGACATAAAAAGGCACACACAGTTTACAGAATACTGATTAGAATGCAAGTCTTTACACCTAATCTGCTATTCAAGTCTTAAAGGTGCAGATAATGTGAGTGGGGGTAGCATTAAGCATAGGTTAAAGAGATGTGTATTGTCTCCAGGCAGGACAGTAAGTGAGATGTTGCAAGTTCAGGCAAGTCATGGGGGTTACAAATAATGTGACGTGAACCCAAGATCCCGGTTGAGGCCGCTCTCATTTGTGCGGAACTCGGCTATCAGTCTCTGCTCAGCGATTCTGCGCTGTTGAGTGTTCTGAAGGTCGTATTTCACGTGTCGTATGCCACCTTGGAGAACATTTGCCCGAAGATCAGAGGCCGAATGCCCTTGACCGCTGAAGTGTTCACCAACAGGAAGGGAACTGTCTTGCGTAGTGATTGTCGAGCGGTGTTCATTCATCCATTGTCGTAGCGCCTGCATGGTCTCTCCAGTGGACCATTATACATTGTAGGGAACCAGAGTTCTCGCTCTTCGTGAATATCTTGTACAAATGTTTGACCATTGATGATGACTAGATTAGTCTATCCTAGTCCACACTCACTAGCCATGTCAAATAATTGGCCGAACGTCTGCTTGAGGTTCACGAATGACTACTTGCAGAAGTATTGTAGGGACTCAAGCTCCTAGAGCCACTGCCCAGCCAACATTCACCATCTTCAAATTATTCTTGAAGTTGAAAAGGGTTCTTTTTAATCTCAAGAATGTAACTGCAGGAGTTCAAACTCAAAGAAGAGTGTGGCAAAGATTTTTTAAATTCATTTGTAGGATCTGGTCATTGCTGATTAGCCAGCGTTTATTGCCCATCCCTAGTTGCCCTTGGAGGGCAGTTGAGAGTCAACCACATTGCTGTGGATCTGGAATCACACGTAGGCCAGATCAGGTAAGGGAGGCAGATTTCCTTCCCTAAAGGACCAGGTGGTTTTTCCGACAATCAACAATGGTTTCATGGTCATCAATAGATTTTTAATTCCAGATTTTAAAAAAAAAATTGAATTCAAATTCCACCATCTGCCGTGGCAAGATTCAACCCCAGGTACTCAGCACACTTGTCTTATCTGACAAAGTAAGCTCGTGTCCCCTTTTTGCCCTCATGATTTCTCTCTCAACTTACTCCAACATCCTCTGTTCTCAAGGGATCCACTTGATCCCGATTGTCTATGCATGTCATATGCCTCCTCCTTCATTTTGATTGGGGCCTCAATATCCCAGGTCAGTCAGGGTTCCCTATTTCTACCAGCCTTGCCCTTCACTCTAAAAGGAGCGTGTTTACCCTGAACACTGGTTAACACACTTTTGAAGGTTTCCCGCTTACCAGACTTCCCTTTGCCTGCCAGCAAACTTCCCCAATCAACTTTTGAAAGTTTCTGTCTGATACCATCAAAATTGGTTTGCCCCAATTTAGAATTTTAACTTTTGGGCCAGACCTATCATTCTCTATAGCTGTCTCAAAACTAATGGAATTATGATCACTGGTCCAAAGTGATCTCTCAAAACCACCTCTGTCACCTGCTCCTCCTTATTTCTCCAAAGGAGATCAAATTTTGCCCCCCCCCCACCCCCTCTAGTTGGGCCATCCACGTACTAAATGAGAAATTCCTCCTGAATACACTCAACAAATTTCTCTCCATCCAAACCCCTAATAGTGTGGCTGTCCCAGTCATTGTTGGGAAAGTTAAAGTCCCCTATTATTACCACCCTACTTTCCTTGGAGTTATCAGTAATCTCCTTACATATTTGTTCCTCAATTTCCTGCTGGCTACCTGGGACCTGTGGTAAAATCCTATCGAGGTGACCTTACCCTTCTTATTTCTCAATTCTACCCATATAGACTCAGTGGGCGAACCCTGGGATATACCCCCTCTCAGTACTGCCATGAAGTTCTCCCTAATCAAAAATGCAACTCCCCCCTCCTCTCTTACTTCCTGTTCTATCTTTCCTACAGCATCTCTATCCGAGAACATTGAGCTACCAGTCCTGTCCCTCTCTTAGCCATGTTTCAGTAATAGCTATGATATCCCAGTCCCACGTACCCATCCATGTCCCGAGTTTATCTGCCTTGCCCTCCAGGCCTCTTAAAATAAATGCCATTTAATCTAGACTTCCCTTGCTCTCTGCTCTGCTTTCTCAGACTACCTGTCCTGTTATGTTTTGGTCACTCTCCCTGTGTTTTATTTCTCTGAGCCTTACTGGACCCATTCAGTGAGTTCCCCACGGTCTCTGTACTCTGTGCAGTGGCCCTGTACTTCTGTGTAGCATTGCCCTCTAAACCTGCCCACCTCGTTGCTTCCCTGGTTCCAATTCATCCATTTGAGTCGGGTCATACTGAGCTCTTCAGAGAATTGCCCTCTTATCTGAATTCACAGCAACAGATGCCTTCTGTTTCCTGACTTTGCATTAACAGACTTGAACTTTCTTTTTAATCTTTTGTTTTTGATATCCTGTGTCTTTTTTGGTTTGGTCACACCTCCTCCCATTTCTATTGTGTTTGCCGACTAATACTCTTTGCTACAACTCCCAATTATAAAAATAAATGATTCACGTTTCCGACTATCTTGCTGTTTCACTGTCTTTTTTTATTTTATGTTTTATGTTTAGTATGTAAAGGTCTAAGGCACTGGCTTTTGTGATAGCAACAAATCTTTAATTTCCTGTTCAATGTACCGGATTCATTCACTGAAGCTTTGACAGCAATGAGCGGTGCTGAATGAAAGGTGAGGATATAAAGAGGAAATTTTGCCAAAGCCTTTGAAAGCCCTGGTTGGAACACATCTGGAGTAGTGTGTAATACACCTGTGCACCACACCTGGGGATATATTTATTGAGCTTGGAAGTAGTGCAGCATGGAGTCAACAAAATGTTACCTAGGATGTTAGATGGAAAGAGAACGCACATGAACTGGAAAGCAGAGGATTAATTAGTAATCTCATTGAGGTTTTGTCAGCTTGGAAATGATTTGACTGGGTAGATGGGGGATAAACACATCTTCTGCTGATGGAGGGAGACTAAGCAAGGGGGCACAACTGTAAAGATCACAACCAGATCGTTCAGGGAACTGTTTGGGAAACACTTCTTCATTTCATGTTACAGTGATTCAAAATGCTGGTTAGGCCACATTTGGCACATTGTGTCCAATTCTGGTCGCCACACTACCAGAAGGATTTGGAGGGAGTACAGAGAAGGTTTACGAGGATGTTGCCTGGAGGTATTAGCTATGAGGAGAGATTGAATAAACTGTGATTGTTCTCTCTGGAAAGACATAGGCTGAGGGGTGACCTGATAGGGGTTTATAAAATTATGAGGGGTATAGATGGGATGAATAGTCGGAAACTTTTTCCCCAGGGCAGCAGTGATAATTACAAGGGGGCACAAGTTCAAAATAAGTGGGCGGGGGGTGGAGGTTCAGTAGAGATGTGCGGGAGTAGTTTTTACACAGAGGGTGACGGGGGCTTGGAATGCACTGCCAAGTGAGGTGGTTGAGGCAGACACATTAGTGACATTGAATGCTTATCTGGAGAGACGCATGAACAGGCGGGATGTAGAGGGATACAGGTGGTTGGTCTAAATACGACAGTGTGATCAGCGCAGGCTTGGTGAGTCAAAGGGCCTGTTCCTGTGCTGTACTGTTCTTTCTTCAGGGAGTCATTTTGCACAAAAAAAAATGCCAATTGTCCCATCAGGTCCATGCTAGCCCCTTGGAGCAATCCAACCACCTATTTTCCCGCTCTGTCCTTATAGATGTACAAATTTATTTCCCTCAAGTATCCATTGAGACTTTTCATTGCCAACTGCGTACTGGAAGTGGAGACAGAGAGTCCCAGGTCATCGCAACTTGCTGTGTGCAAAACAAATTGTCCTCATATTCCTGCTGCATCTCTTGCTCAAAACTTTAAACCGATATTCCCTGGCTGTTGTGCCATCACGTTTGGAATTCTCTCCCATTTAAAAAAGAAGTGTTAACTTAATGTCATGGGCGGAGAGGGGACTCACAATGTTGAAATGGCGGCGCGGGCTTGTTGGGCCGAAGGGCCTGTTTCCCGTGCTGTGTTGTTCTTTTTGTTCTTTGTAAACCTGATTTTTGCTAGACAAAGGCATTAAGGATTTTGGAGCTGAGGCAGGTGGACACAGTTAATTCGGTTGTGATCTCTGCAGATAGAGGAACAGGGTTGAGAGATGAGTGACCTACTCCTGCAGTTCTACATTTCTGATGATGAATAAATTAATATTTGTATCAACATGCTGGATAATGTGAGGATGCATTATCAGGCGCACACTCTTACTGAAGGGTCTTTGTTAACCAGCAGGATTGCACTTTGGATCTAGTTGGTTAAGAGTTTCTTAGATTAAAGGCATTGAAGAGAAAGGATGAACATAGGAAGTAGGAACAGAAATAGGAATTCAGCCCTCCCAGTCTGCTCCGCCATTCAATCAAATCACAGCTGGTTTCAAATCCATCTCCTTATCTCTTCCCCATATCCCTTTAACCCATTCTTAAAATCAGAAATATATCTATCTCCCTCTTGAAACCACTTAATGATTCAGACTCCACTGCGCTAACAAGCAATAAGATCGCTAACAAATTATTTAATTTAGATTGATTGGTTGCACATTTGTCAATTTACCTTTGGTTTGTCTAGTCCTGCCTTGTCCTACCTCATTGGGTGGCCAAGGACCAAAGTGTTCAGTCTAGGCTGCATTGCGTGGCATATCATTCTTTTTGTTCAACTTTACAGGCAAGAGGACCAAGATGTGATTGTGGAGCTGGACGTGGGATCTGACGGAAACAGCAACGATGAGGAGATACGAGACGTGGTTTACTCGGTTGTCAGGAGTGGATCCATCGGCCCTTACGAAACCTCAGTTGAAGGTTTCAAATTTCGGCATCTAGGAGAAGGTACTTGTCATTCCCTTCTGGATGAATCTGCATGTTAATGTGGCAGGTCAAAAAAAGATGCACTGGACATTGAACTTCAAATCTGGGTATTCAATTAATATGGAGAAAAATGATATTAGAACTGAGTGCCGTACTCACCCAGATAGATGGACCCGAACCTGAATATAATCATTCCAGAATATAGCACTTGTTATTATCTCTTCAAAAACTGAAATTTTAAAGACATTTGCACTTCCAGTTAAAAACTGAATGGATGACACAACAGGATTTTGTATTTTAAGACATGCTATAATGAACAGCCTGCAAGTACAATTGACTAAATACTACTTTTGTAGGGATCTTATAATTTAAACTAGGTTGGCATGGCAGCACAGTGGTTAGCACTGCTGCCTCACAGCACCAGAGACAGGGTTTGATTCCCGGCTTGGGTCACTATCTATGCGGAGTCTGCACGTTCTCCCCGTGTCTGCATGGGTTTCCTCCTGGTGCTCCGGTTTCTTCCCCCAGTTTGAAAGACGTGTTTAGAATCATAGAATCCTACAGTGCAGAAAGAGGCCATTCGGCCCATCGAGCCTGCACTGACCATAATCCCACCCAGGCCCTACCCCCATATCCCTATATATTTTACCCGCTAATCCCTCTAACCTGCAACACTAAGGGGCAATTTTAGCATGGCCAATCAACCTAACCCGCACATCTTTGGACTGTGGGAGGAAACCAGAGCACCTGGAGGAAACCCACGCAGACACGAGGAGAATGTGCAAACTCCACACAGACAGTGACTCAAGCTGGGAATTGAACCCAGGTCCCTGGAGCTGTGAAACAGCAGTGCTAACCCACTGTGCTACCGTGCCACCGTGTTGGTTAGGTGCACCCGGCATGCTGAATTCTGAGTGTGGCGACGAGGGGCTTTTCACAGTAACTTCATTGCAGTGTTAATGTGAGCCTAATTGTGACAGTAATAAATAAAATTCAAAACTTTAAACATAAATTTTAGCACAACCACTAAACGAAAACACAGAGGTAAACATAAATAGACATTTGATTCTCCCAGACTCGACCAAAATGTCTCTTTGGCTCCGAGGGTATACTTGTAATTTTTTTTTCCAGCCTGGAAACTTTGAATCCAGAACTGATTTTCATATTCTGGGTTTTCCTTACAGCTAAAGCTTGGCAATTTTCCAGCCTTGTTTTAACCTCTCAGGAATTTTGTCTTTCCTATCTTTCTTTCAAGCTTCCGCTGCCCCCAGTTTACCTGGTGAGCCATGCATGCTGCCTGTAGCTACTCTCCCTCTGCTAGATCCTGTCCATGATACTCAGCGCTCTTTGAGGAAACCCTGTAATCCACCTTAGCAACGGCTCCTTCTGCAGTGCTCCCCTGTGGCAATGAGAACGAAATAGGCCTTGTAATCAAGTAGAAATGCTGATTAGCTATTATTAAGACAGCAACCCTACGCTGCCCTGGTATCAGATGGGCAGTTCTAAGTATACCCTTTAACAATCTGACATTTTTAACACTTCACTGGGGCTTGGAGACCCACAGTGTATTCATTATCCTCCCAGCTGCTTTCCGCTGTTTGCAAGTGTGAATACCTTGCAGATTCTGTCCTTTTAAAAGTAAACAAGACCTCCTTTTAATCTTTAAAAGCCATGACCTGCTGTCAGACAAACTTGGAGGTCCCATGACCACCCTTCATTTTACCCTAAAGACACTGTCCCCAGGCGTAATCTTATAAACCACGTAACTGTGATACCCTCAGCTCTTTCAGCAGTACTATGCCAGACTGAGTAAATCCTGTAGATTTTGACCTCCTCCTCCTCCATCATTGTAGGAATGAAGCTAGTGCCTTTCTTCACACTGTAAAATGCTGTGTGTCCCCCACTGGCATAATGCGCAGCTTCCGAATATTGCAGACAGTGGGGAAGCTTATTTTCCTGGACTCTCATTACTGGGATTTTCCACCGTTCTGTTTTAAACAGCTGCTACTATTTGTGTTTAGCAAAATGAGAGGTGCTCGCCCTAAAGGAAGCAGTGTCCTTTAAACCTCTCAGTGACAGGGTTATTTACTAATAATCCTGGCACAGGAACATACATTGTCACCATTCTGCTCCAAATGTGCAATCCTCTGGGAAAGGTACCTAACACTGCAACAATGTGACTCCCTTGTTTGCCTCATTGGTTAATTAAGCTACTTCTGAGAAATTGTGTTCTGAGCTTCAGGCTTTAGTGACTAAACCAACAATGAGGATGAGCAAATTACATCCCTGGGTTTATTATGCTTTGGCCCAGGTCCATCTATCAGGGCGAGAGCTACACTGGGTTCTAATATCAGATCTGACTTTCTCCCAACTCGCATCCTTCCAGCGTTCCAAAGTACCTTACAGCACTTTCTGAAGTGTAGTCACAGTTGTAATTTCGGAAATGCGACAGCTAAAAATTAATGTTGTTGACATGAAATGATGGAGCAGGAAAATGTTGTGCTATCTATCAAGTTGGTAAACATAATATCAGTAGGATCCAAGCAGGGTGGTGAAGACAACTTTAAATATCTTAACGTTCAAGGATATGGGACAAGTGTTGCAAAATGGGATTAGTGTGACTTTAATAGTAGTTATTGTCGGTACAGACTTGATGGGCTGAAGGGCCTTTTCTGCTCTATGATTCTTATGAATGAAACTAAGATTTGATTTATTATTGTCACGTATTAGTATAAAGTGAAAAGCATTGTTTCTTGCGCACTATATAGACAAAGCATGCCATACATAAGGAAGGAAAGGAGAGAGTGCAGAATGTAGAGTTTTTCTTTAGATGCAGAGCTTTTCTTTACTGAGAGAGTTTAATGCCTTCTTCAGTTTTGCAGTAACCCTCCCATTCAGCCTAGTGTCCCAGGCGGCACGGTAGAACAGTGGTTAGCACTGCTGCTTCACAGCTACAGGGTCCTGGGTTCGATTCCCGGCTCGGGTCACTGTCTGTGTGGAGTTTGCACATTCTCCTCGTGTCTGTGTGGGTTTCCTCTGGGTGCTCCGGTTTCCTCCCACAGTCCAAAGATGTGCGGGTTAGTTTGATTGGCCATGCTAAAATTGCCCACTAGTGTTCTGAGATGTGTAGGTTAGAGGGATTAGTGGGTAAATCTGTAGGGATATGGGAGTAGGGAATGGGTGGGATTGTGGTTGGTGCAGACTTGATGGGCCAAATGGCCTCTTTCTGCACTGTAGGATTTCTATGTATCTCCTATTTATATGTGCTCAGAGACAATTAATACCTACCACATGTTTCTCTTAACCATAACAATTTAATTGACAGGACATTAGCACATCATATCCACTATTAACATAGAACACTGCAGCACGAACAGGCCCTTCGGCCCACAAGTTGCGCCGATCATATCCATACCTACCAGGCCATAGAACTATCTGTAACTCCCAATCCCATTAAATCCCATGTACTCATCCAGAAGTCTTTTAAAAGACCCCAGCGAGTTTGCCTCTACCACCACTGACGGCAGCCGATTCCACTCACTCACCACCCTCTGAGTGAAAAACTTACCCCTGACATCTCCTCTGTACCTGCTCCCCAGCACCTTAAACCTGTGTCCTCTCGTAGCGACCATTTCAGCCCTGGGAAATAGCCTCCAAGAATCCACCCTATCTATACCTCTCAACATTTTATAAACTATACACTATTCTGCTAGGTTTAGTTTGATTTTCTCACCTGGGTGGGCCAAGCCCAGTACTCTTTGAGCCCCACCTTGTTCTCCAACTCTTGTTTCATTCACTGCTCCCCTTTGTCAGCTTAGATGGAAATATTAAAAAAAAATCAACATCCACGGACTGGCTGACTGCAAGCTCTCTGTAATAAAATAGCGGGACTGTACTCATGACTGTTACATCTTCTGTATAAAATGTTCTATTGCTGTTAATTGCTGCTCTGGGATTGAATGGTTTTCTGCTGAGCAGCTGTGGTCCTTAACCTTTAGCAAATGGAGCGGATTTTTAATTTCCTACTCTGAACTTCCTACTGGCAAAATTTAATTTTTTCTGAATCTGGACACGGTGACTTACCCTATGAGTTCGTGCAACGTTTTGAACTATCTCAGACTTTTACATTGTGATACGTACATTAAGTTTGCATCTCACGATGGTCTGACTGATAGAAACACACTGTTGCAAGAGGCATTGAAGCCACAAATCAGTGTCTGGATCCAGTGATATTGTAGAATCTTATAGCATACAAGGAAGCCATTTAGTCCATCCTTGCTGTGCCAACTCTTTCAGAGCATTGGAGCTAGTCATGTTGTACTCCTCTATCCCAAGAGCCCAAGAAGTATTTCCTTTACAAGTAGAATCTCTACAGTGCAGGAGGAGGCCATTTAGACAACTGTGTCTGCACCAACTCTCTGACAGTATCTTACACAAGCCCTTCCCTCGCCCTATCCCCCATAAATATTTATTCGGTTCCTTTTGAAGTTTACCACTGAATCTCTGTCCACCGCCATTGTAGGCGAGCATTTTAACCCTCTGCATCAAAACAGACTGAGCCTTATCTCATCCTCTGGTTCTTTAGCTAATTATCTTAAAGCTGCGTCCTCTGGTTACTGATCCTGCTGTGGACAGTCCAACACTGGCGTCTCTACATCATGACTGCTGCCAGTAGTCACTCAGTTCAAGGGCAACTAGGGATAAACAACACATGCTAACCTTCAACTATTTCCACATCCCATGAAATAATGCATTTCTGATTCCCTTTGGAAAGTTGCCATGGAATCCATTCCCAGCACCATTCTAGGCAGTGCATTCTAAATCATCACAACTCAGAATTAAGTTTATTCACCTCATCTTTCCCTGATACTTTGTCACCTATTTTAAATCTATGTCCTTGGGTTTCTGACACAGCTGCCAGTTGAAACAGTTTCTTCCTAACCATCCTATCAAACCCTTCAAAGTTCTGAATGCCCCCATTAATTCTTCACTTTAAACAAACACAGCTTCTCTGGTCTCCGCACATATCTAACCTCCCTCTATTTTGGAACCATTTGTATGAATCTTCCGTGCACTTTCTCCGATGCCTGTACACCTCTGTTAATGTCTGGCACCCAGAACTGAAAGCAGTGCTCTGGCTGTGGTCACACTAGTGTCTATACGGGTTCAGCACCAGCTCTGTGCTCTTGTATTCTATGCCCCTGCTAATAAAGCCTAGGATAACTCATCCTTTATTAACTGCTCTCTTAACTTGTCCAGTCATTTTCAATACACATATATCCAGGTCCTTCTCCCCTTGCACCTCCTTTAAAATTGTACCCTTTATTATTATGTTATTCCTTTATGGATCACAATTAATTTCATTTGCCACCTGTCTGCCCTGTCCACTAACTTGTCTATACCTGTTTGAAGTTCCACAATATTCTCCTCATAGTTCACAATGCTTCCAAGTTTTGCATCATATCCAGATTTCGAAATTGTGCCCTGTACACGAAGGCCTAGATCATTAATGCATATTAGAAAAAGCTGGGGTCCCAACAGTGATTCCCAAGGGAATACCACTACACACCTTCAGCCAGGCTGAAAAACACTCATCAACTACTACTTCCTGTTTCCTTTCACTCCTACAATTTCTTATCCCTGTCACTACTTTTCTGTTACAACTTTGTTAATAAGTCAGTTTTGCGGCACTGTATCAAATGCCTTTTGGAAGTCCCGCATACATCTGTATTGCCCTCATCAACTCCCTCGCTGCCTCGTCTAAAAAGTGAGTGTTTGCATTTCTGCAGCCTTTCAGGCATCATTCCTGAGTCTGAGGAAGACTGAAAAATTATGGCCAATGCCTTTGCAATTTCCGTTCTCACTTCCCTCAGTATCTTCGATGCATCTCACCCCGACATGTTGCCTCCTCAACTTTAAATGAGGGCAGCTTATCCAACACCACCCAATTAGCGATTTTCAACCCTGCCAGTGTCTGAATTGGCCAAGGGGCCCTTTTTTTCCTGTAAATTCTCTGTAATACAAAAGTGAAGTACAGCAAATTGCCTAACTAATCCCTTTGAGCTGAGATAGACCAGAATTAGGCCATTCAGCCCATCAGTTTGCTCTGCCATTTAACTATGGCTGATAAGTTTCTCAACCCCATGCTCCTGTCTTTTCTCCGTAACCTTTGATTCCCTTACCAATCAAGAACCTATCTATCTCTTTCTTAAATACTGTTACATAGGGGAGGTTGATCCTCTCTCTGAGAACTAACACTCAACCACCCATAGGGAAGTACCTCCCTTCACAATCTGTTAAAGAGTGTGTGAGAATCTGCACTTCAATAGCTTTTAGTGGTCAAATCAAAATAACTGTCTGAGACTTTCTCAGAAAAATAACAAGTAACACGTTATTCTTCTGGTTAACTAAACTATTAATAAACTGAATAAAACACTTCTAATGGAATGTTGTTTAGATAATTATAGTTCCTACATATTAACAAAAGAAATAGAATTTTTGGTCACACTCAAAATGCAATCAGGTTTGTAGTCTTCAGGACTCTTCTATCTTCTTTGCTGACTTCTGTCTTCGCTGTCTTCTTTTGGTACTTTTACGATTGAGATGAGGCTTCCTTTTAGGACATCAATGTGTCAGTTAGACTGGCAGACAGTTGCTGTCTGTGTATCTCTCTCTCTTTCTCTCTGAGAACTGAACTAAGCTGTTACTCGGCAGGTGCTGGTAGGCGGCCTACTGGCAGTTTGGAGCTGGGAGCTGGTTTTATATCCCTGATGACATACAAAATTAGCATAATAGGATTGGTTTACAGGTTATCAGAAAATCAAATTCAAATTTTATAGGCTGCAGCTGTAATGCCTATTTCAAATTGATTGGTTAAAATTCAAAAACAACCTGTTGTCTTGGCAACAATTATTGCCTGGCCTTGCAATACAATGTTTTACACTATGTTATCTATGTACAGTACCCTGCGTCTCTTCAAAAAAAAACTACCCTTTTGTTTTAAACAGGCAAGGCAATTTGACAACGTTTAGCATTTTACAAGTTTTTATAACTTTACAGACACTAACTTCACAACAAGACACTCAATGATTCAGCCTCCACAAGAGCCTTCTCTGTGCAGATTCACCACCCTCCGGCTGAAGAAATTCTTTCTCATCTCGGTTCTAAAGGGTTCACCCCGTTACTCTGAGGCTGTGCCCTCGGATCCTAGTCTCTCTGACAAATGGAAACATCTTCCCTGTGTCCATTCTATCCAGGCCTCTCAGTATTCTGTAAGTTTCAATGAGATCCCCCCCCTCATCCTTCTAAACTCCATTGAGTGCAGACCTAGAGTCCTCATACATCAAGCCTTTCATTCCCTGAAGCATTCTCGTGAACCTCCTCTGGACCTTCTCCAAGGCCAGCACATCCTCCCTTATATTTGATGCCCAAAATTGCTCCTAATTATTCCAGATGTGTTCTGACCAGATCCTTATAAAGCCTCAGCAGTCCATCCCTGTTTTTGTATTCGAGTCAGTGTCATATCATTGCAGTATGGTGTTAAACTGGCTGTTGAAGGAAGAATTTGCATTAATCCCGTGCCTTTGATTATCCTTGTGATGCCTCAAACAATCTCCAACCGTTGCCAAAATAAATTCAAAGCTAAACACAACAGTTGATTTTCACTCTCCAACATTCCAAGATCAGCAAATAAATGATTTCTCGCAGTGAATCAATTCTTTGACATATTGGGAAGGTTGCTGGCAATGTTGGGTTTGTTGGAGGCTGACTTGCACATCAGGGGAACTCACTCTTATCCCTGGAATGGAGCCCTGGGTTCTTTCACACCTACACAGTTGTGCAGATGGGGCTTCACTTTGACACCCTGTCCAGAAAGCAATGCTTTCAATAATTTAACACTTGTTCAGTACTGCACTTGAACCTCGCTGAAAGAATGCGTTTCCCTAAATTAACCTTCTGATTGCGGTAAAATTGCTAGGTGCTGATCCAAACTGACAAGACGCTGGATGTTTGTTGACGGGTGTGCTATGATGATAAGTGCTGCACGTGGTTTTAACGAGCCTCTTTCTGCCTTTGTCCTTAGAAACGATACCGCCGCCTCGCGAGTGTCACGCGAATGAGTTTGCCTGTGGTTCTGGCGAGTGTGTCCCCCTCGATTATCGCTGCGACTCGAGGGCTGATTGCAGCGACATGTCCGATGAAGATGACTGTGGTAAGAGCTCTGTAAATCCTGACGTGAGAGAATTTGGAATTCAGTGCACGGCTGCTTCTTTCTCTGGAGGATTGCTGTGGCGGTTTCAATCTTTGCCCACAAGAGCCATCTCCAGCTGTGTGTCTTGTAGCCTATCTCCCTTTTGGTAATTCTGATCAGGGCCTCCAAAGGCCTTTATCCTGGAATCAGGCTTGCACTCACATTGGAAATAGAAAAGTGACGTCACAGGTGGATAGAGTCGTAAAGAGTGCTTTTGGTACATTGGCCTTTATAAATCGGAGTTTCGAGTATAAATGTTGGAGTGTTATGGTAATGTTATATAAGGCATTGGTGAGGCCGAATTTAGGGTATTGTGTACAGTTTTGGTTACCTAGTTACAGGAAGGATGTAAATAAGGTTGAAAGAGTTCAGAGAAGATTCACGAGGATGTTGCCGGGACTTGAGAAGCTGAGTTACAGAGAGAGATTGAATAGGTTGGGACTTTATTCCCTGGAGAACGAGGGGAGATTTGATAGAGGTGTATAAGATTGTGATGGGTATAGATAGAGTGAATGCAAGCAGGCTTTTTCCACTGAGGCTAGGGGAGAAAAAAAACCAGAGGGCATGGGTTAAGGGTGAAAGGAGAAAAGTTTAAAGGGAATATTAGGGGGGCTTCTTCACACAGAGAGTGGTGGGAGTGTGGAATGAGCTGCCGGATAAATGCGGGGTCACTTTTAACATTTAAGAAAAACTTGGATGGGTTCATGGATGAGAGGGGTGTGGAGGGATATGGTCCAGGTGCAGGTCAGTGGGACTAGGCAAAAAAGAAGGGCCAAAAGGCCTGTTTCTGAGCTGTAATTTTCTACAGTTCTATGGAGTGGTAGAAAGCTGGGGAGAATGCTAAACAGTGACTTTCAAACATATTAACGTAATGATGATGGATAAGAAACAACCCTCTGCCCATCCAAGCTGTGTCAAGATGGAAGGAGGAATAGGGAGCGGCACAGTGGTTAGCACTGCTGCCTCACAGCACCAGGGACCTGGGTTCAATTCCCGGCTTGGATCACTGTCTGTGCAGAGTCCCATTCTGTGTGGGTTTCTTCCGGGTGTTCTGGTTTGTTTCCTTAGTGCACCCAAACAGGTGTTGGAGTGTGGTGATTAGGGGATTTTCACAGTAACTTCATTGCAGCGTTAATGGAAGTCTATTCGTAACAACAACAAAAAACAAAAACGTTTAATAGAATGGAGTGCAAGCCATTACTCCCAACAGTAATGAACAAAGTGAACAATTAAATAGAAAGTTTCTGACATCACATCTGACTTGTTAAATGCGTTACCTTCCTTTGTAGATAAGGGAATTGTGAAGTACTGCAGGGGATTTTAACTAGGCATCCATGAGAAGGCTTCAAGGCTCTGCCACAAATAATATGTTCCTTTGTTGCAATAGGAACCCCACTGCATAAGATCTGGGTCCACCAGGGAAATCACCATTAGGTCCCAGAACCCCATGCTCATTCATCTCCATTTGGAAGGGCGAGGTTTGATCAGGGATAATTACCATGGATGGATGTCATGCCTAACAAATTAGATTGAATTTTTCCAGGAGGTGACTGGGTGTCTGGATGAGGGTAGTGTAGTTGATGTAGTTTACATGGATTTCGACAGAGCCTTTGACAAGGTACCACAGGGGAAACTGAAGAAGGTGGTAAGAGCACATGGGACCCAGGGTAACTTGGTACATTGGATGCAAAACTGGCTTAGTGGTAGGGGACAAAGGGTGGTGAAAGAAGGCCGTTTGTGTGACTGGAGGCCAATGTCCAGTGACATTCTACAGGGATCAATGCTAGGTCCCTTATTGTCCATGATGTATATAAATGACATAGATGAGAGTGTGAGGGGGCTGATAAGTTTGCGGAAGACATGAAGATTGGCAGGGTGACAAGGAAGTAACTCCATGAATGACAAGACATGGGGAAGCTCAGAGGAACAGAAGGAACTTTGGGTGGTTGTCCACAGATCCCTGAAGGTGACGGGGCAGATTAATAGGATAGTCAAGGAAGGCATGCGGGACACTTGCCTTTATCAGTCGTGACATAGGTTACAAGAGTAGGAGATTATGTTGGAGCTGTACAAAATTTTGGATAGGCCACAGCTGGAATACTTTGTGCACTTCTGGTCACTTTACTATAGCATGGAGATGGGCACAGAGGAGATTCACCAAGGTGTTGCCCAGGATGGAGCATTTGAGCGATGGATAGAGGCTGGATAAACTGGGGCTGTTTCCTTTAGAGCGGAGAAGGCTGAGGGAGGCCTTGTTCGAGATACAGAAGTTCATGAGGGTTACGTAAAGAGTTAATGGATAGGAAGCAGCTGTTTGCCTTCGTTGAACGGTCAGTAATGAGGGGGCATAACTTTAAAGTGAGGGGCAGGAAGTTTAGAGAGGATTCGAGGATGTATTTTGAGTCTGGAATGCACTGCCTGGGAGGGTAATGAAGTCGGGAAACATCACAACCTTTAAAAAGCACTTGGATGAGCATTTGAAATGTCAAAACGTTCAGGTCTATGGGTCAAGCGCTGGAAAGTGCGTTTAATGTAAATTTAGTGTAGCTTTGCTGATGTATATTAGACGGGCTGAAGGGCCTCCTCCTTACTTTATGGCTGTATCAGTTAGCCACATTGTTATGGAGACACCGTCCCATCTCAGTGGGTGCTTTCTGCTCGACTCTGTGGTAATAGATGAGAGGAGCAGCGAGAATTATTACAACACCCCAACTCATCAACATCAACCTTTCAACAACATCTGCTCCTAAAACCTCTGAACAGCTCGTTGCTAAGGGAATTGGATGTGTGTCCTGTGGCCACAAACTTCTCTGTTTTATTTTCAGAATTTTACTTTTTCACTGCTTTTACAATACGTATTTACAATTTGAACTGTCACCACCTGGCCTTCCCCCACCCATCCCAACAGTTCCTCCTCAGTATTTCCTTTGAAGTGAAGGGAAAGCTGTGGCAGTTTTCTGACCTTGGGCTCCCCACGCCCTCTTTCACCATTGCTGGTAATTAAATTCATAGTGGACGCTAGCTGAGTGGGCGATAATGAATCAGCCTTCGACACAGTCTGTCCAACAAATGTCCAATCAAGAGGAAGTGTGAGAGATGTTTGGGAGATTTGACGTCACCTATTTTGTGCCACTTTGAGCGAACGTGTGAAATTATTGACGCACAATACCTGTGATCCCAAGTTGCGAGTCGAGTTGAATAGTCAGAGAGTGACTCTGGAAGCGAATGTCTCAGTCTTGTCAGGAAAGTTTTAGCTAGGATGGACTCACTGCAGGCTTTACCAAGACTTGGTTCTCACATCTGCCTTTTGCTTTTTGAAAACCCACAGTGGACCTAGCCAGAGTAATCACCACGCCAGCAGCTCCTACGACAGCTGCTGTTATCACACCTAAACCAGCGTATCAAACACCACCACCTCTGGCTCCTACAGTAGCCACTCGTCCCATTATTGATGTTCTAAGACCCTGCCCAATAGACAAGGCGGTGTGCCAGAACGGGCAGTGTATTCCCAGAGACTACCTGTGTGACGGAGAAAGAGATTGCATTGACGGAAGCGATGAGCTGGACTGTGGTAAGTGCCTGAAGTAGAATTTCTTGAGCGCTGATTTGTTTGGGGGGAGCGTGAAGGACCTTTGCTGCGATTGAATGATTTTTTTTTTGTGTCACTGAATTTCAAATCAGAAGGGAACAGCGCATTGCTTCTGGCTGCCACAGTTATTAACTGGTGGGGTGTCCTGGAAAATAAGCAGCGGTGGAGTATTGTTCAGGTGTTTCCCACATAAAAAGCAGGTAGTTGACTATGATCCCTATTTCCAACTGGTCACCTCTGACCCCTGCTGGGAAGTGTGGGAGTATTGCTGTCATTGAATTAGTGAACAAGCACACACATCGGGGAAGGCCTGGGTCAAGCTATATTGTAATGGTTGAACGTTATAATGTTATTACTATCCAGGATTATGGGTTCAGTTGTGTGATGTTCTGACTACTGCTGTCTTTGGGACTTGTCATAAATTGCTGTCCGCGCTTCCACTATTTTAACTATTCCACTATTGTCCGCTGAGCCTAACCTTCTCTGCTTTGCTCTCCCACTTAAATCACCCTTTAAAACTTACACATTCCATCCAGTTGTTGTTGTTGTTGTTGTTTAACAAGATACTGGTGAACTAATTGAACTTCCTTGTCATAGCTACACATCTTCAAGCACCATTCTCCGCCTCCCACTTGCCATGCCCCCCCCAACTCCCTCCCTCCCTCCCTCCCTCCTCCCTCCCCCCCCTCAACTCCCTCCCCGCCTCCCTCCTCCCCCCCTCCCTTAACTCCCTCCCCGGGCCCAATCTGTATGATGTCCTCTCAGTTGAAGTTCCGAACTAGTTACTTCTTGTTTAACCACAAAAGAGCACTGAAGGCTGATTTTAAAAATTAAAAATAGCTGGAGATCAGCCGGGCATCCAACCTCTTGTAGGTTTGGAATCGACACCTGGGAGCTTGAGATCTGAGATAAGAAGTTGGCTGAGCTGAAAGGTGAAAGACTTAATGCTTGGAGAGTTGGAGGAATGAAGGAAGCCTTCCACCGAGACCTTTTGAAAACAGTTTGAAGAATTTATATTTTTTTAAAAAATCACTGGGGCAGAACCAAGATATTCTGTTTCCCTTCAGTGCTAAAAAAATTTGCATTTATATGGCAGCGTTCCCTTCCTTAGGGTATGTGAGCAACTTGTCAAGTGTTGCCATTTCCGATAGCCATTAGGGTCTTTCCACATTCAGACCTAACAAGCCCCATGAGCTGAGTGGCCAGTTAATCTGCTCTTGGTGGTCTTAGTTGAGGCACCTCACAGTTTGCCAATCTGAAAATGACCCATTTATCCTTTTCCTGTCGGTTAGCCAATATCTATCCGTATTGGGGACGGCAGGGTAGCACAGCGGTTAGCACTGCTGCCTCACAGCGCCAGGGACCTGGGTTCGACTCCCGGCTCAGGTCACTGCCTGTGTGGAGTTTGCACATTCTCCTCGTGTCTGTGTGGGTTTCCTCCGGGTGCTTCGGTTTCCTCCCACAGTCCGAAGATGTGCGGGTTAGATTGGTTGGCCATGTTATAATTGCCCTTAGGGTCCTGAGATGCATAGGTTAGAGGGATTAGTGGGTAAGTATGTAGGGATGTGGGGGTAGGGCCTGGGTGGGATTGTGTTCGGTGCAGACTCGACGGGCCTCTTTCTGCACTGTAGGGATTCTGTGATTAATATATCATCCCTTGCACCATACACTTCGACTCAGTATCTCACCACGTCACAAAGCTACATTTAGCCAGCAATTAGCTGAGGGGAGAAAACTATTCCCCATGTTTATTTCCATAAATCTACATAATATAGTCTTGAATCTGTTGTGTAGGTCACACACTCTTTATTTGGATGGCATCATACTGGACAAAACAGTTGCACTTTCATTGCACACATCCTTTCTCCCTAAGTCTTAAGTGGCAGATCCCCAAACCTACATACAGCATCACTCGGGGAAGTAAACCTCTGTAGACAAAGCCATGGGGCATCCAGCGGTAGATCGCACTGTATTGCATTGGGAAATTTTGTAACGCACAGCTCAGGCATTGCTTTGGAGTTTAAGATATAAACACAGGTTTTCCTCACTCCCTTTCTTGTGCCCCAGGAACACCGTCACCATGTGAGCCCAACGAGTTCAAGTGCAAGAATGGCCGCTGTGCCCTGAAGCTGTGGAATTGTGATGGTGACAACGATTGCGGAGACAACTCTGATGAAGAATTCTGCCGTAAGTCAGCAGAAAGTGTCCTTCAGCAAAGTCCCTGCCCCGGAAACAGGTTGCATGTTTGCTGCGCTTTGTCAGCTGATCATTTACTGATCTTTGTACTCAAGCTCATTTTGGATTGCAGGAAATAGCTTATTGGAATAGGATATTAATTAAGAAAAGGTAATTAAGTCTCTCATCTTTAATGAAGTTTGTAACAGGGAAGAAATCCCTGAAGACGCCAGTAAATCAGGATTTATTGCACTCCTTAAAAAACCTAGAGCAATTGAGTGTAATCTCCATCACACTAACAGTCTGATGAGTCACATTGCTATGATCCTTCTTCAAGTACCGTTAACCAGACCAGAAGCAAAGAAATTTCAGTTCTTTGATGCTGTTTTGCAGAAGATAGAGGAATGAGAGATGCTATCTTTAAGCAACATGCTGTTAGAAAGAGAGATTGAGATGACAAAACATGTTCTATTGATTATGGTAGACAATTGATAGGTTGAAACTTAAAAGAATTGATGAATGTGTTAGAGTCTGTTTATACGGGGAAGAAACTGGAGCTGTAAAAATCAAGAACGATCTAAGCGGTTTTGTGAAGATTAAAAGAAGAGTCAAATGGGTTATGCGTTTGCTCAATTAGTGTAGTAAAAATATTCTTGGGGAGATTGAAAACCTTTCTGAATTATTATTTGGAGGTTGCGATTTATTAATATATGTCGATGACATTGTTCTCGTAGCTACTCTGAAGATAAACAACAAATTTTGGAGATTGTAGTGAGTAAGAGGAGAAAAAGCTAATTTGTAAGAAAACAAAATGTCTTCTAGTGTCCAGACAGAAAATCACACCAGAACGTAACATTCTAGTGAAAAATGAAGACATCACACACCTTTTCTAACCCAGGAAGTATGTTCAGGTTGGATGGAAAGAGACCAAGAGAAAAGCTGAAAGATTGAAATAGCTGGAGATATATTTCAAAATATGAAAGAGATCAATAACTCAACACTAGCCATGCAAAAAAATTGGAGTATCCTGGAATGCCACGTCATACCAATTCTGACGGGGAAGTAAGTTTTGGGTGACCAGTGAGGCAGTGCAACAAAGAATTGAGGCTACAGACTTGTGGTTTTTGAGGAAAGTCATGAAGATATCTTGGATAAGTCACACTACCGTTTACAGGTGTGAGGAAAACCTGAGACCAAAAGAACTCGTGTTGACCAAGATCAGTAATAGACAATTAGAACTTCTTGGACGTGTCATAAGAAATCATGATTTAGAAAGTCTAATACTAATGGGAAAGATTGATGGGAAAAGCAATCGGGGTAGACAAAGAATGATTTTTCTACAGGACCTTGCAAACTGAATGAAAGAACAAAGATGATCCAAGTCTTTAGACCTGGGGGTTCATGATTGCCAACACTCTCCTGGGACATGGCATCCAAAGAGAGAAAGAAAAATTAAGTTTGTGATCTGGGTATACTGCATTTACAGAAATCCACATTGGGCAAATGACCTTTTACCAGTTTTCATTGGTAAATGGTGTACGGTCTGGGGTGTTACCGTTTGCAGGTAAATGGCAGTGCGAGCATTCCTGACAGATGTAGAAGGGTGCTCACCATTGAGCCTAACTCCGGTCGTGCCTCGGTCAGTGATCGTGCTGATGGTGATCTAAGAATTCTAACCAGTTGAATGGAAAGCCAGATCCTTGTGAATCTCCTGCTTCACTCCTGTAGAGAGACATTTGGAGGTTATGGCTGGATGTTTTGATCAATATTATTTTAATGCTGATTATTAAAATGGAAAATTTAGGCCTGTGTCTACATAGCCAATGAATGAGAAAGTTTGCTTCTCAAAATGTCGAATTTTATGACGCAGATTGTGGAACACCTGAATCTCAATGGGATCCATCACAGGCAGCTACTTTATTAATAAATACAAGTCTGCAAATAAACTGACCTAACCGGATATGTGCTCATATTTAATGACTTGCGAATTTAAAGCAAAATGAAATGAAGTTAATGGAGTGACCTGTAACCCGAATGGGTTAGAAGCAGTTCAGAGAAGGTTTACTAGGCTAACGCCTAGAATAGCAGGCTGTCTTATGAGCAAAGGTTGGATAGGCTAGGCTTGCATTCACTGGAATTTAGAAGAGTAAGAGTAAGACTTGATTGAAACCTCTGAGATCCCGAGAGGCATTGACAGGATCGATGTGGAGAGGCTGCTTCTTCCTATGGGAGGATCTAGAACTTTGGGGGTCACTGTTTAAAAATAAGGGGTTGCTCAATTAAGACAGAGATAAGGAGAATTCATTTCTGAGGGTCTTGAGTCTTTGGAAGCCTCTTCCTCAGAAGGTGGTGGAGACAGAGTCTTTGAGTATTATTAAGGCAGAGCTAGCTAGATTGGTGATAAGCAAGGGGGTGAAAGATTATCAGGGTAGGTGGGAATGAAGGGCTGTGGTTGCAATCAGATCAGCCGTGATCTTATTGAATGGAGCAGGCTCGAAGGGCCGCATGGCCTTTTCCTGCCCCTAATTTGTATGTCCATATGCATATTTTGTTTAATCACTAATTTACCCTGATATTTTTCTCTTGTCTGTATTATTTTTGTTATCCTCTTGAACATGTTACAAGCTATGACCTGGAAGTCCTTTCCAGTGATTCAGTTTTGGTAAAAGTGCGTTCTGTCAACTTTCAGCTACCAAGAGACCTGGAGATACGTGTGCTCCTGAGCAATTTGTCTGTGTTGCGACCCAAACGTGCATTCCGGCAAGTCACCAGTGCGATGAGGAGACTGACTGTCCTGACCGCTCGGATGAATTTGGATGTAGTAAGTAACCTGTGCTGCCATAATGTAAAGAAACTTGTGTCACCCTAACTGACCCACATTGTTGGTTACATCTGTGCTCAGGGAAGTGAGTTTGGTTTTGACCCCTTGTTGAAACTCGCCCTTTGAAATTTGTGTTCGTGTCACTTACTTTGTTTTCATTCTTTGTGGTGGAGGACAAAGCAACTGCAAGGAACTAATTGGATAGTTCTTTCAAATAACTGACTCAGACACGATGGGCTGAATGGCCTCTATCTTCTGCCACCAGACACAGTTGCTTCAACCCTTGATGAATTTTAGCACCTCTGGTCATCTCTGAAGTCAAATGAGCCCTAATAAATCTGCTCCAGATCTCCTATAAGCCCTGCTACCCTTCCTGAAATGCGGTGCTAGAATTGGACACAGTACTCCAGTTGGGGTTTGACTGGTGATTTATTAAGGGAAGGTCATTGGCTTAGTGAGTTTTCTGAGGCATTTCAAAGCCACTGCATAAAGGCAAATATTCAGCAAAATGTTACAGTGTTGAAATATTGAGTTAGATCTTTGGTCTTTTTTTTAAACAGAAAGAATATGATGGTGATCTAGGAGTCAGTTGACAGCCTGCAGAGCCCAATGAGAAAGAGCCTTAACTTGTTCTCTTGTTATTGTGTATTTTGCTTTCTTATCACTGCCCTGTTTTTGAAGGACTGCGTGGTCTTCCGTTTCGTTCCTTCCCATCACAGAAAAGTTAAGACTGGGAGCTCGTAGGGTTGGGTCACCTGGCCATGAGCCAGACCCCTCATTTGTTGAAAGTGATAATGACACTTCTTCCCTCTTCCCATCACGCCTTTGAAGCTGTGCCAATTGTGGGGGGGGGGTTAACTGATTTGAAGATTCTTGTGTCTTGACTCGAAGCTGCTCTCAACCGATGACCGAGAAATTGCCGCGGAGTACCGCAGGGTAACCGAATCACTGTCGAACGTTACTCTTTACAGCTCCTCCTCAGGTGATCACACCACCCGAAGAAACAGTCATGGTCAACCGCGGTGCTACCGTCACGTTAACTTGTGTGGCAGCGGGCGTTCCCACGCCAATCATCACGTGGCGATTGAACTGGGGTCATATCCCTCTAACCAGCAGGTAACTATTACGTGGGCCGTGAGTCAGTTCAGTGTTTGTAATGTATCTGTTGGAGCTGATCATAGTTCTTTCAACTGGTGTGTACATCAAGAACTCGCGTGAAAAAGAGGACAGAGAAATAATCTTTTAATCCATCCCAGCAATCTGCACCCCAGGCAGAGGAAGATGGTGCCGAGTGGTAATATCATTGGACTAGTTAGTAAGAAGTCTCACGACACCAGGTTAAAGTCCAACAGGTTTATTTGGTAGCAAAAGCCACCAGCTTTTGAAGTGCTGCCCCTTTGTCAGGTAAGTGGGAGTTGTGTTCACAAACAGGGCATATAAGGACACAAACTCAATTTGCAAAATAATGGTTGGAATGCGAGTCTTTACAGGTAATCAAGTCTTAAAGGTACAGACAATGTGAGTGGAGAGAGAGTTAAGTACAGGTTAAAGAGATGTGTATTGTCTCCAGACAGGACACTTAGTGAGATTTTGCAAGCCCAGGCAAGTCATGGGGGTTACAGATAGTGCGACATGAACTCAAGATCCCGATTGAGGCCGTCCTTGTGTGCAGAACTTGGCTATCAGTTTCTGCTCAATGATTCTGCATTGTCATGTATAGTGAAGGCCGCGTTGGAGAATGCTCACCTGAAGATCAGAAGCCGAATGCCCGTGACCGCTGAAATGTTCTCCAATCATTGGACTAGTTGTCCAGAGGCCCTGGGGAACCAGGTTCAAATCCCACTTGTGACAGCTGGTAGAACTTAAATTCAAGAACAAAAAAAAACTGGGAATTGAAAGCGAGTTGTGGAAAATTGTGAGGGGCAAGGATAGAATGGGCAGGAAGGGCCTCTTTACCTCGAGAGTGGTCAGTGACCTGGAGTGATGGGTCGAAAGATTATGGAGGGGGGATTAGGAAAATGCTTTTCATCCAGATGGTTGTGCAGGTCTGGAATCGATGCCTGAGAAGGGTAGTTGAGGTAGAAACCCCCAACTCAATGTAAAAAGTGTTTGAATATGCACCTCAAACACCGTATCCTGCAGGGCTAGGACGACAAACTGGAAAGTGGGATTAGGCTGGAGGCTTGTTGCTTGGCCAGTGCAGAATGGATGGGCCTGTTTCTGTGCCGTAAACCTTCTGTGATTCTTGTCTCAGTAATGGTGACCATAGAAACCCATTTGGTTCTTTAGGGAACAAAATCTGCCAACCTTACCTGGTCTGGCCTACGTGCGACTATAGACACACAGCAATATTGTTGACTCTTAAGTGTCCTCTGAAAATGTCTCCTAAGGTACCCAGTTCAAGGGAAATTAGGGATGAGCACTAAATGCTTGCCCAGCCAGCAATGCCCATGTCCCAGGAAAGGATGAAGCTAAAAACACCCTCCTGGGAGAGATGAAAAACGGGATAAAAAACCTTGATCATGTTGGGGTAAAGAAAATCTGGGAATTGCTCTTCTGACCCCTTCAGTTAATTCACAGAGCACGATGGCCCTGTGATAGAACATTACAGCACAGTACAGGCCCTTCGGCCCTCGATGTTGCGCCGACCAGTGGAACCAATCTAATGACCCTCTAACCTAAACTATTCCAATATTATCCATATGCCTATCCACTGACCATTTGAACGCCCTTAAAGTTGGCGAGTCCACAACTGCTGCAGGCAGGGCATTCCACGACCTTCCTACCCTCTGAGTAAAGAACCTACCTCTGACATCCGTCCTATAATTACCACCTCTCAATTTAAAGCTATGTCCCCTTGTGTTAGCCATCACCATCCGAGGAAAAAGGCTGTCATTGTCCACCCTATCTAATCCTTTGATCATCTTGTATGCCTCAATCAGGTCACCTCTTAACCATCTTCTCTCTAATGAAAATTACGTCAAGTCCCTCAGCCTTTCCTCATAAGACCTTCCCACCATACCACGCAACATCCTGGTAAACCTCCTCTGCACCCTTTCCAATGCCTCCACATCTTTCTTATAATGCGGCGACCAGAACTGTACGCAATACTCCAAGTGCGACCGCACCAGAGTTTTGTACAGTTGTAACATGACCTCAGGGCTCCGAAATTCAATCCCTCTACCAATAAAAGCTAACACACCGTACGCCTTCTTAACATCCTTATCAACCTGGGTGCCAACTTTCAGGGATCTATGCACATGTACCCCAAGATCTCTCTGCTCATTGACACTACCAAGAGTCCTGTCGACAAGCAGAGAGATCGTCTCTGATAATGCAGCACTAAAGCTCCTCAGTTATTACTTGTCTTTTCCCTGATGTGTGGAGCTTGCTAAACCGAGCCAAGGCTGTAAGGAAGTCAGTGGAAGCATAATTCAATGATTTTTCCTGTGTTTTAATTGGTTTAGTGTTTCCAGCTTTCCAAAATTGCAATCGTTCTTTCCTTGTCTGATTGGATTTGCCAAATCGTTAGCTTATTACTGTAATTAGAAGCAGTCTATTCATGGGGATTTAATCTTTACAGCCCCAAATAATCCTCTCAAAGAGTCTTAAACCTAAATGAAAGCTACAGGGCACTGTACTCAGACTCATTACACTCTCCAATATCTTATACCCCCCTGATTTGTAATGTGTATATCCAAGCAGCATTCTTGGGCTGGAAAGCCTGTTGCACAAAAAAGTGATTGAATATGTCAACAGATGTTTTGTTTATTACTGTAAGAAGGTAAACATGTCCTGTCCACACCCATCCAACATCTCTGCCTATTTCTGTCGTGATGTGGAGATGCCGGCGTTGGACTGGGGTAAACACAGTAAAAAGTCTGACAACACCAGGTTTAAATCCGACCGATTTATTTGATAGTAAACTCACTAGCTTTCGAGGTTTCCCTCTTCTTCAGGTGAATGCTCTGTCATTCACATGCACACACTAACTCACCCTCTTCTCCCACAAACACACTCTCTCTCCCTCTCTCTCTCTCTCTCTCACACACACACACACACACACACACACACACACGTGTGCACCTTCTCTCCTCATTCTTTCACACACTCTTCACTCTTTTTCTCTCTCTCTCTGCCCCATGCATATATATGCCCTCACTCGCTCTTTCACTCACTCTCTCTCACTCACTCACACACACACGCACTCTCACGCAGTCGCATTCACTCACGCATTCACACTCACCTCATTCGCCTCACTGGCCTCACTGACTGGCAGGCATTCATGTACATGCGCACACACACACACACACACACACATTCCCCTCTCTTTTTCTCCCTCCCTCTCTCTCTGACTGTGTCACATCTCCCCCCGTTTCTCTCTCTCTCTCTCTCTCACGCACGCGCGCGCACATTTCTCCCTGCTTTCTTTTAATCTCCCCCACCCTCCTTCCCTCCATTGATGGGTTATAAAGGAAAATCGGATCTAGAACGAGGGGAAAAAGCAGCTAGGAATGATATGGTGTTGAAAGATTGAAATCAATTGTCTGTATTTCCTGAATATAAATGAAATAACGGGGTCTGTGTTGCATTACTTAGTGCGCACAGCAGGGCACCTGTTTGCAGTAGCCTTTCCACTGGGTTAAGAAAGCTTGCTTATTGTTTTGGAATGCTGTGTGGCACAGTTTGAGTTCATAGTGAGTCTCTGGATCCTCGGCGGTGTAGTGTGTTTCTCTGGCACAGCTTTACGCCAAAATCACATCTGTGATTGTTTCTCCTTTTTGTTTTGCAGAGTTACCATGACTAGTCAGAATGGCCAGGGCACACTGATCATTCGAGATGTCAAGGAGTCAGATCAAGGAGCATACACCTGCGAGGCCATCAACGCCAAAGGAATGATCTTCGCAATCCCTGACGCGTTGCTGGTTTTGAAATCCAACACAGGTAATCACTTCACACTAAGCTCAATGGAACCTATTCGCGAGTCGCAGACACAATCCTCCATTCATCGTTATAAAGTATTAATTCCAAACCCTCTAGCTGGTCAGAAGTTTGAATTGACAATGGAGGTCATTGAGACAGGAATGGACCTCTGTTGTGCTCCAGTAACCCAGTTCTTGGTTGGGAGGAAAACCTTTGGTTTTATATTTTGAGGATCAGTGGTGGAAATGAGTCCCCTGGTTTTCCGCAGAGGTGAAGGAATAACAGATACTTCTTGATCAAAGCAGGGGAACAATCCACCTGACGTTCCTCTTGTGAGGAACGTGGATGATTCTGTGCAGTCTGGAACTTCCCACGTGGGTTGGATGGTGAAAGGAGTGGGGAAGGCAACCAAGTAAGCAATGCACCATGTACCCTAAAGTAAAAGTTCATTTAACATTTATTTATCAGTCACAAGTAGGCTTATACTTACACTGCAAAAAAGGTTACTGTGAAAATTCCCCAGTCGACACACTCCGGCACACTCTCAGATACACTGACAGAGAATTTAGCATGGCCAGTGCACCTGTCCCGTAGGAAACCCACACAGACAGAGGGGAGAGCATGCAGATTCAACACAGACGGTGAGCCAAGCCAGGAATCAAACCTGGGGTCCCTGGCGCTGTGAGGCAGCAGTGCTAACCACTGTGCCACCGTGCCTCCCCCTGGGTGTGGGATCAGTAGCGAGTCAGTTGTTGTCACCAGTAGAATTATTCACTGCATCAGATACACTGAGGACCAAATGCTTTTCATTAATCAGGTACTTCTCAGTTTTTAACTCTGGTGGCATGTCGTCCCCTTGGTACATCCCTACCTGACCATTAACATTGTCTCTGCCCTTCCTTCCGGTTGAAACTATGGAAATGTTCCCATGAAACACAGCAGCTGTGATTTGAGAAGGATTACGTCATGTAGCATGCACGAGGCTGGCGATTACTGCCTGCTTGGTGTGGAGCGAGCTTCTCTCCGAAGGTGGCAAGCATTCTTAGAATAGCGTCAGACCCACTGGGATTGGGAAGGGTAGATTGATCCCCCAGTTTATCATCTATTCATCCTTGCCAGGGTGATGGGGAGGCTGGAGCACAGGTACAGATGTACAGGTAACACATGCTTGGAGAGAGCATGGTACTGAGAGCTGACTGACAGAAGTGGATTTGAGATTCAGCAAGGAGTTGGACCTATCAGGTGATGAAGGAAGAACAAAATGTTAAACCAATGTTTGTACGGTAAAAGTTGTGGCATCTTCCGTTGGTCAGTACTGCAGCTGCTGTGTAGGATAACCTGGATTTTACAGCTCAGAAACAGGCCAGCCGGACCAACCAGTCCGTGCTGGCGTTCACGTTCCGCTTGAGCCTTCTCTCAACTTCTGTCACCTAAACCTATCGTCGTATCCGTCTAGTCTAACCTCCGCATCGCTGTGGCCCGGCCTCCGCGCCCCTGTGGCCGAGCCGCCCTCGTATGCATAGTTTTTTGCACGCTCGCAGACAAAGCATACCATTCATAGAGTACATAGGATAGTAGGAAAGGAGAGGGTGCAGGACGTAGCGTTACACTCATAGCAGAGAAAGAGCAGTTTGATTTAAGGCAGGTCCATTCAAAAATTTACCTCCAGAACGGCGTGCTTGTTTGAAAGCAATTTATTTGTCGTGTTTTCGGCTATTTCAGCATTGAGTTATTTTCCGTTCAGCCCTTTTGGTTGCCTCTCCTTCAGCCCCTCTCCAGCACGCCCCCCCCCCCACCCCGCCCATTCCCATCTCAGACCATTTAAAGAATTGAAATGAAACCCATTTCACCATCTCCAGCCATAAAGCTGGAAAAGTAAGGAACACAATGCAAGTTAAAGCTTATTTTACCGCCTAGCCCTGGATAACCACATCGATATCAGATAAAAGTCTGATGGCGGCAGAGAAGAAGCTGTCCTTGAGTCGGTCGGTACGTGACCTCAGACTTTTGTATCTTTTTCCCAACGGAAGAAGGTGGAAGAGAGAATGTCCAGGTTGCATGGGGTCCTTAATTACGCTGCCTGCTTCGCCAAGGCAGCGGGGAGTGATGTGTTGTGATTTTAGTTTATTGCTCTCCTTTCCCCTTCTCCTCCCCCGGCTCCCCGCCCAGTTGTTAACTTCATGCTCTGATTTTTATTTTCAGGAATCTGCTCTGAAGGGCACTTCAATGTCCAGGGTAGCCTGCAGTGTGTTCCCTGTTTCTGCTTTGGTGTGGCCAGAAGCTGTGAGTCGACCAGCCGCTACAGAAACCAGATACATCTGCGTTTCACAGAGGAAGATAACTTCATGGGTAAACAATTCTAAATAATGTCTGCTCCTTTGCAAGCAGCTTTTTGAAGCCTTGCCTTGAGTTGTGCTCTGAAGACATTTTTGAGAGATTTCGTCAGTCCTGCGTGTGTTAGCCGTCTTCCTCCAAAGGGCTGGCATGGATAAAGGATAAGCCGCTAATTATTGTGAGGCGGTCTTATGAACTTGACAAGATGCCAAGCAAACACAGTGCTTGACACCTTGTAGGTCCTGCCAAGTACTCCTTACAAGCATTTGGGGGCTTGTGCCAAAATTAGGAGAGTTCTCCCACAAGTTCAGTAACGGCCTGACACGTTCATATTCATGGAATAATACATCACAGGCAACACTCCAGAAACCACGATCATAATTCTTGGGTACATCCTGTCCCACCGGCGTGGTGGCACGGTGGTATACAACTGGGAGGGAGTTGTCCTGGGATTCCTCAGCATCGACTCTAGATCCCATGAAGTCTCATTGCATCAGGTCAGACGTGGGTAGGGAAACCTCCTGAGTACCTTGCATTGTCCCTATTCAGCTGATGAATCAGTACTCCATGTCAAACACCACTTGGAGAAAGCACTGCGAATGGCAAAGACATAGAATGTAGTCTGGATGGGGAACTTCAACACCCGTCACCAAGAGTGCTTCGGTACCACCAGCTGGCCAAGTCCTAAAGGACATCGCTGCTGGACTGAAGCTGTGGCAGGTGGTGAGGGAACCAACAAGCGGGAAAAACATATTTGACCTCATCCTTACTAACCTGCCTGTCAAAGGTGCATCTGTCCATAGGAGTATCGATAGGAGTAACTATCGTACAGTCCTTGTAGAGACAAAGTCCCGTTTTCAATAGGAGGAAAGCCTCCACCGTGTCGTGTAGCACTACCACCTCGCTTTTTTTTTAATTCGTTAAAGGGATTCGGGTTTTGCTGATGAGGCCAGCATTTATTGATCATCCAGAATTGCCCTTGAGAAGGTGGTGGTGAGCTGCAGTCTGTTTAGTGTAGGTACACCCATGGTGCTGGTAGGGAGGGTGTTCCAAAATTTTGACCCAGTGAAGGAATGGTGAAATATTTCCAAGTCAGGAGGGTGAGTGGCTTGGAGAGGACCTTGCACTTGGTGTTGTCATTTACCTGCTGCCCTTGACCTTCTAGATGGTAATGGTTGTGGGTTTGGAAGGTGCTGTCTAAGGATCTGCAGTGCATCTTGTAGATGACACACACGGCTGCCACTCTGCAGCAGTGGTGGAGGGAGTGAACGTTTGTGGAAGGGACGCTAATCAAGTGGCCTGTTTTGTCCTGGATGGTGTCAGCTTTCTTGAAGTGTTGACATCCAGGCAAATGCAGAGTTTTCCATCACACCCGTGACTTGTACCTTGCAGATGGTGGGTAAGATTGGGGAGTCAGGAGATGAGATACTCACCATAGAATTCCTAGCCTCTGATCTGATCTTGTGGCCACTGTATTTATATGGCTAGTCCAGTTCAGTTTTTAGTCATTGGTAACTGAGGGTATTGATAAGGGGGGGGGGATTCAGCATTGGTAATGCTGTTCAGTGGAGAGGGGTGATGGTTAGATTCACTAATGTAGGAGATGGTCGTTGCCTAGTGCTTCTGCAGCGCAAATGACCCAAGCCTGGACATTGTACAGGTCTTGTTGCATTTGGACACAGACTGTTTTGGTATCTATAGTGCTGAACATTGTGTAATCATCAACGAACATCCCCATTTCTGACCTTATGCAGGTCATTGATGAAGTAACTGAAGATGGTTGGGCCTAGGACACTACCCTGAGGGACTCCTGCAGAGATGCCCTTGAGCTGAGATGAATGATAACAACCATAACCATTTCCCTTTGTGCTAGAATCATGGAATCCCTACAGTGCAGAAGAATGCCATTTGGTCCTCCTCTGAAGGAACATCTTGCACACGCTGTCCAGCTCAGCCACAGTTTGCCTTGAATGATGGTACCTTGGAATTAATCAGCTTTCAAGGTTATAACTGAGGTGCAATTGCCTTTTCTCTCCTAGGTGTGAATGTGACAGTACCAGCCCAGCCCGTGACACCCCCCCTGTCCACCTCTCAGATGGTTATCGACCCCGAGTCAGGAGAATTTCAGCTGGTCGATCTCTCAAGACGGTTCCTCAGCCATGATTCCTTCTGGACGCTCCCAAAACAGTTTCTGGGAAATAAGGTGAGTTTGAAATGTTTAAGCTGCTCAGATTTCAGTTAACCTCTCAGATTTTGTTATCTTGTTTACCTCACACTTGGAACACACTGGAGTTTCAGACTGGAACTAATCAGAAATGTAATGTTTTGAAATGGGTCAGATGCATGCTGCCATCCTGGTAAACCTGTATACTCTCACACACAGGCTTGTGATCTCTCCTGCCCTCCGTGCTTTAGGTATAAATGAATTGTGATGGAAACTCATGGCATTTATCTTTCCCCTCAAAGAATGGATGCAGAACAATGCTGTTCATAGCAAGAGTGAAAACCTTCTGGGAAAACAGCGAGCCTCTATAATTTTAATGGTTTTGCAACCCCTGCGTAGTGAATATCCTTGCCTCTGTTATTTCAGTGGAACACAGGTGGACTATGAAGATTTGTGGGAGGTTTTACAGGCTAAGCAGAGAAGTATTAAATGGATGAGGGAGGAGTGAGCACACTACTACCTGCAGCCCAATTTTGACACATTTATTCATTTGTTTTGGTGTAAGCAGCCCTTCAGATGTCTGTTTCATGACCTATTAAACTTGGGACTTATCCAGTGTTGGCCATTCTGCATTTTGTTTTATTTTCTGATCTATTTTCTTCTGAACTCACTCCAATAGCTCCTATGGCTGATGTTTCTATACCTCTGGGACTTTTTAATCATTGTCACACAGTTTGCAAAGATCCTAAATTGTTCCGAGATTAGTATCAGGAAATATTATAGATGCTCAATTCACAGGAAAGAAATTATTTCAATAATGTGTTGGTCACACCTTTGAAAGAGACAATGGATGAGATTTTCCAGCTGCGCTTGTCCCAAAGCTGGAAAATCCCGCACAATTGAGAGATTGAATAGACTGGGCCTGTACTCGTTAGAGTTTAGAAGGCTGAGGGGGGATCTTATAGAGACTTACAAGATAATGAAGGGGCTAGATAGGGTAGAGGTAGAGAGATTCTTCCCGCTTAGAAAGGAAACCAGGACTAGAGGGCACAGCCTCAAGATTGGGGGGGGGGGGTGGGGGGTGCAGCTTAGATCAGAGTTGAGGAGGAACTTCTTCACTCAAAGGGTGGTGAATCTCTGGAATTCTCTGCCCGTTGAAATGGTGGAGGCTACCTCGCTGAATATATTTAAGTCATGCGTAGATAGGTCTCTGATAGATAGGGGAATTAAGGGTTATGGGGAGAAAGTGGGAAAGTGGAACTGATCCACTTCAGATCAGCCATGATCTTATTGAATGGCGGGGCAGGCTCGAAGGGCTAGATGGCCTACTCCTGCTCCTATTTCTTATGTTCTTAGGTCAACAGACCTTTGCATGATCTGTGTCCCGCCCGCTACGATTCCGGTGTTAGGCGGATTGGGAAAATTCCCCTCAGTGAGTTCTGTGTTTTAACAATCGCGCCATGAGTCAAGATCATTTTTATATCCCAGGTTCTAACCTCATTTCACCTTTGATTGTTGCACCTTTTTATATTTCCTAGACACACCTGTGTGCATCGCTGAGATGCTGGCGTTGGACTGGGGTAAACCCAGTAAGAAGTCTCACAACACCAGGTGAAAGTCCAACAGGTTTATTTGATAGTAAATGCCACAAGCTTTCGCAACATTGTTCCATCGTCAGGTGAGTGGAGAGTTCTGCTCACAAACAGGGCATATAAAGGCGCACACAAATAAACCTGTTGGACTTTAACCTGGTGTTGAGACTTCTTACATTGCCGAGGGCAGGGATTTTCTTTGCAATGGTTCTTTCTCGATGTGAGGCTTTCTGTGCTTGCTTCGTTCTCATTCCACTCCATTTTAGATCTGGATCCAAGTGAATTGTGAGAGTTTTGGTATCTTCGTTTCATTTGACTTGACAGTTGAAGGGGATAGCTTAACCAAAATAAACTCCTTGCTACAGCCAATGATGTTTAGAAAAGCATCAAAAACCGGAAGGCGTTTGTGTCAGAATCAAGATAGGGATCCATAGCTTCGGGATATTTGCTTTCCTTTTTGGTTAATGTCTTGTTGGCTAACATTCTCGTGGCTAATTCAGTAAATCTTGTAGCAGCCCTTGCTCAGTGGGAAATTTATAAAGTGGATCCAAGTTTGTAAGTAATAAAAGATTAACACTTGGGATTAGCATTTTATTTTGCATAAATTCCCTTCTGGAACGATTTTGTTTTTTTTACAGCCTGAAATTGCTTCTCTTAAAGATTTATCCTCATTTCAGTTTGCAAGAACACTGAGATTCCTGATTGAGTGGCAACATTTTATTTTGATGCTCGGTCTATAGGTCAGAGGATTTCGCACCCGATTTGGTTTTTTTTGAATAAAATTATACACATTGATTATCCCTTTGAAATTGTTCGATGTTATTTGCCGTCTCGTGCTGCTTTCTAGGAAAGGTAATGTAGTTTTGTTGGACGTGGATTAGAATGACACACCTTTGGCAAAGGAGACAGCCGTTAATCTGATTTAGCAAGAACGGTCAGTCAAATCCATCACTTCAGCAGCGTTTTTGGCCTTTCCCCCTGCTGCTGTGGCCAATTTATGGGACAACGATAACGAGGCTTATCTTATCACCGCACTTAATGCAACGGAATCTTTTTATTATCTTGATCTGGCCATTCAGGCAGGTCATTGTTTTTTGATGGTGGCACAATCCCAGTTGGCTCCTAACACAGGGCCACAGAGCACAATACTTACAGCTTTCTCTCGTAATTGGGCACAACGCGAGAGTTAATTAGATGAAGAAGAACATTTAATTATCTGCGATTGGTACAGTCATCAGTCAGGAATCCTGGCTTGCACCAGATATTTCTCTAATGTGCGGGTTTGGTTGATTGGCTGCGCTAAGAAATTGCCCCTTAGTGTCCAGGGATGTGTAGGTTAGAGGGATTAGTAGGGATATGGGGCTAGGGCCTGGGTGGGATTGTGTTCGGTGCAGACTCAATGGGCCAAAGGGCCTCTTTCTGCACTGTAGGGTTCTATGATTCTATGATAATGCACTAGGGAACACTTCCGCAAGCAAGCAAGTTCTCTGAGACAAATGTGCCTGACTTCTCCCTCAAGATTTTGATTCCTGTGGTCGGAAATGTAGAAATATACAAACTGTATTTTAAACTTTATTTATTAGTATCACAGGTAGACTTAACGTTAACACTGCAATGAAGTTACTGTGAAAATCCCCTAGCCGCCACACTCCGGCGCCTGTTTGGGTATACTGAGGGAGAATTTAGCATGGCTAATGCACCTATCTGGCACGTCTTTCAGCCTGTGGGAGGAAACCGGAGCGCCCAGAGCAAACCCACGCAGACATGGGGAGAATGTGCAGACTCCACACAGACAATGACCCAAGCTGGGAATCGAACCCCGTGTCCCTGGCGCTGTGAGGCAGCAGTGCTGACCACTGTGCTGCCTTGCCGTCCCAACAATAACTGATATAACTGGGATGCAAGTAAAACAAAATGCCAAATGTGAGCGAGAAATCTTTTAACGTAATGCTATTCGCATAAGTTGGGTGGGGGACAATTTAATTTCTGTTTCGATTAGTTGAAAATCCAGATATTAATGAGTACCTACTGAGGCTGAGCTGAATCCTGAAAGGTGGATGTGTTATTTTCCAAGTTGGAGAAGTTTTTATTTGATGAAGCTCACACATGTTTAAAGTTCAGAGTACCATAATGGCACCTGTTTTGACAATGTGACGTCTGATTTTACGCAGATCGATTCATACGGTGGGTTCCTGCGCTACAAGGTTCGTTACAGCGTAGCCCGAGGGCAGGCTGAGCCCGAGAAGAAGGCAGATGTGATTATAAGCGGAAATGGAAGAAAACTAATCTACAAGACGGGGACCCCCCAGCCCGATGTCGTCAACCAGAAGGAAATCCTGTTCACCGAGGTAAGGAGAGAGTTTCCGAACCCAGCCTCAAGATTCTCATTCTGACCAACTGTAGATGTTCATTCCCTGATGTAAAGCTTTTCAGGCCTTGGACCTGTATCAGGGCTGTGAGAGGCCATTATGTTTGAATGCTCTGTGCCTGGAAAAACCATCCACAGTTGTCAAATGTTTTGTGTTAGAACCAGCAAAATGTCAGTAGGTTTTTTTCATTGCTGTGGGGACAGCTATGATCCTTTGTTCCTTTCACAGTGGGTGCCTTCGTTTAATAATGGACACAAGATCAACAGGCCAAAATTTTATTAGATGTCTTGAGGTCTTAATGAATGAGAAGTTCTTATTCTAATTTTTCATTCTCCGGTCCTAGTCTCCACCTTGAGCACAGTTTTGCTCCCAAAGCTTTGAAGTATGTGTCCAGTGGGCATCGCTGGCTGGACCAGCATTTATTGCGCACCCCTAATTGCCCTCGAAGTGAGGGGTTTGGTAGGTCATTTCAAAGAGCATTTAAGAGTCAGCCTCATTGCTTTGCTTCTGGAGTCAGGTGTAGGCCAGACCTGGTAAGGACGGCAGATTTCCTTTCCTGAAGGGCATTAGTGAACCAGATGACTTTTTACAACAATTGACAACAGCTTCATGGTCATCAGTCGGTTTCAAGACTTTTATAGAATTTAAATTTCACCCTATGCCCTGATGGGATTTGAACCTGGGACCCTGGGTCTCTGGATTACTAGTCCAGTGACAATCCCGCTCTGCTACTGAATCTCCAAAAGTACTTTCGTTTTCCACGAAAGTGCAACTTTTTAAATTGATTGGGAATTAAGCATTCTAACCATTCAGGGCATTTGGACACAGTGCGGGAAATTCACTAACAAGAGGCTGTCAACTATTTTTGCATTTTATCTTCTAATACACATTTAACTTGAAAGTTCATTAAATGGTTGAGTTTTGGTGGGAGCAGGTGTCTACTGAGGTTAAAAGATGTATTTTTGCTTGTGGAGCAACTCGAACAATAATATGTGTAGAATCCCTACAGTGCAGAATGAGGCCGTTCAGCTCATCGAGTCTGTACTGACCACAATCCCACCCAGGCCCTATTCCTGTAACCCCACATATGTGCCCTGCCAACACCCCCACCCCTCCCCCGATCAATTTAGCATGGCCAATCAACCTGACCTGCACATCTTTCAGTATGGGAGGAAACCGGAACACCCGGAAGAAACTCTCACAAGCATGGAGAGAATGTGCGAACTTCACACAAACGGTGACCCAAGGCCGGAGTTGAACCCAGGTCTCTCTGGCACTGTGAGGCAGCAGTGCTGACCACTGTGCCACCATGCCACCCTTAATATTGGAAGACTGTTGCTCTGTAATATTCACAGAACCTGGATGACAAGTACAAATAAAATTTGGGTGGCACGGTAGCACAACTGCTTCACAGCGCCAGGGTCCCGGGTTCAATTCCCAGCTTGGGTCACTGTCTCTGTGGAGTCTGCACGTTGTGTCTGGTTTCCTCCCACAGTCTGAAAGATGTGCTGGTTTGGTGCATTGACCCGAACAGGTGCCAGAGTGTGGCGACCAGAGGAGTTTCACAGTAACGTCATTGCATTGTGAATGTAAGCCTTCCTTGTGACCAATAAATAAAGTTTAAAAATAAAACAACAAATCTTGGTTCCATGCCCATAACGAATTCTAATTTGCAACCATGCAAAATAAATAAATAATTTCCATGGCAGCTTTATGTTTAAACTCTGGTTTGGAACCTGATATTTTTCTTGCTTAATATGCACGAGCGACTTCTGGATGAAAATGATCTTGCTGCTCGTTTGAGCGTTATTAATAATTTAACATGGCATTTCTGGAGCTTTTTATACACCCTGCAACATACGTGATCATCAGTTCACAGAATTGCAAATGCTTTCTCAATTGCTGACCAGTAACATGGCTGTGATTCCGAGATTTGTGGGATTGAGCCCCAGTTACGTGACTGTAGATTATTGAATATTTATAATGTAAAAGCAAAATCCTGCAGATGCTGGAATCTGAAACAAAAACAGAAAACGCTGAAAAATCCCAGCAGGTCTGACAGCATCTGTGGAGGGAGCATAGAGCCGATGTTTCGGGTCTGGATGACCCTCGTCAGAGACATAAGCTTAAATATTATCAGAACATAAGAAATAGGAGCAGGAGTAGGCCATCTAACCCCTCGAGCCTGCCCCGCCATGCAATAAGATCATGGCTGATCTGAAGTGGATCAGTTCCACTTTCCCGCTTTCTCCCCATAACCCTTAATTCCCTTGTCTATCAGAAACCCATCCACCCGTGACTTAAATATATTCAATGAGGTAGCCTCCACAACTTCAATGGGCAGAGAATTCCAGAGATTCACCACCCTCTGAGTGAAGAAGTTCCTCCTCAACTCCGTTCTAAACTGCTCCCCCCCCCTTATTTTGAGGCTGTGCCCTCTAGTCCTGCTATCCTTTCTAAGCGGGAAGAATCTCTCTACCTCTACCCTGTCCATCCCTTTCATTATCTTATATGTCTCTATAAGATCCCCCCCCCCCTCATCCTTCTTGTATGCTGCTGCATCTTTGAAAATGTGAATTGTGTGCTGTAGCATTTTGTGGAGTTTGATACCTAGCTGACTTGATAAGTGATGACCTGAAAGCTGTCCTGAAACTGGTTTGTGCAACAAGGTCTTCGTTGGCTGTCTGATAAATCATGGCAGCTGTCATGTGGCCCAAGGAGACATCTGAATGTCTACTGTCTTTAATATCCTCAAAAGGTGTGAATTTTTTTTAAGGCACGATTCAAATTTTAACGTTTATTGCGCCCACAGTTAAGAAGGGTGACACGATGACACAGGGTTTAGCACTGCTGCCTCACAGCCCCAGAGACCCGGGGTTCAAATCCAGCCTCGGGTCACTGCCTGTGGAGTTCGCACATGTCTGTGTGGGTTTCCTCCCACAGTCCAAAGATGTATGGGTTATGTTGATTAGCCATGCTAAATTGACCCTTAGTGTCAGGGGATTAAGAACATAAGAAATAGGAGCCGCAGTAGGCCATCTAGCCCTTCGAGCCTGCCCCGCCATTCAATAAGGTCATGGCTGATCTGTCGTGGATCAGTTCCACTTTCCCGCCCTCTCCCCATAACCCTTAATCCCCTCTCTTATCAAAAACACATCAACCCGCATCTTAAAAATATTTAGCGAGGCAGCCTCCACCACTTCAACGGGCAGAGAATTCCAGAGATTCACCACCCTTTGAGTGAAGAAGTTCCTCCTCAACTCCATTCTAAACTGCCCCCACCTTATCTTGAGGCTGTGCCCTCTAGTCCTACTGTCCTTTCTGAGCGGGAAGAGCCTCTCCACCTCTATCCTATCCATCCCATTCATCATCTTATATGTCTCAATGAGATCTCCCCTCATCCTTCTAAACTCTAACGAGTACAAGCCTAGTTTATTCAGCGTCTCCTCATAGTTCAACCCCCTCAACTCCGGTATCAAGGGTAGCAGGGTAAATATGTGGGGTTGCAGGAATGGGGCCTGGGTGGGATTGTGGTCGGTGTAGATTTGATGGGCCAAATGGCCTCCTCCTGCACTGTAGGCTTCTGTGTTTCTGAGGCGTAATGACTCTTTCATATTGTTTTAAATGTTTCGTGTTTTTTTTAATTACAGGATAACTGGCAGCACGAATCAGGTACCCCTGTGACCCGTGAAGATCTTATGATGACGTTGGTTGACCTGGACCAAATCATGATCCGAACAAAGTACGACAATAAGATGGCCAGCGTTGGTCTTAGCGACATTGTCATGGATACCACCAGTGCGGAATTCACAACTCTGGGAAAACCACTCCTCGTTGAACAGTGCAGGTACCAAGCAGAAATCCTCCTCGCTTTATCTGAAATTGCATTCTAACAAAGAACAACACCGCACGGGAAACAGGCCCAACGAGCCCGCGTCGCCATTTTAACATTATGAGTGCCCTCCTCTACCCGTGACCTTTGTCTACGCCTGTTGGGGAAGATTGAGGGAAGACTAATTTAGGGACAATTTGTTACATCAATCAGCCCAAGAGCACGTTTTTGGGGTGTGGGAGTAAACCAGAGCACCCGGAGAAAACTCACGCAATCACGGGGAGAATGCGCAAACTCCCGCAGGCACCGGCTCAAATCCATGTGTCTGCACAGCAAACAGTGGGATTTCTTTGATCCAGCTTGCACCAGAACTTGCAGTCATTTCTACTCTGCTCCTTGCCAATGGCAACTTGCAGTGAGACTAAAACTCATCTCCAGAAAACATCAAAGATAGCCAAAGCATATAAATCCTTTGCAGGAAATTTATGTTCATTCAGAATTGGCATAAGCGTAGAAAATTGGAGTTCTGTGCTTCTTATGAAGGAGCAGGGTGGGGGGAGTAAGTTCTGGAACAAAGTTGGTTGTGTCAGACTCAACTTGGGCGTGGTGCAGACGTTAAGGGAATTTGCCTGCAGAGCGGTAGAATGTAAAACGGGCTCAAGCCAGTTACAGGCAAATTTCCAGCGAGGAGGAGTAGGTGAGCAACTGTGTGACAGCCTGCCCAGTGAGGGAGGGGGCGGGGAGAGGGAGGTTGGTCTGTAGAGCTGGTGAAACAAACAACGTGAAGGGCAAGCACACCGGCATAAGCCTGAAGTTTAATGGTCTGAATTGTGGGACAAAGAGCAACCTGGCACAGTGCCGCCCAGGACACAGGACAGAGCGCCGGGGAAGTCTGGAATGTTTGATCACCGTAGCTGGGTCAAGCCTTTCCAGGAATTTCCTGTCCAGTTATGTTGATTACCCCGTAACAGTGCAAGGAATAACCTAGCGCATTTATTGAGCAGGGATCCCAAGTTCAAAGTTTCTCTCTCTCTCTCTCTCTTGCAGGTGCCCTATAAATTACAAGGGTCTGTCGTGTGAGACCTGTGCTCATGGATTTCAGCGTGTTTCGACTGGGCCATATCTGGGTATATGTGACGGCTGCAGCTGCAATGGTCATGCCAGCAGCTGTGACAAAGTCACGGGATATTGTCTGGTAAGAACATCAAACATTGCGGCAAGAAAATTCAGACTCCTTAAGAGAAGGGTAGTGGCTGATACTGGTAATTAAGACCAGGAAAACTTCAGGCGATAACTTGGTCATCTACTTTCTGTCAGGGAAGTGCGATGGCTCGTGTTCTTTCGGGGAAAGATCTATGTTTTGTGTTGGGGTGATAGTTCCTTTAAGAATTAGTTTTCTGTGGGAGATGATTTCTGGTAAAGCAGCTACTTCCTGTAACTGATCAAGTGTGGATGTGCCGGCTTTGGACTGGGTAAACACAGTAAAAAGTCTGACAACACCAGGTTTAAGTTTTTCACACAGAGGGTGGTGACTGTCTGGGACAAGCTGCCAGAGGTGGTAGTAGAGGCGGGTACAATTTTGTCTTTTAAAAAGCATTTAGACAGTTACATGGATAAGATGGGTATAGAGGGATATGGGCCAAATGCAGGCAATTGGGATTAGCTTGGGGGTTTAAAAAATAGGTGGCATAGACAAGGTGGGCCAAAGTGCCAGTTTCCATGCTGTAAACCTCTATGACTCTGTTTTGCCCTAGAAGTGTATTTAGAATAGGATCCAGAGAGCTGTCTTCCCTTCCCCTGCACTATCCATTTTAACTGCCTCTGATGGGAGTGTGCCGTGCCATCAGCTATGGCATGGTGGCACGGTGGTTAACACTGTTGCCTCAAAGCACCAGGGACCCCGGTTCGTTTCTCGGCTTGGGTCATTCTGTCTGTCCAGAGACTGCACGTTCTCCCCGTGCCTGTGTGGGTTTCCTCCGAATGCCTCGGTTCCTCTCACACTCCAAAAAAGTGCTGGTTAGATTGATTGGACATGCTAAATCTTAGAATTCCTACAATGCAGAAGGAGGCCATTTGGCCCATCGAATTGGCAGGAACTCTCCGAAAGAGCATCTCATCCTCCCACCCCCGCCTTATCCCCATAACCTCATGGCCAATTTACCTAACCTGCACATCTTTGGGAGGAAACTGGAGCACCTGGAGGAAACCCACGCAGACACGGGGAGAACGTGCAAACTCCACACAGACAGTGACCCGAACCAGGAATCGAACTCGGGTCCCTGGAGCTGTGAGGCAGCAGTGCTAACCATTGTGCCACCGTGCCGCCCTAACAATCCTCTGAAGAAAGATGGATTTGGGTCCAGTTTTGATTTAGGTGACTTGAGAATTGAGCCTGCCATGCAGTCCCTGTTGATTATGCAATCTCACAATCTGAGGCCCAGGTATGCTCTTGAGACGTTGAATGAAGATCCCAAGTAAATCCTGTTTCCCTGTGTTAATGTTGCCCAAGGTCTTGGGTCAGCTAATACATTTCTTCCTACCTTGCAGAATTGCCAACACAACACGGAAGGCCCACACTGTGACAGGTGCAAGGCTGGATTTTTTGGCAACCCCACTCGAGGAACCGCTAACGACTGCATGCCGTGTCCGTGTCCCTTTACAGAATCCCACAGGAGGTCTGTGTCTGGAAAAGCAGCATTGCTGGAACGAACATTTGTGAACTCGACATGGTCGGGCTGTGTGTCTGTCAGATTTGTGGTTTTGTGGAATAGATTTTTGTGTTGAATGAATGATTTGTTTTTTGAACATCTTCTGTTAGAACATAGAACAGTACAGCACAATACAGGCCCTTCGGCCCTCAATGTTGTGCCGAGCTATGTCCAAACCCAAGATCAAGCTATCCCACTCCCTATCATTCTGGTGTGCTCCATGTGCCTATCCAATAACCACTTGAAAGTTCCTAAAGTGTCCGACTCCACTATCACAGCAGGCAGTGCATTCCACACCCCAACCACTCTCTGAGAAAAGAATCTACCTCGGACATCCCTCCTATATCTCCCACCATGAACCTTATAGTTATGCCCCCTAGTAACAGCTACATCCACCCGAGGAAATAGTCTCTGCACATCCACTCTATCAATCCCTCTCATCATCTTATAAACCTTTATTAAGTCGCCTCTCATCCTCCTCTGCTCTAAAGAGAGCCCCAGCTCCCTCAACCTTTCCTCATAAAGCCTTTCCCACCCTCCAAACCAGGCAGCACCCTGGTAAATCTCCTCTGCACTCTCTCCAATGCTTCCACATCCTTCTTATAGTGAGGTGACCAGAACTGAACACACTATTCCAAATGTGGTCTCACCAATGTCCAGTATAGTTGCAGCATAACCCCATGGCGCTTAAACTCAAACCCCCTGTTAATAAACGCCAACACACTATAAGCCTTCTTCACAGCTCTCTTCACTTGTGTGGCAACCTTCAGAGATCTGTGGATATGAACCCCAAGATCTCTCTGTTCCTCCACGTTCCTCAGAACCCTGCCTTTGACCCTGTAATCCGCATTCAAGTTTGTCCCACCAAAATGAATTACTTCGCACTTATCAGAGTTAAACTCCATCTGCCACTCTTCTGCCCAGCGCTGCATCCTATCAATGTCTCTTTGCAGCCTGCAAGAGCCCTCCACCTCATCCACGACTCCACCAATCTTGGTATCATCAGCCAATTTACTGACCCACCCTTCAGCTCCCTCTTCCAAGTCATTCTGTTGTATTGCCAATTGCCAATTCCCCACTCAATCCCCTCCTGCCCCTGAAGCTGATTTTGCTGTTCAACTTGTGTGTGTTCCTGACCACCTCTGAGATCCACTGTTACGTATTGTCTCAAAGTGTTCAGCGGTTACCAACCAGATTGACTAACCCCAGACTGAGTGTTTGAGACTTGTAGCACCTTCGCCAAATTCAGGATGAGTTCAGGTGCCTCATAACAGAGACCAGAAGGAACTGTGAACCTTCCTGCTCACTCCAGGTGTTTCCCCGTTGTGCCTTCAGTTTGTGAATAAGTACAGGAAATGGAGAAATTGATGGCCTGTTTTCCAAAGATTGAACATAGTGGGGAAGGTGATGGTGTAGTGGTATTGTGACTGGGTTAGTAATCCAGAGACCCTGGGAATCTGGGTTTGAATTCCACCATGATAGATGATGGAACATGAATTCAATAAAAATCTGGAATTAAACATCCAATGATGACTATGAAACCATGGTCTTTGCTACCACTTTGAGCTTTTGGTCAGCTGACCTAACATTTCCACTTGTGGCTCGATGTCAAATTTTGTTTGCTTACTTTATTTGAAATATCTTGGCACATTTTATTTTATTAAGAATGCTATTTATATGCTGCTCTGTGGGTTCCTTGGTTTGAATCAAGTGCAATCAGAAGGTGCACTGAACATTTGGCCAGATGAGTGACCGATGGATTTGGTCTCTAATGAGTGCAGAGCAAGGGCACTAGACTGCCGATAAGACTGATGCACTGATTGGAAAAATTCTCAGGAGTCAAAGGTCAAAGAGCATAGTTCAATAGAATGGAGAAACTTCACCTTAACTGACCAGTGAGTGCTTGAAGCGCTCCCTCTCCACTCAGCTTCTGCACCTCCCCCATCTTGACTCGCCCTCCCTCTCCACTCCTCCTACTTGAGTTGAAGAGTCTGTGTGTAATACATTCAATGTGTTCTCACAAACTAGTGTTTTGAGTGCATTTTCTACAGCTGATGCTCTATTTGTGCTGAGGATGGAGGTCATTTTTAACAATGCGAATGCCTTAAAAACATGACAAAAATCCAGGGTAAATTTGGGGAGTGATTGTCATTTGCAGAAGCCAAACTGATGTGTATCTTTTCCACAGATTTTCAGATACCTGCTTCCTGGATACAGACGAACGTCCCACCTGTGACGCATGCAGTGAAGGCTACACAGGGCGGAGATGTGAAATGTAGGTTTATCTCCTTAACAGTGTAATTGTCTGGCTGGTATCAGAGACGCATTGTTTGCTATAACCTCTGTTTTTTTCTTCTTGTAGTTGTGCTCCTGGTTATGAAGGAAACCCAATGACTCCAGGTGGAAAATGTAAACCAACTGGTAAGGCCCAGAATGCAGGCTGTTTTTCTCAGAATTATTTAGATAACAGGTGTTTTATGCTAAACTTAACTTTGAGGGTCAAATTAAATCCTCCAGTTATTCATAGAATCCCTACAGTACGTAAGGAGGCTGTTTGGCCCATCAAGCCTGCATTGACAACGATTCCATCCAGTCCCTATCCTTGTCACTCCACGTATTTTCCCCATTAGTCCCCCTGCCACATTAATGGTAATTTAGCATGGCCAAACCACCTAATCCACCTGCACATCTTTCGATTGTGAGAGGAAACCAGAGCACCCGGAGGAAACCCACTTAGACATGGGGAGAACGTGCAAACTCCACACAAACGGTCACCCAAGCTGGTAATCGAACCTGGGGTCCCTGGTGCTGAGAGGCAGCAGTGCTGTGGCAAGCTCAGTGTGCAGGACCTCAGGTCTCCATATCTCTAACCAAATTCCATTGCTGCTTAAATAGGAGCAATATACTGCAGATGTCTAGGGATCTGAAATTAGGACAAAGTGCTGGAAACACTCAACAGGTGGAGAGAGAAGCAGAGTTAACGTGTTGAGTTCCATTTGACTCTTCTTTGGAACAGCTGAACAGTCACATTGGACTCAGTACACTAGCTGTGTTTCTCTCTGCACAGATGCTGCCAGACTGGCTGAGTTTTTTTCCCAGCACTTCCTGATTTATTCCATCAAACTGGAATACTCACTTGCTACTCAAGTTAGCGATTGGATGGTGTGCTAAACTGAGCAGATCACCTGAACTCCATAATAAACAGCATTCCCCCAGAATGGGAATCATTCAGGAGAACTGCCACATTCAGCTGTGGCTACCTGGTGGGTTGAGATACTGTTATATGGTTCCCATAGAGACCAGTAAGTTTTAAAAAGAGACATAGTTCTCTGCGATCGATTGAAATTACCAAATGATTATATTTCGTGTTTTAAGACTTTTACTGTAACAAACTAAAATCAACATTGATCAAACACTTTTTAACAGGCAACTAATGCACCAACAGAACATAGAACATTACAGCACAGAACAGGCCCTTCGGCCCACGATGTTGCGCCGACCAGTTAAAAAGCAATGACCCTCTAACCTAAACCAATCCCTTTCCATCCATAAACCTATCCACGGATCTCTTAAACGCCCCCAAACTAGGCGCATTTACAACTGCAGCAGGCAGGGCATTCCAATCCCTGACCACCCTCTGGGTAAAGAACCTACCTCTGACATCTGTCCTATAACTACCACCCCTTAGTTTAAAGCTATGCCCCCTCGTGCTAGCTTTCTCCATCCGAGGAAAAAGGCTATCACTGTCCACCCTATCTAAATCTCTAATCATCTTATATGTTTCAATAAGGTCCCCTCTTTGCCACCGCCTTTCTAAAATCAAATAAATCAAAGGTTCTTTTGCATTAACTAATTAATTCAATTGAAATATGCTATATGCTATTTTTACTTCATGCCATGTTTCTTGGCTGTTGGGTAACAACAAAAGATCAAGTCTGAAGATGCTCCCAACTTCCAAAAGGTTTATTTCCCTCTGCCCACCAAGTCATAGCTTTTGGAAGCTTCAAGATTTGGGCCACTCAGACAAAGTAACGCAGATCAGACTTTCACCCACAAGGCCTGTCCCGCCATTCAATAAGATCATGGCTGATCTGAAGTGGATCAGTTCCACTTTCCCACTTTCTCCCCATAACCCTTAATCCCCTTGTCTGTCAAAAACCTATCTACTCGTGACTTAAATATATTTAGCGAGGTAGCCTCCACCACTTCAACGGGCAGAGAATTCCAGAGATTCACCACCCTTTGAGTGAAGAAGTTCCTCCTCAACTCTGTTCTAAACTATCCCCCCCCTTATCTTGAGGCTGTGTCCTCTAGTCCTGCTACCCTTTCTAAGCGGGAAGAATCTCTCTACCTCTACCCTATCCATCCCTTTCATTATCTTATACATCTCAGTGGCTCCTTGAATCTCAAAAGTCCTGCTCCCTTCTCTTCCAAATGTAAAACATGTAAGATCAACCTTTACAAGCATTTTTCTTAGTTCTTCACACAAAATTACTTCTACTGTGTTCTTCAGTGCAGTAGAAACAGAGGTTCTTCCCAAAGCAGTAGATAGATCCTTGATGTGTTTCTCGCTGTGTAAGCTGTCACTTGATTTTTCAATAGTTTTCACTTACAGGTCACATGGAGCTATCTCTGGGCAGAAACCTGTGTGAAATCCATCTCCTAATTGAGGAGATTGAGGCACAGTGGCACAGTGGTTAGCACTGCTGCTTCACAGCTCCAGGGATCTGGGTTCGATTCCTGGCTCAGGTCACTGTCTGTGTAGAGTTTGCACATTCTCCTCGTGTCTGTGTGGGTTTCCTCCGGGTGCTCCGGTTTCCTCCCACAGTCCAAAGATATGCGGGTTAGGTTGATTGGCCATGCTAAAAATTGCCCTTACTGTCCTGAGATGCATAGGTTAGAGGAGTTGGTGGGTAAATATGTAGGTGTATGGAGGTAGGGCCTGGGGGGGGTTGTGGTCGGTGCAGACTCGATGGGCCGAATAGTCTCTTTCTGTACTGTAGAACATAGAACATTACAGCGCAATACAGGCCCTTCGGTCCTCGATATTGAGTAGGGTTTCTATGATCTGGTGTTACATTAAATTAAAAGAGACAATTCGAAAACATAACCACCTAACAAAACCTCACATTTGTATAACGAGATCTCTCTCTGAATATTGGTTTCAATCAAACTGAATGAATGGAATAAGTCATCGATCTGGTGAAGTGAAATCCAAAGGCTCCAGGTCGTTTCCTTCATGATCAGATCCCAGAGGTTACAGGTACAGGATTACTCTGTGTTTGTCAGTCTCAGTAAGAAGCCTCACAACACTAGGTTTAAGTCCAACCAGTTTATTTCATAGTAATCCCTCAAGGCTTCTTATTGTGTTTACCCCATTCCAACGCCAGCATCTCTACATCTTTGCCAGTCTCACCCAGAAGATAATTAATCTAGGAATTGGGAAGATGTGACTGGTGTAGGAAAGGATATTACTGCGAAACAGAACTGCTGGAGCACATACTTCCTTCAGTGTCCCATACTTTATGTATTAATATCATTACTGAATCTTTAAAAAAGCCTGATTTCCCCAGCCTTGAGACCCAATGAGCTTGCATTTCTAAAACTCCTTTCACAGCCTGAAGACCTGGACAGGTGTTTCAATTGGGTCTACTCACTGTTGTAACATAGGAAATTATTTCTCAAGAATCTTGACACGCTTTGATATGGCCCAGAGCAGAATTGTCTAAGAAAGTTTGTTTTATTTTGCAGCGGGACATATTTCAAATTGTGACAACAGAGGAACGGACTCCACAAAATCACACGATGGATCTTGTGTGTGTAAGGTAGGTATGTTCTAATGACTGGAGAGAGATAGACTTTAATGCATAGTAAACATGGCAGTACAATATACAACATCCACGCAATGAATGCGGGGAGCATGGACATTAGCGACGAGTTCCAAACCAGTAGTTATTTTGAATCAATTATGGCCATAGTATTAACAAGCAAAGAGATTTCCTTGTATCTCCTGGATTCCCGTGGCAGGCAGGACAGGAGAATCTCCCCTCTTTGTGTTTAATGTACCATTGGCCTGTCTAAATGTTGTATTTTTTTTTCCAAATGCACACTTGCTTTGCAGTTTCTTTGTATTTCCACTTGCTGGATTTTCAATTTGTTAGTGCTCAAATAATGATTTTAAAATCCATTATACGGTTGTGTCGCAACCTTTGGTCAAATCCTCTCTCATTCTGCATGCGTGAATTGTTCTGTCACCTCTATCTGCCTGTCCATCCTTCTTTCTCCCCTCCACCACTTGCTCTGCAACCCCCTTCACCACTACCACGTTTTGAGATCAGTGACTTATGTGCTCTACGTGTTTTGATCCCTTCACAACTGGACATGTACCAGCTCCTGATGTTAAACCTGCCCATTCCGTCTAACCATGCTTTTTTTTTAAACTAACAACCCCTCTGCACAGTAACAACTCAACATTGTCCCTTCCACCAGTGCGTTTATTGTAATCAACTCCAAGGGTGGAATTTTCCTATCCAACCCAGCCTGGGAATCTTTAACAGGTAGGACAGGACCACACAAAGGTCCACTGACCTCCAGCAGGATTTTCCAGTTTTGGGTTGAGTGCGGTGGAAAATCCCACCCTAAGTTTCCTTTTTTTTTAATCAGCCAAGAATTTGTCATTAACCATTTTTCTCTCCTTTCTGTTGAATTTGTTGATTTTTTTTAATTCTACGAAATTATTATTCTGATTATATCTAGTCCACAATCTCAATTTTATGACCATAGATTTCTACAGCGGAAAGGACACTATTTGGCTCATTGTGCCTGTGTTGATTCCTTATAAGAGTTATCCAATTCTCTCTTGCTCCTCCTCCATTGCAGTTTTTTTCCCTTCTGAAGTTTATATTCAATTCCTCTTTCAGAGGCACTATTCAATCTACTTCTGTCGCCCTCTGAAACGGCACAACACAGATCACATCAACTATTAAAAGATTCTCCTCTTTGTCAATTTTGTTAAATCTGCCCCCTCTGGTTACCGACTTCACTGTTTGTAGAAACAGTTTTCCCTTAGTCACTCCATCAAAACCCTTCATGATTTCAAACACCCTGATTGAATTTTCTCTTTCACCTCGTCTACTCGAAGGAGAGCAGTCCCAGCTTGCATACTCTCGATGTGATGGATATTAATTATTCATAGATTTTTACAATGTTCTGATACACTCTGATTTTGGAATCAGCAGTGGACTTCCCAAACCCAACACTTCTGTTTGAATCAAAAATGTTGTGCAAGGTTCAAAATTAACTATATGGTTGAAGTTCTTTTCCCGTGGATGGAATGTTGGCCTTTATAGCGAGGGGGATAGAATATAAAAGCAGGGAGGTCTTGCTGCAACTGTACAGAGCACTGGTGAGGCCGCAGCTGGAGTACTGTGCGCAGTTTTGGTTCCCTTATTTGCGAAAGGATATATTGGCCTTGGAGGGAGTGCAGAGAAGGTTCACCAGGCTGATACCGGAGATGAGGGGGTTGGCCTATGAGGAGAGATTGAATAGACCAGGCCTGTACTCGTTAGAGTTTAGATGGCTGAGGGGGGATCTTATAGAGACATATACGATAATGAAGGGGCGAGATAGGGTAGAGGTAGAGAGATTCTTCCTGTTTAGAAAGGAAGTAAAAAGTCTGACAACACCAGGTTTCAGTCCAACCGATTTATTTGATAATAGACTCACAAGCTTTCAGGTTAGCCCCTTCGTCAGGTGAATGGAGAGCTCTGGCCTCAGACAGAGCATATAAAGCACGGACAGTTTACAGATTACTGATTAGAATGCGAATCTTTACACTTAACCTGCTGTTCAAGTCTTAAAGTGGCTAACAATGCGAGTGGAAGGAGCACTGATCACAGGTTAAAGAGATGTGTATTGTCTCCAGACAGTACAGTAAGTGAGGTTTTGCAAACCCAGGCAAGTCACGGGGGTTACAGATAGTGCGACATGAACCCAAGATCCCTGTTGAGACCGTCCTCATGTGTGCGGAACTTGGCTTTCAGTCTCTGCTCAGCGACTCTGCGCTGTCGTATGTCGTGAAGGCCGCCTTGGAGAATGCTTACCCGAAGGTCAGAGGCTGAATGCCCGTGACCACTGAAGTGTTCGCCAACAGGAAGGGAACAATCTTGCCTGGTGATTGTCGAGCGATGTTCATTCATCCGTTGTCGTAGCGTCTGCATGGTCTCCCCAATGTACCAATGTAGAAAGGAAAACAGAATTAGAGGGCACAGTCTCAAAATAAGGGGGGAGTACTTCAGAACGGAGTTGAGGAGGAACTTCTTCACTCAAAGGGTGGTGAATCTCTGGAATTCTCTGCCTGTTGAAGTGGTGGAGGCTACCTCATTGGATATATTTAAGTCACGGGTAGATAGATTTCTGATAGACAAGGGAATTAAGGGTTATGGGGAGAAAGCGGGAAAGTGGAACTGATCCACTTCAGATCAGCCATGATCTTATTGAATGGCGGGGCAGGCTCAAAGGGCTAGATGGTCTAAGCCTGCTCCTATTTCTTATGTCCTTATGCACCAGGTGACATTCAAATTGTTGTGAGAATGGAATAAAATGAAAACTGGTATTTTTCTTAATGTTTTTATTGACTTTCGATGTCATGACCTTAGTGTTGGCAACTCTCTTCAAAATCCTATTGTAACAAAAGGAATGAGGTTATCATTAATGTCTTTTATTTTGTTGTGTCTTTTTTAAAATTCAACCCCTGGAATGTCAGAGGGCTCTAATTAGGCCCCACTGTGTCCAGGCTTCCATACAGCCATCATAATGCTCTCACTCTGTTGGCTGTCTTACAGGCCAATGTTGTTGGAAGGCTATGTAATGAATGCTCGACGGGCTCCTTCAACTTGGATGGTTCCAATGTGGATGGCTGCCTGAAGTGTTTCTGCATGGGGATCAGCAAACAGTGTGCCAGCTCCACTTGGCACCGGGACCAGGTGAGTCTGTGAGCTGCGGTATCTTTGGATATCTATGGGGTAGCATCTGTAAGGGTACATTTGCACTGTGGGTTCCAGGTTTTTCATGGATTGGTTGCTTTTCAAATTTTGTTTTTTTTTAAGAAGAAGCACAATCACGATTTACTCCACTGTTCAACTTGGCACAGGAATAGGTGCAGTGGATTTTGCAGGGGGAGAAACTGGGCATCCCTTTGTCAAGCTAAATGTTCATTGTTCAAGGAATGTTACTCATTCTGTTGCTGGCAGTCAGGTTAAATGAATAATTTGTCCCAAAGCTCTTCTGACATTGAAATTTGCGTGTGTTCCGTGTGGGATATTAAAGCTTGGATTTGGCACAGGGCAGGTCTTTGCAGAATTTTGCGTGTTTTTTAATGGATTTTCTTTGGCATGTTGATTTTCTTTTTAAAACGCCTGTCTGTACTGAGAAAAGTTTAACTCTTTGGCTACTTCTTCAACATTTGGGATGATTTATAACCTCGATGGAAGATCTGAATGTTTTTTGTTGCCCAGTTCTTCAAGTGACAGTCTGGAGCTGGCTGGATTTGGAAGTTTAGCAAAAGGGAAGTGATGGCCCAGTGGGATTCTTCCTAGACTATTAATCCAGAAACTCAGCTAATGTTCTGGGGACCTGGGTTCGAATCCCGCCATGGTAGACAGTGGAATTTGTATTCAGTAAGTGTATCTGGAATTGAGAAACCATTGCAGATTGTCGGAAAAACTCATCTTCACTAATTTCCTTTAGGGAACGAAATCTGTTGTCCTTAGCCGATCTGGCCTACATGTGACTCCAGAGCCGCCATAATGTGATTGGACTTTCAACTGCCCTCTGAAATGGCCGAGCCAAGGCCAACTAGGCATGGGCAATAAATGCTGGCCAGCCATTGATGCCCATGTCCCACAAATGAGTAAAAAGAAAAGCTTTTCTTAAGTTTAGTTGGGGCATCATGTTTGATGCATGCTGTAGGACCTGTTCTTGTACTGTACTTTTCATTGTTCTTTGGAATGAGGAGCTGGATTTCCTGGGATGGCAAGGTAACACAGTGGTTAGCACTGCTGCTTCGCAGCTCCAGGGACCTGGGTTCGATTCCCGGCTTGGGTCACTGTCTGTGTGGAGTTTGCACATTCTCCTCGTGTCTGTGTGGGTTTTCTCCGGGTGCTCCGGTTTCCTCCCACAGTCCAAAGGTGTGCGGGTTAGGTCGATTGGCCGTGCTAAAATTGTTCTTAGTGTCCTGAGATGCACAGGTTAGAGGGATTAGTGGATAAGTATGTAGAGATATGGGGGTAGAGCCTGGGTTGGATTATGGTTGGTGCAGACTCGATGGGCCAAATGGCCTTTTTCTGTACTGTAGGGTTTCTCTGATTTAAGAGCTTGTTACGTGGGACAGTGCGACTGTTTCATTTCACTGTGCACAGAATTATGTAATAAATGAAAGGATTTTGTTTAAAAGAGTATTCGTTCAGACTTGTACAATATAGATGTGAGCTATCTATGACACAGCAATAACCATCCATTCCAATTTGTCAATTTTGCAATGTTAGGTCATTTTAAATATTATGTAAAAGCAATGGGTAATTAGTTGGCTGGAATCTTAAAAATGGGTGCCCAGGGGGTAGGGCACACAGACTATTGTTACCAGGCTGATATGTTACTGTTTGGGTTGTACTAGGTAGAATAAATTGATATGTTGAGACTTGCTGACAATACCTCATTGTTCCATAATCGAATTGTTCTGTTTACACTTTGCAAGATCCGAGCTCTTTATGATGAGCAGGAAAGGAGTCTTTACATGTTGACAAATATGGCACACACCCAGAGGATCACTGAAGGAGTTCAAATCAGTGGCTTAAATGAACTAACTTTTGCGAACTTTGATAAAATCCCTCGTGACATCTACTACTGGGTGCTACCTGATCGGTTTAAAGGCAATAAGGTAAACGGAGATCTGTCCGCTTTGGGTTGACGTTGCAAATGGGAGAGACAAAACAAAAAGAGAGATGTGCTTGGGCGGGGGGGGGGGATCTTTTTCAGTAAGAAGTCTCACAACACCAGGCTAAAGCCCAACAGGGTTATTTGGTGGCACCAACTTTCAGAGCGCTGCTCCTTCTTCAGATGGGTGAAGAGTGAAGAACTCTTCATCACCTGAAGAAGGAGCAGCACTCCGAAAGCTTGTGCTACCAAATGAACCTTTTGGACTTCAACCTGCTGTTGCGAGATTTCTTACTGCGCTTACCCCCGTCCGACACCGGAATCTCCACATTGGAGCTTTTTTAGACAGAGTGGTGGGTGCCTGGAATGCGCTGCCAGAGGAGGTGGTGGAAGCAGGCACATTAGCAACATTTAAGAGGCATCTGGATGGGTACGTGAATAGGGAGGGAATGGAGGGATGTGGACCAAGTAAAGGCAGAAGGTTTTCTTTTTTTGTTTTGTTAAGGTGTCATGATCGGCACTGGTTTGGAGGGCTGAAGGGCCTGTTTTTATGCTGTACTGTTCTTTGTTCTAAAACATCTGATTTCCCCCAGTTTGCAAATTAGGCCCTAGTGATCTTACTACTTATTTCCACCTCTGTTCAAGACAAATTCATACAGTAAACAGACGGTGGGGGGCAGAGGTTTACCGGTCACCAGTTTTTTCTCTTTTGGAAGTTGTCCAATTTCTATGGCTCACTCATCGCTCTAAAAATTGCATTTGACCCTCTGCGTTCACGCTCAGTCTGTCAACTTGGACTCTTTGCTGATTCCTCTTTTCAGAAGGATTGAGGTGCACACTCCGGGAAGAAAAATAAATCTTCCCCAAACCAGGGGGCTGGGGAGGGATTGAGAGAACACGCACAGTGACAATTTGTGCAGGGCAAGAGCTCGGTATTTGTAACATTTGACCAGTGACCTTGTATAGACTCATCGAACTCTGGTCAAAGAAAGAGAGGCACTGTCTTCTGCAGGAGGTCATTCAGTAGTTTCCTCGTGAAATCAATCTTCAATCGCATGAAGATAACTGTGTACGTATTAAAGTGCTGAATTTAATTACTTCGTTGTAAGGATAGAACAATGTTTGCTCAGTCTCAGTTCTGTCGACGCATCTGGTTGCCAGCAATGCTGTCTGGACCGATCTGTTTAGCGTATGATCTAATATGGGTTAGCCTCGTTCGCACACTTTTAACAAATTACATGTCTTCATTCAAACTACTAATTGCTTCCTGTCCCCTATTCATTTTTATAGGTTACTTCTTATGGAGGGGAATTACATTACACCATCCTACATAATGTCGCCCCCGGCTCTACGCCAATCACTGGCATGCCTGATGTTATTCTACAAGGCAACAACATCTTCCTGGAGCACTACACGGCTAAGAGGCCGCAACCTGGCACCCCCTCAACTTTCTCTGTTGTTTTCAAAGAAGTAGGTTGTTGTTGTTTTTCTTCAACCTATTGCATGTGTATTTGAGATATATACAGTGAATGCTTGAATGGAGAAGAGAGTCCTTTGCTGATTAGACTCTGAGGTATGGATCATCCATCTGCAGATGGGACATGCAACTCCCTAGTGCTCAGTTAAGAGGCAACCTGATGTGTATGCATAATGTCCTGATGAGCCGTGGTTGGATTGGATTATTCAGGGACAAGATCGTCAGTGTTGAAGAGATCGTCAGTCACATGTCTATTTACAACATTTGTGATTGCAATTCAGTGATGTCAAGGGGCCTATTTATGCCACGCATTGCACCCAAGGATCTGAGATCAGAGGCCTACGCTGTGCCATGCTGAATGCAGGGATATATGGGCAGCAAGTGCTGAACTAGAGCTCAGATCTCCACCACATAATGCAATTGGGGCGACTGTGTTCAGTAGCCAGTGCAATTGGTAGTGGGGGAGTTTTGCACACAGGGCAATGAGGTTCATGCTGGGAATGGGAGAGGTTAGCACACAGGGCAGTGAGGTTCATGCTGGGAATGGGGGAGGTTAGCACACAGGGCAGTGAGGTTCATGCTGGGAATGGGGGAGGTTAGCACACAGGGCAGTGAGGTTCATGCTGGGAATGGGGGAGGTTAGCGCACAGGGCAGTGAGGTTCATGTTGGGAGTGGGGGAATTTAGCACACAGGGCAGTGAGGTTCATGCTGGGAGTGGGGGTGGAGATTGATGCACAGACCAATGAGGTTCATGCTGGGAATGGGGGGCTATGGTGGAGGTTAACACACAGGTCGATGGGGTTTGAGTTGGGAATGGGTGGGGGAGGTTGATGTGGAGACCTGTGGTGTTTATGTCCCAGGACTTAGCCAAATACATTTAAGTATGGTATATTAAGACATACTCAGTTGAGTTTAATGTGTAAACGTTATGTAGGCTCATGCATTTGTTGTCATGGATTGAGGAATGTGGGAAAGGTTGTGCAGAGGCACCCCCAATAGCCTTGATGCCAAGGGCCTTCCAAGCCCTTGATCCATTTCACATTAGGCACTGCAAGGCAGGATTGCAAGAAATTATTGTGTTGCTCCCCCAGCTGTTCCACTAGAATCACTTAGTTGACCTTACACTAGACTGTAGGGTGCCAAAAGGCCAGTTTTACCAGGATAGTGTCCTGCTTCCTTCCTTCTCCCACATCCAGAGCCTTTTTGTCCAGTGTGTCCTAATGTGTAGTGAGCAGGGTGCTGCTTCTGTCCACTCCCTTGTATAAGCACCCGGGATCTTACCTTTGATACAATGCTGTTGTATTTCCTTTAATGTTGTGGTTTCCGTAAAAATGGTGAAACGAAGGTAAGTTGAGTGCGGTCTGTTTTTCCCCGTGAAATGGAAAACCCTTTTCATTGCATTTTTTGTTGTAATAGATTACGCAGATGAAATTTGTGCAAGATGTGCTTGACTAGAGGAATTATTAGGGAATATGGTGAAAAAGTCAACTTGTAGTAGAGTTAGCCATAGGCATTTAGAATCACAGAGCCTACTCCTTCACAAGGTTCTTACGTATTGTTCTTGTCTCCTCCTGTTAGCTAATTAACCTATCGGGGCTGGCTTTCATTGGTTATACCTAGAATTGTCCTTCAGATCTCTGATTATCAGCTTTTCTCAGGCTCAATTTAAATGAAGACTCACGATTGTAGTGTAGGGTCATTAGATTGGTTCCACTGGCCGGCGCAACATCGAGGGCTGAAGGGCCTGTACTGCGCTGTAATGTTCTATGTTCATTAGCGTGATTTAGCCACATTCAGTGATATCTCTTGTTGAGCTTATGATCTAAGTAAGATCATACTTTCTGTCTATATTCCCTTTCACAATGATTTTTTAATGATTCACAAATGATCTTGTATTTCTCTAGTCGGCATGGCGACGGGCAGATGGCCAACCTTCCACCAGAGAGCACCTCCTGATGGCTTTGGCCAACATTAATGTTTTCATGATCCGAGCAAGTTATACGGAAGGGACGACTGAAAGCAGGTTAAGTATCAGCAGACCCTTGGGTAAATATTTTAATTCGAAACAAAAGTTGCTCGTGGAAGACTCTCTGATATCATTTGTACGTTATCTTCTACCAGTGCTACCTGCTTGGCCCTATGCTTAGTGGTTGGCTTGACATTCTAGACCAAAATGCAAAGAAAACAATCTCTGTTGCGTCAGTGTAGCACTCACAGATGAGTCAATGGTTGATGCCAGCTGATTAATATTGATTTGGGATGTTTGGGCCTTCTTAAGATAGCAGAAGGTACTAAGGAAGCTCAAATTTGTAGAAAAATGATTTGTAACTTATCGTGCTAAGATTTAGAAGAACAAACGGTTTGAGGGATGGCGGCGGAGGGGGGGAAATTGGAGAGAGTTCTCTTTCCTCAGATTAGTTCTTGAGCAGACAGCGGCATTGAGAATGTTTCTTGTATTTGATCAGTTTTTCTGCTCCTACCTTTGTCCAGAATCCATTCCCTCCCAAATCAAGGTCCAAGTGAAAAGGCCTCATGTTAAATCACAAGGATTGTCCCAGCTTCAGTACCTCAGCATACTGTTAAAGGGATGTGTCCTCTTTGGGTCTTGCCTGGTTGTTTATTTGTGGAGCTTGAATTGCGCTCAAACTCAAAGGTTTAAGTTTTTTTTTGAGATTGCGTTGTCCATTAGTTTTCAGATCCTCTATGTTAGCAAACAATTTTGCCCTCAAGATTGGAGACACATTTGGATGGAAGTTCTGTCTGTATGAAACCAGGAAACCCGACCATTTTCAGGAGAAGAGCAATGTTTGGAGATTAATGTGGCTTTCCTTTTGCAGGATATCCCAGGTCCATATGGATGTAGCAGTCCCACATTCCACTGGACAGAAGCAGGCAGTTGAGGTGGAGGAATGTATTTGCCCAGAAGGTTACAAGGGAACATCATGTCAGGTAAAAAGAAAGAAAGAACTTGCATTGATTCAGGCACCTTTCATGATCTCTGGACATCCAAAAGTTCTCCGTGGTCAAACTGAAAAAACATTCATCTTGACTTAAAAACCAAGAGATCAGTATTCTGACTTTTCTGCACGTCACAATCTGACAGTATTTGTAGCAAAGTAACTCTCATCGCTGCAATTTCAATGTTCAATTTCAGAATATTCAATCTAGTTGATGTTACTTGAATTTGTCAAGAAATGCAAAAAAGTAGCTTTAGTAATTTTACTTAAAACTAAAAACGTATAGATTTGCATAGTTTAATTTTGAAACAAACTCTTGTGAAATTTCTTTTGTGCAGGAATGTGCTTTTGGCTACACACGCACATCAAGTGGATTGTACCTGGGAATGTGCGAGCGCTGTGACTGTAACGGACATTCCGACTGTGATGCAGACACTGGGAAATGCCTGGTATGGATAAATCCACAAAATACTACTTCCATTCTATATACCATTTGATATGTTGTGTATCATTTCCCCACTTTGATAGGGACTTCGAGAAATGTTACTCCTTTTTGGACTGGCATCATTTCTGCAATTGCTTCCTCTTTGTGGTTGGTGTTTCAATTCCTCCATCTCTTGGCACTTATTCTGATTCGTGGACCTTTCATGTTATGATCCGCATATGCTGCTGGTTAAAAAATCTTGTCAACTTGGCACTTTGGAAACGTTTGCCCGGTTGGCACAGTTGTTATGTTGGAGATTTGTCGTTGTGAATGAGAGTTCATGTTCTTTCACCTACCCCTGCAAACTGCACTTGGTGTGTTTCTATCTTCACTTTGGATCAGTAGCTCAGTAATACAAATAATAGCCTTGATGAGTGGCAGGTTATATTCACATCATGTAAATGCAGACAATGGCCATTTGGAGGAAGAGAAGCCCCACCTATATTACTGTCCCAGGATCCCCTGCCATCAACATCCTGGAGTCACCAGATTTTAGATCAGGACAGAAATTGGGTTCTCTTGTGATAAACAAATCCCATGACTCCACAAACTTTCACTCAAGTGAGGTCTTGGAATATTCACCATTTAACTGGATGGGTGCAGCTGCCTGAACACGCAAGAAGCTCAATGTCATCCAGGGTGCAGCAGTTCACTCAATTAGTGTTTCTGCCATTGGATTTGGCACCCAGCAGACTGGGACTGTAGTTTGTGCAATCCACAGGCTTTCCACGAAAACATCACCCACCCAGAATACTTCAGGATTAATCTCACTCCCCCTTCCATCTCCACTATCAAGAACAACCATAGCATAGAACATTACAGCGCAGTACAGACCCTTCAGCCCTCGATGTTGCGCCGACCAGTGGAACCAATCTAATGACCCTCTCACCTAAACTATTCCAATGTTATCCATATGCCTATCCACTGACCATTTGAACGCCCTTAAAGTTGGCGAGTCCACAACTGCTGCAGGCAGGGCATTCCACGCCCTTACTACCCTCTGAGTAAAGAACCTACCTCTGACACCTGTCCTATAACTACCACCCCTTAATTTAAAGCTATGTCCCCTCGTGTTAGCCATCACCATCCGAGGAAAAAGGCTCTCACTGTCCACCCTATCTAACCCTTTGATCATCTTGTATGCCTCAATTAGGTCACCTCGTAACCTTCTTCTCTCCAATGAAAATAACGTCAAGTCCCTCAGCCTTTCCTCATAAGACCTTCCCACCATACCAGGCAACATCCTGGTAAACCTCCTCTGCACCCTTTCCAATGCCTCCACATCTTTCTTATAATGCGGCGACCAGAGCTGTACGCAATACTCCAAGTGCGGCCGCACCAGAGTTTTGTACAGTTGCAACATGAATTCAGAATAGCAACATGAATAGCACAAATGGTGGGAGAGCTTCCTCAGCATCAAGTTTACACACTTGGATGGGGATCAACATTTTTTCATGATCACTAAGTTAGTATCATGGAATTTAAAGTAGAGGGCCTACCACCCTCATCGTCTTGCTAGAGATGGGCAATAAATGCTGCCTTGCCAACTATGCCCACAACCCAAGAAAAATTGATAAATACCAAGATTGGGTTGACTTCTTTTCACTACACAAATATTTTGTACATCGACAGTTCTAAATATTGCCCCGCAACTTGGACCACCGACACAGGTAGATGTTATCACGCACATTAATTCTACACCAGAAACTCCTTCCACATACTTACTTGTATTTCAAAGTTTCATTGAATGTCATCTATAGAGAGGAACCAAAAGATTCCAGGTCAAGTCAACAGGTCTTATAGGTGACCTAGATTTCAGCATTCTGGAATCTGCAATCTGTCAGTTCCTCAGAGTTGCCTTGGAGATGCTGTCAATCACACGGGATGTTTATTATTGATGTAATTGGTGTAGGGAGGCAGCAGAACTCATGATTATTTTTAATAAGGTACCAAATTGCTGGCATGTCTAAAAATATTATAAAATTGGAGAGTGCTGTGAATTAAAAAGTATTCCCTTATATTCATTCCCCTTCTCTGCCGGTTCTGTTATTAAATGGAGTCCACTGCTGATAATGTCAGTGAGGCAGCTTCGAAGAATGAACAAGTACGATGATCAGGAATATAATTTAGCCGCACTAAACTTTCATAAGAACATAAGAAATAGGAGCAGGAGTAGGCCATCTAGACCTTCGAGCCTGCCCCGCCATTCCATAAGATCATGGCTGATCTGAAGTGGATCAGTTCCACTTTCCCGCTTTCTCCCCATAACTCTTAATTCCCTTGTCTGTCAAAAATCTATCTACCCGTGACTTAAATATATTCACTTTTGTTCTGCTATTATACAACGTATATGTTAGTATGTCTTTGAATCTCTATTGACCAACTGTGGCACCAAGCTTGGCGCAGCTGCCTCATAGCACTAGGGACCATGGTTCAATTCCCAGTTTGGGTCACTGCCTGTGTGGAGTTTGCATATTCTCCCCGTGTCTGCATGGGTTTCCTCCGGGATCTCCGCTTTCCTCCCATTCACCAGAAACCTGCGGGTTAGATTGATTGACCATGTTAAATTGCTCCTTAGTGTCAGGAGGATTGGTAGGGTAAATATGTGGGGTAAGGGGGATAGGGCTTGGGTGGGATTGTTATCGGTGTAGACTCAATGGGCTGAATGGCCTCATTCTGCAGTGTAGGGATTCTAGGATTATGTTCGAACATCATTAGAGAAATTTCTCATCGTGTTTTAAATAAAGTTGCTCTCATGGTTCAAAACCTTTTCCCATCATTTCATGTAAATTAAATCAAATCGCTTTGTATAGAGGGAGAGTGCTTTTGAAAATCTCCTTTTGTGTGAAAATCGGTGCTAACGCATTCAACGTTGCGCACACTGTCTGAATTATCGCATCTCTCTTTGCCTTTTAGCAGATTATAATCTTACCCAGATGTTAGCAGCTGTGATCTGAAGTTTGTTTTCCTTCTTGTGCGACTACAGGAGTGCCAGCACAACACTGAGGGTCTCAGATGTGAACAGTGTGGGTCAGGTTTCTATGGGAATGCCAGAGTCGGAACGCCAAATGACTGTAGACCCTGTCCTTGTCCAGGAATCACGGCCTCAAATCAGTGAGTTTCCTTGTTTTTTTTTTACGTGAAATTACTTGGCTGCGAATTATAACATAAGAGGGAGAAATGAATAAAAAACACTTGCGTGGATTTTACTTTCCCTCCAGATCTTTAAGTTAATGGAAAATCAGCTGTTGGTTAATGGCAATGAATCAATTTCAGCTGCTGAGCCAGTGGTATAATAAAGTAATATTCAACTTCCATTCGCGTTGGCAAATCACTATCTATGTGAACTGGGGAAACTGCGTAAAACTCTATATCTTTCCTTCGAAATTGGAACCTTGCAATGTTTGTACAAGCCCTTGGAATTCTCTTGCCCTAGAATTAAATAGGATCCTATTCCTATATTTCAGCTCAATCCTCTACTGTCCCATTGCTGAGGTCTAAAGCTTATTTATTAGTGTCAAAAGTAGGCTTACATTAACACTGCGATGAAGTTACTGTGAAAATTCCCTCCAGTCGCCACATTCTGGCACCTGTTCAGGTACGCTGAGGGAGAATTTAGCATGGCCAACGCACCTAACCAGCATGCCCCCTTTGGACTGTGGGAGGAAACCAGAGCACCCGGAGGAAACCCACAGACACAGGGAGAAGGTGCAAACTCCACACAGACTGGGAATCAAACCTAGCGCTGAGAAGCAGCAGCGCTAACCACTGCGCCATCGTTGCTGCTCACTCTTCTGTTCCTACACATCAAATTCCTCAGTATAGATTACAATCCTTTTCTCTTTTGCAGGAAAGGAAGTGATTTGTATTATGTTAATTATTAGCAATAAATGCTCTGCTTTCCACCCCTTTTTCCCTAACCAAAGAAATATGTAGCCGATGTGAAAATTTTACTCCAAATTCTTGAAAAGCTTGATGGTCAGCTTGCAACCTTTTTAATGGTGTGTGATCTAGATCGGAAACACCAAGATGTTTTGCAAAGTCTGCCTAGACTGTAATTTTGGCACTTTGAATTTGGCACAGGTGAGCAGAAGATGTTCCACTCCAGCTTGGATTCAAGTGACTCACTCAGAAACTTCTATCAAAGTTTATTTAGAAACACAGTTAACAGTTAACAAAAAACAAGAAAATTAGCATAACTTTTACCAACCACAAAAGAGGAATCATCATGATATTGTATAAACCGTAACAGCTAAATAGACTATTCCAAGCTAAACAACCCCTACAAGGAAACATTTCTAGGCTTGGCACAGAAAGCAAGAATACCCACGTGATGCTGGATCCTACAGCAGTCCAACACCTGCTGTGGATTACTCCTTTGGATGGTGAATTGAAGGTGCTGGGACCTCCTTGTGCCTGGAACTTCCAGCATATCTTGAGACACGCAAAGTCACTGCTTGCCTCTAGCTTCTAGCTGCAGCTCCCAGGCAGCAGAACTTTTATTCCAGAGAGATGGAGAACACTGCTTTCAGTCTTCAGCCCAAACATCTTCTGCCAAACTGAAACTAAAACCTTTGGATTTTTCCTGAAAAAAAAAGCTGTCCCAAGGTACCACTTGACCTGCCAACCATTTGCAAATCCCAAAAAGGTCATAAAACTCCAGGACGCTGCATTAGGTCCAGTTAAAAATAAACATTGCTTTGATTATCCTGCTTCAGCAACAATAAAAGATACTGGTACAGACAGCTCAGCGTCACAACCAAAACGCCAGAGCTGCTTTAAAAACTGCAGAGAACATGGTTAAAGGACATTTCTTAAAGACACTGTATCGTCACAACGGTTTCATTTTCCACTCAGGTTCTCCCCGACTTGTTTCCTGGACACTGACGGTACGCCGACTTGCGATCGTTGCCCTAGCGGTTATGAAGGCAGAAACTGCGAAAGGTATGGTCTGCCAAGGCCCTCCTGTGTCTTGGGCTATCGTCACTATTTCTTCTACTGTACATTACCATTTCTTAAGTGGGTATTCCAGGCAGTCGGTCCAAGGGCCCACTTACTTAATCTAGAACGTGGAGCTGCTTCCAACGTGGTGTCATTTCCAAAAACCAGCATCTCATTCAGATGTGCTGACCCCTTCACCGGCTTGTCTGTACCGAATTCTGTACCTCGTTTACATTCGTAGAGTCCTACAGTGCAGGAGGAGGCCATTCAGCCCACCGAGTCTGCACCGACAATCCCGCCCGGGCCCTATCCCCATAACCCCATTCATTTACACTAGCTAATTCCCCCCCTGACACTAAGAGGCAATTTAGCATGGCCATTCCATCTAACCCGAACATCTTTGGACTGTGGGCGGAAACTGGAGCATCCGGAGGAAACCCACGCAGTCACAGGGAGAACGTGCAAACTCTACGCAGGCAGTGACCCAAGCTGGGAATCAAACCTGGTCCCTGTGGTGCTGGCCACTGTGCTGCCCAAATATCATGGTTACTAAATGCCACAAGCCAAGTATCCAGGACTGGGCCAACACATTTAAATTCAGATACCATCTTGGAATATTTCATTCAGTCCTGACTATTGCTGAGCTCCGGTGAAAGGGTTCGATTTAACTGAGTCCACATAACACGAGTCCCTGACTTTTAACAGCAAGTTCTTTGAACTTTGACCCATAATTCTCTTGATTAAAAGAAACTCGCTGTTGCTCACTGAATCTGGGATTCAGTTTTAAATAACGAAGATCTGTTGTTAGGATTTTCAATTGAGTTCTGCTTTCTTTGGTCAACTTCAAAACAGTAGTGTTGATCTGTCACGTTCAGGGTTGGACCTGATTTACAATCCAGCCCACTTGGAGAAAGGATGGAGATCCCTTTTATCTGATGTCAGTGAGAATGAGATCGGCTCACCTTAGTCCTGGTGGGAATGGGCATTTTAAGACTAAGCTGACAATAAAACCTCTCTTGTGCAGTGTATCACTGCCCCCGCTGGCAACTCCCCACAAAGAAAGCAGTGTAACATTGAAAATCCTTCTAAGGCCACACTCCATTCCGTTGTCAGGAATATGACACCACGCTACCTCTGATTGAAAGCAGACAATTTGCCTGTAGCTTCTCCCCAACTCTATACAGTAGATTGAGCATGCAGGAGTATAACTTTATGGACAAATCCAGCCTCATGGAATGTAGTAGGATAAGCAAAAAGATGCTTTGTGATTTCTCTAGGCACAGTAAACACGTCATACCAAGATGTCCTTAAAACATCAGTAAGGGGTGATCTGTGCCATTCAGATGTTACTGTCCTTAAACTGTTCTGTAAGTGCCATGGAGCTGAAACACGTGATCACTGATTGTTAATGGGGTGTGGTACACTGGGAGTAACTTATTACAGAACTGTATATCCAGAGAGACAAAAAGGATCTTCTGCATGCTATACGTTGAGAGTCTGGAGAGAAGCCAGAGTTCAAATAATAAACATTACTGGATTGTTACTCAATAACCGCCTAACCCCCTGTGGCAGAAGCTGAAAGGGCAGAATAGCTGGCTGTTGGGCTGACTTTAACAGCCGTTAGGACATCCCCTACTGTTGTCGATCGTCACCATTGCATTTGTTTCGGTCCATTGTAAAATTTGGACAGTCTCTTAAAAGGAGAAGGGGATTCCTCCCAGCCATAACGGAAGGTGGGCATCTCGCCCACCACAGGTTCCTCACCAGCCTCTGTCAATACAGCTGATGGCCACGGCTTCCTTTTGACCAACAGACCGAGAGTCTGGACTTACAGCTTCTGTGCAAAGGGGTTAATAGTAACGAGATACGTTGAGCCTTACTCACTGTGAGAAAGCCAAAGAGCTCTGCATGAACTGGTTAGGAGTTGGTGCTTAGTGTTGTGGGAGCTGGTATATAGTCGCGGACTGATGATCCTCAGGTGCTTCTTGGTGGCTTGGACTCTTCCTGTGTGTCTGTACAAAAGGCTTGCTGTCATGGTGGTGATCGCTGTGCATTTTTGTCTTTTATGGTCCTTTTACAATCGCAAACTTTGATTCATGGAAAGCAAAATGTATATCTTGGTTTGACACTATTTAAGGAGTAGAGCTTTAATTCCTCATGTTGGGTGCAAACGACGAGTCTGTACACCATCGTGGTTGTTGAACTTGACTTCACTTGAAGGCCTGAGCATCCAATTAGTGGTCGACGATACAATAAAACTAAGCTGTAATATAGCCGCAAAATGGCCAACCCTTGGGTTGGACGTAACTGCCGAACGTCCGATGACATTGTCTTTGTGGTCACAATTCCAAATAATCTGCTCCAACCCCACAGCCTTCTCCAATCCCACGATTCAGCCAGCACACACAGGTTTCTGTAAATTGTATTGTTAATATTTCCTCCCATGTTTATTTAACCTAGACCTGTGTTTTACTTCCCCCGTTGAAACACAGTGTGCAAATTGCCAGGTGTACCTCGCAGCCCTGTTAGATAGGTAGCTGCTTTGAGAGTTTGGAAGAGCCCCAGTTGTCTGCTTAACCTTCTCATGCCTGGTCAAGCAGTTTTGCTGGGACAAGAAAGATTTTGGTGTGTGATTAACTTTGTGTAGTAGCTGACCAGCTTGGCTGGGGCTGACTCCCAACTGTTGCATCGCAGTGCTCAACGTGACAATTAATATAAAAGCTGAGATGTATAAACATAGATTTGTACTGGGGACTGTTGGTACAGTTGGAAGTATTTTGACTTTAGGACCTGAGTTTTAATTCAGCCCATTGTGAAAGCCACCCTCCCTCAACCCCTACCCCACCAAATTTTAATCTTTTGTGAAGTCATTTGGGGCAGTTTTGGTCAGCTGTCTCATGGACGTGGACCCACAGAACTGAAGGGTGTGGTACCTATTGGTACTATGTCCTCCACAGGCAGCGTAAGAATTGCTTGAGAATAGTCGTAGTGCAGTTTACATTGTGTTTGGGGTGAGAGCTATGTTGAAGAGTAGGTGTGTAAATAATTTGGGAATGCTCAGTACTCACTCTGCTGTCCGTGACAAATTATCTTTCTCAAATCTGATCCCTCGGCATCATAAGCAACCCCAAATTTGGAGTACTAGAAACGCAGAGTACAGAAGGAGGCCATTCAGCCCATCATCGTTCTTTTCAAGAGCTCTCCCTTTTCCCTTGACCCTTTTCTGCTGCAGCATTTGTTTTTCTGCCTTTAAAGTATGTATTAATTTCCTTTTTGAAAGTGATATTTGACCCCACTTCCCGCAGTGCATTCCAAATCTCAAAACTCACTGCATTAAAGGAAAACATTTTCTTCATCTCCCATCTGCTTCTTCAACCAAGCCTGTCTCTTTTGGTTGTCCACTCTCCTGGCAGTGGGAACAGTTCTTGTTTATTTACTCTGTCAAAAGCTGTCATGGTTTCTCCTTTAACTTTGTCTGCTCTGTGGAAAACAGTCGCCGCTTCTCTCGTTTCTCCACAATATTGACGCCCCGTCTCTCTGGTACTATTCTCGTAAATCTCCTCTTCATCCTCTTTAAGGCTTTCACATTCTTCCCACGTTGTTGCGCTCAGAATTCGACACAGCACTCTAACTGGGGCCTAACTTGTGATTTATAGAAATTTAGCATAACTTCCTTTTAACAATTTTTAGATGGTGTTCTCCTCTTCTGCCACGCTGTGAAACCATCTCCTTGCAGCTGTGTGACTTTGTAAGTGTAGGAATGATCCTTCTCTCAGCTGGGTTCAAGCAGCAGTGTCATGGAGTTGTCTCAGTTTATCTCTCGCCCTGTACGTTTGGTGACTGAGAGCTGATGCTACGGAACAGGCAGGATTAACTAGCAAAGGGTTTCAGCTTTATCTTGGTAGACATCCACCCCTGAGGACAGACGTGGCCCCCTCTAAACACCTCATCTGAAAGACAGCATACCTGATACTGCAGCACACTCTCAGTACTGCAGTAAGGTGTTAGCCGTAATTACGTGCATGAGTAACAGAGTGGGACCTGAACCCCACAACTTGCTACTCAACTGAGTGAGTGTTACCACTGAGTCACAATTCTCATGTTTACTCTGAACTATGTGACCGAAAGCCTTATTAGATAGAGTGAAGAGATTACGGGGCCAGTAAGTAGTAGCAGATGCAGATGCTGAAAATCTGAAATGTAAGTGCTGGAAAATCTCAGCAGGTCTGACAGGATCTGTGGAGGGAAAAACAGAGTTTACGTTATTTTGACTCCTCTTCGGAACATATGGATATTAGAGGTTAATACAACACTGTCACTACTAAAACCCACCAAATACCCAATGCAGGAACCGAGGTTGAGATTTAATAAAGCGAGTTGGTTTTTGAACTGACGCGGGAAATGTTTGAGGGAATGATCCTGTTAAAATTCCATTTCCCCAGTCATAAAAGAACAAGGAAAATACACCTGGATTGTTCTTGACTTTTTTTTTTGAGATTAATATTTTCCTGCTGCTGTTGGATCCTCAAGTCCTATCTTCCCATTAGCCTACTTTGGTCAAGTACAAAAGAGTGCTAGAGTGGTTCCGTTGCAAACATCTGTTTCCTAATACAGATTGGTTACCCTGGAAGGCTGGGGATGACCCTACGGGGATAGTTTGAAATTGGTCCCTTTCCCCAGTGAAGCAGCTGCAAGCACTCCATCCTCTAATATGTCTCAACACAGTGGCTCAGCAAGAAGCAAGCTCATACCGTGGGTTCCAGTATCCTCTGTCCAGTTCCGGCATTAGGCATGTACTTGGGTTGGGGGGACGGAGTTCTTTTTCCCGCCACCCATTGGGATTTTCCCAATGATAAATTCACACTTTTTGCTGGGCACAATAATACAAAATAATTCTTAGAATCATAGAATCCTACAGCGCAGAAGGCGTCCATTTTTCCCATCATGTCCGCACCCGACCACAATCCCATCCAGGCTCTATCCCCATAACTCCATGCATTTACCCCAGCTCGACCTCCTGACACTAAGGGGACAATTTTAGCGTGGCCAATCAACCTAATCCGCACGTCTTTGGACTGTGGGAGGAAACCAGAGCACCTGGAGGAAACCCACACAGACACGGGGAGAATGTGCGAACTCCACACAGTGGTGCAAGCTGAGAATCGAACTTGGGTCCCTGGCGCTGTGAAGCAGCAAGTCTAACCACTGTGCCTCCATAGCGGGAAATGGTGCTACCGGCCTTAATCGCTAAAAACTATTTGTGAAATTGACTAGAGGTTCTTTTCTAAAACCCCCAAAGGTCAAACGATGAGAAGAAAAATGGCACCCACCCAGTGTAACGCATCTTTTGAATACCCTCTCTATGCTGTGATTACACCCTATGAGTACCCTTGACATCCCGTTATTACATCCAGATGTGTGGGTTTTATTACCACGCCTGGGGATTTTTTTTTTAAAGATGTGTGAAATGCAAACGCACTTTCCAGCTGTCCTGCACCAGTGGAGACGATTTAAGCATCTGAGCAGGGTCTGACATGTTTGCAACAAAAAAAGCCCATGAGAACAGACTCCTTTGTTACTGGTTTAATCCTCGCTACAGCTGACATCCCCAGTTTGTTGCACTAGCTTCACCTAAATCAACTGGAAAATGGGTTGGAAGACCTCACTTATAACGTAGCAGGCAATGGAAGACAAGGCCATGTAGAGTTTCTGCTGGCCAGCAGAAACTCGCTGTGTATGTTTTACTTTTTCATTTCCTTACGATTTACTAGCTAGTTCCGTCGAGATGAGCAGCAAACGCTCTTGGATTAAGGGTCAGCGTTGCTGTGTTAGTTGTAGAAAGCTGATTAGTGAATGTTGGGGAGTTTCCAAACCCTAGTATTCTCACCGCTGATGTTGTGCTTCTCTTTATTTCAAGTCGTGGAGATTGTTTGGAATTATATGTATGCAAATCAATGGTGTTTGACCTGGTTTGCATCCTTTCAAGTGCTGCCTTCCATGCGATGAAGAGCTCAATATGCTTTCCAGCTAATGACAGCGTGCAGGATACAGTCAAATAGCAGGTGGGAGTTTGCTTAGGGAACGGTGGTAGTCTTTGTTTGAGGATTGAGGGTGGCACAGTGGTTAGCACTGCTGCTTCACAGTGCCAGGGACCTGGGTTCAATGCCAGCCTTGTGTGTCTGTCTGCGTGTTCTCCCAAGTGTCTGCATGGGTTCCCTCAGGCTGCTCCGGTTTCTTCCCAAAGTCTAAAGATGTGCATGGATTGACCATGCTAAATTGCCTCTTAGTGCCCAAAGATGTATAGCTTAGTTGGATTAGCCATGATAAGTGTGCAGGGTTATGGGGGTAGGCAGGGAAGGGGGTGGGGTGGGGGGGAGGTTGATGAGTAAGATGGTCTTTTGGAGAGTTGCAGACACAATGGGCTGAATGGCCTACTTCTGCACTGAAGGGATTCTATGGATTGCGTTGAGATGAGGAGCAGGTGAGAGCAGATGTTGCAAGGATGATAACTGACCTTCATGTGCAGACTAGTCTGGGGCCTTTGCTTTATTCACTGCCTAATCAAGCTCTGCTTCTGCTGCTAACTAACCTGTGCACTAACTTGGGGCTACCATGGTGGCTACTTGTTGGTCAGGGCTCGCAAACGTGGCAGTTTGTTGCTTAGCGCCTTTCCACACTGACACACAAGTACATGTAAATGAAAGACTACCTACCTGGCTGAAACGTGTCTATTGTTGTCAACAATAGAGTCTTCAGCACACGGCCTTTGTGCTCAAGTAAAACAGCTCAAAGCGACCTGTCTAAAATGAAACCAATTTTAAACTAACCTACTGGCCATCAATCTGAGGCCACGTGATCAATTCTTTGTAAATATTTCGTTAAAGAAGGAAAAGATGTTTTTATTTGCTGACCAAGACCTTTTAATCCTTTAAGAAGAAATCTGACAGAATTCTGCAAAGACTGGATTCAGCCAGTAACACTGGAGTCCAAAGAGCTGATTCCAGTTGAGTGCCAGAAGGTCGTTGATGGTGGCAATGTGACGGATCAGACCGGTAACACCACCAGTCCAATAAATGGGGATGCTGAAAAAATGGACAATGCTTCCATCGCAAGCACAGTTACCTTGCCGACGGGAGTAACGAAAATTCTGCCAGTGGTCACCACCTTGAAACGGAGGGCGAATAATTTGAGGCACTTGATGACAACACACCTCATCCGCTTCAACAGAAGACTAACCATGTTAGAGGACACAGGTTTGGACCTTAAGGATGGCTTCAAGCACTTGCAGAAGAGGCAAGACAATTTAAGCTTGCAACTGAAGAACATCACCCGTATGTTGTTAGCCCCACCCAAAGATAAGCTAATTTCTGACTTAAAGTGGAAGTACGAAGATGTGGATGACAAACTGACTGCCTTGCGAGTTCGGCTGGAGATTCTGATTGACGGTTTTGCAGCTTTGGCTGAAGAGATCTCTGAGCTGAAGAAAAAGAGGACTTCACTCACCAATAGTGACCAACCAGATCTCACTAAAATGACCACCAGCTCTCCCGTCGGTCCGTTTACAAAGTACTCCAGGACAAGGTCAAAAGTGAAGCCATCACCTTTCGGCAGCAACAACAAAACCTCCAGCTTTGTTTCTAAAAGACCTCCCGTTAAAAGTCCCACCCTCACCACCCCGCCTCAAGTCAAGACCAAAGCTTCTCGCTTGCACAGGAAAGTAACTGCTACCATTGCTTCTACGACAACTGTACGTAGACGTGTCAAATCCCCGTCTCCTGTGCAATCCAAAGGCAAAGTCCCGGTGAAGAAGAAATTTGGAGTGCCTGCTATTAAGGGGCAGAACAATTCAGCTCTGTTTGGTAAAGGCAGAACTGTTGTAAAGCAGATCCCTATAACAGTTATATCAGCAATAACCCTGAAGCCTGCAGTCACACACGTCTCATCTACCACACTTACATTGCACTCCAATGTCACCATGGTCTTCACAGAGCCTAAGGATTCGACAACTCAGCCAGTTCCTACAGCCGTGCTGGAGAAACCCACAAGATCACGTTTACAGGCCTCAAGGATGAAAACGAAACACAGATACACAGAAACTGTGACTAATGCAACGGTCCCAGTTAGGGTTAAGGGTAAAATAAACACTGGCGGCAAAAAGGTTACCAAGTCTACGGGTAAAAACAAACCTGTTAAAAATGGGAGCGGACACTCAAAGCGTAAACCAAAACCTGGTAATAAAGCACAGTCTCCGGATAAAACAAAACGTGCTGGTAAAACAAGCAGGAAACATCCCAAGGCGACTGCAAAGCCTTCATCCGGAGCAGGACAGAGTAGAGGTGAGTCGCAAAGGCATAAAATTAAGCAGCCGTCATCAGCCAACACTAATAATGCTTCCACCCAGAAGAGACGAAAGGCATCCTTTAATTCAGGGGCTACCGTGTTGCCCCTAGTGACGGCACAGCCTAAAACTGCAGGTAAAACAAGTTCCGTTCCAGCATTGGTGGTGGCCAGAAAGATTTCCGAAACGCTGGTGACGCTTCCCAGCACGCGCGCAGCCACTGCACCGTCACTGAAAAGACCTGAGCGTCGACCGATACGCGGACGACAGACCAAAAAGTGCGATGGCGGTGATCCGCCCGGAAACAAACTGGCGGGGGGCAGGAGGAGAAAGACGAAACAAGCGACGGCTCTGGACATCCTGCAAATACTGCGAGGAGGGCAGCAGCATCATCACATCAACTCCAATGGCAAAGGCAAGGAGCTGCCGCTCTACATCACACTGGGTCGTTTGGCCATCCCAATAAAAATTATCCCGGATTGATGGAGTTTCCGTGCTGGCTTTCAGAGTTCAGCTTTCAACGGGAAAATATGTGAAGACGCCTCCTTGCGAAGAAGCTGGCTTTGTGCTTGAGAATCTCATCCGCCCAAATGGAGACTCACTGAGGACTGCGCGAGATTCTTTTGCGCTTGCCCGTGTAAAACAACGTGCAAAAGTTTTGAAGGTGTTACGCAATGTAGTTTGTGAAAGTAAAATGTAGCTCATTTGAAACAGCGATGAGGCGCATACAACTACCTCAATTCAAGTGACACCTGGTTTCCTCTCATTTGTTCTATTTGAGTAATCCGTCTACAGTAATAATTTATTGAATTCAACAAATTTGTCTCTTTTCTGACTCATACTGAATCACCGCACCCAAAGAAAATAGGATTCATGTTGTAGCTCCACATTCATCAATGTTTTCCACCGCATGCTTGCGATTTGCCTGCTGAAGTCTTATAGATCATTTGTTTAACTCGAGCATCTGTCTTGTTACATTGAATGTCCTATGTCCCGTACATCGATATAGATTTAACAATCAGTTAATTGCGGATGTCAGCCTAACAACATCTGCGTGATTGGGCCTACAATATGTGCATGTGTGGGGACTCCACTCAGGTAAAAAAAAAGAAAAAGAGGGTTAAAACCAAAATACTGCGGACGCTGGAATCAGAAACAAGGACAGAGAATGCTGGAAGGTCTCAGCAGGCCTGGCAGCGACAAAGCGCGATCCAGACTCCAAAACGTTGGCTCTATTCTCTCTCCACAGCCGCTGTCAGTCCTGTTGAGATAAGGTAAAAAGAGGGACTGAGTTTCGAACTTTTTAACTTGTCTGATTGTGGATGGGAATGTGCTAAACACTGGGTTGATTTTATTTCAGTCACCCCTCTCCACTTAATATCAGTCATTTCCGCATATTGTCGATGCTGTTTTCTTGTAAATCCTTGATGTAAACTGGGATTGAAGTCCCTAATTTGAAAATTTGCATTGCCAGAAAGGCAGGTGGTGCCCATTGCTGTTTAAGTGAACTGAATTTAATAAAACTTTGCCATGTGAAGCACTGAATACAGACTAAAAAGCAGATGTATTTTGGATTCATGGTTTTTTTTTCCCCTGATATTCTGCCAGTGAAGTTATCTATTTTTCTCCATTCCTTGTTCTCCATGTATGTTCATCCAAAGATAGAGGGGGGGCATGGTTGGTAAAAAATCCCTTCTGAGTTTGTACAGACTGATCCATGGTAACACTTTGGCAGGTTCTGTTCCAACAGAAGAGAACCTACGTTCTTGATAGAACATAAAAGCAAAATACTGCAGATGCTGCAAATCTTGAATGAAAACAGGAAACATCGAAACATAGGAGGAGTAGGCTATTCGGCCACCAAAATGCTTTTCCAATCAACCTGCTCCAGTTCGACTGTTAGATCCCTAAAGCTTGCCCTTTTCCAGTCTGAGATCTTGATCTGTGACTGATTTTTATGCTTTTCGAACTTAATATTAAACCTTATTACTATGATTGCTGTTTCTCAACTGCTCCCCCACTCTGACATCCTCTACCTGGCCTGATCTTGTTTCGTGGGACCAATTCAAGCACAGCTTCCTCCCTCGTAGGACTGGAAATGTACAGTTGCAGCAAGTTCTTCTGCGCACACTGCAGCAATTTCTCACCTTTCCAGGCTCTTCCCCCGCCAAGTACAGCCTTCCGGATTGAACATTGAGTTCAACAATTTCAGGATATCATCACTCTCCGCCACCTTCACCCTATTTATTTTATTTAGCTCCCCCCACCCCCCCTCACTTTTTCACGATCACTGCCATATTCCTCAGGCAGTCCCTTAACAATCTGTATCTCTGATCTGCCATTCACGCATTCTGATCACTTAATGGACACTTTTAGCATCTTTCTCAGCCTTCTTCATCCTCATTTACATTCCCTTTATCCAATAGAGCCCCATCCTCATAGTATAAACTCTTCTGATTTTCTTTGCTCTTAGCTCTGGTGAAGGGTCATCCAGATTCGAAATGTTAGCTCTATTCTCTCTCCACAGATGCTGTCAGACCTGCTGAGATTTTCCAGCATTTTCTCTTTTTGTTTCAGATTCCAGCATCTGCAGTATTTTAACCCTGCCCTTACCTCTTTCCTGCCTTTTGGGAAGTGACTATTTCTTTGTCCACTGTCAACACTCAGGCCTTCCCTCACTTCTTCCCTTTATCCTGTTCCCCATCTTCTGTCAGTTGCCCTCACTGGTACTTCTAAATCTCGGGCCATTAGTTAACCCACCTTTTGTATGCCTTTCTTTTCTCTTTGCAAGTGATGGTGATCCTGATTCTAAAATCCTTCTCCAGTCACTTCAGATGTTTCCTTCCATTGCTTATTGACTACAGTTTGTTTCCAGAGGTGTTAATTCTACTGGCTGTTGTGTGGTTCAACAGAGGGCCAGACAAGAGTGGTCACACTCAGTCATCTGGCTGAAAAAATGTCAAGTTTACATTGCTTGGAGAAGCATGCCTTTTCCTCTAAGTTAGAAGGAGAACAGGGACCACTATCAAAACAATCCAAGTAAGATTGGCTGAGCTATAATGCTCTCCATGTTCTTCAACGTTCAAGAACTTCTTCCTGTGACAGTTGGTCAGTCTTGGGACCTCAGTTTGTTCCTCTTATTGACCAACATCAAGAGAAGTGGCAAAACCATTTGAAAGCGCCAACCAGTGCCCAATTGATGGAACATTATGCACCACACTCTTCACCTTGTTCCTGTGTAGGTGCAAGTCAGGTGGGACTGAGTGAGTTTCCAATCCTGATCAGCAGAAATTCCAAAGTGGCATTTGTACAAAACTCTTACATATAGAATTGGCAGGAAGTAATTAGGACTTGGAGAGAAGCTATGCAGATGTATAAGAAATAAGAGCAGGAGTAGGCCACTCAGTCCTTCTAGCCCACTCCATCATTCCATGAGACCATGTCTGATCTACTTCAATCTCCGTCTTGAATATCCTCAATGACTGAGCCTCCACAGTGCCCTGCAACAGAGAATTTCAAAGATTGACCACACTCAGTGAAGAAATTCCTCCTCACCTCCATCCTAAATGGCCTCCCCCGTGTTCTCAGACTATGTCCTCTGGTTCTAGACCCCTCCCTCCCCCCACGGCAACCAAGGGGAACATCCTTCCTGCACCTACCCTGTTGCACTCTGGAAGAATATTGTAGGTCTCAATGAGGTCACCTCTCATTCTTTTAAACTCCAGAGAATAAAGGCACAGTCTATTTGATTTTAATACCCCCGGTGAGATCTCGCCAAGGCTTCTTACAATTGCGGTAAGACATCTTTACTCCATTACTCAAATCCCTTTGTGGTAAAGGCCAACATACCATTTCCTGCCTTAATTGTTTGCCATGTCTACATTTCAGATTTCAATGACTCTTGGAAATGGGCACCCATGTACCTTCATCACTTTCCAGCCTCTAATCATTTCTGTATTTCCCACTAATGTGAATAACCGCACATTTCTTCATGCTGTATTCCATCTTATCAATTTCTTTATCCACTTATTCGGCCTCCTTGAAGCAGATTTGCATCTTGAGCAGTTCCTGGAAACTGGAAAAGTCTTCTGCCCGATAACAGACTGCTTCGAATCAATACCCTTAAACACATGCCCATTTCTCCAAGGACGTGGTTGGTTTGGTGTGTTAGAATTCAGCCTAATATTGAGTACCCTACAGGAAAATTTCTGAGCGGGATTTTCCAGCACGCCCAAAGTGTATTTTCTGAGTGACCCGCCATTGGCTGGCAGTGAGATCGTTTGGTCCCGCTGATGTTGACAAAGTTGTGTGTGCCTCGTGCCGTCTGTCAGCGGGGACCGTACCATGGAAGGTCCTGAAAATTTCAGTCCTAGTGAATTCATAGACTCATAGAGCCCTACAGTGCAGAAAGAGGCCCTTCGGCCCATCGAGTCTGCACCGAACACTATCCCACCCAGGCCCTACCCCCATATCCCTACATATTATACCCACTAATCCCTCTAACCTACACATCCCAGGACGCTAAGGGGCAATTTCTTAGCATGGCCAATCAACCTAACCCACACATCTGTGGACTGTGGGAGGAAACTGGAGTACCTGGAGGAAACCCACGCAGACACGAGAACGTGCAAACTCCGCACAGACAGTGACCTGAGTCGGGAATCGAACCCAGGACTCTGGAGCTGTGAAGCAGCAGTGCTAACCCACTGTGCTACCGTACCGTTCCTCAAACTCGCCCTCAAAAGAGGTGGACTAATCGATGAAACCTCTACTATTTGGACCAATTTTCCCAAGTGCTTGTATAAATGGAATATCTGGGAGTGAGAATGGCCAATGTGGTACAGCAAGTCCAATCAATACTTAGCAAAGAAGTGGGCCACTTTTGCATGGTGCCTAGTTATGGGAGGTGGAATGAATGAAAGAACATGACTCAACCCCACCACGTGGTCTGATGAAATTTGTGATCTGCTTGATTTGATTTGATTTGTTATTGTCACCAGCCCATGGTCCAGGGAAGAACAGGATGAAAATGCTTTAACAAGGCGCTGGTTAATAAAGAATCAATTGTATTGAAATTATTCATCATCACGAAGAACTGGTGAATATCTTAATGCGAGAAATTAGAAATCCTACCGTGTCCTTGGAGAAATTTAATTGTGTATGTCATTGAGTATATCCTCGATGGAAAGATCTCTCTCTCTCTCTTTCTATTTTCCTTTCGGTTCTTTATCAAATCTGGAGCTTTTCTTGAGGCCTCTTTTGAGAGATTCTCCCATTTTCTGTTTGCCTTTCATTAAGATATTTCTGAGAACAACGTCATTTTTATGTAGGAAAGTGGGGAAGATCATCAGTCTTGCCAGTTTTGCCAATAAATTATACAACATTAAATCCTGGGCTTTTTTTTGTGAAGAAGCAGGAAGTGCGATGCTCACCGCAGTTGGTAAGTACTCACCACCCCATTCCATTCTAAGTGGACAATAGAAGGTGATGACCAAGGCAGAGCAAACTGGCAAAGAGAAAATCAATCCCGTGCACTCCCTTGGAGGGTGGAATTCTTTTCTGAATTGTTTGGCTGGAGATTAGTGGACACACAACATGCACACATTGGTGAACGAGTGCGACGAGATGCAAAGTTGTGGCGTCTTGTTGAAGGATGGAGTTGCAAACAGGCAGCTGACTTGTTATTATTAAACTAAAACATCTGGTTCAGCTCTCAATAAAAAGTAGTGTTTCTGGCAGTTGTTTAGAACGTAGTTGGTCCTCCTTGCATTCAGCAGAGCTAAAATTATCATTGATCATTTGCTGCGGGGATTGTGAACTTGAACATTTTGAGACAATGGTATTGTTCCAGAAAGCTGGAGAAACAGCAAAGAATAGCCAGCTGCCGTCTATAACCAGCTGCCAGAGGTAATGGTGGAGGCGGATACAACTTTATCTTTTGAAAAGCATTTAGGTAGTTACATGGGTACAGAGGGATATGGGCCAAATGCAGTGCAATTGAGATTAGCTTAGGGGTTTTAAGAAAAAAATAAGGGCAGCATGGACAAGTTGGGCCGAAGGGCCTGTTTCCATGCTGTAGACCTCTATAATACTCTTGTGCTCTGAGGTGGGGAAAAACTCGACCTTCTGATTAACAGTCAGGATACACCCTGCCTCCAGTCTGTTTGTCGTGCTTTCATTTCAGCTACTGTACCTCCTGGGACAATGTTTACAAAGCTTAAAATAAAAGCAAGTGGTATTTTTAAATTCTGTTGAGCTCATAACTGCTATTTAAGTAATTGTTTCTATATTGCGTTTACAGTGACATTTTAAAAACAATTTTGTGCTTTTCCTGTTTATGACAATAAAGATTCATAATGATATCAATCGCTATTTTCACAACCTGCTTTGTTTAGGATTGGTGGAGTGTTCTGTGACCTTCTGTACAGCTAAACATCATTCTGACTTTACATTTTCCACGCTGCCCTAAGGTATCAGCACTTCAAGAACTAACCTTCACCAGGGTGAAGGATGGATCACAGAATTAGCCTGAGAGTGCGAGAGCCCGATCTTTGATCAATGTTCCTGTCTATTCACAGGTTTTAAGTCGGTCCGCCTTGTTGTCCAACGAGGGGCATACACACGATGGGTCGTACTGGGGCTGCTCTTGGTTGTTCGAGATTGGCCTTGTGCTTCATGTCGTTAGTGTGTGCCTAAACTGGACCAGATACTGGGCAAGACGACAGCACAGTGACTATCACTGATTGCTGTGCAGACACGTGGATTTGGGCCGGTGTCTGTGGGAGTTTGCGCATTCTCCCCGTGCTTGCGTGGGTTTTCTCCGGGTGCTCCGGTTTCCTCCCGCACCCCAAAGATGTGCTGTTAGGCTGATTGGCAGGAATAAATTGTCCCTAAATTAGTTTTCCCTCAATGTGGATTGCCATAAAGCATTAGATAAGGGTCATGGGTGGAGGGGGGGACTGGTGGTGTTGAGATGGCGGCGCGGGCTCGTTGGGCCAAAGGGCCTGTTTCCCGGGCTGTTTTTGTTCTTTTGTTCTTTGTTAGACTGGCTACACATTCAGAATGGAGCTCAGTGAAATTGCTGGATATATTCATGTTGTCCAAGCTTTGATTTTTGTGGGCTATGTAGGTGTACATCATCGAGCCATGTAGGCTTTGTAAAGTTAATATCCATCCCCTACTAATTTGTTTATGTCTTATATTGCCAGTGCTAACCGCACTTGGTGTGCTGATCTAACATTCATCGGTGGTGCTACAAACAGCTATTTCCAAATATTAAAGCTCCACAACACTGAAACAGGCCAAAGGCACAAATAAAGCTGAGCCAGCTTGGCATCACGATCTGGATTGCCAAAGTTTGGCATCTGACTGCCCCAGTTTGGATGCTGCGTAAGTATATGTGGGAACATAGGGAATTCCAGGTAAAATGAGAGCAAGTCCCATCTAGTTTATCTGTAGCCCTACTGGTAGTCACAGGAGCCAGTGATAATGGAGTTATTGGCTAATCGCAGCAATCAATCTCCATGACTTGGCCTACAATAGACCTGTACATGAGGCAAGGAAAGCCCAGGTGATGGAGAGCTGAGAGAGCCATAGGTCTGCAGTCACCTGATTCTCCCAAACAAGTGATGTCCGAGATCGCATCACTCAGATACTTGGCAGTATTTATTGTAGCTGATCGGAATCCTTGCTGCCGGCTGGAGAGTCACCGAGAGCCCTCTATCACCTCTTTTCAGAAAGGCTGTCACGATACACGGCCGACATTGGAGGATTTCCCTTGGATCATGGAGGCTGTGCGTAGAATCATTGAGGTTTACAGCATGGAAACAGGCCCTTCGGCCCAACTTGTCCATGCTGCCCCTTTTTTTTAAAACCTCTAAACTAATCTCAATTGTCTGCATTTGGCCCATATCCCTCCATACCCGTCTTACCCATGTAACTGTCTAAATGCTTTTTAAAAGACAAAATTGTACCTGCCTCTACTACTACCTCTGGCAGTTTTGTTCCAAACACTCACCACCCTCTGTGTGAAAAAATTGCCCCACTGGGCACTTTTGTATCTCCCCTCTCACCTTAAACCCATGCCCTCTAGTTTTAGACTCCCCTACCTTTGGGAAAAGATATTGACCATCTAGCAGATCTGTGCCCCTCATTATTTTATAGACCTCTATAAGATCACCCCTCAGCCTCCTACGCTCCAGAGAAAAAAGTCCCAATCTATTTGCAGGCACTTCCAGCAGGAAGGGGGTGTGGTGCAGTCAGTAATGCACCAGGGAGAAAACTCGGATTGCTGAGAGACCCCAGACCCAAGTGAGTGAGGGAGGGATATGGGGTCGTGGAGTGAGGATTGAGGGTGAAGGGGGGTCAGCGACAAGAGCAAGGGAATGGCTGTCAGTAAGTGCCAGAACAAGCTTCCCGCACATTGACACTCCTGTCTGCTGCTAGTTGAATACCAAAGGTGTGATGGGGCCCTGAATGAGCATTAATTGCCATTGATTGGAAAGACCATCCATAAGCTTTCCTGCCCCAGACTTAATCAGCAGTGGCAGGAAAGTGGTGATATGGGCACCCAACAACCTCCACACCCGATTAAATCTTTGTCCCTGCTCAAAACTCACCTTGGGAGTTCACATTAAATTCCATCCGCCGTGCCTCCAAAAGAAAAATGATTTTATTACATTGAGAAAATATTCCCACTTACTCAATTTGGAAGTCAACTATTCTGTCTAGGTGACAACTGTCAACATCCTGGGAACATCTCTGATTCTCAAGTGTGAGGTAGGGCTAGATCTATTTTTGAAGTGTAAAGCCCCAAAATAGGCAACAAATTAAGTGGAAATGGTGGCCATCACTTCTGAGCGTTTTGACAGGTTTGCTGTGGGTCTGTTTTATTAAATAAACACAATTCCCTGTCAAAGTTCTGGGTTCCTGCATCAACCTGAGGTGTCACATGAGTCAACATCTCATTGGGTCACCACGATTATATCTTTCTTTAACATCCCATATCTCTCCAGGTGGTGATGTGACATTCTGTGCTCTGAAGTTACAGGATGAGATGATTGGGTGTGAAAGTGTTTGCGTTGGACAAGTGAGGTAGTACATTTTCACAAATCACCTGTTGTACCGACAGCTCTTCAGCGCTGCCAGAGTTTAGACCCTTTGAAACATTCTCAGTATTGAAATTAATTTTAAGAATACAAATACATTCTCTTCAGAAGTCACTGTTTATCATTTTTGATGATCATCTGAGGATTTTTGAGTCTTGGTGAATTCTCAGAAGGATGCAGTAATGTGTCAGATGTTAAAAGTTATGGATTCACTGTGTGTAATGTATCTGTGTCCCTTAAGTATAATACACACTGCCCAACAGTGAACCACAATTAATAACAGCTCAACAAGAGGCCATTCAGCCCACTGGCTTATTACCTGAACAATCCAAAACTAATCCAATTGTCTTGCTCTGTTTCCAATACAATACTCTTCAACTAGCCTTCAGAATTGCCATATCCATGAGATGATAGACCAATAATAGCTTGTCAATTGCCAGTGCATCTCATCCCGCTCTCAGTAGGAGAATATATGCAGCCTGATCCGTACCAGCGTATGGCTGTGGACTCTGGAAGGTCTGGCACTGTGGATGACTTTCAGCTTTTACCCTGTTTATATTGGACAGTGTGTTGCTTCTCTTGATGTGAAGCCTCAAATAAGTTATTGTTCAAATTCACAGAAAGTCCCCAACTCAGCTCCTAAACATGGAATACTCAAGCCAAAATCAGTGCGTCAACCTTCATTATTTTTTCCTGCAACAGCGGGGAGCAGCAGTCTCACGAGTAGCTCTGTTAACAATGTTAGCTGTCAGGTAAAGTTCAGGTTCCTTGGGGTACGGTATGCTTGGACATTTTTGCTATTCAGGATACATTGTGTTTGGACATTCTGGCTAGTCCCCATTCTCTCGTCACTATTTTCTGACGTGGTAAGTTGGAAGCCATCAGGTAAAATGATTACCCACCTGTTGCTTGAATCTGATCATTTTCGAGATGAATGGCTAGTTGTAATTCGTACCTAGTTCATGATATATCCTTGAAACAATCTCACCTTCCTGCCGAAGAAGAAAAGGAATAGTTTGTTAAAGTGTGTTATTATTTTGTTAAGTGTGGTAGGAATGCTTCTAATATCTTTTTTTACCTAACTTAAGACCTCACTGTTCCGGGTGTTTAACACAATTGATGCAATAAAGTGTTTATAGGTTCAGGCCTTTTGTTTGGTGCAAGAATTGTTCTGGTGGCTACGGTAGGCCACAAATCGGCAAGGTAAGATTCCCGTCATCCACTAGCCAGCTGGTGCGCTTGTAATTCTGTTTTCCAAATTCCTTTTCGCATCCTTTTGGGGCAGAGGTGCTGTGCTGGGTTAGTTGGACTTCAGGCTGTTCCCGTTACTTTTGGGTGCAGGGGGCTTTGTGTGTGAAAGAAGCTTTAAGTGTCGCTGTGTGTGCATTCGTTGTACAAAGAGAAAGAGCATTGTCGTTAGACTGTGAGAAGGTGCTTATCCTTTCCTGTAGCATGTCTTTGTGTTGTCTTCACTGTTTTGATTGTTACAGTCCAGAAACCAAATGGATTACAATAATTGGCACATGATGTATCAGATGACTTAAAATCTACTCTCTTTTGGCCGTGATAGTCAGGTTAGCTTTGAGAATGGGCATTAAGAAAGCTAGTATTTGTACACTTCATGTGCAATAGAGCTCTCGCCACAATTTTCTTACCTTTCAGGTATCCTTCTGGTGTTTGTAGACGCTGGCAATCAGCCAATAAAATGCTTCGCTAGCATTCTTCTACTCAACTTAAACTGAATGTACGAAAGAGGTTTACAAACTAGCCTTGTTGGTTATACTGAATCAGAGAATATCAATCTTTTTGTGAAATGGCCAGCACAGTTTGTTCGCAGCCTATTTTGTTTAATGATTTTGCACATTTACCCCAGTGCCCACAAGTGAGGCTATCCAGATACCTCCAGAGAATAGGCTCATAGCAAAAAATCCTTCTAATTCAATAACGATCTGCATTTTTTCAGCATGTCCCAAAGTGCACAGATTGCATCTGTAATACTGAAATATGTGGGAAAATATTGACATCATCTGAGTGTTTGGTTGGCCATCATCAGTACCTGGGCACAGGGACCTGCAAAATCGGTTTGAGCGATGTTAGGCAGGACTCGCAGAGAATTTCCTTGCTCCTTGTCAATGAGTGTGTTTATGCCTGCCTGAACAGAGCACCAGTTCACCATCTCATTGAAAGATATCACCTCAGGCAGGACTTAGATGATATGCTCAAGTCTTATCATAGAATCCCAGTAGTGCAGAAAGAGGCCATTTGGCCCATCGAGCCTGCACCAGTCGCAATCCCTTCCAGGCCCTATCCCCATAATCCCACTTATTTATCCTGCTAACCCCTCCGATTCTAAGGGGCAATTTAGCATGGCCAATCAACGTAATCTGCACATCTTTGGATTGTGGGAGAAAACCGGAGCACCTGGAGGAAACCTACGCAGACACGAGGAGAATGTGCAAACTCCACACAGACAGTCACCCAAGTCGAGAGTCGGACCTGGGCACTTGGTGCTGCGAGGCAGCAGTGCTAACCACTGTGCCACCGTGCAGACGGTCACCCAAGCCAGGAATCGAACCCGGGCTCCTGGCGCTTTGAGGCAGCAGTACTAACCACTGTGCCACCCATCTTGGGATTTGAGCTACAGCCTTTCTGACTCTCAGGTCAAGAGTGCTACTGTCTACTGTGGCTATCACTGTGTGGATTATCAGAAGTCCCATGAGTAAAGAACTTTTAACAACTCATGCTGCTGACCATAGCATAACTTGCATATAAACCTTAGCTGTTTTTAACCAGGCACGAGCTGGTTTTCTCACACTATCAGATGTATTAAAGCCAGCTGGTTGCTTTGATATGATGAAGACAGGTTTTTAAAAGGTCAGCTCCAATTGAAAAACCACAAGGTTTTCAGTGATGCTGAAAGAGCTAGTTTTTAAACTTTATTAGTATTCAAACATTTCTATTTCTACACCTTCTTTATCAGCAGCCGACGGGCATGTGATGGCCTAGTGCTGTTATCACTAGACTATCAACCCAGAAACTCAGCTAATGTTCTGGGGACCCGGGTTCGAATCCCACCACGGCAGATGGTGGAATTTGAATTCAATAAAAAATAATCTGGAATCTACTGATGACCATGAAACCATTATCAAAAAAAAAGTCCCATCTGGGGTCACTAATGTCCTTTAGGGAAGGAAATCTGCCATCCTTACCTGGTCTGGCCCACATGTGATTCCAGACCCACAACAACATGGTTGACTCTTAAATGCCCTCTGAAATGGCTGAGCAAGGCACTCAGTTCAAGGGCACATGTCCCATGAATGAATTAAAAAAAAAATCATGTCTGGATCACCTTGCAGCAACATGGCTTTCCCATTCAGTAAGAAGTCTCACGACACCGGGTTAAAGTCCAACCAGTTTATTTGATAGTAAACCCACAAGCTTTCAGGGTTTGCCCCTTCGTCAGGTGAGTGGAGAGTTCTGGTCTCAAACAGCGCATATAAAAGGCGCACACACAGTTTACAGATTACTGATTAGAATGCGAGTCTTTACAGCTAACTTGCTATTCAAGTCTTAAAGATGCAGACAATTTAGACTTTAAGACTTGAATAGCAGGTTAGCTGTAAAGACTCCCATTCTGATCAGTATTCTGTAAACCACGTGTGCCTTTTATATGCCCTGTTTGAGACCAGAACTCTCCACTCACCTGACGAAGGGGCAAACCCCGAAAGCTTGTGGGTTCAGTATTGAATAAACTGGTTGGACTTTAACCTGGTGTTGTCAGACTTTTTACTGCGTTTACCCCGGTCCAACGCCGGCATCTCCACATTGTGTTCCCCATTCAGCAGCCAGATATTGCTGGAACCCAGTTTGCTTTTTGCTTAATCCATCACAACAAGCCTGGGACTGAGCCTCCCAATGAAGTATCTGAGACAAAGTGAGCAACTTCAGATGAAACCGGTTCAGTTGCAACCACAGTTTGCATTTGTGTAGAGTCTTTAACACAGTAAACCATTCCAAGCTGCTTCACAGGAGCACTGTCAGACTAAGTGAAGCAAATGTGCGACGGATGTGGAACTGCAGAGAAAATCCCAAAACAAATGTATTACAGAAGGAAGGCTTAAAATGAGGCCTCTGTATCACTGATGGCCTCTTATACCTCATAACAAGGACTCTTTCAACAGCCGATTCATGTGTTGTTCTTGCTGGGACTAGACCCCAGAAGTGGAATACAATGCTCTTTGGTTTGAGTCGTTAACACTTCATAAAACATCTGGATTTCTACCCCTGCGCAAGTTTCTATGTGGCCATGAGTGAGGAGTTGCAGAGCAATGTGGATATAGTAAACCACATTTTAATGACAAAAAAAGATGAACTTGTCCCAATGGGAAATATCAGTTAGAAATAAACATTAGGGTTTGGTCCTAATTTGAGTCCAATGCTCACAGAGCAGATGATGCTTTTTGATGTGACACGAGTGCCTTAGCGACACGCAAAGAAATGGTCTTGAGCAAAGTGCTTTACTAAAAGGTTCATCACACTAATCTCAAGCATGGCGGGATAGATTAATCTGTTAGTGTTTTTAAAAGAGAAGGTTAACTGATCACGTGGGGAGATCCTGGCCTTTGACCTGTGATAGCTTGTGGAAGCGTTTCCTAGTGACACCACACTGCTTTGGTACGCACAACTGAGCGACGGTGCCCTTCTCCGTTTTTTTATATGGAAGGTTTTTGGATGACATTTAGCCAAGTTGTGTACAATAAATATTTGGGAGGAGGAGGCCGTTACCAAGGGTTTATCGCCTGAACAATAATCTTACTCACCTGCAGTTCTCAGTCTCTGCTGGCCTTCTCATCCTGCAGTTGTCAGTAGTTCCGATCTGCTATTTAATTTGCTTTGCCAGTTCTCATAATAAACAGCTGTCTGATTTGCTGCCTGGATTTCTCTGAAACTTTTGTCACTGTTGACTTTAGTTACTGTTGGTGCGGGCTTTCTGATGCTGCCCTCAGCCTTTTGTATGTGTTCTGTTCCTTTCTACATCAGTTGTGCACATGTAATGTCTTTGTCTGGATAAAAATGACCATTTGCCGTCTGTCTGTTACTGCGTAAGATCAATAAATAGTGATATCGTTAAACTTTCAAACCCACCCAGCATGTTTCTTTTTGGTAGGGTGAGGAAACTGGAGTCGATTAGTTAGTGCGGAAGTGTTGGAATGGTCCAACTGACTTGCTGTCTGGGAAGAACTATCCAAATATGTAGGTTAATAGTTGCGCACAATTAATTAGTGACTGTGGCTTTGTAATTGACAAGTTGTACCAAAAAGTACATCAGAAAGTAGAACGAACAATGTGAATAGTGCAGTTGAGCGATTACTAGGTGAGAGGGCAATGGAGCTATACGAATGACAATAAGGAATTCTCTGCAAGTTTGTAAGGACATAGGAGCCGGAACAGACATTTGGCCCACCGAGTCTGCACTGCCATTCCATCATGGCTGATAGGTTTCTCTATCCCATTCTCCCACCTTTTCCCCATAACCTTTGATCTCCTTCGCAGTCAAGAACCTATCCCTGTCTTAAATGCACTCAATGACCTGGCCTCCACAGCCCTGTGTGGCAATGGATTCCACGGATTCACCACCCTCTGGCTGAAGAACTTCCTCTTCATCTTGGTTCTGTATTACAGTATATAATACACAGCACAGAAGGGTGCCATTTGGCCCATCATGCCCCTGCCAGCTCTTCGAAAGAGCTATCTAATTAGCTCTGCAAATTTTTCAAATCTATCTCTATTTCCATTTGAGAAGTCACTGATGAATCTGTCTCCAGGCAGCAGGTTCCGGATCTCAACAACTCACTGTGTAAGAAAACAAAACCCTCCCCCTTCCCCCACACTGTTCTTTTGCCAGTTCTCTAAATCTGGGGTCTCTGGTCACTGACCCTCCTGTTAATGGAATAGGGAAAAAATGCAAAGCTTTTCATCATTTTAAATACTTCTATTAAACTTCCCCCTAATCATCTCGGCTGTCAGCAGATCAACCCCAACCTCTCTGGACTCTTCACGTAATTTACAAGTAGCTGCTTGGTCGGTTGGCTCAGTTGGCTGGATGGCTGTTCGTGATGCAGAGTGATGCCAACAGTGTGGGTTCAATTCCTGTACCGGCCGAGGTTATTCATGAAAGCCCTGGCTTCTCAAACTTGCCTTAGGGATGATCCTCAGGTTAAATCATAGAATCCCTATAGTGCAGAAAGAAGCCATTTGGCCCACCAAGTCTGCACTAACTCTCCGAAAGAATCTCCCACCCAGCCCCTGCCCTTCGCCCTATCCTTGTAACCCTAGACATTTACCATGGCTAATCCACCTAACCTAGATACAAAGGCACAATTTAACATGATCAATCCATTAACCTGTACGTTGAACTGTGGGAGTAAACACAGTAAGAAGTCTCACGACACCAGGATAAAGTCCAACCAGTTTATTCGATAGTAATCCCACAAGATTTCGGAAACGGTGTTCCTTCGCCAGGTGTGTGGAAAGTTTCCACACACCTGATGAAGGAACAGCGTTTCCGAAAGCTTGTGGGTTTACAAACTGGTTGGACTTTAACGTTGAGAGGCTTCTTATTGTGTTTACCCCAGTCCAATGCTGGCATCTTCACATCAGGAGGAAATCAACACAGACATGGGGAGAACGTGCCAACTCCACACAGTTACCCAAGGCTGGAATCAAACCCAGGCTCCTGGTGCTGTGAGGCAGCAGTGCTAACCACTGTGCCACCGTGCCACTCTAAGGGAAGAGCAGCCCATGGCCACCAGGGACTAGGTGGACTTTGCTTTGATGGATTCATATTTATTTTACTGGAGGCTGGGTCAGACCTTGATCTACTCCCCCTGATTGCAACCGAGGTGTTGTTGTAACTGAGAGTATGGTCATGCTGCAGACAACAAATCAGAGGTAAATTCCAGTACAAACCTGACCTTAGTCAATGGCTTCAGCCAAGGTTTATATGTAAACATGTTTGAATCCTGTGTGGAGAAATTTCTATTTCTAATTTCTGTTTGCAATTCTTATTACAGTTGTGCTCCAGGTTACAGCGGGAATCCCCCCTATGGACAAAGTTGCACTCGTAAGTATCAAGTACAGAGACTTTAATTCCATCTCTCTACCTGCTGAAATGAAATAAAATAGAGAATTAAACACCAGGTCTAAATGGATTGTACCCATTGATACTCAAAGCAACAGGGCAGAGGATAGCAAAGAAACCAATATCTATGTGTTAAAAAAGCCAACAAGAGAATAGTTATTCACAGAGAACTAGTGGATAGACAATGTAGTGCTTAATTTCATAAAAGGAGATAGAGCTTGTGCAGGGAAATGTTGATGAGTTAGCTTCATGAGAGTGGTAGGTAAGATAATGGAATTAGACTGGTCTCCATGGAGCTCCAAGAGGGAAGGTCATGTTTAACCGACTTTGTTGAATGATCAGTGTAATTCCTGGTTGCGGTAAATATTAACTTTCAGAAGCCCATCTGATCATGAGAAACAGGAGCAGGAATGCTTCACATCCTATAGAAAGTAGCTGGATCAGTACTTGGCATGCCATAACATTCAAGGCCAAGTGCTGGCCAATGGGATTAGATGGGCAGGTCAGGGCCTTTCATGCATCAGTGCAGACTCGATGGGCCGAAGGCCCTCTTCTGCACTGTACTATTCTGTGAATAGACCATTCAGCCCCTTGAGCCTACTCCACCATTTGATTGCATTGTGGCTGACCTGATTGTGGTCCGCATTCCTGCCTGTCCTCTGTAACTTTTGACACCCTTGTCAATCAAAATCCTATCTAACTCCGCCTTGAATATGCTCAATGATCTGGTCTCACTCTTCTCTGGGAAAGTGAGTGACAAAGATTAACAACCCTCTGAGAGAAGAATGTCCTCTTCACCTCCATCTTAAATGGAAGACCTCTTGATTTTTAAATGGTGCCCCCTCATTCTAGGTTCACCTACAAGAAAAAATATCCTCTCAACATTTACTCCTCCAAGCCCCTTCAAAATCTTCACTATTTCAATAAGATCACTTATCATTTTGCTTGATTCTAGTCAGTGTAGACCAACCAGCTCAACCTTTCCTCATAAGATCTCGCCTTCATCCCAGGAATCAACCGCGTAAACATTCTCTGTCTGCTTCCAATGAAAGTAAATCATTCCCTAAGTAAGATCACCAAAAATATACAAATTACTCTCGCCATTGTCCTAGCACAGTGGTTAGCACCTTGGCCTCACAGCGCCAGGTTCAGTTCCTGGCTTGGGTCACTGCCTGTGTGGAGTTTGCATGTTCTCCCTGTGTCTGCGTGGGTTTCCTCTGGTTTCCTCCCACAGTCCAAAAAAACACTGATTATAGGCCATACGTTGCATTTAAATAGAGCTTCCCAAAACATCAGCGCGTCACAATCACTTTACAAGAGTAATACCGTAGGAAATCGGATCAAGAGTCAGTCATTCAGCTCCTCAAGCCTGCTCCACCATTCAATAGGATCAAGGTTGATACAGCGTTCCTCATGTCCACTTTCCCCATAATCCTTGATTCCCTTACTGATCAAAAATCTATCTATCTGTGCCTTAAACATACACAAGGACTCTTCCCCCCACGGCTCTATGTAGCGAGGAGTTCCAAAGACTCTCAACCCTCAGAGAAGAAATTTCTCCTCTGCTCAGTCTTAAATTGGTGTCCCTTTATTCAGAGACTTTGCTTCTGATCCTAGACTTTCCCATGAAGGGAAACATCCTCTCAGCATTTACCCTGTCAAACCCTTTAACAATCTGATATGTTTCAATGAGATCACCTCTCATTCTTCTAAATTCCACTGAGTAGAGTCTCAATCTGTTTAACCTTTCCTCATAAGATAATCCCTCCATACCGGGATTGTGTTAGTGAATCTTCTCTGAACTGCCTCCCATAAAATGTTTCCTTAAATAAAGGAACCAAAACAGCTCACGGTGCTCTGGATGTGGTCTCACTAGTACTTTGTACAGTTGCAGCAAGACTTCCCTACTCCTATACCCCAGCCCCCTTGAAGTAAGGGCTAGCATTCCATTAACCTTGCTGATTATCTGCTGCACTGTGTGCTCGCTTTGTGTGTTCTGTGCACAAGTTCTCCCATTTTGGTACAAGTGCTGTTGCTTTCTGCAGTTTTTCTCCATTTGGATAATAATCTGTTCTTTTGTTCTTCCAAAATGAACAACTTCACATTTTCTCACATTATACTCCATTTGCCAACTTTTTGCCCATTTACTATCAACAGCTCTTTGTAAAAAAAAACAAAGGACAACACAGCACGGGAAACAGGCCCTTCGGCCCAACGAGCCCGCGCCGCCGTCCCACTGTCTCAGTGTCCTATTCATGATTTTAGTCTACGCCTAATGTGCGAGGATCAGGGAGGTCCAATTTAGGGACAATTTAGTACCCAATCAATCAGCCTAAAAGCACATCTTTGGGGATGTGGGAGGAAACCGGAGCACCCGGAGGAAACCCACGCAACCACGGGGAGAACGTGCAAACTCCCACAGACACAGGCCCAAATCCATGTGTCCGCACAGCAACAGAGATAGTCTCTGAGCTGTCATGTTGCCCTCGAGATGGTCTGTTGTGTCTCTCTCACAACTTAACTTTCCACCCATTTTTGTTTGATTTTTGATTTTATTTATGTTTGTCACATGCATTAGCATACAGCGAAAAGTATTGTTTCTTGCACACTGTAGAAACAAAGCCACACCTTGTGTAGGGAAGGAAAGGAGAGGGTGCAGAAATGTAGTGTTACAGTCATAGCTGAGGTGCAGAGAAAGATCAACAAGGTAGGTCCGTTCTAATGCTTGGTGACAGCAGGGAAGAATACTGCATTATTAAAGAGTTGAATAGAGTTTTAGAAGCATAAAACAAGAGTAAAAGATAGAATTAGAGGGTATGCTGTGCACAGCTTTCCAGAAGTCACCACGCTCCGGCACCATCTAAGATTGTTGTCTATGTTGGCTGTAATGTAAGAAAGGTGTCAACCAATTGGTACTCAGCAAGGTCCTGGAACCAGGAATGAGACAAATGACCAGATAATCTGTTATATTGATGTTGGTGAAAGACAACACTCTGACAGTAAAATCTTCCCTCAGTACTGTGAGGAAATGTCAGCCATGTTAATATGTTCTTGAGGGAAACGTGAACCTGTGAGCCAGATTTTTTTAAAAGTTTATTTATTACAAGTAGATTTACATTAACACTGCAATGAAGTTGCTGTGAAAACCCCCTCGTTGCCACACTCCGGCACCTGTTCGGGTACACTGAGGGAGAATTTAGCATGGCCAAGGTAGCTAACCAGCACGTCTTTCAGACTGTGGGAGGAAACCGGAGCACCCGGAGGAAATCCTGGCAGATGTGGGGAGAATGTGCAGATTCCGCACACTCAGTGACCCAAGCCGGGAATCGAACCCAGTTCCCTTGAACTGTGAGGCAGCAGCGCTAACTACCGTGCCACTGTGCTGCCCTACAGCCACGACTTAACTTAATGCTTCAAGTGCTACAGCTGAGCCAATGTCCGGAGGCCGATTTACGCATTAAATTATCCTTCTACTGTATGTAAAACTAGTACTTTATCAGGCAGATTACTCCAAATGCTCATTACTCCTTCAGTAAATGAGCTTCTCTCATGATCTATTTTAAATATATTTTTAACTAATCATGTCCAACTGGCTGACTGACTTTGGAATTGATTTCAGATCGTTTCTCTAGGTGGCAGAGACTAGACTTCTCTGACTTTTCTGTGCCGTTCATCCATCTTAAACCTAGGATCGTTTATGTTGCCCCCTCCTCCGCACCTTCTCCAGGGCATTTATTTTGTTTTAAGTGAGGCAACCAGACTCCCGGTCAGCTCTGGACTCTTCTCGAACAACGGGAGAACTCTGGGGTTGCTAGCCGAGGCTGAAGGGCCAACGGAGTGAGACTGGCCCAGCGATGGGTCCACATTAACATCACAACTTACATCCCACTGAGAGACCCACCATAACACATCTGGAGGTGTCTTTTAACATGTTAACGTTTAACTTCTTTTTGATTACCCTCTTGATTTTCCTAAATTTCTGTCTGGATAAAAGCAGAAATGTTTCATTTGCTGTGTTGCAGCTGGCTGTACGTGTGACTGGAGAGGAAGTATTGGAGGCAGCTGTGATGCCACTGGTCACTGCCAATGCAAGGTAATGATTGAATACTACCATTGGACAACGACCGTTGGAGATCTTTGTAAACCAAACTGATCGAATGTAATTGAGTTATAGAACATAGAAAGCCTACAGTGCAGAAAGAGGCCCTTCGGCCCATCGAGTCTGCACCGAACACAATCCCACCCAGGCCCTACCCCCATATCTCTAGATATTATACCCACTAATCCCTCTAACCTAAGCATCCCTGGACACTAAGGGGCAATTCCTTAGCACGGCCAATCAACCTAACCCGCACATCTTTGGACTGTGGGAGGAAACCGGAGCACCTGGAGGAAACCCACGCAGACACGAGGAGAATGTGCAAACTCCACACAGACAGTGACCCGAGCTGGGAATCGAACCCAGGACCTTGGAGCTGTGAAGCAGCAGTGCTAACCGCTGTGCTACCGTGCCGCCCGAGTTACTTTGTAGAATAATTTTATTTCTACATTTGGGAGTTAGGGATCATATTTTTAAAGGACATTTCTATTGGGTATAAGGCAACAAGTTATAAAAGCGTCAGGTCACACAGCTATGAGGAAACTTTTTGAAAGATGATTCCTTGGGTCCGCCACTGTAGAGTGAAGATGTTGTGGGACAATGGACTCTGATACCTGGGCTGCTTCATTTCAGCCTCAGTGGTCAGTTCGGCAGCTACAGCTGATACCTCAAGATTAGAAGGGGCATACAAGCCAGAGTTCGTGCTGATTACTCTCCAGGGTCCGTGCTGGAGCAGACATCACACACATTGGGAGAGTCTAGGACAAGAGGGCAGAGTCTCAGAATAAAAGGGTGCCAATTTAAGACTGAGCAGAGGGGGAGTTTTTTTTTTCTCTGAGTGTTGGAGAGTCTTTGGAACTCCTCACCACAGGGAGCTGTGGGGACAGAGTCCGTGTGCGTATACTTAAGGCTGAGAACAATGGCATTTTGACCAGTAAAGGAATCAGGGGTTACGAGGAAAGGGCACACGATGAGATTGGATGCGGCTGCGAATCCTGTTTTCACTTCCTGTTGCTGCCCACACATGAATAAAAGCCACTTGAACAAAACACCAGAGAGTGACAAGTGTCCATGAAGCCGAGTTTTGGCAATTAGTCAACAGTTTTAGGAGAGGAAATTAGGTTGCAAGCCATCGAAATAAAGTGAATGCTTTCATTTTAAGCATTAGATTAAGTTGCAGCTGCCATCTGCCAATACAACTCACTGCAGTGCTGATAGGACTGAGTCTGTCCTCTGTTTTTTGGATGAACCCTACAACACATTGCCAAACGGGTGCCTCTTCGTAGAGCATTGAAACGGAAATGAATCTGGGATGAGGGTAGAAGTGCTGAATGTTCAAAGGTGACACGGTGGCACAGTGTTTAGCACTGCTGCCTCACAGCTCCAGGGACCCGGGTTCGATTCTCACTTTGGGTCAGTGTCTGTGTGGAGTTTGCCTGTCCTTCCCGTGCCTGACGTAACCCGTGGGTTTCCTCTGGGTGCTCCGGTTTTCCCCCACAGCCCAAAGATATGCGGGTTAGGTTGATTGACCACGCTAAATTGCCCCGAGATGTGCAGGTTAGAGCGGTTAGTGTGGTAAATGTGTGGGGTTACGGGGATAGGGCCTGACGTGGGATTGTTGCCAGCGATGGGGCAAATTGCCGCCTCCTGCACTGTAGGGTTTTTATGAGTTGATTTTATCCCCTCGCTGAACATCAGTGCCATAAAGAGCTTCTTAATTAAAACCTCACGCTGATATCACAGTCCACTGGTTTGCTATTTGGATTCTCATTATGGTTTGCTATTTGGATTCTCATTATCTACCTACTCCTTCCTGAAACTTCAATCAAGACAATTGCACTGTCTGCGACATGGAGACTAGTTATCCCTCCTGAGAGTACATTATACCGACAATCAGGAACCTAAAAATCTACCTTTGAAAAGCTGCTGGTTAAATCCACTTTCAGTTTCTCTTATTTATAGTGTTTTACTGCTGAATGATGTGATCCACTTGCATCAGATGTCACATTTTGTGCGAGTTTAACCTTGATGCTATGTCATTTGTCTTTCGATTACAGCCAAACGTGCAAGGCCGTACCTGTGACACATGCAAAGCCGGTTACTTCTACCTGAGTGCGGAGAGCAGGGAAGGATGCCTTCCCTGTTTCTGTATGGGAGTGACACAGCAATGCAGCAGCTCCTCGTACTTTAGAAAGCTGGTAGGTTTTACGTTAACTGCTCAAGCTTTGACAACCTGTGTCACCGCCAAGGGAAAAAATTACCTGGGAATTTGGTTGGCCTTGTAAAACATTCACAGCACCCCACAGGCTAACTACATCCTCAAGACCTTACGCTGGGAGCAATCTTCACTTTCCTTTTCCCCACTGACATTGCCTCCCAATCCAGGAGTGTTTAAGTCATTTGCAACATGCCTAATATCTCCTTAATGTGTTCAACATTATACTTTGCTTGATGATGCTCTTGTGGAGCACCTTTGGCTGTTATTATCTAGTTGCCGTAGTTGCCAGACCTGAGCTAAGATGTGGTGGGCACATAGCAAAGCTGGTGCAGTCAATGGTATTCATTTCTGTAGGTTGTGACCTCAGCTGGACTGACATTGCTGGAAGGGTAGAGAACGAGCAGCTGAGATTTTAAGTCACTGCAAAGAAAACAGTGGAGACATGAGGAGAAGCCTCTTCACAGTGCATGGTTAGGGTCTGCAGTGCACTGGGTGGGAGTGTGGTGGATGGGGGAAGCAGGTTCAATCAAGGCATTTAAAAGGGAATTGGATTGCTATCTGAAAAGAAAGAATGTGCAGCACACCTGGGGGAAGGCGGGGAAATAGCACTCGGCCAACTGCTCCTTCTGAGAGCCAGCACAGACATGATGGGCGAATGGCCTCCTGTCCTGTGACCATGCTGTGATTCTGTCAGGAGTGGGTTTTTTTTGGTGACGCGCAAACACCAGGGTTGTTGTGCAAGTCACCTGGTTTGCAGCATACCGCAAGGTTTCTCTGATCATTTCATGAGCCGTTGAAGAGCTGATCTTCCATTCTATTCTCTTCCGTAGATTGCAAGTTCGTTCGTCCCACCGAACAATTTCCAGAACTTCTCGCTGGTCAACCGCCAGCGCACCACACGCATCACCTCGGGATTCACGGTGACGGTGAGGGATAATCATCCACAGCTCTCATTCGGACAGTTTGGACAGCACACCCAGGAATCCTACTACTGGCAGCTTCCAGCGGCATTTCAGGGAGACAAGGTACAGCTCCAGACTCTTCCTAGGTGGCCCTAGAAATTTACAGGTTTAAGAACCCGACTTGCTGATGCTCGGGGTGATGTCCCCTGCTGGTGATCAAGATTGTTGAACATGTTGATTTAGGATTGAATTCCCAGCCGCGCTGTTATTGCAATGATTTGACATTTATAGTTCAAGGTTTTGGAGGTTGCTAATTGTATGTGTTGTGACATTTCTCAGTGGTAACAGACTGAGTGAGCAGGAGCTGGCGTGATTACAATGGAGCAAGGACCCTATTGGGGAAGTCCTGCCAACACGGACAGCAGGGTCTCGTCAACACCCTGGAGCTCTGCCCCCTATCTGACAAACTGCCCAGTAGGCAGGAAGGAGCATTAACCACAGGAGACTGAAGGCAAAGGGCGGATGACTTGGGGTTAGCCCCTGTCAATTGATAGGGATGGAGGTCAACAGTTGGGGTGAGAGGCTGATGATCAGGCTGTGACTGGAGGCAGAAAGTTTCCATGAGCAGCCAGGCTGAACCTGCTCACCAGGAATGGGGGGAAAGGGCGCTTACCTTGTGAAGGTTTCAGCACCTACATTCCATCCACCGCCAAATTCCCCAGCTGTAGGGAAACTGCGCGCTTCAGTGAATCTTAAACAGTGGTCCTTGTTGCACTGTGGTCACCATATTTAATTATGTTCATGAGTGTCACTCAGCTGCCCCAATATCAGCTATGCAGATTGACAAATTTCACCTTTAACACAACCTGCTGCCTTTCTGGTGTGGGGGGAGGCAAGGTGGATATATTATTTAAATATAGAAATGAAACTAATGAGCAAAGAATCCCACAGTGCAAAAGGAGGCTATTCGGTGCATCGAGCCTGCACCGACAACAAGCCCTATCCTCGTAATTACCCTGCTCGTCCCCTCGAGGATAAGGGGCAATATAGCATGGCCAATCCGCTTATCCTGCACATCTTTGGAGCATGGGAGGAACCGGAGCACCTGGAGGAAACAGGGAGAATGTGCAAACTCCACACACACACACACACACACACACACACACAGTCACCTAAGGCTGGAATCGAACCCAGGTTCCCGGCGCTGCACTGTGAGGCAGCAGTGCTAACCACTGTGCCACCATGCTGCCCTGTGAGCTCATTAGACATGAGTTCATAAGATATAGGAGCAGAATTAGGCCATTCAGCCCATCGAGTCTTCTCTGCTATTTGATCATGGCTGATAAGCTCCTCATCCCCATTTTCCTGCCTTTTCCCCATAACCCTTCAATCCATTAACCAATTAAAAACCTGTCTAAATCCTCTGCCAATTTACCCACTGTCCCAGCATCTACCGTACTTTGGGGTAGTAAATTCCACAGATTCACAACCCTTTGGGAGAAGTAGTTGCTACTTGACTCTGTTTTAAATTTGCTACCCCTTATCCGAAGACTGTGACTTGGTGCATGTCTAATGAGCTCACAGCCTTTAGTACGTGGTAGGGTGCGGTCTCCAAAGGTGAACAGCACTGTTTCCATTTCAACCAAACAGTGCAGCAAAGCACAATCTACTCATGGAATTAAACATTATGTTTGTGATCCAGGATCACCTCAATATAATGTACAAATCTACAGTCTGTTTATAGTCACAACACTAGTTTGAGGATTAACCATCCACTTCAGAAGTCCTGATGTGAGACAGCAAGCTGAAAACCGAGACTTGAATTCTGAACCGCACCGAAAGCTTAGATCTGTTTTCCATCAAAAAAAAAGTCAGATTCCAAAGCATTGAGATTAAGTTCTGCCAGCGATTGAATTCTCTTTTTCCCTTCTTTGTAAAATTGATTTGCCAAGAGCAGCACCGCAGTATGTCATTAACAGATGTTGATTACCCGTGAAACTAGCAGTGACTGAAGTTTAATCTGGGATTGTATACGTACATGTGGAATGAGCATTAATCCGGTCGTACACCTGTTCTTTCAAAGCAGAGTGACTGCTAGAACTGGCAGTACAAACCTGTGGCAAATGCAGAAGTGTTTGGAGCCAAGGGCTTAGTCTGTTGGACAGAATTAGAAGGGGGTAGAATTGACCTGGTAATAAATTTTCTCTGCAAAGCAGATTAAATTAACATGGAGTTTGTGGCTGAACACACGGCTCTTACAGTTGCATTCCGTTACCTCTTCAACCACAACTGTGAAATGTCAAGGGTTCCCTTACATTATGCTGCCAAGATGGACTGTACTTTGTTGTTTTTAAACTTCCTCTCCACTGTTCTGTGTCAGTTTACTTCTCACTATTATTTGTTCCCTTTCTTCAGAGAGAGCAATTCTTTGCCCGCATTAGGCGTGGACACAAGGTAGCGTGTGCACCGGGCAGCTGCGATGACCTCCGCGTGGTTTGACCGCTACGTTTGTCTGCTTGGGCTCGGCTTTGCACTGTTAGCTTCCCGTAGTGAAAGGGCGCCATGTCTTGCGAAGACACCTGAAGTGAACTTGTACCTTGAGGCTGGACAGTGGGGGCTATTGTGGAGTGTTAGCATGTGCGGCTATTTTCTCCAACCAGTTTAGGTGGCCAGGTGCTGAGCAAATGTCTGACCTTGACCCAGCCTGCTTACTTAGTGTTTCCCACAGCAGCCAGACCGAGGGCAGATAGCCTGCCTTTCCCCTCAGCTCTTAACTGTTAACAAAGGGAGACCAAGGAAAAAGACAGGAGAATGTCACAGTGTAAAAGAAAATACCTTGCAACAAATATATATTTTCCCCCAAAGAAAATGTTTGGATTTCCGCCTTCACAATAAGAAATGAATAAGGACTGTGTAATATAGTTCAGGGCTTTTTGGCAGGACAGAACTCAAGTATTACTAATAAAAGAGACATACTGTCAAAGTTTTTCATCTTGCACTCACCAGATGTAAGAAATTGCAAAGGGTGCATAAATATTTAATGCGTGAGGGAAAGGATGATGATTGGTTGGCAGGCGAAAAGAACATGTCTAAGCATTCTGCCTTTTTTGAGTTAAGCAAAAGCACAGTAGTTCCCTGGCAGTGCTGCGACCATTCACAATTCATTTGCCAACCAACAGCACCCTTTTCTCATGCGACATAAATTGTTGCTCCTTTGAAATGTGGCGTTCTTGCAACTGGTCCTGATGAATGTCAGATGAAAAACTTCAGCAACATGGGTCTCTTCTTCAGCAGTATTCAAGTTTAATGTTTTGCTGTATTGTCAAACTTGTAAACACGGGAAACCAATGTACCTTCCCAAAATCCTGTAGCTGCTGATGATTTACTGGCCACCAAGTAAACTCCTCGCCACTTCAAATTAACCCATTTAGTTTGTTGTCAATTCTCTTATTAGGACTGAAATATATAGTAAGAACTTCTGTACTGCATTCACTCCCTTATTCCTTTATTCCATTTTAAGCTCTTTTCTGTTTTTCTTATTATGCTTTAACCTCCGCTCACTGTAATCCTCCTCCACTCACTGTAATCCTCTTCTGTTGTTTAGTTTTAGCTTACAGTCTTGGAACTTGCCTTCCATCACCTTCTCTCCATCTCCCACACTATAACTTTGAGTAACTGTAGCTTAAAGCAATTTTCCAGACCATCAGGCACTTAGATTTGATAAAGATTGACTGTTGGAAGTGACCAGTTCAACTTTTGCCTTGAAAATTGCTTCCAAACAGGGAAATGGTGCTCCCCCCCACCCCAGCCCCTTTACTGTTCATACATCCCTCCTGCCCTTGCCTTTTTCAGTGGTGGAGGGCACAGAAGAGGGAGGTAACCTTGAAGTGATCCTGCTGAACTTCTGCACATCTTTTCCTGTTTTCTTTCACTGCCTCAGGAGTCTCAGTAGCCATTCCCTAATATAGATTTGCGAATTGCTGTATTGTTCCTAAGCTGCTCTTTCCTTCTTTTGAACATAAGAAATAGGAGCAGGAGTAGACAATTCGGCCACTCAAGCCTAATCTGCTGTTCAATAAGACTGTGGCTAATCTTTTTGCATTGAAACATAGAAAGTAGGAGCAGGAGGTGGCCATTTGGCCCTTCAGACCTGCTCCACCATTCATCATGATCATGGCTGATTGTCCAACTCAGTAGCCTAATCCTGCTTTCTCCCAATAACGTTTGATCCCGTTCGCCCCAAGTGCTATATCCAGCTGCCTTTCGAATACATTCAATGTTTCGGCATCAACTACTTCCTGCGGTAATTAGTTCCACAGGCTCATCACTCTTTGAGTGAAGAAATGTCTCCTCACCTCCGTCCTCAATGGTCTACCCTGAATCCTCACACTGTGACTCCTGGTTCTGGACTCTCCCACCATCGGGAACATCCTCCCTCTGTCTACCCTGTCTCGTCCTGTTAGAATTTTATAAGTCTCTATGGGATCCCCCCTCGTTCGTCTGAACTCCAGCGAAAACAATCCTAACCTAGTCAGTCTCTCCTCGTACATCAGTCCCACCATCCCCGGAATCAGCCTGGTAAACCTTCGCTGCACTCCCTCGAGAACAAGAACGTCCTTCCTCAGAAAAGGAGACCAAAACTGCACACAATACTCTAGGTGTGGCCTCACCAAGGCCCCTGTATAATTACAACAACACATCCCTGTCTTGTACTCGAAACCTCTTGCAATGAAGACCAACATACCATTTGCCTTCTTTACCGCCTGCTGCACTTGAGTTCCATGTTCCTATTTACCCCGATAACTTTTTGTTCCCTTGCCTAACAAGCATCCATCTACATCGGCCTTAAAGTTATTCAGTGATCCTGCTTCCGCTGCCTTCTGAGACAGAATTCCAGAGTCTCGCGACCTTCTGGGAGAAGATAAATCTGAAAGGGCAAGTTCCTAATTTTAAAACCGTGCCCCCAAGTTCCAGACTCACTCACAAGAGAAAACACCCCTTCCACATCCACCCAGTCAACACCTAACAGGTCCCTGTGTAACTTCAATCTTTTCCCTCTCCAAGCTCAATGAATGAAAGTAACTGAATATTAATTGTTCCCTGTAAGGATGACAAATGAATGCAGATTAGAAAATCTTCCATCTTGTAAAGTTACAGCACGCATGGGCTTCATAACATCTGCCAACGTGTCAGATGGATCATGTTCCTTTATAACTGAACTTAACAGGAGATTAGCGCGAATTTGACAATACTGGCATAAAACCTGGAACTCACTCCCTCTACAGGCATAGGTGCTGGGTCAATTGAAACCTTGCGCACTGAGAGTGATAGATCTTTTTCATTGATTTGAGGATATTGAAGCAAAGCCTGTTAAATAGATTGGAAGCACAGATGAATCAGGATTTAATTTGTATGGTGGAACAGGCTTGAGGGCCTGAATGACCTCCTCCTGTTCCTAAGCTGAAATGGAATCCCCTTGACATGGTTGTATTTTAACCGTGCATTCGAGAGGTGGGAAGATTAACTTAGAGCCAAAATAAGAGTAAGCCATTTAAAAACAAAAACTGTGCAACTGGAATAGTCCCGAATAATCAGTGACTTCTGTTTTCTTTGCTGTTAAGAAGGTGTCTGCCAATCCAGATGCTGAAACTGACATATATAAAAGCAGTTTTATAAGCTTCTGTTTGCGTTCAGCATGCTTTGGTCCTGTTTGATGGGCGATTGTTTCATGTTAAAGCTAAGCCCGCTGTATTTTTGACCTGCAGTGATTTATCTACTCACCTCAGCTGACCACAACAAAATAACCACGCTGTACTTCCTGATCCTGCCATCGTTGGTTTGCTTACTCGGTAGTTTCTTGTCTGCACATGCTTGAGCTGATGTTGATCGGGGCACCTTGCTGAGCCGGAGGATGAGTTTGTATGTTGTAACTAAAGTGCAAAATTGCGTTCATTAGAAAGACCCGTCTTTGACCGAGGACCAGCTGAGGAAGGATGCAGCTATCTGGGAACTCTTAGGCTCTTCGTCATCACTTCCGAGGGTTAAGCGATCCTCGAAGGTAGCAGTGAGACTGCATGACAGTGTTCAGCATGACTCTTAGTGACTACGGATTGTATGAGCTACAGACAAGAGTAGATTTAACCTTGTCCAGTCCATCGCTCCAGTGCACAATGTTATTTCAGCTATTTTATTCTTTTACTTCTCTCTCCCCACTGCAAATTAGTTTAGTAGAAGTCATTAGGTTACATTTTAGCTGCATTTGAAGCAATTTTTTAAAGCGGCATCTCGGCCTTTTGGCTAAGATGCAAATGAGATCAAGCCTTGGAAGAGGAGCTACACCTACTCCCATCAGCTTGGACCATGTAGATCAAGCCCAAGGCAGGTAGTGAGAGCCCTGTCTTGTCAGCTTGGATCGGGAATGTCCCAACTTGCTGCGAGTTTGAATTGGACTTGATTGGATTGAATTGGATATATAAATAAAAACAATATACAGTCTATTCTTCAGCTAGTCTTTGCTGACTCTGCATGTGTGGTCTAATTAGAACACAGGAATTGCTTTGGGCAGTGCATTCCAGATCATCAGAACCAAACCCTATAAAAATAAAATTCTCCTAATCTTTCTTGTCGTTCTTTGTTGATCACTTAAACCCTGCCAGTGGAAACAATTCCTTCTGTCTGCTCAGTGAAACTTTCTCATAATTATGAATATCTCTCAGGATCTTCTCTGACAATCCCAGTCTCTCTCCATATGATTGGTCTCCCTCATCCCTGGTGGTCAGCTGTGTTGTTCATAGAATCCCTACAGCGCAGGAGGCTATTCATCCTACTGAGTCTGTCTGACAGAATATCTTACCCAGGCCCTTTCCCCTGGCCTATCACCGTCACCCCACACACTTACCATGGTTAACCCATTTAGCATGCATACCTTGGGACATTCTGGGGGCATTTCCCATGGCCAATCTATCTGACCTTCTCGTCTTTGGACTGTGGGAAGGAACCCAGGCAGATACGGGAAGAACATGCAAACGCCACACAGACAGTCACACAAGCCGGGAATCGATTCTGGGTCCCTAGTGCTATGTGGCATCAGTGTTAACCATTGTGCCACCTCTTTTGTAAATGGTAATGATCTGCAGGCATACCCCCCAAGCCTCCTTCAAACAAAGATCAAGCTACAGCATAATTGGATTCATGTCATCACATTGGTCCTTCATGATCGGACCTCAGTCTGATGCAGGGAAAGGGTGGATGAGCAAATCAGTAACCCTTTTAATTGTTTTACAGCATGTTCTGGTGTTTTTGAATGGTGCTTTGGTCTTAACAGAATGATTTAACATCTGATGGAAATCCTTCAAAGGACAGCAGTGAAAATTGGCTATAGAATCATACAGTGCAGAAGAAGCTCTTTGGCCTTCTGGGTCTAAACCGACGCATTAGAAATACCTGAACTCCCACCTAATCCCAGCTGCCAGCACGTGGCCCATAGCCCTGAGTGTTATGACATGCTAAGTGCTCATCCAGGTACTTTTTAAAGGATGTGAGGTAACCCGTCCTTACCACCCAAGCAATGCATTCCAGGCTGTCACCACCCTCTGGATAAAAAGTTTTTCCACACGTTCCCCCCCTAAACCTCCTGTCCCTCACCTTAAACCTATGTCCCCTCGTGACTGACCCTTCAACAAAGAGGAACCACTGGTCCTTATCCACCCTGTCCATGTCTATTATAATCTTGTACACCTCAAGCAGGTTGCTCCTCAGTCTTCACTGCTCCAATGAAAACAATAAGAAGTTTCACAGCACCAGATTAAAGTCCAACAGGTTTATTTGGTAGTAAACACCACTATTTTTCGGAGTGCTGCTCCTTCGTCAGGTGAGTGGTGTTGTGAAACTTCTTATTGTGTTTACCCCAGTCCAGTGCCGGCATCTCCACACCAATGAAAACAAGCCAAGCGTACCTAACTTTTCTTCATAATTTAAATGTTCCATCCCAGGCAGCGTCCTGGTGAATCTCCTCTGCACCCCCTCCAGTGCAAACACATCCTTCCGACAATGTGGCAACCAGAACTGCACACATTACTCCAGCTGTGGTCTCACCAAAGTTTTATACAACTCCAACATGACTTCCCTGCTTTTGTAATCTATGTCTGGATTGATAAGGCAAGTATCCTTTTTCACCACTCTACTAACTTGACTTTCCACCTTTAGAGATCTGTGGAGAAATACCTCAAGGCCACTTTCTTCCATAGAACTTCCTGATGTCCTACCATTCATTCAATGCTTCCTTGCCAAGTTACACCTTCCAAAGTGTATCGTGTCTACGGGATGAACAGATTTGGATAAGCACATAGAAGTTTGAAAGAGGAAGAAAGTTTGTGGAACTATTTTGAAAACGAACTGCACAACCTCCTTTAAGGGAGGAAATCTGCTGTCCTTGCATGGCCTGACCTGGATGTGACTCCAAACTCTCAACCATGCGGTTGCCTCTTAACTGCCCTTTGAAATGGACTAAGTAACCACTCGGTTGTGCAGGCAGTTAGGAAATACTCCACAGCAATGCCCACATACCATGAAAGAATAAAGAGCAAAAAACAGTGGCCTTTGTGTACTATGATGTCGTGTGTGTATATTAGTTAGAGAGTGGTACGTTTGTGGCTGGCTTGCAGTGGTGATTTTCTTTTTGGTGCAAGTACCTTTATAGATAACTTGTTCCTTACTTCCTTGTAGTCTGCACCAGACATGGAAGAGCAGAAGCGGATAGATGATGAGATTTGGGCAATTATAACTGGCTTTACTGCTAAGCAGTTGCAAAAACCACCCCGTCGCACCCCATCCGTTGGCAGGGATCTGTCCAACGGGTCCCATCCGTTATCTCGACTGGCCTCATCAGGGCCTGTTGGACCTCCCGCTCCCCCTTCCTCTCGCAACACATCATCTCATTCTGCACGCTCAACTTTCTCTTCAAGACCTGCTGCTTCTCGTTCTTCTCTCCCCTCATCTCTACTTTCCCGTCCTGGCCACCACAAGAAGGTATGGAAACCTTGCTTCGGTATGAAATAGAATCGTCCATTTGAGGCTAGAACATAAGAACATAAGAAATAGGAGCAGGAGTAGGCCATCTAGCCCTTCGAGCCTGCCCCGCCATTCAATAAGATCATGGCTGATCTGTTGTGGCTCAGTTCCACTTTCCCGCCCTCTCCCCATAACCCTTAATCCCCTCTCTTATCAAAAACCCATCAACCCGCTTCTTAAAAATATTTAGCGAGGCAGCCTCCACCACTTCAACGGGCAGAGAATTCCAGAGATTCACCACCCTTTGAGTGAAGAAGTTCCTCCTCAACTCCGTTCTAAACCGCCTCCCCTTTATCTTGAGGCTGTGCCCCCTAGTCCTACTGTCTTTTTTGAGCGGGAAGAGTCTCTCCACCTCTATCCTATCCATCCCATTCATCATCTTATACGTCTCAATGAGATCTCCCCTCATTCTTCTAAACTCTAACGAGTACAAGCCTAGTTTATTCAGCCTCTCCTCATAGCTCAATCCCCTCAACTCCGGCATCAGCCTAGTAAACCTCCTCTGCACTCCCTCCAGGGCCAAAATATCCTTGCGCAGGTGCGGCGCCCAAAACTGCACACAGTACTCCAGCTGCGGCCTCACCAATGCCCTATACAGCTGCAGCAAGACCTCCCTACTTTTATATTCAATCCCCCTCGCTATGAAGGCCAGCATCCCATTCGCCTTCCTGACCACCTGCTGCACCTGCAAGCTGGGTTTTTGCGACTCATGCACAAGGACCCCGAGGTCCCTCTGCACCGTCGCCTGCTGCAGTTTTTCGCCACGTAAGTAATAGTCCTTCCTACCATTCTTCCTACCAAAGTGGACCACCTCACACTTGCCAACATTAAATTCCATTTGCCATTTCCTGGCCCATTCGCCCAGCCTATCTAGATCCTTCTGCAGACTCTCCACACCCTCCGCACAATTTGCCGTTCCCCCAATCTTGGTGTCATCAGCAAATTTCGACACCCTGCACTCGGTTCCCTCCTCCAGATCATCTATATAAATGGTAAATAGCTGAGGCCCCAGCACCGACCCCTGGGGCACCCCACTAGTCACCATCCGCCAATCCGAATAGCACCCATTGACCCCCACTCTCTGCTTCCTATTTGACAACCAATCCTCTATCCACGCTAACACCCTACCCCCAACTCCATGTCCCCTGACCTTCTGCAATAACCTCTTGTGAGGTACCTTGTCAAACGCCTTCTGAAAATCCAGAAAGACCACATCCACCGGCTCTCCTCTATCCACTGCCCTAGACACATCCTCATAGAACTCCAGTAAATTTGTCAGACACGACTTCCCTTTAATGAAACCGTGTTGCGTCCGCCCTATCAAGCAATTCCCTTCAAGATGCCTCGCAATTTCCTGCTTAATGATGGATTCTAACATTTTACCTACCACAGACGTTAAACTAACCGGCCTATAATTCCCCGCCTTTTGCCTGGCACCCTTCTTAAACAACGGCGTAACATTAGCCGTTTTCCAATCTTCCGGCACTTCCCCGGAATCCAGCGACGTCTGGAAAATAACCACCAAGGCATCCACTATCACCTCCGCCATTTCTTTCAGAACCCTCGGATGCATTCCATCCAGTCCTGGGGACTTGTCCACAATCAGCCCCTCCAGTCTGTCGAGCACCACCTCTCTAGTAACAGTAATGTCATTAAGACCCTCCATTCCTACCACCTTTCCATCGCTAACACCCGGCAAATTATTCACGTCCTCCTCCGTGAAGACAGAAACAAAAAAGTTATTCAAGACCTTAGCCATATCCCCATCCCCTATCACTAGCTCCCCTTTCTCATCCTCTAAAGGACCAACGTTCACCCTAGCCAGCCTCTTCCTTTTTATATATTTATAAAAACTCTTGCTATCCTTTTTTATATTAAGTGCTAGCCCAGCCTCATAGCTTCTCCTACCCTCCTTTATCAACTTCTTTGTCAATCTTTGTTGACATTTAAACCTTTCCCAATCCTCTTATCGCCCACTGCTCTTAGCTACTCTAAATTCCTCCGCTTTTAATTTAACACTTTCCTTCACCTCCTTCGTTATCCACGGCTTATTACCTCTCTTCCTACTGTCCTTTTTAACCATCGGAATAAATTTCTGCTGAGCACCAAGAAAGATCTCCTTAAAGATCCTCCACTGCTCCTCAGCAGATCTACCTTCCAACACATTCCCCCAGTCCACATTCGCCAATTCTTCTCTCATCCTACCATACTCCCCTCTATTCAAACAAAGGACGCGTGTCCGGGAACCCACTTTCTCCTCCTCCATCTGCACCAGAAACTCCACCATACAATGATCACTCTCTCCAAGAGGATCCTTCACCGCAAGGTCCCTAATTCTACCCGCCTCATTACATAGCACCAGATCCAAGATAGCTCGCTCCCTCGTCGGCTCCAACACACACTGTTCAAGGAAATTATCCCGGCAGCATTCCAAGAACTCCTCCTCGAGCCCACCTCGTCCAACATGGGTCGACCAATCAATATGCAGATTGAAATCTCCCATAACTACTGCCGTCCCATTCCTGCACGCCGCACTTATTTGCGTGTTAACAGCCCGCCCCACCTCCAGATCATTATTCGGGGGCCTATAGACGACACCCACCAGCGTCTTCCTCCCTTTGCTGTTCCTAATCTCCACCCACAACGATTCCACGTTCTGCTCTTTGGCTCCGATATCATCCCTTGCTACCACCTTGATACTATCCTTAATCAGCAGAGCTACGCCACCCCCTCTTTCCTCCTGCCTATCCTTCCTAAACACTTGATAGCCCTGTACATTCATCTCCCAGTCCCTGTCACCTTGCAGCCACGTCTCTGTAATGGCCACCAGATCGTATCCATTTGTGTCGATCTGCGCCACCAGCTCATCCACTTTATTCCGAATGCTTCGTGCATTCAGATAAAGCGCTTTCATCCCAGCCTTCACCTGGACCCTATTTGCCGTAACGCCACCAATTGGGACATCCTCGGCCTCTTCCCTTACCTGTACCCTATCCTTAACTTTAGACCTCGTAGCGTCACCTACCCTCGCACCCTCCCCCCCCCTAATTAGTTTAAAGCCCTGTCTACAGTCCTCTTTACTCGATTCGCCAACACTCTGGTCCCAGCACGATTCAGACCAACCCCATCCCGCCCGAACAAGTCCCACCTACCCCAATACTGGTGCCAGTGCCCCATAAATTCGAACCCATTCCTCCCACACCAATCCCTGAGCCACCCATTCACTTCCTTTATCCTGTCAACCCTACGCCCGTCTGCACTCAGTTCAGGCAGTAGCCCAGAGACGACCACCTTGTCGGTTCTACTTTTTAATTCCATTCCCAGCTTCTCATACTCCCTCCCCAGATCCTCAGTCCGCACTTTGCCTACGTCGCCGGCACCCACATGTACTACAACGACCGGGTTCTCACCCTCCCACTCCAGGTTCCTCTGCAGCCCAGCTGTGACATCCTGTACCCGAGCACCAGGCAGACAACACACCCTTCTGTGCACTTTGTCATTGTGACAAAGGACAGTGTCAATACTCTTCACCCCACTATCCCCAATCACTACTACGTTCCTTTTCCCCTTCTCTTTGCCTATGTCCTGCTGCATCACTGTACCGTGTGCAGTTTGCTCACCAACCTCACCTGCCTCGTCCTCTTCCAGACTGGAAGCAAGAACCTCAAACCTGTTATGCAGATTAAGAGGCTGAGGCCTCCGCTCCTCACCCCCCTTCCTCCTCCTCCCAGCAGCCCCCTTTTGTCCCTGACCCTTAGATTTAGCCAGTCTAGGGGCACCCTCTCTCCCCCTGATGAGCCTCAAGGACTAGCAGAAAATCAAGGCACAGTTTTCCATTTGATAAAATGCTAAGTAAGTGTAGCTACAACCTGTGCATCAAGCAATACCAGCTTGCAAGCTATCTTCATCAGCAACGTAGAGCATTCCATTGACCGTTACAAACGATGAATAGTTGCAGATAACTGTGATCTTAGCATGGTAAAATTGGTTTTGAAAAGTCAGCTGGCATTGTGTGTTGATGGCTCGTACAATGATCTGCAGTGGTTGTACATGACATTGTGTCAATTCCTCAACCTCTGAGATCAACAGAAGGTAAAAATTGAACTTGGGATAGAATAGTATCCTTACAGTGCAGAAGGAAGTCATTTGGCCCATGGAGCCTGTACTGACAACAATCCCAAACAGGCCCCGATCCCTGTAACCCCATGTGTTTACTCTGCTAGTCTCCCTAACATTAAGGGGCAATTTAGCATGGCCAATCCACCTAACCTGCATATCTTTTGGACTGTGGGAGAAAACCAGAACACCCGGAGGAAACCCACGCAGACATGGGGAGTAAACTCCACACAGTCACCCGAGGCTGGAATTGAACCTGGGTCCCTGGCGCTGAGAGGCAGCCGTGCTAGCCACTTTGCCACAAAGCCGCCCTGATTTTGAGTTGCTTCCACCAAAAGGGGAAGGGAATAGGTGTAAACTGGATAGAAACACAAACTGCTAAAGATTCTCAGCAGGACAGCCGTACTGTGGAGAAATACAGGCAACGTTTCAAGTTAGTAAATGCCAGAAATGGGAAAATAACAGATTTTAACCAGCAAATCGTTAAAGGACAAGAATGTACAGCATCACCCCTGAGTGTGCTGGAGGCAGATTCAATCGAGGCATTCCAAGGGAATTAGACTGTCATCTAAAAAGGAAGAACGTGCAGCGTTACTGGGAGAGAACAGGAGAATAGCACTAAGTAACTTTCTGATTTAGAGAGCTGGTGCAGGCACGATGGGCCGAATGGCCTCCTGCACTGTAGCAGTTGTGTAATTGTGTGAATCACAGCGGGGAGCCGAAGGGGAAAATGAGGGAAGGGCAAAACGGTAGGTCCGTGATCGAGTGGGAGAGGCAGGAGAGATGATTTAAGAACATAAGAAATAGGAGCAGGAGTAGGCCATCTAGCCCCTCGAGCCTGCCCCGCCATTCAATAAGATCATGGCTGATCTGTCGTGGCTCAGTTCCACTTTCCCGCCTTCTCCCCATAACCCTTAATCCCCTCTCCTATCAAAAACCCATCAACCCGCGTCTTAAAAATATTTAGCGAGGCAGCCTCCACCACTTCAACGGGTAGAGAATTCCAGAGATTCACCACCCTTTGAGTGAAGAAGTTCCTCCTCAACTCCGTTCTAAACCGCCCCCCCCTTTATCTTGAGGCTGTGCCCCCTAGTCCTACTGTCTTTTTTGAGCAGGAAGAGTCTCTCCACCTCTATCCTATCCATCCCATTCATCATCTTATACATCTCAATGAGATCTCCCCTCGTTCTTCTAAACTCTAACGAGTACAAGCCCAGTTTATTCAGCCTCTCCTCATAGCTCAACCCCCTCAACTCCGGAATCAGCCTAGTAAACCTCCTCTGCACTCCCTCCAAGGCCAAAATATCTTTGCGCAGGTGCGGCGCCCAAAACTGCACACAGTACTCCAGCTGCGGCCTCACCAATGCCCTATACAGCTGCAGCAAGACCTCCCTACTTTTATATTCAATCCCCCTCGCTATGAAGGCCAGCATCCCATTCGCCTTCCTGACCACCTGCTGCACCTGCAAGCTGATGATTTGGCAGAAGGCACGATGGAGCAAGGCAAAACGGGATGGTAATGCGGAAAGTAAAGGCATGAAAGTTGGATGAAGAGGAGCTGTAGATGGCAGTCAATGGCTCACCGCTGTTGAGACTTTCTGAGAGTGGAGGTTTGAATTTGCCAAAGTCTACAGACTGGAAATCCTGAGTTGAAGTGGCATCGTCAGCCTTGGGGGGTGACGTGTGTGTGTGTGTGTGTGTGTGTGTGTGTGTGTGTGTGTATGAGTATTGTGTGTGTGTAGTGTGCTATAGAACACAGGCTCAGGGTTTGAATGTTTAACAGTTTAAATATTCGCTCTCATCAGCCAGAGCAATGTCTGTCTGCGGTGAGTGGCTGTGTCATTCCTCCCCTACTGGAAAATATGCAATTATGAAAGGATTAGGCTTTCATCCGAGCTCCCTTGTGTGACCAGTTGGATGAGCGCACTCACTGGGAAGGCAAGTATAACCCCACTCCCACCTGAGACATTGAAGGGGGAGAAAGCTGGGAGTTTAAAGGGAAATGGCCTGTAACTCTGCATTTGTATGTGAGCGTTCGTGTTAGTTTTTAAACAAATGCCATGATAAATTGATGAAGCTCAGTGTTGATTTTCTCTGCACGCAAATATTACAGATGAAAGCCGTTCCTCAGGCCCCTTCACTGCAAGCTCAGGAATCAGTGAACCTCATTTCTCCCCCCATGTCAGGCCCAAGGTCTGAAGACTTCAAGAAGGTAGCCAGAGTCAACTTATGCATGGAATGTTCCAGTGTCTCCAAGACTGCGTGCATGCCTGAGATGTGAAATGGCTTCAGAAAGTTGCCTGTTGGATTACAAATTCCAGACTTTTTGAACAAGGGTCCCAGTTTGTCCTGAGGAGCTCATTGGATCGCCTGTGTTCGTGAATGTTGCCATTATTCACCATGTCAACTGATTCAATAATTAAAAATAGCAACAAAGCAGCATGCTTGTGTTCAAACTAAATGATGTAGAAAATAGCTGAGCTCATTGCAAAATGTGGAGCATTTGGCATGAAATGTGAACATGGTCATAAATATCCTGCTGGGTAAAATTATCCTTGTTTTATTTGTGCTGACTTTTGGTTGGAACTAAAATTGTATATCTATGGCTTTGTTGTGATTGGTTCAAACGTGCATGTTTGGACTTGAGCTATCCTAATACCGAGTGTCGTTGGTAAATTATTAAAGGGGAGTCTCATCGAGTTGGATTTTTGTTTTGCCCTTGCCCCCCACCCTTCCCCCACACCAAGTTTACTGCTGGCGGTGGTAGCTCGCCATTGGCCCCCGGTGGGATCGGAAGACCCCGCCAAAGTCTGCAGCATTTTCTGTGGCTCGTCTGTCCAGCTGGCGGTCAACGCACCGCGGGGCATTGCCGTCGGCTGGACCGGAAGGGCCAGAAGATCCTGCCCATCGTGTTAGGGCACACTCTTGTGAAGGGACTTGACCCATTCATTACCTATTAGAAGTTCTGAGTATGAGAGATGTTCCACTGGACTTCCCATTTGACTTCCCCTTGGAGGTAACACCAGCTTGTGAGTGTGTCTGCAATAATGTGATGAGTGTCTTCAAAGTGGATGTGGCCACTCCGTGGCAGGCATCACAGTTTTCAGTGGTTGTCATAACAACGCTGAATGTAAGGCAGGCCTGTAAGTGTAATTGGAATCAACATTGGTTTGGCAGGCAGGAGGATATTTACATTAGTTGGTGCCCTGAAGGAATGCATCATTGGACGACAGTTTCAGAGAGTTCCTTTTTAGCGAGGAAGCCAAACAGAGCCGAGGAAATTAGTAGGATTTCCCTAACCCTGTTTTAAAAAAGAGACTTCATAAAAACAAATTGACCACCTATTCCAAAGTCTCCTTACACAATGAGACCTGCAACAGACAGTTCCACCATCACACCTCCCTTTGAGATGGGATTTTCCACTGACTGACTCCTACTGTAAACCTGGTTAACGTGCCAGGGTCAACCTTGTTTTAGGTTTGACAGGTTTCCAATGGAGTTCCCAGCTGTAGTGGCATTATTGCGAGACTATTAATCCAGCTAATACTCTGGGAACCCGGGTTCGAATCCCACCACGGCAGATGGTGGAATTTGAATGCAATAAAAAATATCTGGAATTAAAATGACCATGAAACCATTGTCAATTGTCGAAAAAACCCATCTGGTTCACTCATGTCTTTTCAGAAAGGAAATCTGGAAAGTGATTTCCTGCGAGAAGTTCCAGTCTCTGATGTGGAAAGTGATTACTTCTAGATATTGAAGATGTAAAGGAAAATGGGGATGGTGCAGGTTGAAATAGAAGGTCAGCTACGATCTTACTGAATTTCAGAGCAGGCTCAGGGAGGCCAAATGGCTTACTCCTCCTATTTCCGATGTTCACTTATTCTTCAGTCTTATTATAGAGTCTTCGCGCCTTCCCATTTCCAAGTAGCAGGAATGTTCTTCCCTTTGGTTAATTTTGTTTTTATTCATTCGTGGGACATGGGCATCGCTGCCTAGTCAGCATTTATTGCTTATCCCTAGATGCCAGATGTCGTTTGAGAGCCGTCTACATTGCCAGGCCAGAGCAGGTAAGGACGGCAGATTTCCTTTTTGAAAAGACATTAGTGAACCAGATGGGTTTTTTCAACAATTGACAATGGGTTCATGGTCATCTTAATTCCAGATATTTTTTATTGAATTCAAATTCCACCATTTGCCGCGGTGGGATTCGAACCCAGGTTCCCAGAGCATTAGCTGGATTAATAGTCTCGCAATAATACCACTAGATTATCACCTCCCTGTTGCACTTTCAAATAAAAAGGGTCTGGATTTCAAAAGGCTGGGAAGTTGAAGATTTTTGAAATGGGGGAGCAATCAAAGAAGTGCAATAAAGCTTTTTTCCGAGTGACCCTGGAACTTAGGGTGGTCTCCATTCAGAAGTACAGGTTTTTAGAAAAGTCTCCTCTCCCTTTTGCCCTCCTGGTTCCCACACAAGAAACCCTGATGGTACCTGTCCTTATTTTTATAAAACGGATTGTCTATATCCTGAATTTTTAACATCATACAGGTGTCATGATGGAATAATGGGTTCTTCCCACATAACCTCTGATCTTCCCAGCATCTAAAATCCGAATGGATAAGATGGTGCCTGGGGAACAAACAGTGAGAGAGATTTTCCAAGACTTTGAGGGGAGACTTTGTGAGCTTGTGGTTGATTTAAAGTTCCAGCATTCCCCATCTGCTACTCTCTCTGTCCCGGCTGTTGCAAACCTGAACCTAAGCTCTGCAGGTTTACGTAGATGAGCTATGCTTTGGATATCAGGCATTGAGCAACTCATCAGTTTACAGCTCACTCCAGGTAGGCTTGGAGAATCTCGAACATGTCGCTGAGATTCTGTGCCTAACTGAACTGATACAGATGGTGTAAACTGGCATATTAATCTTGTAACAAAAATAGAAAATGTTAGCAATAATCAAGAGATCAAGCAGCTTCTGTGGAGGGAGAGATAATGTTAGCATTTCAGGTTCATGATCTTTTATCAAAACTACATTTCTCAGCATTGAATTAACTTCTGCTTAGTTCACTTTGCTCTGCCTTGTGGATTTTACTGAGTGCAGTACTTCTGATCTACTCTTATCAATTGGTACCTTTATAAAGGCCCAGGACATTCTAATAATTCTACAGAACTCTCTTGTGAATACAAACCTGTTTGTATTTTAGAAGTTGGGAACTGGGGACCAGGGTTGTGAGGGGTGCCTTTGCTTCCTGAGACCCTCCTTGGGAAGAGATGTGTCTTTGATTTCTGCTCTCTGTATACTTTCTCTGTTCACCCTGTGTCTGCCTCTTTTCCTATCCTAGTATTCTCTACTTTACAAGGGCTTCAGTCTCCTACCTGAAAGCAATTACTATTGGCAGCTACCTCACCAATACCTGGGGAACAAGGTAACCAGCATTTCAGTCCTGAATTAGAAGCTAAATCTTGCACAATTGTCGTTTGGATAATAATTCCAACTGGTACGAATTATGCACGTGTTTCTAATTGAATATGACAGTGTCTTTTTATGTATTTTGGAAGAAGGATTCACGGTTCAGTCCATGTTCTGTTGTTGGTTGGAGAAAGTGTTGGAAACCTCTGGATCTCTTATCAGATCCTCTGTTACTGGTCAAAACAAAATCAGTGCAACCATTGAGTTCTCTTTGCTCAACATCAGTTGAGTTAACAAGATTTTCAGATGTCAGTTTCCTAAAAGGCTATCATTGGTCATTATCAAAACAAGAGCAAAGTGTTGGCCAGATGCCTTCATTAAAGACATTTGGCAAGGACATGTTACTTTTGAGACTGTGGGGGTCATTTTAGCCTAGTCCACTCAATGGGAAACTGACAGTCTTGTGTCAGGTGCCCATTTTATACCTTGACCAAATGAAGTCAATAGAGACTAATAGCAGGTGAGGTATAGAATTGTAGCTGGACCCATCCAGACAATTGCCCATTGGTCAGGCTAAGTTTAAAATTGCCCCCTGTTTTGACCCATCCCCATAAAATCATGGAACCTCAAACTGAAGTAGGGGCGTCGATTTTGAGCCAACATTTTTGTTGCCTGACGTCGATAAGGATGACTGGCCAAGCCATCTAATGCAAGGTGCTTTGTCGGTGATGAGTGGAATGGCACAGGGCCAGCCCTCCGCCCCCGTAAGCCCGTGCATTTACCATGGCCAATCCATCTAACCTACACATCTTTTCACACTAAGGAGCAATAAATGGGTAAAATGAAAGTCAGCCAGCTTTCACCATCTGTGGGGCTCCTGCCTTGTCCCAACTCCTCCCTCCCACGTTGGGGTCATTCCCTCTTCCACTCTGTAAGTGGCTGCCCTCCATCAGCCTGACCTCACTGCAAGCAATGCCACAGAGGATCTATCAATAATGGAGTCTTTAATTGAAGCATTGGAACTTTGTAGCTTTACATTTTAAAAAAACATAATGTATAAAGTGCTAATTTTGATAAATGTTCCAACTCCTATAGAGTACCAGCAGTTTATAAAATTAACAGTTTTATTTCTTTAGGTATCTTTCCTTTGCCTTGGTCCCTGAATGTTAAATCCAAGGTGGTGCTGGTGATATTTGTTCTCTCTCTGCTCCTGGTTTAGGAGTGGCGTTAATCCACATGTTGCATCAGTATAAAGCAGTTCTCTCATGTTTTTCTTTCTTTTGCACAGCTGACGGCCTACGGTGGACACCTTCGCTACACGCTCTCCTACGATGCTGGATACAGAGGGTCCACAGTACCAGATGCTGACGTACAGATCATTGTAAGTGACAGCAGCAGCCTGGCTGGCACGCCTCACTTGAGTCTGTAAAAATGAAGCCAGCCATTTGGCGAAATGTTGGTCTGGGATTCCCACCATGTATCTTTCCGGGACGACCAAATTGTGGGTGTGCGCTGTATTGAGAGATAAGCACCTAGACACAAAGCTTTGGGGCCAGGGAGTATCCCATGTCCTTGCTCTACAGATCGCGTGACCCCATTTTCTCATGCTGGCTTACACTGGGATGGATAAAGCTTCTCCCTGATGGGGTGTATGTTCATCAGTAAGCCCATTTGTTTCATGATTCCTGAACCATTGCCGGGGAAATGCAAAGACGTCTGTCTCAAGCCCCTGCAAAATGGTGGCTGCTGAAGGCACTTTATCTCCTTCGAATAACGTTCATTAGTGACCTTTCATCGTATGTCTTACTTATTGGGTTCTATTTTTGTTTATTGGGTACGTTTATTCTTTGGTTTTTAAATTCTTTGAATTCCTTTTGCTTGTTTTGTTTCCACATTGTGATTTTGAAGGAACTCACGGCTGTTGAGAGATAGGGGTTAATAGCTACCTTCACATTGTGCAGTATTTGTCCACGATGGTGATTTGCCATGACCTGGGTGTGTAACATCGGGCTAACAATGATCACCAATTATTGTGAGCCCCATTGGGAAATGGGGGTGTACGAGAAGCAGTGAAAAAGCTGTGACTTGTGAGAGTTAATTTGGAACAGGTTCACTCAGGGTCTCGGCTGTCAGTCCAATGCACAGTAGTCTTATCTTAGTGGATTCCCTGAGCTGTGCAGTCTCCCTTTGTGCCTGTGTCCGGGTATTTAATACTCAGCCTGGTTAGAACCTGGAAGGAGGCACTGCAGTGCTCTGCAGAGAGTAGCATGAAGTGCTAGAATGAGCATCTCTCCCTCGCTTACTCCCCTTCCCATGCAGCAGCACATCATTGTGCAAATCTTCTTGTGGGATCAATAATTACATTGTATTTCCTCCTTGCTTACCAGTGTACAGACGTATCGATTGTTCACCTGTAAATGTCTTCTGCTTGTGTAATCTTTCAGGGTAATGACATCACCTTGGTAACCTACCATCGTCACCAGCTCCAGCCAAGAGAGATGAAGTCCTTTGAGGTCATGCTGAAAGAGGTAAAGGGTTACATTTTGTGTGTTATGCTCCACCATTCCTCCTCCAAATATCTTCAACAATTGGTAAAGTCAGGTCCATTACTGTCGTGGCAATGAGTTGCTTTCCAGACATGAGCAAAGGAAGCTCTTATTACATTGAGTAATAAGAGTGCGCATTCCTAGAATGAAAAAGGATGAGTCAGCACAATAAATCTCTCACTTTCCAACAGATTACTCCAACTTGTAACCTTCCCATCATGCCCTTCGCTCTCCTATTCCACAGACAGTGTCCCTCTCTCCTCAGTTACCCGACGGGACTGTTGTTCTTGAGGCGAAAGGATCCTCACTGATCCCCATTTTATTCCCAAGTGTGAACTTGGATCCATTGATGGAGGTCACTTAGCTCTCTTGGTTAGATGTCTAGAGTGTGGTGCAGGATGATGCGGGTTTCAGTTCTCCCACTGGCTGTAGCAATTCATGGAGATCTGTCTCTTGCCTTACCCCACATTGTAGTCCGGTAGAGGAAATGTATTATCTTTAAGAAAAATGAGTAAAAATCTGGCTGAAACTTTTTGTTGATTTGTAAATAAATACAAATTAGGAGCAAGAGATGGTCCCTCGAGCCAGCTCTGTCATTCAATAAGATTAAAGCTGATCTGATTAAGGCATTAACTCCACATTCCCTCCTAACTGCGATATCTTGTCAATCAAGGGAGCTTTGTAGTTCTCCAAAAAGTGACAAAAGATAGACGCAATTTATATTCGGGGTTCAATTTAGTTGGAACAGCTCAACTTAATTTTCTACGCCTGTAAGGTTAATAAATAAATAATGTAACCACTGTTGAGCACTCTTATCTTTTGAACATTTGGAATAGCTGGTGTGAGTTTTTAAGTGAATCTTCAGTATGCTGCCTGGGTTTAGCCACTGGAAAAGTTTGACATGAGCTAACTTGGAATGTTAACTGTCGGTAGATGAGGAAACCTTGCTCAGGACCATTTGGTGGGAGTCAGCACAGTGATGAACCTGCTTTTCTTTCCTTTCAGCAATTCTGGAAGCGACCAGATGGTCAGCAGGCCACCCGGGAACATCTCCTGATGGTCCTCGCCGACCTAGACGAAGTCCTCATCCGTGCCACCTACTCAACTGACATGATCTCCGCCAGCCTGTCCGACGTGAGCATGGAGATGGCTGTGCCGTTCTACACCAACATGGCACAGGCATTGCAAGTAGAAGAATGCCAATGCCCCCCAGCCTACATCGGCTTGTCCTGCCAGGTGACTACACCAACATTTCTCTGGCTGAACCTGGCCTACACTTGAACCTGCAACTTATTGTAAGGTCGACAACAGCAACTTGTGCTTATGGTGCACCTTTAACATCCTTTTGGAAAGGAAATCTCGAGATATTTCACAGGAATGTTGTCAGGAAGAACTTGACATTGAAACACATCAGGAGAAAAACTTGGTCAAGGGAGAAGGCTTTAAGGAACATTAGAGAATGGGGAGAGATTTAGCAGGAAATTCCAGAAAAACCAAGCATTGAATCCCTACAGAGCAGAAGGAGGCCATTCAGCCCATCAAACCTTCATCAGCAGCAACCCCATCCACGCCCTACTCCACGTATTTACCATGTCAATCCTTCTAACACGAAGGAGCAATTTAGCATGGCCAATAAACCTAACAGCTGTTGACATGGCACCTATAGTGGAGTGATTAAAATTAGAGATGTGCAAGAGGCCAGAACTAGAGGAGTGAAAATATCTTTGAGGGTGTAAAATTGGAGGATATTACAGAGATGGGAAGAAACAAGGACATGGAGAATTGAACATGAAGATGACGTCCGTACACTAGGTCCTCTTAACATATTCCCTTCCATTTCAGTTTTAAATTTTTCTTTTTGATACACAAGGTGCACTGTGTATGATCAGTTAAAGTGACATATCCTGCACATTGATCCATTCTGTAATTGAACCAATGACAGTAGTAAGTTTTGAAAGCAGATGCCTGGCACAGTGGTCAAAGACTGATGTTCCCGTCCGTACATGCTACAACTGTGCTGGTATTCTACAGGAAAAGGTAGTCCTCAGTACTTCCTTATTCATTTGTGGTTGACTCTATATGAAGAGTGTTCATGGATTCTTCATCCATGCAGTTCATTGTAGCCAAACCCCATCCATCTCTCATCTGGAATGCATGCCTGCACACACCTAAAAGGGGTCACTGGGGGGTTGGTTTACCTCAGTTGGCTGATCAACTGCTTAATGATGCAGAGTGACACCCAGAGCTTATTCAGTTCCCGTACCGGCTGAGGTTATTCATGAAGCTCTTGCCTTCTCAGCCTGAAGCGTGGTGATCCTCAGGTTAAATCACCACCAGTCTGCTCTCTCCCGTCAAATGGGAGAGCAGCCTATGATCATCTGGGACTATTGCTAACTTTACCTTAATAGGGATTACTCTAGGCGCTTTCGTCGCAGAATCTGTGATAGTGTGATGGCATCAGCTGTCTCTGTGTTTGATCTTTTTTGGCCTCTGCTAAGGTAAAAGAAATTCTAGTGCAGTGAGGAAAACAATTGAGTAAAGGACGATATGTTGAATCTCCGGTTTCTGTCCTAGGATTGCGCTCCTGGTTACACAAGGACTGGAGGAGGCCTCTACCTCGGAGACTGCAAACTGTGTGAATGTCATGGACACTCCGATTCCTGTCACCCGGAGACTGGCCTTTGCTTGGTACATAGCTTTGATTATTTCAGTGTATCAGGAATTTTGGCAGCACCAAAATGACTCCCTTCATCAATAGCCTTCAGATATCTCTGTCTCACATTCACAGGGAATGGTCAACAAATGAGTCCTTTATTTTGAAAAGGCCTTTTTACCGTTCCCGTACCAAGTGAGGGGAATATGTGAAAGATGGCCTCGTTACAGCGAGCATTTTGCCTGCACCATATTCACTCTAAAATGTTAATTCCTCAGTGTTTTTTTTTTCCTGTCAAAAGAGTGTAGACGCTCCCTGGTAGCTGTGCTGGTGAAACTGGTGAGTCACTAAGCCTGAGGACTAAGGAAGTTCCGAGTATGATTCTGATACCGGAGTTGAGGGGATTGAGCTATGAGGAGAGGCTGAATAAACTAGGCTTGTACTCGTTGGAGTTTAGAAGAATGAGGGGAGATCTCATTGAGACGTATAAGATGATGAATGGGATGGATAGGATAGAGGTGGAGAGACTCTTCCCGCTCAAAAAAGACAGTAGGACTAGGGGGCACAGCCTCAAGATAAAGGGGAGGCGGTTTAGAACGGAGTTGAGGAGGAACTTCTTCACTCAAAGGGTGGTGAATCTCTGGAATTCTCTGCCCGTTGAAGTGGTGGAGGCTGCCTCGCTAAATATTTTTAAGAAGCGGGTTGATGGGTTTTTGATAAGAGAAGGGATTAAGGGTTATGGGGAGAGGGCGGGAAAGTGGAACTGAGCCACGACAGATCAGCCATGATCTTATTGAATGGCGGGGCAGGCTCGAAGGGCTAGATGGCCTACTCCTGCTCCTATTTCTTATGTTCTTATGTTCTTATGTAAGCCGCCCCCATCAGCGTGTGCTGATCAGAGCTGGTGAGGGAATTCCGCTGGAAGTGGTAATACACCCACTGCTAACATTCACTGGCTGGATGGGTATCTACTTAACTGAAGTATTGAAGAAGTATTTGGATAATATTTCAATAGCACGCAGGAGGTTTTGATAGAGTAAGTAAGCAGGAACTGTTTCCAGTGGAAGGAGGGTCAGTTCCCAAAGGCCTTTGAGTTAAGATAATTGGCTGACAAACAGGATTTGTTTTTTGACACGGCAAGTTACAATCTTAATGTGCTGCCTGAAAGGGCGGTGGAAGCAGATTCAATTGTAACTCCCAAAAGGAATGGGAAAAATGCTTCTAAAGGAAAAGTCTACAGGTTCTGAAAAGAATGGCAAAATGAGACTAGTTGCTTATCTCTCTCAAAATGCTGGCAAAATCACAAAGGGCTGAATGGCTTGCGTATGTGATTTCATGAACTGTAAGAAGCAAAACCAAAGTAATGTTAGTGTAGTACCCAAGGGAGGTGGTGGCCTACTGGCATTGTCACTGGACTAATTATTCAGAGACCCAGGGGACCTGGGTTCGAATCCCACCATGACAATGGTGAAATTTGCATTCAATGAAAATCTGCAATTAAAAAACCAGGAAGCCTTTGTCGATTGTAATAAAAACCAATGTGGATCACTAATGTCCTCCAGGGAAGGAATCCTGCCATCCTTACCTGGCCTGACCTACATGTGACTCCAGAGACGAGGCAATGTGGTTGACTTTTAAATGCCATCTGAAATACAGTTAGGGACGGCCAATAAGTGTTGGCCCAGTTGGTGACGCCCACATCCCCAAACGAGTAAGAAGAAGTAAAATAGAAAGTAGGTGTCGAAGGATGGAAGTGTGATTGGTGGAGAGAGCCAAATGGGTAGCTACCATCTATACTCGTGTATTGCCCAGTGAAGTGTGGCTCTGATCGGACCCAACCTTAAAGCACCAGGGGTTAAGAGTAAGTAACTAGAGACTTTGCCACACTGGAAGCAGCATGTGTGGACTGACCAATGTTAAATAACAGCACAGTGGGTGCTGTTACTTGCATCTCGGGGACTGCAGCGGTTCAGTAAGGCAGATCACCACCACCTTCTCAAGGGCATCTAGACACAGTCAATGAATGTTAGTGTAGGTGGTGAAGCCACAAGTGAATTTTAAGAGAGTTGTAGGATTGCAGCAGGGTGGAGTTGGTATTGGGAAGTCCAGCTGCTTGAGTTATTCAGCCTCCCCATTTTATTCTACAACACAGCCTATCAGCTGCTACTTCACATCAGCGATGCAGCTGTAAAGATTAAATCCAGCATCTGTAACCTGGGAAATTTAATATATGTTCACGGGTACAGAGAGAGGGGGATATGCTGGCTGCTGTCCTCGAGATGAAGTAGAACTATATATCAAAAGGCTTCTCTTTTATTTGGAAAATATTGCATTGAAACTGGGGGCGATATGAATGTGAAATATGATCTGCACTATCTTCAGGCACGTTCTCCTTCCTGGATGTTTTGTAAACATGAATGTTAAAAAGATAAAATTGTTTGATCGTTTCCATTTAATTTTGTTGCTCATTTTTTTTGATATTGACGTTTGTGAACAGCTGCATCTTTTGTGAAGAAAGATGTTTTAAGTCCTCTTTTAAGTGTGTGTTTGCCCTGGAAGCGCAGGTCTTGGCTTGGCAAAGAGACCCACACAGCGATGGGCAGTGAGAGCTGGGCCCAGCAACTGGCAGTCTTCATCTTTACACCGTAGAGCGAGACCTGATGAGTGAAAAGACACCCAACTTCAGAATTCTAGATCTGACTCACCCAGTGTGGGCTGCTTCCCTGAGAAAACTATAAGACCATAAGACATAGGTGCAGAAGGAGAGCAGTTAGCCCATCGAGTCTACTCCGCCATTCAATGAGATCACAACTGATCTCGTGATAACCCTCAACTCCACTTTCCTGTCTTAATTCCCACAGTCCTTAATTCCCTTACTGATTAAAAACCAGCCGTTAGTGATGACTTTCTACAGCCCTCTGCAGTGACGAATTATGTAGCCAAAACTATTCTTCTTCTGATATCAGCAATGATTCCAACACTTGGAGGCAATAGTGTCTCGGGCAGTAGGGTAGAGCAAGTTAACGTTCTGTCAGGGGGTCAATTTTCCACTGACTTCAATTGGGCAACAGTGAAAAGCTTACTAAAGCACTATTCCCTTTTTCCGTGCTATCACCTAAGATAAGTTTCAACCCCTACAGGCTTATTATTGGCGTAGGGTGACTTGCTTACCTGTTTACAGTTGACGGGGGGAAGAAGTTGAGATGATGAATAAGCGCGTCACACAGGAAGCATGTCACACAACTTGAAAGCATATTAAGCGGGAGTGACTTTCCACCAAATGCCTCTTGATACTAATACACTGACTAACCCTAGTAATAAACCCAGGCATAGCGAGTGCTTAACTGAAGCAAGATTTTTCTTCTAAAAAATCTCTCCAACAGAACTGTTTACATAACACGGCTGGGGAGTTTTGTGATCAGTGCGCCCCTGGATACTACGGTGATGCCACGAGGGGTACGCCAGATGATTGTCAACCTTGTGCCTGCCCACTGACCATTCCAGAAAACCAGTAAGTTACCTACTTTGCAAATGTCTTGGTGCACTATGCTGCTGCCTTTATCACCAAATAGCATGTGGCTCAATGCACCATATACAAGATTACTGATGTTGTTGTGCAACCTTATTTGGTTGTAGAACGTTTTGAGGTATGCATTTACTCCAGCGGATTGCCACAGGGTCTTGTATCCCGACCTCAGCTCCCTCACGGTTGTGAGAATTGAGAGAGCCAGCGGTGAGAAGCGCCAATGGCAGTTTTCCTGCGAGCGCTGCAGCACCTGCTGGGCCCTTCCAGCTTTTCCAGTTTCTATTTCCAAACTTCCAGTGTTCCGTCACCGCGGAGAGACGCTTAGTGATGCCATTTTCTTCCCGAGAGGACAGCAGCTAAAACTGGCACTGGCAAACAGAGGATCGGTGTCAGAGGGAGCCCTGGCACTGGGAGGGGATGGGGACGCGGTGAGTGGGGGGGGGGGGGGGGGGGGAGCCTGGCAGCAGCCTGGCAACCACTAACCCAGGCACCCTCTTGACTGATAGAATGATAGAACCTGACAGTGCAGAAAGAGGCCCTTCGGCCCATCGAGTCTGCACCGAACACAATCCCACCCAGGCCCTACCCCCATATCCCTACATATTATACCCACTAATCCCTCTAACCTACACATCCCTGGACACTAAAGGGGCAATTTCTTAGCATGGCCAATCAACCTAACCCGCAAACCCCCCCACCATGAGTGCACCAGTGTTTAAGTGAAATGTGTTTTGCTCTCTCACCGCCCCCACCCCGCAGACACAAACCAATTTAGAAGTCCCAGCATACCTTCATTGCCCATCCCACAGCGAGCACCCTTCCCTCAGGTTCCCGCTTCCCTCGGTGATTTCTTTATCTGCAAAACTGGTTGTTTTGGTTATTGACTGCTGGTTATTATTGCGAACAATAACATTGTTAAAGGTGTACAGCTCACCATTATGGATTACCATAATTACAAGTTGTTTCTTCATCAGATTGGATGGATCGAAGATGACGTTAATGGATAACTTTCTGTGGCGTCTTTCACTTTGTCTTCTGCTAGGTTTTCTCCCATCTGTGAAAGTAATGGCGGCGGTGGGTACAGGTGTACAGCTTGTCTCCCTGGTTACACAGGCCAGTACTGTGAACGGTAAGTGGATACGATCGTTAGTAGAGGTTCCTGAAGGTTTAGGTAATCAAAAGTTGGCGGGGGGTTTGAGGAAAAGCATTTTTATCCAGAGGGTGATGACGGTATGGAATGGTGGAGGCGGGATGCCTCACATCCTTTAAAAAAAGCACCTGGCTGAGTACTTGGCACGCCATAACATTCAAGGCTGGCAAGTAGGGATTAGGTGAGCAGGTCAGGGATTTTCATGAGTCAGTGCAGACTCGATGGGCAAAAAGGCCTCTTCTGCACTGTGATTATCCTGTGAAGAGTAAGAAATTAGCACATACCTAGGAACAGTCCTCTGCAAATCTCCTGAGTCACCGGGGTAATATTGCCGGCCTTTGGCTCTAGGGCATGTCGGCTAGCTGGGTGCAAAGGTCAGGAAAATGTGGGTGGTGACCACTTTCTTACCCAAGGTCTGTGCCTGTTCTCCATGACCCAACATCTCAGCATCGCCTTCCCCATTCCCCCACCAGACGCAGGATCAGCAACACAGTGCTGGGGAGTTGTGCAGCACCACTGGTCTGAATGCCTCAGCCAGGGAGTGTACAGTAGCAGGGGCTGTGTTGCCAAGCCAGCTTAGAACACTCCTCTGACTGGAGGATTCGTGAGGCTGCAGCTCCAAGGTGGAGAAGAGCCCTGAGGTTAAACTTTGCTTTCTGTCCCAGTTGATTTTCAGGCCTGTGTTCTGTTTTGTCTCCCGTTTTTGGCACTGAGGTCTCTTTTCCACACCCTCCACCCTTCAGCCTCCGCCTGACCCCACCCCAAAAAGGCTCCTCCAAACCACTAAAGGCCTGGGACAGGAACCCTTGGCCTTGGAAAATAATGGGAACCAGTTTGGATTTGCTGGTCCGGTCTGGGTGTTTGGGGGCAAGAGTTGAAAAGCAAGGAAATGGACCTCAACATGCTCGCTATAGTAATAATTCCTTACATGTATGTTGTGCAGGACTGTTGGGTTGAAATCATCATCTTAAAATGAAAAAGGCGCAGGGCTATCTGGAGAAGGCAGGGGTGTGACACCAGGGGAAAAGCTCTAACTGAGAGCTAGCACAGATACGATGGGTCAAATGGTCTCATCTGTGCCCTAACCATTCTACGATTGGAGGTTACAACAGCATAGAGAGGAACTTGGTATCAGTGCGTGGAGGGAAGTATAGGAGTGATGCCAATTGGAGTTTTCACCCTTGGAGTTGAGCTAAGAAGTGTAATGGCACTGCAGCTGTATAACTTTCTGCTGGCTTTTAATTAGTTTGATGTAACGCATTTGATTGAATGAGGTATCACTCACTTGGCAGTGGCACGGATACCCTGCTCTTTATTTTCCCTCTGTTAGTGATGTTTTGCCTTCCTTTTCAGCTGTGCCCCGGGGTATTCTGGCAATCCAAGAATCGCAGGACAGAGGTGTCATCCAGTCGGTACGTTGGTAGCAAGTCCTGGGAGATGAGGGCGTTTGAGATTTACCTTTTCACGCTATCTAAGTGGAATTGCTGAGCACTGTTAATATGCGAGGGATCTGCAGGCTGAATCTTTGCTTCCAAAATTCTTCTGGGGAAACCGCACACCACAAAGCACCGAGATATGCAGTTATCAAAGCCAGTCTCAGATCTTAAGTCTGATTCATAAGCCAGTTGGAATTCTGCAAACTCAAATTCACCATTCACACGCAACCTTCCAGGGTTAATCTCCCTCTCGGATTTCAGTCTGCAGCTCAGGAAATGTAATATTTGGAAAGCATCAGGTTCTTTTAATCCCACCAAGCGTGCACATGTAATGTGTTTTTTTTTTGATTGAGACCCTCAATCTTGTAAACATTTAAGTTCACAAACACGTTTTATTGTTGTCTTTAACCGTGTTCCATGATCTGTACCGCTGACTCACCCTCACACACACCACGTACGGGAGGTGGACTCCAGCGGCGTTTCCAAGTTGTAGCACGCAGTGACTCCAACATGGTTTAGATCCTGACAGTATGTTTCCCCTCATGGGGTAGTCTAGGGAACTAGAAGAGACAGTTTCAAAATAAGAGGTCTCCCATTTAAGACAGAGAATGAGGAGGAATTTCTTCCGCAAGGGTCATTAGTGTTTGGAATTCTCCTCCGCAGAGAGCAGGACAGACCATGTTCAAATCAGATTTTTGACGCATGGGGTGGGAGTGGGGTCGTGTGGTGGGGGGGAGACAGTAGTTGCAGGAGATGTTGAGGGGGGGGGGTTGCTCAAGAAGTTGGGGGGGGTTGCAGGCAAGAGGGTGGAATTAAGATCAAATCAGCCATGATCTTATTGACTGTTAGACTAGGCTCGAGGGGCCAAATGGCCTACTCCTGTTTCTTATTTTGGTAAGATCTAGAATATCTAACAGTCTAATGTGTTAATGTTTACATTACACGGTCATGGTTATTCTTGGCATAATACCACTTTGTGTAGGTAAGTTGAATATACTCAGCGGTATATTCATCCTCCATATACAAAGCTGTATCATATGCCCTCCCTCCTCCTCATCCTGCATTCATTTTTTGATAGCTGGACTATTCTACTCGTGCATTCAGCTCTGCATCACTACAGGAGGTTTTCTTCATTTGATCTGAGATTTATGGGGTTGATTTGTTTACAACAGCCCCTCCCCCCCAGGAATAAAATCCCACCAGGATGTCACCTGCTCTTGAGGGTGTAGGCTATGAGGACGGGTTGAACAAACTAAGATTGTTTTCGCTGGAAAGACAGAGGCTGAGGGGAGACCTGATAGAGTCTAGCCTGATGGAGAGATGCATAGACAGGGTGGATAGTCAGAGACTTTTTCCCCAGAGTGGAAGTGTCAGTTATGAGGGGGACAAGTTCAAGGTGAGAAAGGGAAAGTTTAAGGAAGATATGCGGGGAAAGATTCTCATGCCAAGAGCGGTGGGCACCTGGAATGTGCTGCCAGAGGAGAAGGTGGAAACAGGCACATTAGCAACATTTAAGAGACATCTGGGTGGGTACATGAATAGGGAGGGAATAGAGGGATATGGACAGAGTACGGGCAGAAGGTCTTTTTTACTTTAGTTAGAGCATCATCATTGGCACAGGATTGGAGGGCTGAAGGGCCTGTTCCTGTGCTTACTTTTCTTTGCTCTTTATAGACTATATGGCAAGAAAGGACACTTTAAGTGGTGAATTCAGGAAGTTTATTAACCATTAAAAGGGTAACAAGTCAAAAAGATGAAAAGCAAACTGTTAATTAACAGTAATTTGCAGAAATTAACAGTAAGAGGAGAAAACTTAACTCCAACAATTGAACAGACTCCTCACCTCCTTTCTCAGACCTGGTTGGCTCTGAAAGTATTGGTAATGTCACACCAACAGCTCCCAACATGCCTGTAAACGGCACACTGTCCACTGCGTCTACCTACATCTTTCTCTCAGCATCACTCTTTACGTTCTTTCCGTCTCGCAACATTTTTCTCTATTAGTCTCTCAGCATTTGCTGGCAGTGCCAGCAATGGGAGTGGGGAGGGGAGAGAGATGGGGGGGCTAACATCTGAGGGGGCTGGGGGTGGCTTTGCAAAGAGTGGAGATGAAGAATTCTCAGCCTGTTGTAGGGTTAGCGAGATAAGGAGGGGGAAAGGCCATGGTTCAACCAAAAATTGAAGAACACGTCTTCATGTCTGTTCATCCTGAAGATCCAACAGCATCCAAAATTAATATTGGTTGACCTTGCAAGTTCTGCAGCTTGCTGTGCTTGAGTGGGCTGTCATGCTTCCTACATTACAGCAGTGACTCTCAGTCATTCACTGTGAAACACTTCATTTACATCTTCAGGATCTGATAGTGCTATACTGAGGATCCAAGGACAGGTTCTTGCACCGGTCGGGGACCTGGTACTGAGGTTGGAGGCTGGATAGTGGTCTCACTCTTATTACAGGCAAAAGGCAATCCCAGGAAATGTCAGTGCTGCAGAATGGAGCAGATACTTACTGGACTTTGTCTCCATCCCTTTTTCCTCTTATAAGTATATTACAAATTAATATAACCTTGGGCATTGCTCTCTCTAAGTTGGCTCTCATTGCTGTGGTATCTGAAACTGTCTAATTCCTACATTCTGGAATTCCCTGTACACCTTTATCTCCCGACCGCCTTTAAAATCCTCTCTTGTTCAATTATCTCCCCTAGTCTATTCTATTTTGGGGAGTTTATGGTTCTTCTTCATTCACTCACACCTCCAAGTACATTCTTCTTTGTTGTAGGCATCAGATTTGAGAATATTACTAATGGGATTAACTTGGGAGGCTCTGTTAATTAATGATGGGTCACGTGTAATCTAGCAGTTTGCTCATAGAATCCCTACAGCCCAGAAGGAGCCATTCAGCCCATTGAGTCTGCACTGACCACAATCCCACCCACACTCTATCCTTGCACCCCCACGTATTTCCCCTGCTAGTCCCCCTTACACTAAGGGGCAAAGTAACATGACCAATTAACTTAACCCACACATCTTTGGGAGGAAACTGGAGCACCCGGACGAAACCCATGCAGACACATGGTGAATGTGCAAACTCCGCACAGACAGTTACCCGAAGCTGGAATTGACCCGGGAGCCTGGCACTGTAAGGCAACAGAGCTAACCACTGTGCCACCACGCTGCCCCACCTCATGTTCTCCCTGGGGATTTAGCTGCAGTGTATGTGGGTGCTGAGGTCCGACCTGATGTGGTAGGAAACCTTTTCAGCCCATCAAACAGCTCGTTAGCTGCATTACCTCTCTGCTTCAGAGTGGACATCCCTTTCCTTGTGCACTTCAATTCTGAGTATTCTGATGAGTAGTAAAAATGTCGAAATGGGTTTTTATTCACTTGAAAAATAATAGTTGATTAATAAAACAGTGACTGAATATGATCAAAAGGACATCAGGACTCAATTGGAATTTCCCTGGACCTGCTGTCAAGCTACAAGTTAAATAAAAGTTACAGAAGTGTATTGAAAGTAATCATGTTTTGCATTAACCAGATTTGACCCTGTTGGATGAAACACAACAGTATGAACATAACTGAATTTACTGTTGTCTTTAGATCGCAATCCTTTCCTGGTGACTGTTATCCCTGAGAGAACAACAGTGGAACAAGGTGGCAACGTGATACTGAAATGCCAAGTCTTTGGTCAAGCCCCATTCTATTACTACTGGAGCAGAGCAGATGGCCAGCCGTTATCCAGCCGTGTTCAGCAGAGAGAACAAGGTAACGGTGCACTGAGGATCTCTCCATCAACCTACTTGATACTTCAGTCTGCATTTGCATTGAAAACACATTCTGACTTGATGAAAGAGAATTTCTTGCTCCCAAGAGCTCGTAGCTGTTGAATTACCCAGCAGTGCATGAGTGGTAGCCACTCGGCCAACAAGCGTTAGTTAAAACCTGAGACCGTGTCCGTGAGCAGTCAAAAATTCGCAGACACTGGCAGGGGATTTTCCTCTGAATTAATTAAATAGAAAGAGCATTTCGGGATAGCACACTGTGCTGGAGATGTAAAGGTGTGCTGGTCCACATGTCCTGAGCTTGTGGACAATTCTGAAATAATGGAGAATGACCTCTGTCTTCCTTTTGAGGCAGTTGAGACAACTATCCTCTCTAAACCTAGCAATTCTGGATGAGCTTCAACCCCAAGTGTAAGGGCTGTATGATGTTCCTGTGTTATCATGTAGTAGTCAGGGAGGCTGCTGTTCAGAATTGGAAGAACTTAGTAGCTATCATTGACTGCTGCTTTGGGGATTTTTTTTAGTCCAGGGTAACTATCTAAAATATTGGAAAGTCACATCTCTATTTTTGGAACTGAGCATATCTAGGAATGGCTTATTAAAGCTAAATTGTCACACAAGGGTGATTTTCTCCATTGGACATTATTTGAACCATTCACGTAGTGCCCTAGTTAATACGAAGATGAATGAATCGTACACATATTGCTCTTAACTTTGTAATCCGTTAGTTTAACGGTTGAATTCCAGTGTTGGGAAAATTGCTTCATCGGTGCCCACTATAGATTCTGTGTCCTGAAGGGACTTGTTTGACCCATTGGCTGAATAATTGAACGTCCATATTTAACTATTTAAAAAGACAGGTTTGGAAAGAAGTGTAGTGAATTCACATGTAAAGTGTAGGCTTTTCAGTTTAATGTGGAAGTGCGCAATTTTTTATGATTGCATTTATGTTGCAAGTGTAGACATAGATTTGACATCAGCACTCACAAGTTTGCTGTGCTATTTTTTACTGAACTGACAGCGTAGTCACTTATCCCTGTTGTTGTGAAGAGTAACCTTGGGTATGAAATTGATTATGTTTCCCTCTGCGTCGATTGACTGTTGATACTGTGAAGCTGTACTGAGTTTGAGAATATTGGATTTGTTCATCTGTCGCTGTACATGGCATGAGGTGGCTAACAGTTGTGTCCGAACTCTTCTCTACCAGGTGAAGAGCTGGTGATCCGGGAAATTAAATCATCAGATGCCGGGGTTTACATATGCACCTGTCGCAATTTGCAAAGCACCAATTCAAGTCGGGCTGAAGTCATTGTTACTGGTGAGTTACAGAAAGAAATTCAGATCAGAATCAAAATCCGATTCGATCATACTTTGAACCATGGAAATGGACTGGGGTGGGCACAGTAAGAAGTCTCACAACACCAGGTTAAAGTCCAACAGGTTTATTTGGAATCACGAGCTTTCGGAGCATTCCTGATGAAGGAGCAGCGCTCCGAGCAGTGTTCCTCACCTGAGGAAGGAGCGGCGCTCCGAAAGCCCTGATTCCAAATAAACCTTTAGGACTTTAACCTGGTGTTGTGAGACTTCTTACTATACTTTGAACTAATTGCTGCAGCGTAGAAGCAATTCAAATCTCACTTACACAATCTCCAGGAAATTGAAGATTTCTGTATCTTAGTGCAGCTCCTTCCCCTCCAGCGTTTGATACCTTTCTTTCTTGTTTTCTTGCTTTTAAAAGAGGGATTAGCCATCTTGGTTTGAGGTGAAAGTATACTGTTCCATCAGTGCGGGTACATGATTCATCCTCTTTCCTCTCAGAAGAATGACCCTAGTTCTGTGACCCAGCCCACAGATAAAAGAACCAAATCTGGCACCAGTCATTTTTGGGGATAATTTATGAATCAGCGGGTGCTGGATTACACAAGCTTTATTTCTTGCAATATTTTCTGTTAGTATATGTTTCCAAACGTAGTGATGTCGTTTGACCAGTGAGGCCAGATTTTTCATCAGAGCCTGAGAAATGGATTTTAAACTCCCACGCGCGGCAGGTTGCGGGTGAGACGAGGGTGTGTAAAATCTGGCCTTTCCTCCACACATTTACCCCCTCTCCCTCTGCCCAACACCTATCCAGTGATGGGAACACCTCAGGTGGCCCACCTGTCCAATTGAGGATCTTCAGTGGCCCCCTGGGTATTTTACCAACTCTGGGACAGAGCTTTATCTGCACAGACTGGTGGTCATGATGTGGAGATGCCGGCATTGGACTGGGGTAAACACAGTAAGAAGTCTGACAACACCAGGTTTAAGTCCAACCGATTTATTTGATAGTAAACTCACAAGCTTTCAGGGTTTGTCCCTTCTACAGGTGAATGGAGAGTTCGCCATCCTTCATTCACTCTCCATTCACCTGAAGAAGGACAAACCCCGAAAGCTTGTGAGATTACTATCAAATAAATTGGTTGGACTTAAACCTGGTGTTGTCAGACTTCAGACTGGTGGTATCGGGCCTGGGAGGGAAGGAAGGAATCTCCTCTGTGCGTTCCTTCATCCCAACAGAAGCACCGCCTTAGGATTATCATCACTCCCTTAATCCTTCCCCTTGCCTATGATCTTTTTGAATCCAGTTTCCTACCCCCTTCTTCTGCCTCGCTGAGACCCTTGACCCCAGACTTAGCCATGCCCTTTGGCCCAGTGGGACAGCCTGGAGTACCGGCAGTAACCACGCCACCTTGTAATCGTAGGACCACACGATCTGATTGGCTGGCAGCTCTCTCAGGTGCAAGTTGCCCCCCAGAAAGGGGCTGGCATCTCCTCTTAATGCTGCTCCCAGTTTTAAATTGCTATGGGACAGCCATTGGCGACATGGATGGGCACCCGAGTTAGCTGGGTTTGGGGGGGAGTGGGAGAGCTGTGGCAGCTCTTAGAATCTGGCTTGTTGAAGCTTGTGTTTTCGTATGCTACTGGGTTTAGGCGGCTAATGGGGCGGCACGGTTAGCTGCCTCACCACGCCAGGGAGCTGGGTTCAATTCCCAGCTTGGGTCACTATCTGTGTAGAATCTACACATTCTCCCCATGTCTGTGTGGGTTTCTTCTGGGTGCTCCGTTTTCCTGTCACAGTCTGAAAGACGTACTGGTTGGGTACGTTGGCCATGTTAAATTCTCCCTCAGTGTGGCGACTAGGGGATTTTAACAGTATCTTCATTGCAGTGTTAATGTAAGCCTACTTGTGAATAATAAATAAACTTTAATAAGGGCGTGGCGGAGCAGGGAGCATTATTTGTTCAAGAAGTATTTGGTTTTGATTACCTTGTATATGATTGCTGAAGCCTGGTTCTCATTGATGTGTTTGCAACATGTGTTTTCACAAAAAAGATGAGTAGAACTGGCAGCTACCGCTGAACTCAATATTGCCAATTATCAAAGCACGTAGCGAACAGGCGCTTGGAGAGATCCTGTCAGATTGGAATGCATTGTAAATTTACCTAACCCTGAGGGGGGAACTTCTCACTCTGAGAAACCATTAACCTACTATAACAATTGCTTTAGTGCAGGTGAGTCAGGCTTTAGTGGAAACAGTGTGGTATAGCATTTATTTCCAACTTATAGCCACTAAATCTAAACTTAGTCCAATTCTGTGTAGGTAGCTGTTCGCTGAGTTCCATGAGTCACTTGGGAGGGGATTCATCTCTCAGCTGTCTCAGTCCTGTGAATCCCTCCATCTTCGGTAGTTTTTAAAACAGCATTTGGACAACATCAGGAGAGAGAGAGCTTATGATCTTTTTATATTTGTTTTTACGGGAACTGAGCATTGCTGGCTGGGTCAGCATTTACTGCTGGTCCCTAATTGCCCTTCATATCAGCAGACATTTGAGAGTCAACCACGTTGCTGTGACTCTGGAATCACATCTAGGTCAGATCAGGTACGGACGGCGGATTTCCTTCTCTAAAGCTCGTTAGTGAACCAGATGGATTTTTCCAACAATCGACAATGGTTTCACGGTCATCAGTCGATTCTTAATTCCAGATTGTCATTGAATTGACGTTTCACGATCTTCAGTGGTGGGATTCGAACCCAAGTTCAAAGATCTTGCTCAGGGTCTCTGGACTACTCATCCAGTGACAATATCACCACCTCCCTCTTAAGCACTCTGAGCACCAACTCCTTTTACAAAAGTGTACAGTCCATTACTCGCAACCAGAAGTCACCTGCTTTCAATTATGTGTTAATTTAAATTCTGGTTTGAGTCCAAGAAGCTTCCTGCATTGGTTTATTTAAATTCATCACTTTGGCAATAAGACAATTCGAATTGTCTTTCACAAAAAGTGAATTTGAATTAACAAAATGGCAGCACCTACAGAATTTACGTGTTGGGCAGTTTAACCATTGCAGAACCTCCAGTATTTCCAAATGACAACATTGCTTCTTAGTTACTCGGTTTTCCTCATAATCATATAAGCTGGCCTGGATGGGTGCAGCTCCAACAACACTCAAGAAGCTTAACACCATCCTAGACAAAGCAGCCCTCTTGATTGGCACCCCATCTACAAACATCCAATCCCTCCACCACCAACGCTCAGTAGCAGAAGTGTGTGCAATCTACAAGATGCACTGCAGCAATTTGCCAAAGATCCTTAGACAGCACCTTCCAAACCCACGACCACTTCCAAGGACAAGGGCAGCAGATAAATGGGAACATCACCACCTGCAAGTTCCCTTCCAAGCCACTTGGAAATATATCGCCATTCCTTCGCAGTCACTGGGTCAAAATCCTGGAATTCACTCCCTCACGCACTGTGGGTCAACCCACAGAACGTGGATTGCAGTGATTCAAGAAGCCAGCTCACCACCACCTTCTCAAGGGCAAACTAGGGATGGGCAATAAATGCTGGCCAGCCAGCGGCACCCGTGTCCCACGAATGAATTAAAAAAAACTGGAGCAAAGAATGTTGCCATTTATCAAAGCGTGGAGCGTGCAGGCGCTTTGAGTGATCCTGTCAGAATGAAAGTAGTTACCTTGGAATGCATTGTCAATTTACCCAACTCTAGGGGGAGGGGGCTTCTCAGCCCGAGAGACCACTAATGTATTGCTTTACCGCAACTGAGTCACGCGTAAATGTGAGTGGTAACAGTGTGGTATATTACTTATTTCCAACTTGTCGCCAGTAAATCTAAACTAACTTGGTACAGTTCTGTGTAGGTAGCTGCTCACATTAGTTCCATCAATCACTGGGAAGGGGATTCATCTGCCAGCTCTCTCAGTCCTGTGAATCCCTCCGTCTTTGGTGGTTTTGTGATGTGTTGTTTTTATTTACCATTCTGACTTTTTTCTCTCTTTTGTAATAATGGATTTTCCTCGTTTAAGATTTAACACAACAGCAGAACAACCAGATGCAAATTCTGGTCCTGTTTCTGTAACATTGGGCTTTCCAGCGCGATTGTTGTTGCTGCCGTTACTGGACTTTTCTGGATATATCCGTAATGTGCGTCTTCCCGTTTTATCCGCAGTCCCCTCCTTCAAAGCCATAACAGTGACCGTGGAAGAACCAAGGACGCAGACAGTCAGATCTGGCGTCACTGTCAATTTCATCTGCACAGCAAAGAGTCAGGTAAACGTCCCTCAGCCAGTCACTGGCTGGAAGTCGAGTGGTACTCGTGTGATAACCTGGTGCCTAAATAAAATAGCATTGGGAAATTCTGATCATCGTCTGGTGGCTCTGTTCACGGAGTTTGTTTTATTGGCATAACTTGCCAAAAATTGGCATAACTTGCACAACAGATTGAGGAACTTTAAACATAAATTAATTTCAGCATAACTCAGGTTTTTTTTTTAACAATCTTTTGCGTTAGTTTAAAAAATATTGTGCTGGAAACAGGCCCCACTGACCAAACTCCAAAGTGCCCCTCCCTCCCCATAGTGACAATCTAACTGGGACTCTCACTCCATGGAAACTGGGGCCATTTAATGCCTTTAGTTGTTGTTGTTGTTGTTCGTCCATCGTCATCGATGAGGACCTTGACACCATTAGTCATTTTGAGGCTGGTTGCGGTGTGTCCGGAGTTGACTGATCAGGGCCAATTCGGGCACGGAATGTCCTGGCACATAATTGGGCAGACTTGTGTAGACACTGTAGTTGTTGCACTAGTGGCTTTGGACTTGCGCAGCTCGCCCTTAAGTTGTGCTTCAGCAATGCACCTTGCTTCGTGAGCTTGACGGCCTTTGTGGACGAGGCAGCGGTTTTGTGCCAGCGTTTCCCCAGGTGGTCGTGTCTAAATGTTTTTAGTAGTGGTATCTGAAGAACCAGTATTGGCCAGGGCATTGGGAGTTCTTTGGACAGGGCCACAGGCTCTTTTCCTTCCGCTGGAGAGAGGAGATAGTGCCTCAGCTTTCCAACCCATCCACTAGACGACAGCTCTGACGTTGCCACATAACTGCAGTACTGCGCTGGAGTCTCAACCTGAATACTGAGCCAGGAGGTGGGTTTGTAACCCTGCAGGTAAGAGGACTACCCACTGCGCAGCAGCCAACCAGCACCCTTCTGAACTTGATCTTTTCATTGCTCAATTTGCAAAGCATCAATGCAAGAATTAGCAGTTTTACACGTGGACATGGTTACCAATGCAGATTTCTTGCTATTTCCTGGCTGTAGTATTGATTATAGGCTTGCTATGAAAGTTTGGTGTTCTGGGTGATGTGACTTCCATTTCATTTTGACTTCCAGTCCCCCGCGTACACTTTGGTGTGGACCCGGCAACTTGGAAGTAAACTCCCAAACACTGCAGTGGATTTCAATGGAATCTTGACCATCCGCAATGTTCGCCCCGAGGACGCGGGTGTCTACGTCTGCACAGGCTCCAACATGTTCGCCATGGACGAGGGGACTGCTGTCTTACATGTACCAGGTTCGTGAACTGCACCATTGAGTACTCATCATCCTCTCCTCCCATGGTGCATGGCATTCCACCAGCTGCCTCCCTGTGCCCTTTGACCTGCAAACAGCGCTGTGCTTTGCCCTGACATCTCCCTGCTTTACTCTTTCACCTTTTGCTCCCCCTTTGCTGTGGCTGATCCCTTGCTCACCTCTTTAAATTTTTCAAATGCAGCCTTGCGATACAGACTTTTCTGATTTTTGGGTATGCTTTTTTGTCTTATTGCCCTCTTTAGTACAATTTGGCCCTGTTAAATAGAGAATGACCCCCATTTCAATATTGATGGTGGTTGAATTTGATTTTGGTAAATAATAGGAGCTTTCTTGGGGAAGGTTGAAGAGTTTCTTTTAGCTTATTAAGCCTTATTATCGTTCACGCCATTTAATTTTCCTTAGCCCTGCATTAGTGGCATTAGTTAAGCACCGCATGGCTGACAGTCCCCAGGGAAAATCCTTGATCTGTATTTTCTGGCTGGTGTTGGCCAGAAGCAAATTCTTGATCGTGGCCTTTCCCCAAGGGGATATCTATCTCCGAAAGGTTTCAGTAAAGTCTGTCTTAACACTCTGCCAGAGCTGCAAACTCGAGGGGGGATAAGAAGAGGCGCACCTGGAGGCCCTGAGCTGACTTGTTTTTCTATAATGTTCTCACCTGGAGGACTTCTGCTAACCATGTCGAGGTAACCCCTGCAGGTAATCTGTAAAAGTGCTTAGCTACAGCCGTTCACGTATCAACAAGGCATCTAGAGGTCATAAATTCAGCACGGCAGGCGTTAGTGCAGTTAGCAGTGGGACCTCTTTTAAAACAAGAGTTATGCTAAACTGGAACTAAGGCTGTTAGTTGGAATTAAAAAAACGGTGTTGGCCCTGACTGGGGAGCAGGCTGGTGGAGCCGAATGGCCTACTGTGTGCAGTAATTGTTTTGCAGTCTGTCTAGAATTGAACATTGGCATAAAGTGGCCTGTGATGTTCCCCCGAACATGGATACGGCTAGCCCATAAATGTTCTCCTTCTTGCAACCAGAAGCCAGAGCTTGTGAAGAGAGAGAAGCTTGCAGTTAGCGATTCCTATGCCCCCTTTGAAATGTGAAAGCTAAAATCGAGGTAGTTTTAATACTTACACTTTTTAATTAAATCTACTTCCTTTATTTACACAACAGCTGTTTGCACTGCACATCGTAACTTGTAGATAATTTGCATACTGTATATTTTATGTATTTACCGCTTGCTGTAGGGGTCGTGTAATAAACACAAGGAAGAGTTAAACATATTATCCTGTAAATCTGAACATTTGAAAACCATTCGGTTTACAAAACCCTGCACCTCCAGTTATATTGGATCCAGGTGGCAGACTCCTGTTGTAGGAAATTTGATATTTTTGCTGAGCGGAAGACATAGTCGGGATACTGTGACGTGAAAGTGTTGTCTACCTCTGGTGGCAGGGGTTGTGAGGAGTTGAGCGGTAGATCTCAGAGTCTTCATGGTCAAAATGTCAGAAAACATACATGGTGCTCCTTGCATCTAATGTTGGATCACATTGTCTTCCCTGTCCTTAATGACTTTAGCAGTGTCTGGCATCTCTCGTATCATCTTACAGCACAGAAGTGAGACCATTTGGCCCATCCTCCTTGAAACATTTTCTTTCCAACTCCCCCCTCGCCCCGCCCTCCTCTGCATTATTTTGAAGTCCAGATGATTACATTATAAAATAAATGCAGGTTGCCTCAGTCCCCTCTCTTACCCTCCTCAGTGTTTCTGTTGGTGTTGGTCCTGGTCTTGGTCTTGGTCTTGGTCTTGGTCTTGGTGTTCCTTTCCATCGGTGTGAGGTTTATTTCTGCTGACGCTCTGTTCAGACACCAGGGTAGCCGTGGGTGATGAGGTGACTAGTCATGTTCTGGTGGTGCAGCAAGCGAGCCTTTTGGACATTCGCAAATCAACATCCAACCCCCTTCCCCCTCCCAAGAGAGCCTACCATCTTTATGACCCAGCGTGGACATTGTTCATAACTCCTCGGAAAGTTGTCCATGTCACAAACAGGTTTTTCCAAATGGTCCTTTTAGAGAAAGAACACTGGGCTGCATATCGAAAAGAGCTATTCAGCAGACACTGAAATGGCTAATTGAAATTGACAATTCCATGTTCGGAAGCAGTAACGAGAGTTGTTTTTATTTCCACTGGCATTAGAACCACTTGTAAAATGTCAATGAGAACCAGCATGTTGAAGTCAACCCCATTGACAGTATATATTTAACAGTATCTGAGTAATGTACACAGAAAGAAGCTGGTAAATTTTTAAGTATACACTATCGGAGGTACGCTGATCCTTTTTAAAATGATAAAAGATCGATGTCACCAAATTGTATTGATACATAAACATTTACAAATCTTACAGTACTAAGGTTAGGCTTTCTCTGTCTCTCCATTGCTCCAGTAACCCTGGCAACTGAAGGCCATGTAATTCCCATTTTATTTCCCTTTTTCTTCTTGTCTCTCCGTTTTCCCCTGGGCGTCGTATATACTATTGATGGGGTTGGCTCATACACATTTCAAAGCCGTGTTAACTGTGTGAATAACCAGGGAAATGTGGCTTCCCATTCGGGTTTCAGTGACGTTCCCGTATTCCAAAGGTGCTTGTTTCTGACTTATTTTGTTTGGTACTGTAAAGTTGTAGAATTTTTTTTTCCCCTCCTGATCCTGTGTATTTTTATGAAAACTTTAACTTGTGTGTAATTATCTGTTTTATTTAACTGTGAGTTCTGTCACTGATGGCCTGTTTAGCTGTACTGAATGAACTGTGTAACCCTTTTGTTTTTGGAACTGGTTGGATTTTGCCGCTGTTTATATCTCATAGGGCTCAAACAAAGTTAGACGGCTGCTCTAAATTTAAACCACCCCATCGATTTAAACGGCTCTGCCAGAGAAGTGGCGGGCAGCAGGGTTGCAATGGGTGCTGTTTCACGGGAATCGAATTGTGTTTGCTGGGGAGTGCACAGTTGGCAGCGAGTGAATCGAGCAAGTTAGCAGAAGGACAGACCCCGTTTCGGGATCAGCGGATCAGGACATTGTATGGTTAGCAAATTTACCTGGAAATGAAGTCACTCGGGCAAGCGTGGCAGTCGCTTTACACACAGCAAGATCCCACCCGCAGCCATGGCCAGTCTGTCTGTGTTTGGTGGGTCGTTAAGTGAGGGGAGTTCAACCGAGAAACCACTCGCACGCTTTGAAGTGGTGGCGGCGGTGGCTGTATATTTGAATCACTGGGATGGACGTGACATTCTCCGTTTTAACAAAATTCAACAGACCGTCAGTACTGTACTCAGCTTAGAAATTCTGCTCAATTTCTCACTGGTCCAAAGATGTGCGGGTTAGGTTGATTGGTCATGCGAAATTGCCCCTTCGTGTCCTGAGATGTGTAGGTTAGAGGGATTAGTGGGTAAATGTGTAGGGATATGGGGGTAGGGCCTGGGTGGGATTGTGGTCGGTGCAGACTCGATGGGCCGAAGGGCCTCCTTCTGTACTGTAGGGTTTCTGTGATTTCTATTTCTATGAATGTTAATCCACAACCTTTGGTGGCGCAGTGGTTAGCACTGCTGCCTCACAGCGCCAGGGACCCGGGTTCAAATCTGGCCTTGGGGTGTCTGGTTTGTGTGGAGTTTGCACCTTCTCCCCATGGGTTTCCTCCGGGTGCTCTGGTTTCCTCCCACAATCCAAAGATGTGCAGGTTAGATGGGTTGGCCATGGTAAATTGTCCCTTAGTGTCCCAAGATGTGTAGGTTAGGGAGATCAGTAGGGTAAATAGGTGCGGTTATGGAGATGGGACTTGGGTAAGATGCTCTTTCAAAGAGTTGGTGCAGTCTCAATGAGCCAAATGGCCGCCTCCTGCCCCGTAGGGATGCTGTGTTTCCCATTTGCCAATCAAGTTGAACAAGTTCCTTCAGTTAATCAGGATAGTTCATGGAAAAGGGGCTGTCATGAAAGAATAGTGTTAAATCAGTAACAAATAATTTATAGGACACCAGAGGTAATGTTCTAAGCTAAGGTTCCCAGAGGGATTTTTCTCAAAGTCTCACTATGAAATTTATTATCTTAGCATATATTTCCAGCAATGTATCCACACACTTTTTCCATCCTTCAAACATAGACAGACTCTGTGATGTTGAAATACAAGCACACCTATCACAATGATAAATCTACTCAAACTTGAAGGACAGCTTTTATGACTGCACTATATTAACCCAGTATTAAATTAATAACAGCTTTCTCTCTACAAGTCTGGTTGTGCAGGGGAAACTCTTGAGGGTTTTATATTGAGGAAGAAAAACACTTCACAATAATGAAGGAAGGAAGCCGGATGGGAATGAGAGGGCCAAGCTGTGGTCAGAGGAAAAGAGTTCAGAGGGGGTTTTTGGAAGCTTTGAGGCAAAGGGGTTTTGGGAAAGAGGTTCCAGCCAAAGAGATATTATGGCTGAATAAGCTGCCAACTACACCTCAAATAGAACCAGAAAATTTATCATCAAATCCCTACAGTGCAGAAGGAGGCCATTTAGCCCATCAGACCTGCACCAACAACAATCCCACCTATCCCCATAACCCCACGTATTTATCCTGCTAACCCCAGGACACTAAAGGGCAATTTTAGCATGGCCAATCAACCCAATCTGCTCATCTTTGGACTGTGGGAAGAAACCGGAGCACTGGAGGAAACCCAGGAGAATTTGCAAACTCCACACAGATAGTCACCCGAAGCCAGAATTGAACCCGATCCCTGACACTGTGAGGGATGCTATGCCACCCAACATATTTAATTTTTTTTGTACTGTCTCTGCCATCCAGTTCAATTCCCCTATCTTCCCGCACTTCATTGACTGTGAAACAGAATCACAGAATAGTCCACTGCAGAAAAGGTCTTTTGGCCCATTGAGTCTGCACCGACGCGTTTAAGGCCACCTGCCCACCTAATCCTACTTGTCAATATTGCCTTGCCCATAGCCTTGAATGTTATGGCGCGCCAAGTACTCATCCAGATACTTTTTAAAGGATGTGAGGCATCCCGCCTCCAACACCCTCCCAGGCAGCGCATTCCGGACCGTTACCACTCTCTGGGTAAAAAAAAGTTTTTCCTCAAATCCTTCCTAAGTTTCCCACCCCTCACTTACAACTTGTGTTGCCTCGTAACTGATCCTTCAGCTAAAGGGAACAGATGCTCCCTATCCATCTTGAACACCTCAGTCAGGTTGCCCCTCAGTCTTCTCTGGTCCAGAAAAACCCGAGCCTACCCAACCTCTCTTTGTAACTTAAATGTTCCATCCCAGCCAGCATCCTGGTGAATCTCTTCTGCACCCCTTCCCGCGAGTTCATATCCTTCCTATTATATGGCGACCAGAACTGCACACACTATTCCAGCTACAGCCTCACTAAAGTTCTGTACAAGTCCAACACGACTTTTGTTTTTGTAACCTGTGCCTCAATTGATAAAGGCAAGTATCCTCTATGCCTTTTTCACCACCCCACTAACACCTTTCTGCTTTCCGCGATCTATGGACAAACACACCAAGGTCCCTTTGTTCCACAGAACTTCCTAGAGTCATGCTGTTCATTGAATACTTCCTTGTCAAAATTACTACTTCCAAAGTGTATCACCTCACACTTTTCAGGGTTAAATTCTGTCTTCCACTTCTCTGTCCATTTGGCCCTTCTGGCTATATCTTCTTGTAGTCTTGGGCAGCACGGTAGCACAGTGGTTAGCATTGCTGCTTCACAGCTCCAGGGTCCAATTCCTGGCTCGGGTCACTGTCTGTGTGGAGTTTGCACATTCTCCTCGTATTTGCGTGGGTTTCCTCCGGGTACTCCGGTGTCCTCCCACAGTCCAAAGATGTGCGGGTTAGGTTAATTGGTCATGCTAAGAAATTGCCCCTTAGTGTCCAGGGATGCGAAGGTTAGAGGGATTAGTGGGTATAATATGTAGGGATATGGGGGTAGGGCCTGGATAGGATTGTGTGCGGTGCAGTCTTGATGGGCCAAAGGGCCTCTTTCTGCATTGTAGGGTCCTATGATTCTAGTTCAAAGCACTCAGCCTCATTGTTAATCACCCCCCCCCCCCAATTTTTGTGTCATTCACAAATTTACTAATCCTAATCCACACATAGTCACCTATATCATTTATATAAATGATGAATAATTGGGAACTCCTGTGATATGCCATTGGGTACTGGCTCCCAGTCACTAGAACAATCTGCTGCCATCACCCTCTGTCTCCTACAACTGAATAAAAACAAAAGGCAAATTACTGCAGATGCTGGAATCTGAAACCAAAAGAGAAAATGCTGGGAAATCTCAGCAGGTCTGGCAGCACCTGTAAGGAGAGAAACATGGCCACGGAAACAAGTGGAAGAGGCTGTTAGTGGCAGTCCATAGAAAGAATAAAGGGTGTGAACAGCCAAATGGCAGAGAAACTGAAATCAGAGGGTGTACTGTGACAGAGGAAGATGTGTGGTGGGGGGTGGTGGCAGAGAGATAAGATTTAGAAAAAGGGGGGAAAGGTGAAACAAAGGGGGAGAAAAGGTAAGGAAAGTAGAGGGAAAGAGTGGGGGGGGGGGGGGGGGAAGAAAAATAAACCAGTTTTGAATTCACTTTCTCAAATTACCCTGTATCCCAAATGCATTTACCTTCTTTATAAGCGTGCCTTGTGAGACCTTGTCAAAGGCTTTGCTGAAATCCATATAAACTACATCCACTACGCTACCCTCATCTGGTCGCCTCCTCAAAAAATTGAACCAGATTTGTTATGCATGACCTCCCTTCCTTTACCTTTCTATTTTGCAATTTATTTTAATTTAGTAATTTGCCACTTAATCTTCTTTCTTGGCCTTCCTGCTCCTACCATCTGTTCTGGAGGAGCTGTTATTAGAAGGGGCTTCCAATGGCTGGAAGACATGTTTTGCAGAGTCTCTGGGTGTGAATAATGACATGATGAGACCTCTCAATTCCCATCTTCTGGCCCTTTGTTGTCACAGTAAGAAATCTGACTACACCAGGTTTAAGTCCAACCAATTTATTTGACAGTAAACTCACAAGCTTTCGGGGTTTCTCCCTTCGTCAGGTGAATGGAGAGAATGGAACTCTCCATTCACCTGAGAAGGGAGAAACCCCGAAAGCTTGTGAGTTTACTGTCAAATAAATTGGTTGGACTTAAACCTGGTGTTGTCAGATTTCTTACTGTGTTTACCCCAGTCCAACGCCGGCATCTCCACATCTTTATTGTCGAACCAGTGACGGATAAATTGTCCCATAAGTGGGAGGGTCATGGGGAAGAAGTGGAACTAATTGGGTAGCTCTTTGAACACAAGAACATAAGAAATAGGAGCAGGAGTAGGCCATCTAGCCCTTCGAGCCTGCCCCGCCATTCAATAAGATCATGGCTGATCTGAAGTGGATCAGTTCCACTTTCCTGCTTTCTCCCCATAACCCTTAATTCCCTTGTCTATGGCTACAAATGGTTATTTCCTTCATTGTGTAATTTTATATCCATGGATATTGTTTTATGCCCCTGTTGTTGACACTGCCGTTCCCACACAATAATTTATGCAGAGGCAACCTTCGTCATAAGTGGATTGAATCCTACCATAAACGGTACAAAATTAACAATTTGCATTTGCCGCAGTCGCGAGGATTTCCGAGCAAACTCTGAATGAGCTTGTTATTTGCAAGGACCAAACTAACCAAACAAAAAACATGACTAGATTGATCAGGATTTGTTCTCTCGCCACATAACCAAAGCCAGTAAACACGACCGTAACCAGTTCAGAAAGGGATTGTACTCAAATTTTGCCCACTAGAGTTACTGGCATTAAATAAAGGCAGGCCAGGTATTTAGGTAAGATTAGCTGAGGACTCAACTTTCACTTGCTGTGCACTGTAAAACCCATTTTTATAAGGAGCAGGGATGGTCCCGCAATGCATTATTCAGTCAGCTGTTTGTTTGAGCCCTTGAACAGAGCAACACTGAGCTACAAATATATCAAACTGGTGTCTGCACTTGAGATGAATGATGAGTTGGCCTGCTTTCTGTACAGAGACTAGCAGTGAAGATTTTTGCTTTCAAAATGCGTGTGGAGGCCAGGTTAACATTGGTTCCACTTTTTCTAGTCCAGAAGAATGCTTACACAACTGCCAGCCTTTGTTGTTTAGTTACTTAGGGAGATTAATGAGAAAAAGCATGGGATAATGTTTTCCCATTTCAAATTCTGAAAGGGGAGGCGATGGCCTAATGGTATTGTTCCTGGATTATTAATCCAGAAGCTCAGCTAATGCTCTGGGGACTTGGGTTCCAATCTGGATGGTGAAATTTGAATTCAATAAAAAAAATCTGGAATTAAGAATCTACTGATTCCATTAAAACCATTGTCGATTGTCGGAGAAAACCATCTGGTTCATTACTGCCCTTTAGGGAAGGAAATCTTCTGTCTTTATGTACTCTGGTTTACATGTGACTCCAGGCATAGAGCAATGTGGGGTTGACGTTCAGTTATCCTCTGGAATTGCCAAGGAAGCCACGCAGTTGTTCAAGAAGGCATCTCGCCACCAGCTTCTCGAGGGCAACTGGGAATGGGCAATAAATGCTGGCGAGCCAGTGATATCCATGTCCCGCGAATGAATAAAATCGATTTGTTGGTTCTGCACAGGGTCAGAATCTACCCTGCACTGATTGAGTAAAAGGCAATTGTTGCTAATGGGGAAAAAGATTCAGTGCACTGCCGTGGTTTTAATTCCTTTTAGATAGGAGTCCAGCATACCAAGGAACCAGAGCTGGCAGTCACTTGTTGCTGGACAGCAAGGAGAGCGAAGCTGACTAGTAAGAATCATAGAATCCCTACGGTGCCAAAGAGGCCACTCAGCCCATCGAGTCTGCACCAGAAGGGGGGGGTGGCAATTTCGTAATGAAGTGTCTTTTTTTCAGATTGTTGCTGAGGTCCTGCAGTAGAACTCTGCCCTGTTCCCAGTTCAGTCTTCATTTCACTCGAGAGCGGCTGAATGCTGGTCCCGATATGTTTCGCTCAATGGCGGCGAGGCACAGTGAGCGCGCCTGCTGTTTTTAAACCCATTTCATCGGCGGGGGGAAAACATGAAGGAGGCAGAAGGCTTGGCAGGATTGATGAGGAGAAGTTGACTGTGGTACTAATGACCAGGTTGTACAGCGGTGAGATCAGAACACTTGCCTCGCAGCTCAGATCATCAGGTCGAGCCCCAAGCTCAGCAATGGCAGCTGAGCTTTTTAGTCCAGGGTGTGAAACTGCTGTGAATTTCCAGCTGGTGATTTTAAATGGCAACGTGGTGGCCTTTTTTTGTTTAATACGCAATAGACCCTTCAGTGGAATCATAAAATATATTTACCAGTATCGTCAGTTTAATCCAACTGCATTGTAAAATTGGTTCAAAATCAGACAAATGCTACTAAACCTGAGATGGCTGGAACACTGGTAAATGGCATTGGCCATGTTTGACTAGATCAGATCATTGGGAGTGATTTTGCAATATTTATCTCCGGGCAGGTATTCTGGCCATGCTTCTTGTTACGAGTACAGCTTTGATGAAGAAGAAACATTGGCAGAGGGTCGTGTTATAAACCCCGACTCCATTCTCCCAACTAATATTAGGATTCAAGAGGCAGTCCATCATGTGTTGAAAACTGGTGGGGAACCTCAGAGAATAAAAGATTGAAATGGTCACCTCTCATAGTCGGCATCCAGCGATGAAAAACATTGGCCTAATAAATTGGGTTTATTAATAAATTGAGAATGTGTAGGTACCTGGGCAAATTTACCTTACGACAGAGTGGTCCAACCATTGCCCATCAACAGTACGAAGGGTCATGTGTGTGTGGATAGGTTAATGTTGCACTGTTATTCTCTGCACAGAAAGCAGGTATTCTTTCCAAAGGCTGAATGTACACTTCTTATCGGTCAGACTGGCAGTGAGAAGTGTCACAAAACAAGAATGGGTTTCTGCTGCTGTCAGGTTTTACCATTGAAAGAGCCATGTACAGAATCCCAAACTTGAACCTCGGCTGCTGAGCTGTGGCGGGGAGGGACTTCTATGATGAGAGCGTTCAGGAGATGTGTTTCGCGGAGCAGTTCCTGTAGCAATAGCAAAGGTAGCCGTGGACGGTTTGGGTCCTTCATGGCTTCACATGCAACTTTGGCACAATGGCAGGATCGTGGGGAAATTAGATGTTTTTGATCGTGTTATTGAAACAGTTTGTCTACAGTTTTTGCTCTTGCTAAGTGGCTCGCTCTGTGAGCCGTTTAAATCCCTTTTCCATTATGTTCACTAAGTTCCTGATAAGATGGTGCTTTTTTATTACAGCTGTTACTGGTGCTTAATTGATACAATGTGAAATACTTATCCACAATTACCTCCCTTCCTCCTGCCACCATTATCCATGGTGAACCAATTCAAAGATAAAAGCCGTGTAAATCTGTTTTATTGTATTTTGTACAGAAGTAAAGCTTTTGCATATACTAACATGCATGTGTGTGCCTAGCCTTTTTTATATGTAATCAAGTGCCTTCAAACCTTGCTATTTACGCATCATTGCTTTTTACTTTTTTTTGCATACATTCATTCAATCACTCATCTCTGTTGATTAGCATCTCATTTTAAGGACTGCATTTTGATATAAAGGTTTCAATGTTTTCCTTTCGATAGTTCATTTTCTTGTCTGAAATTGGGCTTGCACAGACCATCGGGAGTATGGTGCTCTCAATTTCAAGACCGCAGAGGCAACATTAAAAGAGATCCGATTGATAATTCGACAAATTAACCTGGGGTTGGGCGGTGTGATGGTCTGCTCATTCACAAAACTCAGTGCAGACATTGATCCACAAGAATGATCATCCAGGTGGAAGTTCAGGGTGGGACGGGGAGCACTTGGCAAAGGAGAGTCTACAAGAACAGCGTTCTTTTATGTGTCATCAATTTGTCAATCTCTCAACACCCTTAACATTTAAATTTCAGGTGAGGAGCAGCCATACCAATCAAACCTTGCTCCTTTGAGATCTTGGTGCCGCACAGAGGCACATTTGCCATGTTTTACGCAGTTGTTCCTTGTTTTGTATTTCTGCTCGGTCCTTGTCCTGAGCTACATTCTGGTGGTAGCCAGCACAAGCAAGTAGTATTTGTTTGACTTGATTCTCCTCTGTTAAGTCATGTTATATATTATAGCAATTTAATTGAATTTTATTTCATCAGAGCTTACATAGAACTGCATAGTATTTACCAGATGGAAGCAGGCCATTCGGCCCAACTGTCCCATGTTGGTGTTTACGTTCCATGTGATTATAAGAGTTCTTAACAAAACATTTGCTTTGACTGTTGCTCTTTGAAATTGCTCAACGCAAACTGGAGGAACAGCATCTCATCTTCCAGCTGGGCATTTTACAGCTCAACATCGAACTCAACAACTTCAGATGATTTGCTGTACCCCACCTCGACCTCTTTTTTTTAAATTCTATTTTATTTAACTTTTTTACTGTTCCCTGCCTTTTATTTCTTTATTGTCTTTCTTCATTTTTCTTCCCACTCTACTCACCTACTTCACGTGCCTTCACTTACCTTTTCTCCCCCTTTGCTTCTCCTTTTCTAATGTATTCTCTCTGTGGACAGCTATTAACTGGTTTCTCTGGCTATGACTCATCTTTCATTCCCTCACCCTGCAGTATAAATATCTCCCACTTTCTCTGCCTTTTAGCTTTGACAAAGGGTTATCTGGACTCGAAACGTCAGCTCTTTTCCCTCCTCACAGATGCTGCCCAGACCTGCTGAGATTTTCCAGCATTTTGTCTTTTGGTTTAAAATATTTGCTTTGCTGTGCAGTTACTTTGACATTGATTTCCAGGTTCGGGATAACGTTTGGTTGGCAATATATTGCACTAATGATTCCAACTGAACCCTTGTTAGTTTATTACAATCAGATTCAAAATTTTTACTGCAATTTCATTCTTTCTTATTGAATATTACCACCAACCAGCGAGAATGTTCTATCCCAGTTAATGTGTTGAATGATATGAATTGATAATATGGGAACAATTATGGTACTTGTTATGTGAACTTGTCCTGTCTCCTTAAGCTTAATTATTCCTTTTTATGACCAAAGTCTTAATTCCTCTATATGCTTGGTACAAATGGTATTTGAATTATACACCACGTACTTATAAGACCTTTACTGTTGGAAAACTGTTTGTCTTATGGTTAAGTGGGCAGCGAGAAAATAGCCTGTGGATAAAATAGTGCTGCATGCAGAGTGCATTCTTTCCCATCATGTTTCAGATGCCTCATGGAAGAGTAGACAAATTGGAACAAATTTCCTTTCCAACTGGTTGATACGTGCGTGGATTTCCTCCAACAATCCTGACAAGGAGGCCGATGATTTCAAAGTCAGATCACCATTTTAAGTTCTGACTCACAGTTTCAAAAGGGAAACAGCCTTATAAAATGCTACAGATTCAAGTTGACATGCAGATTCCAATTTCAAGGCTTCCTAACCGTACAACAGTTAAGCTCTGAATGACCTTTAAGCTCACTTCACAATTAGATAATGAAGGGATACAGTTCTACCAAAGGATAATGTTCTTGTCAATACTGAACAGCATATCATCTAACTTGCAAAGAGCAACATTGTGGGAGACCCACTAGTTACGTCATAGAATTAACTTCTCCCTTTCATACTCTTGATCAGATCTTATTGTGACAACTTTAAAATGGTGGCAGAAATCTAAGAGTGTCTTTACAGGAAGGATTTGGCAGCACAGCACAAGGTTTTCCATTGCACTAAAATTGAGAGTGCAGAAAGAGTTAGTTTGTCGATTTAAATCCAGATCAAAACTGGACCTGGAAAATTAAACCCTGATTATCTGTGGGTTTTAAAACTGATATGCAAATCTCTAGTCACATTGTAAACAAGGTCATCAAATTTCTTTCCCATTGTGGCCCCTCTTATGATGCGAGAACCCCACAGTCCTTGAAACTCAGCTTCCTAAAGAAACCCAACATCAGGTTGGGATTGACCACTCTACATTGATTCTTCAAATGTTTACCATCCCTGTACGACACACAGGTTAACTAATCCTGAAGAAGTTGATACTTAGAGTCACCTGGTGGTACAAACTTGAATATTGTTGAAAGATGTGTTGCTGAAGCTTTTCTTCTTGCACTCATCAGAACAGATACAAGAATGCCAAATTTCAAGCAATCGCGACAGTTTGTATATAACAATTTCCTCCTCCTTTGAATTTCCTAGAACCTTTAGTTTCCCGTTATTTTCTCCATGGCAACACCTTGACCAATCAGAGTTGATTTCCCAGCCGGTCAGCACTCTTGTATAAATTGTTGTGATCATTTGAAATTTGGCATTCTTGTGATTGTCCTGATAAGTGATAGGTGAAAAGCTTCAGCAACATATCTTTATTTTAGGCAATATTCAAGTTGGTGTTTATGTAGTATACTGCAAAATGGCAAGTGTCCCTGATCAAATATAAAACAAATGCAAATCGCACTACAATCAAGAATTGATTGATCCTATCCCTGTTTTGTGTTTTTACTCTGGAGTGCAGTAAAGTTAGACCTGGGATCTCTATTATTTAAACAGGTCTTATTCTAAAGAAAAAATGTTAGCTTTTTGAATGGACCTATCATATATTAAGCTGATGTTTCTCTTCACCCTAACTGTAAATGCAACACTGTTATGCACTCTCCCTTTTCCTTCTCCCCATGTACTCTATGAACCATATGCTTTGTCTGTCACAGACAAAAGAAACAATACTTTTCACTGTATCCCAGTACACATGACAATAAATCAAATCAACTTATACTGATGAGCTAATAAAGCCTTATATCAAACAAACACTTAATTCCAGTATCCTATTCCTTATACCAATAAGCATTGGAATCCATAGTCCCACATCAAAGACTCTATAGCAATGTAGCTGTCAATAATTCTCTGATATGAAAAGCACCCTGCTGTGATAATGAATGGTTGCGAAATGAATCGGGCAGCACTAATCTAATAATTTCTAAAAATTCTTTCGTGGAATGTGGGCATCACTGACAAGGCCAGAATTTGTTGCACATCTGTAATTGCCCCTGAACTGAGTGGCTTTGGATCTGGAGGCCAGACCAGGTAAGGACAGCAGATTTCCTTCCTGAAAGGGCATTAGTGAATCAGATGGGTTCTTAGAGCAATCGATGATGGTTTCATGGTCACCTTTACTGAGACTAGCTTTATATTCCAGATTTATTAATTGAATTTAAATTCCATCTGCTGCTGTGATAGGAATTGAACCCATGTCCCCAGAACATTAATCTGAATCTGTGGCGTACAACTATAATAGCAACATTATCACTTCCACCGTACCCCCATAATAGAAGTCCCCTGGCTTATGCTAGCAGATAGAATGAAAAGTCTCCACACTTTTTTTCAAAGATTTAAAGGGCTGAACTTCTAAAAGTCTCGTCAGATTGACAGCTCTCTTTGCCAAGTCTGTTGACCATTCAGATGAGTTTGTGCACCTTTTACCCATACTTGTGCCTACATTTAACAATTTCAAAGGACATCTGACCTACTGTAAAGGTGTTCCAGGACCAGATTCAAAGGCAATGCCTAACGTCTCCAGAGACGTACCTTGGCTATTGAAACGAATCCTTCAAGTTCAGACCTGCTCTTACCTGGTCTAACCTACACACTTTGGCTTTCACACACCTGACGTACCAAAATCCCCCCTCAATGGAGGCAACTGATCATTGAATTGACCAACTGCGCACGTAAGGAATGTACCTCACTGCCAAAGCTGCCCCCATAAAAACAGGAAATGCCTCTCCTTCATGGAGAAAATCTAGGCCCTGGAGCAATGTTGGCCAATTTCAAGGAACACTAGTAAAATTGGCTTTTAAGCTGGTTCATCCTACAGCTTGAGAGAATATAAATGAACGTCATCAATTCATGACCCTTCCTGCTCACCACTTCACAGGCACAGAATGCCACAGTGGACACCATGAGCAGTGTGGAGTGAAGGACGGGAAGAGTGCACACAAGTTGGGTGGATTGCCATACGATTCATGTCTGGCTGGTCAATGTCCTGCCAACATTTGGATCAAAGTATTTGCAAAGGGTTTTTTTTTGCATATGTTTCTCCTCAGTATCATGAAAAACATCCACTTAAAAATCTGCAAGATAGCCAGTAATTAATGTATGTTCACCTGATCCTGAATATGTGACAATATTAATCTTAAGTATTGCTGAAAAAAAGACTTTATCGAAGTTTTTCCTGTTGCAGATAGCAGGACAATCGCAAGAGTACCATAGGCAAGGGGAAACAACAACTTCATAATATGAGAATAAAGTGCTGATTAGTTGACAAGAGGACTGTAGTAGAAGTGTTGCCATGGAGAATGCACCAGTTGATGGTGATTGATACTTAACTGCCAAGCATTGTTTGAAAATTGAAACTAGACACCTTGACTCTCATGTTTGCATGGATGCCAGATATATTAATACACAGGACCCTGTTCTTTGCAGACAGAAAGTACAGGAATACACATTGCACCAGTTTCAGCTAAACGGAATAAGTATCAGCCATTTGCTGGTTCATTCCTCAGGGCAATGTCCTGATCAATCAACATTTTGCCAGGTGACCAAAAGTCAAATGTAACCATCCATATAGTTGGAGATTTCAACAGTCAAGTTTCCTTTTTACTGCAGTTATACAATTCATGGCTGCTGTTAATGCTCTGGGATGGCTCAACAGATGGAAGAAGTTCAAGAGGGATGGGGTGGACAGAATAAATAGTGAGCTGGAAATTCTTATCTTGTGGTCTAATGTTCTTATTGAGAGCAGAGGAAATTTTTGAAATAGTTTTGAATGACGAGAATGTCAAATTTAATAGAGGAATCAATTTCTTTTTTTTTTGTTTTGTACGTTTCCCCTCAATGGTTTTAAAGAAAGAATAAAGTCATTAAGGTGACCCCTCTATTCTGCCCACAGATGCAAACTGACCTGCTGTGTGTGTTTTTTTTTATATAGCATTCTCAGTTTTAGGGTGGAATTTTACAGCCCCTCCCACTGGCGGGATTTTCCAGACCAGTCGAAATTGGTGGCCCTTTCAGAGTGGTGCACCGCGTTTTGTAGCCGTGCTCCCACCGCGAGGGGGGAAACCATAAAATTCCACTCTTTTGTTTCAGTAGGTTAGACTGGAAGAAATGTGAGTTGCAAGTGGGATCTGTAATCTGGAGACCATGTTATGATTCAGATAGAATTTCTCTGGAGATTGGCCTCATTCTGTAAATTAAGTTGGGTGGTGAGTCAGAATTGTGCTCCGTGCGGAGAATGGCTTTTCCTAATTCAATCCTTCTGATAGAAACTAAAGAAAGAACCATATGCTTCAGGTAAAATCCACTGATCGTGTAGATTGTTCCTAGTTTTTGGTGAAGTATCGGCTTTTTCTCCCTCACGGAAATTTCATCAGAGTCCTTTTGCAATTTCTTTTGCAATGATGTTTTTTTTCCAAAAGATACCTTTTTTTTGGTTTTGGTTGTCTCTACTTCATATTCTTTGCTGTAACTGGGACCTCTTTCCCTAAGAGTTGAAGTCCAACTCTAAGCATCTTTGCATCGTAGGTTTGAACTCCCGCATGCTCCTGTGCCCTGCTGTTCACTCCCTCCAGCCTTGACCTGCTCTCTCCACCAATTTCTGCTCCTCCGCCTCCTTTGCGCTGACTTTAGCGGACGTCCTGTGCGCCTGAGCCTTCCACTCCCTCCTCTTGCGTTCCTGCATGTGGCTGGCTGCACGCTGGTATTGATGGGGGTCTTTGATTTATTCCCAACGTTGGCGATGTTCTGGAATGTACAAACTGCAGTGAGAGTATTGCACAGTGCTGCTGATACTATCAGCCTATTATTGAACCATGCTGCATGCTGAGGGTATGCCCATCTCCTTAATTAAATGTTCACATTTAATTGTAAAATTCCTGGTTAAACAAAGTTGCAAGCAGTGTACAGGCTGCCGAACTAGTTTGTCGCTATTCTTTAAATAGTCACAATTTTCTTCTAATTCCTGCGTGGTTGTGGTTGAGAGGTACAGTGGAATCCATCGTGGTGAGCTTGTATAGTAAAAGTGTTTCATATGGAGAAAAGCCTTACTCGGTGAAGTGGGGCTCCTTCATGGTAAAATCCTTACATACTATTTACTGAATAAAGTAGATGTTAAAAATATCCCATTGTTCCCATTTAAACATTGGCCATTGTATCAGTCCTCACTCCAAACTCCTTTCCGTAGCTGCCAACTTCTTCCGTCTCCCCAGTGACTGCCCGACACTGAGCCAGACCGTTCGCAAGTTTGGTGTCGCAGTTGACCTCGAGAGTGGCTTCCGATCATCTGTCCACGCGATTATAAAAACTGGCTGTCCCCCTGTGACACGCTCTGGGCTCTGTCCTCGCCACAACTCCTCTGTTTCCACACTCTTATTCTTGCCTATGTTTTCCCTTGACTTGCCTTTTCCACATTCTACCCTGCGTAAACTTGGCCAGCAGACGTTTCAATGGTCTCGTGTCCCTAGGTAAGCCCAGTTCTGTCCCACCAGTCAATCTGCGCTCACTATTCTGGCTCCTGGTTAATCAATGCCTTGATTTTAAAATTCTTGACCTTGCTTTCAAATCCATCCGTGGCCTCACTCCTTCCTTTCTCTGTTGTCTCCAAGACATCATGATTAAAGGTATTAAAAGTATCAAGATTTCTTGAAGACAGACATTACTGGAGAATTGGCTTACCTGTGTACAGTGAAATGATGTCCTGAAAAATAGGTTTCAGTACCTTGGACCCTGACTCAGTGCAGATCCCTCAATTGAATGGAATCAATATATTTTAATTCTAGATGATTACAATTTAACTGGATGGACCCATCTATTGTTCTGTGACGCCCCTCATTGGGATCCTGTTGCTAGAGTCGGGTTTAGAGCAAAGAGCAATACAGCAGAGGAACAGGCCCTTCGGCCCACCAAGCTTGCACCGATTCCCAGTCCTTATTTAGATTCACTACTCATTGCCCATATGTGGTTTTAATCACTTTCCTCGACTCCCGTTGATGTATCTGTCAAGATACACCTTGAACGTGCTGCTTCCAGCTAAGTGCATTCCAGGCTCCCACCACTCTGTGCAAAAACTTTCCCTGCAGATCTCCCCTAAACTTCCCCCTCTCACCTTGAACCTGTGCACTCTTGTAGTTTAGGGCTTTAGTCACTTGACCTGACAACACTCCGCGGCATGGTGATACAATGATTAGCACTGCTGTCTCACAGCACCACCAGGGAACGATTTGATTCCTGGCTTGGGTCACTGTCTATACGGAATCTGCACATTCTCCCTGTATCTGCATGGGTTTCCTCTGGGTGCTCCGGTTCCCTCCCGCAGTCTGAAATTCATGTTGGTTAGGTGGATTGGCCATGCTAAGTTCTCTCTCGGTATACCCAAACGGGCACCAGAGTGTGGCAACTAAGGGATTTTTTTACAGTAACTTCATTGCAGTGTTAATGTAGGCCTTCTTGTAGCATGAAGAAGCTTTAAACTTTCAATGGGATCATTGCACAGGCATGCAAGTCTGAATCAAACTGCATAGTTCTTTTTAAGTTTGGCTACAGGTCTTCCAATGTCAGGAAAAGAATGGGGTATGATTTTCCTCACTTCGTGTAATGGGTACTTACTCGCTAGATATTTAATCTGACATGTTAACTCCACAGCTACGCCACAGGTCCATTTTCAGGCATTTGAAACAGTAGCAGGATACCAACAATGTAAGTTGGCATGGTATGAAGTTAATTTTTCTGGAATTTCTTTACCCCCTCTCTCTCTCTCTCGTGCGTATCTACCTCCAATGTTCCTGTTCAAAAGTTATCAAAATGTTGGTGTACATTCTTCATGAGCCAAGCAGAATTTACAAAGGACAACCCAAGACTCTTGAACATCATTTGGTGCCACAGGCAATTCTTGTCACCCCCTCCCAAGATAAGAATATATTGTTCAAAAAGCGCCCAAGTCCCTTCAACTTCTTGTCCTTTCTCCAGAAGCCTCTCCAATTTCTTTGTGCTGCTATAACATACCTTCATCCGTTCCTCGTAGACATGTCCCTTCTCATCAGATGAGAGAGAGTCTGTGGCACCGTTTTCCCATGTGTTTGGAGGAGGTTCCATTCAAGGTGAAGAGATAAGGAAAATGAATGTGTAAAGAACCACTACAAAGATAGCAGTTCCCAAGCCCGTCATCCCTGCGTTTTCAACAGAGTGTGTACACCAACATTAGCCCTTGATCCCCGATGCAACTGAGATGTTTGACTGGGTGCGGTTAATTCTCGTGTCCCTGTAGAATGATGTTTAAAGAGTGCATGCAGACGGAGGACTGGACAATTTTCATGTGATTTACATCTGGCATGTCTCCCCGCTCCTTCCCCCCACCCCATTTTGTGCATGAACCTGACTGAATCATTTGTTTGCTTCAACATCAGACCACACGCTGGGTCAGCATGAGATGGCATTTTTATGCATACGTAATTTGTCAACCTGCTCTATTGTCAATGGATGGCCATTTTTAACATTTTTGGTTTTTTTTGGATGCGTAGCTGGTATAACTGCATTTGTCTGTGGGGAACGTCATTCTGTATCCCATGCCACTGCACACCGTTTATACACTGCACACGTGACAGCCCAGGTTAAAGCATGTTTTCAGAAGGAAGAAAACTTGTCCAGCAGTTTCTGCCCCCCCCACCGGGGGTGATTCGGCAATCCACTCCATCGACTTGCAGCGGGACTGGGCAATTGGCAGGCTGGAAAATCACATCCTTTGCCTGATTAATATTTGTAGAAACCAAAGTGAAATCAAAGCTTCATCAATAATAGAAAAAATGGGAGTGTAAACCTGTCCCTGATTGCGGGGTGGGGGTGATGAGGAACGTTGGAATGCTGGGGGATAGAAGTTACGCAACAGATATATAAAGCTTCGGTTGCACCACATCTGGGGGACTATGTTCAATTCTACATGTTACATCTCAGAAAGATTGACTCTTCTTATTCATGTGTGGAACATAGGCATCACTGGCTGGGCCAGCATTTATTGCCCCTCACTAGTTGCCCAACAGCAGTTGAGAGTCAACCATGTTGCTGTAACTCTAGAGTCACATATAGGTCAGACCAGATAAGGACGGCAGATTTCCTTCCCTAAAGGACATTGGTGAACCAGATAATTTTTCTTTCTGACAATCAACATAGTTTAATGATCATCAGTTGATTCTAAATTCCAGATACTTTTAATTAAGTTCAAGTTCCACCATGTGCCATGGTAGGTTTAAACCCGGATCCCCAGAACATTAGCTGAGTTTCTGGATTAATAGTTTAGTGATGATACCACCAGACCATCGCTTTCCCTAGGGAGTGCATTGCAGACTCACTAGAATTATACCCGGATTAAAAGCATGAAGCTAATGGAAACAAATTGTATAGGCTAGTCTTGTGTTCCCTTGAAGATAGAAGATGATGGGGTTATCTGTATGAGGCATGCAGAATCAAATGGGAAGGTTGGGGGAAGCTCATTTCTTGATGGGCAGTCACGATTAAGGGGGCAAAAACCTTAAAATTAGAATAAAGTCATTTGAGGATGATGTCAAGAAGCACCCCTTCACACAAGGGGTGGTGGGAATCCGGATCTTTCTCTCCCTAATGCTTGGGGATCAGTTGAAAATTGCAAACCTGAACTGATGGATTTACGTTATGCAAGAATCAGGGAGACATCGGGTTGAGATTCGGATCCCTAATGATGTAATTAAATGGTGGAGCAGGCTCACAAGACTGAATGATCAATCCCTGTTTGTGTGTTATTAACAATGGAAAACACATGTAATGTTTTTTGTGGTTTTGACATTAGGATATATTTCAGTTTACCCTATGCTTTTGTCAAGCAGCAAGGCTCTATTAGATGATTGAACTAAAATGCAATATCCACGATCATTTTTTTAAGTCTACTGGGTTCCACAGTTACTCCGAATCTGTGTCTGATGGAGCTCAGTGAGTCTTTTGCATGCATCTCTCCACCCATTGCTCCACTTATCACGCCGGCACTGTCGTCATCAAGCAAAGTCCCTAAAAGTGCCTCGTGTCTGGCTCCCAGGATACGCTGTAGATTAACAAAAAGTTAAGTTTGTTACAGAGTCTAAACCTATGACTTTCACTAACAGCCTGACTGTGGGAGAACTGGGTGAGAACTTGCTACCTCTGCTGAGTGAATCGAGTTAATTCATTGTGCTGCTGATGGCTGGTCCTCCCTTTTCAATGCACCCATCAGCATAAATAACAAAAACTGACTTCTCGCACGATTGCTATAAATGCATTCAAAAGCTGGCTCTAATCCCAGGCCCCTTTCGCCAGAACTCTGAATTATCTCCCCTTGCTTTACACAGCATTATTGTTCGAACCCGTCTGCTGCCAAATTGGCACAGAGTGCAAGCCCAGCTTAGTGGCTTTGTTGGGACTGTCAGTTTGCATCAGCATTGCCAAGTCAACCCCTTAGAGTGGCACAACTAGGATGTCCATGTCGTTTTTCATCCAAATGTTCTCCACCACATTGGTTCATTGCAAATGGCCAAGCTTTTATTTCGTTTTTTTGCTCAGTAACTTGATTTTTGTCAGTTAAGAAGCTTGTGAAAAAGGCAGAGGTTCTCAAAAGTTACTGAAGTTTTCAGATAACTCTGACTTATTGGCACTTTATATTTTGGTGGCACAATGGTTATCACGGCTGCCTCACAGCGCCAGGAACCCGGATTCAATTCTCTACTTGGGTCACTGTCTGTGTGGAATCTGGACATTCTCCGTATCTCTGTGTGGGTTTCCTCCGGGTGCTCCAGTTTCCTCCCACAGTCTGAAAGACGTGCTGGTCAGATGCGTTAGCCATGCTTAATTTTCCCTCAGTGTACCTGAACAGATGCAGGAGTGTGGGCGACTAGGGGATTTTCACAGTACCTTCATTGCAGTGTTAATGTAAGCCTACTTGTGACACTAATAAATGAACTTGATTTAAAAATTTCTGCCCCAACGACAAGCCTTAACAAGAAGTTGTTAATTAAAAGAAGGTTTCAAATATATTATAGAACATTGAAAATTACAGCGCAGTACAGGCCCTTTGGCCCTCGATGTTGCGCCGACCAGTGGAACCAATCTAATGACCCTCTAACCTAAACTATTCCAATGTTATCCATATGCCTATCCACTGATCATTTGAACGCCCTTAAAGTTGGCGAGTCCACAACTGCTGCAGGCGGGGCATTCCACGACCTTACTACCCTCTGAGTAAAGAACCTACCTCTGACATCCGTCCTATATTTATCACCCCTCAATTTAAAGCTATGTCCCCTCGTGTTAGCCGTTATTACAGTATCTGGATAAGTTTCAGTGACTGGAATAGAAATCCCATTTATAAAAAAATAAATCAACCAATTCCATAGAGAATTTAAACCGAAATCAGCCAAGTCCTCCAAAAGACGTGGTCAGTTCACCCGGCCGTCTTGACCTCGTTCCGAGCTATATTCTACTTTTAGGCAGCTAATCTGATTCTACCAAGTTTTGTTTAGATGATGTAGTAATGGAGGAGTAATGTTTACGGGAATGATTCATTTCATTTAGTCATGATGTGGAATTTTGCTCGTAGTAATGTCAGTTGGAAGCCTTTAATGTCTCCCTTTATTTGGGCTTAAGTAACTCGTCCAGGATTCTTTTGTCCGTTGGAACTTGTTCAAAATGTAGGAGTGAACTATTCAATTCGACTAAGACCGTTCCAGTGTATTTTCTTTAAACCTTCTCAGTTGTGCTGAATGCATAATTGCATGAGATTCAGAAACCTTTCTCCGTGGTGGAAAAGCTAGAACCTGATAGTGATAGAAATAATACAGCCAGATGTGACACAGACTTCAATATTGAATGGAAGTGGATCTTCTGTTGATAGCTAATGTAAGGCAATGACTGCCAAAAGTTGCTGGAGTGAGAAGTGATGAAGGGATCCTGGCAAAAGAAAACTTTCCACCTGGTGCTCCGGTTTCCTCCCACAGTCTGAAAGACGTGCTGGTTAAGTGCAGCGGCCATGCTAAATTATCCCTCGGTGTGCCCAAACAGCTGCTGGAGTGTGGCAACTAGGGGATTTTCACAGTTGCTTCATTGTAGTGTTAATTTAAACCTACTTGTGACATAAATAAATAAAAGTATTTGCCATGCTAGTCCCCCTGAAACTAAGGGGCAATTTAGCATGGCCAATAAACTCTAACCTGCACAGCTTTGGACTGTGAGAGGAAACACGAGCACCTGGAGGAAACCCACGCAGACACAGGGAGAACGTACAAACTTCGTACAAACAGTGACCTGAGGCAGGAATTGAACCTGGGACCCCAGAGCTGTGAGGCAGCAGTGCTAACCACTGTGCCACCCATTAGATAACCCATTTGAAATCCCTTTCCTAAATGTTAAGATAAAAATGAAACTAGAGATTGAGATTGTAGAATCCAGTATCCCTCACAAAAGTATACCTGGCTCATAAACCACCCCCCCCATCAACGATGGATACAGCATCATTACAGTGAATGAATGAGAGGATAGCGTCCTCCGTTTGTAACGACTGAGCCATGCTCAATTAGTCAGTGCAACGAGGGGGATTTCCAGATCCTACAAACCAAGCTGATTACTCAATTTATTGGAAACCTGTTAACTGGAATATTTCAATTTTAGTGCCAACTTTTAACTTCCTTGAGAGCCATTGGATGGAAACATTATCATGGTATTATTCTTGTCAGAGAATTATGCTCTCTCTTGTAACAACACCAACACTGGGCAGCTACATTTTTGCTTTTTGAGTCATAAGAGTTTTACAGTGCAGCAAAAGGCCCTTCAGCCCATGTTGTCTGCGCCAGCCATCAAGCACCTATCTCGTCAAATTCCATTTACCATCGCTTGGTCCGCAGAGTTGCAAGCTATATGCCCCCACGTTAAAGCTGGATCTGGATATTTGATGTCCTTTCCAACTCTGTTCCATATCACTTGGGAGACATTCACCGAAAACCTCTGACCTCGCCCATGGCTGGGATTCTCAGGTGCCGCTGCAGTGAATTGAGATTTGGCTGAGCTCCAAGTTCTCCATTCTCGCTGGCAGTGGGGCAAGTAGGGATGAGACCAGAGAATCTCGCTCGATGTGTTGCACTCCATTCCAAGAAACTTATAGAAACAGATGCTGGGTGATTAAGTTTTTCGAAACAGAGGGTGATGAATCTTTTGCTAAGTAAGATTATTGAGGGACGTTAAAGCAGATTGGAAGAGTTCAAGTGCAGCACAGTCAATAACTCATTGACTAATGGGACAGACTCAGAGGGCTGAATGGCCTCCTCCTGTTCCTGATGTTGCTAGATCCAAATCTCAGTGTGGGCTGGAGTGCCATTTGTACACTGCAGAAGACCCCATGCTGTCAGGTGAAGACTTGAAAGAGAAGAAAACCTTGCCTTCTCCCTGATTAATCTTTTTCTTCGAAAGGTAAAAGAGAATTAGGGCCCCGTTATTTTTCAATTTGTCAATTTACGCATAATCTGTTTCTCCAATCCACTTAATTTTAATCAAGTAAAATAAATGAATGATTTCCAATCTTTCCCTAAATAAACTCATGCAAGAAGTTTAGAAAGTGACCAGGATCCGGCAACTCACTTGGATGACCGCTTGTGGCATTCCGGTCAGGCACAGCTTCTTTGATGAGGATTTTTTTTCCCCCCAACTCGGAATCTTTCAGAGTTAGAGCGTGTTTCCGTTAACTGTTTTCCTTGAAAGAGAAAAGTAGCTTTGAGAAATGGTGGCCTCGCTGTCTAGCTGGGTGCAAAAGCGACGTGTGAAAAGTCTAAGCAACACACGGCTGGTTTAATTCAAAATGATTGAAAGCTCTTGTCAGCAGATCAGTTGAATTTATAGAAGTGAGTTGTATTGAATAATCAATAACAAACAGTTTTATTCACTGTTCTTAGTGGAGTAATCTGTGGACCCGATGCCAGATGGAACGTCTGCTGTGGAGGATTTAAGTAGTACAAAAGGACCCAAATCTTGGTTGTAGCAGTTTGATGTCTGAATTGTTGTCCAATGTGTTGGTGGTCTTGCCCGGCATATTGTTCCCACTTACTCCTTCACAGTTGTTAATGTAAATGATATCTCCCCACGTTGATTCAAACAGAATGGATGCAGATGTTGGGCTTCAGCACATCTGCAAACTGGCCACATTTACTGTCTCAATATACTTCTCAACCACTGCACTCCAGCCTGACGATGCCTCTTTCAAAACCTTGTCCTTGCTTTTTAAACGGCCTGTGGCTGAATTATTTTTATTATTTAAAACATGGCAGTCACTCGCTTCACAGATCTACTTGATTTCTCATTTCCTTGCCCTTCTCGACCGATGGAGTTTGGGAGAAGAGATTCTATGCACTTCCAAGCAAACTCGAACGGCCACGATAATCTGTATTGTTATTAAAATCGAATAAAATTATGTTTTGCCTTGTCATAGCCACAGGACCCGTAGCAACAATTGAGCCTCCCATCCTAACAGTCAGACAGGGGCAGACAGCAGAATTCCGATGCACTGCGACTGGGAATCCTCCGCCAAGATTGGAATGGTTCGGTACGTTATTACAATGGCCATTTGGTACTGTAAAGTAATACTTGGTCTATTGTTAGTCATCTATAAAACCTGAAGATGTTTCTTTTGAATAATAGATTGCATCAATATGAGGAGTTTGGCATAAATCGTGCGCCATAAAGATGATGCAAAGATTGGTCAGGGGTGGTTAACAATGAGGTGGAGTGTCTTGGGTTGCAGGAAGATATAGACGGAATGGTCAAATGGGCAGATAATTGACAGATGGGATTTAACCCTGAAAAGTGAGAGGTGATGCACTATGGAAGCAGGAATTTGACAAGAAAGCACGCAATGAATGTTAGAACTCTATGAAGTTCTATGGAACAAAGGGCCCTTGGCGTGTTTGTCTACAGATCTCTAAAAGTGAAGTGAAAGGTGAAAAAGGCGTATGGGACACTTGCCGTTATTAATCAAGGTATAGATTACAAAAGCAGGGAAGTCACGTTGGAGTTGTATAGAACTTTGGTGAGGTCACAACTAGAGTACTGTGTACAGTTCTGGTTGCCACATTATCGGAAGGATGTGATTGCACTGGAGGGGGTCACAGAGGAGATTCGCCAGGATGCTGCCTGGGATGGAACGTTTAAGTTATGAAGAGAGGTTGGATAAGCGTGGGTTGTTTTCATTGGAGCAGAGAAGATTGAGGAGTGACCTAAAAGTCTTGGATAGAGTGGATAAGGAGCAGCTGTTCCCCTTAGTTGAAGGGTCAGTCACAAGGGAACATAGGTTCAAGGTGAGGGGGATGTGAGGAAAAACATTTTTTTACCCAGAGGGTGGTGATGGACTGGAATGCGCTGCCCGGGAGGGTGGTAGACGCGGGTTGCCTCGCATCCTTTACCTGGATGAACACTTGGCACGTCATAACATTCAGGGCTATGGGCCAAGTGCTGGCAAGTAGGATTCGGTGGGAGTTCAGCTGGTTCTAATGTGTCGGTGTGGACTCAATGGGCCGAAGGGTCTCTTCTGCACTGTATGATTCCATGACAAAGTCAAGTACAATAAACTACCAATGCAAGGAAATTATGATGAATCTTTATAAAACACCAGTCTGGCCTCGACTGAAGTATTGCCTCCATTTATGGACACCACACTTTGGGCAGGATGTAGCGGCATTTGAGAGGGGATGAAGATATTTTTGAGAGTGGTTCCAACGAAAAGGGATTTCAGTTAGGAAGATACATTGGGGGGGGGGTTGTTCTCCTTTGGAGGTTGAGAGGAGGGGATGGTGGTGGTGGTCAAATTCATGAGAGGTCTGGGCAGAATAGAAATGGAGAAACTGTTCCCATTAGCAGAGTAGTTGGGAACTAAACTGGAGGTGAGTGGCTAAAGAACCAAGAGTGAAATGAGGACAATTTTTTTTTACTGAGTGTGTGATTGGGATTTGGGATACGCTGCCTGAGAGTGTGGCGGAGACGGTTTCAGTTGTGGCTTTCAAAACAGAATTGGACAAGCAACTGAAGAGAAAAAATGTACAGGGAAAATGCCAGCTGAATTGCTCATGTAGGGAGCTGGCATAGACCCAATCGTCCAAATGGCTTTCTCATGTGCTTGGAACCATTTCTAATATGCAAGGAATTAGCCACAATGTGGGAATATTGGGACTCTCAACTGAGAGACCCAAATTCAAATATTAGATTGAGGGGTGATTCTGAAATGAAGGTAAAAGATCAAGATGGAGGCCATGCTGTGTTTGAGATTCTCTCATACAATCAGACCCCTTTCCTAATACGGTTAAAAAAAAACCCCTTGGATTTAGTCTGTCTGAATGCGGTTGCTAAGAGAACCAAAATGATGACTAACATATCAAAGTGTCTGAGAAGCTGTTGCGCCTCTGAAATGTAGTTCTCAGTCCAAACCGCCAAGTTCATGAGGTAGAATTCGCAGCAGGGTCCCCCACACAGCCTTTTTTTCTAAACTAGCAGTTCCATCAGTTCAGCATTGGGAATCCTAAACAAAGAGTTCAGATTAGCCATCCAGCTTCTGTTCGGCACAAATATCTCGACATCAAATTTCCACGTGAATGTGCAGGAGAAACCTGTGATCCATGGGAATTGTTTCGGAGATTAAAAGAAAATAATTACTGAGGGCTATTCGAACACAGAACACTACAGCACCAACAGGCCCTTCGGCCCACAAGTTGCGCCGATCATATCCATACCTACCAGGCCTGTCTATAACTCTCAATCCCATTAAATCCCATGTACTCATCCAGAAGTCTCTAAAAAGACCCCAACAAATTTGCCTCTACCACCTCCGACGGCAGCCGATTCCACTCACTCACCACCCTCTGAGTGAAAAACTTACCCTATTACCCTTACCCTAAAACTTAATTATTAAAAATTTGAAGCCTGGTTCAATGTGTCGCCTTTCGAGGCAAATGAGCTCTTGCGTCGAGATTCAAAAGGTCTGCAGAAGAGGTCAGTACCAAAATCCTGCTGCTTCTGATCACAGCAGCTCAGGTGTAATTGTTTACCACTGATCGAAACACCAGTGGAATCCATTAACAACCTGGTCTGGGCAGTCAGCTCGTTGAGGTCACGCCCTTCACCTCCCAAGGCCTCCCCTCTGGTTTTGATGTAACTACCAATGGCATAATTGGGTGGCACGGTGGCACAGCGGTTAGCACTGCTGCCTCACAGCACCGGGGACCCAGGTTCGATTCCCAACTTGGGTCACTATCTGTGTCGGATCCACACGTTCTCCCCTGTTTCCTCTGGGTGCTGCAGTTTCCTCCCATAGTCCGAAGATGTGCAGGTTAGCTGGATTCACCATGCTAAATTGACCCTCAGTACCAGGGGGATTAGCAGTGCTCCCTTCACTTCAGTGAGCCATTCTGGAAAGCAGGCTCTTATTAAAGAAAAATAATCAGACACAGTAATTCAACAAACAAACGTAAAAGTTTCCAGACCAAGCCTTGACCACATCACAAATAAGCAACTGGGTAAAATCTGGGAAATGGATGTGAAATGTCAGGATTACAAACCAATCACACATCAGCTATTCAAGCCTCCCTAATGCTGTCTGAAACTGATCGTGCATTTTGGAAATTTGGAGGGAAGATTTTGATAATTCCTGAACTAACCAGGAAAGTGAATCAGCAACCAACTGTTCATATCCTTTCCCTTTGACTTGGGAAAATATCGGGTTATGGGACTAGGACCTGGGTGGGATTATGGTTGGTACAGACCCAATGGGCCGAATGGCCTCCTGTACTGTAGGGACTCTATGATTCTATAATGAGGTTTCTTTCATTACTGTTCAAGCACCTCAGACCAGTGGCTTCACATCAAACAATCAAGGGTAAGCTCGAGAGCACAAAATAAATTGTTCTGAACTCCCCACTCCATGTGTACTGCCACCTCCTGTTTCACCTGTTTGGAAATCCATGAAGAAATTCGAATGGTGATGGGAATGTGTTGTCTGTACACCTGTCTCAGGTTGGTTTTTGTACCAATCAACTAGCAGACATGAGTTATACTAATGACCACACTCGATTTAATAATGAAAGTGCCCCATGCTTGAATGCATGTCTAATGACCAGTTTTCCAGATAAATAATCCTTAATTTGAGGAATAAATTTCTGTTTCTTTCATTAAAACATTCAAGCCCCAAGTTTGCCAATCCCAGGAGATCCAAGACACCCTCTGGGCAGCTGCTAAAATTTGACTGATCTGGAGCCATTTTGATGGAAGCCTGAATCGAAACAAGGTTTATCTGCTAGCAGTGACCTTTAACCTTGACGGTGTTTGGCGTCAGGTTTCCAACTTGCCACCTAACTTCCTGTGAAGACCTGAAGGCCCTTAAGAGAGGTTAAGTGAGTGGGAAAAGATCTGGCAACTGGAGTACAACGTTGGTAAATGTGAAGTTGTCCATTTTAGCAAAAAGAATAAAATCGCAGCTCATTATATAAATGGTAAGAGATTTGGGACCTCTGAGATTCAGAGGGATCTGGGTGTCCTAGTGTATAAATAACAAAAGGCTAGTATACTGGTTTGGCAAGTATTTAGGAAAGCTGATAGAATGTCATAACTGATTGTGGAGGGAATTAATTACAAAAGTGAAGAGGTTATCCTTTGGTGTGCCCACATTTGGAGTATTATGTGCTGTATTGGTCTCCTTATTTAAGGATAGATGTAAATGCTTTAGAAGCAGTTCGGAGAAGGTCTTCTGGACTAATACCAGGAATAGGTGGATTATCTTCTGAGGAAGAGTCGGACAGGTTTGGTTTGCATTCACTAGAGTTTAGAAGAGTAAAAGATGACTTGATCAAAGCCATTTTTAAGATTCGGAGGGGTTTTGAGAGGGTGGATGTGGAGAATCTAGAACAAGGGGTCACAGTTTAGAGAAAGGGATAAATCATTTACGGCAGAGATGGGCTTTGTTTTCTCACAGGGTCAAGAAATGCTGGAACTCTCACCCTCAAAAGCACAATCTTTGAATATTTTTAGATAGGTAGATACTTGATTAACGAGGGGTTGAAAGGTTATCGAGGGTAGGTAGGAATGTGGGGTTGAGGTCACAGATTAGCCATGATAGAACAGACTCCAGGGACCTAGTGCCTAACTCCTAATGAAACCGCTTCTTATCGATCTGAAAGATGAGTTGGAAGTTTTTTCCTTGGGGTTTGAGTTAGGGCAGGAAAATCAGTGTTGTAACCATCCATGCCCAAAACGCGACCGATTTTGTTTAAGGAAATCATGCACATCTCCCAAGTTTAAAGCCTCTCATCTCTCTTTAGTTGCAATTGGACTAATCATCAAAGCGTTCTTTGGTATTATAAACACAATGCTCCCTTCACTTCAGTGAGCCATTCTGTAAAGCATGCTCTTATTAAAGAAAAATAATCAGACACAGTAATTCAACAAACAACAAACAAACTTAAATGTTTCCAGACCAAGCCTTGACCACATCACAAATAAGCAACTGGGTAAAATCTGGGAAATGGATGCTAAATGTCAGGATCACAAACCAATCACACGTCAGCTATTCAAGCCTCCCTAATGCTGTCTGAATCTGATAGGGTGTTTGGAGGAAAGCTTTTGATAATTCCTGATTTAACAAGGAAAGTGAATTAGTAGCCAGCTCTTCATTGCAGCTGTTTACACTTTCCCCTTTGACTTGGGGAAAATACTGAAATATTAATTCCAAATCAAGTAAGAGTGCCCAGTGGGACCAGGTCACGATTACCCGAAAAGAGAGTGAAAAATCGTTCAGAGGAAGCAAGGTCAAACGTGATGGGACTTTGGCTGCCGATTTATGCTTCTAAAGTAGACCCATGCTGTAATCATGCCCTCACGCCAGTGGTGGGTGCTCCTGTGCCATCATGAGTTGTTTACGAGATACCTAGATAGGCACATGAGCGGGATAGAGATGGAGGGATAGAGGAGACTGTTTTAAATAAGGTTCAGGAGCCTTGGGACGTCCCTGGGACCTTCCAACATATTTTTTGGCTCATTTGTTTTACTTTTGAGCTTCTGGGGATTCCCTTGAATGTTTGTATAAGGATGTGCATGTTATTGATGTTTTTCTCTTTTAATCCACAAGTGCTTTGGTCCACCTTGTTGTCCAACAAGGAGCATACACGCGATGGGTCGTACGAGGGCTGCTCTTGGATGTTTCGAGAGTTGCCTAGTGCTTCATGTCATTAGTGTACGCTTAAACTGGACCAGATGCTGGGCAACACAACAGCTCAGTGACTATCACTGTTTGCTGTGCAGACACATGGATTTGGGCCGGTGTCTGTGGGAGTTTGCGCATTCTCCCCGTGCTTGCGTGGGTTTTCTCCGGGTGCTCCGGTTTCCTCCCACACCCCAAAGATGTGCTCTCAGGCTGATTGGTGTAACAAATTGTCTCTAAATTAGTCTTCCCTCAATTTGGTAAGGGTCATGGGTGGTGAGGGGGCTCACAATGTTGAGATGGCGGCGCGGGCTCATTGGACCGAAGGGCCTGTTTCCCGGGCTGTGTTGTTCTTTGTATGAGGTGGAATTACAGCGTGGCAAGTTTACGTAGACAATCCCTATAATGGATGGGGATGCCCAGTTTTGACCTAATACCACATATCAATCTGTTCCAACCTGTTAAAATCCCAAATAATCTCCTAGTTTGACTGTTAGTAACATACTGCCTGCGATGCGGTTATTGTGACAATTGTTATCATTTTTATTTCCCTCTATATCTCCAGGGGGCCAAGGTAATATTATTTCACCAAACGCAGTGATTCAGGGTGGACTTCTTCGAATTGTTGCTGTGGAGCATTCAGACGAAGCCGAGTACTCCTGCAAAGCTTCGAACAGCGCTGGGCATCACACGGTCACATCCCTTCTCTACGTACAGAGTAAGAACCAAATTAAATTTCACTCAAGATGTCGGTTACTGTGCTCGGATTGGCTGTCCGAAGGCCCGGGATACTGAACCGTACTCAAACTAAGAAAGGCTCCTATTTTAACCCTGGGTCTGTGCTGATTCAAGTGATCACAGCCCTCTGGGCATCAGATTTATTGGCAGCGCCAACCAAGGGAGGGGAGAACCCAGGTCAGGTTCTCACGTACCATGACCAATTCACGTTCTTGTGTGAACTGAGGCAACTTGAAGAAGTCAGTGGAAATCCTCCAGCAGACACATGCTAATGAGAATCACTGTATTTGAAAGGGGAGGGAGTAGCCTTATTGGATGGAAATTTAATGGCGAACTGTCCTTGTTTAAGGCTTTCTGTGCATCTCAGGGAATAATAGAAAAGCACGTCCTTTAAGTTGTTCCAGTCGTAGACAAGTCAGCCACGAATGTGCTATATAATTGGAAAGTGCAACATGTGACTATATCATGGACACAATTCCCAGTTGAATTATCCCACATTTGATAATTGTGCAGTGTCAGAATCACAGGATTGTCATGGCGCAGGAGGAGGCCATTTGGCCCATTGTATCTGTGCCGCCTCTCCAAACGAGCACCATGAATAATACCGTTCCCCTCCCCGTACCCCTGCACGTCGTTTCTATTCAGATAATTATCTAAAGCCCTCTTGAATCTAAAGCCTCGATTGAACCTGCCTCCATCACTCTTCCAGGCAGTGACCCAAACCACTTGTTCGAAAAAAGCTTTTTCTCTCATCACATTTAATCCCTTTGCAAATCACTTTAAACCTGCACTTTCTCATTCCTGATCCTTTCATGAGCGGGAATAGTTTCTCCCCGTCTACTCTGTCCAGCCCCTTGGTGATGTTGACCGTCTCTATCAAGGCTCTTAGCCTTCTTCTCTCCAAGGAGAACAGTCCCAACCTCTCCAATCTCTCTTCATAACAGATGTTTCTCAGCCCTGGAACCATTCTTGTTGACCACTTTTGCACTCTCTCCAATGCATTCACATCCTTCCTATTGCGTGGCTCCCAGAACTGTACACAGTATTCCAGCTGGGGTCTAACCAGCGTCTTGTACAAGTTCAGCATAACGTCCTTATTCTTGTACTCTATGCCCCTATTAATAAAGTCCAAAATACTGTATGCTTTATTAATTGCTTTGTCTACTTGTCTTGCCAACTTCAATGATCTATGCACATATATACCCAGCTCTCGCTGCTTCTGCATTCCTTTAAGAATTTTGCCCCTTATTTTATATTGCCTCTCCATGTTCTTCCTACCAAACTGCATCACCTCACATTTCTCCACATTGAACTTCATCTGCTGCCTATCTGTTCACTCCACCAATGTGTCTATGTCCTATTAAAGTTCTGCACTGTCCTCTTCACAGTTTACAATGCCTCCAAGTTAGTATCATCTGCAACCTTTGAAGTTGTCCCCTGTTGTTGTGTAATAACTTGTGAACTGCGGGAGCCACAGTCTTGGTCTCTGACTCAAAGCCATGACCTTGTAAAAAGCCATAAACATCATGTTGGTTGCAGTTAGGTCAAGACATGGGAATAAAGTATTAAGTGTTAAGTTGCAAGACTGAAAGGAAGTTCAGATCCATTCTGATCGCACTTTCATGACCAAGTGACTTAATGCAACGTATGATATACATGGGAGGACGAGAGTGTGGGCTCAACAAGGCGCTTCTGCTCTTAACGTTCCTTTTACTCGCAAAGCACCAAAGGTTACTAGTAAAGAAATGAATTAGTAAGAACCTGAGGTGATGTTCACAGGATTTGTGATGAGAAATCGTAACTTTAATAAGAATCTCGATAAATCAAGGAACATGGTAGTATTTATTTCAGCATAAAAGGATTTGAGGACTTATTTTGTTTGGGATTCGTCCATTTGGCTTGAGTGAAAATAATGCTTCACTTCCCACACTGCCCATTGTGTTCAACCCCTCATTGCCCTGCTATAAATCTGCGATTTTGTCCGACAATTATGGGAGCAGGCTAATGTTCTGTTTGTCATTTCCAGTTCAGACAGTAAATATCTGCTGGAAACAAATTGGCCTTAAATGGGTTTGCAGAGGAATATAAAAGAAGCCAATTAACTGAGTCACCACAAGAATGATCTCTGCAGTCTCTTGGCTGAATGTTTTCCTTTGTCGCTTATTCAATGGAATCTGTTCCTTTGGCTACAGTTGCCTCCACTGAGAAGTACCGCCCTGTACTGAGTGTGACATTGGCGCAGGAAACGTGGGGCACTGTGGGTTTAGAAAACACAGCAAGAGCTGCTGCCCTATGCCTGTAGACGATTTAACTCTCTTTCTCTAAATTAAAGAAAAGCTTTGTTTCATACAAGTAACAAATGCAATCTCGCAAAATGATTCCCTTTGAACAATGCTGGAAATAAGGCTTGGAACAGCGCGTGAAATTTTGCTAGATGGGTGAGAGCCAGTCGGATGGTTTATTCACTTCCATGCGTACAGCAACATTCCGCATTGACAAAGCACCGTTTAAAATAGTAAGACGTCATAGATCAGAGTTGAGGAGGAACTCCTTCACTCAAAGGGTGGTGAGCGTCTGGAATTCTCTGCCCGTTGAAGTGGTGGAGGCTGCCTCGCTAAATATATTTAAGTCACGGGTAGATAGGTTTCTGATAGACAAGGGAATTAAGGGTTATGGGAGAAAGCGGAACTGATCCACTTCAGATCAGCCATGATCTTATTGAATGGCGGGGCAGGCTTGAAGGGCTAGATGGCCTACTCCTGCTCCTATTTCTTATGACATCCCGAGACACTTCACAGGAGTGCTATCAGTCAATATGTGACGCCAAGCCACATAATCGGTCTTGGAAAACCTGTTCAAGGAGCCTCTTAAAAGAGGGAGAAAGGTAGAGAGATGGAAGAATTGGGAATGGATTTCCAGAAAACTGAAAATCCCCTAGTCGCCACACTCCAGTGCTTGTTTGGGTACACTGAGGGAGAATTTAGCACGACCTAACCAGTACATGTTTCAGACTGTGGGAGGAAGCCGGGGCACCCAGAGCAAGTGAAAGTGCAGACTCTGCACAGACAGTGACCCAAACAGGGAAATGAACCCAGGCCCCTGGCACTGTGAGGCAGCAGTGCTAACCACTGTGCCACCCCAAGTGGCACAGTAGTTAGCCTCATGGTGCCAGAACTAATGACCGAGATAGCTAACTGCCAGTAGTGACTGGAGGAAGCGGGAATAGCTCGAGAGACCAGAATTCACAGGAATGCAGAGACCTGAGAGGGTTGCATGGCTAGAGGAGCAGGAGAGTTGAGGCTGTGGAGAGATTTAAGTACAAAAATACAAGTATTTCAAATTTGGGGTGGATACAGGAGGCAGCACTGGCCACTGAGCACGGGGTGATTGGCAAGTGGAATGATAGCTGAAATAAATAAAATACATTAACAAGTCACAGATATGGAAAATGAGTCTCAACAGATAATTAAGTTATAGGCACTCAAACTCGATGAATGCGAAATTAAATTATCCCCATCATAAATTAATATAACTAAAAAGCATTATTTCTTCAAAGTAATAATTACTATTACTGAAGCAGGCTTCACTGGGCTAATGGACAACTCGCGCCAAGACAACACTAATAATACCTTTACCCAAAAGACAGAATGCAGCCCATCGCTACATTTGCAGAAGAATTCTTGTGCAGTCGGGCAGTGCTGCAATGCATAAATGGGGATTAGGTGTCCGTTTTGGATTGATTAGAATTGGCGTGGCCATTATAAAAGGGAATGAGCATTGTTGATCTTATGGACTGTCTGCCGTAGTGCGGCTAAATTGTGTAACCAGAACTGTCTGCATTCCTCCTTCCCTCCTTTGGATGATCTGTCCGAGTTTTGTGTTGCTGTGGCAACACTCGTGGATTTGAAGCCTGTAACATCTTATTTTTAAAAACCCACTGCCTGGAAGCCTGTTGCGGATTTAGAGTGCACCAATTTCCAGTGCAATAGATAGTGTCTCGCAGGATGCCATTTGCGGTCGCTGCAACATGTGCACTTGGGACGGCAAGGTGGCAAAGTGGTTAGCACTGCTGTCTCACAGCACCAAGAACCTGGATTCGATTCCCAGCTCGGGTCATTGTCTGTGAGGAGTCTGCCTGGGTTTCCTCCCACAGTCAAGAGACGTGCTGGTTAGGTGCATTGGCCATGCTAAATTCTCCCTCAGTGTACTCGGAACAGGCGCCGGAGTGCGGCGACTAGGGGATTTTAACAGAAACTTCATTGCAGTGTTAATGTACGCCTACTTGTGACACGAATGAATAAACTTTAAACTTTGTGCGATCTTCTTAAATTCATCCCACAACACCAAGCTAGGCATTGCTTTGAAATGTTTGTGAGTTATTGTTAAGTTTTACTCCCAAGTGTAGACACATCAAATAATTTGCTTTACGTTTATTCTAATTATTGTCACAAAAAGAGAGCCATGAATGGGGGATTTAGATTCTGGTAGTGTAAGTCACAATCGAGCAAAACCTCTCGCTGAAGAGGATGCAGTAGAGTATGTCGCAACCACTTTAATTATTTTTCGGCACAGTTTAAAGACATAATTGCATTGGGAGTTGTTTAATTTTGAAAATGGCTTCGGGCAAAATCAAGTACTCGTGTGAAGTGTTTCTTGGCATTTCCGTTCTTACTTTCTGGCGAAAAAATGGAACATCTGATTGCCAAAGCTCCAAAGTTGTGCCAACATTAGTCACAATTTCAGAGGACAGCTCTGATCAAGCTGGAGTCAGGGAGTTGCCCTAAGGAGAAGGATTGAATAGAGTGAGCCTATCTTTGGAGTTTAGAAGAATAATAGATAATCTCATTGAAATGTGTAAAGTTGCAGCAAGCAAATATTGAATTATTCAATTATTTTTAATTATTCAATTTTTGAACTGCCCAGTTTTCCCTGATTTGAGAATCTCGAGCTAGGGGCATTGATCTATAGATAAGAGGTCGGCTACTTTAAGACTGAGATTAGGGAAAATGTCTTCATTTAGAGAGGTTGTAAATCTTTGGAATCCCCAGAGGCTAGGCGATGCTTATTCGATAGACTGGCAAAGTCGTTAGCACTGATGCCTCCCAGTGCCAGGGACTCGGGTTTGATTCCTGGCTTGGGTCACTGTCTGTGCAGAGTCTGCATGTTCTCCCTGTGTCTGCGTGGGTTTCTTCTGGGTGCTCCAGTTTCCTTTCACAGTCTGAAAAACGTGCTGGCTAGGTGCATTGGCCATGCTAAATTCTCCCTCAGTAACCTGAACAGACACCGGAGAGTGGTGACTGGGGGATTTTCACAGTAACTTCATTGCAGTGTTAATGTAAGCCTCCTTGTGACACTAACAAAATAAACTTAAAACTTAAATTTTAAAGCTTATTCAATGAATGTATTCATAGGATACATTCTGAGCATTAAGGGATGGGGGGGTAGTGCCGGGAAGTGGCATTGAGTTGGAGAGACATCATGGTCCAGTTGAATGGCAGAGCATGCTTAAGAACCGTACCACCTAATCCTCCCTTTGCTTTTGACTCATTTATCACTGGTTTGATTCATTTATCACTGACCTCCACGGTAATCCAAGTTTAATGAAGATTACACCAGAATGTTGCTTCATCTCACTGAAATGATGGATAAAAATTTGTTTAGTGAAAATTAGGCCAGGGTTCAAAATTAAAACCAATTTGAATAATTTTTCCCCTAAAACATAGAACATTGAACACTACAGCACAAACAGGCCCTTCGGCCCACGAGTTGCGCCGATCACATCAACACCTACCAACCTACCGACCTATCTATAACCCTCAATCTCATTAAACCCCATATACTCATCCAGAAGTCTTTTAAAAGACCCCAGCGAGTTCGCCTCCACCACCACTGACGGCAGCCGATTCCATTCACTCACCACCCTCTGAGTGAAAAACTTACCCCTAACATCACTTCTGAACTTCCCTCCTTGCACCTTAAATCTGTGTCCTCTCGTAGCAACCATTTCAACCCAGGGAAATAGCCTCTGAGAGTCCACCCTATCTAAAACATAAAGGCAATAAGTCCTTCCTCAATCATTCAAGCTCTATCTCCATTGAAACAAACCGCAGAGAATACACGACGGTGATTGGAAGGAAAATATTTTAATAGCATTCGAACTGGGGGCAGGGATAGGCCATTGCACCCCTCAAGCCTGCTCCACCATTCAACAAGGTCAACAAACCTGAACTAATTGTGGGCTTAACTCACATTCCCTAATCCTCCCTCAACCACACAACTTCCCCATCAATCAAAATTCATTCTAACTCTTCAGTGGAAGATGCCTTATCTTTATACTGTGTCCCCTGGTTCTAGATTTTCCCTTGAAGGGGAAACATTCTCCCCTATCAAGTCCCTTTAGGAACTGGCATGTTTCATTAAGATCACCTCTCATTTTGCTAAGCTACAATGAGTACAGTAGATCCAACCTTTTCTAATTGCTGTGGTTAGTGACATTTGGAAAGACTATTTCCATTACTGCTCCAGTAGAGCAATTCCGATGTGTCTACTCGACCTCACCCTGTCCCCCCCAACCATGCTTTCTCACGCACCTTGTCATTCATTTTCTTATCACACTGTTACCCTCGCCCCAGGCTTAGCTCTTCAGATTGGGAATCGAGCGTGATTATTGAGAGGATCGAGGAAATAAGACTCACTTTAAAAACTAGCATTGGGAAGTATATTATTCTTTAGTTCATTCCTTTATCTGGTGTATGGTCTTTATTGCAACATCAGGTGAAGACCTATTGTATTCTAGTCAAGTCTTTATTGAATTAACAATTCTTGATAAGGCAACATTTGTATTTTTCTGGACTCTGCATTTTTCTACACAATCACTTGGTGCATTTCATTTGTTTATGGACATTGTAAAATGGGAAAGACTAAACTGGGGGTTGGCTTCCACATTCTTTCAATAGGGTCCAACCTCCTTAAGAACATGTTTCTCTGGCCCCTGTCTCAGTTACACATTTGAGTTTCTCTTACTGTATTTCATGTGTCCCTCTATGATATTGACTCCCACAATACTAAAGAAGTCCCTACGAGTTACAGAAGCTTAGAGAGAATGCCAGAATCTTAAAGAGGGCAATTTTATATCATTGTACAAATGGGCAAACAGGTTGAACTGAAAAGAGGGGCATCAAACCTGTCGCATATTATTGTAAATTTTAGAATTTACCTGCCTTTAAAAAAAATTGAAAACAAAAATTACTATAAATGAAATGTACCAGGCTGGATTAATCTAATAATTTGAGTCACTCAAAGATAGCTGTATGGAAGAATTGTCAACCTCTATTTTTTTGAGTCTTTTAATTCCATGAATGGGATTCTTACACAACATTTTATCCGACTTGTTTCCGTAGGTAACGGAAACCTACCTCAGGTACAGGTCAGTCCGCAGCGGATAGAGGTACCAGCAGGCGACACAGTTAGGCTGTACTGCCGAGCGGGAGGGTATCCTTCACCAACGCTCTCGTGGAAGAAGCATCGAGGAGAACTACCACCACAGGTACCACTGCCCTTTATTCACTTGGAAGGTTGCGCTCAGATTCCCGCAGGATGCTACTGAGTCAGTCATCTGGCCAGGTTTCTTTGAATTGATGTGAACTGAGGGCAGTTTCAAAGATCTCTGAAGACAGTGCCGTTAATTTTCATGCCTGTGATCGAAGTAGGTTGTTCCTCTGTACTTAAAGAAGCTATCCTTTATTGTCAATTATTATGTGGTCAATACTGGTGCTATAGTAACTCTTTACAAAGTAAGTCTTGCTTTCAGTGACGTATAGACCAATGGCAGATAGAACATAGAACATAGAACATTAAAGCGCAGAACAGGCCCTTCGGCCCACGATGTTGCGCCGACCAGTTACAAAACAATGACCCACTAACCTAAACCAATCCCTTTTCGCCCATAAACCTATCCACGGATCTCTTAAACGCCCCCAAACTAGGCGCATTTACAACTGCAGCAGGCAGGGTATTCCAATCCCTCACCACCCTCTGGGTAAAGAACCTACCCCTGACATCCGTCCTATAACTACCCCCCCTTAATTTAAAGCCATGCCCCCTCGTGCTAGATTTCTCCATCAGAGGAAAAAGGCTATCACTATCCACCCTATCTAAACCTCTAATCATCTTATATGTTTCAATAAGATCCCCTCTTAGCCGCCTTCTTTCCAGCGAAAACAACCCCAAATCCCTCAGCCTCTCCTCATAGGACCTCCCCTCCATACCAGGCAACATCCTGGTAAACCTCCTCTGCACCCTCTCCAAAGCCTCCACATCCTTCCTGTAATGTGGGGACCAGAACTGCACACAGTACTCCAAGTGCGGCCGCACCAGAGTTGTGTACAGTTGCAACATAACGCTGCGACTCCTAAATTCAATCCCCCTACCAATAAACGCCAAGACACCGTATGCCTTCTTAACAACCTTATCTACTTGATTCCCAACTTTCAGGGATCTATGTACACATACACCTAGATCCCTCTGCTCATCCACACTATTCAAAGTCCTCCCGTTAGCCCTATATTCGACACATCTGTTATTCCTACCAAAGTGAATTACCTCACACTTCTCCGCATTAAACTCCATCCGCCACCTCTCGGCCCAGCTCTGCAACCTGTCTAAGTCTTCCTGCAAACTATGACACCCTTCCTCACTATCTACCACACCTCCGACTTTGGTGTCATCAGCAAATTTACTAATCCACCCAACTATACCCTCATCCAGATCATTAATAAAAATTACAAACAGCAGTGGCCCCAAAACAGATCCCTGAGGCACACCACTCGTAACCGAACTCCATGATGAATATTTACCATCAACCACCACCCTCTGTCTCCTATCCGCTAGCCAATTCCTGATCCAATTCCCTAGATCACCCCCAATCCCATACATCTGCATTTTCTGCAGAAGCCTACCATGGTGAACCTTATCAAACGCCTTACTAAAATCCATATACACCACGTCCACTGCCTTACCCCCATCCACCTCTTTGGTCACTTTCTCAAAAAACTCAATAAGGTTAGTAAGGCACGACCTACCCGCCACAAAACCATGCTGACTATTTCCAATCAATTCATTACTCTCCAAATAACTATAAATCCTATCCCTAATAATTTTTTCTAAAACCTTGCCCACAACAGAAGTGAGACTCACCGGTCTATAATTCCCGGGGAAGTCTCTGTTCCCCTTCTTAAACAATGGGACAACATTCGCTAACCTCCAATCTTCCGGTACTATACCAGAGGCCAACGACGACCTGAAGATCAGAGCCAGAGGCTCTGCAATCACTTCTCTTGCCTCCCAGAGAATCCTGGGGTAAATCCCATCCGGACCAGGGGACTTATCTATTTTCAGACCCTCCAGAATATCCAGCACATCCTCCTTATCAACTGTAACACTGTCAATTCTACTCCCCTGCAACCCAGCGTCCTCCTCAGCTATATCCATGTCCCCCTGCGTGAACACCGAAGAGAAATATTGGTTCAATGCCTCTCCAATCTCCTCCGGTTCCACACATAACTTCCCTCTGCTGTCTATAACTGGCCCTAATCTTGCCCTAACCAACCTTCTGTTCTTGACATACCTATAGAACGCCTTAGGATTCTCCTTAACCCTATCAGCCAAAGTCTTCTCATGTCCTCTTTTAGCCCTTCTTAGCTCACTCTTCAACTCCCTCCTAGCCAATCTAAAGTTTTCTAGTGCACTACCCGAGCCCACACGTCTCATCCGAACATAAGCCTCCTTTTTCCTATTAACCAACAAAACTACTTTTTTGGTGCACCACGGTTCCCTAGCCCTACCAATTCCTCCTTGCCTGACAGGGACATACCTATCACGGACTCGCAGTAGCTGCTCCTTGAAAAAACTCCACATTTCGGACGTTCCCAGTCCCTGTAATCTCCTAGTCCAACCTATGCTTCCTAATTCTCTCCTAATAGCCTCATAATTACCCTTCCCCCAGCTAAAACCACTGGCCCGAGGTTCATGCCTATCCCTTTCCATCACTAAGGTGAACGTAACCGAATTGTGGTCACTATCACCAAAATGCACACCAACTTCCAAGTCTAGCACCTGGTCTGGCTCATTTCCCAGCACCAAATCCAATATAGCCTCACCTCTCGTTGGCCTATCTACATACTGAGTCAAAAAACCTTCCTGCACGCTTTGTACAAAAGACCAATTCACCCACCACATTTTGTGAAACTGAGCAAGAGTGATGGCAGGAGTGTAATGCGTAAATGTTGTGTTAATATAATTACAAAGGTAGGAAAATACAAGCTTTTGACCATTGGTTCTTAGTTAGAAGTTTATGTTTTTTGACTTCTCGTTTTGGAGTATCTTCCACTTTGTGGGTGAAGTGTGTTTTTGATAGATTTGGGACACATTCTAAACAATCATCTCCAAAGAATCATCCATCATGATAGCCCACAGTTCCTGTAGCCTCGGAGAGTTTAAATGGTAAGTCATATCAGCAGCTGCAACAATCCCAAATCTTAAAACTAGCCCTTGTGTCACAAGATACAAAGATTCCCTGTCCTACCTGTTTGCGAAATTGGCTGGAGAATTTTCCAATAATGCAGAAACCTTAGTTTTCAGGAACAGATGTGAGGGGACAGAGAAAACATCTTGAGAATAAAATTTGGTCTTGAGAATAATAAAATATTGTCAGTATCTGATGTTATCAGTCCTCAAATACACATTCTACTCCGATTGTTCATTCTGACGTTACTGTGGGTCTCGTCAATGCTGATTCTGCGCACATTCAACGGAGCGAAATTCTACACAAAAGTAGAAAGTGAATGTGTTTGAGATGCAACTGAATGGCTGACGAGGGCAGCAGTCATACTGGAACACCTTCACCAGCAAGTTTCCCCTCCAAGCCACTCACTGTCCTGACTTGGAAATATATCATTGTGTTTGGGTCAAACGCTCCTTAATAGCCCTGCGGGTGTACCTACATTACACAGCCTGCAGTGGTTCGAGAAGGCAGCTCACCCATCTTCTCAAAGGCAGTTTGGGATGGGCAATAAATGCTGACCTTGCCAGAGACGCCAACATCCTGTGAATGAACAGAAAGAAAGACCTTTCCGAAAGCCAAGCATTTGGTTTGGGTCTTGATCGGTTAACTGGAGACCGAGGTGTAAGCTCTGAGCCAAGCATCCACAGTTTCAGTATAGTGGATACCATAGGGTTAGTTATGTGTAAGCCACACTCTGTGCATTTTAAAAATATATTCTCAAAATATAGACAGGCTACTTGCAGATTGCTGTGATTATGGGATTTCTAACCACAGTAGAAATTTGACTCTGGCTTGTGTACTCTGGTTTATGTAAAAACTTAACAAATCCTCTGAAAATGCATTGCTGTGTTACCAATCCTTTGATATATCTGGGCCTGAACCAAGGAAGAGGCAGAATACCAAAATAACTTGCTGTCTCTCGTTGGATAAATATTTAATATTCATAAATATTTCACTTATTGCTGTCTCTGGGAAGGTAGGTCCTCATTCATCAAAACCTACCCAAGAACAGTCCTGTGGATACAGACAAAAGCATGCGGAGAGAGTCAGAGATCAGCCACTCTACCAAGGGAGCAGATCTCAGGAAATCACAGTGCAGAGAATCCCAACAGTGTAGAAGGAGGCCATTCAGCCCATCGAGCCTGCACTGACAATGTTCTCACTCAGGGCCTATCCCTGTAACCCTATGTATTTACCTGGTTATTGCCCTTATATTAAGGGGAAGTTTAGCATGGCCACCTAGCCTGCACATCTTTGGAATGTGGGAGGAAAACTGTAGTACCTGAAGGGAACCCACACACACACACACACACCATGCAGACAGTCACCCAAGGCAGGAACCCTGATCCCTGGTGTTGTGAGGCAGCAGTGCTAACCAGTGTGCCACTCCCTGATTTCCTCTTAGATAGAGACAATGGATGGGAAAACAAAAGACCATTTACCTCCACTTTTCTCTAAGCCTTTGCTAGTGGCTTACTGAAGGGGCCCTACACTCTTTTGTTGCTCTATATGTGGTTTGAAAACTACAGGAGCCACACAAGGCTGACTTTCAGATTAGAAGTGTGCTTACTGCTCGCTCATCATTCTCCCTCCCCCATTTTTTTTCTTCTTCTCCCATCCCGTCCTGAACAGTTCCACGGCCGCTGTTAGCTCCTTGGAATTTTCCAGGATGGCCCCTCATCATGTGTCAGTGGGCTGAGGGTGGCATCCCTCTGATGCGCAGCAAGTGCCAATCCAATTCCATTACCATCAAATGACCACAGGTACTCTGTTACCAATCCCTCCCATTGAAAATATCAGCCAAAGGAGCCTCGTCTAACTTCACCCTCCCATCCCAGTCTAAACCTGGGCATCGCTGGAAGCCAATTCGACCCTCCCCCAGCCTGCCCACTGTCTCAGTGCAACACAAGCTGGCGGTTTGATCTGGGATCTTCCTTTGCCATAGTCAACTAACTTGCTACATTGGCCCATTCCAAGCAGGGTAGATTTATAATAAATTGCTCTGAGTTCACAATGAGCTCATCTCTGACCATAATACTTGAGTCAGTGCTAAAAGTGATTGTAATTACAATCCTGCTAGCTATTCGCCTTGTGAACTACTGAATAAAGTCAAGTTTTGATGAGATGATTAGGTGCTCCAAACTGAGGCTCCGACCATGGCTCAGCGAAGTGGATTTGATGGAAAATAGAATGTGACTTTGACAAATCTGATGGAGAAAGAGTAGGAGATGTTGGTGAGGGAATTAACAAAGCTTAAGCTCTAGATGAAATCAACTCTCCAGTTGACAGGTCTCTGAGCAACATTGCTAAACAAGTCGTTCTCCCTTGATGTACTGCTTGTGTCTGATCTTTCTTTGCTGTTTGCACTCTCTCTCTTTCCCACCCTCTCTGCTCTCTGTCCAGGCTATGTCCATATTTGGTTTCTTTCCAATGGGAAATGGCAACAATGGTGAGGTCTTCCAGAGGCGTGTCCAAGAGCTTCAGGTAGCTGCATTTGCCTGGGCACTGGAGCTTGGTGAGCAGGCACTGACCCACTGCTTTCAGACCATTCCATCTCACAGCACAGCAACAGATGTGCAGGGTACTGGCAGATGCAGAAGGCAACAGCAGATGTGCAGAGTAGCAGGAGGCAAGCAGAGCATGAGCAGGTGTGCAGGGCTGCAGGAGCTTTGCAGGATACGCGAAGGTGTGCAGAGGTGCAGGGCTATAGCAGGTTTGCCAGATGTGAGCAGGTATACATGTTAGCAACAGATGTGCAAGTTTGCAGAATATGAGCAGGGGTGCAGGGTGTGTCCAGTATAGCAGAACATCTGTACTCGCAAACTCAGGCCTGTCTATAGCACATTCTGTTCTCCAATATTCAGCACCTGATGGCACAGGCTTGGCTGTTTCACTGCGCAAGTTGTCCAAAATTCCCCCAATCTCTGAACATGTTGACACTTGCCTTTCCAAAACATGTCTTGCTTCTTTTCCTTCAATTTTACTTTTACCAAATTATAAATTATTCCCATCCTGAATTTGATCAGGTCACAGTCCAGTCACACACTGACTTGTCCCTCTCTGGTCAGTTTCCAACTTGTATAAAATCATTTTGGAGAATCCAGAATATAAACTCTGTCCAAATCCACAAAGGTCTCAAGTTTAACCTCGAAAGCTTGTGAGTTTACTATCAAATAAATCGGTCGGACTTGAACCTGGTGTTGTCAGACTTCTTACAGTGTTTACCCCAGTCCAATGCCAGCATCTCCACATCAAATCCGCAAAGTCAGTAAGAAAAAAACCATGCATTTAGAATGCGCTTTTAACATTGTGAAGCATTTCTCAGGAGTGTTATCAGACAGAATTGTGACTTGGAGTCTCAGCTTGGGACAGGTGACTAAAAGCTTGATTAAAGAGGGCAATGTTAAGGCTAATCTTAAACAGATGATGGTAGAGAGCTGAGAGTTTAGGGAGGGGATTGCAGAGCTTGGCAGCTGAAGGTACAACCCCCAGTGGCTAAGTGATCACCCATTAGAGACGCTGAAGAGGTTAGAATTGAAGGAAAACAGACCCCTCCTGTGGGTTATAAGGTTGGAAGAGATTACAGAGATAGGGTGGCAATCTGAAAGCAAGAATGAGAACTTGAAAAGTCGAAATGTGGCCAGACCAAGAGCCTATCACATCACATCATCAGCGACAAGCTAGCACCAGCTTACATTAAAACTGTGTGTACCTGCACAGGTTCCTCTGTGAACTGTGCAGACCACAGTGGAAGAGGGCAGCCTTGGAGCTGGAGCAGCTTCACCTGAAGTGAACCTAGGCTTACAGATCTGAAGATGGGCTCGTGAGTTGCCCATCTAAGATACCAAGTGGAATGGTCTGAAAGCAATTTGCTTGCAATGCAATGATCTCAATAATTGTGTGTGCGTGCGTGTGTGTGCATCGTAAGAGTGAGTCTCGGAGCTATGATGAGGATTTGCAATGACAGTATCACCTGTCTGTTTATTGGCCATTCACTAGGCAGAGATGTCCTTGAAATCAAGAAGATTTCTACAATGAGCCAAACCCTTTGGTAGAAAGGAAAATTGCCACAAGCACCTCACTGAAGTGGTCCGTTTGCCACTTGAGCGATTCGATGCTAAATAATGTACATTGTGTGTTAAATTACTTCCAATGATCCTTTGGGGTTTTACTCTTGTAGCATCGCTGTGGATTTGTTAAACTTTGGGAACATCTGATGATTCCTCATCTTTTCAGAGTATTTGGGAATCTAGCCCCTCAAGAGTAATATGTCGTTCCTCCTCGATTGGTTAAGTGGCGACCAATCACTCTCTGTACCAAAAGAAGGCCATTGCAATTCCCTCGATGGCCCCTGATTAACCCCCTGGCCTGATTTCCCTCACCCCCCTCACCTCCCCCTCCCCCCACCCTCACGCGCCCCTCCCTCACCCCCTCCAGCTGTCACAGTTATAGACTGGCCTTACATTTGGCCTCAGCATTTCTTCAAGAAGGGGCTGGATGTGGCTTTTGGGCTGAAGGGGATTGAAGGATGTAGGGGGAAGTGGGCGGGGGGGGGATCAGCCATGATCATGCTGAATGGTGGGACAGGCTCGAAGGGCCAAATGGCCTCCTCCTCCTGCTCCCCTTTTCACTAAACAAAGATGTGCAGGTTAGGTTGATTGGCTATGCTAAATTGCCCCTTAATGTTCTGGGATATGTAGATTGGAGGGATTGATGGGGTAAACGTGTGGAGCAGTGGGGGTAAGCCCAAGGTGGGATTGTGGTTGATGCAGACTTGATGGGCCGAGTGGCCTCCTTCTGTGCTGTAGGGTTTCTATGATTTTCTATTTCTAAGACAATGTTACTGGTCTATCAGTTATTTCTGACTGCTTCTGAAGTGAATGTATTTCACAATTGACGGCTGACCTCACTGAGAGCAAACCACGGACATGAGCCCTTTTAGTTCCTCAGGAGGTCCACCAGAAGGAAATAGTTCCTCCATAACATTCCAAACACTTTGATTAGATCTAACCTCAAACTTCTATGCTGGTGGAAATACGAGAAGAATTTATGCCACCCGTCCTCATGATTTTAACTCTTTTTTTTGTCCCAGTGTCATTTTCCTGACTCAGTGCTGCACGTCCTCCAGACCCGCCGTGAGGTGCAGTTGCTCAGAACTGAATGCTGCGCTCCAGATGCAGCCTGACCAACCCGGTCAACCACCAAACTATCACTGCTTCCTGTTTGTGCCCCAGCCCACTCGAGGTACAGGCCAACATTCCATTCGCCTCTCTGATGACTTTTTTCACTTGAATTGTAGGATTCGATCATTTCTGTGTTTAAACTCCCAAATCTCTCTGTCCCTGTGCAGTTCCTGGTCTCTTTGGGGGAAGAGTCCCCCTTTTAGCTTTGACAAGCAGCTGCTACCAAACACTTCCACTCAGGAGACACAAGGAATTGACTTTTCACCTTGAAATGTTTTCATTAGAATCACAACGGTGCAGAAATAGGCCCTTTGGCCCATCGAATCCATGCCCGACTCTCCGAAAGAGCATTCCATCCTCGACCCTCCCCTCCATCCTAGACCCTCCCTTCCATCCTAGACTCTATTGAGTCTGATGTCGAGGCATTCTACAATGAGTGTTCAAAGTGCACGTACTGTAGTGGGAGTAAGCAGAGTGATAAGGAATTTGACAAAAGTGCAGCAGTTAAGAAGGAATCTTTCCACGTAACAGAAAGCTAGCCCAGTTTTACACTTCTGCCCATCACTCCTTGGATATCATAATCAGAAACAAGGTAACATATCCTTCATTTGTCTGCATTGTGGGATCTCACTGTGCACAAATTGACAACCGTGCTCGAGTGCAGAGCAGCAGTGTCACAAAGCAAACAATTCCTTCAGTGTAATGTACTCTGAGACATTCGGAGGGAAGGCTAATGTGGAGCTGTAACATACCTTCTATCTTTCCAGTTATGAGATTAGGTACAGTGGCACTTTGACTACAAGACCGTAAGAAATGGGAACAGGAGTAGGCCACTCAGCCCCTCAAGCCTGCTCTGCCATTCCGTAGGATCATGGCTAATCCGACCAACATTCCTCATGTCCTGCCTTTTCCCGTAATCCTTGATTGTCTTACTGATCACAAATCTATCCATCTCACCCTTAAATATACACAAAGACTCTGTCCCCCCCAGATCTCTGAGGCAAGGAGTTCCGAAGACTAACTGCCATAAAAGAAATTCCGTGAATTTCTTCTGTGGCAAGGAGTCTTGGAACTTCTGAGAGTAAATTCCTCCTCATCTTAGTGTTAAATTAATGTCCCTTTATTCTAAGACGCTTCCGTCTGGTCTTAGCCTCTCCCATGAAGGGAAACAATCTCTCAGTGTTTACCCTGTCAAACCCTTTAGAAATCCTGTAGGTTTCAATGAGATCACCGCTCGTTCTTCCAAATTCCAATAAGTCCCAACCTGTTTAACCTTTCCTCATTAAGACAATCCCTCCATACTGGGGTCATCCTAGTGAACCTTCTCTGAACTGCTTCCAGTGGAATAATGAGCCCGATTTGACCATTTTCATTCTAAGTGCTGAATCTGGGCGCAATTCAGATCCGACTTGGAAATCTGCTTTCAGGCTCCCCCATACGCACTCAGCCTGAAAAAAGAACCGCGGGTCTGAATCGCGCTGTGGGCGGGGCTGAGCGTGTCTGAAATGATCGGAGCTCTGAACTGCAGGGGCGCAATTAGAAAAAAAAATTTGAAATAGCATGCCCGTGTCAGATCGTTCCCGGGCCACAGAAAGCAGAGAAAGCAACTCAGGAGCAAAAAATGAGAGCGATGGCCCCCAGAGACATCGCTGTCCCGCTTATCTACCTACCCCGCTACCCAGACAGATCATGACCCCCTGCTCCTTTGCCCCCCCCCCCCCACCGATGGCCCTCAGAGTGGCAGTGGACCCACAGCGCCCTCCCCCCCCCCCCAACCCCGGTGACCACCCACCACAAGTCCATTTGGCACCGCCCCCCCCCCCCCCCCAATCAAAGATGCAACTTACCCGCTTCTCTCTTCCCCGTTCCCCCCCCCCCCAAACTAGAGAATGGTCAGGCCTCACTTCCCAGCCCCCTCCCACCCCGCTCTCCAGAGGTACAACTAACCTGCCTCCTTCTCCCTCCCCACCCCCAACCAAAGAACGGTTTTGGGATCCGTTCCTCCTCCCTCCTCCTCTTGCACCCCACCAGAAAACGATCTGAGCACCCCCCCCCCCAACCAGACAACGATCGGGCCTCTCTTCTCCCCCCACCCCCGCCGCCACCAGAGAACAATCAGGCCGGCCTGCCTCCCCCTCCACCACCAGTCTGAGTCAGAGAACCGTCGGAAGCTCTGAACTTACCTCTTCAGCAGCTGGAGCACCCAATTTAGACTTCTATTCAGCATGTCCATTTCGGTGCAATTCCAGATTGGTAAACGCAGTGGTAAAGGGGGAAGTTGGGCAGGCAGTTCACTAATTCAGTTTAAATGCATGCAAATGTAAAGTGGCCATCTGCGTGGATGCAGGCACAGATCACGTTAATGGCCTCACACCCGACTTTACCACGTTTTTCGCCCGAAAACGGGCACGACGCAATGATAAAATCGGGCCCAATATCTTTCCTTAAATAAGGGGATCAAAACTGCTCTTGGTGTTTCAGATGTGGTCTCACCAGTACCCTGTACAGTTGCAGCAAGACTTCCCCATTCTTGTACTCCAAACCACTTGAAATAAGGGCCAACATTCCATTAGCCTTCCTGATTACCTGCTGTACCTCTGTGCTAGATTTCTGTGTTTTGTACACAAGTCCCCCCAGGTCTGCTTTCTGCAGTTTTTCTCCATTTAAATAATACTCTCTTCTTTTGTTCTCCCTTCCAAAATGAACAACTTCACATTCTTCCACATTATACCCCATTGGCTAACCAATATCAGTATCTCTTTGTAAGCTATTTGTAACCCCCCAATTTATCTTCCCACTAATTTTTGTATCATCTGCAAATTTGGCTGCAATACATTCACTTTTTTCCCTCCATGTGTTGTAAACAGTTCCAGTCCCACACTGATCCCTGTGGGACCCCACTGGTTACAGGCCACCAACCTGAAAAATAACCCCTTATTCCCCACCTCTATCTATCCCCAACACCATGGCCTTTTATCTCATGACTTAACCTTTTGTGAGGAACCTTGTCAAATACTTTCTGGGAATCTAAATACAACACAGCTACTGCTTCCCCTTGAACCACTCTGGTTGAGACTTCCTCAAAAATATTAGTGAAACGTGATTTCCCTTTCATGAAGCCACACTGATTCTGCTTGATTAGATTGTGATTTTCCGAATATGCCACTATTCCATCCTTAATAATTGATTCCATCATTTTTCTAACAGTAATGGTCAGCTAATCAGCCTATGCTTCTTTGCCTCTTTTTTTTTGAATAGAGGTGTCACGTTGGCAGCTTTCCAATCCCCTGATACTTCTCCAGGATGTGGGAATGCCGGCGTTGGACTGGCGTAAACACAGTAAAAAGTCTGACAACACCAGGTTTTAGTCCAACCGATTTATTTGATAATACTCACAAGCTTTCGAGGGGACTCCCTCTTCGTCAGGTAAATGGAGAGTTCTGGCCTCGGACAGAGCATATAAAGCACGGACAGTTTAGAGATTACTGATTAGAATCGCTCGACAATCACCAGGCAAGACTGTTCCCTTCCTGTTGGCGAACACTTCAGTGGTCACGGGCATTCAGCCTCTGACCTTCGGGTAAGCATTCTCCAAGGCGGCCTTCACGACACACGACAGCGCAGAGTCGCTGAACAGAGACTGATAGCCAAGTTCCGCACACATGAGGTCGGTCTCAACAGGGATCTTGGGTTCATGTCGCACTATCTGTAACCCCCGTGACTTGCCTGGGTTTGCAAAACCTCACTTACTGTACTGTCTGGAGACAATACACATCTCTTTAACCTGTGATCAGTGCTCCTTCCACTCACATTGTCGGCCACTTCAGGTCTTGAACAGCAGGTTAGGTGTAAGGATTCGCATTCTAATCAGTAACCTCTAAACTGTCTGTGCTTTATATGCTCTGTCTGAGGCCAGAACTCTCCATTCACCTGACGAAGAGGCAGTCCCCTCGAAAGCTTGTGAGTATTATCAAATAAATCGGTTGGACTAAGACCTGGTGTTGTCAGACTTTTTACTTCTCCAGGATCCAAGGAATTTTGGAAGATTATAACCAATGCTGTCCAGTATCTCTGTACCAATTCTTATAGGATTCCAGGGATGCAAGCCATTGGGGCCAGTGACTTATCAGCACCATTAATTTGTCTAATACTCTTTTTTTCAAAAAAGTAGAACTTTTATTTCAGTGTGGTTCTGCGGCACTACTTTGAATTTTGACTCAAAGGGAATTAGTTAAAAGAGACATGACCTTCTTACCAAGCTGACAAATGTTATTTTTGACACAAGGTCCCATGTATTAAACAAATCAATTGACTCTAAAATTGCTCACCATTTCTTGTGACAAAGCTCAACAACTCGTCTGGTTGCTGATGAAAGTTCTTTCTCCAGTAAGTAGCCTCCCAACACCAGGTTAAAGTCCAACAGGTTTATTTGGTAGCACGAGCTTTCGCTGATGAAGGAGTGGTGTTCCGGAAGCTTGTGCTACCAAGTAAACCTGTTGGACTTTAACCTGGTGCTGGGAGGCTACTTACTGTGCCCACCCCAGTCCAACCCCAGCATCTCCACATCATGACTATTTCACTAGTGATGGTAATTCATTCCTCCCTCGTATTCTTTCGTATTTACAGGACGTTTGAGGTATCTTCCACCATAAAGACTGATGCAAAATATCTGTTTGACTCCTCTGCCATTTCCTTGTTCCTCATGACTGTCCCTCTAGATTAATTTTCACTGTCTCATCCTCCACTTGTGTGGGTTCACCTGACGAAGAGGGGAACCTCGAAAGCTTGTGAGTTTACTATCAAAAAAATCGGTTGGACTTAAACCTGGTGTTGTCAGACTTCTTACTGTGTTCACCCTCCACTTGTCAGCTACCCTTGGCCCAACCCTCCAGAAGTCCCACTGTCTCCTCACCCAGCTTTCCCCTACACTAGCCACCCATCAGCCAAACCATTTCACTCAAAATTCCCCATCACAGGACCATAGGAGTAGACCATTCAACCTACTGTGTTCCAAGCCAAGTCAGTCCTCGTGCCCATGTCTGTGCATGCAGTTCCAGGCAGGAGTGGCTGTGTACTAATTCTGGCTGCTGTCCATAACCACCACCGTGGCAATTATCATTGCTGTTTTGACAGGCCGATGCACAGCAGCTGAGACATTGAGCCTAGGATTTTTCCTATCTGCTGTAAAACACTCCCATGCAACCAGAGATCCTGAAAAGTGCCCCATAAATAATTTCTCAAATTTAGAAGTCTTTTCCTCTTCTGATGGTTGGCAATGGTCTGACTGTATCTACATTGCAAGGCTAAGAGTAACCGTTCCAGAGCAAAATTAAACTAAAACTAAATGAGGGGAAGAGGCTGGAGCATATTAAAATTGAGACTGTTTGCATCCAATCCCTGGGTTATCCGACACTCAGCAACTTTCAACTTTGACTTTGTAAACTTGATGTTTCAGCCCTTGGCAAGTGCGTCCCCTGGTGGCCAGTGAAATACTGCAGTTTTGAATGCATCCCTGCACTCATGTGAAATAACCTATTAACGTTTGACTGCCTTTTACAGCTTTGGAAATATGTTTTATTTTATCAAAGGGCTGCATGTTACCAAACGGGCTTGTTCCAGAGCAGCAGTTTGATGCATGTCCGTCACCGTTCTCAATAAGTGCAAGTTTGATAGAACGGAGAGGGTTCTGATTGTTACCTGGGACCCTCGTACAGTACATTCCCATCACTGAGCCAAAAAACTGTTCCGATAGTCTCAATGAGAGTTGCAGACAGTTGCTGTCCCAACAATAACTTATATTTATGTAAACTTTACCAAAAAAGTTCTAAGTTGCTTTGCAAGAGCTTTATTGGACAAAACTGAAACCAAGTCACCGGACGAGTCATTGGAATCATAGAATCCCTACTGTGCAGAAGGAGGCCATTCAGGCCATCAAGTCTGCACTGGCCACAATTCCACCCAGGCCCTATCCCCACAAGCCCATGCATTTGCCCTAGTTAGTCCCCCTGACACTGAGGCCAATCCGCCTCGCCAGCACGTCTTTCAGACTGTGGGAGGAAATTGCAGCACCTGGAGGCAATCCACGCAGACAAGGGGAGAACATACGAACTCCACAGAGACAGTGACCCAAGCCGGAAATCAAACCCGGGTCCCTGTCACTATGAGGGAACAGTGCTCACCACTGTGCCACCCTGCTGCCCCACAGTGAGGTGGCACAGTGGGAAAGGTGATACATTGAAGTGCTTTGATGGTAAACATTTCTGTTTTTGCCATTACTGAGGGAATAACTCGTGAACGAACATAATTGGTTCTCAGATTTGATGACTCCGATAAAATCTGATTGGGTACTTTGGAAAGCATCACAGCAACATGTGCGTGGGGCGATTGTGGTTGCTGTAAGTGCACACCATTGCTCTGCCGAAAGGCTCAAATCCACAGCGATCCAAACTGGGAGGTGTTTACTATACCGTGATGTCCCTCTGCCAGGGAGCTGCCCTGAATCATGAGTTTCGAGTTTACGCCTGCGAATCTTTGCCTGCTGAGCTGCTCACCCTCACTGGGTCTTTCAGGGTTCAGGAAGGAGTTTCTGAGCAGAAACGAGATACTTCCCCATAGGGTCTTGGAGGTTCCTGGCGGGAAATATACTGCCACTTTTCATTGCGGAATAGTGTAGCAGAGGCAGGAAAACAGACGGAGCTATTCTCTCGACATGAAGTGGCGTGTGAGCATAAGAAGGTACACAACACCAGGTTAAAGTCCAAAAGGTTTATTTGGTAGTACAAGCCATTACCTTTCGGAACACTGACCCTTCATCAGGTGAGTGGGAGTTCTGCTCTGAAGAGAACTGTTCTGTTCTGAACAGAACTCCCACTCACCTGATGAAGGGGCAGCGCCCCAAAAGCTAATGGTTTGTGCCACCAAATAAACCTGTTGGACTTTAACCTGGTGTTGTGTACCTCCTTAATGTGCTTACCCCAGTCCAACGCCGGCATCTCCACATCATGATATAAGAAGGACCAAAGACAGCATTTGAAATTGCCCTGCATGAGAGACGCCAGTCATAGTTGGCAAGTTTTTGCAGGAACTTGCAAATCCTGTTGCATGAAACCGCATGGATCTGTTGCTTTTCTAATCAAGCAAAGAGCAAGAGAAATTGCCAGTGCTGGTGCGGAAGTCGAGACTTTAGACAAAGCAGGGTTAGAGGTTGGAGATAATTGATGCACAAATGTTACTTCAGTATCTAATGTTTAGCTCTCACTGAAAATGGTAGATTTCCATTATAAATCTCAGAATCCACTCTTACAATACAAACCATGCATCAACATGTTGTGTTGCAATTACATCTCCTCCTCCAGTGGAGGCACTGTTTATAGATAATTGTACACTGTAATTACATTTTCACCCCACTGGAGGCACTGTTCATTGGCAGTTGCCATTATAATTGTGGACATAGGCATTTATAAAATGCACAGAAATAGAAGATGCTTCATCTGTTATTGGTAGGTACAAATCTACCAACATAATGCTCTGGGTGATGTACATTATTTTTTGTATTTTTTTCTCCAGGCCAAGGTTGAAAGGACGGATATCGGGACACTCATTATCCCTTCAATCACCGTTGCCCAAGCTGGTGTCTACCTGTGTGTGGGAACCAATTCTGCTGGCTCTTCAGAAGGTCGCATTGAAGTCTCGGTATTAGCCTGTAGGTCTTGGTTTCTCAGAAGGATTAAATTTATTTGCAGTCGTTTGGTGGTACGGAACCCGAGTATTGCTGAAAGAAAAGAGACGTGTTGAAACTTTTCACCTTGTACTCATCCCAAAAATAACTTTATCGTGTCTCTTTTTTCAACAACACTCAGATTTATTTGTGCTGATGTTTAATGTTGTCGAACATTCAGTTTGTTCTCACCCTTGTGCTCAGCTATGAGCCTCAGTGTGATTTACCCCTCCAGCCACAGAGCCTTGACTTCAAAAGAAGCCATTTCAGATTTCTCCTACCTGGGGGAGGTTATATTCTATTTCGTCTCGGTCGCGGGTAGCCTCACAGGGACCTGCATCCTGGGCCTCCCAATCAGGGACGATCTTGAGTAGTCGATGGACCCAGTGAATTTGCCATTAGCCATGTACTGGCCAATCCTGCTCCCTGAACACAGCTGAAAAGCTCAGCATCGCTGGGATTTCTTTTCCATCTTGCCCGCTTTAAAAGCTAACTAGAAAGCAAATAATATTGCAGACGCGAAAGGCTGGCAGTGACACCCAATAAGTTGGCTTCTCAGCTGATGAAACTTGGGAGGGTACAGACCGCAGAGAGGTGCAAGTTACCTCTTGAGAGTCAGTCGTCTATTCCAGACTCTCAGGTGTTCTGTCTGGGTGTATAGCTGAATCCCATTTCAACTGAAGGGCAGCCAAAAATGTTTTAAATGCAGATATTGTGACGCAACCAACATTCAGCCCATTGATCTTACCTTGGAATCTTTCACTCGTGGGCTTGAGTCAGGTGTACAGGCTTTATTCCAACAGATGCTTCTGGAGTTAGTCAGGAACAGAGCAACACATGTTCACGAACATAGAACATTACAGCGCAGTACGGGCCCTCTGGCCCTCGATGTTGTGCCGACCAGTGGAACCAATCTAATGACCCTCTAACCTAAACTATTCCAATGTTATCCATATGCCTATCCACTGACCATTTGAACGCCCTTAAAGTTGGCGAGTCCACAACTGCTGCAGGCAGGGCATTCCACGCCCTTACTACCCTCTGAGTAAAGAACCTACCTCTGACATCCGTCCTATAACTACCACCCCTAAATGATTCTTTCCTATCCCCCTGCAGTGGATTTTGTACTTGTTAAAGAGTAACTTTGCCGAAAGTACAATCACTGCATTAGGTGAAATAAGGTTGCCTTTTGCCGTCGTGATAATTTTGATGGGGAGATGCCAACAATGGACTGGGGTGGGCACAGTAAGAAGTCTCGCAACACCAGGTTAATCTGGAATCACGAGCTTTCAGAGCACTGCTCCTTCATCAGGTGAGTCTCACTTGGTGAAGGAGCAGTGCTCTGAAAGCTCGTGATTCCAAATAAACGTATTGGACTTTAACAGTGATGTGAAATTTCTTACTGTGATAATTTTGTAATATATGAAACGTTAATAAATGAAGTAAATGTCCTTTCTTTAACCTGGTTTATCTTCAATGCTCCACATTATCCCTATATTTTTAATTTCTGATTGGTCACATTCCTATAGCATCTTCCCATTATAAATTCCAGCATCACATTTATTAAAGAAAGCTGTCACACTGTAATTAATCTTTCCCACTAGGGGTTTTTTTTTCAGAATGTTAAGTGAAATCTGGGCTGTTGATTATTTGGAAATCTAAGGCCCTGACTGATGCTCCTACAGTTTAGAAAAGTTTAATAGAATTCAACCAAAGGCATTTGATTAAAATGAGCTATCAGATGTTGTTCATCTACTTCACCACAAATCTAACCCCAAAAATTTTAAACAAACTTTGTACCGTGATCAAAATGCTCATTTAAAAATTACCCATTGCTCTAAAAAGTATTTGTTTCTAAAATAAATATATCATTAAAATATATTTGCACTTGCACTGTCTTCTATAATTATGGCCCATTTAATTTGTGGTATCTGCATTTAGGTGCCTGTATCATCTAGAAATTCCTTAGATCTGTCACACATTAAATTGCCTTAGAAGAATATTGGCTCTTGTGCAAGCAGTTTACGTGTGTGTTTTTCTCTTCTTTTCGGCCTTTTGTTTTAATTTTCGGGGGGAAGTTTCCTTGTTCCGCGTTTTGATCTTTTTTTTTATTCTGGTATCTCCTCTCCCCACAGCAGAGGGATCTGCACCAGCAGCCAGAATTCAACCCTCCCCGGCCTCAGTGACAGAGGGAGAAACGCTGGAATTATACTGCCATGTGACAGGGGAACCTTGGCCCACGATCACATGGCGCAAGTCAAGTGGCCACCTCACCACGAACCACCAGGTATACAGTTGTAATCTCTGGCTTGGGAGTGGGATATCCCAAACTTTTCCCATTGAACTTTTTGATTTGAGTTGCTTTATTATTGTCGCGTGTATTAGCATACAATGAAAACTATTGTTTCTCAAGCGCTTTACAGACAAAGCATACCGTTCATAGAGAAGAAAAGGAGAGGGTGCAGAAGGTCGTGTTGAATAGAGCATTGTTAAAGAGCTTAAATGAGTTAGAAGGAAGTTTTAGAAGCATAGAGTGAGAGTAAAAGATAGAATTAAAGGGCATGCTGGGAATAGCTTGCAAGAACTGGGCGGCACAGTAGCACAGTGGGTTAGCACTGCTGCTTCACAGCTCCAGGGACCTGGGTTCGATTCCCGGCTCAGGTCGCTGTCTGTGTGGAGACTGCACATTCTCCTCGTGTCTGCGTGGGTTTCCTCTGGGTGCTCCGGTTTCCTCCCAGAGTCCAAAGATGTGCGGGTTAGGTTGATTGGCCATGCTAAGAAATTGCCCCTTAGTGTCCAGGGTAGCGGAGGTTGGAGGGATTAGTGGGTAAATATGTAGGGATATAGGGGTAGGGCCTGGGTGGGATTGTGTTCGGTGCAGACTCGATGGGCCGAAGGGCCTCTTTCTGCATTGTAGGGTTCTATGATTCTGTGATTCTAAGTTGCCTCGCTGTGGCGCTGTACTGGAATTATTCTTCAAGGAAGGGTTCTCTGTGTCCTCACTGTGTTAATCTCTCAATCAGTATCATTACCGCTGATGATCTTTCTTTTGTGGGAGCTTGCTGTGTGCAAATTGGCTGCACCATTTTCCTACAGTGGTTAACACTGCTGCATCACAACGCCAGGGACCCAGGTTTGATTCCCAGCTTGGGTCACTGTCTGTGCGGAGTCTGCACTTTACAACAGTAAAGTCACCATAGCCCCAGATGACCATAGGCACTGACTGGTGGTGATTTAACCTGAGCATTACCACAGCTCAGGCGATGTGCACTGTTGAGAAGGTGGGGCCTTCATAAGTAACCTCAGCCAGTGCAGGAACTGAACCCATGCTGTTGGCATCGCTCTGCATCACTAACCAGCCAACTGAGCCAAACTGGCCAACGCAGCCATGTGGTACACCCACAGTGCTTTTCTGTGTAGCAGCTTTAATACAAGTGAGTTGTTTGCTATCAATTTGGAGGGTAGTCAAGAGTCAACGGCATGACTTTAGACCTGGTGTCACGTACAAGCCAGACAGGTTAAGGATTTAATATCCTTTAAGGGTCTTAATGAACCAGATGGTTTGTACAACACAGTAATTTTGTGATCATTATTAGCAACTCATGTACTTTATTCCGGAAGGTTTAAATAATTAATTGATTTCAAATTCCCTGGTGGGATTTGAAATCGTGCCTCCAAAGCATTAGTCCAGGCCTCTGGATTGCCAGTCTAGTAACATATTACCATCTGTAGTTGTTTCTCCGGAGAGGGGTTCCATGGCTCTGATTTTGCTGTTGATTTTGCAGGTGCAGGGACCCGTGCTACGCATCCAGCAGGCCACTGCTGCAGATGCTGGGAATTACATCTGCCATGTTGAAAACCCGCTTGGAATGCAAGAAGTTTCGGTCCCTGTGTTGGTCACCTCCAGTGTTCACCGTACGTAACCCTCTCGTTCTTATTGAGCCGTGGGATATTTCTGCCCGTTTGTTTCCTTAAGGATGGTGCAATGGTTGTTTTGCTAAGCTCCTAAAAGAAGTGGCTGTGCGATAGTGGACACATTGGTTGCAATTTTCCAACATTCCTGAGATTCAGAAAAGGTTCTATCAGATTGGAAAATAGTAAATGTAACTCCTCTCCTCCAAGAGAGGAGGAAGGCAGAAACTACAGGTCAGTTAGCTTTAATGTCTGTCAGAGAGAAATTGTTAGACTCTATTGTTACGGAGCTTATAGCAGAGCACTTAATAAATCTCATTGCAATCAGACAGAGTCAGTATGGTTTTGTGAAAGGAAAGTCGTGTTTGACGAATTTATTGAAGTTTCTTCAAGCATTAGAAAGTAATGGGGATAAAGGGGAACCTGAAGATGTAGTCTACTTGCATTTCCAAAGGGCGTTTAATAAGTTGCCTTGTCAAAGGGTACTGTACATAATAAAAGTATGGTGTAGGGGGTAACATACTAGCCTAGGTAGAGGATTAGGTAGCTAACAGGAAGCAGAGAGTAGGGATAAATGGGTCTTTTTCAGGTGGAGCGCCACAGGAATCAGCACTGAGTCCTCAACGATTTTCCACCTATATCAATGAAGGGATCAAATATTTGGTTACTAAATTTGCTGTTGACACAATGATAGGCAGGATAGTCAGTTGTGAAGAGGGTATAAGCAGCCTGAAAAGGGATTTAGAAAGGTTAATTGAGTGGGCAAAAATTTGAAGTATGATGTGAGAAAATGTGAACTTGTCCACTTTGGCAGGAAGAACAGAAAAGCCAATAACGATTTAAATCAGGAGAGACTGCAGAACCACACTGTGTTTTGATACAGGGATCACAAAATGTTAGTATGGAGGTATGGCAAGTAATTAGGAAGACCAATAGAATGTTGGCATTTATTACAGGAAGAATTGAGTATAAAAATAGGGAAGTGTTGTTACAATTCTGCAAAGCCTCGATGAGACCGTATCTGTGTACACTTTTGGTCTGTTTACTTGAGGAACAGAAGCAGCACACAGCAGGTTCACTTGACTGATGCTTATGAGGAAAGGTTGGACAAGTTGGGCCTGTTTAGAAGAATGAGTGACGGTATACTTGGAGTACTGTGCTAAGTTCTGGTCGCCTCATTACAGGAAGGATGTGGAAGCCACTGAAAGGGTGCAGAGGAGATTGACAAGGATGTTACCTGGATTGGGTGGCATGCCTTATGAGGATAGGTTGAGAGAGCTTTTCTCCTTAGAGAGACGAAGGATGAGAGGCGATCTGATAGAGGTTTATAGGATAATGAGAGGTATAGATAGGGTGGACTCTCAGAGGCTATTCCCCAGGGCTGAAATGGCTGCCAGAAGAGGACACAGGTTTAAGGTGCTGGGGAGCAGGTACAGAGGAGATGTCAGGGGTAAGTTTTTCACTCAGAGGGTGGTGGGTGAGTGGAATCGGCCCCCCTTGGTGGTGGCGGAGGCAAATTCGATAGGGTCTTTTAAGAGACTTCTGGATGAGTACATGGGACTTAATAGGATTGAGGGTTATAGGTAAGCCTAGTAGGTAGGGATATGATCGGCGGAACTTGTGGGCCGAAGGGCCTGTTTGTGCTGTAGTTTTATTTCTATGATTCTTGAAATGTATAAGATCCTGATGGGACTTGACAAAGTGGACGCTGAGAGGATGTTTCCACTTGTGGGAGAGACTAGAATGGGGGATGTAATTGGAAAAATAAGGAGTTTCCCACTTAAGACAGATATGAGGAGAATCTTTTTATCGGAGGGTTGTTAGTCTATGGAATTCTTTACCCTAGAGAGCAGTGGATGCAGGGTCATTGTATGATCTTAGGGCTGAGTTTGATAGATTCTCAATGAGCAAGAATGTCAAAAGGTTATAGCAGGTAAATGGGAAAGTAGAATTGAAACCACAATCAGATCAGCCATGAAATGACAGAGCAAGCTTCATGGGCTGAATGGTCTCTGCCTGTTCTTAATTCTTGTGTTCTTGTTGATGCTTCCACTGTTCTCGGGAGACCAAGATTTGAGTGTGATTGAATGGGTGCGTAATCATTTAGAACTGAACACGGTTCTGTTAGGGTGAGTTGTAGTTCTTCTGTATGTTATAAATTATTAACCTCATAGTATTATCAGAATGCTTGAGGAAATTAAAGATCTAAATAAATGAAGTTTACATAAATAGTTTCAGAAGCATCTCGAGCATTGGAGCTTATACCTGGGGAAGGATGTCAGGGTCATAGAGAGGGTGCAGAAGAGATTCATTGTGATATTACCAGGGATTTAAAGGTTTTAGTTTTGAGAGGACATTTCGGAAGCTAGGAGTTGCTCCTTTTTAACTGAGGGGGCAGTGTAGAGCAGCATAGGAAATTATGATGGTTAGGAAGGGATTTTAACTGGCCAGTCACTCAGCAACTAGTGGGCAAAAGTTAAGATCAAAGAACGAACAAAGAACAGGCCCTTCAGCCCTCCGAGACTACGCTGATCATGATGCCTGCCTAAGTTAAAACTGTATGCACTCCTTCCATTCCCATCCTATTCATGTATTTGTCTAGTTAAATGCTGTTATCGTAACTGCCCCCACCACCTCCCCGGGCAGCGTGTTCCAGACATTCACCACCCTCCGTGTAAAAAAAAAAATCTTGTCTCGGACATCTCCTTAAGCTTTTCCCCACACGCGTTAAAACTATGCCCCCAGTACTTGACTTGTCTACCCTAGGAAAGAGCATCTGACTATCCATTCTGTCCATGCCACTCATTGTAAACTTCTAAATCTTGTAAACATCTATCAGGTCACCCCTCAACCTCTGTCGTTCCAATGAGAACAAACCGACTTTATCCAGTCTCTCCTCACAGCTAATATCCTCCAGACCACACAATATCCTGATAAACTTATTCTGTACCCTCTCCAAAGCATTCACATCCTTCTGGTAGTGTGACAACCAGAATTGTACACAATATTCTAAATGAGGCCTAACTATACAGCTACAGCATGACCTGCCAATTTATATACTCAATTCCCCGACCGTTGAAGGCAAGCATGTCAGATGCCTTCTTGACTACCTTATCCGCCTGCGTTGCCGCTTTCAGTGAACGGTGGACATGTCCACTCAGATCTCCCTGTCTGTCCATACTCCTATGGGTTCTACCATTTACTGTATAATTCCTACATACATTGGACCTTCCAAAATGCAATAGCCCACACTTGTCCAGATTAAACTCCATCTGCTATTTCCCTGCCCAAATCTCCAACCAGTCTATATCTTGTTGTATTCTCTGACAAGCCTCTTCACTATCCACAACTCCGCCAATTTTTGTGTGGTCTGCAAACTTACTATTCAGGCCAGCTTCATTTTTCTTCAAATCATTTATATATACTATGAATAACAAAGGTCCCAGAACTGATCCCTGTGAAACACCGCTAGACACAGCCTTCCATTCAGAAAAGCACTCCTCTACTGCTACCCTCTGTCTTCTATGACCAAGCCAGTTCTGTATCCATCTTGCCAGCTCTCCTCTGATCCTGTGTGACCTTTCATACCAATCTACCATGAGGTATCTTGTCAACGTCTTTACTGAAGTCCATGTATACAACATCCATTGCCTTTCCATTATCTTTGTCACTTCCTCGATCAAGTTAGTGAGGCACGACCTCCCTTTCACATAACCATGCTGTCTACCACTAATAAGTCCATTTGTTTCCAAATGTGAGTAAATCCTATCCCTAAACATCTTTTCCAACAATTTCCCTACCACTGACGTTAGGCTCACCGGCCTATAATTTCCTGGATAATCCCTGCTGCCCTTCTTAAACAATGGAACAACATTGACTATCCTCCAGTCCTCTGGAGCTTCACTGTAGCGAATGAGGATACAAAGACCCCAGCAATTTCTGCCCTTGCCTCCCTCAGTATTCTGTGGTAGATCCCATCAGGCCCTGGGGACTTATCTACTTTAATGCTTTTTAAGACGCCCAACACCACCACCTTTTTAATATCGACATGACCCAGAATATCTACACACCTTACTGTAGGCTCCTCCTCTGTCAAGTCCCTCGCTCTGGTGAATACTGAGGCAAAGTATTCATTTAGTGTGTTGCCCATTTCCTCTGGTTCCAGGCATACATTCTCTCCACTATCCTTGAGTGAGCCAACCCTTTTGCTCTTCTGTTTACATACGTATAAAATGGCTTAGGATTTTGCTTAATCCTGTTTGCCAAGGACTTTTCATGACCCCTTTTAGCCTCCCTAACTCCTTCCTTAAGTTCCTTCCTACGCTCGTCCCCAAACTGACAAAGGAACAGTGGGTTTAGAGAGGACTCAAATGTCAAAAATATCCAAATTCATCAAACAGTTGATTAACTAATAACACGGAATTAAACAGTTTGGTTTAATGCACGGCGTAATCAAAATGAAGATATGAAATGTGTGAAATAGAGCAACATCTGGATGGTTCCAAGTCAACATCATCAAAGCGTGTCTATTACAAAGCAGTCCGAAAGACATGCTGGTTAGGTGCATTGGCCATGCTAAATTCTCCCTCGGTTTACTAGAACAGGTGCCAGAGTGTAGTGACTCTGGGATTTTCACAGTAACTTCATTGCAGTGTTAATGTAAGCCAATTTGTGACACTGATAAATAAACTTTAAAGACATCTCACAGTAAATCAGTAGAATGCCAAGCTTTGGCGTAGAACAGTAATGAGACCACATCAGGTACACAATTGGCACCCTGTCATCAGGAAAAACATTGAGCAGGAAGTTCCATCGTTCAAAAACAGCCACAGCACAACTTAACTTAGTTCCATTCTTCGATTTTATATTAATTGTTGCAAGGAAAGTATCTGGGATGCAGCCAGTGACAATCTTTTGATCGGTTTGTCTCATTTTAAAAAGTCTAACCTTGCCTCCGCAGCAGGTAGATCTGCCCCAGTGGTGAAGGTTCACCCCTCACGCACGTCAATAAGCGAGGGAGAAATGCTGGAGTTGTACTGCCAGGTCACGGGTCAACCGCAACCTCGGATCACGTGGTACAAGGCAACTGGCTCCTTATCAGCCAATCACCAGGTAGGAGAAGGTGCTGGAACAACCCCGCTTTTCCTGTTAATGCGGAATTATTTTGTACGGATTTAAATGAGTGATCTAAAGGTGCTGAAGCTGAGAATGCAATCTGAAAAGAAAGAAGATTGCCTCTAATGTCCAAATGTTGACGCTGTGATAGTTTCAGTGTCAATCCAAACAACGGATTGACCCTGAAACTATCACAGTGTCAACATCTGGTATTACAACCGACAGTTATTACCGACTTCTCTACGAACGGTATGCTTTGTCTGTATAGCGTGTAAGAAACAATGCTTTTCACTGTATACTAAACACGTGTGACAATAATAAATCAAAAGGTTGGACATGCTCTTTGACAGGGCGGGGTGTCACGGGGTACTCAGCATGAGTTTTTACCCAATGTACATGTCTGTGCAGCTTCGCTCACACATCACTGGATGGCCATAGGGATTGGGAACACGGACTGCTTTACCTGTTTTTCATTCTTCGTCCAAAGCACACCAGCAAACTCCGGCCGGCCTTCCTCCGGTTGTTGGTGTTTTTGCGGATGTTGAAAGCGGCCTGGGAGAGTGAGTGTAACGGGGTCTATTACTTTCCTGTTTCAGGTGGATGGCCCTGTGCTGCGCATCCTTCACATGACCCCTGCTGACATCGGGGACTACATCTGCCGCGCAGAAAATGAGCTTGGAATGCGGGAAGTCAAATTCTCCGTCTCGGTCACTTCCAGCACAATGGGTATGTAGCCGTGGGCGTTCTTTTAGTATTTAATTTGCACTTGCTTTGACTCTCTGTCAATTTGGTTTAACCTCATGCCCGCTCCTGACAGCAGTTGAGATCCAAAGATCAAAAGATAATCTGTCACTTCCGAGACGTCAAAGATTGGGGAAACAAAGTCTCGTTACTTTACCACAGAAAGTATCGAGACGGCGCTGTGGCACAATGGTTAGCACTGCTGCCTCACAGCGCCAGGGTCCCAAGTTCAATTCCTGACGTGGGTCACTGTCTATGTTGAGTTTGTACATTCTCCTCATGTTTGCGTGGGTTTCCTCTTGGGTGCTCTGGTTTTCTCCCAAAGTCCAAAGATGTGCGGGTTAGGATTGGCCATGCTAAACTGTCCCTTAGTGTCAGGGGGAGTAGCTAAGATAAATGCATAGAGTTTATGGGGTTAAGGCCTGGGGTGGGATTGTGGTTGGTGCAGACTCAATGGGTCAAATGGCCTCCTTCTATAGGATTCTATGATTCTATCATCTTTAATATCAGTTGTGTAGTGGATTCGTCATTAGGGGTGGAGTGACTTGACTTTGCTTTGTGAAGGTGGAGTCCTGTCTAACTTATCTAGTTAGATATTTTGAGGAAACAGACTCTGTCCTCTATTTCACCCCACACACCCATTGTTCCCACTGCTTCCCCAACCCGCTGCTTCCCGACTTCCCCCTTTTCCCCTCTCGGCAACCAAAGATCATCCTAGAAGACGCTAACAAAGAAAAACGTGGTGACTGGAATTCTCCAGCTGCTCACATCAGCAGGATTCTTCAGTCCTGCCAGGGTGGCACAGCGGTTAGCACTGCTGCCTCACAGCTCCCGGGACCCGGGTTCGATTCCCAGCTTGAGTCACAGTCTGTGCGGAATCTGCACGTTCTCCCCGTATCTGCGTGGGTTTCCTCCGGATACTCCTGTTTCCTCTCTCTGTCCAAAGATGTGCAGGTTAGGTGCATTGGCCACTCTAAATTCTCCCTCAGTGTAGCCAAACAGGTGCCGGAGTGTGGCGAGTCGGGGGGTTTTCACAGTAACTTCATTGCAGTGTTAATGTAAGCCTTACTTGTGACACTAATAAATAAACATGAACAACCCTCCAAAACCAAAGTGTGGGGTGACATAAGGGGAAATCCCATTGACAGCGGCGGGGCCAGATAATCCTGCCACTAACGAACAGCACCCCAGATTCCGTACGCTACCTGGCCACTCGTGTCTGGGAGGCTGGAGAATCTCAGCCCGTATTGAGATAGCACCTTTCCTAACTTCAGAATGTTCCAAATCAGTTTATAGCCAATCAAATAGTTTAGAATGTTGTAAACACAAAATGTATAAAATGATGTGTTTTGGCACTGTCTCCTTAACTTGAGATAAAACGCAACAGTGAAAGGGGGTCATGTGACTGACTGTATTCTGCCCGGCAACAAATGGAGGGGGGCTTGGTTTCTATGGGGATAGGAGGAGCCCAAGTCAAGCGCCTTGCTCTGAAGGTGTAAGATGCTCACACTTGTAGACAATGGCAAGAGTATCTCTGGACTTACTGATTGTTTCCAAGTCTCGTTTAGATGTCAGGATTTATAAACTATTGTATGTTAAGCTATCTAATAAATTCACAGGATTGAGTTGGGGGTCTAGAGGATGGCTAATCAGCATTTCTACCTCTATACAAGACTCATGTGATTCACACTGCCATGGTACATGGGCTTTTGGGAAGGGAACAGTCCATAGGAAGCCATTTGTTTTATTGGGTTTCAGAAGATAATACTTCACTTCTGGCCATAAGAACATAAGAAATAGGAGCAGGAGTAGGCCATCTAGCCCTTCGAGCCTGCCCCGCCATTCAATAAGATCATAGCTGATCTGAAGTGGATCAGTTCCACTTTCCCGCCTGCCCCCCATAACCCTTAATTCCCCTGTCTATCAGAAATCTGTCTACCCGTGACTTAAACACATTCAACGAGGTAGCCTCCACCACTTCAATGGGCAGAGAATTCCAGAGATTCACTATCCTCTGAGAGAAGTCCCTCCTCAACTCTGATCTAAACTGCCCCAACCCACTTATTTTGAGGCTGTGCCCTCTAGTTCTGGTTTCCTTTCTAAATGGAAAGAATCTCTATGTCTACCCTATCTAGCCCCTTCATAAGCTTATAAGTCTCTATAAGATCCCCCTTCAGCCTTCTAAACTCCAACGAGTACAGGCCCAGTCTATTCAATCTCTCCTCATAAGCTAACCCCCTCATCTCCGGTATCAGCCTGGTGAACCTTCTCTGCACTCCCTCCAAGGCCAATATATCCTTTCGCAAATAAGGGGACCAAAGCTGCACACAGTACTCCAGCTGCGGCCTCACCAGTGCCCTGTACAGTTGCAGCGAGACCTCCCTGCTTTTATATTCTATCCCCCTCGCTATAAAGGCCAACATTCCATTCACCTTCTCGATCACCTGCTGAGGTTCACCCCAAGACTGGAGAAACCGACCTGAAGTCAATGGACCTTTGCTTGGTCCATGTCCCACCCGCTACAATTCCCGTGGCGGCCAGGACGGGAAAGTCCTGTCCATAGAGTCAGTCCTGCACCCAAAGCAGAGAAAGTGCTGACTAATAGTTACCATGTTGGTGGGAGCACGCACTCTGATTGAAGAAACTGCGTTTGTGAGGATTTGAAGGAGGCTGTAAGATTTGTCTAGTTTGGGCGAGGGTGGAACAACCTTCACCGTAACCTCCTTCGTGAAAGTCAATTCTGGAACTAGAAGTTGCATAACTAAGAAGGGAGAAGGAAGTTGGTTATTGAGAGATAAGAGCAACTTTGGACTGATTATGGGAGAATAATGTGTTTACTTAAAGGAAAGAATGAACTGTAACCGTATCAGGAAATGTTTGGTCATTTTAGGAGTTAAATGCGAAAACCTTTATGTAGTTTAGTGTAAAAGTTGTCTACAAAAAAATAGTGTTCGGCCAATTTTGCTTTTTGTTTGTTACAGTAGAACTCTTAAATCGTGAACTCTTATTGTTTGAACTTGTCAGTCACTCACTGGAATTCAGATATCTTTTTTAAAAGTGTTTGGTCCCTATGGAGACCATAACAAGAGATTTAGACGCTGTTGTAATGTAGGAGAGGATGAGGATGTAAAAGAGTTTTTTATTCGTTCATGGGTAGACCTAGTTGACCTTGGAGAGTAGTTAAGAGTCAATCATATTGCTGTGGCTCTGGAGTCACATGTAGGCCAGACCGGGTAAGGACGGCAGATTTCGTTACCCGAAGGGCGTTGGTGAACCGGATGAGTTTTTTCCGACAATCAAAAATGGTTTTATGGTTATCGGTAGGTTCAGATGTTTTTGTATTGAATTCAAGTTCCACCTGGGCCCCAGAAATATCGTTTAGTTTTTCGAGTGAAGAATTTGTTGACTCCTGGGTTTAATCAAAAGCAGAAACTTATTGTTTTAAGTCCAGGAAATGTTCAAAATATAATGATCCTGATTGAAACCAGAAACTTGTGTGAAATCACATGGTTGTCATAGAGTTATTGAAACAACCCTGGTATATTTTGGAATTCCTTAAATTCTAGAACATGTATTGGAAGGTAGCAAATATAGCCTTGCTATCCAAATATGGAGAAAGAGAGAAAGCAGAGAATTATACACCAGATGGTTTGATATGCTGGAATTTGCCTTTAAGAGCGTGGAAGAAGGCACTTGGAAAATCATGATTTGATTCGATAAATGTGGCATAGTTTTACAAAAGGGAGTTGGTAAATCTGTTTGAGAAATCTGTTTGAGTTTGAATATGTAATTAGTGACGTAGATAAGAAGGAACAGGTGGTTCTGGCACATCTGGATTTTCAAAAGGTGGTAACACAAGACGGGGTCTGTGGCGTTGGGGTAATATATGAACAAGGATCAGGGATTGGTTAATTGGGATTGGACATATCTGGGCACAACATTGAGGGCCGAAGGGCCTGTACTATGTTGTAATGTTTAATGTTCTATGTAATGAATACAAAATCGAGAGCCGGAATAAACTTGATAGTTATGAACTAGCAGAATGTAACTCGGGGCAATACCAGCGTTCTGCTGCCAACAGTTTACAGTCTAAAACAATGCCTGAATCCTCACTCTCCCCACAGTACACGAATCTGCCCCAGTGGTAACGGTTCGACCCTCGCCAACCGCAGTTAGGGAGGGAGAAATGGTGGAGTTGCACTGCCAGGTCACAGGTCACCCAGAACCCAGGATCACATGGTACAGGGCAAATGGCCGCCTAACAGCCAATCATCAGGTAGGTGACATCTTTCCAGTTTGGTTATCCTCCATTTCTTTGAACTTTCTGACTCTTGGAAGGACTGTTCATGGGGAATAGTTATCTGTTGCTCTGTAAATATTGGTGAATGCTGTCAGCTGCCTCGGAGAGTGTGGGTAACAGAGGCTGTGATTTTCTCTTGATGTTCTAGGTGCAGGGCGCTGTGCTACGCATCCTTCGTGTGAGTCCTGCCGATGTCGGGGATTACATCTGCCGTGCAGACAACCTCTATGGGATGCAGGAGGTCAAATTCTCCGTCTTGGTCACTTCTTCCACATGTATGTAACCCGTCAGTCTTACCGCATTCATTTGTGGCATCTTTCTTAGGTTTTATTTGCTTTATCTTTCTGCTCATTTTTCAAAATGCCTGGGTTCCAAAGTATTTCTTTTATTCGAGAAGTGCGCGATGACTGCGGTAATCTCCAGCTTTGGGAGAGAAGATTGTGTAGCCTTGTAACTGAGCAAATTCTGTGAGCTGAGGCCATTACAGAAAGGATGGTATTCACTTATCATTGATAGGAGGGAAAATGTTAATGAGGATTGCAAGTTTTACATTCCTAGACCCACCTTGATGAAGAATCGATGAGTATAATCATTGTGGGAGGATGAGGGGAATCAACTGATTCTCTCTCTCTAATCTGTCCAAATGTTTTGATTAGGTAACTGAAGTTGATTATGAGAAATATCTAATACAGGATTTTCCAAATGTTGAGCAGGAGAGCCCCTTGTGACCTCATTGGGCAACCCCTAACATTCTCATCATGTTGACACCCCTTTTTTGACCACAGAATAGGAATGAACAAAATATCGAATCTGAACAAGTCTAGCTGTATCTATATATGTATTAGGAAGAGAGGCACAGTCACAAATACATGTGCCAGCCACATGGCCCCCTCCCAACCCTTGGCCAAGCCTCCCGCTCATGGTCCCTTAACATTAACCCCACAAAGTAGTTCCCGCTTTAGGATTAGGTCATTTGTAATAATTCAACGGTTTTATTTAAGTATATTTAAACCTTACCCTTCTGTCATTTTTAGTAGCATGTTATATGCAGGAAAGATGATCTTCATATTGGAGGCACAGCCACACCTTCCCCCTCACAGATGCCCCTCTCTCATGCGCGCACTCAACCTTCTCTCTGATGCGCACTCGCCCCTCTCTCCCGCCCGCACTCGCCCCTCTCTCCCGCCCGCACTCGCCCCTCTCTCCCGCCCGCACTCGCCCCTCTCTCCCGCCCACGTTCACTCCTTCCGCATGTGCTTTCCCCTCTCTCCCGCGCTTACTTGATCGGCTATTAACTGATTTGGAACATTCTGAAGTTATGAAAGGTGCTACCTCAACATGGGCTGAGATTCTCCAGCCTCCCAGCGGAACCTTCTTGTGAAAGTCAATTCTGGAATTAGAAGTTATCCGGCAGAGAAGGAAAAAGGAAGCTAGTCATTGGGAAAGGAGAGCAACTTTGGACTGATTCTGGGAGAATGAAGTATTTGCTTAAGGGAGAGGGCGAGCTATCATCAAAGGGAGTTTCTGATCATTTTAAGAGTTAAATGCGAAAACCTTTCTGTAGTTTAGTGTAAAAGTCAAAAACAAAGTGTTCAGCCAGTTTTGCTTTGAGTTTATTTGTTACAGTAGAACTCTTAAACCATAAAATCTTGTCGTTTGATCTTTTGTCAGTCACTGGAATTCAAATATCTTTTTAAAATTGTTTTTGGTTCTTCTGGAGACCATAACAAGAGATTTAGACACTGTTGTATTGTAGGAGAGGATAAGGATGTAGAAGATTTTTTAAATTCATTCATTGGGCATGGGTGTCGCTGGCTGGCCACCATTTATTGTCCATCCCTAATTGCCCAAGGGCAGTTGAGAGTCAACCACATTGCTGTGGCTCTGGAGTCACATGTAGGCCAGACCAGGGTAAGAATGGCATCTTCCCTTCCCTAAAGGACATTAGTGAACCAGATGAGATTTTTCCAACAATCAAAAATGGTTTTATGATCATCAGTAGATTCTTAATTTCAGATATTTTTGTATTGAATTCAAATTCCACTCAGGGCCCCAGAAATATCATTTAATTTGGTTTCTCAAGTGAACAATTTGTTGATTTCTGATTTAATTGAAAGCAGAAACATATTGATTAAGTCCAGAAAATGTTCAAAGGATAATGCCTCATGAGTGAAACCAGAAACTTGTGTGAATTCAGATGATTTTCACAGTTATTGAAACAACCCTGGTATATTTTGGAATTCACTAAATTCTAGAACATGTATTGGAAGGTAGCAAATATAGCCTTGCTATCCAGACCTGGAGAAAGAGAGAAAGCAGGGAATTATAGACCAGTTGGTTTGATATGCTAGAATTTGCCTTTAAGAGCGTGGAAGAAGGCACTTGGAAAATCATGATTTGATTCGATAAATGTGGTTTTACAAAAGGGAGTTGGTAAATCTGTTTGAGAAATCTGTTTGAGTTTGAATATGTAATTAGTGATGTAGATAAGAAGGAACAGGTGGTTCTGGCACATCTGGATTTTCAAAAGGTGGTAACACAAAATGAGGTCTATGGCGTTGGGGTAATATATGAACAAGGATCAGGGATTGGTTACTTGGGATGGGACATAGCTGGGCACAACATTGAGGGCTGAAGGGCCTGTACTGTGCTGTAATGTTTAATGTTCTATGTAATGAATAGAGAATCGAGAGTCGGAATAAACTTGATAGTTATGAACTAGCAGAATGTAACTCGGGGCAATACCAGCGTTCTGCCGTCAACTGTTTACAGTCTAAAACAATGACTGAATCCTCACTCTCCCCACAGTACACGAATCTGCCCCAGTGGTAACGGTTCGACCCTCGCCAACCGCAGTTAGGGAGGGAGAAATGGTGGAGTTGCACTGCCAGGTCACAGGTCACCCAGAACCCAGGATCACATGGTATAGAGCAGCTGGCTCTCTAACAGCCAATCACCAGGTAGGTGACATCTTCCCAGTTTGTTTATCCTCCATTTCCTTTCTGTTTCTCTTTAACTTCAACTTTCTGACTCTTGGAAGGACTGTTCATGGGGAATAGTTATCTGTTGCTCTGTAAATATTGGTGAATGCTGTAAGCTGCCTCGGAGAGTGTGGGTAACAGAGGCTGTGATTTTCCTTGTGATGTTCTAGGTGCAGGGCGCTGTGCTACGCATCCTTCGCGTGAGTCCTGCTGATGTCGGGGATTACATCTGCCGCGCAGACAACCTCTATGGGATGCAGGAGGTCAAATTCTCCGTCTTGGTCACTCCTTCCACATGTATGTAACCCGTCAGTCTTAACGCATTCATTTGTGGCATCTTTCTTAGGTTTTATTTGCTTTATCTTTCTGCTCATTTTTCAAAATGCCTGGGTTCCAAAGTATTTCTTTTATTTGAGAAGTGCGCGATGACTGCGGTAATCTCCAGCTTTGGGAGAGAAGATTGTGTAGCCTTGTAACTGAGCAAATTCTGTGAGCTGAGGCCATTATAGAAAGGATGGTATTCACTTATCATTGATAGGAGGGAAAATGTTAATGAGGATTGCAAGTTTTACATCCCCAGACCCACCTTGATGAAGAATCGATGAGTATAATTATTGTGGGAGGATGAGGGGAATGAAAGAGAAAATTATAGCCCAGGAACTGGCCTTTTGGCCCTATGAGCCTGCACGGACCATGCTGCCCGACTGAACTAAAACCCCCTACCCTTCCGGGGACCATATCCCTCTATTCCCATCCTACTCACGTACTTGTCAAGACGCCCCTTAAATGTCATTTTCGTATCTGCTTCCACTACCTCCCCCGGCAGCGAGTTCCAGGCACCCACCACTCTCTGTGTAAAAAAAAACTTGCCTCGTTCATCCCCTTTAAACCTTGCCCCTCGCACCTTAAACCTGCGCCCCCCTAGTAATTGACTCTTCCACTCTGGGGGAAAAAGCTTCTGATTATCAGTCTATCAGGTCATCCCCCAACCTCCGTTGTTCCAATGAGAACAAACCAAGTTTCTCCAACCTCTCCTCGTAGCTAATCACCTCCATACCAGGCAACATCCTGGTAAATCTTTTCTGGACCCTCTCCAAAGCCTCCACATCCTTCTGGGAGTGTGGCGACCAGAATTGAACAAGTGCGGCCTAGCTAAGGTTCTAGAAAACTGCAAAGTGACTTGCCAATTCTTAAACTCAGTGCCCCAGCCGATGAAGGCAAGCAAGCCATATGCCTTCGAGTCTATCTTCTCAGCTGGCTCTCTCTCTCTCTCTCTCTCTCTCTCTAATCTCCCCGGATGTTTTGATGAGGTAACTGAAGTTGTGTATGAGAAATATCTAATTAATGGTTTCCCAAATGTTGAGCAGGAGAGCCCCTTGTAATGTCATTGGGCAACCCCTAACATTCTCATCATGTTGACGCCCCTTTTTTGACCACAGAATAGGAACGAACAAAAAAATCAAATCTAAACGTATCTAGCTGTATCTATACATGTATTAGGAATTAGGAAGAGACACACAGTCACAAATACATGTGCCAGCTACATGGCCCCCTCCCAACCCTTGGCCAAGCCTCCCTCCCATGTCCCTTAACATTAACCCCATGAAGTAGTTCCCACTTTAAGAGTAGGTAATCTGATAATAATTCAGCAGTTTTATTTATATATCTTTAAATCTTAACGTTTTGTCATTTTTAATGATTGATGCTGGAAAGCTGATTCTCATATTGGAGACACACTCATGCCTTTCCCTCTCACACGCACAGACGCCCCTCTCTTTCGCACAAGTTCGTCCCTCTCCCTTGCGCACACACGTGCCCCTCTCCTTCGCACGCCCACACGCGCCCGTCTCCCTCGTGCGCACCCCCTCCCTCTTGCTTGTGCGCACCCCTCTCCCTTATGTGCGCTCGTGCACCAGTATCCCTGATGCACGCACCGCCTCCCCCTCGCGCACGCACCATCCTTCCTCACACATTTGCCTCCCTCTCCCACACTTGTGCCCCCTTCTGTTGCACGTGCATCTCTCCCTCGCACGCGCCCACCCATGCCCATTGCGCCCGCGCGCCCCCCCCCCTCGTCTCCCACACATGCACAGATTCATCCTGTCTGTGCTTAATCAACTCAAATCACTCCAAGTGCCGGTTAACTTTTATTCTCCCTGAATCAAATGTGAGCCACTGTTACCCCTTTCTTGAATAAGTGTGTCACATTTACCAATCTCCCTTTCTCTGCCACTTCTCCCAAAACCAGGAAAAGTTGGACAATGATTGCAAACCCTTCTGCCATCTCCAATCCCAATTCCCTTCGCAAGCTGGGGTATGAGCCATCCTGAGCTGGTGACTTATCCACTCTCTGCATAGCCAGTATTTCCATTACATTCTGCCTAACAATGTTCAACCTATCCCATACCTCCACCATCTCCACTTCTCCTGATACTTTATCAGCAAACCTTTCCTTCACGAACGCTGATATAATGTACTCAACTTACATCCGTTAGCCTTCCCCTGCACCACACTGCGTATGTCCCATCTCTTATTCTGGCTTACGACTTAAATGTTGGTAAAAGATTTTTGGATCCACTTTGTTGGTTGCCACTCTATTCTGATATTCTTTGTTTTCCAATCTTGTCTTCCTCATCACTCCCCCACCCCCTCTTAACTTATTATACCTGGTTTGGTTCTTGTTTGACGAATTTAACTGGCACGCAGTATACACTTGCTTTTTAGTTTCATGATATTTCCTACCTCCCATTTCATCCAAGGAGCCTCAGCTTTGGCTGCCTTCTCTTTCATCCTTGTTAAAGAACATAAGAAATAGGAGCAGGAGTCGGCCATCTAGCCCTTCGAGCCTGCCCCGCCATTCAATAAGATCATGGCTGATTTGAAGTGGATCAGTTCCACTTTTCCGCTTTCTCCCCATAACCCTTAATTCCCCTGTCCATCAGAAATCTATCTACCCGTGACTTAAATATATTTAGCGAGGCAGCCTCCACCACTTCAACGGGCAGAGAATTCCAGAGATTCACCACCCTTTGAGTGAAGAAGTTCCTCCTCAACTCCAATCTAAACTGCGCTCCCCACCCCCCCACCTTATTTTGAAGCTGTGCCCTCTCGTCCTGCTGTGCTTTCTAAGCCGGAAGAATCTCTCTACCTCTACCCTATCTAGCCCTTCATTATCTTATATGTCTCTATAAGATCCCCCCTCACCCTTCTAAACTCCGAGTTCAGACCCAGTCTATTTAGTCTCTCTTCATAGTCCAACCCCCGCGTCTCCGGTATCAGCCTGGTGAACCTTCTCTGCACCCCTTCCAAGGCCAATATATCTTTCCACAAATGTGGCGACCAAAACTGCACACAGTACTCCAGCTGCGGCCTCACCAGTACCCTGTACAGTTGCAGCAAAACCTCCCTGCTTTTATATTCTATCCCCCTCGCTATAAAGGCCAGCATTCCATTCGCCTTCTTGATCACCTGCTGTACCTGCAGACTGGGTTTTTGCGATTCGTGAAGTATTGTTGGAATATACCTAACCTGTAGCTGAAATATCTCCTTAAAGGTTACACACTGTTTCATTGTTTCAGTATATCTTTGACTCTATTTTAGCCTGATTAGATCCCTTCCCATCCCATTGAAGTTGACCCTCTTCCAATTTAGAAGGTCTACTATCTCTTGTTCCTTTACTAATCTCAATCATACAATGCTGTGACCAGTGTTCCCCCAATAAGGATGAATCCAAAGTAGGCAATCTACTAAATTGTTACTTTCTACAGAATTCACAAGATAAGATTCTGTTAATGTGTTGCTGCTCAGAGAAGGTTCTGGGATACAATTTGCTGAAGGTCATTGCCAGTTTGTGGGCTCAGAACAAGTCGACCAAGTTAGCGCTGCTGTCTCACAGCGCCAGGGAGCCGGGTTCAGTTCCCGGCTTGGGTCACTCTCGCGGAGTCTGCATGTTCTCCCGTGCCTGCGTGATCATTCGCCGAATGCACAGATAGTCACAGGTGAAAGGTCAAGTGAAATATCTGGAAGTTCACACACAGTATTGAAGTATCAAAGCAAGAAACAAATCTGGAACTCAATAGATGCCAGCGTCTACATTGTGTGTTTTTGATCCATTATCCTCGCTCTGTCTCTCCCCTCAGCACACGGAACTGTCCCAACAGTGAACGTTCACCCCTCACGCAACACAGTTAGGGAGGGAGAAATGCTGGAGTTGCACTGCCAGGTCACAGGTCAACCAGAACCCAGGATCACATGGTACAGGGCAGCTGGCCCGCTAACAGCCAATCACCAGGTAGGTGACATCCTCCCAGTTTGTCTATCCTCCATTTCCTTTCTGTTTCTCTTTAACTTCAACTTCCTAACCCTTGGAAGGACGGTTTATGGGGAATAGTTATCTGTCGCTCTGTATATATTGGTGAATGCTGTAAGCTGCCCCGGAGAGTGTGGGTAACAGAGGCTGTGATTTTCCTCTTGATGTTCTAGGTGCAGGGCGCTGTGCTACGCATCCTTCGCGTGAGTCCTGCCGATGTCGGGGATTACGTCTGCCGCGCAGAAAATACTGCTGGAACACGGGAAGTCAAGTTCTCCGTCTCGGTCACTCCTTCTACCAGTATGTAACCCCCGTCAACCTTATGGAATTTAATTGAACTGCATTTACATGTTTTATCTTCTTTACCTTTCTGCTCATTTTTCTAAACGCTTGAGTTCCAAATTATTTTACCCTTTGAAAAGCGCAGTATAACTGCAGTGTTTTCCAGCTTTGGAAGAGAAGATCAAATTGCCTTGTAACCATGGGCGTCCTGTGAGCTGGGGCTACTACAGAAAGGTGGTGTCAGAATGATAGACAAATTAGCCTAACATCAATAGAAGATAAAATTAAATGAACATTGCATCTTTTACGTTTCCAGACCTACCATAAAGAAGAATTCATGAGTATAATCATACAAAAACCATAGAAGTAGAACATAGAAACCCTACAGTGCAGAAGGAGGCCATTCAGCCCATTGAGTCTGCACCAATTCTTCGTTGTCTCATCCCACCCAGGCCCTTTCTCCATCATTTATTTATTCCACTGATTCCCTAACCCACACGATGGGACACTAAGGGGCAATTTAGCGTGGCCCATCCAGCTAACTTGCACATCTTTGGGCTCTGAGAGGAACCGGAGCATCCAGAGGAAACCCACAGAGACACAGGGAGAACATGCATAGTTCTCACTCTCTCACTCACACACACACACACACACACACACACACACACACACACACACACACACAGTTACCCAAGGCCAGAATCGAACCTGGGTTCCTGGTGCTGTCACCAGGGAAGATGCTAAATACTTTCTGGAAAAGTGAATGTGGTAACTACAAGCCCACCAGTCATAGAGAAAGGTTTGAATGTGTTCTCAATCCTGAAAGGAAGTGAGTGTCACGCAAAGTGTATGATAGCAAGTTCAGTAAGGAATACTAATCTTAAGCACTCTATCACGTTGAGCCTGAGTTCACAGCAAGAATCAAAGGCAAGGGCACAATATAAGGAAGCACTTCAACCTGGTGAGCTTTCACCTCTTACTTACCCGCCTCAACAGCAAGATGCACCGTAAGCAGCAGAATGAATGCTGCCCCCGCCTATATTTCAACATCATCTGATCACAAACATCCTTGCCCCCCAACCCTGATGACGCTTTGCCCCGCAAATATAGGACTTCCTGATCAGGTCCAGAATTATGGGTTGAAATGGTTTTAGAAAACAGCAAAATGAATATATTTACGAAGGCACCAGGAGTTTGATGTATGAAGATAATATTTAGATGGTGGCAGTTGTTTGGAAGGACCATCATTCAGTAATGACAGTGCAGTGATTTAGCAGCGCAGCACTGGAATACCAGCTTAGTTTGTGCTCTGCTCTGGTAAAGTTCCTAATCTCGGCTCAGGTTCAGAGGCTAGGCTTGTACCAATTGAGCAATGCCAATGCAGTCAGTCAAATTGAATCCTCTTTACACCAAGAGCTCTGTCCAATACATTACGCTAGATGGTAAAGGATGAACAGTCAATTTAAACATTTGCACAAGTTATTAAAGGGAACTTCCGTAAGAACGTAAGAAATAGGAGCAGGAGTAGGCCATCTAGCACCTCGAGCCTGCCCCGCCATTCAATAAGATCATGGCTGATCTGAAGTGGATCAGTTCCACTTTCCCACTTTCTCCCCATAACCCTTAATCCCCCTGTCTATCAAAAACCTATCTACCCGTGACTTACATATATTTAGCGAGGTAACCTCCACCACTTCAACGGGCAGAGAATTCCAGAGATTCACCACCCTTTGAGTGAAGAAGTTCCTCCTCAACTCTGATCTAAACTGCACCCCCCCTTATCTTGAGGCTGTGCCCTCTAGTCCTGTTTTCCTTTCTAAGCGGGAAGAAGCTCTCTACCTCTACCCTATCCATCCCCTTATACGTCTCTATAAGATCCCCCCTCAGCCTTCTAAACTCCCAACGAGTACAGACCCAGTCTATTCAATTCCAGGCAAGGAACAAACCTGGAGCTCAGTAAATGACGATGTCGGTATTGTTTGCCTTGTGATCTATTTGCCTCACTCTTGTCTCCACTCTTCCCACAGCGAGGAACGCACCGACAGTGCTGACTTACCCCTCCCCTCTCTCTGTGAGAGAGGGAGAGATGCTGGAATTACACTGCCAGGTCACAGGTCAACCGCAACCCAGGATCACCTGGCACAGAGCTGCTGGTTCTCTGACAACCAATCACCAGGTGGGTGAAGGCCGTGGAACAGCCCTCAATTGGGCGGGAAATAATTTTATTTGAGCGTCAGCGCGTGACCTGAGGTTCGGGTGGTGGGGGCAGATCGGATCGAACCCGCCCTGAGCGTGGCACGTCTGTTTCCCGTGATGATGGCAGTCACTCTGAATGTGACTCAACCTCACCGTTCACTGCTGCCTCCTGACCTGCCTGTTCGTTCCCCCTCTCTCAGCAGATGCGCTACACACCGTGTTTCATTACTTGTTGAATTAGGCTCAACTTCATGTCAAGTAATGTCAAGTTTATTTGTTAGTGTCACAAGTGGGCTTGCGTTAGCACTGCAATGAAGTTATTGTGAAAATCCCCCCCCCCCCGTCGCCACGCTCCGTCGTCGCCTGTTAAGATACACTGAGGGAGAATTTAGCACGGCCAATGCACCCTAACCAACACATCTTTCAGACTCTAAGAGGAAACCAGAGCACCCGGAGGAAACCCACACACAGACACGGGGAGACCGTGCAGACTCCGCACAGACAGTGACCCAAGCAGGGAATCGAACCCGGATCCCTGGCTAACCGGTGTGCCACCTTCCGAAGTGCCCGTGAGACAAGGGTACAACAAAACTAACTGAGGAAGAGGATGACATCCGGAAGTTCCTTATTGCAAACTGTCAGGTCTGGGGGGAGGGGGACACAGTGGTTAGCACTTCTGCCCCTCAGAGCCAGGGGCCCGGGTTCAATTCTCCGCTCGGGTCACTATCTGTGCAGAAACTGCACGCTCTCCTCGTGTCTGCGTGGGTTTCCTCCGGGTGCTCTGGTTTCCTCCCCCACTCCGAAGATGTGCAGGTTGGATGGATTGGCCGTGCTAAATTGCCCCTTAGATCATAGAATCCCTGCAAGCGCAGAAGGACATCATTCGACCAATCGAGTCTGTACCAAACGCAATCTTACCCAGGCCCTATTCCTGTAACCCCACACGTTTACCCCGCTAATCCCCCTGACACTCGGGTCAACTTAGCGTGGCCAAACAAACTAACCGTACATCTTTGGAGTATGGGAGGAAATCGGAGCATCTGGAGGAAACAGGGTGTGTAGGTCAAATGGATTACCCAGGGTAAATGCATAGGGTAACCGGTTAGGGCTGGGGGGGTGCAGAGGGTAGGGCCCAGTTAAGATGCTCTTTCCAGGAGTTGGTGCAGATTTGATGGGCCGAAAGGCCTCCTTCTGTGCTGTAGGGATTCAGTGGATAGTTTTCACTGGAATGGGTCTCTCGTTCAATGTAATCTGGCTGAAATTGGCTGTTTTAAAACTGACCGAGGACCTTGTGCTCGCTGCGTAACGTACCATTTCAGGTGAATCTGCCGAGTAAACATTGGCGCAGATGGAATCAGGTTGGGCTGGAGGTGCAGGCGTTTATTTGCTCTCACTGGCCACTGGGTGGATGTCAGAAATGGGGACCCAGCCCTGGGTTATCTTGATTTTTTTTAATTCCTCATTCAGAGAGGTGGAAGTGTCAGCCCTTATTCTTCACGCCTTGTAATAATCAGTAGATTTGTGAATGCTGAAAGGAGAGTGTGGGTAACAGAGGCTGTGATTTTCTCCTTGATGTTCTAGGTGCAGGGCGCCGTGTTACGCATCAACCGTGTGAGTCCTGCCGATGTCGGGGATTACATCTGCCGCGCTGAAAATCGCTACGGGCTGCAGGAGGTCAAATTCTCTGTCTCAGTCACTCCTTCCACATGTATGTAACCTGTTATTCTTATAGCACTTGTTGGCACATCTTTTGCTCTCTTTATTTCTGTTTGCTTTACTCTTCCACACGGTTTGAATCCAGGGGTCCAGAGATTTCTTGCACTGTTAGAAAAGTGTTCTGCAACATCAGTAGCCTCTAACTGGGGGAAAGAAATCTTATAATTGAAAATTCATTACAATCTGAGACATAGAACACTACAGCACGAACAGGCCCTTCGGCTCACAAGTTGCGCCGATCATATCCCTACCTACCAGGCCTATTTATAATCCTCAATCCCATTAAATCCCATATACTCATCCAGAAGTCTCTTAAAAGACCCCAGCGAGTTCGCCTCTACCACCACCGACGGCAGCCGATTCCACTCACTCACCACCCTCTGAGTGAAAAACTTACCCCTAACATCTCCTCTGTACCTACTCCCCAGCACCTTAAACCTGTGTCCTCTCGTAGCAACCATTTCAGCCCTGGGAAATAGCCTCCGAGAATCCACCCTATCTATTCCTCTCAACATTTTATAAACCTCTATCAGGTCGCCTCTCAACCTTCGCCTCTCCAGGGAGAAGACACCGAGCTCCCTCAACCTATCCTCATAAGGTATGCCTCCCAATCCAGGCAACATCCTTGTAAATCTCCTCTGCACCCTCTCAGTAGCTTCCACATCCTTCCTGTAGTGAGGCGACCAGAACTGCGTACTGTACTCCAAGTGGGGTCTGACAAGGGTCTTATAAAGTTGCAGCATTACCTCCCAACTCCTAAACTCAATCCCTCGATTAATGAAGGCCAGTACACCATACGCCTTCTTGACCACATCCTCCACCCGCGAGGCCAATTTAAGACTCCTATGGACCCGGACCCCAAGGTCCTTCTGACCCTCCACGCTGCTAAGAGTCCTACCCTTGATATTGTATTCCTTCATCCCATTGGGCCTGCCAAAATGGACCACTACACATTTATCCGCATTGAAGTCCGTCTGCCACTTCTCCGCCCAGACAATTGCTGAAATCTTGCAGCCATTCACACCAGTGGGATCTTACGGTCTCACCAATGGCACATCCCTGCTGCCAGTTTCCCAATGGTAAGAGGCGCATTCAATAGGAAAACCTATTGACCGTAGTGAGACCATCAGATTCCACTGCCAGTGAATGGTGTTCCGCTTCCTGCTGCTGTGAAACACCCCACGAAAAGGGAGAAAAAATCCACCCTACATTCTTCCTGGGCACGCCAGAAGTTCCTCCAGACTGAAGTGTCTAGAACCTGGGGACGCAGTCTCAGAACAAGGAGAAGGCCATTTAGGACTGGGTTGAGATGGAATTTCTTCACTCAGAAGATGGTGAACTTTTGGATTCTCCATCTCAGAGGGCTGTGGATGAGCGATCATTGAGTATGTTGAAGACACAGATTTGTGAATACAAACGACATCAAAGGGATGAGGGAAGAGTGGGAAAAATGGTGTAAATATAAATGATCAGCCATGCTGTTTGAATGGCAGAACATGCTCGATGGGCCAAATGGCCTAGCCGTGCTCTTATTTCCTGTGTTTCTATTCACAGAGGATAGGAGCAACAATGTAGAACCGGTATTGAAAGAAGGTATAAATGTTTTGGAGGTTCACGAGTTTAATGTTTCAGTCCTACACTAAAGAATAGAATCCATAAACACAATCACTATGAGTATAAATCAACTTCTCCTACACCACAAAAATCCCTGAGGAGTAAAGATTGCTGAGATGTATTATTATATGAACTGGGATTAATTTGGCCATCTGAAGGGCCGAGGAGATGGGAAGAAGGATGAGGAGGTCATGCAGAGAAGTAGCTCGTTGTGATTGGGGATGAGGCAGGAGGAGAGAACGTTCCTCCATGTTGGGCACCAAGAAACAACTTTGTGATTCCACAAGTAACAGCCCTCCGTGTTGTGTACTTTCCAACTGTTAGCTTTGTTAAAAAGTCTCTTCTGGTCTCCTCCCCACAGCACAAGGAATTGCCCCGACTGCAAGGATTTATCCCTCGTCCACCTTGGTCAGCGAGGGAGAAATGCTGGAGTTACGCTGCCAGGTCACAGGTCAACCCGAACCCAGGGTCACGTGGTCCAGGTCGGGTGGTTCTCTCACTGCCAATCACCAGGTAGGTGGAAGCGATGGGACAATGCCGGATTTTCCTTCGGTGGGGAATTATGTAGATGCAATTGGGCATGTGATGTAAAATGTAATCTGTCTCTGCGGGGGAAGGATTGGCATTTCCATGGGAATACCAAAAAGATACGTCCATTCACATCGCCCCAAGCGGCACCAATGACGATTCTCTTATGCTTCAGCAGTTGTTGTTTTGGAAGGTGTTTCTCTTAGAAAAGGAGGCATTTTTAGCTGGTTGGCTACAATCTGGGATATGAATGCACGGCTGAGTTACTGCAATGTTGGGAGGTTTTTCTGATGCACCCCAATCGCTACGTGCAATGCTTTGTGGACCTGCCACTCAACAGAAGGCAGCTAGGTGGCCAAGGTGTCATTTGGCACGAGTGCCAGGTTGCTATCTATCTGGAACCCAGTAGAACCCATCTTCTCTTGTTCCGGGAGAACAGGGAAACCAAAGCAGTGAGGCACCATTTCCTGCAAGGATGCTTACATCATTCTTAGAAAGAGAGAGCTTGTGGTTCTGAACAGTAACACAGACCTGCAGTCTGAAACCCGCTCTCTCATGGGCATGCAACAATACTGACTGACCTATGAGATGGTTCCTTTGACCAAATCTCAGAGAAACTCTGCATCTGCACGGCCTTGAGTTCTGTGGTCAGCAGACGTGGAGCTGGAGTCCCAGTAAGGTTGGACTTGTCAGTTGCTCCAGCCTCTACCTGGGGTTCTTTAACCCTTTCCTTTTATCTGGTAATTCCTAACCCTCCACCGCCACAGCTTTGAGGGGCCGTGATACTCCGGCCTCCCGGGGCCGTGTTTCTCTCTGGCCGGAGGCGGTGTGTGTTGTTTGCCAGTGGTGGGGTTCCCTGGTCCTGCTGCTGTCAGTAGGAGTTCCTATTCTCATCACACCATGCTGGTGTGAAACCCTGGAGAGGGGGTGAGGGCGGGAGATGGTTCGCTGCCGCAGGACGGAGAATCCCACCAGCGAGAACGGCCAGAGAATTCATAAGAACATAAGAAATAGGAGCAGGAGTAGGCCATCTAGCCCCTCGAGCCTGCCCCGCCATTCAATAAGATCATGGCTGATCTGTCATGGATCAGTTCCACATTCCCGCCCTCTCCCCATAACCCTTAATCCCCTCTCTTATCAAAAACCCATCAACCCGCGTCTTAAATATATTGAGCGAGGCAGCCTCCACCACCTCAACGGGCAGAGAATTCCAGAGATTCACCACCCTTTGAGTGAAGAAGTTCCTCCTCAACTCCGTTCTAAACCGCCCCCCCTTTATCTTGAGGCTGTGCCCCCTAGTCCTACTGTCTTTTTTGAGCGGGAAGAGTCTCTCCACCTCTATCCTATCCATCCCATTCATCATCTTATATGTCTCAATGAGATCTCCCCTCATTCTTCTAAACTCCAACGAGTACAAGCCTAGTTTATTCAGCCTCTCCTCATAGCTCAACCCCCTCAACTCCGGTATCAGCCTAGTAAACCTCCCAGCTGAGATTTCTTTTTGAGCACTTTAATAGATTTCAGAATTTAGTCCCACTCCTGTGAAACCCATTATGACATTTCCCCCCTCACCCTCCGCGCCCCCCCCTCACCCTCCGCGCCCCCCCCCCCTCACCCTCCACGCCCCCCCCCCCCCCCCACGCCCCCCCCCCCCCCAACTCCGGCATCCTCCCTTTCTTACCTCTGATATTATCCCTGGACCCTTTCAAGTTTGCATCTGGAATTATAAATAGTTAGTTCAATAATCTTAAGAGTAAAGAGTTAAATTTATTTTAAGTTGAGAAATAATATAAGGACTAAGGTGTTTAGCCCTTTGAGCCTGCACTTGAGACTCAGGTGTACCGGGAAGCAGAGCGTAAATCATTACACCTGAAGGTAAGTGTCAGCCCTTTGCCTGTCCTGAGCGCTGAGTGTGTGCTGTAATTATCAGTGTGTTTGTAAATGCTGCCGGGGAGAGTGAAAGTGAATTTCCTGTTGATGCTCCAGGTGCAGGGACGTGTGCTACGCATCCTCCGTATGAAACCTGCCGATGTCGGAGATTACATCTGCCGCGCGCAAAACAGCGCTGGAACACGGGAAGTCAAGTTCTCCGTCTCTCTCGCTGCCACTCCATCCAGTATGTAACTCAGTCATCCCCGTCCTGTCTCTACTATATGTTCCACCCTCTTGTAATCCTATCGCTGTTACTGCTGGCTTTCAGTTTGGAACCAGAAGATTTCATGTGCTGTTTAAGAAAGTTTTCATCATCGGTTCGTGCATCTAGGAAGAGTGACAGCACGCGGGAGCACAAGTCTAATATTAATGCCAACTGCACTTAGAGACATGTGAAAGACCTAAAAATAGCTCCCTGTTTGCAAATGAAAAGGTTCGTTGTGGGCATGGGCCCCACACAACATTCCCACTAACTTTTTTGGAGTGTGTGGGAAGGTAAATAAGTGTGCAACATTTTAAAATGTCTTTGTACAGACGCAGACAAGCAGTAACTCGAAAGGGGCAACTCAAGTACAGCCTTTGTGGTGACGTTCAGGTTGCTGCATGTTGGTGCATACAGCTGACAGTAAACACTGACCCTAAACACCACCTTCCCAACCCCAACGTGACAGACGTAAACGTGCCATCACGATCTGGTACATGATAGATATGTACATGCTGGAAGCCCTGTTGGATTCTTAGGCGCCCGAGGGAAACATGTGTACACCATGGTCAAATTTCTAAAGCCCAGTGCTTGATTTCAAATGGTGAACAGAGAATATTCACTCCACATCACTTTTCAAAATGAAGGTATCGCTGGAAGATGTAGAGAAAGGTGGATTTGTGTAAACGTACTACATTATTTAATCTCTTGGAGTGTCTGAAATTGTTCTCTGAATTGTAGACATTCAGTCAACCTCGTGTCCGACAAAACAGGAGCAGGTCATTCACCCATAGAATCCCTACAGCACAGAAGGAGACCATTTGATCTAGTGAGTCCACACTGACTGTCCAAACTGACAGACCCACCACCCCACTTTATCCCCGTTAACCCCCTACATTTAGCATGGCTAATCCACCTAACCGACATATTTTGAGACACTAAGGGGTAATTTAACATGGGCAATCTACCAAACCTGGATTGTGGGAGGAAACCGGAGCACTCAGAGGAAACCCACGCAGACACGGGGAGAACATGCAGACTTCAGAAAGACAGTCACCCAAGGCTGGAATCAAACCGAGTCCCTGGCGCTATGAGGCAGCAGTACTAACCACTGTGCCAGGCGCTGTGTGGCAGCAGTGCTAACCACTGTGCCACCCTGGCATTCAAGGCAGATTCACCATTCAACAAGCTCTTAGCTGATGATCATCTTCAATACGGCTCTCTCATATTATCCCCATATCCCTCCATACCTTTATTTATCCAAACCTCCATTTTGGATACACTCGCCAACTGAGCATCTATGGCCCTTTGGACTCGAGGATTCCAAAGATTCCCAGCCACTGGGGTGGCACAGTGGTTAGCACTGCTGCCTCACAGCTCCAGGGACCCGGCCTCGATTCCCAGCTTGGGTTGCTGTTTGTGCGGAGTTTGCACGTTATCTCTGTGTCTGTGTGGGTTTCCTCTGGGTGCTCCAGTTTCTCCCCACGGTCCAAAAAACATGCTGTTTAGGCTCAGTGACCGTGCTAAATTCTCCCTCAGTGTACCCAAGCAGGCCCCAGAGTGTGGCGACTAGGGGATTTTCACAGTAACTTCATTGTAGCGTTAATGTAAGCCTACTCGTGACACTGATAAATAAACTTTAAAAACTTTTTAAACCATTTGAGTGAAGAAGTATCATTCTCATCCCAGTTCTAAATGGCCAACTCCTTATTCTATCATCTCTTGCTCTAGTTGTAAACTTCACAGCCAGGGAGAAACATCATCCCACTTTTTACTAAGCTACTCAGCCCCAAAAAATTTTATAGGGGCTGTCCCCTCGTCCCAGGGACCAGTATTTGTTGCAGTCACTTGAAGTATTCTTCCTTCACTAAGGAGACCAAAAGTGTACATATATTTGCTACTTACTGGACCTGCCTGTACCCTGTTGCAGCCTCTTTTATGTACTCCTCACCATTTGCTTTCACACCTAAGTTATGAAGTTAGCTTAAGAAGAGAGATTGAATAGACTGGGTCTGTGCTCGTTGGAGTTTAGAAGGCTGAGGGGGGGATCTTATAGAGACTTACAAGATAATGAAGATGATAGATAGGGTAGAAGTAGAGAGATTCTTCCCGCTTAGAAAGGACAGCAGGACTAGAGGGCACAGCCTCAAAATAAGGGGGGGGACAGCTTAGATCAGAGTTGAGGAGGAACTTCTTCACTCAAAGAATGGTTAATCTCTGGAATTCTCTGCCCATTGAAGTGGTGGAGGCTACCTCGCTGAATATATTTAAGTCACGGGTAGATAGGTTTCTGATAGACAGAGGAATTAAGGGTTATGGGGAGAAAGTGGGAAAGTGGAACTGATCCACTTCAGATCAGCCATGATCTTATTGAATGGCGGGGCAGGCTCAAAGGGCTAGATGGCCTACTCCTGCTCCTATTTCTTACGTTCTAAGTTGGCATTGTCAGCAAGCTCAGACGAAATACAATCGGTTCCCTCACCTATACTATTTGTATAGGTTGTAAGTTATTGAGGTTCTCCACAACTAGAACCCTCCAATTGGAAAATGATGCATCTATTGCTATCAGTCTGTTTTCTGTCCACCAGCAAGCCCTCATTCCATGTTAATATCCGGGGATTGTAATTTTGTGTATAATAACCTCTTTTCTGGCACCTTGTAGAATTCAAGCAACTGTTAAGTGGAAAGAAGTTAGTTTTGGTTTGGATCGATCATGGTGCAGCAACATTGGGTATTTGAGGGTAAATTCAGCAGTGCTCCTGGCTGTGACTCAGCAGGTTGCAGAGTTGGTTTGAGAATGCCAGTGGCCCTCTCTGACATAGACTCTTGATGGATAAGGCGTTGGCTCAAAAACAGCTTTCCTGAAGTTACTCTGTTGGAGTACCCTTCGAAAGCAAGAGCATACCCGAAGCAGAGAGAAACAGCAAGGAAAGCAAATCAAGTTTTTAAAGTTTATTTATTAGTGTCACAGACAAGACTAACACTGCAATGAAGTTACTGTGAAAATTCCCTAGTCACCACACTCTGGCGCCTGTTCCGGGTACTCTGAGGAAGAATTTAGCACAGCCAATGCAGCATGTTTTTTGGACTGTGGGAGGAAGCCGGAGCACCCAGGGAAAACCCACGCAGACACAGGGAGAATGTGCAGACTTCATACCAACAGTGACCCAAGCCGGGAATCGAACCCGGGTCCCTGGAGCTGTGAAGCAGCAGTGCTAACCACTGTGCCACCGTGCCATGCCTCCCCCATCCCCCTTCTCCAAGTCCCAAATGAGCAACTTGCTCAATCATCCAAAACTCCAATCCTCAATCCAAAACTCAATCATCTGCCAAATCCTGCACTGTTTGCAACAGAGTTTTCCAGCTGCAAATTTGTCTTAGCGGCCATCTACCGGCACTCTGCTAAACACCCCAGATAATAATCACAGTCACCTACATCTCGACGGATGAGCAAGATTCCTATTGTGTCCATTTTATGGGTTGGGAACTTCAGGAGGACTCTGATGTAGTTCAGAGGTTACACGTTAAAAATTTGTTGTCAGATTTCTACCATGAGTTTGGTTGTGTCCCTAGATTTCCTTTTACAAAAATACACTTTTACTCATAAAAACTCTGAAAGACACGTTCCAAAAATTTTCAAATTGTTGAGACAAAGTGCGGCGATATTCACATTTTCTCCAGAGATCGAGATGCACTCTGAGGTGTTTCAGTTCAGTATTGAGAACATTTCAATATTTTCGCGTCAGTTGTCCCTAGATTTTGCACCAAGTGTTACTGAGCAATGTCAACGCACGCTGCAGGATTGTGAGATTCAGCCAATGACAGCATCTGTAAAGCTAACAAATTGTTATCGGTCTTACTGAGCCTTTTCTGATCTCCTCCCTCCCTCTGCAGTACGCGAAGGGGCCCCGATAGTGAGAGTCCAACCCAAACCCGTCTCCATAACCGAGGGGCAAATGCTGGAGTTAACCTGTGAGGTCACAGGTCAGCCGGAACCCATGATCACATGGTACAAGGCAGACGGCTATCTAACAGCCAATCACCAGGTACGTCATTGTGGTGGCGTGGCATTGCGTTTTCTGGGTTACTTTCTATCAGTAAAATGTAATGAAAAGCTAAGTTGCCAGGGAACGGGGAGATTCGTTTTCCAGAAATCACCAAACAAAATTACATTCATCCAAATCCTTCCGCTTTCCTGTTGCAAATCACAGCAGTATTGATCAGTGAATGTCCAGCTGTGAATTTTGATACTTTGGCAGATGATTGTCAAGCAGTATATCCAGTTGTGATCTAACTCAGTAAATCTGACCTGGCAGATAGAGTATAATGTTAGCAAATGTGAGGTTATCCACTTTGGTAGAAATAATAGTAGGAGGGATTATTATTTAAAGGGTGAAAAGCTGCAGCATGCTACGGTGCAGAGGGACCTGGGGGTCCTTGTGCACGAATCGCAAAAACCCAGTCTGCAGGTGCAGCAGGTGATCAAGAAGGCGAATGGGATGCTGGCCTTTATAGCGAGGGGGATTGAATATAAAAGCAGGGAGGTCTTGCTGCAACTGTACAGGGCACTGGTGAGGCCGCAGCTGGGGTACTGTGTGCAGTTTTGGTCCCCTTATTTGCGAAAGGATATATTGGCCTTGGAGGGAGTACAGAGAAGGTTCACCAGGCTGATACCGGAGATGAGAGGGTTGGCTTATGAGGAGAGGTTAAATAGACTGGGCCTGTACTCGTTGGAGTTTAGAAGGCTGAGGGGGGGATCTCATAGAGACTTACAAGATAATGAAGGGGCTGGATAGGGTAGAGGTAGAGAGATTCTTCCCACTTAGAAAGGAAACCAGAACTAGAGGGTACAGCCTCAAAATAAGGGCAGTTTAGATCGGAGTTGAGGAGGAACTTCTTCACTCAAAGGGTGGTGAATCTCTGGAATTCTCTGCCCATTGAAGTGGCGGAGGCTATCTCGCTAAATATATTTAAGTCACGGGTAGATAGGTTTCTGATAGACAAGGGAATTAAGGGTTATGGGGAGAAAGCGGGAAAGTGGAACTGATCCACTTCAGATCAACCATGATCTTATTGAATGGTGGGGCAGGCTCGAGGGGCTAGATGGCCTACTCCTGCTCCTATTTCTTATGTTCTTAAATCTGCCTGATCCTCTGCTTTCACAACTGCCTCACTTGATGTTGTTTTTAATCCCTGTCCGTTACCAGCTATAAGGTGCTTCTTCCTTGTTCTGTGAACTCTGGCATCTGCTTTCGAAACAATGCCGAGAAGCTTCCAGAGCAAGGGTCCGTTCGTGGTCAGGCTATAGGGAAATTGTTTGTGCGATTGTAGTGCAAACTTTGAAAGGAAAGCATGTTACTCGTGACCCTCATCCCAGCCTCCACCCCCTCATGTTTGGAGGACTATGTCATTCTTTCCATATACACCGAGACTGGACTAGGTTCCAGGGATGAGTGAGATCAGAGCTGATTGAATGTTTCTGGGATTTTATATGTCCTGTAATATCATTAAATATTTGAAGGCATGTCACGAATGTATGTGAGGAACTGAATGGTGTACCAGATAAAGAGAGTTTCGAAAGAGTGACTGAAACTTTTGAGAGTCGCTTTGAGTGAAGAGAGAGGTGAACACGAGGATATCCAGGGAGAGGGTTCCACAGTAGGACAGAGGTGGCTGAAGACTTTGCCACACATGGTGACATGAGGAGGAGAAGTCCAGAGTACAAGGAGTTTGAGTGCGGTTATGGGGTTGCCAAAGTTCGGGACTGGGATAGGGAATTGGACTGTGAAATTCAGGGGTAAGGACATGTGGTTTACATTGACTGTGCCGAGAAAATGGAATCAGTGAAGGTTAACAAATGTGGAAGGGGATGGGATGGATGAGGAAGACTGTGTTTCTTTAACAGAAAGAAGTCTCACAACACCAGCTTAAAGTCCAACAGGTTTATTTGTAGCAAACGCCACAAGCTGTTCCAAAAGCTGGTGGGGGTTTGCTGCAAATAAACCTGTTGGACTTTAAGCTGGTGTTGTGAGACTTCTTTCTGTTTTTACCCCAGTCCAACGCCGGCATCTCCACATCATTCCTTTAACAGGTCAGGAGTTTGCAAAGACTAGCTAAAAGGACATTGGAATAGTGTGGGAGTAACACTTACAAGGATTGCAGTTGTAAGACCTCATTCCGAAAGTTTACAGCCTGACGAGTGAGCCAGAATGTTGCAGATGGAGTTTAACGTGGATAAGGGTGAAGTTATCCGTTTTGGTGGGAAAAGTGGAAAGACAACTTATTAGCGAAATGGAGAGAGGCTTCGGGGCAGAGGGATCTGGGTGTCTTAGTGCATGAGTTGCAGAAAGGTTTGTATGCAGGTACAGCAGGTAATAAGGAAAGCAATTGGAATTTTGGCATTTATAGCTGAAGGAATGAAGTATAAAAATAAGGAAGTGTTGCTGCAACTGTACAAGGCATTGAGAGTCAGTTATCTCAGTTGGCTGGATGGCTAGTTTGAGATGCAGAGTGACGCCAGCAGCACGGGTTCAGTTCCCATACTGGCTGAGGGCCCCATCTTCTCAACCTCGCCCCTCTCCTGAGGTGTGGTGACCCTCAGGTTAAATCACCTCTCACCAGCTCTTCCCCTCAAAGGGGGGAACAGTCATCTGGGACTATGGTGACTTTACCTTTACCATTTTACAATACATTTGGAAGACCGCACCTGGACTACTTTGTACAGTTTTGGGTCCCCCTTCTTTAAGGAAGGATGCAGTGGCATTCGAGACAACTCAGTAGATTGATTCCAGAGATGATGGATCTGCCTTATGAAGAGAGAAATAGTTTAGGCCTATACTCTCTAGAGTTTCAAAGAATGAGAGGACATCTAATTGAGGTTTATAAGATAATGAAAGGTATTAACAAAGTAGACGAGAGTGGATGCTTCCTCTTGTGTGGCAATCTAGAACAAGAGGTCATGGTTTTACAATAAGGAGTAGCAGAGTTAAGACAAAGATGAGGAGAATCTAATTCTCTCAAAGGATTGTGAATCCATGGAATTCACTACCCCAGAGTACAGTGGATGCTGGGACAATGAGTAAAAGAGGGGGCCACTTTAAATTAGCAATGGGTTGAAGAGTTATGGAGAATGGGCAGGAAAGTGGAGTTGAGGCTGAGACAAGATCTGCCAGGATTGTATTGAAAGGCGGAACCAGCTCAAGGGGCTGAATTACTTCTCCTGATCCTGGTTCACATGATTCTTTTACTTGTGATTTCTGAGAAATTACGCAGCAAGAATTTTTTGCCTCTCTGAGATAAATTCTGAACTACCACGAGCGCACACACCAAAATTCGCTGCACAGTGCATGTGATACAACAATAAAGTTAAAGTTTATTTATTGGTCACAAGTAGGTTTACATTAACACTGCAATGAAGTCACTGTGAAAATCCCCTAGTCGCCACACTCTGACGCCTGTCCGGGTACACAGCGGGAGAATTTAGCATGGCCAATGCACCTAACCAGCACGTCTTTGGACTGTGGGAGGAAACTGGAGCACCCGGAGGAAACCCACGCAGACACAGGAAGAATGTGCAAACTCCACACAGACAGTGACCCAAACCGGGAATCGGACCCGGCTCCCTGGTGCTGTGAAGTAGCAGTGCTAACCACTGTGCCACCGTGCTGCCCTCAATAATGTTACAGGTGACCATCATACATATAACCACCAATGGATGATTGTTGATTCATAAGAACATAAGAAATAGGAGCAGGAGTAGGCCATCTAGCCCCTCAAGCCTGCCCCGCCATTCAATAAGGTCGTGGCTGATCTGATAGTGGTTTAGTTCCACTTACCTGCCTGCTCCCCATTCAGCTTCCCCTGGTGAGATAACTGAGCAAAGTGATCTCCTTTTGTTGCAAGAATGAAGTTTCTTTAACAGCCACTTTTTACACAGTGTTTTTCAACAGCGAACAGGGTGTTGCACTAACAGGACCTCACTATCTCACTATCAAAAACTAAAGGTTTTCTACAATATTATACTAAACTGAGGGCAGTACAATGTGACTCTAAGTATAAAGGGGTTTCTTGCCAACAAAAAATAATTATTTACAAACAAGGTTCGGACAGAACTAACAATGTGACTGCTCTCCACTCATCCCTGCTTCCAGCTGAGGATCCTCCCCAATGTAGACTACATTCGTTGGCTTGACATGCCATAGGGTCCGCCTCGATCATATGGTCCTTGGGGAGTCACCCCCTTAAAGGGGCCACACTACTACAAATATAAATTAACTGATGGAAAGCCAGATTCTTTGTTCGGTTCATGGAATTAAAAGCACCACCGCCCACTCAACTATATTGTTCTCCACTGCCCACTCCCACACCGCGCCCCCCGAGTATCTAAAGCTTTCATGCATGCCTTCTGTCTCTGAGCAACCAATCTTTAATGCTACTTTTTCCCCAATTTATCCTATTCTGTTTTGCATAACACTCTTGGGAAACATCTAGGACGTAATTTCCGACATTGCCCACAGCTGGGATTCTCCTGTCCTGCTGCGATGAACAGAGATTTGGCTGAGTGCCAAATTCTCCATTCTTCGATTTGATTTATTATTGTCACGTGTATTAACGTACAGTGAAAAGTATTATTTCTTGCACACTATACAGACAAAGCATTGCATTCATTGAGAAATAAGGACAGTGCAGAACGTAGTGTGACAGTCGTAGCTAGGGTATAGAGAAAGATCAACTTAATGCGAGGTAGGTCTATTCAAAGTCTGATGGCAACAGCTGTTCTTGAGTCATTTGGACTTTTTCCCAACAAAAGGAGGTGGAAGAGAGGATGTCCGGGGTGTGTAGGATCCTTAATTACGCTGGTTGCTTTTCTGAGGTAGCAGGAAGCGTGACAAACTCAATGAATGGGAGGCTGGTTTGCATGATGGATTGGGCTTTGTACTTTTTTGCGGTCTTGTACAGAGCGGAAGCCGTACCAAACTGTGATACAATCATAAAAAATGCTTTCTGTGGTGCATCTGTAAAAGTTGATGAGAGTCGCAGAGGATGTGCCTAATTTCCTTAGCCGTCTGAGAAAGTAGAGGCTACTTTCTTAACTATAGCATCTGCTTAGAGGGACCTGGACAGATTGTTGGTGGTCTAGACACATGGAAACTTGGAGCTCTTAACCATTTCCACTTCATCCATGTTGATGTAGACAGGGACATGTCCGCCATGCTTCCTGAAGTCAATGACTATCTCCTTTGTTTTGTTGACATTGAGGGAGAGATTATTATCACACCAGCTCACCAGATTCTCTGTCTCTTTTCTGTACTGTTTCTCATCATTCTTTGAGATCCGATTCACCATGGTAGTATCATCAGCAAACAAGAAAATTGATTGGAGGGGAATTTGGCCACAGAGTCATAGGTGTATAAAGAGTATAATAGGGGGCTGAGAACACAGCCTTGTGGGGCACTGGTGTTGAGAATGATTGTGGAGGAGGTATTGTTGTCTATCCTTACTGATTGTGGTCTGTGGGTTAGGAAGTTCAGGATCCAGTCACAGACTCGACTGGAGTCGAGCCCCAAGCATTGCCTCTATGATTATAATAGAGGTCACGTGACTTAGTCCCACAAGTAACAGCTTTGTGCTGTAAACATCATCTGTACCAAGGGGCACATGCGGCAATCTTCCTCTCCCACTGCTCTTACAGGCAAAAGATTTTGCACCCAGCATTTTCGATATTGGAGCCTTTATAGCAAGGGGGATAGAATATAAAAGTGGGGAGGTCTTGCTGCAACTGTACAGGGGACTGGTGAGGCCGCAGCTGGAGTACTGTGTGCAGTTTTGGTCACCGCACTTGCACAAGGATGTTTTGGCCTTGGAGGGAGTGCAGAGGAGGTTTACTAGGCTGATACCGGAGATGAGGGGGTTGGACTATGAAGAGACTGAATAGACTGGGTCTGTACTCATAGGAGTTTAGAAGGATGAGGGGGGATCTTATAGAGACGTGTAAGATAATGAAGGGGATGGATAGGGTAGAGGTAGAGAGATTCTTCCCGCTTAGAAAGGATAGCAGGACTAGAGGGCACAGCCTCAAGATAAGGCGGGGTGCAGTTTAGATCAGAGTTGAGGAGGAACTTCTTCACTCAAAGGGTGGTGAATCTCTGGAATTCTCTGCCCATTGAAGTGGTGGAGGCTGCCTCGCTGAATATATTTAAGTCACGGGTAGATAGGTCTCTGATAGACAGGGGAATTAAGGGTTATGGGGAGAAAGCAGGAAAGTGGAACTGATCCACTTCAGATCAGCCATGATCTTATTGAATGGCGGGGCAGGCTCGAAGGGCTAGATGGCCGACTCCTGCTCCTATTTCTTATGTTCTTATGAGCCCGTTTTTACCAGGTCAGGTCATTAGTCTGACCTTTAACCTGCGGGAGGACCAGCTGGATGCAATAAGCAATGGCCATGTTCCCATTGGAAGCGGACGCAATATTCCGAGGGTCTCACCTCTGCTTGACGGAGGCTGTGTTATGTGTGGCAATGCTAAAAGCGGTAGTTTGAGTGATAAAACGGCCTTGCAATTTTCCTGTTGATGTTCCAGGTGGAGGGCCGTGTGCTGAGAATCCTGCAGGTGACTCCGGCGGACGAAGGCGATTACATCTGCCGCGCTGAAAACATCTTCGGAATGCAACAGCTCAAGTTCTCCATCTCGGTCACCTCCACAACATCCAGTGCGTAAAACCCAGCCATTCTTCATTACTTAGTTATTCGCTTAATGTTACTGCGAGCTTCATGATCAGGCCTCAGTTTCCTGGATTTTTTTTCTATTAAAGAAGGGTTCAGTTATGGATGGAAGAACTATAATTTCCATCGCACCAGTCACAACCTCAAGACTGCGATTCACTGCGAGTAGATAGTATTCACTGTTGCAGTATTGTATGGATTGGTCCAAACTCATATGGAAACTGTGATGTGATAAAATCCCCCATATAACGAGGCCACTGGATTCTTCCAAAAACTTCAATAGGATCAAGGTAAAACTTTTTTTTATATGGGTTGTGGGCATCTCTGGCAAAGCCAGCATTTGTTGCCCATCCCAAATTTCCCTTAAACTGAGTGGCTTGCTGGTAGCGGTTAAGAGTCAACCCATTACTGGCCGTCTGGAATCACATGCAAGCCAGACCAGGCTAGGACAGCAGATTTCCTTCACTGATGGACGTTAGTGAACGAGATCAGTTTTACAACATTCGATGACCTCGGGGTCCTTGTGCATGAGTCGCAAAAACCCAGCTTGCAGGTGCAGCAGGTGGTCAGGAAGGCGAATGGGATGCTGGCCTTCATAGCGAGGGGGATTGAATATAAAAGTAGGGAGGTCTTGCTGCAGCTGTATAGGGCATTGGTGAGGCCGCAGCTGGAGTACTGTGTGCAGTTTTGGGCGCCGCACCTGTGCAAGGATATTTTGGCCCTGGAGGGAGTGCAGAGGAGGTTTACTAGGCTGATACCGGAGTTGAGGGGATTGAGCTATGAGGAGAGGCTGAATAAACTAGGCTTGTACTCGTTAGAGTTTAGAAGAATGAGGGGAGATCTCATTGAGACGTATAAGATGATGAATGGGATGGATAGGATAGAGGTGGAGAGACTCTTCCCGCTCAAAAAAGACAGTAGGACTAGGGGGCACAGCCTCAAGATAAAGGGGAGGCGGTTTAGAACGGAGTTGAGGAGGAACTTCTTCACTCAAAGGGTGGTGAATCTCTGGAATTCTCTGCCCGTTGAAGTGGTGGAGGCTGCCTCGCTAAATATTTTTAAGAAGCGGGTTGATGGGTTCTTGATAAGAGAGGGGATTAAGGGTTATGGGGAGAGGGCGGGAAAGTGGAACTGAGCCACAACAGATCAGCCATGATCTTATTGAATGGCGGGGCAGGCTCGAAGGGCTAGATGGCCTACTCCTGCTCCTATTTCTTATGTTCTTATGTTATGTTCTTATGATGATAGTTTCACGGTCAACGTTTACTGAGACCGTCTTTATATTCCAGATTTTTAAACATCGGATTAGTTAATTGAATTTAAATTCCACCAGCTGCCATTGTGGGATCGAACTCATGTCTGCAGATCATTAAACTGAATCTCTGGGTTACTGGTCCAGTGACATTACCGCTGTGCTACCATTTGCCACATAATTGGTCTTAACCTGGGAGTAAGTAAGTGAGGCTTTGGTTAATCTTTGAAGATCCTTGAAGACTGGAGAATCTTTAATTGAATATTCAAGAAAAGACTGAATTTAAAGCCAGTAAAGTATAACTAATTGATCTACCATTTCTAATGGATGAAAGGCTTCAGGACATTACACTTAATGTAATTGGTGAAGAAGACACAATACATAGAGTTAGGATCTGACCAGTGGTAAATGCCACAGAAACCAAATCCCAGAGGGAAACTTGGCAGGCTATCTCAACTTTTTTTTTTCTTTTTATATTTTTGCCACGAGAAGATGCATGTGCTGAAATCAATTGACACGCTTAGAGATTTTAAATATGAAATTAAAGCATTTATTAACAAAAAAAAACTTAAGACGCCCAAGATTACATTTACACAGTTGAAATTAGTCCTACAGAATGTTTCCCCAAAAAGATTCCCTACTTGGTTATACTCCCAAATAAACAAGCCTTTATGCAAAAGTTCCTTAATAATTTGAATAATATTACCACAAGGCAAACCCACTGTTGCAGTAGGGAAGGTATGTCACAGGAATTCTCTCTTGCTCCCACTCTGCTGTGGAAATTCAACGAACTTTAAAACAAAACCTATTTTTTGAAAAAAAACTTTTCTGGGTTGGCTGGAAGATCCTCACTTTGTGCCTTCACAGCTCTGTCCCTAATACAAAGTGACACTTGAGGAGGCCTTCCATGGCCACTCCCCCTATTCTCTCAGCATCTCCCCTTCAATACTTTCCCCTCTGTTTTACCTTGATTTAAATGTCCTTGTCCTTCTTTGATATTTACCTTGCAAAGAATATAAAAAAACTTCTGTTTTCCCTATTTTCCCTACTTACGAGTAAAACAATATTCACTAACCTTGCCTTATTTGTTTATAACCTTTCCCAAGTTGTGAATCCCTTTTTGCTTCCCATTGAAATTTAACAACTTAATGCAACAAACCTTCTTTATCTCCTAATGCAAATTTCTACCCATTGTTTAATTGCTTATGGGAAATTCAATTTGGCCACATTTGCTTCGAGTTCATACCTCAACCCCTTTGATGTCATCAACCCAGTTCCCAGCTTAAGTAAATTGCACACACCCACAGCCACAAACCTGCTTCACAGAATAAACCTCAAGAAGTGTCAAAAATAATATTTCCTTTACAACAGTTATCAGTGACTCCATGGTAGCATTCTTGCCTTTGATTCAGAAGGTTGAGAGTTCAAGGAGGTTGAGTAGATAATCTAGGCTGACCTCCCAGTGCAGCTCTCTCTCTCTCTGCCTTTTCATATGTGAAATCAAGGTCCCAGCTGCCCCCTCAGATGGATCTAAAAGTTCCACGCCACTATTCTAAAGCAAGGAGAGTGGCTCCCCCCAGGGTCTGAGCCAATACTGCAGCGTTCAAAATGCTCTGATCGAGTAAATAAGGACAAACGATCAACACTGACGGAGCGTCTGTAAACAGAGGATACGATACGTATTTAAGGTGATTCCCAAAACAGCCAGAGGTGGCGTCAGTGAGTTGGGCATGCACTGCCTGAAAGGGGGCTGGAAGCAGATTTGAATGGGAATTGGATAAATACTTGAAGGATAAAATGTTACAATGGAATTCCTGAAAGAACATAGAACATAGAACATAGAACATTACAGCGCAGAACAGGCCCTTCGGCCCACGATGTTGCGCCGACCAGTTACAAAAACAATGACCCACTAGCCTATACCAATCCCTTTTCGTCCATAAACCTATCCAGAGATCTCTTAAACGCCCCCAAACTAGACGCATTTACAACTGCAGCAGGCAGGGCATTCCAATCCCTCACCACCCGCTGGGTAAAGAACCTACCCCTGACATCCGTCCTGTAGCTACCCCCCCTTAATTTAAAGCCATGCCCCCTCGTGCTAGCTTTCTCCATCCGAGGAAAAAGGCTATCACTATCCACCCTATCTAAACCTCTAATCATCTTATATGTTTCAATAAGATCCCCTCTTAGCCGCCTTCTTTCCAACGAAAACAACCCTAAATCCCTCAGTCTCTCCTCATAGGACCTCCCCACCATACCAGGCAACATCCTAGTAAACCTCCTCTGCACCCTCTCCAACGCCTCCACATCCTTCTTGTAATGCGGGGACCAGAACTGCACACAGTACTCCAAGTGCGGCCGCACTAGAGTAGTGTACAGTTGCAACATTACACTGCGACTCCTAAATTCAATCCCCCTACCAATAAACGCCAAGACACCGTACGCCTTCTTAACAACCTTATCTACTTGATTCCCAACTTTCAGGGATCTATGTACACACACACCTAGATCCCTCTGTTCATCCACACTATTCAAAGTCCTCCCGTTAGCCCTATACTCGACACATCTGTTGCTCCTACCAAAGTGAATTACCTCACACTTCTCCGCATTAAATTCCATCCGCCACCTCTCGGCCCAGCTCTGCAACCTATCTAAGTCTCCCTGCAGACTATGACACCCTTCCTCACAATCTACCACACCTCCAACTTTGGTGTCATCAGCAAATTTACTAATCCACCCAACTATACCCTCATCCAGATCATTAATAAAAATTACAAACAACAGTGGCCCCAAAACAGATCCCTGAGGCACACCACTCGTAACTGTACTCCATGATGAATATTTACCATCCACCACCACCCTCTGTCTCCTATCTGATGGCCAATTCCTGATCCAACTTCCTAGATTACCCACAATCCCATACATCTGCATTTTCTGCAGAAGCCTACCATGGTGAACCTTGTCGAACGCCTTACTAAAATCCAGGTATACCACGTCAACTGCCTTGCCCCCATCCACCTCTTTGGTCACCTTCTCAAAAAACTCAATAAGGTTAGTAAGGCACGACCTACCCGCTAGAAGTCTGCAAGATTATGAGGAGCATGGACAGAGTGGATAGTCAGAAGCCTTTTCCCAGGATGGAGGAGTCAGTTGTTAGGGGCCACAGGTTTAAGGTGCGAGATTTAAAGGAGATGAACGAGGCAAGTTTTTTGCCCAGAAGGTGGTGGTTGCCTGGAACTGGCTGCCGGGGGAGGTAATGGAAGCAGATACAGTAGTGACTTTTAAGGGGCATCTTGACAAATACATGAATAGGATGGAGATGGAGGGATACGGTCCCTGGAAGGGTAGGGGGTTTTTGATCAGTCGGGCAGCATGGTCGGTGCAGGCTTGGAGGGCTGTCCCTGAGCTGTAATTTTATTTGTCCTCTTTCTTCTTTGAAAGAACAGGGAATAGGATGAATTGGAAAGTTCTACCAAAGAACCTGCACCAATACAGCGGGCCAGATAATCTCCATCTGTCTTGTATCACGGGCGGCATGGTGGCACAGTGGGTTTGCAGTGCTGCTTCACAGCTCCAGGGACCTGGGTTTGATTCCTGGCTTGGGTCACTGTCTGTGTGGAGTTTGCACATTCTCCTCGTGTCTGCGTGGGTTTCCTCTGGGTACTCCGGTTTCCTCCCACAGTCCAAAGATGTGCGGGTTAAATTGATTGGCTATGCCAAAATTGCCCCTTAGTGCCCTGAGATGCATAGGTCAGAGGGATTAGTGGGTAAATGTGTAGGGATAAGGGGGTAGGGCCTGGGAGGTATTGTGGTCGGTGCAGACTTGATGGGCTGAAGGGCCTCTCTCCGCACTGTATGATTCTATGATTCTATGATTTAATGATATTGGTTTCTAACCAATATTAGTGAAAAGCAACAGATAATCTGCTCAGTTATTACCGTCTGTGGCATTTTAATAGTGGCTGTTTTCCCTATGTTATGGCAGTGATTTCATTTCAACACAATTTAATCGGTTGTGAAGTCATGGGGTTGTGAAAGGTGCTTCAGAAATGCAGGCTCTTTCTTGTACTGTGTGTTTGCATAATATTTAATGACCTGATTGCAAAATAAACTGTTTGTTCCCTTGTTTTTTTAGCCTTCTAGTTAATTTTAACCCTTTATTTTGCAGGAGAAACAATACCCATCATTAACACTGGGCCACAGGATGTTACTGTAATCCAGGGTGGCACTGCGTCCTTCACTTGTGAGGTTGTTGAGGGAGCTCGGCCATTCCAGATAAAGTGGAAAACGCCTAATGAACCACAACAAGGTACACTGCGTTGGGGTTTGTGTAATATCTGATACCTAAAGGCAGAGTTTGCGCTTGTTATGACATTGCCTGCCTTCTGCGGGCGTTCTATGAATGGCCATTCCAGTACAGTCTCCCATCTCTTAACTCGCCCAAGTGTAATCGGGGCACAGTAGCACGAACCATTTGCTGTCACTGTCAATAACTGTATGGTAAGAATACCAGCGATTTGAGGCAACCACAGATGTCCAGCGAATGACTCTGTCCTTGGGCAACCACTGCACATTATCGGACACAGAGCCGCACACAGAGATTGAGGCAGAACTGAATGATCTCTGTAAACAGTGTTGTGTCAAAGGACAAATTAGGACCTTGTGGCACTTTACTGAGTCCTTCCAGTGTGAGAATCACGCAGAACCTTAACGCAATCGCCACGGCATACCTTGAACCATGAGTGGGTTAAAGTTCGAGAGTGCTGAGTCCAAGTAATGTCTCCTATGATTAGTACAGTATAGTTCACAGAAGTCCAGCAACAGAAAAAAATAATGGACTTTAGACAAAACACTTTGAAATATAAAACATTAGACTCAACATGTCCACTGTAAGCGGTGGCTATTATACTTCTTCTTGTTCTCTTTATTGTCTTTTTAGCTGCATAATACTGCAAAGATCTGTAAACTATCACAGGTCTGTCTGATAATAGGTGCACAGCAGTGGTAACTGGCCCCTAGAATTCCCTCTCTAGTACACTGTCCCATGAAGGCACACCAGCTGAGTGATTGAGGTTCTCACTCTAGGGTTTAATGTGTTGCAATATTATATTCATGCTTGGACTTTGTCAGTCTGAAGTTTTATCCACCTCTGTGTGAACTCCTGACTGCAAACAGGCATAAATGTCACATTGCTCCATCACCAAACCACCCAGGGGCCATGTTCCATCTGTCAAATTAGAGTGAGTCAAATTAGAGTGGTGTTTGCTACCAAATAAAGCTGTTGGAACTTTAACCTGGTGTTGTGAGACTTCTTACTGTATTTACCCCAGTCCAACGCCGGCATCTCCACATCGTTTCAAATTAAAGCCAGAAGTGAAAAGTCACCTACTTAATTATGTTTTAGTTGAGAAAAGGGCTGTCTTATTGGTTGAAAGCTAATTCCAAACCTGGGCAAACTTAATAACCAAGTATTCCTTCAACTTCGAGCAAAGTAAATGAGGGAACAGGATTCAGCATGAATTTTGATCATGGCTGACTCAGAGAACAGCGGTTAGCACTGCTGCCTCACAGCTCCAGGGACCCGGGTTCAATTCCAGCCTCGGGTCACTGTCTGTGTGAAGTTTGCACATTCTCGCCGTGCCTGCTTGGGTTTCCTCCTACAATCCAAAGTTGCGCGGGTTCAGTTGATTGGCCGTGCTAAATTAGCTGGGTAAATACATGGGATTACGGGGATAGGGACTGGGGGTGGGGGGTGGGGATTGTTGTCAGTGCAGGCTTGATGGGCCGAATGGCCTTCTTCCGCACAGTAACGATTCTGTGATACGGGGCCATGAAAGCCTCAATAAACCGTTAACAATAGAATCAGTTGTTACTTTCCTTCATTACTCGAGCCTGTATCTGTCAGCCTTTGCATTGGGGGCACTTGTGCCACAAGTACAGAACACATTTGAACTATTTATCTGCCCATCTTGCCTTTCAGAAAATGTGAAGATCAGCAGTAATGGCTCTGTGATTACAATCACTCGGGTTCAGCAGATCGACCGAGGCCAGTACAAGTGTGTGGCTTTTAACCGGTTTGGATCAGCATCCAGCATAATGACTCTGATCGTACAAGGTACAGCGTTGTAAAGCAGCAAAGCTTTTAGGCTAATCTCTGTTAGTATAACTTCCCAGCTATCCTTGCACTCTGTCACCAGACCTGACGCAAACACTGGCCATTTTTCAACCTTTCTGCCTCTGGGTGAGATGATCCATGGTTTTGTGAACCTTTTTCGAGGTTATTGAGATGAGTACACTGTTCACGTTGTGACCATTTCTTCCCTTTTACGCATTATCAAAGAATGTTTGATATCTTATTGGCATTTATTACATGACCATAGTATTTATACTGATATCTCTCATCGGTTATCTTTCCATATTTATCTCTCTTATCTAAAGTAAGTAATTCCTACAGGTGGCACGGTGGTTGGCACTGCAGCCTCACAGTGCTAGGAACCTGGGTTTGATTCCCGGCTTGGATCGCTGTCTGTGTGGAGTCTGTACATTCTCCCTGTGCCTGTGTGGGTCTCCTCCGGGTGCTCCGGTTTCCTCCCACAGTCTGAAAGATGTGCTGGTTCGGTGAATTGGCTAAATTCTCCCTCAGTGTGCCCAAACAGGAACTGGAGTGTGGCAATGATGGGATTTTCACAGTAACTTCATTGCAGTGTTAATGTAAGCCTACTTGTGACACTAATGAATAAACTTTTTAAACTAGTTCAGTTAAGTACGCTCCTAGTGGTCACATTACATTCTTTAATCGAAATCGAAAGTTATGTTACTGTAAATTCCATGTTTACTGTCCTGAACTCGATGGAACTCCCTCTCTTAAATAAAACTGTCTTAAATAAAAACAGAGCACCACAGATGCTGGAAATCAGAAATTAAACACAAAACGCTGGAAAAGCTCAGTGGGTCAAGCTGGTATCTGTGACAAAACAGAGTTAGCATTTTGCGTCCTTTATAATTCTTCACTAAAACTCTAAAGAAGTGTCTTGCAGACTCAGAACTTTAACTCTGTTTCTCTCTCCACAAACACTGCCAGCTAGACTGCTGAACTTTTCCAGCATTGCCTGTTTTTTTTTTGTAGTCTTGCTTTGTCCTGGTGGGTGGAGTTTTCCAGGGATCTGGCCACTATTATCCATCTCCCATTACCACTAAAACAGTGAGGTTGTGTCTGTGGGAGCTTGTTTTGTGCTAAACAGCTGTCGCATTCTCCTACATTGCAACAGTGACTGCATTTCAAAAAGTAACTTATTCGTTGTGAAGCCCTTTGCAAAATCCCAGAGAGACGAGAGACATGATATTATTTTCTTAATTGTCAGTTTAGCCTCCTGACTTCTTGTCCATTACATTAGTGGCTGTCAATTTAGAGCAATGCAACATTAACTATGGGAATGTCAGGGTGTTCAACTAACTGTGCCTTAAAGTCGTATGTGGTTGCTTTTGTAACTTACTGGACAGAATTCTCCCATTTTTGGGACTGAGTACAGTGGTGGTGCAACTCCAGCCAACCGGAATAGTTGGATCCCGCGCTAGGTTCTGCACTTGGAACCTCATTAATTATGCTCAAGTGAGTTCTCCTCTGACTCTTCCGGGGGGCTGGAAGCTGATTCGTCCGCCTGCCCTCAGCTGACGGGTTTGAAGGTCCCAACACCATACTTAAAGATCAGTCCATCTCTCCAGCCCACCCATCTTTACCAGACCGTGCTGGATGTCAGCAACTCGGAGTGTTCTCAAGCAGAGGTGGATCCCTCCCTCTGAGAACTAACACCAAAACACCCAAAAAGTATCTCACCCTATAATCTGTAAAAAGTGTGTGTGACCTGCTCTTCAGTAAAGTAAATCCCTGACACGCACTATAAATTCAACACATAACTATTTATCTAACAGAGAACAAATTTACTAAACTATTAACAAATCGAATAAGTCCCTTCTAACTATTAACTATTCCCGAATAAAACTGCATTCTAATGGAATGCTGTTCAAATAAATACAATTCCCACTCATTAACAAAATAGAATTGAGTCCCTCTCTAAATTACAACCAGGTTTTGTGTCTTCCAGAATCTTCTGAGCTTTCTCTGTTGATTGTTCTGTCTGGAGTTTCTTACTTCTTTGGTATCTTTGCTATCTGGATGGTGCTTTCTTTTAAGACATAGATGAAGCTGTGAGAGCCAGTGATTTTCTCCCTCTTTAGAGCTGTGAGCTGTTGTCTCTAACAGGTGGCAGTTGCTGTCTATTTTTGTCCCACTGCCCCTTCTTTTATTACCTGTTATGACGTATCAATATTTCCCACAATAGAATCCTATTGTGAATCCCAGGTTGTCAGAACCATCAGACTTAAATTTGATAGGTTGTTGGTATCTAAGTGCCTGATTCAAATCGATTGGTGAAATTCAAACTCCTGACGTCTTGGTAAAAACTGCTGCTTGGCCTTTCAATACTAATGTTTCAGTTTGGGTTCTCTGTGTACTTGCATTTTAAATCTCTAAGCACAGAAAAGGACCATCTTTTATCTGGACCACACGATGCTTTCCTAGCATTTTACAGTGCTACAAGCACCAAATTCGAACTTCCTATCTCCCAATTTTCAATTACTCTACCCAACTTTGCAACACTGAGGGGAAAAGGCCAGCAGCCTCGAGAGGAAATCTGTTCCTCAATTCAACAAGCTTCTACATGGAGCCCATCACATGTGAGGTGCCCATGCCCTGCTTGGACTTCTACCCAGGGCAACTGGCATCTTTATACATATCCTTCCAGTAATCAATGTGGAATCCCTTTAACCCCTTCATGAGCTTCTCGTGTAGCCTTGTTGGGGTCCAGCTTCCCTCCCGTCGGTCTTCCCTCTGCTTTCCATGTTCATGGTCTTCATCCATCTCCTTTGCTTGCCATCGTGAACCATCCCCCTTCCCCCTCATCCTTGCACAGCCCCCCTTGTCATAGATAGGTCCCACTTCCTCACCACCCCCCCCAACCATGACAATACCTCCACAAATCACCTACCAACCAATCAGCATTTTCTTGTCTTGCAATATAAATTGTTGTTCCTCAGTTACGGTTCAGTAATTTCTTTTGAGCTGTCCTGATGAGTGCAAGATGAAAAGATTTGGTGGCACGTTTCTTTAAGCAATATGAATTGAATCCTACATCTGTCATTCAAATGGGATTCCAGCATGGCCTTCCTGAGTTGTACAAAATAGTCCGTCACGCCAGTCTGTGTTTGTGTTTGATCAGTGGAAGTTTGTTTGTCCTTCTTTGTCTCTAGGACCGCCCACTGTCTCCGTCTCCCCCAGAGGTCCAGTCAGACTGGGTGTGGGCAATTCCGTCACTCTGGAATGTATAGGTATGGGAGAGCCCCGGCCTACAATCAGCTGGCGTCGGGTCAATGGTAGGCAAAGGAACCACATGGGGAGGCAGCAACCGAGAGAAGGTGACCCCATTCTGACGGTGAGTAAATATTGACATTCATCATCTTGTTGACCGAGACCCTCGCTCCAGTTATTTGATAATCATTACACCTTTATCTTTAAATCAAACCACAACTTTAGTAGAAAAACGTGAAAAAGTTAAATATTTATGATGACTACAAAGCTGATTCTCTTGCAGTGTATCACAAGTAAATGCTTCAATCCCCCAATAAATCTATTACAATGAGTTTATAAGCATAGATTTTCATTTACCAATACTCGTCTGATGGACCTGTAGGGGCATCACTTCCCACTCGTCTTGGCCAGATGTGGAGAGGGATCAACCTCCATCAAGTTTAGAACTTGAGCTTTCCTCCTTCTTGCTTCTCTAGTTCTCCTTCCAATTCTGCTTTCCAAACTTCAATATTTATCCTTTAAACCTGGCTGGAAAATGCATTCCCACGCGTAGGCACAGACCATGGGTATATCGTTCAGATTTGTTTATTGCAAGCTGCCTGGCCTTAGGGACTTGATTATTTTAGCATTGAAAATCGGTCTTCTGGCACCGTTACGTATCTGGCTCCTGTCCGTTTGATCGAGCAGAGTGAGTTTATTGTCAGGGACTTGTGTTGTTCTCCATCCTGCTGATTTGTCATGGTCAACCTCTCCCTTGAAGACAACCAATATCCATTATCTTACTGGCTGTGTTGCCAATCGTAGAATCAAAGACATTTGTTACAACTAAACATAGGTTCATATACTCACAGCTGGGAGTTCAAACCTCTGAGTTCTGAAGTTAGCCACATTTCCCATCAGGCCATAGTAACGCCCTTTCTTTGGGCATTTTGTATCAGACTATAACTAGCCGGGCGCAGTCTCCTCTGCCAACATTGTGAGACCATTCAATCGAGGTGAAGATTGGTCAAAGGGCATGTTAGTTGTGATAAAGGGGCAAATTTTCCCATTCCATATGCCACGGAAATCGTAGCGGGCAAGGGGCGGACCATGGGAAGATCCATTGACCGCGGGTAGGATTTTCCAGTTTCGGGGCGAGCGAGGCTGGAAAATCCCACCCAAAGTGTCCAATGTGATGGCAGCTCCCTTAAACTATTACCCAGCTTGTATCAGTTATTTATTCTGAGCTTACTGGCGGGTCATTGTTGCCCGGGAAGGTGGAAATGGTACCTCGGTGAGAAGGTGTTGGTGATAGGAAGTTCAGTGAAAACTTTTTCACTGTTGCGTGCAGCTGTTTTGCTCCATTTTCTCACTCAGTGACTATTTCAGTAAGTGGAATCTGAAATTGTTACCCTTTCAGTGAAGAGTGATGCCCCGGGCGAACAATGATCTTACCTGGGGAGCTGTGACTGAATTAGACACAGCCACATTCCAAACCTTAGCATGGGCATAAAATACATGATCCAGAATGTAATTGTTTCCAGGCCGAAACACCCATTTATATTTATTTGTAGATTCATAAATTAAGGTGAATTCTCGAATCTGCAAGCTTGGGGCTAATATGATGCTCATGCACCTTCATCTCACACATACACAGATCAAATACTGTTAGATGGACTTCTCCCAAGAGTCTTCAAGTATAGGTATATACTATAGGGAAAACAGATTGATTTGATTTATTATTGTCACAAGAGTTAGTGAACATAGAACATAAACCAGCAAAATACAGGCCCTTCAGCCCTCGATGTTGTGCCGAGATATATCCAAACCCAAGATCAAGCTATCCCACTCCCTATCTCTTGTGCGTTATACAAACAAAGCATCTTCAAAAACATGACGACTCTGGAGCCTAGCCACATGGATGGAAATGCAGTTCCGCCAGCAGATCCGCGGTGTAATTGAACCTAAGGCAAACAATTAGAAGTGAGCAGAAGGAAAGAACTGATGTCACTTTAAAATCCCTATCAAGCCCAAATTGATTTAAAAATCTTAAATTTTCATGTATTTCCTGTCTACAAAATCTTATTTCCAGTTTTCCACACTTTTGTCTCGTTTTTGAGTTGACTTTTTACTGTTAGAACAGCTGCCTATCACATTCAGAATGGAAACTGGCCGTTGCAAGCTTCTTTGCTGTAATTACACCATCATTGATGGCGCTGCAGTGCCTCGGTTTTCTGTGTCCCAGTGTGACACTGTGCCTTTAAGAAATGTGTTCTTATCATGTTTAAAATTCAGCCCTGGTTGACCTGGTGCCAGTCTGTCTGCAAAGCTCCCTGCTGAGAATGCAGGAGAATAATTGATCGGGATACGGTCTGTTTCAATGAGATTAAGATCAAGTGTAGTATCGACATGCTGCGCTTGGTTGAAGTCATTAGGTTACATTTTAGCTTCATTTGAAGCAATTTTTTAAAGGGGCACCTCCACCTTTTGGCTAAGATGCAAATGAGATTGAGCCTTGGAGGAGGAGCTATATCTACTCTAATCAGCTTGGATCATGTAGATCAAGCCCAAGACAGGAGGTGAGAGCCCTGTCCTGTCAGCTTGGATCAGGAATGTCCCAACTTGTTGGGACTCCGAATTGGATTTGATTTGATTTGATTGGATTGAATTGGAATAAAGAATAAAAAAAAATGATCCTAGATAATAAGGTGTTTGTTTTAATCTGGTTTGTTTCCTGTTATATGACCTATAATGATTTGTGACCTTACTCCAAATAGAAATGAAATGAATTTTACAAACATTTTGCACAAAGATTGTGCTTCTTCAAGCTAACACAATCTTGGATCATTTATTACATTTTTAATTTCAGATTTCTTCCGCTCGCCTGCAAGATTCTGGGACCTACTCCTGCACATCCACTAATTTGTTTGGCAGCGCTGAGGCTCAGGTGGAGGTGATAGTCGAGCGTTCGGCCTCCGTACCGCAGGCTCCCCAGGTTAGCTCTGTAGAACCATCCATAACCGTGACAGCGGGCCAAGTCGCCACTCTGCGATGTTCAGCGACAGGTATGTCATAGAAACTTATCCAACTCTGTAACAGGATAGACTCAGAAAAAAATGTTCCTGATGTTGGGAAGACCAGAACTAGGAGTCATAGTTTGAGGATAAGGGGCAAACTTTTTAGGACTAGGGTGAGGAGAAGTTTCTTCACTCAGGGTGGTGAATCTGCAGAATATGTTACCACAGAAAGTAGTTGAGGCCAAAGTAACAAAACAAAGAACAACACAGCACGGGAAACAGGCCATTCGGCCCAACGAGCCCGCACCGCCATTTTATCATTGTGAGTTCCCTCTTCCACCCGTGACCCTTGTCTATGCTTATGGCACTCCACATTGGAAACCAGATTGAGGGGAGACTAATTTAGGGACAATTTGTTACACCAATCAGCCTAAGACCACACCTTTGGGGTTTGGGAGGAAACCGGAGCACCCGGAGAAAACCCACGTAAGCACGGGGAGAATGCGCAAACTCCCACAGATACTGGCCCAAAAATGTTGTGTGATTTCGAGAAGAAACTAGATATAGCTCTTGGGGCTAAAGGGATCCAGGGATAGAGGGGAAAGGCAGGATCAGGATATTGAATTTAATGATCAAAAGAAATGGCGGAACAGGGTCGAAGGGCCAAATGGCCTACTCCTGCTTCTAGTTTCTTTATGTCTACGTCAGTGCAATCGTGAGCCCCTGGTATTCCGTCATTTGGCTTTTCAATAGAATAGAATATTAATGAACATTAAATAGAAAGTGCCCCACTGTGGGGCGGCATGGTGGCACAGTGGTTAGCATTTCTGCCTCACAGCTTCCGGGTTCTCATCCCAGCTCGGGTCACTGTCTGTGTGGAGTTTGCACATTCTCCTCGTGTCCGTGCGGGTTTCCTCCGGGTGCTCTGGTTTCCTCCACACTCCAAACATTATAGAAATCATAGAAACCCTACAGTACAGAAAGAGGCCATTGAGTCTGCACCGACCACAATCCCACCCAGGCCCTACCCCCATATGCCTACATATTATACCCACTAATCCCTCTGACCTACACATCTCAGGGCACTAAGGGGCAATTTAAGCATGGCCAATCAACCTAACCCGCACATCTTTGGACTGTGGGAGGAAACCGGAGCACCCGGAGGAAACCCATGCAGACACTAGGAGAATGTGCAAACTCCACACAGACAGTGACCCGAGCTGGGAATCGAACCCAGGTCCCTGGAGCTGTGAAGCAGCAGTGCTAACCACTGTGCTACCGTGCTGGGTATGGTGTGATATGCGGGTTAGGTGGATTGGCCACGCTAAATTGCCTCTTAGTGTCAGGGAGACTAGCTAGGGTAAATGCATGGGGTTATGGGGATTGGACCTGTGTGTGATTGTGGTGGGTGCTGACTCAGTGGGCCGAATGGCCGCCTCCTGCACTGCAGAGATTCTATGAATCAATAAGGTGTTATTCTTTCTTCCCCCTCTGGCTTATTTAAACCTCCCTGGCCACTGTCGACAACATGCCCTACCAATGAGATGATATGTCAATCAGCTCACTCAACAGGAGATGAATGTTTGATGCAGTGATTTTGAAAAGCACATCCTTTACTAAGGAAGCAGCACAGACTGCTCAGCGAAACTGTTTAAAATTCCCTGCAACAATAAGATGGTAGAGGAAGGTCTCCTTCGGCAGTCCCTCAGCGTTAAGGATAACAGGATGTAAGGCATTGAACTTGGCAGACTTGAACATGCACCTAAGGTTTCTTATGTTTGTAGATTATCCTGCAATTCTTAACCATTGATGAGGAATGGGTGGAAATAACTTTAGAGATCTTTCAGAATTCTTATCACGTTATTCAGAAGTTAGACTTTTTGATGCCCAATATAAATGTCCTCCCCAGATCCATCTGAGTCTCAATAATAATGGACTATTATTAAATAATATTAGCAGTCTTGGAATAATGATGTCAATAAGCTCACACTGGCGTTTCTGGTGGGATCTGTGCTAGTTTTTAAGCAGTGCAACTATAGAAAGAAATAGAGCCTCTGATTCTTTTTAAACTGGTAAGGAGGTACGTTTAATTGTTTGCGTTTCCATGAGTTTGGACATGGCTGGCAAGGCCAACATTGGTTGCCAATCCCTTGAGAATCATTAAGAGATAATCTGTAGGTCTGGAGCCACATGTAAGCCAGACATGGTAAGGACGGTAGATTTCCTTCCCTAAAGGACATTAATGAACTAGGTAGGTTTTTAATAACAATGATAATTTTATGGCACCATTATTGAGACAAGCTTTCAATCCCAGATTTTTTTTATTCATTCAATCTAAATTCCACCAGTTGCCGTCATGGGATTTGAACGTCAGCGTATTACCCTGGGCCTCTGGATTACTAGTTCTGTGGCATAACCACCAATTCAGCATCTTCCCCAGGCATTGAACACCCTTGTGGGAACACAAAAGAGAATTGAGTCTAAAACGTAGCAAGTTTCTTTGTCGGATTAAACCTTGATTGTTCTCTTTGTTCCCTCTAGGTTACCCCACTCCAATTATACAGTGGTCTAAACTGCGGGCCCCACTGCCGTGGCAACACAGGATTGTCAATGGATCTTTGTTTATCCCTAACGTGGGACTGCAGGATTCAGGCCAATACATCTGTAATGCCTCCAATTCTGCAGGATTCTCCGAGTTGTATATAGAGTTGGATGTAGAAAGTAAGAAGCTGTTCATTGTTAACTTTCTCAACATCCTTTGAATATGTAACATTCCGATCTATGATTTATTGCTTTTTGGTGTGTAGGTAGCATTTTTAATTATTTTTGAGACTAAGTTCTGCTGCCTGGAGTTGCTCTGCCAACAGTGCCAGGATGAACAGGATTGGCAAAGATTTGTGTTTCATAGCTTTCCCAAGCCCGTTACAGCCAATGAAGTACTTCCGAAGTGTTGTAATGCAGGAAATGCAGCAACCAGTTTGTGCACAGCAAGCTCCCACAAACAGTCTTGACCAGATAATGTGTTTTCTGGGCTGCTTTTTGAGGGATAACTATTAGCCAGGTGGTTGAATTCACTTAGTCACTAAGTTACTGCCCACGCAATTAGTTTATTGGGACTTCTTGGACGTTACCAACTTTTTCTCACTTTTAGCAGAATTGTTCCCAATAAGAGCAAAACAATCATCAAAAGTGCCACTTTTGACCAGTCGAATGTGAGAAAATATTACGCTGGCACTCAGCTCTGTCTTTATGCTCTGGTAACAAGTATTAAAAAATAATTGCATTTATAATAACACTTCCATCAAATCTCTCAGATCTCAAAGCAGCTCACTGACAAGCAAATCCCTTTGAGGGATGTTAATTGTAGTAGACAAGTAAGGCTGACGTGATACACTCAACAACTCCCACAAACAGCGATGAGCGATTTAGCTTCTTGGTGTTGGCAGAGAGAAGAAAATTAGCCAGGATATCAGAATTCCTCACTCTTCTTCAGGCAGGGCTCTAAGAACTTCAACATTCAACTGAATTCATGGAACTAAAGGCCACCAGCAGTGCAGCACTCCCTCTATGGTGCCAGCCCAGGCTACGTGCTCAACTCTTGAGGTTGACCTTGAATCCCCAATCTTCTCATTCAGTGATGAGAATTCTAGAAGGTGATATTTATTGATTGTTCAGTCATGAGGCTTTTGGACTCTGAGTTGAAACACACAGGCACATTAATAGTGCATTGATTAGGTGCTGGGACCTATCACTGGAGAACTTCAATGGAAGGTTGGTCATGGTCAACGAGATGTGGTTCTAGTAGAACTGAAAACTTGCAGACAAGTTGACTGTATCTGATCACCTATCCATGCAACCAATCACAATCCTTCATTAGCTATGGTTAGTTTTTAATTATATAGCTAACGTCAGTGACACAGTTGAAGTAACATTGCCTTTTCTTGTTCTTCAGCTGCTCCGTATGCCACCTTTAACGTTGAGGTTGTCACCGTAAGGGTGGGCGAGATCATCCGGTTGCATTGCCTATCCCAAGGAACTCCACCAATAACATATGAATGGTCCAAGGTGAACGGAAGCTTGCCAAGCAGGGCAGTCATACGCAATGGATTCATGCAGATCAACCTAGCCGTTGTATCTGATTCGGGCATGTATCGATGCCTTGTCAAGAACAAAGTCGGTCAAAGTGATGCGTTTGCAACAGTAAATGTGAAATGTGAGTAAAATGTCTTGTTGTCTTCTCATTCTGTTCTCCTCTTCCATGAGCTCAGAGCAAATTGACATATGCTTGAATTGGAAAATTTGCAGGACTCTGACTAAAAAGTTTGGGTAGTAGGATGCAATTGATAGCTCTCCCAAAGAGGAGTTATAATGCCATCTCTGAATGATTCCAAAGACAAATGTTGGGATTCTGAGGCCCTCTATCCAGGTGGAGATGCTCCATAGTATCTGCTGCTCTTGCCTTTCTGGAAGGTAGTGATTGTGGTTTGGAAGGTGCTGCCAAATGAATCTCGGTGTGTTCCTGCAGTGCACCTTGTAGCTGGTACACATTACTGCCACTGTTTGTCAGTGGTGGAGAGATTGTTTTCCCTCCCACAAACATTCAATCACGTGGGTTGCTTTGTCCTGGACGGTATTGAGTTTCTTGAGTATTCTTGGAGCTGCGGTCACCCAGGCAAATGGAGGATATTCCATTACACTCTTGACTTGTAGATAGAGAGTCAGGAGGTGAGTTACTTGCCACATGATAGCCTGTGACCTCCTCTGGTAGCCACAGTATTTATACAGCTAGCCCAATTCAGCTTCTGGTCAATGGTAACCACCCAGAATGTTGATACTGGGAGATTCAGCGATGGTAATGCCATTGAATATCATGGGATAATGGTTAGGTCCTCTCTTGTTGGAGATGATTATTATCTGGCACTTCTGTGGTGCAAATGTTACTTGCCACTTGTCAGCCCAGACCTGGATATTGTCCAGGTCCTGCTGCATTTGGAGATGGATTGTTTCAGTATCTGAGGAGTTGTGAATGATGCTGAACATTGTGCAGTCACTGGCAATCATCCCTGATTCTGGCCTTATGATAGAGGGCAGATCATTGATGAAGCAGCTGAAGATGGTTGGGTCTAGGACACTGCCCTGAGGGACTCCTGCAGTGACGTCCAGGAGGAGTTCCTCAGGATGGTGTCCTAGGGTCAATCATCTTCAGCTGCTTCATCAATGATCTGCCTTCTTCGGACAAAAAGGAAAGTGCAGAAAATGATAGTTTGTCAATTGACCTGACCTGTGAATTTACTGGGGCTGAATTTTCCTGTTTTAATGTCCAATTTAAGGCACTGAGGGGGCAGAAATTAGGATCTGTGGCCAATAACAGTTGAGGCTGCAGCCTTCCAGCACACACCACCTTTCCACGTCCTTGTTCTAAACAAGTATTGAATGAGATGCCAACGAGAATTGGTTTTCACTGCAACGCCTCTAACTGATATCAGTTTGCAACATCAGTGGGCGGCACAGTGGGTTAGCACTGCTTCTTCACAGCTCCAGGGTCCTGGGTTCGATTCCCGGCTCGGCTCACTGTCTGTGTGGAGTTTGCACATTCTCCTCGTGTCTGCATGGGTTTCTTCCGGGTGCTCCGGTTTCATCCCACAGTCCAAAGGTGTGCAGGTTAGGTTGATTGGACCGTGCTAAATGGACCTTTAGTGTCAAGGGGACTAGCAAGATAAATATGTTGGGTTACAGGAATGGGTGGGGTTGTTGTCACTGTCGACTCGATGGGCCGAATGACCACTGTAGGGATTCTATTCTATTTATAGCTGGTGATCACTGTCAAACTGCCCAAAATAAGCCGGGAGCTTTTAAAATAAATCAAACAAATATTGACTGCACTCTCTGTAATCACCGTAATAGTTTGCTGCAGAATGTTTTTACTGAATTTGAATTATAGAACATAGAACACTACAGCACAAACAGGCCCTTCGGCCCACAAGTTGCGCCGATCATATCCATACCTACCAGGCCGTAGAACTATCTGTAACTCCCAATCCCGTTAAATCCCATGTACTCATCCAGAAGTCTTTTAAAAGACCCCAGCGAGTTCGCCTCCACCACCACCGACGGCAGCCGATTCCACTCACTCACCACCCTCTGAGTGAAAAATCATATACTACATACATCATATATCAGTGTGTAATCATGTAATATAAACTGGATAATGAAAGATGCTGAACTTCTAAACTGGGAGAAACTTGTTTGCGTACTGATGATTTTTTTTTGCACATTCCAGGAGGTATTTGGTGAACTTCCCATTGAGGAAGTGAGTGGCAAGGTGAGGGAGGGAGGGGAGGTTCGGTTGGCTTTCCCATTGAGGAAGTGAATGGGAGAGATTCGATTGGTCTGAGTGATTCAGAGCTTGCAATGGTAACTGGCATTATTATCTTATGGGTTAAAAAAAACCCCGGAAACGTTCAACAGTATCAGCAGGGAAAAAACATTGTGATCCTGGAAGAAGCTCTTGGTATAACAGTTTCCAACTATCGTTCTCAAATGCAGCTATCCCCCTCCACCCCCCTTAATTTGACACTAATGAGTTGATGCACTATTGCCTTGATATTCTGAACATGTGTACTTTAAATACACAATCTAATCACTCTGGGTGAAATATATTTGTTCAGTATTTTTCACACTGTTGGAATGACATTGTTGAAAGATTATTGTACCAAAACTTACAGGAATCTTATCTGCGAATAACAGTACTTCAAATACAACATTATTTGATCAATTAGCAAACTTGATTCTTTTCCTTGCATCAGATACATACGTTTTTTAAAAATATAATTCTTATACTGGAAGGCCCCGATGGAACGAGATCACTTTCTAGCCCAGATCTTACTTTGTCCAATATTCAAGGTAAAAGATCAGTTTTGCACAGCTCCAATAAACCACGTAGAACATAAGAACATAAGAACATAAGAAATAGGAGCAGGAGTAGGCCATCTAGCCCTTCGAGCCTGCCCCGCCATTCAATAAGATCATGGCTGATCTGTCGTGGCTCGGTTCCACATTCCCGCCCTCTCCCCATACCCTTTAATCCCCTCGCTTATCAAAAACCCATCAACCCGCGTCTTAAAAATATTTAGCGAGGCAGCCTCCACCACTTCAACGGGCAGAGCCCCCCCCCCCCCCCGCCTTTGTCTTGAGGCTGTGCCCCCTAGTCCTACTGTCCTTTCTGAGCGGGAAGAGTCTCTCCACCTCTATCCTATCCATCCCATTCATCATCTTATACGTCTCAGTGGGCCGGGTTTTAATGTGGCAACTCACAGAACAGATGAGATTAAACACCATCCGTGGAACAATGTGCTCCTGAGGATTCCACGGCTGGTGGGTCGATCGTAGTCTGCTTGGAATAGAATAACTTGGAGTAGAAAAGGAAACAGTCGTGCTTTGCGGAAAGAACGTCACAACGCTTAACTCTTTTTCCTGCCTGTTCTCCACACCAGCTCCCCCAGCAGTGAAAGTGTCGCCGGAGGTTGAGGTGCGAAACATCGGCAGCTCTGCCGAGTTCACCTGTTCGGTGACCGGTCACCCAGAACCCAGGATTGAGTGGCTCAAGGAGGGTGGGCGCTTGCCACGAAATCACAGAATCGATAAAGGAACCTTGAGGTAAGGTGACAAATCGTTATTTCTGATCGCTCTAAAGGCGACTCTTCCTTAACTGAAGTCCAAGTAAAGATCCGAATTCCTTATCGTTCCGCTTTGAAATGAGGTGACTGAAAGATCACCTGAAAGATGGATAAACACAAGTAACAAAGTGTTGTGGGAAAATTACCACTTCGGAGTCAGACTGGAGGAACAACAATACAATTTTATTTAACAAAGCTTCGTGGAGAAAAGGTACCAGCACCCCGCTGTACTGGACAGCTACCTTCTCTCGATGAAATAATAGAAGCGATCCATCTTTATACCCTTTACACAATAGGTGGACCGGACACGATTATCACGTCGTTATAGTCAAATGGGTACAACATTTCTTAGCTCATTATTATGGACAGGTACAGCCATTATCGTTTCACTATCACATTGTTCCATGAATGGGTACATTTCCTCTTTATCAATGACTTAATTTTATTCTATTCTTGTAGTAAGTGGTTCCTTTGTGTTTATGCATTCCTGTTCTTAATCTCCCTGTCAGACCACATTATCCCAGGACTATCTTTATCTCTTTTAAGGTGCCTGGCTTTCTGAAACATCTGTTCCCTGTTTCAATTCAATTAACTGTCTGTCCTGTGGTTTAAATTTTAAATAGCTGTCTGTGTTTGAAAGTCAGTGTCTGTGTTGGAAGTCAGTGCAGGTTTAATGCCTTTTAACCCCTTATGTGCCGGACAGCTATTTTTATGCCAGGTACCCACCTTTATGGCTTTTTTCCGCCTTCAAAAGCAAAATGGAGTAAAGGCTGGGTTTTGTGTTACGTTTGTGTTCGGTTCCTTTGGGGATGTTTATCTGATATCAAATTGTTATCTTTACAGAATAGAAAACATACAAGATGGAAACGAAGGCGTTTATATCTGCAGAGCATCAAACTCATTTGGGCAAGTGCAGGACAGTGCTAAACTTGTCATCCAAGGTAGGTTATAGGTTAGACTCATCGGCTCAATTGAAAGACAGGTCTATAATTCTACATATTTGTTTAAAATAATTAGATGTGATTAAAAAGATTGTAAGGCCAAGGGAGAGAAATGGGTTATTCTTACCCTCCTTTGAATGCGTTGGCCGATGTTTGGAAAAACTCCTTGCCCTAAAGAAGGGTTCTTATTAATGAACTCATGCACGATTGCACAGTCAGGTTGCACTGGGTGTTGTGACCCGGGTTATTGCAAAGGGTGGCACAGTGGTTAGCATTGTTGCCTCACTGCGCCAGGGACCCGGGTTCAATTCCGGCATTGAGTCACCATCTGTGTAGAGTTTGCACGTTCTCCCTGTGGGTTTCCTCCGGGTGCTCAGGTTTCCTCCCACACTCAGGGGATGTGCGGGTTAGGTTGATTGGCCATGCTAATGTCAGGGGGATTAGCAAGGCATGGGGTTACTGGGATAGGGTCTGGGGGTGGGACTGTTGTTGGTACAAATGGCTGCCTCCTGCACTGTAGGGATTCTATGAAGATGGTTTGTACGTGTTACAGAAGTGAATTTACGCAGAATTCCCAGCTGAGGCCAACATTGGCTGATATATCACAATGCAGCTGACGATTGAAGAAGAGTGGACAAGTGAGGGACATCGGGGACACTGCAGACGTGTCATCGAATTATAGAAACCTTACTGTGCATCAAGTCTGCATCAACCAGAATCCCACCCAGGCCCTACTCCCATACCCCTATATATTTACCTGCTAATCCCAGGACACTAAGGGGCAGTTTTAGCGTGGCCAATCAACCTAACCCACATATCTTTGGACTGTGGGAGGAAACCCACACAGACACGGGGAGAATGTGCAAACTCCACACAGACAGTGACCCGAGCCAGGAATTGAACCCAGGTCCCTGGGGCTGTGAAGCAGCAGTGCTAACCACTGTGCTACCATGCCGCCTGGTCTTTGATGGTGAATAACATAAGGCAGTGGGTCAGCTACCTGAGCATGTCAGACTATTAGTGCATGAGGAGTGGGCCACCCACGTTGTATGACAGGAAGTGATGTGTCATCGATCCCCTAAGCATTTACAGAGGATTGGCTGGCTGTGATATGACATGAAAGTCACCTCTCCCTTCAGTGAAGAGAGAGAGAAAGCAAGACATCGGTGAATAGATTTTATTCCATATTTGTCATGTTTTGGTAGCGTGTTTATTTCATGTGCTTTGTGAGCGTCTCAGTGCTGATGGTGTGTTTTCAAGGTTAGAGAGATGTTAGAGCAGCCAGCTGCATTTATGTAGCACCTATAATGTGGAAAGCCCTTCCCAAGGTGCTTAACAGAGGCACAATCAGACAGAAAATGGATGCTGAGTTAAGAGAGGAAATTTTCAAAGGGGTAATCGAGCCTTGGCCAGAGAGGTGGGTTTGAAGGACTCTGGGAAGATTGAGTTGTTTCTAGATAACTTGTAGAGCTGAAGGTCCAGCCATCAATGGGAAAACAAGCAGTGCGAGGAGGGAGAATGCACAAGGGATTCGAGTCAAAAAGCTCTGTGAGTCTGGCAAAGGTTACAGTAAAAAGTCTGACAACACCAGGTTTTAGTCCAACCTATTTATTTGATAATATACTCGCAAGCTTTCGGGTTAGCCCCTTCGTCAGGTGAATGGAGAGTTCTGGCCTCAGACAGAGCATATAAAGCACAGACAGTTTAGAGATTACTGATTAGAATGCGAATCCTTACACCTAACCTGCTGTTCAAGACCTGAAGTGGCTGATAATGTGAGTGGAAGGAGCACTGATCACAGGTTAAAGAGATGTGTATTGTCTCCAGACAGTACAGTAAGTGAGGTTTTGCAAACCCAGGCAAGTCACGGGGGTTACAGATAGTGCGACATGAACCCAAGATCCCTGTTGAGACCGTCCTCACGTGTGCGGAACTTGGCTATCAGTCTCTGTTCAGCGACTCTGCGCTGTCGTGTGTCGTGAAGGCCGCCTTGGAGAATGCTTTCCCGAAGGTCAGAGGCTGAATGCCCGTGACCACTGAAGTGTTCGCCAACAGGAAGGGAACAGTCTTGCCTGGTGACTGTCGAGCGATGTTCATTCATCCGTTGTCGTAGCGTCTGCATGATCTCCCCAATGTACCATGCTTCGGGACATCCTTTCTTGCAACGTATCAGGTAGACAATGTTGGCCGAGTTGCAAGAGTATTTACCATGTACCTAGTGGATGGTATTCTCACGTGTGATGATGGTATCCGTGTCGATGATCCGACATGTCTTGCAGAGGTTGCTGTGACAGGGTTGTGTGGTGTTGTGGTCACTGTTCTCCTGAAGGCTGGGTAGTTTGCTGCGAACAATGGTCTGTTTGAGGTTGTGTGGTTGTCTGAAAGCAAGAAGTGGGGGTGTGGGGATAGCCCTGGCGAGATGTTCGTCTTCATCAATGATACGTTGAAGACTCCGGAGAAGATGTCGTAGCTTCTCCGCTCCGGGGAAGTACTGGACGACGAAGGGTACTCTGTCCACTGTGTCCTGTGTTTGCCTTCTGAGGAGATCAGTGCGGTTTTTCGCTGTGGCGCATCGGAACTGCCGATCTATGAGTCGAGCACCATATCCTGTTCTTATGAGGGCATCTTTCAGGGTCTGGAGGTGTCTGTCACGATCACAGGTGTCTGGACCACAATGTCTTCACCTTCAACAACCAGTTTTTCATCCAGACACATGGAACAGCCATGGGGACCAAATTTGCACCTCAATATGCCAACATCTTCATGCACAGGTTCGAACAAGACTTCTTCACTGCACAGAATCTTCAACCGATGCCGTACACTAGATACATTGATGACATTTTCTTCCTTTGGCCTCATGGTGAACAATCACTGAAACAACTATATGATGATATCAACAAATTCCACCCCACCATCAGACTCACCATGGACTATTCCCCAGAATCAGTTGCATTCTTGGACACACACATCTCCATTAAGGACGGTCACGTCAGCACCTCACTGTACCGCAAGCCCACAGACAATCTCACAATGCTCCACTTCTCCAGTTTCCACCCTAAACATGTTAAAGAAGCCATTCCCTATGGACAAGCCCTCCGTATACACAGGATTTGCTCAGATGAGGAGGATCGTGACAGACACCTCCAGACCCTGAAAGATGCCCTCATAAGAACAGGATATGGTGCTCGACTCATAGATCGGCAGTTCCGATGCGCCACAGCGAAAAACCGCACTGATCTCCTCAGAAGGCAAACACAGGACACAGTGGACAGAGTACCCTTCGTCGTCCAGTACTTCCCCGGAGCGGAGAAGCTACGACATCTTCTCCGGAGTCTTCAACGTATCATTGATGAAGACGAACATCTCGCCAGGGCTATCCCCACACCCCCACTTCTTGCTTTCAGACAACCACACAACCTCAAACAGACCATTGTTCGCAGCAAACTACCCAGCCTTCAGGAGAACAGTGACCACAACACCACACAACCCTGTCACAGCAACCTCTGCAAGACATGTCGGATCATCGACACGGATACCATCATCACACGTGAGAATACCATCCACTAGGTACATGGTAAATACTCTTGCAACTCGGCCAACATTGTCTACCTGATACGTTGCAAGAAAGGATGTCCCGAAGCATGGTACATTGGGGAGACCATGCAGACGCTACGACAACGGATGAATGAACATCGCTCGACAGTCACCAGGCAAGACTGTTCCCTTCCTGTTGGCGAACACTTCAGTGGTCACGGGCATTCAGCCTCTGACCTTCGGGTAAGCATTCTCCAAGGCGGCCTTCACGACACACGACAGCGCAGAGTCGCTGAACAGAGACTGATAGCCAAGTTCCGCACACGTGAGGACGGTCTCAACAGGGATCTTGGGTTCATGTCGCACTATCTGTAACCCCCGTGACTTGCCTGGGTTTGCAAAACCTCACTTACTGTACTGTCTGGAGACAATACACATCTCTTTAACCTGTGATCAGTGCTCCTTCCACTCACATTATCAGCCACTTCAGGTCTTGAACAGCAGGTTAGGTGTAAGGATTCGCATTCTAATCAGTAATCTCTAAACTGTCTGTGCTTTATATGCTCTGTCTGAGGCCAGAACACTCCATTCACCTGACGAAGGGGCTAACCCGAAAGCTTGCGAGTATATTATCAAATAAATAGGTTGGACTAAAACCTGGTGTTGTCAGACTTTTTACTGTGTTTACACCAGTCCAACGCCGGCATACCCACATAAAGGTTACAGTGACAGGGAGCGTGTCAGGGCAAGAAGAGATTTTGAAGCAAAGGTGTGAATTTTCGAATGGAAGTGTCACAGAACCCAGAGTCATTGAATAAGGAGAGGGAGACTGAGGTGTGGGAAATGAATCAGCCAAACCTTACAGAGTTTGGAGGATGGGAGCTCAGTTTCCACTGTTGAGGAAGATTTGGACTCGGGAATGGGGAAATTTGTGGGTGATGCAAATGTAAGGAATTTGACAAACAGCAAGCAAGGCTGTAAAAGATTTTTCAGGATGTGGCCTAGTTTAGATGGACCTTTGCAGACGAATAACAAGTTTAAGGTGCTGGGAAGCAAGTACAGAGGAGATGTTAGGGGAAAGTTTTTCACTCAGAGGGTGGTGAGTGAGTGGAATCGGCTGCCGTCAGTGGTGGTAGAGGCGAACTCACTGGGGTCTTCTGCAAAACTTCTGGATGAGTATATGGGATCTAATGGGATTGGGAGTTACAGATAGCTCTATGGCCTGGTAGGTATGGATATGATCAGTGCAACTTGTGGGCCGAAGGGCCTGTTTGTGCTGTAGTGTTCTATGTTCTAACCCAGAAAAACTGACAGGAGGAAAAGTGGACAGGTAAGTCACAAGGCAGTGACAATGTATTTCATAGTGTACACCATCAATAGTCAGGGGGAAATAGGAGACAGTTAACAACAAACAGCACAGAATGTTACTGGCCGCCTGCACCACTGAGGTAGACATGTGAATCCAACATCAGATGGTTTGTTGGCTTTCACTGAGCAAGGTTGAGTACAGCAGCAGGGATGTGTTGTTGCAATTATACAGAGGCCTTGGTGAGGCCACACCTGGAGTATTGTCTGCAGTTTCAGTCTCCTTTTCCGAGGAAGGACGTTCTTGCTCTCGACTGATTCCGGGGATGGTGGGACTGATGTATGAGGAGAGATTGACTAACTTAGGATTGTTTTCACTGGAGTTCAGACGAATGGTGGCGGGGAGGGTAGAATCTCATAGAGACTTATAAAACTCTAACAGGACTAGACAGGGTCGATGCGGTTCCTGATGAGGGGGACCCCACAACCAGGAGTCACAGTCTGACGATTCGGGGTAAACACAGTAAGAAGTCTGACAACACCAGGTTCAAGTCCAACCGATTTATTTGATAGTAAACTCACTAGCTTTCGGGGTTTGTCCCTTCGTCAGGTGAATGGAGAGTTCTGGCCTCAGACAGAGCATATAACAGCACAGACAGATTACTGATTAGAATGCGAGTCTTTACAATTAACCTGCTATTCAAGTCTTAAAGAGGCCGACAATGTGAGTGGAAAGAGCATTAAGCCCCAGGTTAAAAAGATGTGTATTGTCTCCAGACAGCCCTCATGACTTGCCTGGGTTTGCAAAACCTCACTCACTGTACTGTCTGGAGACAATACACATCTCTTTAACCTGTGATCAGTGCTCCTTCCACTCACATTGTCGGCCACTTTAGGACTTGAATACAGGTTAATTGTAAAGACTCGCATTCTAATCAGTAATCTGTAAACTGTCTGTGCTGTTATATGCTCTGTCTGAGGCCAGAACTCTGCATTCACCTGACGAAGGGACTAACCCCGAAAGCTAGTGAGTTTACTATCAAATAAATCGGTTGGACTTGAACCTGGTGTTGTCAGACTTCTTACTGTGTTTACCCCAGTCCAACGCCAGCATCCCCACATCATGACTACGATTCAGGGTAGGCCATTTAGGGTGGGGGTGAGGAGACATTTCTTCACCCAAAGAGTGGTGAGCCTGTGGAATTCATTACCACAGGAAGTAGTTGATGTCAGAATATTGAATGTATTCAAGAGGCAGCTGGATATAGCGCTTGGGGCGAATGGGATCAGGGGTTACGGGGAGAAAGGAGGATTAGGCTATTGAACATAAGAAATAGGAGCAGGAGTAGGCCATCTAGCCCTTCGAGCCTGCCCCGCCATTCAATAAGATCATGGCTGATCTGTTGTGGCTCAGTTCCACTTTCCCGCCCTCTCCCCATAACCCTTAATCCCCTCTCTTATCAAGAACCCATCAACCCGCTTCTTAAAAATATTTAGCGAGGCAGCCTCCACCACTTCAACGGGCAGAGAATTCCAGAGATTCACCACCCTTTGAGTGAAGAAGTTCCTCCTCAACTCCGTTCTAAACCGCCTCCCCTTTATCTTGAGGCTGTGCCCCCTAGTCCTACTGTCTTTTTTGAGCGGGAAGAGTCTCTCCACCTCTATCCTATCCATCCCATTCATCATCTTATACGTCTCAATGAGATCTCCCCTCATTCTTCTAAACTCTAACGAGTACAAGCCTAGTTTATTCAGCCTCTCCTCATAGCTCAATCCCCTCAACTCCGGTATCAGCCTAGTAAACCTCCTCTGCACTCCTTCCAGGGCCAAAATATCCTTGCGCAGGTGCGGCGCCCAAAACTGCACACAGTACTCCAGCTGCGGCCTCACCAATGCCCTATACAGCTGCAGCAAGACCTCCCTACTTTTATATTCAATCCCCCTCGCTATGAAGGCCAGCATCCCATTCGCCTTCCTGACCACCTGCTGCACCTGCAAGCTGGGTTTTTGCGACTCATGCACAAGGACCCCGAGGTCCCTCTGCACCGTCGCCTGCTGCAGTTTTTCGCCACGTAAGTAATAGTCTTGAGTTTTGAGTTGGATGATCAGTCATGATCGCGATGAATGGCAGGGCAGGCTCGAAGGGCCAAATGGCCTCCTCCTGCTCCTATTTTCTATATCTCTATTAACAGATGAGCTGGCAGGGAGTGGGACGGGTGAATGATTTTCTCGCTGGTTATTTTCAGCCTTACCCATTGTCATGATCAACGTGCGGGCGTCCATGCAGATGGTCATGGTGGGCGGGTCGGTGGAATTCGAATGCCAGGCAATCGGGGATCCCCAGCCTTCGATTCGGTGGAGTAAAGTGGACGGAAGGCTGTCCCCCGAAGTCATCATCCAGAAGGGAATGCTGAAAATTGAACACGTGAAGGAATCTGACGCTGGGCGTTACCGATGCACAGCCACCAATGATGCCGGATCAGTCAAGTCGGAGGTGGTTCTGTACGTGCAGAGTGAGTGAAGCTTGACCCGTTCTCTAGTATATTTTGAGGGTGGCAGGAGCAGCTTTCCGAGGGGGGATGGTGGCCCAGTGTAGACAGCCTGTGATAATTGCAGTCCGGGAGAACGTGTCAGTATCCCGACACCTGGAGCAGTCTGGAATTTCCGACTGCTCATCCGGGGGGGGGAGCGAGAGAGCCGGGAAGGCACTCACCTCCAACTGACAACCCCTTCAGCTCCTTGAGGATCTTGTTGAAGAACCTGCCTGAAATGGAATCAGATTTTGGAATTCTCAGCAACCTCAAACGATATTTGGCATGTCGGGGTCACCACGAGGCCTGAATAACTTTATTCCCGGTGGTTTTCTCAACCAGCGTGTGGTTCGAGCCCAGTGACAGCTGGGCTGTTGCCCCTGTCTGTCTCCTTCCACTCCTAAGGAGTTGCCTGGTCTACGGAGTAGCACACAGCGACAGTCTCCACCAACATGGCTGCTGCCTGCCCTCACCGTGGGTGCCAGGCGGGCAGCTCCCGCCTCCCGGAGACACCAGGCCGCTCTAATTGGAATCGACCGTGCCTCCTGGTGAGTTCAGCCACTTGCACTGAAAGATCACATTGCTGCAGCGATGGAGCTCAGGCACCAGGTCGGGATCTGGAATTGATCGAGATGTTCCCATAGCGTTTACAACACGGGAATAGACCATTCTTCCCAACTAGCCGGAACAGATATTTATGTTCAACACCAGCCGCTGCTACCGTAGAACGCTACAGTGCAGAAAGAGGCCCTTCGGCCCATCGAGTCTGCACCGAACACGATCCCACCCAGGCCCTACCCCCATATCCCTACATATTATTACCCACTAATCCCTCTAACCTACACATCCCGGGACACTAAGGGGCAATTTTAGCATGACCAATCAACCTAACCCACACATCTTTGGACTTTGGACACCTTTACCCTACTTCACCTGACGGTATCACCATATCCTCCTTCCTCTTCATCTTCTCCCATTTACTTATTTATCTTCTCCTGAAGTGCACTCAGATAAATTGCCTTCAACATTTCGTATAATTTAAACTTCCACATTTTTACCACACTCTGGATAAAGAGGTTTCTCCTCCATTGGGGCAGCACGATAGGACAGTGGGTTAGCACTGCTGCTTCACAGCTCCAGGGTCCTGGGTTCGATTCCCGGCTCGGGTCACTGTCTGTGTGGAGTTTGCACGTTCTCCTCGTGTCTGCGTGGGTTTCCTCCGGTTTCCTCCCACAGTCCAAAGATGTGCGGGTTAGGTTGATTGGCCGTGCCTAGAAATTGCCCCTTAGTGTCCAGGGATGTGTAGGTTAGAGGGATTAGTGGGTATAATATGTAGGGATATGGGGGTAGGGCCTGGGTGCAGACTCGATGGGCCAAAGGGCCTCTTTCTGCACTGTAGGGTCTATTCCTTATCGGGTGCATCAGTGACTACAATAATCCTCTTTTAACGTCAGCTCACTTAACAGTAAAGCTTTTAATAAAATATTGGCGGTATATCTGTTTAGTGTTGCTGGTTTCACTTTAATGTTCTTTGCCTTGATGTTCTCTTCTGTGGCCTGTCTGCTCACAGGATATTTCCCGCTCTGCTTCCGCCCTCGCCAACAGTCCCGCTTCCTCCCGCCCCTGCCAGCTCCCACTGGTCGACTCCCACCATTGCTCCTTCCCTCCTGGTGCTGCTTCTTCCCTTAGTCCTTAGGATCTGTTCCCCTTCTGAGCTCGTAGCTGGTGTCCGAGGCAGCACCTACTGGCAGATGTCGATCAGTTGCAGGTAGTCGGGGCCTCAGCCTCCACCTGCACTAACCAACGCCTACCACAAGATGGAGTCTGGTCAACCCCATTCACACTCTACTGAGGCCAGGATAGCAATTTTCCAAAACAATTATTCACAAGTTATATTCCTTTTAAATTGCTAATGCATTTTGTTTTGCAAGGTATTTCGGCTAGGATTGCACAGTGCTGCACGTGTATGGGACAATGTTTCAACTTGTACGTTGGGTTTTCTGGGTGAGAAATATCCGATGGAACATAAGAACATAAGAAATAGGAGCAGGAGTAGGCCATCCAGCCCTTCGAGCCTGCCCCGCCATTCAATAAGATCATGGCTGATCTGTCGTGGCTCAGTTCCACATTCCTGCCCTCTCCCCATAACCCTTAATCCCCTCTCTCATCAAAAACCCATCAACCCGCGTCTTAAAAATATTTAGCGAGGCAGCCTCCACCACTTGAACGGGCAGAGAATTCCAGAGATTCACCACCCTTTGAGTGAAGAAGTTCCTCCTCAACTCTGTTCTAAACCGCCCCCCCTTTATCTTGAGGCTGTGCCCCCTAGTCCTACTGTCTTTTTTGAGCAGGAAGAGTCTCTCCACCTCTATCCTATCCATCCCATTCATCATCTTATACGTCTCAATGAGATCTCCCCTCATTCTTCTAAACTCTAACGAGTACAAGCCTAATCTATTCAGCCTCTCCTCATAGGTCAACCCCCTCAACTCCGGCATCAGCCTAGTAAACCTCCTCTGCACTCCCTCCAAGGCTAAAATATCCTTGCGTAAGTACGGCGCCCAAAACTGCACACAGTACTCCAGCTGCGGCCTCACCAATGCCCTATACAGCCGCAGCAAGACCTCCCTACTTTTATATTCAATCCCCCTTGCGATGAAGGCCAGCATCCCATTCGCCTTCCTGACCACCTGCTGTACCTGCAAGCTGGGTTTTTGCGACTCATGCACAAGGACCCCAAGGTCCCTCTGCACCGTCGCCTGCTGCTGTTTTTCTCCACGTAAGTAATAATCCTTCCTACCATTATTCCTACCAAAGTGGATCACCTCGTGAACCTAACTCCAGTTTTAACATTGATTCCTATAGGAATCTATGGTTCACTTAAAGTCACTGTTTTCAGGAACACAACCACAACTTTAAGTGGGGACTCACTGTGTCTTATATTCATTACCCCTAGTTTGTGACTCTCCAACAACTGGGGATGTGTCTCTACACCAATCTGTAATGTCCTCAATGAGGCCCATAAGACTGGCCTCTTGGAGTATGAGCTCCCTGATTGAGGTAATGATTACCTGTCCAATCAGGGAGCCTCACCTATGTATACATACATATATATATATAGGAGATATGTTTGTAAATAAAGGGAATCTGGTGGGTGGCACAGTGGTTAGCACTGCTGCTTCACAGCTCCAGGGACCTGGGTTCGATTCCTGGTTCGGGTCAGTGTCTGTGTGGAGTTTGCACATTCTCCTCGTGTCTGCGTGGGTTTCCTCCAGGTACTCCGGTTTCCCCCCACAGTCCAAAGATGTGCTGTTTGGCCATGCTAAAATTGCCCCTTAGTGAGATGCTTAGGTTAGAGTGATTAGCGGGTTAAAATATGTAGGGATGTGGGGGTAGGGCCTGGGTGGGATTGTGTTCGGTGCAGACTCAATGGGCCTCTTTCTGCACTGTAGGGTTCTATGATTCTATTCTATGAATACTGGCCTCTAAGGAACTATTTCACAATCCTATTGGACCTCTTCATAAGGGCGGCATGATAGCGCAATGGTGGGCGGCACGGTAGCACAGTGGTTAGCACTGCTGCTTCACAGCTGCAGGGACCTGGGTTCGATTCCCGGCTTGGGTCACTGTCTGAAGTTTGCATGTTCTGCTCGTGTCTGTGTGGGCTTCCTCCGGGTGCTCCGGTTTCCTCCCGGATGTGCGGGTTAGGTTGATCGGCCATGGTAAAATTGCCCCTTAGTGTCCTGAGATGCATAGGTTAGAGGGATTAGTGGGTAAAATATATATAGGAATTTGAGGATAAGGCCTGGATGGGTTTGTGATTGGTACAGATTCGATGGACTAAATGGCCTCTTTCTGTACTGTAGGATTTCTATGATGTTTCTATAATTTTAAAGATCTCTGTTACATTGTTCCTCCACTTGTTCTTTTCTAGAGAATAAGACTCTGGAAAAGACTCTTTTTTCCAGAGAGTTAAGCCTATTAAGTCTTTCCTGATTGTTCTAACCTCAAAGCTCTATTAACATCCTTGACAAACCTTCCAGTAACTTTTTCCACCTCTTCCATATCCTATTCATAATATGGAGAAATGCCACTAACTTTAACCACAGGGTACAGAGTGAAATTTCTGGTATTAAAATGCTTCTCCATGTGCCTGCCCTGTGCTAGAATGAATCTTTACCCAGAGTAGTTGACACAAGAGCATGAGACAAAGCTTTACCTTCTCTGCATTGTCAGTCTCAGTGAGGCAAACTGTGAGTTTGTATGGGTGAGTGGACAATGGAAGACTTTATTGGAATGCTGCAAGGTTCTACCTGCGTTGTCAGATGCATAATTGGAACTATTAGTTTGCACTTGACTCACGAGATACTTTTTTCCTGTTTACCCTTGGTATGTGAGCAGCAGTTGCGAAGCTATTGTCATTGCATCTCACAACAAGTTATAACAACTTATCCATGTGTGCGTCACGTGTAGGCTGGGCATGGTCAGAATATCAGGACCAATTCCCTGAAAGGCCTTAGTGTAACCAGTTTGGGCTTTCTCAGGAATTCAGTAATTTTGTGGTGATGTTTTAGGTACTGGCCCTTTAAGGGCCAGATTTATTAAATTTGGTCTCATAACTTGCTCCAGTGGGATTCGAACGTATGGCCTTTGAGTTATTAGTTCATGAGCCAACCAGAAGGTCTCTGCACCTTGCAAAACCAAGTGCAAATATTGCTCTGAATTAATTTCTGTGTGGGACAGGGGATTCCAGTTCCGTACCCACTGCTTGACCCTGAATGTCAGAGTAATGAGGGAATGGGTATTACGTGTGGTCTTGCCGTGTTGGACACATCCCTGAAAACAACTACAATTCACGTTTGTTCCAGATAATAGAACTAACATCATACTGATCTCTATAAATAAACATTTCATTAGAATATTCCCAAAAGCATTTGCCTTTCTATCAGGTTGAATTACATGCTTGAAGGCAAGGACAGTCCTGTTGTACAAGGTTCTAACACCTGGGTCAGGGAGGTTACTGAGTCCCCTCATATGTTGTGTATGTATGTTCAAAGATTGGCCTGTAAAACTTTATATTTTCCTATGTTACAGCATTAACAAAATCCTTGTTATCCTTGTAGCTGTCCCCATGATTGCTCCTCAGCCAGAGCTCAAAGAAGTAGCAGTTGGATCCACGGCAGTCTTCCCGTGTCTTGCCTCGGGATACCCAGTACCAGAGGTCACATGGAGTAAGGTAGCTTCTTGCTTGGGTTTCTATTTCCTTCGATTTGAGCAATGTGTCCTTTGTAGGGTCAGGAATGCGTTCATTTGCGCTCTGAAAAGAGCACCCTGCACTTTTTGCCGCACACTCGTAAGCAGCTGATGCTTAACGGATCAACGCCTCCAGTAATCTGGATCAATATTTGTGATTAGGGTTGGAGGTTTTTGACAGAAGCATAGACTGAAGTGATGAACTATTTTGTGGCTTCTTTAACTCTGGGGCGGCTAAGGTGTTCGGAGTTAGAGAATGGGTAGGCCCTCTGCAATTTTGATTGGTGACCCATTGATTGAGAAGGTACTTACGCAGAATTTCCCTTAAGAGGATTAAATAGCCAGGACTGTGTCAACAATGGAGTAGTTTGAGCGGCATGGTCGCACAGTGGTTCGCACTGCTGCTTCACAGCTCCAGGGACCCGGGTTCGATTCCTGGCTCGGGTCACTGTCTGTGTGGAGTTTGCACATTCTCCTCGTGTCTGCGTGGGTTTCCTCCGGGTGCTCCGGTTTCCTCCCACAGTCCAAAAACGTGCGGGTTAGGTTGATTGACCACACTAAAATTGCCTCTGAGTGTCCTGAGATGTTAGGTTAGTGGGATTAGCGGGTAAAATGTGTAGGGATATAGGGGTAGGGCCTGGTTGGGATTGTGGTCGGTACAGACTCAGTGGGCCGAATGGCCTGTTTCCACACTGTAGGGTTTCTGTGATTCTAGGTCCATCTCGTGATTCAAAAAAAGAGCCATTGGTCAGTGAGATTGCTAATGCCCCGTTGTTTAAAGAACGGTGGGAGAAATCATTGGTTAACTGCCGACCTGTCAGTTTAAAGTCAGTTGTGGGGAAGCTGCTCAAGTCCATCATTACCAATTGAGCATTGAAGCAACTATGAACTGGTCACAGTGAGCCTTCACAGATTTGTTAACTGTAGGAGATGTCTAATAATTCTGCGTGCATTTTTTGAAGGAGGTCACTATTAAGGTAGATAAAGAAGCGTTTATGGATGTTGCCTGTGTGGACTTCCGGAGAGCATTCTATAAACGGCGACACAAAAGATTCTTGGTAACAGTGCGATCAGGAGAAATAGGACGTAGTTTTGTGACTGTAAATTGGAAACTGATTTAGTTCTTGGGTACGTAATTAATCGGGTTAAGCAAACCCTACGTTGCATTGCTGTCTTTGATCAAACTTGCCGCTGCGATGCATGGCTGACCTTGTTGGGAGGTTTCCATTCTGATTTCATGTTTATTTATTTTTGTGGTTACTTTTAGCTGGAGGGAGACCTCCCGCCCGGAGCGTATGTCGAGGACAATGTGTTGACCATACCATCTGCGACCACGGAGCACACTGGGACATACGTTTGTACAGCTACAAATGAACAGGGAACAGAAACTGCTTACGCCATGCTGAAAGTCAGAGGTATCTCAAATCTTCCCTGTGTTTTCTTGAAATCTAAGGAATAGAAATTTCTCTGCCATGCATTTCGATCATGGGTGATTTTCTGCCTCGACCTCACTTTCCCACCTGCTCCACATACCTGATTTGATTTGATTTGATTTATTATTGTCACATGTATTACTATACAGTGAAAAGTATTGTTTAGTGTGCGCTATACAGCCAAAGCATACCATTCATAGAAAAGTAAAAGAGAGAGTGCAGAATGTAGTGTTACAGTAACATAGAACACTACAGCACAAACAGGCCCTTCGACCCACAAGCTGCGCCAACCACATCCATACCTACCAAGCCATAAATTACCTGTAACTCCCAATCCCATTAAATCCCATATACTCATCCAGAAGTCTTTTAAAAGACCCCAGCGAGTTTGCCTCTACCACCACCGATGGCAGCTGATTCCACTCACTCACCACCCTCTGAGTGAAAAACTTACCCCTAACATCTCCTCTGTACCTGCTCCCCAGCACCTTAAACCTGTGCCCTCTCATAGCGACCATTTCAGCCCTGGGAAATAGCCTCCGAGAATCCACCCTACCTATACCTCTCAACATTTTATAAACCTCTATCAGGTCGCCTCTCAACCTTCGTCTCTCCAGGGAGAAGAGACCGAGCTCCCTCAACCTATCTTCATAAGGCATGCCTCCCAATCCAGGCAACATCCTTGTAAATCTCCTCTGCACCCTCTCAATAGCTTCCACATCCTTCCTGTAGTGAGGCGACCAGAACTGCGCACAGTACTCCAAGTGAGGTCTTATAAACAGCTAGGGTGTAGAGAAAGAGCAACTTAATGTGAGGTAGGTCCATTCAGAAGTCTGACAGCAGCAGGGAAGAAGCTGTTCTTGAGTCGGATGGTATGTGACCTCAGACATTTGTACCTTTCTCCCGAAGAAAGAAGGTGGAAGAGAGAATGTCCGGGGTGTGTGGGGTCCTTAATTATGCTGGCTGCTTTTCCAGCAGGAAGTGTAGACAGAGCCAATGGATGGAAGGCTGGTTTGGGTGATGGGTTGATGAGTCGTTCGATTCCCTGAAACCAAACATCTGTCTTTCTCGGCCTTGAATTAAATCACTGATGGAGCTTCCCACAATCCTCTCGGCTAGAGAATTCCAAAGATTCCCAACCTCTGAGTGAAGACGTTTCTCCCCATCTCAGTGATTGCCACCATCTCCTGAAGCTATGTCCCAGATTCCCCAGCCAGGGAACTAATTCTCAATATCTACCCTGTCACGCCCTCTCAGAATCTTAATAAAAAGCAAAATATGGCGGATGTTGGAAATTTGAAATAAAAACAGAAAAATGTTGAATAAGCTCAACAGGTCTGGCAACATCTGCAGAGAGGGCAACAGAAATAATGTTTTGAGTCCGGATGACTCTTCAGAACTGAAGATTTTATACTGCTCAAGATGGAGTGAGACTAAATAGAAAGTCAGTGAGAGATGTGGACAAGGAGAGTTTGCACCAAGATACTTAGGGCACACGACAAAGGAAGTGTGACGGCCTACAGAAGTTGTTAGTAGTGGCAGAAAGGTAAGATGTTAGAATGTGTTAATAGGAGAACAATGTAAGAAGCCTCACAACACCAGGTTGAAGTCCAGCAGCGCTGCCCAGAAAGCTTTGTGCTACCAAATAAACCTGTTGGACTTTAACCTGGTGTTGTGACACTTCTTACTGTGTTTAACCCAGTCCAATGCCAGCATCTCCACATCATTAGGAGAACTATGGTCAGTGCTCCGTGAAAGCAAAACTGACAGCATAAGAGACAGATGGCTCTGTAGGGGAGGGGTGAGGTTATATTGGAACAAAAAAATTTGACGGAGGAAAAAAGGGTCAAGGTGGAGGAGAAAGTTCACAGTAAAAGCCAACTCACCGTTTGCCTTCTGAATGGTACATTCAAGGGAGACCTAAACGTGATGCGGAATTGGTACAAATGAGGTTTAGCAGAGTCTAAAAGACGAATCTTGGAATGTAACGTGGTGTAAGTTACCTGATGATATATTGCTGGAGCAGTATTGAACCGTGATTGAAAGAAATGTGGTTTATTCATAAATATGTTCAGTACCAGATACACAAACTTCCCTGTATCTCGGTTTGACGCTCCAAGAAATACTATTATGTTATGTGATATTTTTAACGACTTTCACATCCTCAGGATGTTCCAAAGTGCTTCATAGCTACTGAAGTCCTTCTGGAGTGCAGCTACTGCGTGGCCTAGGAAACACTGAAGACAAAGGTCCTACAAACAGCAATGAGATTAATGGCCAGATCATCTGTTTCACTGACTTTGTGATGCGGATGTGCCGGCGTTGGACTGGGGTAAACACAGTAAGAGGTCTGACAACACCAGGTTAAAGTCCAACCGATTTATTTGATAGTAAACTCACAAGCTTTCGAGGTTCCCCTCTTCGTCAGGTGAAGGAAGAGTTCTGGAATGAAGAACCTCGAAAGCTTGTTGTGAGTTTACTATCAAATAAATCGGTTGGACTTTAACCTGGTGTTGTCAGACTTCTCACTGGCGTTGGCCTGGGCTGCCAGCTGTAACTCCTCTGCTCTTCTTTGTGATAATGCCATGGGATCTTTTCTATCCCCCTGTGAGAGCACGTGGGGCCCTGTTTCAATGTCTCATTTGAGTGCCTACACCTCCGACAATGCTGCACTCCCTCAATACTGCACTGAAGCTTCATCCTACCTAAATCACGTGAAGTGAGATTTGAACCCAAGGCCTGGTGATCCTGGGGTCATGAGGCTACAAACTGAACCTCTTTAAATGTTCAAGCGGGGCATTTTGTACGACTTCAGTAAAACTTTGTACATTTTCCTGTCTTTGCAGAACGTAAGATCCCATATTTCACACAGGACCCCATCTCCTACATTGCCCTGCCCACCATAAGGGACGCCTACCATGAGTTTGAAATCAGGATTACGTTCCGCCCAGATACAGCTGATGGTAAGAATCTCTTCCCTCCGTGTTTCTCCTTGAATCAGGTTCGGGCAGCTAAGCCGGTGGGTGACTCACCCAAGAGAGCTTCGCGTGTAAACTGTGCGTAAGAAGGTGGAAGCTTGAGAAACGGTATCAAATCTAAATAACCCACTGGGAAATCTTTGTGTGTTCTATGTGATTATGTCTCCATTACAGTCCGTACCCTTCAGTAAGGATGTTACTGTGGGTATCTGACCAACAGGAGATCATTTGGAAAATAAATCATTAAAAGGTGTTTGGTATGCGTGATTATGTTGACTTTCTCCATCAGTCGCTGACTTTATTTTGGATGATGGATGCTGATGAAACCCCTGCAGCCCCAGGGCTAAGATTCTTCCCAACCAGCTCGCGCAACCATGTCACTTACTCTTTAAATATCAACCTAAATGAGGGACAGGGAGAGGCAATCCTAGTTTCATAATGGGCTCCGATGGTCAAACTCTCATCACACCTCCTTTTATTCATTTGTGGGACATGGGCATCGCTGGCTGGCCAGCATTTATTGCCCATCCCTAATTGCCCTTCAACTGAGTGTCTCACTTGGCCAGTTTATAGGGCAGGTAAGAACCAACCGCATTGCTGTGGCTCTGGGGTCACATGTAGGCCAGACCAGGTAAGGATGGCAGATTTCCTTCCCTGAAGGACATTAGTGAACCAGATGGGTTTTTCCAACAACCAGCAATGGTTTCATGATCATCGGTCGATTCTTAATTCCAGATTTTTTTAAAAATTGAATTCAAATTCCACCATCCACCATGGTGGGATTTGAACCCGGGTGCCCAGAACATTAGCTGAGTTTCTGGATTAATAGTTTAGCGATAATACCACTAAGCCATTGCCTCCCCAATGTGTTAACTCAGGCGGTCTTACAGCCATGTTATATGTATTCAGTTCTTCCCTCCCACAAGACGGGCAGGATTATTCTCATTTATGGTACTTGGAGAAGTGAACTGCTCAAATTGCAAATATATTTTTCAAAGTCTTGCCTCTCAACCTTAATCTACACAAAGACTGTGATATTGATACGTCAGTCTGTAAGTGTATAGTTTTGTTATCTGTTCTATGTTGAATTTTTCTCATTTTCTGTTTGTTTTTCTCTGTGTTCTTTTTCCCACCTCTATATCCAAGCTCTCTTATTGTACTCTGGTGAGTTTGTTGTGTATCTCCGCAAATTTCACCTGTTGCTATTGGCAAAAACAAAATGTGCTTTGTGTTTGGATTGTGCTGAGCTACATTATAAAACTACTAAAAAAAAATTCCATCAGATCATCAACTGCTTTAAGCCTTGGGCTTTTGCCTTATTCTGCACATTGCTACCTTGATGCCAGTTTTAATTCATTCTGAAGTGCAAAATGAATAAGAATACAATACAATGATCTAATTGATAGGATAGGCTCCTGGGCTGAATGGCCTTCCCCTGTTCCCAGTATGATATAGAGCATAATAATGTGCTAACATTTATGTATGACCCAAGCTGCCATTTACTTCAGGTAAGTGGGACTATTGGTTAACCCTTTCAAAGTGCTAGCACAGATGCGATGGGTCAAATAGCCTCTTCTGTTGTATGATTCTATGGTTACAGTATAAAGAAAGGCTTGCATTGGTTTAATGGTAGCACAATGTTTAGTCTCTCAGCACCAGGGACCCAGCTCAATTCCGGTCTTGATTGACTGTTTGTGTGGAGTTTGCACATTCTCCCCGTGTCTGTGTGGGTTTCCTCCAGGTGCTCCAGTTTCCTTCCACAGTCCAAAGATGTGTGAGTTAGGTGGATTGGACATGCTAAAATGCCCCTTGGATATATAGGTTACGGGATTAGTGGGGTACATGTGTGGGGTTATGGTAATAGAGTGGGGGATGATCCTGAGTAAGATACTTTGTTGGAAGGTTGGTGCAGAATGGATAGGTCCCAATGGTCCCCTTCTGCATTGTAGGGATTCTATGATAAATAAGTGCTTTATGAAATGCTTATATGAACTGCTATCTATTAATGTTCATGCATTCTAATGAAAAAATATTTAAATTGATTAATTTATAAACAATGCTGCCATGGTTTGTGTTTGGGTGTTAAGATTTTAAAACTGAGAAATTTCATTCTGACTGATGTGAATTTCTACGTAATGCTTTTACCATTGGATTTGACCTTTCTGACTATCTCAGCTGTCGGTCGTGGAATCCTGAATAAAATGAACAGGTGATTCTGGGGGAAAAAAAGTAGCCACATTCTTCAAAGTGTAAATGTGTGACAATTACTATTAATCCAAGTTTCTCTTGTGGTCTACTTGTGCTGTAATGAATGGACCACATCCCAGTAAAACAACTGGGACACTTCACACTAAAGATGGATGCTAGGGCAAGTGCGAGGCCAATTTTAGACAGAGAGGTTCCTCTCGTCAATAATGACTGGCACATGCAGTGGGTGTGGTCTTCTGGGTGTAAACTGGGACTCAATGGGTGGAGTTTTCCCAAAAAAATGACTGTGTCATTTTGAGTGAGAAAACCAGTGTGGTTCCAATCGGCATTGCAATTTTCCCACACTTAGTCATTTTTGGGAGGAGGCAAGTTTTGCACCGGTTTTGAGAGGGAAGGGTCCCAGTAACCCCAGCTTCACAGAGATCAGGAGCCATTTTTAAAGGGTGCCCCAATCTCACATTGAAATTGAGGAACACCCTCCCTTCCGCCACCCCCGCCCATCCAATTTGAAGGGACGTTTACCCCCACCTTCCCCGACCAAAGATCATCGGCATCATTGGTGCCCTGTCCATTGAGGCTTTTTGCCATACTATCCCTTAAAGGCCGTGGGCTCCAGACCCCAACTAGCCTCTGGGTAGAAAAAGATTTTCCTCATTTCGCTTCCCCCCCCCACCCTATCTAATCTTTCCCATTCACTTGAAAACTGTGCCCCCTAGTTGCTGACCTCTGTGCCAAGCTCCTTCCCATCCACTCTATCCAGGCCCTTCACAGTTTTGTAAATCTCAATCAAATCTCCCCTCCGCCGCCTCCTCTTCCAGTGAGAACAACCCCAACCTTTCCCTCATCGCTGCAATTTTCCAGTCCTGGGAACATCCGCGTCAATCTCCTCTGTACATTGCAGCGATTACATCAGAAGTGATGCTCTTTATGTTGACCCCACCCTGGTTCTCTGTGTTTCAGGTATGATTATATACAACGGACAGAAACAAACTACAGGAGCAGATTTCATCTCATTTACGTTGGTGGGCGGTCGACCCGAATTCAGGTAATTTTAACGCTTTGGTTTAATTCTGTGCGAACAAAATATCGGATGTTTAAATTGTCGGGTAACTAATGAAGAGGTTCGCAAGAATAGCTGGCTTAGTTACACACCCATCAAACCTGGACCAAACCTAAAAAGGGGCAATGGTGACAGAGTGATGGTGTCACTGGACTAGTGATCCAGAGGTGCAGGCTAACCCTCTGGGGACCTGGATTCAAATCCCGCCATAGCGTAAATTCAGCTAGGACCATAGAGTGGCCACAGTGCAGAAGGAGGCTATTTGGCCCATCGAGTCTGCACTGACAACCAACTCACCCAAGCCCTATCCCCATAACCCCATGTATTTACTCTGCTAATCCCCCAACACAATTTAGCATGGTCAATAACCTAGCCAACACATCTTTCGGACTGTGGGAGGAAACCAGGGCACCCGGAGGGAACCCACACAGACACGAGGAGAGTGTACAGACTCCACACAGACAGTGACCCAAGCTGGGAATCGAACCCAGGTCCTTGGTGCTGTGAGGCAGCAGTTCTAATTCCATTCCCTGGAATCTGGATTTTTGTCTCAGTAATAGTGACCATGAAACTATCATCAATTATTATTAAAACAAAACGCCATCTGGTTCTTTAAGGAGGGAAATCTGCCATCTTTACCTGGCCTGGTCTACATGTGACTCAATAATGTGGTCGACTCTTAACTGCCCCCAAATTGGCAAGCGAGACACTCAGTTCAAAAAATGCCTGCTTTGCCACACCTCATGAGAGAATAATGAAGAAAGCAGCAACACCCTCTGATCACCCAGGAATAGAGTTATTTTTCAGTCATATAAATAAACTACTTGACTATCTCTATTTGGGGAAATATCCATTCCGGAGTATATCCTTAATCCATTCCTTCTACCAATGATGCCTGTGATGAGTTGCATCTTTGATTCCATTGTTTTGGACAAGGGGCTTTGTCAAGTTTATGTAACTCTCCCTTGATGGGTGACCAGGCAGATGGATGCACCCAGTTCGTGCTGATCAAGATCACGTGCGCTAAGATTCCAGCATTTATTGGCTGAAGGCTCCTTTCCTGCCACACGGACCTGTCTGCACTGTCTTCTGGCGTAGAATTGAGTGGAACGTCCCAGTGTCAATAAATTACCCGGCAGGAGTCTGGCCAGCTCCTTCTGAGGCTCGGAAAATTACCTCCCTGCCATACAAATATTCTTGCACGATGGTGCCTTTCGATTCTAATATATTACATAAAGAAACTACAACAAAGAGATGTAGATAGAAGAAGTCGTAGGTAGAAGGAGGATTGGAATGAGGCACTCACTGAGTGTTAAAATGGGCAGCGCGGGCCAAAGGGCCTGTTTCCTGTGCTGTTCTTTGAGATGGGACCAAATCATGAAAATGCAGCTGTGAAAGACCATTGCAGGAATACCTCTTACAACGTACCTTGTTAATAATTTCACACACTTTTTGTGCCTGTTCACACTCAATGACAGTTACATTCCACACAGTTTCCTGATATTTGTTACAAATGCGCGTGCTTGCTTCCAAAGGTTCGACGTGGGTTCTGGCATGGCCACCATTCGTCACCCTAACCCCATCTCTCTGGGAGAGTACCACACTGTGGTGTTATATCGAAACTTAACTCAGGGCTCACTATTCGTGGACAGCGACCTGCCTGTCAACGGGAGTTCTCAGGTAGGATCAGTATTTCAGGTGCTGAGGCTGCGTTTGGGGCGACTGGCTTGCTGTGCGTTGATGTTTGTATTGTGGGTGTTTGCACTTGGGAGTTCCTCCAAAAACTAGCTTGGCTCGGACAGCTCAGCTCCTGAGTCAGAAGGTTGTGGGTTTGTAACTGATCGAGGGCGACTCAGTGTGGCTTGGATCGACAAAGGCTTTATTGCCAAACAATAAGAATAATATATATATCCAACAAGGTCAGACTGAGTTACACTGTGCCCGCTGTGCTCGACTCCCTGGCTCCAACTGCAAGTCCCTCCTTGACCCGTGGTACGCGCCCTCCTGCTGATTGGCTCAGCTGCTGGTCAGGACAACCCACAGGGTCCAGCCCAATCATGCGGCCTTTAGGAAACGACCCCCTTTAAAGGGCCAGGGTACTACAGGGTTCAAATCCCACGCCAGGAGAATATAATCCAAAGTGACACTTCAGAGCTGTGCGGGAGTGCTGCATTTTTGCAACGTTTCAGAAAAGATATTGTCCTATCCGTTTATTCAAGTGCTGTAAGAAGTCCCACAACACCAGGTTAAAGTCCAACAGGTTTATTTGGTAGCAAACGCCACGAGCTTTCGGGGCTTTGCCTGTTGGACTCTAACCTGGTGTTGTGAGACTTTTTACTGTGTCCAACACCGGCATCTCCACATCATGACTATTCAAGTGCTAGTCAGAGACCAGCCTTCCCTGTGTCTTAGCCAACATGTCTCCCTCAACCAGCACCACCAATTGTACCAACATAACGAGAGAGACTGCACTTCAGATGTAATGAGTTGAATGTGGAGCAGTTCCTGATGTCCAGAGGGTGGTTGAGGTGCTGGATAAGTGCACGTTCCCCCTCAAGAAAGAAAGATGGAAATGACGCTTATCACAACCTGAGGGAATCTGCGGCCAGTGAAGTACTTTTGAAATGTAGGCGCTGTTTAAACGCAGAAGACCAAATGATGGGTCAGTCCCTTGGATTCCGTGATGTCCTGCTGCCCTCTTCCCAAATCCTGTTTATCTCTCTTCCTGCATCCAACTCCACAATCCAATTTTTCATCATTGTCACAGTTTTCACCTCAGTCACTAACCCTGGAATTAAATTCCACAGCCTCGCAACACTCGACTTGGAGAGATTTTATTGTCCATTCTAAATGCTTCCCTCGATCTTGTAGCTCATTCTTGACCCATCAACTACTGGAAAGAGTCTGTTTTGATCTACGTTACCCCAATCATTCATAATTTTACACATAGTGGTGACATTACCTGGTAATCTGTTGCGTCCCTTAAGGAGAGAGACCCATTTTTTCACACCTTTCCTCAAGTTTTATTCCGTCCTATTTAAGGTATTTTACTCTTTGTTTTAGGGAAATTTCCGAGGTCTGGATTTGAATGAGGAGCTGTACGTGGGTGGATACCCTGATTTTGACAACATTTCAAAAGTCACTGGAAGCAACAGTGGGTTTATGGGTAAGAAAGTAATTCAGAGAGTGGCTATACAGAGTCTTAGGTCAACTGTTAAAGAGATGCCTGAGGACCATCTGTCACACTCAACCATAGGATAAAATTTCTACAGTGTAGGAGGAGGCCATTTGGCCCATCGAGCCTGCACCAATTTTCTGACAGAGTATCCTACCCAGGCCCTCTGCCCTTCCCTATCCCTGTAACCCCTGACATTTACCATGGCTAAACTACCTAAGCCACACAAATCTTGGGATGGTAAGGGACAACTTAGCATGACCAATCCACCTAATCTGCACATCTTTGGGCTGTGGGAGGAAGCCGGAGAACCCAGCGGACACCCACGCAAACACGGAGAATGTGCAAACTCCACACAGACAGTGACCCAAGGCTGGAATTGAGCCCAGGTCCCTGGCACTGTGAGGCAGCAGTGCCCACACTGTGCCACCGTACTGCCAGGCTTTTCATCAAGTATATCTCGAGGTGGTATGACCCCATCCAGATTTCAGTGAGTTGTACTGTCAAGTTTGCCACTAAAGGTCAAAGTTTGAGTGTGAGCTGCCTCCAATCACCCCAAACTATTCATCTACACCAGAGAAGACCGAGATGTAACCATGGCAACAATGGAAAGACTCCACCATCAGTTCCCACCTCCCCAAAGTCTACCCGTAGTTCATCATTGCTTCAACAACCTAGAACAGTTGGCATAAAAACAGAAAATGCTGGATAAACTCTGTGGGTCTGGCAGCATCTGTGGAGAGAGAAACACAGTTAACATGACCCTTCTTCAGAACAGTTGGTATTGTTCCAACGGCACGGTAGCACAGTGGTTAGCACTGCTGCTTCACAGCTCCAGGGACCTGGGTTCGATTCCCGGCTCGGGTCACTGTCTGTGTAGAGTTTGCACATTCTCCACGTGTCTGTGTGGGTTTCCTCCAGGTACTCCAGTTTCCTCCCACAGTCCAAAAATGTGCAGGTTAGGTTGATTGGCCATGCTAAGAAATTGCCCCTTAGTGTCCAGGGATGCGTAGGTTAGAGGGATTAGTGGGTATAATATGTAGGGATATGGGGGTAGGGCCTGGGTGGGATCGTGGTCGGTGCAGACTCGATGGGCCGAATGGCCTCTTTCTGTACTGTAGGGATTCTATTGTGATGCTGAAACTAAAATTTCGGGCTGGGATTTTCCACTCCCATTTCCGTCCACACTGTTTAATAATACCAAAGGGATGTGTGTGTGTGATATCTCACAGCCACTGTGCGAGAATCATTCACAAAGTTCGCCGAGACTGCGGTGCTGCATTTCATTGCTGTGTGTAGGAGAGAAAACTGTTTTGCATGTCTTTGAAATCCATTGTGGAAAAGAAACCTCTTGGTAAACATTTAACGGGTATGTTTGCGGAGTGAATAATACAGCGATCGGTATTCCAGCTGACTCTCTCTTCCCTCTCATCAGGCTGTATTCGCCAGCTCATAATTCAAGGTGACGAGGTGATCTTCTCAGCTCCAGAACTAAAAGCTAGAGGAATATCCAACTGCCCAACCTGCAAAGACAATCCTTGCAAGGTATAATTCACCAACACGGCTACTCAGATGAAGACCCAGCGGCTGGTTGTCAAGTGAAAATTTATTTTCGCAGCATCAGGGAGTTTGTTGCTGTGTTTTCATATCCTTTTTTTTTCTTTTACAAGTTTTCCATCCTAACTTTCCATTTCCTGGCCGAGATAAGAACAAAGAAAATTACAGCACAGGAACAGGCCCTTTGGCCCTCCAAACCTGCACCGACCGTGCTGTCCGACTTAATTAAAACCCCTTACCCTTCCGGGGACTATATCCCTCTATTCCCATCCTGTTCATATATTTGTCAAGACACTCCTTAAAAGTCACTACCGTATCCGCTTCCACTACCTTGCCCGGCACCAAGTTCCACTACTCTCTCTCTGTAAAAAAAAATCTGCTTCATACGTCTCCTTTAAACCTTGCCCCTCGTACTTTAAACCTGTGCTTCCTAATAATTGATTCTTCCACCCTGGGAAAAAGCTTCTGACTATCCACTCTGTCCATGCCTCTCATAATCTTGTAGACTTCTATCAGGTCGCCCCTCAACCTCTGTCGCTCCAGTGAGAACAAACCAAGTTTCTCCAACCTCTCATAGCTAAAGCCCTCCATACAAGGCAACATCCTGGTAAATCTTTTCTGTATCCTCTCCAAAGCCCTCACATCCTTCTGGGAATGTGGCGACCAGAATTGAACCCTATATTCCAAGTGTGGCCCAACTAACATTCTATAAAGATGCAACGTGACTTGCCAATTTTTAAACTCAATCTGGCTGATGAAGGCAAACATGCCATATGCCTTCCTGACTACCTTCTCCACCTGCATTGCCACTTTCAGTGACCTGTGTACCTGTGCACCCAGATCCCTCTGCCTATCAATACTCTTGAGGACTCTGCCATTTACTGTATATTTCCTGTCTGTATTAGACCTTCCAAAATGCATACTTCACATTTGTCCGGATTAAACTCCATCTGCCATCTCTCCGCCCAAGTCTCCAACTGATCTATATCCTGCTGTATCCTCTGATGGTCCTCGTCGCTATCTACAAATCCGCCAATCTTTGTGTTGTCCGCAAACTTACTAATCAAACCAGTTACATTTTCCTACAAATCATTTATATATATTACAATCAGCAAAGGTCCCAGACTGATCCCTGAGGAACACCACTTGTCACAGCCCTCCATTCAGGAATGTTTAATAAGTAACTTGCTTTCAGATCTCTGTCAATGCAGTCCTTTAATATGAGGTCCACAAGCTTGGCATGGAGTCAATGATCCTCTCATTGGCTTCCTAAGTAATGCAAAATAACTAGACCTCTTTCATCAGCATAGTTGAGTTAGGGAATTTTTGGAAAATAGTGTTATTACTAGACACACCTGTGAGACTAAAGCAATAGGGTACCTTGCAAAGATCTTGAAATATTACGAGGCCCATTGATTGCAAAGTGACCTTACAATAGTTGTACATTTGCACTAATTGCTGCATCTTCTCTAAGCTCCCTCCTGGTATATTTGGGAGTTGAATAAGGCCATTCTCCTGAAGTGAATGGTGATCACAGTAAGAAGTCTGACAACACCTGACAAAGAGGGGAACCTCGAAAGCTTGTGAGTTTACTATCAAATAAATCGGTTGGACTTAAACCTGGTGTTGTCCGACTTCTTACTCTGTTTACCCCAGTCCAACGCCGGCATCTCCACATCGTGAATGGTGATATCAGGGTAATTGCTTTAATCTCATGAAGGAAAGGATTATATACGTGGCACTTGTTCATGAGCACTTCCAATAACCTCATGCAGAATTTAAAAGGGAACACTGTTCCTCGTTAAAGAGCACGTGGAGGAAGAATTCTCTGGTCTCCTCCCGTCTTTCTCATGACGGGAGGCAGTGCGCCATTTAGTGGTGTCGGGATTTCCTGGTCCCACCACTGTCAATGGGATTGCCCATCGATTCCATCCCCTACGGCCAGGAAAGCCACGATGGCGAGGTGTGCCATCGGCAGGACTGGAAGATTCTGCTGACGTGAACAACAGCAGAATTCCAGCCTGCATCTTTCTGTCAGGTCCAGGCGCCAGCTTGAGAACCCAGACATCATTGGCTAGTTTATTAGGGTGTGACAGCTCACGAGTCATGGACATGCGCCCTCTTCTCTAGACTAAAATTCTAAGCGTTTGGACATTTGGATGATGGATGTTTGCACAGGGCAGCTAAACAATGACCATTCAAATGTAATCAATTGAAGTAACCATAATAAGTCACTGAATCAGGAAACATGCATATTGGAGACAGCATAGTTACCGTGAGTTCCTTAAATTTAGAGGAATCAGTGTGGGGATGAATACTCAAAGACATTGTAGAACATGACACTAATATAGGTAACATATTCGGTTAGAAGGTAAAACCAGTTTTTTTTTAATCACATAATCCCTGAAAAAAATCAGTTTTATTCCAACCAGGATCTGCATAAATCAATAAAAAGTCTAAGAAAAATCACAAGGGATTTATAGATAAGGAGACCATTTGGCCCATTCATTCAGGGAAACCAGCCACCTTAATTCACCCATTCAGAGAGATTTCAAAGTCTGCATCGCATCCTCACTCCTCCAGTGCTAAATCAAAATGATCACTTCAGCAACTCCAGGGTTTTTGTCTCTGTCACTCCCATCGGAAAGTCCGTTGCAAGTGATTAATCTCACTAGTTTCAATCCTTACTCTCTTTCAACTGAGGGTAATGTTTTGGATTTGCCATTCAGTTTATGCCCCCCTGCAAGATCACCTTGCAAAGGTTTCATCGCAAAGCTCAAAGGGTGGGATTTTCCATGGCTGCGATGGGATTTCCTGGTCTCACCGCTGTCAATGAGATTGCCCATTGTTTCCACCCCATACACAACTCCATAGACATCAGTGAGACCAGAAGATACCGCCAGTGGCCAGCTGCCTCTGGAACGCTGCCCTGGTGGAAAGCTGCGGGGGGGAAATCCCAGCTCAAGTTTTGTCAGTTTAAAACTAAACAAATGCAATTTATTCTCTATTTTTCAAGACCTTCCTGAATTATGATAAATTATGGTGGAATGAACATAAGAACATAAGAAACAGGAGCAGGAGTAGGCCATCTAGCCCTTCGAGCCTGCCCCGCCATTCAATAAGATCATGGCTGATCTGTCGTGGCTCAGTTCCACATTCCCGCCCTCTCCCCATAACCCTTAATCCCCTCTCTTATCAAAAACCCATCAACCCGCGTCTTAAAAATATTTAGCGAGGCAGCCTCCACCACCTCAACGGGCAGAGAATTCCAGAGATTCACCACCCTTTGAGTGAAGAAGTTCCTCCTCAACTCCGTTCTAAACCGCCTCCCCTTTATCTTGAGGCTGTGCCCCCTAGTCCTACTGTCCTTTCTGAGCGGGAAGAGTCTCTCCACCTCTATCCTATCCATCCCATTCATCATCTTATACGTCTCAATGAGATCTCCCCTCATTCTTCTAAACTCTAACGAGTACAAGCCTAGTTTATTCAGCCTCTCCTCATAGCTCAACCCCCTCAACTCCGGTATCAGCCTAGTAAACCTCCTCTGCACTCCCTCCAAGGCCAAAATATCCTTGCGCAGGTGCGGCGCCCAAAACTGCACACAGTACTCCAGCTGCGGCCTCACCAATGCCCTATACAGCTGCAGCAAGACCTCCCTACTTTTATATTCAATCCCCCTGGCTATGAAGGCCAGCATCCCATTCGCCTTCCAGACCACCTGCTGCACCTGCAAGCTGAAAAGATCTTTAGAAGGAATTGTCCCTCTATACTGGTAAACTAGTTCCTTATGCTTCAGATTGTGGCGTTTCTGATGTGGCGCAGGCAAGTGAATATACGAAAATGATCAATGGCTAAAGGCCCTTTGGCCCATCCTAGCAGTCCTACACATTTGTGATACCTTGTCTATCGCAGCGCATGCACACTCCTGACCTCAAGTTCATTGCTTGATTTCAGTCTGATCATTTAGCAGCGCAAGAAATGAGACACTTTTAAATCACTGAAGTTAAACATCCTGACTACTTAATCTCTCATCATTCACCAGGATAGATCAATGAAATTGGAATGCACACAGGACTCACAGACTTACAATTGTTTTGATGTTAAACCTGACGTGTGCTGGAGTACAACGCTTTGCTAATTCTGTCAATATTCTAGTTAACGTTTTACAGTGAGAAGGAACACTACGGATGATGTCACAACAGTTAATTAATCGTTGCTGTAGGTTGAGGTCAGTTATTAAGGATTCATTAATGTAGCGACCTTGATGTTTTTCAGAATGGAGGTCAGTGTGTGGACTCTGAGACTAGCAGCTATGCATGCCACTGCAGGCCGGGATATACTGGGAGCAACTGTGAGCATTCACTGGCTCTGCACTGTCACCCAGGTAAGCTGGCATTCAGCATTGATTCGACATAAAAGAGAATGCTTGGCTCATTCAGCCTGGTTTTGACCATCGAGAGGGTAAACCCAGTAATGACCTTTCATTTCTCATCATTTCCAAAATAATTGAGTTTCCCTCGATGTGGATTGCCATTAAAAACAATAGATAAGAGTCATGGGTGGAGGGGGGGACTGGTAATATTAAAATGGCAGCGTGGGCTCGTTGGGCCAAAGGGCCTGTTTCCCGGGCTGTTTTTGTTCTTTGTTCTTTGACCAGCTGGGGTTGGACTGCCCAGGACGATTGAGTGTTCTCCATTGGATGGAGGTGAAATTTTGGTCCAAGTGTGTCAACTCAGCAAACTGGTAGCACTCCTCTTTAAGTTAGAGGCTGTGGGTTCAGGTCTCACCCTAGTGTAAATCTCTAGTGCAGTATTAAAGGGGTGCTGCATTGTCTGAAGTGCCATTTTTCAAATGGAAGATGAAACCAAAGTCCTATGTGCCTAATTAGGTTGAGTGAACAGCAGCGGGCAATATCCTGGTCGATGTTCATCTCTCGACTAGCACAATCAAAGCAGATTAGAGGTGATCTTATTGAAACCCCCTGAGTTGTGTGATTTAGTGAGGTGGATACTGAGAGGATGTTTCCTCTTTTGAGGGAAGACTAAAACTCGGGGACATAGTTTAAAAATAAGAGGTCTCCCTTTGAAGACAGAGATGAGGAAAAATTTTGTCTCTGAGGGCGGCTCAGGTGTGGAATTCTCTTTGTCAGAAAGTAGTGGAAGCTGGCTCATTGAATTTGTTCAGGGTGGAATTGGACAGATTTTTGTTAGAGAAGGGAGTCGAGGGCTATGGGGTGGCAGCCAGGAAGGTACAACTGAGACAAAAACAGAATATGCTGGAAAAATTCAGCAGGTCTGACAGCATCTGTGGAGAGCAAATAGAGCCAATGTTTCAAGTCAGGATGACCCTTCAGGTCAGCCCTGTCAAAGGGTCATCCAGACTCGAAACGTTGGCTGTATTCTCTCTCCACAGATACTGCCAGACCTGCTGAGACTTTCCAGCATATTCTGTTTGTTTCAGATTCCAGAATCCGCAGCCTTTGTTATAAATAGAACTGAGACCACAACCAGGTCAGTCCCGATCCTACTGAACGGTGGTGCAGTCTCAAAAGGGCTGAATGGCCTACTCTTGCTTCTAAATTCCTAGATTATCTAGTAATTTATCACCTTGTTGTTTGTGGAGCCTTGCAGTGTACACATTGGCTGGAGTGTGTAGCACAGAACAGCAGTAATTGCATCTCCAGGATATTTAACTGTGAAGGACTTTGCAATGCACTGAGGGTGAATGCTACTTCCACACAAACTTTCATAAACCTGCCTACACCGTCACAGCATCTCCCAGTGACCAAACCATTGTCTTTGAAGACACAGTTAAGTAGGTCATCCAAGTGTGATTATCGGATTGTAGTAAGATCAAAAACTCAAAAGATCAACAAAGGAAACTATTTTTTCCAAGATGGTTGGGTCAAGGAGATAACTGTGTAGGGTAGTAACTCCAGATTTAGTAACTATTGGAAGGTTATATAAGGTGTTTCGTGATCCCTTTGTTTCACAACTAATACTACCCAACAATAATCGGTGAGACTTAAGATCCTAATACTGGGGTGGCTAAAGGCACGTCCCTCTCTATTCTCCATGAAATGAGCCCCTGTTTTAAACGATGCCATTATGGGAAGGTGGTGAAGAGATTCCACTGGCTACTTGTTGGCAGAGGATTTCCATTCCAGGCGGCTGCTGGGTCTCTGATCTGCAATGAGCCAACGCGTGGGGACTTATGGAAGGGCAAACTGGGCCGGTGCCTTGGTCTGGAAAAATCTAATAGTGTCTGTGATGAAGTTGCTGATGCCTGATTTGTGGTTTGGACCTGCAGAAGCCTGTGGACCAGATGCAACCTGTGTGAACAGAGCGGATGGCCTCGGGTACAACTGCCGATGCCACCTGGGCAAACGAGGGACAAAATGTATGGATGGTGAGTCTCAACGTTTAGTTTTGATTCTAAGGCAAGGAAGTTATCCCACACTGAATAACTTAACAATAGCTAAATGACATTCCAGTGCATGACAGCTGCCTTTTTAAAGCAATTGTTTTATTAAATTATAGTCATCAATAAGCTTGTTATGGTTTACTTACTAGCGTCACAAGTAGGCTTACATTAACACTGCAGTGAAGTTACTGTGACATAAGAACATAAGAAATAGGAGCAGGAGTAGGCCACCCAGCCCCTCGAGCCTGCCCCGCCATTCAATAAGATCATGGCTGATCTGAAAGTGGTTCAGTTCCACTTACCTGCCTGTTCCCCATAACCCTTAATTCCCTTATTGATCGGAAATCTATCTACCTGTGACGTAAACATATTCAACAAGGTAGTCTCCAGCGCTTCAATGACAATCCTCTAGTCGCCACGCTCCTGCACCTGTTCAGGTACACTCAGGGAGAATTTAGCATGGACAGTACACCTACCCAGCATGTCTTTCGGACTGTGGGAGGAAACCAGAGCACCCGGAAGAAACCCACGCAGACACAAGGAGAATGTGCAGACTCCACGCAGACAGTCACCCAAGGCAGGAATCGAACCTGGGTCCCTGGCGCTGTGAGGCAGCAGTGCTGACCACTGTGCCACTTGTAGTAAATGATGCCAAATATCTTTTAATTTTTCAAAAAAAAAGCTTTATTTTGTTGGTGAGAATGCAATGGAAATAGAACACTCCGATTTAGTCGATGAATGTGAACTCCTGCTGTTCCAAGATCAGATACAGCAAAGGTCCGGTACAAAGCCAAGCTTCATTTTCACTGCCCGAATAATGCACTTTACCCTCAAACTCAGAAGATCTCCACCTGTACTTCTTTAAATTCTTTCACAGGATGCAGGGCTGACTTTCGTTACCTGTTTTTTGTTGCCTCGCAGGTGTCTTAATTACAGCTCCTTCCTTCAGAGGACGTGACTCTTTTGTGACGTACCCACCACTGAGCAATGTTCACAATGAGCTAACGATCGAGCTGGAGTTCAAACCTCGCTCACCCTCCGGCCTGATGTTCTACAGCAGCGGGCAAAGGATGCAAATGAACGACTTTGTCTCTGTCGCCATGCTCAACGGGCACCTGGAGTTCCGTTACGACCTGGGATCAGGTAGGTGCCAATTAATCTGGGTCAGTAATGCCTCCCCTTTAACCTAGCTCAGTCTTCGTGTGTGGAGCTCCTCCAACAATCTGCCATTTGGCTGAAACGGTCGCTACGAGAGGGCACAGGTTTAAGGTGCTGGGGAGCGGGTACAGAGGAGATGTCAGGGGTAAGTTTTTCACTCAGAGGGTGGTGAGTGAATGGAATCGGCTGCCGTCGGTGGTGGTAGAGGCGAACTCGCTGGGGTCTTTTAAGAGACTTCTGGATGAGTACATGGGATTTAATGGGATTGGGAGTTATAGATAGGCCTGGTAGGTAGGGATATGATCGGCGCAACTTGTGGGCCGAAGGGCCTGTTTGTGCTGTAGTGTTCTATGTTCTGTTTGGTTTTCTCTGACCGTGGGCATTGTACACGTTTCCTGGGGTGTTGCATATTTGTGTCACCCTGCCTATTAGATCCATTTGTAGCCTCTAAGCAGCTGTTATTTTGCAAAAAGAAGCTACTTCCTGATCCCAAGTGGAAGCAGATGTATGGCAGCGGCAGGGTCCTGTGACAGGTGGGCACTGGTCTTTGTCAGACTGATGCTGGATGGTGACAGTGAGCATTGCTGCATTTTGCAATATCCCACAAGCTGGGATCTCCGTGATAGGAGAGGAAGTTGGTGATGGAACTAGGAGCTGTCTGCTTGTCACCTGAATCCCACTCCACCCAAATTCCAGTTTGGAGGTGTTGGTGGGGAGAAGGTGCCTTTTCTCACTACTCCCCTTCTAGGAGAGAGTCTGGAAGTTCCTTGAGGAATTCAGTCGGTATTCTTCCTGCAACTCAGTGAGATTTGCACTAACTTGAATTGAAGTTTAGGGAGGAAAGACCCTACCTAAAACAAGTCACTTATCTTTTGAAATATCGGTACTTTGTCCCTTTTGGAGAATTCCAAAACTAAATGGCTGTGCCCTTCAGTCTTTCCCGTTGCTCCACATTCTTTGGTAAGAGTATAGGACACTGCTCCAACTGCTACAGTGTCTTTGAAAAACCCAAAGAGTTGTTTGCCTCCCTATTAGGCTGTGGAAATTATCACATCCCCAAACTTTAGCTGTCAGTGTGCAGAAGTCCAACTGCGGTACACTTTTGGAGGGATTCCAGGGAGCAGCCGAGGCCTTTCAAGGAGTGAAGGCCATGTGCACCATTGCCAGGCCCGAGACCATTTCTGAGCAGTTCCATTCCCAGCACAAACCCCCTCCCCTTTGATTACCAGACATAGTTAAAGGAAAAGGAAAGCTGGTTATTCGCAAACCGTGTTCCCAAAACAGACTCATTATTCAACCTTGGAATGTGCTCCTCTCAGGTTCTGTGAAAAGAATCTCAGTGTATTCGCCTCCTGAGTAGAGAAAGGGGCTCGATCAACTGACCGTTCAGTCAACCCACACATCTCAGAACAGAAGAACCTCCTTACTGTGTTTGCAGCTCTTCATGAAGGGACAGATTTGTGAGAAAGTGTTGATATCACTGCTGTAAGTGCATGTGTCATTGCGTCCATTTACTCAGTCCAAACCCATTTGGGATTTTCACAGGGCTTGCCGTTCTACAGAGTGCCAAACCAGTGGCTCTCAACAAATGGCACAGATTGAAAGCACACCGACACAACAAGGATGGCTTGCTGAATATTGACAGTGAGAAGGAGATCAGAAGTGTCTCTCCGGGCAAGAGCCAAGGTCTCAACCTCCGAAGCCCCATGTATCTCGGTGGTGTGCCCAGAACGGAAGTTCTTCCCACAGCGCTAAACGTCACAGAGGGGATGGATGGCTGTATTACTGAGGTGAGTCTCTGGAACTAAGGGCCACTCAACACCAATGTCCACCAAGAATTGAAGAAAGCCTTCTTATTATCTCACATCCACGTTATGTACTTTCTCCCATCTGCTAAACACCATTCCTGAGTTGAGGATGAGAGGGATTTTCCCACTTCCAGGCTCCGTTGCATTCTGTGATTAACCTATATGGAACCAGTAAGAGCAACCTGCCTTGGGCTATTCCTCACCTCGCCCTCCCCGCCACCCCTCGCCCTCGCTCTCCCCGCTGCCCCTCGCCCTCCCCACCACCCCTCGCCCTCCCCACTGCCCCTCGCCCTCCCCACCACCCCTCTTCCCCAATGCCCAACGTCCTGGCCCAGGTGAGAAACTCACCTTTGGGTTTGGTTTCCTCCGCTGCTGCACAAAGTAACCCATTGGTGTAGAACTGTTTTGTGCTCTGCTTCATTAAACATTCTAAACAGGTGAAGGACTGTGTTAAAATAGCACACAGTGGAACGCAATACAAATGGGCTAAACCTGCGGCAGTAGGCCATTCAGCCCTTCTAGCCTACTCCACCATTCAATGAGATTGTGAGTAATCTTTCGCTTCAAGGCTGATTTTCCTGCTCTATCCCCCGTATCCCTTGATGTTTCTAATGTGTAAAAATCTATCCATCACAGTTTTGAACAAACTCAACAATGGCACCTCCACAACCCTCTGGGTCAGAGATTTGCCAAGAAATTCTTCCTCATTTCAATTATAAATGGTTTGCTCCTTATCCTGAGACTGTTTCCTGGTTAAGACACCATCCTCCCCTCCCCCGTCCCACCAAATCAGCCAGGGGAATGTCCCTCATGCATCCAAAAAGTTAAAATTTATTTATTAGTCACAAATAAAGCTCACGTTAACACTGCCAAGAAGTTACTGTGAAATTTCCCCTATCCTGTCGAGTCCTGTAAGGATTTAGTGTGTTTGAATGAAATCACCCCTCATTCTTCTAACCTCGTGCATGTCTAATTAACTCTGAGCACAACTGTCATGGAGCTTACTGCTCCCCTTATGATTCTCCAAATCAAAAATAATTCTTCGTATTTAAATAAAGGATGCTTTATTTGTTTGGTCTATTTTGAGAAAAGTAATTGATCCAGTGTTTAAAGCTGCAGCACCTCCAATATGATTGGAACCTAATGTGGATTCTCTTACCGCCCCTCCCCCACGTACCCCAATCCTTTTCTAACTCGGAGCTTGAGTGATAACAATGCTCCTTTTAATTGACGTGAACATTGTATTCAGTTCATTTTGATGCTTACACAGCTCAGCTTTCACCAAGAGTCTTGCAAGGCGTTGTCAACACAGATATCAAAAGGAAGGTATGAGTTGGGTTGATTGGTCATGCTAATTTGTCACTTAGCATCAGTGGGGATTAGCAACCTAAATTGGTGGGATTACAGGGACAGGGCCAGGGTGGGAGTGTTACCAGTGCAGGCTTGATGGGCCAAATGGCCTCCTCCTGCACTGTAGGAATTCTGTGATATATGCCTCACAGCGCCAAGGTCCCAGGTTCGATTCTTGGCTTGGGTGACTGTGTGGAGTCTGCCCGTGTCTGTGTGGGTTTCCTCTGGGTGCTCCGGTTTCCTCCCACAATCCAAAGGTATGCAGGATAGGTTGATTAGCCATGCTAAATTGCTCCTTAGTGTTAGGCGGATGTCAAGGGGATTAATAGGGTAAATTTGTGAGGTTACAGGGATACGGCCTGGGTGGAACTGTTGTCGCTGTAGGCTCGATGGGCCAAATGGCCTCCTCCTTCACTGTAGGAATTCTGTGATTCAATGGAAGGTCTTGTCAGCCAACCTCAAGTGAGTTATTTGAAGGGGTAACCGAGTGTAGACAAGGTTAATGTCGTGTGTGTAATTTGTCTAGATTTCCAAGAGGTGTTTGATAAGGTGCCAAGCAGTAGACTGATGAGTGTGCTGCAAGATGCAGAACTGAGGGGCAATTCGCAGGATGGTTCACCGCAAAACAGAAAGAAGTCTCACAACTTTAACCTGGTGTTGTGAGACTTCTTACTGTGCCCAACCCAGCCCAATGCCAGCATCTCCAATCCTGCAAAATAGAAAGCAGAGAGTGCAATTAGTTCAGAACACTTAATGATGGAAATGGCCGTCGGCAAGACTCCATGCTGGAAGCACCACTTTCACAAATAGTATGAAAAATTTCAGCTTTTGAATCAAAACTGTAACCTCTAAATTGGAGAACAGCAAATTGAGAAGGACAGTCAACACTGAGGGGAACTGCAGCAAATTGTAATACGTTAAAAGCTTGCAGAAGGGGCACAGAACTGACAAATAAACGTAGGGTGGTCCAGTTTGGAAAGAAGGGTAAGCAGCTGACGTATCACTTTCAAAATAAGAAACTAAATGGAGGGGCAAAGAGATCTGGGGCCTAAATGTGCAAACCAACAAAAGGATTGATGCTAATCAATAAGTCCATGAGGCAAACCGAATACCAGAGTTTATTTCTGGGAGCTGGAATTGAAAAGTAGAGAAGCTACGTTAAACTTGCACCAACCTTGCTTCAACCTGTGTTTCCTCTTGTGGCGAAGAACTATAATTAGAGGCCATCCATAAAAAAAAGTCACCAAGAAGTCTGGGTGGGTGTGCCTACACCACATGGTCTGCAGCCAGTCAAGAACAGCTCATCAGCACCACCTCAAAGGCAATTGGGGATAGACAAAAAACACTAGCCTATCCAGTGACACCCCGTTCTGTAAAAGAATAAAAAATATTAAATAAGGAATTCTGAAGAAACCTCTTTGTCCTGGGAATGGTAAGAACATGGAGGCCTTTACCGCAGGATGAGGCAAGTAGTATAGAGGCATTTAAGATGAGGATAAATAAGCATTTGTGGTTGTTAGGTAGAGTTAAATGAGGAAAGACAGAAGGAAAATCAAATAGTGGATAAAACTGATTGGGCTGACTGGGCTGCTCCTCTCCCTCCATCTGGTGTAATTCCATCTCACTAACGGCACACAGTAATCTATTGAGGCATGTATATAGTTTTTAAGTATTGAAATGTAATCATTGTAATTAGTACAAATATGTAAATATTGAGACATGGAAATAGTTTTTTAAGTACTGAAATGTAGTCACTGTAGTTTGGACAGATCTGCAAAAATGTTTTGATTCCGCATTGTTTTGCTACTCGAAGCCCTGTACATTGTAATAGATTACTTGAGATTTTTATGAATAAAGTATATTTTTGAAAAAAAAAATTCCATCTCTCCCTCTCCATTATCCAGGTGTCTATTAATGGGAAGAAGGTGGACCTCTCCTATACCTTTACAGACAGCCTGAATGTCAATCAGTGTTACGACAGCTCACCGTGTGACCGTGTGCCTTGCCTGCACGGTGGAAGGTGTATAGTAACTGGAGAGTATGAATATCAGTGCATCTGTACAAACGAATATCAGGGTGAGTCTGCAGGAGGAATGAACTGCTTTTTGTCTTATTCACTTTGTGTTGATGGACAGGGGCCTTGTAATTAGCCAAAAGAGTTTGAACTTACTCGGGCTTCCATCAGGAAAGTAACATTGGGGAGGTGAAGACCAGATTATTGTATTTTGTCTATTATAACGCAGTTATGGATAGGTGTGCAATTTAGTTGCAAATAGTGCAGAGAGTAAATCTTCTATTTCTTGTACTATTGGTATCACCAGAGTGTGACTCTACTGACAATTATCTACCAGTTAAAGTTATAATGCATATTTTATCCAGAATTGCTGGAGACTTGATGATTGACTAAATGTGACATTGTCCTCAGCACCCTGGTTCGGGTTCATCCCCAACTGATTCAGAACTAAAATGCTGTCTTTTTCAGAAGTAAGAAAGTTTGGACAAGGATAATGTTGTAGATGTGAAATGTTTAGACTTTCACACTCATGTCTCTGTCCTTGAGCTGTTACGTAGCCTGAGTGAAGGCCAAGGCCAACTGACAAAGACAAGCTGCAACTCGGAAACCTGTTGAAGAAAATTTAGGATGGGGCCCACCATTAAATTTGAGAGGACTGATGGAAAATCTGCGTTTTCAGGTCATCCAAGCCTCAAATTCTCTCTCCCTCTCCCCCAACTGCCTTCCCACCTAACAGTTATCATTAGGGTCAAAAGCTGCCTTGCCCTTGCTCTCCATGACTCTTATTCACTTGCCCTTTTCTCTTGAAACGTAACATTACTCCTTGCTGTTTTCATTGGAAACCTGTGCTCATTTTCAGTCCAAAGACGTGTAGGTTAGGTTGGTAAATTGTCCCTTAGTGTCCAAAGATATATAAATGAGGGGAATTAGCAGAACAAATGTGTGGAAAGGGGCAGAGGGTGAGCCTGGCTAAAATGCTCCGTTGGCGACTTGGTGCAAATTTGATGGGCCGAATGGCCTCCTTCTGGACTGTCGGGATTCTATGATTTTGACCTAATTAACATAAACTGGTGTTTAATTTGAACTCTCCTCTGATTCTAGGTGAGAACTGTGAAACCTTCCTGGACAAGTGTTTGCAGGGGAACCCTTGCATGAACGGTGGGACCTGTGAGAAGAACCAGTGCTGGTGTCCAATGGGATATACTGGACAGTACTGTGAGCTAGGTACAGACCGAGAGACAGATGTTTCATCACAATACCATCTCCAACCCCTTGAAATCCTAGAACCATTCAAAAAAGTTCCTTAAATCCTAACCGGAAATGTTGGTTTAAGATCTAATTAATGATCCTCAAAGGATCTCTTTAATGTTTTGACAAATATGAGAGCATATTTGATATAATCTATTGTAATTATCTTTAAACTGATGCTGTTTCTGAGTTGTGGTATTATCTCTGACCAATCCATCTGTTTAGTAATGGAGAATGTTGCTGTCATTTGATATTTCCTTAGCCGCTCGAGAGTTTTACTATTGAGGACAACACCATTTATTTGTGCACTCCTCTGAGAGTGTAAAAATATTTCAAGATAACTCACAGAGGCTTAATGAAGCAAAAATGAACACCAAACTAAGGAAGGGGGGATGGTTAAAGGCTTTGTGGAAGTGATGAGTTTTAAGGAGTCTTTAAGGATGATTGGGGGGAGGTGCACTGCTAGAAGGAGGGAATTGGAAATGGGGCTTAGTCAGATTGAAGATCTGCGTACTAATGATGGGGCAAAGGGAATGGAGAATGAACAGGAGGCCAGAGTTACAGGAATGCAGAGCACCTCAAGGATTGTATGGCAGAGACGGGAAGAAAAAAAGCATGAAGAAGTAAAGCACCAGAAAGAGTATTTGAATTTTGAGGTGTTAGAGGATATGATGAGCAGTTGAAGACACGAGGCATGATTGTCCTGATGTCCATTTTGAGCAGAGACCTATAACTGCCATGACTGGCTATAGAAACCTGGGGGGTGTCATATTTTTGACCCTCTGCTCATTCCTGGGCAATGTGATGGAACTTCTGGTGTGCCCTCTTGATGGGCAAGATTCTTTGCAAGCTGAATTTCACCAAGTTCTCTCATTAATGTGCAGGGTTTCCTTGATCAGTTTGACCACCCGTTCTGGTTTTTAATCTGTTGTGTTTACAAAGTCTGAGGGAAGCTTGGTTGGTTATTCTCACCCAAAGTTAAAAACTAAGTTGGAAGTTAAGTGGGCTAGTGAAAAGGTTGATAGTAACTATTCAATTAGGATTCCCCAGGTTTAAAAGCTAGCAGATATAATTCTCCCATCACTGCAGTAAATGGTGTCTGACACTTCCACATTTCTGTTGAGGAGTTGGAATTATACATTGGACTGTCAATGTCCATTGAGAAGTAATAGTTAAAATCTCCCGCAGGTATTTTTAGTTGCGTGCCAGGCAGCTTGACTGCATATCAGAACCTTGGGCAAATAGTGTGTGCGCAATTGCCTTGCTGCTCAATGTGGTTTGGAATCCGTGTGCCAGGCTGCCTGGGTTTCTGAATTGAAAGACCAGCTACAATAGTGTACATTTTAAGGTGGTGCCTTCTAATTGTGTCCCGCTACACACTTTCCCCTGCAGTCCTCACGTGAATGTCTTTCGTATCATCTTATTTCTCAAATGCTCGGGCCCCCTGAGTATACATAAACTTACAGGAATTCTTTTTTTAACAAGACCAATGAGTCTATTTTGGGAAAGTCAGAAATAACTTCAGGTACTTCAGGAACTTCCCCTCCCAAGTGAGACTTGGAATTTGCGAATGATCACTTGTCTTCAGAGTCATTAAGGGTAGTTTAACAAGAGAAAATCTTTATAAGTAACCTTGTTATTCCTGGGAGAATTTCAGTACGAGTTAAAAGATCAGTGGAAGTTCTTTGTGACGCAGTGTTTCAATGTCCCACCACTGTTAGTCATCGATTAGTTTCCTTTGGCAAAGAGTGTTGTTAGGTTTATCGATTTGTACAACATTGCTTTGTTGTGATTATTGATTAGATAACAGGGGGTGTGCACAATGCAGTTTGTGAAACAAAGGAAAGAGGGCCAAAGGGAAGCATTCCATGGGGAAAATGTGTCTCCCTTCAGGCCATGAGAGCTCTCCCACACTACAAGTAGTTTTGTTCTTGTATTGAGTGGATAAAGAAGAACTTGCATTGATACAGACCCTTTTCTAACCTTGGGATATCTCTCAGCTCCTGACAGCCATTGAAGTATGGTTGCCATATAGTCACTGTTGTAATGGAGTAAACGTGGCAGCCATTTTCTGTGCACAAGTCCCCACAAATCACAGTGACGTGAACCGTGTGACCATTTGCTTTCCCCACATTGTGTTTTTACTATTTCCCAACAGCACCCCCTGCAGCATGGAAGGCAGACGGGACTTAAAAGAGACCCAGGAATTGCAATTTTTCTGGACCAGCAAATGAGTTCCCTACTCAACCATAAAGCACCTGGCCAACACTTGTCTTCAACTAAGATTGCTACCAGATTTTAACAAACTTAGGTTTCTAAGTTTTAAGCACAATATATTTGCTTCCGGTCTCAAATGGCAAACACCTATCATTTTGTTGTTTGCTGAATTGCTGAGGGCCTGCCTCACATTGCACTAACTATATTTAAGTTTACAGCAATCACAGTTTCAGTTATTCATGCCTGACCTGAGAGGATTGCTTACTAACTGAGGAACGTGAATTCTGCAACTTCTCTGACAAATGTAGTCTTCAGGCATGAGTATGGTCTGAAGTGGACAGCAACCCCACACACCCCACGGTGCTGCTGGACTCCGACCCCGCACACCCCACGGTGCTGCTGGAGACCGACCCCGCACACCCCACGGTGCTGCTGGAGACCGACCCCGCACACCCCACGGTGCTGCTGGACTCCGACCCCGCACACCCCACGGTGCTGCTGGAGACCGACCCCGCACACCCCACGGTGCTGCTGGAGACCGACCCCGCACACCCCACGGTGCTGCTGGAGACCGACCCCACACACCCCACGGTGCTGCTGGAGACCGACCCCGCACACCCCACGGTGCTGCTGGACTCCGACCCCGCACACCCCACGGTGCTGCTGGAGACCGACCCCGCACACCCCACGGTGCTGCTGGAGACCTACCCCGCACACCCCACGGTGCTGCTGGAGACCTACCCCGCACACCCCACGGTGCTGCTGGACTCCGACCCCGCACACCCCACGGTGCTGCTGGAGACTGACCCCGCACACCCCACGGTGCTGCTGGACTCCGACCCCGCACACCCCACGGTGCTGCTGGAGACTGACCCCGCACACCCCACGGTGCTGCTGGAGACCGACCCCGCACACCCCACGGTGCTGCTGGAGACCGACCCCGCACACCCCACGGTGCTGCTGGAGACCGACCCCGCACACCCCACGGTGCTGCTGGAGACCGACCCCGCACACCCCACAGTGCTGCTGGAGACTGACCCCGCACACCCCACAGTGCTGCTGGACTCCGACCCCGCACACCCCACGGTGCTGCTGGAGACCGACCCCGCACACCCCACGGTGCTGCTGGAGACCGACCCCGCACACCCCACGGTGCTGCTGGAGACTGACCCCGCACACCCCACGGTGCTGCTGGAGACCGACCCCGCACACCCCACGGTGCTGCTGGAGACCGACCCCGCACACCCCACGGTGCTGCTGGAGACTGACCCCGCACACCCCACGGTGCTGCTGGAGACTGACCCCGCACACCCCACGGTGCTGCTGGAGACTGACCCCGCACACCCCACAGTGCTGCTGGAGACCGACCCCGCACACCCCACGGTGCTGCTGGACTCCGACCCCGCACACCCCACGGTGCTGCTGGAGACCGACCCCGCACACCCCACGGTGCTGCTGGAGACCGACTCCGCACACCCCACGGTGCTGCTGGAGACCGACCCCGCACACCCCACGGTGCTGCTGGACTCCGACCCCGCACACCCCACGGTGCTGCTGGAGACCGACCCCGCACACCCCACGGTGCTGCTGGAGACCGACCCCGCACACCCCACGGTGCTGCTGGAGACCTACCCCGCACTCTCCACGGTGCTGCTGGAGACCGACCCCGCACACCCCACGGTGCTGCTGGAGACCGACCCCGCACACCCCACAGTGCTGCTGGACTCCGACCCCGCACTCTCCACAGTGCTGCTGGAGACTGACCCCGCATACCCCACGGTGCTGCTGGAGACCGACCCCGCACACCCCACGGTGCTGCTGGAGACCGACCCCGCACACCCCACGGTGCTGCTGGACTCCGACCCCGCACACCCCACGGTGCTGCTGGAGACCGACCCCGCACACCCCACAGTGCTGCTGGAGACCGACCCCGCACACCGCACGGTGCTGCTGGAGACCGACCCCGCACACCCCACGGTGCTGCTGGACTCCGACCCCGCACACCCCACGGTGCTGCTGGAGACCGACCCTGCACACCCCACGGTGCTGCTGGAGACCGACCCCGCACACCCCACGGTGCTGCTGGAGACCGACCCCGCACACCCCACGGTGCTGCTGGAGACCGACCCCGCACACCCCACGGTGCTGCTGGACTCCGACCCCGCACACCCCACGGTGCTGCTGGACTCCGACCCCGCACACCCCACGGTGCTGCTGGACTCCGACCCCGCACACCCCACGGTGCTGCTGGAGACCGACCCCGCACACCCCACGGTGCTGCTGGACTCCGACCCCGCACACCCCACGGTGCTGCTGGAGACCGACCCCGCACACCCCACGGTGCTGCTGGAGACCGACCCCGCACACCCCACGGTGCTGCTGGAGACCGACCCCGCACACCCCACGGTGCTGCTGGAGACCGACCCCGCACACCCCACGGTGCTGCTGGACTCCGACCCCGCACACCCCACGGTGCTGCTGGAGACCGACCCCGCACACCCCACGGTGCTGCTGGAGACCGACCCCGCACACCCCACGGTGCTGCTGGAGACCGACCCCGCACACCCCACGGTGCTGCTGGAGACTGACCCCGCACACCCCACGGTGCTGCTGGAGACCGACCCCGCACTCTCCACAGTGCTGCTGGGGATCAAAGACAATTACTAACTGAGCGCAGTTACACAACTCTCGAGAAGCTCAGCACCATCACCTGGCTGACGAGTGAGAGTAGACTGATGAGGCAATAATCTTTGGATTTGTCTTTCTTTGTGGACATGACATACCTGGGCCACTTTACACATCTCCAGGTTGCTGCCAGTATTATAACTCTGGCGTAACAGCTTGGCTTGGGGCATGACTCGTTCTGGGGCACTCTTTCTGAAATGTTCTCAGTGCCTTTGCAGCATCCAGTGCCATCAACTATTTCTTGACATCACGTGGAGTTCTTTTCCCAGGGTGGAAGAGTCAATTACTAGGGGGCGTAGGTTTAAGGTTTAAAGGAGATGTACGAGGCAAGTTTTTTACACAGAGGGTGGTGGGTGCCTGGAAGTCGCAGTCGGGGGGAGGTAGTGGAAGTGGATACGATAGTGAGTTTTAAGGGGCATCTGGACAAATACATGAATAGGATGGAAATAGAGGGATTTGGTCCCTGGAAGGGTAGGAGGTTTTAGTTTTGTTGGGCAGCATGGTCAGTGCAGGCTCAGAGGGCCAAAGGGCCTGTTCCTGTGCTGTAATTTTCTTTGTTCTTTGAATTGAAGACTGGCATCTGTGATCGCTGGGGACATCGAGCAAAGATCTAGATGGATCATCCACTCAGAACTTCAGACTGAAGACGGTCGCGAATGCCTCAGCCATATATCTTACATTGATGTGCTGGGCTGTCCCATTATTTGAGGACAGGGATATATGTGGAACTCCTTCCTGTTATTTGTTTAACTATCCACCACCATTTTGATGGGTATAGATAGAGTGAATGCAAGCAGGCTTTTTCCACTGAGGCTAGGGGAGAAAAAAAACCAGAGGGCATGGGTTAAGGGTGAAAGGAGAAAAGTTTAAAGGGAATATTAGGGGGGGTAATTCTTCACGCAGAGCGGTGGGAGTGTGGAATGAGCTGCCGGATAAAGTGGTAAATGCGGGGTCACTTTTAACATTTAAGAAAAACTTGGACAGGTTCATGGATGAGAGGGGTGTGGAGGGATAGGGTTCAGGTGCAGGTCAGTGGGACTAGGCAGAAAAATGGTTGGGCACAGACAAGAAGGGCCAAAAGGCCTGTTTCTGAGCTGTAATTTTCTATGGTTCATTCATAACAAGAAGTAGCAGACCAGCAGAGCATTGATCTAATCTGCTGATTATGGAATGACTTAGTTCTACTAAAGAATGCTGTTTTACATGGATATAGTCCTTGTGGTACAGCTTCACCAGATTGACATTTCATGTTTAGGTACGTTTTGAGTTGCTAAATTTGCTTTGACTCTATTCCATTCCACACGATAGTACCACACAGTACAGTAGGATGACGTCCCGAGTTCAAAAACAGGGCCTTGTCTTAAGCTCCGTCCTGTGGTCATTCCTGTTTATAACCTCATGAACTGATGCATCGTTGATCGGTAGTTTGGTGAGGATGAGGTCTTTGTTAGCTGTGTTGCTGCCTGCCACATATCCAGCCTGTTGGATCTGTTCTTCAGGACTTGGCCAGCTTGGTCAATAATGGTGCTATCGAGTCACTCTTGGTGTTGGACTTTTTTGACGTCCTCACCCAGAGGATCTTCTGCATCCTGACAACACTCAGTGTTATGTTCAACATGGAGCAGTGCCAATTCATCAGCTGAGGTGAGGGTGGATAGGTGGTAATCAGCAGGAGAATTCTTTGAGCTGATGTCAAAATGCTTCATGGGGTCAATGTTGAGGGTGCTCGGGGACACACTCTCTTAAACATTGGTCGACCTGTGGTCCTGTTGGAACAGGACATACCTGGGAATGTGGATGGAAGAATCTGTGACACTGGTTGGATGGTCTGATTTGGTAAATGTGACTATATCGAGCTGTTGCTTGACTAATCTGTACAACAGCTCTTCTAGTTGGGCGCCAAGTCCCCCCAACTGTTAGTGAGGTGGACTTTGCAGCATGGACGGGGCTGGGTGCGGCCACTAACATTTCTTCTCCCCCAAAACTAGGAAATTGAATGATGCACAACAACATACAATGGCTTGTTAATGATTTTATTTACACCTACACAGGTATGTCTGCTGTTACTTCAGCACCAGAATGGCAGATGGAGGGTAGTGCGGGTAATGTCATTTAGTCTGTGTTGACTTTTAATCTAACAAGGAAATGGTGGTGGTGTCTAATTTGGCATGACTCCTAGTCTTAGTTGCCTATAATCCCGTTTGTAACATTTATTTGTTAAATGATGCACTGAAACCTGAGGAAAGAGAGGAAACGAGATGTATTTCTGGCTGTTATGATGCAGCGTGACTTAGTCCAGGACAGTTGTAGGTTGACTGATATAAATGTTGCCCAACCACAGGCCAGATAGAGAGAGCAGCGTCTAATCTTTAGTCTGGAATCAACTTTTAAACCATTGTTTAGTGGGTAGCGGCAATTTAAAGTGCACTTTTATTTTTCAGGTCTTTTGTTTTGACTGGGATTGCCTATCCTCAGTGACCATAAACTTGGAGGATTTATCAAATAATCTCCCACAACTAATCGGCCAAACAGCTTTTAGTCCCATTTTTGATATCTTTATATTTGTAAAATAGGAATTTAAGGAATTAATAATCCCCTTAAATTTTTCAAGCACTTGAAATGCCGTAGCATACAAGGCTATGGATCAAGTGCTGGAAAATGGTATTAGGTTAGATAGGTGCTTGATGACCATCACAGCTGCAATGGGCCGAAGGGCCTCCTTCTGTGCTGTAAAACTCTATGACTCTCCCAGAATCTTCTCAGAAATTTTCAGGCACTTAATCTTTAATTGCATGAAAATGGGCGGTACAGTAGCACAGTGGTTAGCACTGCTGCTTCACAGCTCCAGGGTCCTGGGTTCGATTCTCGGCTCGGGTCACCGTCTGTGTGGAGTTTGCACATTCCCCTCGTGTCTGCGTGGGTTTCCTCCGGGTACTCCGGTTTCCTCCCACAGTCCAAAGATGTGCGGGTTAGTTTGATTGGTTGGCCATTCTAAATTGCCCTTAGTGAGCTGGGATGCATAGATTAGAGGGATTCGTGGGTAAATATGGAGGGATATGGGGATAGGATCTGGGTGGGATTGTGGTTGGTGCAGACTTGATGGGCCGAATGGCCTCTTTCTGCACTGTAGGATTCTATGATTAATTCATTGGGTCTCCAACATGAAACTATGTTTGTCACAGCTTCGCTATGCTTTGTTGGGTCAATAATAATCACATCCTCCTTCAGATGGGAGAATGGATTAGCCTAGCTCAAGACCTTTCCCATTGGTACAGCCATTGGCTGAATGAATTGCAGGAAACAGAAGCTGGATGTGGTTGACTGAATGGTTGCTTCAGCTGCCCTCAGTGTGTGGACCGTCCTGGGACTAACTGATGATCAAGTCCAAAACCAGGACTCAATCTCAATGGTGAAGACAACGTTTGTAACCAGCTGAGCCACCACATTACTCTGAACGGAAGTCCTAGCAATGCTTCAATGCCATAATCGATTACAAAAGCATTTAAACGTAATCATCTTAAGAGTTGGATCAGGAGTCCAATAGCTGTTGCCCAATCTGTGAAGAAATGATTTGTGTTGTAACTTGAAAATGGAGTGTATAAAGTAGTAGCAAGGAAGGAACAGAGAGGAGGATAGACAAGGATCAATAGTTTGCTTTTGATTTGGGCTCGAAAGGAAGCCCTTAGCCCAAATCCAATCCTGTAGTGCATCATTTAGCTTTAACCTAGATCTGACCACGTACTAACACTTTCATATAGTGTCTTTAACGCATGGATTGAGATAACTCTGTCTAATGTGATATCCCGTGTTGTATCAACGTCTGTGGGAGAAGGAAGAAAACGTTTAAACAAAAAAAAACACAAAGCATCTCCCCCCGTTCAGGACAAAGTGTTTTGGTGCCTTAATCACCAACCCCAAAAACCACTTTTAGCTGAGGATTAGAAGTCTATCTCCCTGTTCAGCCTTGAAGCACGTGCTAAGTGGCAGTGTCTTCAATAGAGAAGCGTGCTGTGAATGAGGACAGCTGAAGGGTCCATATCCTTGTCTCAATGTTGAGTCTCCATAAAGACACGTGAAATCTACGCTGGCCCTACTCGCATTCAAGGCACACTGTATGAAAGAATTCACCAATTGCTTTAACAAAATTAACCCCAGTAGTTGACAGTATTCCTGGATTGCAAATTCTGTTAAATGATTACCAGAATTCAGCAACAAATCTAGTGATATTTTGTACGGTTATTGATTACGTGTTAAAGTAAGTGATGGGGGATGCTGTTCAGTTTTAAGAATGTTTTCGCACTGGCTCATAAAAACAATCTACCATAGTTTAAAAAAAAACATGTTTCTGTTATGAGAGAATGTGTTTGCAATCCCTCCTTGTATTTAATTATCTTCCCTCCCCAGAACTGAGTTTAAAGGCTAACTATTGAAGCCTTTATTCATAAAATGAAGGCGAATAATAGATGCCAGGGAGTATTCAGTTAGGTTGAGGAGTTCAACTGACATACGTGTCAACACTGCAACTCATGTGTGACATCAATATTTGGTGTCTGTTATTTTGATACATATAATTTCCAGTTGATGTGAGTGTTTTAATCTGATTTGTATCTACCTTGGTGCCAGGTACAGTCCGATGAATATATTCCATACAGTCTCACAGTTGGGTGGACCCTTTTTGCTAACTTTATTGCGAGTGGAACTCGTGCATAATTAACATATTCTACATTCAGTACATACAACCATCATCTACTATCTGTGCTTTTATGGGAAGGATTGTGTTTCTGCCTGTTAAATTGGAAAAGAGAAAAGAAAATTTCATTTCTGTAGAATTTTCACACCCACGGGATGTTCCATAGCTTAAGAACACGGAGCCGGTGTTAGTCACAAAGCCCCTCGGGCTTGCTCCACCATTTAACACAATGATGGCTGCTCCTCTGCCTCAACCCTGTTTTCCTATCTGCTTCCTAAGTCTCTTGATTCCCCACGAGAAACCAAAGTTCGGTCCATCTTAGACTTAAATATACTCGAGGATGGAGCATTCACAAGCCTCTGGGATAAAGCAGTCCAAACATTCACAATCCATCGAGTGAAGCCCGCTGGGCCTGCGCTGGCGCATGATGCCTTTCTAAGCCAGGGACCTTTCTGCCTTTCCATGGTCTATTCCCTCTGTGGACATGGACCAATTGGACTGGGCTGCCTGTTTCTATGTCATTTCTAGTGAATCTTTGAGGTTTTTTTAGCCAATTTTGTTGCCTCAAACAAACTTGTATAATGGGATTAGAATAGTTGGGTGGTTTGTCTTTGACCAGCGCAGTCATGATGCACCAAATGGCCTTTTTCAGTGCTGTAGGCAAAGAACAATACAGCACAGGAAACAGGCCCTTCAGCCCTCCAAGCCTGGCCACTCATTGGTCCAACTAGACCATTCTTTTGTACCCCTCCATTCCCAGTCCTCTATGACTCTATGAAATTTCACCTCATCTCAGTCCTAAATGATTGACCTCCCTCCCCCTTATACTGTGACTGTGCCCCCATTTCTAGTTTTCCCGGTGAGAAGCCTCTCAACAGCAGGTTAAAGTCCAACAGGTTTATTTGAAGCAAACGCCACTAGCTTTCGAAACTGGCTGTTCCTTCGTCAGGTGGGTGGGAGCCTGTTCCAAAAGCTAGTGGCGTTTGCTACAAATAAACCTGTTGGACTTTAACCTGGTGCTGTGAGATTTCTGGCTGTGTTTACCCCAGTCCAACGCCAGCAGCTCCACATCATGACTAGTTTCCCCAGCCAGGGGAAACAGCTTCTCCATTTACACCCTTCAGAATCTTTTCACCCTTCTAAACTCAAGAGAGTACAGGCCCAGTTTTCTCAGACTCTCCTCATAGGATAACCCTCTCTTCCAAGGAATCAATCTGAATGAACTTTCACTGCACTGCCGTGAAGACAAATATGCTCTTCCTTAAATACGGAGACCAAAACTGCGCACACAATTCTAGGTTTGGGCTCACTGAAGCCCAGTACAAATGTAGCAAGACTTCCTTATCCTTCTACTCCAATGCCTTTGCAATAAAAATTTAACGTGCAGTTTACTTTCCTAATTGCTTGCCCTACTTGCACACTAACTTTTGTGTTCTTTGTACAAGTATCCCCAAGCCTCTCTGAACATCTAAAAGTTTCATGCTTTTTAAAAAATGTTCTGTTTTTCTATTCATATTACCAAAGTGAATAACCTCATGTCTCTAACCCTCCACATTATACTCCATATGCCACCTTATTGCCCAACTTGTTCCAAAGCCATTGATGTACTTTTTGAAGTATAGTTGCTGCTGTAATGTAGAAGATGTGACAGCTAACTTGCTCACTGTGAGCTCCCAGAAACAGCATTGTGAGAATGACCAAATCATCATCATTGGTGATGAATAGTGTTGATCAGGACACTGTGAGAACTCCCCCCGATCTGCAGGGAGTCTGGTGGTATTATCGCTAGACTATTAATCCAGAAACTCAGCTGATGTTCTGGGGACCTGGGTTCGAATCCCGCCACAGCAGTTGGTGGAATTTGAATTCAATAAAAGATATCTAGAATTCAGAATCCAACGATGACCATGAAACCATTGTCGATTGTTGGAAAAAAACCCATCTGGTTCACTAATGTCCTTGAGGGAAGGAAATCTGCTGTCCTTACCTGGTCTGGCCTACATGTGACTCCAGACCTACAGCAATGGGGTTGATTCTCAACTGGCCTTGGGCAACTAGGGATGGTCAAAAAATGCTGGCCAGCCAGCGATGCCCATGAATGGATTAAAAAAAAGAAAGCTGGCTGACTTCATGTGAGCCTCTCCTTTAGTTGTTCATTTCATACGTTAGTTACTATCTGTGTGAAGAAGGTTTTGTGATTTCTCCTTGATGCTCCTGGGAGGCAAAATGTACAGTCATAATGTACCAGAGATGTGAGTCCATAATCCAGTTACTGAGGAAATATCATACTGTCAGAGTCTTTCAGATGAGACGTTGAACCAAGTGCTTTCTTGAGGATCTTATGACACAATTTGAAGATCATCAGTGGAGTTGACCCTTGTGTTCTGTCCAATATTTATCCCTCAGCCGATGCTTGGAGCAGATTATCTGGTCATTTTTCACATTGCTGTTTGTGGGCCCTTGCTGTGGGCACATTGGCCACCACCTTTCCCGACATTATAGAAGAGCTTTGGGGTGTCCTGAATTGTGAAATGTACTACACTTACAGTTCTTTCTTTCACCACTCACTCACCGGCACTCACATAGCAAAGCACGAACACAGTCTAGAGTGCAGTATTTGAAAAACGGTATCCCTGAAAACTGTGTCCAGACTCTGGTGTGAGCCATTTGACCTTTCCCCTTGGGGTTATTGCACCCTGGGTGTCTCCTGCTACATAATTTAACTCACCTTCTACTGTCGTGAGTTAGTTTAGCTCCGGTTCGGTGCTGGAGGTTAGTTTAGCCCGGGGTGGGTACTGGGGGTTAGTTTAACCCGGGGTGGGTACTAGGGGCTAGTTTAGCCTGGGATGGGTACTGGGGGTTAGTTTAACCTGGGGTGGGTACTAGGGGCTAGTTTAGCCTGGGGTGGGTACTGGGGGTTAGTTTAGCTCAGGGTGGGTACTGGAGGTTAGTTTAGCCCAGGGTGGGTACTGGAGGTTAGTTTAACCCGGGGTGGGTACTAGGGGCTAGTTTAGCCTGGGATGGGTACTGGGGGTTAGTTTAACCTGGGGTGGGTACTAGGGGCTAGTTTAGCCTGGGGTGGGTACTGGGGGTTAGTTTAACCTGGGGTGGGTACTAGGGGCTAGTTTAGCCTGGGGTGGGTACTGGGGGTTAGTTTAGCCTAGGGTGGGTATTGGGGGTTAGTTTAGCTCAGGGTGGGTACTGGAGGTTAGTTTAACCTGGGGTGGGTACTGGGGGTTAGTTTAGCTCAGGGTGGGTACTGGGGGTTAGGTTAGCTCAGGGTGGGTACTGGGGGTTAGTTTAACCTGGGGTGGGTACTGGGGGTTAGTTTAACCTGGGATGGGTACTGGAGGTTAGTTTAGCCTAGGGTGGGTACTGGGAGTTAGTTTAGCTCAGGGTGGGTACTGGAGGTTAGTTTAACCTGGGGTGGGTACTAGGGGTTAGTTTAGCCTGGGGTGTGTACTGGGGGTTAGTTTAGCCTGGGATGGGTACTGGGGTTTGGGGTGAATACTGGGGGTTAGTTTAGCTCGGGGTCGGTACAGGGGGTTGTTATAGCTCAGGGTGTTTATTAGAGGTCGGTTAAGCTCAAGGTGAGATGTGTATTGGGGGTCGGTTTAATACAAGGTCAGTACTGTGGGTTGGTACTGGGGGTCAGTTTAGCTCAGGCTTGGTGGTGGGGGTCGGTTTAGCACAGTTAACTGGACAGCTAGTTAGTGATGCAGAGTGACGGCAACAGCATGGGTTCGATTCCTGTACCGGCTGAGGTTATCCGCGAAGACCCTTCTCGACCTTACCCCTCGCCTGAGGTGTGGTGATCCTCAGGTTAAATCACCATCCCTCAAAGGGGAGAGCAGCCTGTGGTCATCTGGGATTATGGCAACTTTGCCTTTACTGTGAGGGACAGAGTGTGAGATGTCTGCTGCTGGCTGTCTCTGAGGGTTTCCTAGCACAGGGCAGGTTCAGGAGGTTCCTTAACACTGTGATATCAAAAATTAACCAGTAATGTCCAGGAACCAGAAGAGAAAATGCTGGAAAATGTCAGCAGGTCTGGCAGATCTGCAAGGAGCTGACATTTCGAATCCAGGCGACCCTTTGTCAAGGATCATCTGGACTCGAAACGTCAGCTCTTTTCTCTCCTTACAGATGCTGCCAGACCTGCTGAGATTTTCCAGCATTTTCTCTTTTGGTTTCAGATTCCAGCATCTGCAGTAATTTGCTTTTATCCAGGATTAGCTTTAGAAGTTGTACCGATTATTTTAGGATCTGGGGTGGATGGGGGTGAGCTCCAGTTTTAATTCTCTCCACTCTGTTTCCGTGGCTTGCGATGGGAAGACGACTCGAAGGGCCAAATGGCCTACTCCTGCTTCGAGTTTCTGTGACTGCAACAAACGCTTCAGGTTGGTTTTGCCTCAGGCCAGGGGATGGGAGGGAGCCTGTCACTCTCAAAGAGACAGCAGATTGCCCGCGGTCGTCATAGTTACCCGACACCGTGGCCAGCAGGTAGGAATAGAAGTTGGATCAGGAGCCCAGCCATTCCGGGGAAGAGTTGTCCATCCATCCCCCAGGTTGCTGCAGAGGAGTGGGGCTTGACATTAGATACTGTACTGGGAGAGAGAGGCAAGGCCGGGTTTGGGAAGTAAGAATTAAGGCCACGGATAGGAGGCCTTGGGCCTAGACAAAGTATTCCAGTGGGATACTTTATTGTTTAATTGGCTTTTTTGTGTCAAATGGAAATGGTATGAGGAATCTGATTTGCAGAGTTCCCTTAAATAGTGATTAGAATTTAATTCACTCTGTTTCTATATTGGACGTAGCTCTTGGGGCTAAAGGGATCAAGAGATGTGGGGGTGGGGAGAGAAGGTGTGATCAGAATATTGAATTTGATGATCGGCTGTGGCCGTAATGAATAGCTGAGCAGGCTTGAAGGGCCTGATGGACTCTCCCTGCTCCTATTTTCTATGTTCCTGAAACAAGTGGGAGTTCTACTATTGGGCCACAGCTGAGGAATACGAAGGAGGACAGAAGATAAAAATCTGTTTCATTTGTGTGATTTTTTTCCAATCAGTCTGAACTGATGTGTGGAAATGATTGGAATGAAAGCTGTGTAGTTGTTGCTTTTGTGATGCCTGCACGTGGCACGCTCGCGAAGGCCAGCAATAAGGTAATAGCGACAAGAGCTCTGTTACTGGCACACTAAGTAGTCAGACAGTACAGTCACACATGAGGGTTTAACCCCATCTCATTTAAAATAACATATTATTAAAAAAAAAGATAAAACTCGATTTCTGAGGAGGAAGCGTTTTAAGGGTTAGTAAGCAGTATTGAAACCTCTAATTAACACATTTACTATAGTTCAATAACAATATTTTTAAAAGCCAGGATGTATCATAGCATGGTCTAGGTTGGGTAGATGGCAAAGAATGTCACAACTTCTAATTGGTTATTTTTTTTAAGCTCTTCTTACACAGCGGGACAGTGGTTAACACTGCTGCCTCACAACATCAGGGACCTGGGTTCAATTCCTGGCTGGGGTCACTGATTGTACGGAGTCTGCACATTCTCCCCATGTCTGCGAGGGTTTCCTCTGGGTGCTCTAGTTTTCTCCCACAGTCCAAAAGACATGGCGGATTAAGTGCATTAACTGTGTTAAATTCTCCCTCAGTGTACCCAAACAGGCACTAGAGTGTGGCGACTAGGGGATTTTCACAGTAACTTCATTGCTGTGTTAATGTAAGCCTACTTGTGACACTAACAGACAAACTTAAACTTAGCTAAATGGAAAGCTGCAGTTGATAAAGGGAGCTTCATGGTGGCTATTACTGGTGTAAACTTTCAATGTTATCTCTTTATACAGACTCCCCTGTGCAGTACGGAGCTTTCTTCCACAATGGAGGATACATAGTGTTACCAAAACAGATGTTCCCAAGGAGGTAAGAGCAATGTGGGGTGGCAGCGGTGCCAGAGTGACAGTTCCGGCACTTGCCAGGTCTCCTGTTTTGAGTCACATGTCCTCAGGTTACTCCTGAAGGGACCAGTGATTGCAGCTGTAATGGGGGCTCAATTAAATATTTTGTTGTTTATTCGTGGGACGTGGGCATCGCTGGCTGGTCAGCATTTATTGCCCAACCCTGGTTGCCCTTGTAGGGCACTTGAGAGTCATCTACATCGCTGTGGCTCTGGAGTCACATTAGGCCAGACCGGGTAAGGACGGCAGATTTCCTTCCCTAAAGGACATTAGTGACCCAGATGGATTTTTCCAACAATTGTTTCATGGCCATCAGTAGATTCTTAATTCTAGATATTTTTTGTTGAATTCAAGTTCCACCATCTGCTGTGGGTGGTATTTGAATCCCAGAACATTAGCTGAGTTTCTGGATTAATAGTTTAGTAAGAATACCCCTCAATCATCGCCTTCCCATATGGAGTTGAAAGGACATCAGTTGACTTTCTCCCTCTTATTGAATTAAAATGTGCCAGGCTTTGAACCCCAATGAGGACCCCGTCAGACACTCTGGGGCCAAGGGAGACAAATCTTCACCCAATTACCACACTCCCTCCCCCAGCTGGGAGCAGCTGGTCACCCCAAGACAGGATGATAGAATCCCTAAAGTACAGTATGAGGCCATCGGCACATCGAGTCTGTACCAATCATAACCCCATCCAGGTCCTGTTCCCATAATCCGACACATTTATCTTGCTAATCCCCTGACACTCAGGATCAATTTAGCATGGCCAATCAACTTAACCCGCACATCTTTGGAGTGTGGGAGAAAACCAGAGCACCCGGAGGAAACCCATGCAGTCCCTGGTGCTGTAGGGCAGCAGCGCTCACACCTGTGCCACCATGCTGCCCCTGGAGGGTGGTGGACAGACTCTTATCTGCAGGAAAGTATCTTCAGATGCTCCAGGTAGTCCCTTTACTCAGAGTGCTGTCTTTTCTTCCAAGCCCAGTTCAACCCAGTTCAAGTATCTCTTGATGGGCAGCCACCTCCATCCTTGGCAGTATGCAGCCTGTCTCCTTTGAGTGCCATACCTATGACACCTGTTCCACCAGACAGGGAGGGGGCATAAATACATCCACCCAAGCACATCCCTCTGATGAGGCTCCCCGTGGGACTGAGGTTCAGTGCAGCCTGGCGGAAACAATGGAGAAGGCCGGGGACTGGTTGAGGCCTATTGTCTAGGCCTCAAGGCACATTCCAGCCCCACCTTCCAACAAGAGTGCCCACTCCTCTTTCACGCATGGCCACCGACATCATCCACCTTATTAAAACGGAGGTTTTTCTTCACTTTTGGGTGCGTTGGGCCAGTACTGTGACTATCGAGACCATTTGTATTCCTGTATTCAAAAACTCTGCTGTTGAATTTTCGCAGTTCTCCAACTGCTCCTGAAACCATTGAAATGGAGGTTCAAACAACATCGCTTGATGGAATCCTGCTCTGGCAGGGGGTGGTAAGTGTCCTGACAAATTAGCATAAAAATCTGTGTTTCGTTGAAGATCTTTGAAGTATTGTACAAGGAAGAGGGAAAATTGCCTCTATCTGGTCTGTGTAACTTCAGAATGGAGATGATCTTTGCATAACAAGGTGTCAGCTTCCCACGCTGAAATTTGGAGTCTGATTTCAGTCTCATGGCAGCCGCTCAGGTTCCTGAGGGTGAGAATACTAACTTCACAACGTGAATGCCCTTTACCAGCACTCCTTGTGGGCCAGGCGGGGTGGGAACTTCCAAACAGCCTCTCGGTCATGGTGTCAGCCTTTGTCTTGTTGACTGTTGCCTCTACCCCATCTCCCTATCTGCAGCTGGGCCTGGGCGGCATGCTAGCAGGGTGGTTAGCACTGCTGCTTCACAGCTCTAGGGTCCTGGGTTCGATTCCCAGCTCGAGTCACTGTCTGTGTGGAGTTTGCACGTTCTCCTCGTGTCTGCGTGGGTTTCCTCCGGGTACTCTAGGTGTGTGTGTACATAGATCCCTGAAAGTTGGGAATCAAGTAGATAAGGTTGTCAAGAAGGCGTACGGTGTCTTGGCGTTTATTGGTAGGGGGATTGAATTTAGGAGTCGCAGTGTAATGTTGCAACTGTACACTACTCTAGTGCGGCCGCACTTGGAGTACTGTGTGCAGTTCTGGTCCCCGCATTACAAGAAGGATGTGGAGGCGTTGGAGAGGGTGCAGAGGAGGTTTACTAGGATGTTGCCTGGTATGGTGGGGAGGTCCTATGAGGAGAGACTGAGGGATCTAGGGTTGTTTTCGTTGGAAAGAAGGCGGCTAAGAGGGGATCTTATTGAAACATATAAGATGATTAGAGGTTTAGATAGGGTGGATAGTGATAGCCTTTTTCCTCGGATGGAGAAAGCTAGCACGAGGGGGCATGGCTTTAAATTAAGGGGGGGTAGCTACAGGACGGATGTCAGGGGTAGGTTCTTTACCCAGCGGGTGGTGAGGGATTGGAATGCCCTGCCTGCTGCAGTTGTAAATGCGTCTAGTTTGGGGGCGTTTAAGAGATCTCTGGATAGGTTTATGGATGAAAAGGGATTGGTATAGGCTAGTGGGTCATTGTTTTTGTAACTGGTCGGCGCAACATCGTGGGCCGAAGGGCCTGTTCTGCGCTGTAGTGTTCTATGTTCTATGTTCTATGTTCTACTCTGGTTTCCTCCCACAGTCCAAAGATGTGCGGGTTAGGTTGATTGGCCATGCTAAAATGGCCCTTTAGTGTCCTGAGATGCGTAGGTTAGAGGGATTAGTGGGTATAATATGTAGGGATATGGGGGTAGGGCCTGGGTGGGATTGTGTTCGGTGCAGACTCGATGGGCCGAAGGGCCTCTTTGTGCACTGTAGGGTTCTATGATAATTGATGGGGTTCTATGGAAATGGCCCCCTCTTGGCTTCTTGCTGCTGGCTTTCCCACCCGGAAATAAGACCGGGTAACAGAGAGAAAAATTAGAATGTGGCAATTCCTAGGGCAGGCACTGAAACGCTCAGGAGCGTGGTATCACCGCTGGTGTCTCAGGAAGGTTAGATGAAGATGAATATTCCTTCACGTTGATGAATGTGCAAGACAAAATGCTACAGTGATTCACAATGACTGTTTTACGGGAAGCATTAATGACAGGACAGGATTTGAAACAGTGATTGGATTCAAGCTCAGGGGAACAAACAGTGGAGTGACATTCGATTACAAGGATCGTGTAGGGACAGCGCAGACCTGATGAATTTAATGGCCTCTGTCCCATCCGTAACATCCCATGATTCTATCAGCTCCCAGACATCACCTGCATTGTTCCTTTTTAGCTCATGGATTATTAAATATAACAAAGGTTATAACAAAGACCCAGAAGGAAAATGGGAACTAGGAATACTGGACTAAGAACCTAAGAAATAGGAGCAGGAGTAGGCCATCTAGCCCTTCGAGCCTGCCCCGCCATTCAATAAGATCATGGCTGATCTGAAGTGGATCAGTTCCACTTACCTGCCCTCTCCCCATAACCCTTAATTCCCTTGCCTATCAGAAACCTATCTACCTGTGACTTAAATATATTCAGCGAGGTAGCCTCCACCACTTCAACGGGCAGAGAATTCCAGAGATTCACCACCCTTTGAGTGAAGAAGTTCCTCCTCAACTCTGATCTAAACTGCCCCCCCCCCCCCGCAACTTGAGGCTGTGCCCCCTAGTCCTGCTATCCTTTCTAAGCGGGAAGAATCTCTCTACCTCCAGCCTATCCATCCCTTTCATTATCTGACCTGCTTCTTTTCCTTCTGGAAAATCCAGATCAACTAAAAGCAGCAGAACGGGCACGACGATTTGACCATTCAGGGAATAGCAGCAACCCAGCGTAAATATTTACGCACATTGAAGTGTAACATGTCACCAAAACAAGCTGTGGTCACCCACACCCCCTCCCCACCTGCACCCCAATATTCCCCCAACACCGCCCCCCCCAACAGAACAAGACGTATCAGTCAATCTCCCATGACATCGTGCACACAGAGTCTCAATCCGATGAAGTGGGATCCTTGGACCAGGTGTATCTATGAAATGCAGCCCATTCTACAGTCACGCACCCTGTCCTTATTTATACATAATACTTTGATATTGCATTATTATTTGTAGTCAAGTAGCCAAGAGTTGTTGGAGTACGGGAGTTTGTCTGCAGTGCAGGCTGCGAAGCTGGGAGGTAGAGAACTGAGGCGTTTTGGTGCCACTGCTGGTCTGTAATTACTGAATGACACAAGTTTGCATAAATGCCAATGTCAGATGTTGCAGTAGGAAAAGAGAGAGAAGCATGACAAAAATATTACAACGGAAGAGATTTTAATGTACGTTTGTACAAAATCAGATAACGCCCAAATTATAATCTATGCAGGAGTTTTTTTCGAACCATTTTAATTTTTGTTGTTTGATATTATATGAGTCCTTGTCACTGTTCACAATTTCTGGTATTTTTATTTTCTACATACATGCCGATATTCAGTTGAGGTTTTTGCAGTCGAATATCTCACCAAGAGAGGAACGTCTGTTGTTATAAGTGAGGAGGATAACAGATTTGAGAGTTCCAATGAGATGTGATGCTTTTTTTTCTCTTGCACACTCAGCTGTTTTTCTCTTGCATACACAGGTGAATGTTCCAGCTTGCTTCCTTTAGTTTTATTTTTGTCAGCAGCAGATTTTCTTGTGTTTGCAGAAACAGGGAGAAAACGGACGAGGAAAGGACTTTGTCGCTCTTGGATTGCAAAATGGTCACGTGCTGTTCAGGTAAGGGCAAGCGAGGTGTGATATGGTTCAACAAAGAAAATCTCATTCATTCACCCAGGACCCAAAAAAGTTCTTCCATTTATCTAACACTTAGGACCATAGTGCAATACATATTGTGTAACTTAGGATTTGCTTTTTGTTTCCACTTTCCATGTTGCAGTGTGACCTCAGACTTTTGTATCATTTTTCTAATGGAAGAAGGTGGAAGAGAGAATGTCCGGGGTGCATGGGGTCCGTAATTATGCTGGCTGCTTTACTGAGGACATTTTTAGCTCCATACTTCCACTATGCCCATCCCATTGTAGTTTAAGTTCATTTATTTGTGTCACAAGTAGGCTTGCAATAACACTGCAGTGACGTTATACTGCTAACCTTCTGTCCTTTACCTCATATTTTGTGTCATTGTGTGATTTTTAACTTGCTAAATTCAGCAGTAATGGCCTCAAAATGTGGTCAGTAGTCTTATCCCCCCACTTAAAGCCAAAACTACTCCCCCAAAACTCTTCTTACCAAGCAAACTATCCTGACTCAGGTGAGTGGCCCTTTCATATACAAATCAGGTTCGAATGACATGCATCAGATTCCAGTCACCATTGCAGGATAGAAATAGTGGAGCTCAATGAACATTTTCACTGTAAGAAGCCTCATAACACCAGGTTAAAGTCCAAATTTATTTGATAGCAAACCCACAAGCTTTCGGAAACAGCGTTCCTTTGTCAGGTGTGTGGAAAGTTTCCACGCACTTGACGAAGGAACAGTGTTTCCGAAAACTTGTGGGTTTACTATCAAATAGACTTGTTGGACTTTAACCTGGTGTTGTGAGACTTCTTACTGTGTTTACCCCAGTCCAACGCCGGCATCTCCACGTCATAACGTTTTCGCTGATGTAGATCTGAGGACAATTTTCATTGGTCCTTGTGGGGCTGTGAAGTGTAAGTATGCTCCCTAGACTCCCCAACTACCCTCCCCTCCCTACGCATCCCAGTTCTGTCCCCGATGTACCTTGATGGCCAGACTGAAATGGAACGTGGCAAGTTGCACCAGAATGGCTCTTTGAAGTGAGTAATCACATGTTTAGTTAAACGAGGCCTTGGCATCAAAAAGGTTCCAATGTCTTCACTGCCACAACAGACAAGTTGCTGGAATATTCCACCCGTCGGCCACCCAGAAGGTTTAAGGCCAACCCTAGAGATTTCCAGTAGGGTCCACTGGATAGGAGCGTATCCTTTCTCACCTGAGGTACTGAGTCAATAATAATAAGACCATCCACTGTCTCCCTGGGATGACTAAAATCATCACAGACTGGTCCCACTCAGTCACTCTCTGAGGCTTCAGGGGGACACTCTGTCCCATTGACTCTTTTCACTTCAAAGAAAAGGACCAACATGCTCATGATACGACAGATAATTTGGATCAATTTAGAAAGAAGCAAAGAACTTGCATTCACATAGCCACTGACATCATCTCCGTACATCCCGAAGTACATTACTCTAGAACCATAGAACATTACAGCACAGAAACAGGCCTTTTGGCCCTTCTTGTCTGTGCTGAACCATTTTTTGCCTAGTCCCACTGACCTGCACCTGGAACATATCCCTCCACACACCTCTCGTCCCCTGTCCAAGTTTTTCTTAAATGTTAAAAGTGACCCCGCATTTACCACTTCATCTTCCAGCTCATTCCACACTCCCACCACTCTGAGTGAAGAAGCCCTCCCCCCAATATTCCCTTTAAACTTTTCCCCCTTCACCCTTAACCCATCTCCTCTGTTTTATTTTTCTCCCCTAGCCTCAGTGGAAAAAGCCTGCTTGCATTCACTCTATCTATACCCTTCAAAATCTTATACACCTCTATCAAATCTGCCCTCATTCTTCTACGCTCCAGGGAATAAAGTCCTAACCTATTCAACCTTTCTCTGTAACTCAGCTTCTCAAGTCCTGGCAACATCCTTGTAGGCTCTCTCTGCACTCTTTTCAACTTTATTAATATCCTACCTGTAATTAGGTGACCAAAACTGTACACAATACTCTAAATTCAGCCTCACCAATGTCTTATACAATCTCACCATAACATTCCAACTCTCAAACTTAATACTTCCATTTATAAAGGCCAGTGTACCAAAAGCACTCTTTACGACCCTATCTACCTGTGACACCACTTTTAGGGAATTATGTATCTGTATTCCCAGATCCCTCTGTTCTACTGCACTCTTCAGTGTCCTACCATTTACCCTGTACGTTCTACCTTGGTTTGTCCTTCCAAAGTGCAATACCTCACACTTGACTGCATTAAACTCCATCTGCCATTTTTCAGCCCATTTTTCTAGTTGGTCCAAATCCCTCTGCAAGCTTTGAAAACCTTCCCCACTGTCCACTACACCTCCAATCTTTGTATCATCAGCAAATTTGCTGATCCAATTTACCAAATTATCATCCAGATCATCGATATAGACGACAAACAACAATGGACCCAACACCGATCCCTGCGGCACACCACTAGTCACAGGCCTCCACTCAGAGAAGCAATCCTCCACTACCACTCGCTGGCTTCTTCCATTGAGCCAGTGTCTAATCCAACTTACTACCTCTCCATATATACCTAGCGACTGAACCTTCCTAAGTAACCTACTTGTACAATACAAAAAAGTGTGGTTGTTGTTGTAACGTAGGACACAGCAGCCAGTTTGTACACAGCAAACAGCCGTGAACAATGCGATCGTGACCAGATAATGTGCTTACCAATGTTGTTTGAGGGATAATTATTGCCCACGCCATCAAGGAGAATAACCCTGATTTTCTTCAACCACTATGACATGTTTAGTGTCCACCTGAGAGGACAGATGGGGTCACAGTCTAACACCTCATCCAGAAGATAGTGCAACACCCCCTCAGTAATAACTAGAGTGTAAGATTGGATTCTGTTCCCATGATTGTTCCTGATACGGAGCCTTCACCTCACACAACTCGGGCAATATTCTTCACACTGAGCGATCTGCATGTACGATAGATTCCTGGATGGGGCACTGCAGGTGACAGATCCAAAGTCATTTTCAAACCTGCAACAGAGTTTGCAATGGGAGATCTGTCAAATATTTGGGGATGAATGAGCAAGGAGAGGTTGGGAAGGATGAATGGACTTCAATACCTGTAATTATCCTTTAATTTCATGTCTCTTAAAATAATGGGTTAATCTTGCCCATGAGAAGGATGAACAAGGGTAAAATGCTTTAGCGTTAAAACTGTTTCTGCTATCATACAATGGCTTGTTTTTCTGCTCTCATTTTCAATTAAGCTGTACTCCAAATTACTTATGGAAACAAACATAATTGATGAAAATGGTGTCATGGCTCGATCGCCGTGCACTCAGAGTGGTACAATATCATCCAAAACACCCAGTCAATGACAATGCCCCTTTCGTGAAGTCAAGCTCCCCTTGCGTTTAGGAGCTCACAGGAGATCTAACCAAAGTCTTAAAGGGATTCTACAGGGTGGATTCAGGAAGATTGTTCTCTCTAGTGGAGGAATCCAGAACAAGGGGCTGTAATCTTAACATTATATCCAGTACGTTTTGGATTGAAATCACTGTGGGTAGTGGGAATCTAGGAAGCCTGGGGTGCAGTGGGCAGTGTCACTGCCTGTTAGCCAGAAGCTCTGGCTTCAAGTCTGTCGCTAGGATTAGATGGTTAAGGAAGGTGCGTTTATAACATGGGCGGACAGGTGAAATATCAACCTGAAAATCCTTCCAACACACCAGAGGCAGGCAGAGAGATTCCCGGTTAACCATGAAAGAGCCTCTACCATCATTATTTATAGACCTAGACCAGAACACGCACGTGTATGTTCCCATAGCAACTCTGAACCCTTTGTGGAGTCGCTTGGCTCAGTTGGCTGGATGATTGGGTGTGGATCAGGTGAGTGCCAACAGCCTGCGGCTCAATCCCCTTTCTGGCTGGGATGTACCTGGGAGATGTGTCTTGCTGGAAGTCATGGATCAGATCTGACTTTGGACAGAGAACTCGGGAGAAAAGTGGAAATCTGGAATTCTCTCCACAAGGGCTGACGATGTTGGACTAACTGAAGTTTTCGAGACTAGGATTGATAGAGTTTTGTTAAGTAAGGGTCTCAGGAGCTACAAGACGTAGCCAGCTTGAGGTGCAAATCAGTTATGGTCTAATTGCATGGCTCGAGGACCAAATATCCTTCCCCTCTTTCCGTCCATATTCAGTATTAATGATATATCTCAGAATTGTGACACAGATTCTTCTCTAACTTATTTTTTGATACAATTCTTTGCATGTTTTGTTTTTGTCCATGCAGTTACCAGCTGGGAAGCGGTGAAGCCAATATCCTATCAGAAGATCCAATTAATGATGGGGAATGGCACAGAATAACCGCTGTGCGGTAAGGAAATAGAAACCACTTCTAGTGATAATATGTATGATAACATGTGGTTGGAGTATTCACCCAGAGATACGTACTAATGCTTCAGAGATATCTTCTCGAGGCAATTAGGGATGTACAGTAAGTGCTAGCCTCTCAGCTATAATCACATCCTATGAGTGAATTTTTAAAATCAACACTATCTATTACCGTCAGCCATCGATATCTGTAGATTAAACCAACAATCTGAAAAATGAAGCAGAGATGTTAGGCAGGAAACTGAGCGATATCCAGTACAAGGGGGTGCCCTGCTCCAACTGCAGTGGCCAGCACCCACCAGACACAAAAGCTTGTTTTGCACATGGTAAAAAGTGCAGCAAATGGAATTTGCTCAATGCTACAGATCCAAACCACAGCAGCTTTCCTCTGTCATCAGTAGCAGTTTGATCCACTAGAGGTCAGAGCATCAGTAAGAATTAATTGAAATTTACCCAAAACAGTGAAGCTACAGAGCCTCCAACAACTCGCTATTGCAACAGTATTGGCACCTTACAGGAAAGAGTGAGATCTTCACCACTCTCAACATAATCACTGGGAATGCTCGACTTAAAGCCTGGTGCCCACTGTTACATCTCATGCCACCGGGTGTCCCAACCAAACAGGGAAGATGTAGACCAAGGGGGCACATGAGAACGTGATGATGTGGCTACACAAGGGCAACACCGTGGTTAGCACTGCTATCTCACAGCGCCAAGGACCCGGATTGAATTCCGGCCTCCGGGTGACCGTCTGTGTGGAGTTTGCACGTTCTCCCTGTATCTGCGTGGGTTTCCACCAGGTGCCCCGGTTTCCTCCCACAATCCAAAAATGTGTGGGTTAGGTTGATTGGCCATGCTAAATTGCCCCTTAGTATCAGGGGGATGAGCAGGGTAAATACATGGGGTTACAGGGGTAGGGCCTGGGTTGGATAGTTGTTGGAGCAGTGGGCCAAATGGCCTCCTTCTGCACTGTAGGGATTCTATGATAAGAGGTTATGTGACAGGAGGATTGGTGTTACCCCGGGATGTTGGACAGAATACAAGTACTGTATGTACCTGTTGAGATGAGCAATAAACTACCTTTATTAAAAGTCTTTGATATCAGTGAGTGAAGGAACACACAACATTCTACATTCTGAAAAAAATTCAGCAATGATCTTCATTCAGAACTCTCTTATTGTTTTCCCTTTGAATCTGAGATCTTTGAACCTTACAGCAAATTGAAATGATTTCAGAGTGAGTTTAAATACTTCTCATAATTCATAGAGCTCGGTCGAGTTATATTTAACTAACAGGAAACAAAGAGTGGGGGTAAATGGGTGCTTTTCTAGTCGGCAATCAGTGACTAGTGGTGTGTCTCAAGGATCAGTATTGGGACCGCAATTGTTTACGATTTACATAGATGATTTGGATGTGGGGACCAAGTATGTCAAAATTCACAGATGACACTAAGATGGGTGGCAAAGCAAAGTGTGCAGAGGATGCTGAAAGTCTGCAAAGGAATATAGATAGTCTAAATGAGTGGGCGAGGGTCTGAAAGATGGAGTACATTGTTGGTAAATGTGAGATCATCCATTTTGGTCGAAATAACAGCAAAATGGACTACTATTTAAATGGTAAAAAAATTGTAGTGTGCTGCTGTGCAGAGGGACCTGGGTGTCCTTGTGCAAGAATCACAAGGAGTTGGTTTGCAAGTGCAGCAGGTAATGAAGACGGCAAATGGAATTTTGTCCTTCATTGCTAGAGGGATGCTGTTTAAAAACAGGGAGATTATGTTACAGCTGTATAAGGTGCTGGTGAGGCCACGCCTGGAGTACCGAGTACAGTTTTGGTCTCCTTACTTGAGAAAGGATATACTGGCACTGGAGGGGGTGCAGAGGAGATTCACTAGGCTGATTCCGGAGTTGAGAGGGTTGGCTTATGAGGAGAGACTGAGTAGACTGGGGCTATACTCATTGGAATTCAGAAGAATAAGGGGAGATCTTATAGAAATATATAAAATTATGAAGGGAATAGATAAGATAGAAGCAGGGAAGTTGTTTCCACTGGCGGGTGAAACTAGAACGAGGGGGCATGGCCTCAAAATAAGGGGAAGCAGATTTAGGACTGAGTTGAGGAGGAACTTCTTCACCCAAAGGGTTGTGAATCTGTGGAATTCCCTGGCCAGTGAAGCAGTTAAGGCTCCCGCATTGAATGTTTTTAAGGCAAGGATAGATTCATTTTTGAACAGTAAAGTAATTTCGGGTTACAGTGAGCGGGCGGATAAGTGGAGCTGAGTCCAAGATCGGCTATGATCTTATTGAACGGCAGAGAGCAGACTCGAGGGGCCAGATGGCCAACTCCTGCTCCTAGTTCTTCTGTTCTTATTATGTTCTATATGGGAAATAGGCGTCTGTTCGGAATCTAAGTAACGTTTCTCTCCACAGAGAAGGAAAATCGGGATATATCCAAGTGGATGGTGAAGAGATTGTGAGGGGTGAATCTAAAGGAGATAAGGTGATGGTCAACACGAGGGGAAGCGTCTACTTGGGTGAGTCTGCATTTTCTTGAGGTTGTTTTCATCAGTTCAACTTATTTTGTGCCAAATAAAACGTGGAATTGTGACCGGATCACTTCGCTTTCCCAATCCCAGCAGGAGGTGTCATATAAACAGAGAGAAAGGAAAGCTTCTCTTTGCCAAAACTCAGCACGTCTCAAAGTTCTTAACAGGCAATTAATTACCTCGGAAATGTTGTTGCTGTTGCAGTAAGACGAAAAGCAGTGGAGCCATGTTGTACACAGCAAGATCCCAGAAACAGCCATGCCACTAATGACACGTTGGCGGAGACGTTAATTGACCAGGACGTCAGGGAGAAACCCCTGTTCTTTAAATGGCGCCAACAAATTGCTTATGCCCATGTTTAAGTTTATTTATTAGTGTCGCAAGTGGGCTTACATTAACACCGCAATGAAGTTACTGTGAAAATCTGCCAGTTGCCGCACTCTGGCACCTGTTCGGGTACTCTGAGGGAGAATTTGCAATGCAGCACGTCCTTTGGAAACCAGAGAACACGCAGACTCCACGCAGTCAGTGATCCAAGTTGAGGATTGTACCCAGGTCCCTGACGCTGTGAGGCAGCAGTGCTAACCACTGTGCCACCGTGCTGCCCACGGTGGGAGGGCAGACGGGACCTTGGCCTCCTCTGAGAGGCTGCGCCTCCATTAGTGCAAGGCCCCGTCCGTATTGCACTGAAGATGCACAGAGAACATGGGATTAAGTTTACAGTACGGGGCTTGAACCCACTATCTTCTAAATCCCAGTCACTAGTAGCAGCTCTGAGCTCCAGCTGACACCTCTAGCCTCATTCGAACTTCTGCCTCCAATTCTGACTTCTTACATATCCCCAATTTGAATTTCTCCGCCATTGTTGTCCATACCTTCAGCCACTGGACTGTTGAGCTCCTTTCCTACTCCTCCCTCCTCTTGACTTCTCTTGACATTCCTCAGAGCTTAGCTTTGGGTCATTTTGTCTGTGTATCTCCTTGTGTAGCCCCATGTCAAAGTTTGTCTGAGAACACCTCTGTGAAGGGTCTTTTGGGTGCTTTACTATGTCAAAGGTGAGCTATGTGACAGTTATTAATAAGAGAAGCTACAATATTGTTGACTACCTTGAATTTCTGAATCATTTTATTGGTTTGATTTTAATTAATGGACCACCGCTTGTGGCATGCTCCGATCCCATGCCTAGAATCGGTGCAGCAAAACTCTTCTCCGTTTCTCCACAGGTCCACCTTGTTGTCCAGCGAGGGGCATACACGCGGTGGGTCGTGCGAGGGCTGCTCTTGGATGTTTCGAGAGTAGCCTAGTGCTTCACGTTGTTGGTGTACGCTTAAACTGGACCAGATGCTGGGCAACATGACAGCTCAGTGACTATCACTGTTTGCTGTGCAGATACATGGATTTGGGTCGGTGTCTGTGGGAGTTTGCGCATTCTCCCCGTGCTTGCGTGAGTTTCCTCCGGGTGCTCCGGTTTCCTCCCACACCCCAAAGATGTGCTGTTAGGCTGATTGGTGTAACAAATTGTCCCTAAATTATTCTCCCCTCAGTCTGGTTTCCAATGTGGGTACCATAAGCACAGACACGGATCAAGGGTGGAAGAGGAAAAGGACATTGTTAAAATGGCGGCACGGGCTCGTTGGGCAGAAGGGCCTGTTTCCCGTGCTGTGTTGTTCTTTGTTTTCCTGCCCTGATTTAATTTTTTTTTCCCCTTTCTGTTGCCAGGTGGTGCTCCAGACATTACGCCCTTTACAGGGGGGAAATTTACATCAGGAATTACTGGCTGCATCAGGAAAGTGATCCTTGTAAATAAGAGACCCAACCAACACCATGTCCAGCCAGTCGACCTGCGGGTTCACGCTGAGGGAGGGGTAAACGCTCGGGAGTGTTCATCATAGACATTCTGACTCACCGCAGGCAAAGTAGAGACTTCTGGAGAAGGTGCTTTGCTGCTATTAAATTGGATTGTTTTGTGTTCCTTAATGCAGTCCTCGTTAACCAAAAAAAAAGCAAATCATCACAATGTCATCCAATTGTAGTCCGTGAATGAAGGGTTTCCTCAACTTGGATTGGTTTATTTTGTACCTACAACAGCCATATAAGAACACTAGCATTATCCTTTGAGGCGGATGATCCTATGGATTTAGATTTCTCTAGCACTGAAGTTTGGAATGTTAGTGAACAAGAACAGCTAGGAATCAGTCTTCTACCTTTGCCTCTGGATTCTAGTACTGTGTTTCAAGGCACTCTGGCCTGGTTGCTATCTCCTTGAAATGAACCAGGCCCCACTCAATCATCACTTTGTCTTTACAACAACAAAAAAAGGTTCACAAGCTCTATACCGAAAGGTTTATTACTGAAGTTTCGGTGGGCTGGCCACTATAGGAGCTCTGTAATTGAATAAAATATCTGGGTTGGGTACCGTACAGGAAAATGACAGGGGTTTCTAACAATTTTTCTTCTCTCAGACTGGCAGCCATTTTCTGTGCACGTACACTGAGTTCTTACCCATTGTTTAACACACAATGAAGTCCAGAGTTATGCTTAAACCTGAATCTGGAACATACGCCCTGTGTGTTGGTGTAAAACACCACGTCTTCAAATGTCAGAAAGGTTATTGGACTTCATACTCACAAGGACGGCCATTGAGTAAGATGCATTAGTTGAGGTTTGAGATCCTTGGGTTAGTTGGACAGAAGACATTAATATCATAAGGAAAAGGAAAAGAAAGCGCAGTCAGGATTGATCTGAACGCTCACATTTTTAGTGGTGTAGTGGTTATGTCACTAGACGACCAAGCCAGGGATTGGGAGTTCAAATCTCAACAGAAAAAAATTGGGGAATTGAAGTTGTTACATTTGGGTTGACAAAAACGCAAACAGTCCACTGCATGACTCCAGCCCCCCTGCTACGTGGTTCTCTCTTAGTGCCCTCAGGGGAACTACGGATGGGCAATAAATGCCAGCCTCGCCTACAGCGCCCACATCTCGAGAATGATCTTTACTTGCACAAAACTCAGTCCTTCCTGCCTCGTTCTCCTGTGTGCCTCGAAAGGAAAGCTTCTGTTCCAGATGAATTTATCTTGAGTTCAGGAAATGCCAAAGTTTAAATCAATGAAGGAACAACGGTCTTCAGGAATATTTAACTGCTGTTTACAAATGCGCAATTTGCCACGTCAAAACTCACGAAGGTATGATTTAGACATTGTGAAAGATTTGATATGAAGTCATTGATGGTTCCATGAAGGCAATGCCACTTTAAGCTTGCGAGCAGAATCTCCATCAATGTGCGGATTGTTCTTTATCTCATCGTGCGGTGAATGGATTTCCCAAGGATGCAAATATTCATGAAAATGAATATTTTATTCTTCCACTGCTGTGTTGGCAGATTGGTGTAAATCTAACCTGAAGGTGAGATTACCTCGAACTCCCGACACGCTCTCCTCATCATTTGCTTTAAGGATTTGAGCGTTGCTGCTTATCAAACAGGGTAAAGCTCAAGGGAGACTTATTATGTGGGGTGATCCAACCTTCTGGAGGGTAGTTCTACCCCTGAGCTGCTGGTAACGCAGTCATACACGTGGCTTCATTGAAATACTAAGAGAGCTGGTGTGCAGTACACAAGCCACAGAAAATGGAACAGCCGGTGAGATTCAAAGACATTGAGCCTTAGAACCAAAGACATAGCTTCGCTCCTGTCCTGGTCTTTAAGTTCAGGCGCGAGTATACTTACTGTTTGATGAAGGATTGAGAGTTTTATTTTGAAACCTAAAACACTATTTGCAGTTCCGAAACTTCCAAGCATTATTCAGAATTGATTTATTAATTAAGCTTGTGAACCTTTTGTGGGAAAAAAAATATTTGCTGGACATATCTATATATATATATATATCCAATACAAATACTTTTTAAAAAAAAGAAAACAAACCAGAACACCCTTGCGTAGTTAATCCTTTATTAGAACTACTGACATCTGTCTCCAAGCATAGCCAGGGCAATCTCACACACACACACAAAGCGTATGTTAGTGCTCTTAACATTTAACTATGCATTTTAATGATATGTACCACATCCTTGAACGTGATTGTAATATTTGATCATTTCCTGTGTTTTTTTTAACCAAAGACATTTTCTTCCGTCAATTGCAGTATTAAAGAAACCTGATTCCTCAGTTAGTGAATCAGTATTTCAGCTAGCTATCCCTCAGTATGTTAGTATTAAATTGAACAGGTTTGAGACATGCCTTCGATTTTTTTTTTGTGTGTATCTATAAAGCCATAAAAAAAAGTAACAATCTTACCCTTACTTTGTTGAATGGAATAATTTATAATGGCTTCATTTTTCATCACATCGTTCTTTGTTCGGTAGATGCTCATGGCTCCATGTTAGAAAGTTGCAGTACTGAATTTTCATTCTGGTTTAGGAGGCTATTAGGAAACTGCCACTGGTCGATACAATCATTTTCAAATAGACACTGGCACTGTGGACTACTAGAATAACCTGGAATCTAAGTTCCCCTTTCACGGTTTCTTCAACGTACGTCGTAGTGGCTAATCCACTTTTCATTCTGCAAACTGTCCTGGGCACAGGTTCCTTTCCTCTCTCTAGTTAAGTTAGTGGGGGTGAACGGGATTGGAGAAGGTGGTGGGGGGGGAGTGAGGGCGGAAGAGGTTAAAAATAAAACGATACGCACCCTAGGTTAAAGGCGTGCTCCAAAGATGGAGAGAAGCCTTTTTCTTTTCCTTGGCAATCAGAGGTCTGCACGTTGTACTGGCTGGTTCCAGAGTGAAGACAGCAACATAATACACAACTGCTGGCTATCGTGCTTTCCCATTGTTACATCCCCCGGAAGGAGCCATGTATTGTTACGTGGGTATTTAGAATGTGTCCGTGAAACGTTTTTATGCATTTTGTGTTTGCCATATTTTATTAATTTTGATTTCCTGGTGCCAATGTGGTCAAATAAACGGAGTGAAGCAGCCAGTCATGCGATTCAGGATCTGATGATCGGCCTGGTTTAATCCTATCTAGTGCTACAATAAGATAAGAGTGTGTGATACTTGAGATAACGTTTCCACACTTGGTCCTTGTTGAATGCTGTACAATGACTTTGTATTTTTCAGCTTATTTCTGTACATCGATTAAGCCGATACAAAGCTCCAAAATAGATTGCTACCTTGTCATTGTTATTGTTTAATGCGGAAATGGGAACATTTGGCACCAGTGGTTCCCCCCCCAAGTCCATACAAGAGAAACATTCACCCTCATACCCATTGCAATCTTCTAACAATCCTGTTAGCATATTCTGTGTGTTGTATTAGCCCACTAAAGATTTCTGAAGGATATACAGTATTTTTATGTAAAAATATATAAATCTTTTACAGGCGTTAACCTTTTGACACCAAGAATGACATGACAGCCTTGCAATGTCAGTTGTTAAACAACACTGCAGTCCATGTGGAGGTGACTGAATGACTTGGGCGATGGGAAGTAAGGATATGACTGAATTAATAAAAGAGGCATCTGGATGCTGACTTTTAAAAATATTTTCAAGTTTAATTGGAGTAAACCCCGTTTTTGATTTTTTTTTAGACTTCAATCTCTCTGAATCATATAATGGGCAACCCACCATCTTATGATGGTCAAATTGCCAAGATATTTAATCCTTCTAGGTTCACCCAAAATAGGGGCCATCATTGTGTTTCACTAGTTCAGAGACCTGGATTCCAAGCTCTTATTTTAGCTCCCTTCCCCTGGCCACACACGCTCTTTAACTAACAGAGGCTCGAAAGATCCTCTCTCTGCAAATCTGCCAGAAAATACGTGGCCTGATTTGCCATTGGATCTTCTGCATTTGCTGGATGAAGGACTCTGAGAACTGTAATTGAGTTTGAGAGTCCAGGATAGGGCCACCTCCATAGAACCATAGAAACCCTACAGTGCAAAATGAGGCATTCGCCACATTGAATCTGTGCTGACTCTCAGAAGGACTATCTTACCCAGGCCCATCCCCAGAACCCTACGCATTTGCCAGAGATAATCCATCTAACTTTCACATCTTTGGACACTGAGTAATTTAGTACAGCCAATCCGCCTAAACTACATATTTTTGGACACTAACAGGCAATTTAGAATGGTCAATTCACCTACTCTTCACATGTTTAGACATTAAGGGGTAATTTAGCATACCCAATCCATCTAACCTTCAAATCTTTGGACACTAAGAAGCAATTTAGTATGGCCATCCCATTTAACCTGCACATCTTTGGACTTCATGTTGCAAAATTCCAATTAACTTGGCCACACGAGTGAGCATTGACGCTGTCTTGAAGCTTCAAGCACTAAACATTGTAGGCCTTACGATGGGGGGAAATTATGCAGGGATTTTTTTTTAATTGACTTCTTAAAATTTGGCATGTTTAAATCCCATATGTACCCCGCACCCTGTAGTAATTCACTCCGGAGACTCATTTCCTCACTCTCCCTCAATTCCAAAACTGTTGTTAGCTCGATTTTCTTTTTTAACTTTTGTTTTCTCGTGACCTCACTCCAAACCTACCCCGCCTTTCCCTGTGCTTAGTTGCCCTCAACACCCACCTTGATCCTTATGGTCATCTGTTAGCTGGTGTAGCGCCAACAAGTACAGCAGGCCCTCTGGTGGGGGGTAGGGGGGAGGTAGTTACGATTGTAAAATCGTGGCACCATCACAGTCTCAAACCCAGTGCCAGTATGATGAGGTTGCAGAGTCTAAATGCATGGCAAATTTTCCAAATGTACCTTATTACTGTCCTAGTTATCCATGTTCACCTCATCAAATGGGAATGATCCAAGCCAACACACACATATATATGATGCGAAGGAAGAATAGCTCAAAAATGAAAGTTTACTGAAAAAAGTGGCTTAAATTTTGTTCGGGTTTAAGTAGGTCTAAGTTCTGAATTTCCCCAAAAGCAAATTTCACAAGGCAACAATGAAATTACATCCTTTTAAATTGGGTTATATGTCTTCACGTTAGATGCGGTAAACCAATGCCTCTCATGGTCTTGCTCTAGGTGATAACTCTTGTCAAATTGTGCAGGTGACCTTTGGCACCAAAGAGGCACCATAGGAAATGTGTTTTTTTTTAACTTGGTGCCTCTTGATTTACCCATCAGATTAGTTTCTCCCCAGCTTTCTCTACCCTCTGCAACATCCCGAGAGACAGTTCCTTTTCTGTTCACACGTTTTGTGACGGACAAGATTTTTGGTTAGAATTATGTGCCTGCCATGTTACGCCGACACGTGCCAAGACTCATTCCGAAACGATCAGGTCTTTATCCGGTAATTTCCCAAGTCACCTCCCGTTATTTTTTTTCTTCTTTGGACCATCATTTTCAAATCTCCTACCTCAGTCACTGTGACAACAGAGCATAAGAATCTGTACAAGGTGCTGGTGGGCGTGACTGGGTGACACCTGGCAGGTTTTTCAGGCATTCATTCAGTCCGTGGTGTCCCAGTTTAGCCGGTCTCAGTTAGTTATCAGTTGAACAAGGTTTCATTATCGTCGTGTTGCGGGGTGGGTTGGGGGGGGGTGGATGCTGTACATAAACCGAGGGCCCCTGGAAAGGTGCACAGGGTGAGTGGAGCTGGAAGGATGTGATTGGGAAAAAAAAAGCGAATTCACTTTAATGCAGAATGGCATTTTTCTCACAGGGAAATGTTAACGGCCGTTTAAGATAACACATCTGCGCACAGCTGTCACGGGGGGGGGGAGGGGGGGGTTGCGGTTGGGGGTAGCTTACAACAGTCTGGGTGACATAGCCAGGTGAGAAATATAACTGAAACTACAATTCCAGTGGATATTGTGTTGTTTACCAAATCAGAACTGTTTTCAGATATTTTTATTAAAAAAAAATAGTCCTGGCAACTATATATCAAAAATGCCACATCTTTGGTGCTTAAGTAGGTTCCTTGGGATGTGCAAGTGAACCTACTGTTGCTCTCTGTGTTCATTTGCTTTTTATTTAAACAATAAAAGCTTTTTAATTCACTGGAACTGGTGTTACGTCATGGTTATTTTGAAAAAGGGAGAGCCCCAACACTCTCTCCAACTCTGAACAGCACCACCATCACTGAATTTCCCCATCGCCAATACAGTGGTTAGAACATCACAGCGCAGTACAGGCCCTCGATGTTGCGCCAACCAGTGGAACCAATCTACTGACCCTCTAACCTAAGCTATTCCAATGTTATCCATATGCCTATCCACTGACCATTTGAACGCCCTTAAAGTTGGCGAGTCCACAACTGCTGCAGGCAGGGCATTCCACACCCTCTGAGTAAAGAACCTACCTCTGATGTCCGTCCTACAATTACCACCCCTCAATTTAAAGCTGAAAGGGTGTTAGTGGGACTTTAATTATGAACCATTGGTAATATTTTGATATTACTGCGCAGCTTGCCAGCTGATTTCAAAAGACAGTTGAGACTTACTTAGGTCTGGGGTCACGTGTGGGTCAGACCTGGGAAGGATAGTAGGGCTTTCTTCCCCGAAGAAAGACCCAGTCGGAGTTTTGACACAACCTGTCACAACCTCACAATCGTTTTTACTGAGAGCAGCTTTTCAGCTCCAAATGTTTAAAATTCAGTTCAAATCCTCCACCCTCCACGGTGGGAATACTCGTCCTCTGAGCTCTGACTCCTAATCCACCCTGTCGTACCAAACTCAAGACTTTTAAAAAGATACTGCCCTCGGGGAACTGGGAAAAAAAAAACATTCTCAAAAGCTTTCAAGGTATTTTTGTCTACCGGAATGTAGATGCTTCACTACTTCCATTGAAGTCAGCTGCAGGGTCTCGATTTCACGATCGGTGCCTTTATCTGTGGGGCTTTGTTAGATGGGTGCATGTCCGCATTCTTCCTCTTCACTACCTGATTGTCAGGGATTGTCCGTTCATCAATGGTGCAGATATACATTTGAATGCTGGCTGACTCTCCGCACACTAAGCCATGTAGTTTGTTGTCCCAACTGCGGGGGAAACTCCTGCTTAATCAGAGTGCGGCAGGGCAAGTGGGCATGTTTGTTGATAAATGCTTTGTTTGAAAGGCTACTTTCTCTTAACTGAGCCCTTTGTACAATTCCGAGAGTGGATTGAGCTTTGGACTGATGATGAAGTAAAGGTTTTATTCCCGTGAGGAAGAAAGAATTCAGAACTTCACAGCGAAGCAAGCTATTGTCGTGTTAATGCTCGATAACACCGCTTTTTTGTGTTCTCTTTACAATTAAAGAATTCCGTGCCTCCATAGATCCCTTCTGGACCGTGTACGTCATCATAGAATCAGATGAAATCTGCCCCTAACTTCGACCTGTCCTGAAATTGGTTGGTCTTCCTGGTCTCTCCCTTTCATCCTCGTGTGGTCATCCAAGAGCTTTTCGGGATCCGCCGGTAATCACACTGACTTTAATCAGCCAATTGGGGTTGGCCGGCTTGAATACGAGCTCCCTGATTACAGGCCAAATTGGTGGGCCAATCAGGGAGCCCCGTGTTCTGAGCTTAAACAGAATCATAGAACCCTACAGTGCAGAAAGAGGCCCTTCGGCCCATCGAGTCTGTACCGAATGCCCACCCAGGCCCTACCCCCATATCCCTGCATATTATACCCACTAATCCCTCTAACTTATGCATCCCTGGAGACTAAGAGGCAATTCCTTAGCATGGCCAATCAACCTAACCTGCACGTCTTTGGACTGTGGGAGGAAACCCATGCAGACACAAGGAGAATGTGCAAACTCCACACAGACAGTGACCCAAGCCAGGAATCGAACCCAGGATCCTGGAGCTGTGAAGCAGCAGTGCTAACCACTGTGCTACCGTGCTGCCTGGTGTGTCAGTTCCTCTGGCACTCCAGATGTAGACTGCACACTGAGAGCACTCTGTATAGTGTTGTTGGGTCTTGGAAATAAAGGAGTTCTGGTGAAGGGACTTCCATTCCAAAGACTTATTACAACATTGAGCATGAGATTAAGGCTTTGCTCTATGCAGAATGGGAGCCCTAAGCCTATATCTTTGCCCTTCTGCAGCACAGTTTATGCATTCCCCAGCCCACACTATGGATTAGCCTGTTGAATATTTATTCAAACATGGAAGGCTAGCCATTTGTATTAAGAACAACCCTCATACAAGTGCATGTCAATAAGGAGGGCAAAAGTAATAAAAATGTACAATGGCTGCTTTCTGTTGTATGAAGCAATGATGGGTTATATAAACCTTGCATCATAAGATCCCTATAGTGCAGAAGGAGGCCATTTGGCCCATCAAGCTGTATGAACAACAATCCCACCCAGGCCCGATCCCCATAACACCACATATTTACCCTGCTAATCCCCCAGACATTAAGGGGAAATTTAGCATGGCCAATCAACCTAACCCACACATCTTTGGGGTACGAGAGGAAACTGGAGTATCTGGAGGAAACCCACGCAGATATGGGGAGAATGTGCAAATTCATATTTTCATGTCCTGTTTTCCATGAATCCAAAATGTCCCAGTCACTCGTTGGAGTTTAGAAGGATGAGGGGGGATCTTATAGAGACGTATAAGATAATAAAGAGGATAGATAGGGTAGAGGTAGAGAGATTCTTCCCGCTTAGAAAGGATAGCAGGACTAGAGGGCACAGCCTCAAGATGAGGTTGGGGGGGGGTGCAGTTTAGATCAAAGTTGAGGGGGAACTTCTTCACACAAAGGGTGGTGAGTATCTGGAATTCTCTGCCCGTTGAAGTGGTGGAGGCTACCTCGCTAAATATATTTAAGTCACAGGTAGATAGATTTCTGATAGACAGGGGAATTAAGGGTTATGGGGAGAAAGCGGGAAAGTGGAACTGATCCACTTCAGATCAGCCATGATCTTATTGAATGGCGGGGCAGGCTCGCAGGGCTAGATGGCCTACTCCTGCTCCTATTTCTTATGTTCTTATGTACTTCATAACCAATTAAATACATTATTAACTGTAACCACTGTTGTAATATAGACAAACACAACAGCCAATTTACACACAGGACATCCGCATTTAATCCGTTTTAATAGTATTGACTGGCGGATAAATGTTAGCCAAGACATGAGAAGGATTCACCTGCTGTGGAATCATTTATATCCACCTGGGAAGTCAGATGGTGGTCTTGGTTAAAAGGTTACATAAAATACAGCACAGCACAGCACTCCAGGGAGAGAGAGTCAGCCTACACTTTGTGCTTTAGTTTCTGAAGTGAGATGTGAACCTTCAACCTTCTGACTGAGCGACTGTTGTGCTACCACTGATCAGCCTCTCAGAGTAACCTGGGGAGTGGTGCACCCGCTGCATACAATCACTATGTGTAGAATGAACAGAGCCGTATATTGTTTGATAACCAATTGGAAACAGACAGATCTTTCGTTCATTCTGTGTCTTTTTCAGGGTGGACAGTTACTCTAGAAAATCACTGGCAAATTGAGGTGTCACTCCCCGCGTTAGTTCAGAGCTTAAACCTGCCTGGTCTGGTATTGTGCAGTAAATATGGTGCGGCACAGGCCAGGGTTATTTATGAAGGAAATGATCCATGCCGTGCCTCAAATATCCATTGGAATTTCAAGTAAGGAATTAAGTCAGTCGATGAGGGTAAGTGAGTGAATGTAATGGGCTGGAGTCTCTCAGCAATATTGGTTATGTTCCGTTTTTAGATTTTATGGTAGACACTAAAACTCACTGAGCAGATGGCAAATCATCATAGAACCCTACAGTGCAGAAAGAGGCCATTTGGCCCATCGGGTTTGCACCGACCACAATCCCACCCAGACCCTACCCCCATATCCCTGGGCATTTACCCACTAATCCCTCTAACCTTGTTCTTATGATTAGCAGATAATTTACTCCCCTTATATTAAGCATGCTTATAATGTGTTATTTTGATGATATAGGACGGCAAGGTGCCAAAGTGGTTAGTGCCGGTGCCTCATAGTGCCAGGGACCCGGGTTCGATTCCCGGCTTGGGTCAGTATGGAGTCTGCACGTTCTCCCCATGTCTGCGTGGGTTTCCTCCCAGTGCTCCGATTGCCTCTCTCAGTCTGAAGGACATACTGGTTAGGGTGCATCGGCCGTGCTGAATTCTCCCTCGACGTACCCAAACAGGTGCCAGAGTGTGGTGACGAGGGGATTTTTCACAGTAACTTAATTGCAGTGTTAATGTCAGCCTATTTGTGACACTAATAAATAAACAAAAACACATTGAGGGTAATTTTAACCCTCAAGCACAGGTGCATTTTGGGTCTGGTGGAATGTAAAAATGTTGAAAATTCAAGCTGACCCCAGTTTGCCCGTTTCCTGGTTTAATGGAATGGGGTTGGGGTAGACAGCAAAGCAGGCAGCAGGTTGCCATGAATGTGCCAGTGGGTCAGAGGCCACCAGCATGTGAATCCCAATAATGTGATTAGCAATTGCAGGTAACACAAAACTAATACATCGTCTTACTAATAGGAAATACTTTGGGTAGAGAATGGTTCCAGTCAGGGTCGCATTTGGAGTACTGCGTCCAGTTCTGGTCACCTTACTACCAGAAGGACGTGGAGACCCTGGAGAGAGTGCAGAGGAGGTTGACCAGGATGTTGCCTGGTATGGAAGGACTGGGTTATGAGGAAAGATTGAGCAAATTGGGGCTGTTTTCCCTTGAAAGACGGCGACTGAGGGGGGATCTAATAGAGGTGTAAAAGATTATGAAGGGTATAGATAGAGTAAACAGTGGTAAGCTATTTCCTATGTTAGAAACGCACAGTACGAGGGGCCATGGGCTTAGGGTGAGGGGGGAGAGGTATAACACGGATATTAGAGGGAGGTTTTTCACACAGAGGGTAGTGGGGGTATGGAATGCTGTGCCAAGCAATGTGGTGGAGGCAGGCACGCTGGAGTTGTTTAAGAGTTACTTAGACAGGCACATGAGTGGGTTGGAGATGGGAGGATATAGGAGATTGTTTTAAATAAGGTTCAGGGGCATTGGGACGTCCCTGGTTATGTATAAGGATGTGGAATGATACTAATGTTTTTCTCTTTTAATTCACAGGTTTTAAATCGGTCCGCCTTGTTGTCCAACGAGGGGCATACACGCGATGGGTCGTACAAGGGCTGCTCTTGATGTTCGAGAATAGCCTAGTGCTTCACGTCGTTAGTGTGTGCTTAAACTGGACCAGATGCTGGGCAAGACGACAGCTCAGTGACTATCGCTGATTGCTGTGCAGACACATGGATTTGGGCCAGTGTCAATGGGAGTTTGCGCATTCTCCCCGTGCTTCCGTGGGTTTTCTCCAGGTGCTCCGGTTTCCTCCCACATCCCAAAGATGTGCTATTAGGCTGATTGGAGGTAATAAATTGTCCCTAAATTAGTTTTCCCTCAATGTGGAATGCCATAAGCATAGATAAGGGTCATGGGTGGAGGGGGGGGGAGACTGGTAATATTAAAATGGCGGCGCGGGCTCGTTGGGCCGAAGGGCCTGTTTCCCGTGCTGTGTTGTTCTTTGAGACCTAACGTTGGAATGAACACAGGCCGAGGGGAAAGTCAGCCAAATATACAGAGAGAATCTTCACAGGGAAACAATGATATAACTGGCTACCATCTTTTGGAAGCAGAGGAGCAGTATCCATCGAGCAGACTGGAGGTCAGAGTTTAACCAGCAGCCTGTTAGCCAGTGATGGTTAGCAGACCAGAGGTAAGCGTGCAGAGAACCTGCCGTGGAGGCAGTTAAAACTCGTATCTTCGCTGAAACAAGAAATGTTCCCCAGAAAATCGACTCAATCGTATGTATAGTTGTAACTACGCTGGTCTTGACTTATAAATGTACTGCATTAGTTCTGAAAGAGTTCAGATCTTGTAAACAGATTTTGGATCAGAAGGGTAATTCCTACTTAAGTTCTTTAGTAGACTTGTATGTAACTGTCTTAAATTATTATAGTCCTTTTCTTGTATAAGTATCTTTTCTTGACTAATAAATAATCTTTAATAAGTAAATAATCTTTAAATAATCTTTAATTCTCAGTCATGCTAACTGAGCTGGATATTGTTCTCACTGGGTATCATACATTGCTCCTTACATCGTTCCTGTATACAAAACTATACACCAACCTGAACCGCTGTTTCCAAGTTAGGAGACCCTCGTGGTTAATGTCAGCCTGGTTCGTGACGAAGTGTAAGTGGTTTAATGAGGCTGGGAGCCTCAGTTCTTACAAGTTAGAACCTGGCTGAGCAGGACTCTGAGGCCTCAGCAAACTTAACAGCTCAAGGAAGAAGAAGGCAGTGCAAGGGAAGGGTCATTCCCTTTCCAGCACTGCTTGTGAGCCAGAAGTAGGATTGCTTCCTATTAACCCACCTAACTACCCTATCCCCCCCATCAGAACCCTCCTCCACCATCAAGTAACTCCTCCCATCCCATCCAAACTCACACTTTGGGGTCAGGGATCTAACCAGACCCCGTGAAGTCTCATGGCTTCAGGTTAAACATGAGCAAGGAAACCTCTTACTGGTTACCACGTACTGCCCTCCTTATGAATCAGTACTCCTCCAGGTTGAACATGGAGGAAGCACTGAGGGTGGCAAGGGTGTAAAATGTACTCTAGGTGGGGATTCCAGTGTTCACAGCCAAGAGTGGCTCAGCAGCAGCACTACTGATGGAGCTGGTTGGCTCCTAAAGGATATAACAGCTAGACTGGGTCTGCAGCAGGTGGTGAAGGAGCCAACAAGAGGAAATAACACACTTGACCTCATCCTTACCAATCTGCCGGCTGCAGATGCACCTGCCTATGACGGTATCGGTAAGAGTGACCTCCGCACAGTCCTTGTGGACACAAAATCCCACGTTCATATTGAGAATAACCTCCATTGTGCTGTGTGGCACTATCACCGTGCCAAATGGGACAGACTGCGAACTGATCTAGCAACTCAAGGCTGAGCATCCATGAGGTGCTGCACTCCAGCACGCTCTGCAGACTCATGTCCCAGCATAGCCCCCACTCAGCCATTACCATCCAGCCAGGGGATCAACCCTGGTTCAATGGAGAGTGCAGGAGGGCATACCAGGAACAGTACCAGGGATACCTAAAAATGAGGCGTCAACCTGGTGAAGCTACCAAACAGGATTACTTGCATACCAAATGGCAAGTAACATTCGTGCCACACACTTCATGCCAGGGAATGACGATCACCAATAAGAGACACTCTAACCACCATCGGCACTGTTTGATTCTATGTAAAAAAGGTTATTCTTCATCTCACCTTCATCTTTCATCAGTGTGCCCTGCCCCTTGATCGTACCACCAGTGGGAACAGTTTCTGTCAACCTGATCCTGACCCCGTGTGATTTTGAACCCCTCTATCAGTACAGAAGGAGGCCATTCAGCCCATCAAGTCTGCACTGACTCTCCAGAAGAGCATCTTACCCACCCTATCCTCTCACATTTAGAATCGCTGCAGTGCAGAAGGAAGCCATTTGGCCCATTGAGTCTGCACCAACCACAAGCCCACCCAGTTCCTATTCCTATAACCCCATTTACTCTGCTAGTCCCCCTGACACTAGGGAGCAATTTAGTATGGCCAGTCAACCTAGCCCGCACATCTTTGGATTGTGGGAGGAAACCAGAGCTTCTGGAGGAAACCCACGCATTCACAGCGAGAATGTGCAAACTCCACACATATAGCGACCCAAGCTGAGAATTGAACCTGTGTCCCTGGCACTGTGGGGCAGCAGTACCACTGTGTCACTGTGCCATCCTTGCTAATCCCCCTAACCAAATTTAAGTCATCACTTTGGGTCAGATGAAGCAATGGTCCACCTCCTTTCGCACCTACACCACCCCCCCACAACCACACCCCTCCCACCCATTCCTTCTAACCTATACATCTGAACATGTATCAGTCATCTAAATAAAATGAAAAAGCGTTTGACAGATGAGGGACTTGCCCTTAACGGAGCTGAGGGTTTTGTCAAGGATCTTTCTTGTGAATTAACGACAAGCACACCTTCTGGTTCCACTGTGGGTTTTACAGTTTTAATAGTTCACGTTACACAATTTGCTATTACAATTACAGACGTTATATTACAGTCACTACAATAATGAATGTTAAAACACACACAAATGGTGCCATTCCTTAATCTGCAGCTTGTTTTTAGCTTTTCCCATTTTAATCCGGCTTTATTTTTTACACACTCAGCTCCCTTCGTTTCATATTGTTTAGTCATTTTGGAACAAGCGTTCAAATCAAAATGTCCCGATGTGAAATGTACTGTTCAAACCAGACTCCTAAATTATATAACTTATACAATAGGGGGGGTCTTTCAGGTAACTCATACAATAGGAACTCATTTGTTTACGAGCTGATTTGAAGTAATGGTTGATTGGGTTTGTAGAAATGGTGTGCAGATATTTCTTGTGTACATTTCCTGATATACACAGAAATACATATAAATTGTAACAGGGAAATAGGCCATTTAGCCCATCTATCCTGTGTCCGTGTTGACTCTCCATGCAAGAAAATATTCCCAATCACAATGTTGCCACATCACTTCTCTTTCCCTATCCAATTTAAGCTTCAACGTTGACGCAATCACTAACTCTGCCAGTGAATTCCACAGCTCTGTGTGAAGAAGTTTGCCCTGTCCTTTAACAAACTCGCTAACTCTCTTCTATTCAATCTTTGCATCTCTGCCCCTGGCTCTTGATCCCATCAAATTAATTAAAAGTCCTCCTTCAATCTACCTTGATAAAATCAATTTGTAAACCAACTGTTCAAATCATTTGTATTTGCTTAGCTGAAACAAAATTGGCAATTCTCTAATTCATCATTTCTTGTGCATTACAACTGCAACGGAATATTTCCTGATGAGCAAAAAAATCGCATTGTATCAGACTTTGTTGCAGTGTAGAATCTAACATCGTCAATCGGTAATTAGGCTGAAATAATCAAACTGGTACAGGTTACTTAGAGGGCAAATTTGGAGTATTGCGTACAGTTCTGATCGCCACATTATAAGAAAGATGTGGAGGCATTGGAAAGGGTGCAGAGGAGGTTTACCAGGATGTTGCCTGGTATGGTGGGAAGGTCTTATGAGGAAAGGCTGAGGGACTTGAGGTTGTTTTCGTTAGAGAGAAGAAGGTTAAGAGGTGACCTAATTGAGGCATACAAGATGATCAGAGGGTGAGATAGGGTGGACAGTGAGAGCCTTTTTCCTCGGATGGTGACGGCTAACACGAGGGGACATAGCTTTAAATTGAGGGGTGGTAATTATAGGACGGATGTCAGAGGTAGGTTCTTTACTCAGAGGGTTCACTGCATGGGGACTGGAGAATGCCAGCCATGGGCGAGGATGGAGAATTCTAACCTAACATTTGTCACTGAGAATACACAAGAGTCTGTTATTAAGGAAGTAGTAGCAGAACATTTAGGAAATCCTAATGCAATCAGGCAGATTCAACATAGTTTTATGAAAGGAAAAATTTTGTTTGATAAAGTGATTAGAGTTCTTTGAAAATAGAGCAGGATGGATAAAGGTGAACTGGGAGTTTTGGGTATTTGGATTTCCAAAAGGCATTCAAAAAAGTGCCAGATAAAAAATCACTACACAAGTTGGAGTGGTACAGTGGCACAGTGATTGGCACTGCTGCCTCACAGCACCAGAGACCAAGGTTTAATTCTAGCCTCGGGTCACAGTCTGTGTGGAGTCTCCATATTCTCCTCGAGTCTGTGTGAGTTTCCTCCCACAGTCCAAAGAGGTTAGATGGATGAGCAATGGTAAATGCATGGGGTTAGAGGGATAGGGCCTGGGTAGAATACTCTGTCAGGAAGTTGGTGCTGACTCAATGAGCTGAATAGTCTGCTTTTGCACTGAAGGGATTCTATAAATGAAAAGTTTCTCTACACAAGATACGAGCTCGTGGTATTGCGGTTATTATGTTAACATGGATAATTGGCTAACTAACAGGAAACAGAGAGTTTGGGGTAAATGGTTCACTGTCAGGTTATTGGAGGCTATTGGTGTGGTCCCCCTTACACTGCAAATCAGGAGGAAATGGAACGGAGATGACAGAGAGAATGCCTTGCTCACAGAGGGAGGAGGAGGACTTGTCCATCGGGATCTTCAAGGCCAGTGTGTTTGGTGTCTGTGTTTCACCGAGGAGGTGAACACAGAACCGTGTAGCCTCGGCAGGGTGGGGACAGCACCAACCTTGAATTTTGACATTAAAGAACTCAACTCAATCACTGGAGTCACTGCTGTCCTGGAGAGTTACCTGCTCCCTTCACCCAAGTTAGCTTGGTCAGTTAGTGAATAGAATGAGAATTAGACCCCTGTGCAGTGTTTATTGGTGTAACAAGTATTGAAACGACAAAAGGACGAGCAAGACTTGAACTGAATGACTCAGAGGACAGCAACTCTGCAAAGGCTTGAAATAAAGTATGGTCAGAACTGTCCCTGGTGATGGAAACATAACAAGCGTTCCGCTGAGGAAGCACAGCACTGGAGGGTAGACATATCTGGGACTGAGAGAATTCTCATCTGTACCGCACCCTTCCAATTTCCAGCCAGCGAGCGAACATCATGAAACCTTTGAGCAAGAGTGATAAGTGAACAACGTTCCTCAGCAACACATCCCAGTACTTTGTCTTTTTCTTTATTTTTTGACATGCTGAGTCACCAAAGGCACGCAGAACCAGACTGACCAAGAGGGGAAATGAGTGCACTTCAGTCCCAGGAGACTGCCTGTTAACCAGACACATGTCACACTCCAGCCTTTCAGATGAGACATTGAAGGTGGATTCCTCACACACTGGCACAGTGATGGGAAGAAGCACTGAGCAAAGATTCAGTTTGGGTTTCTATTAAAACCATGAGTGTGCCAAAGAAATCATAAGTATAAGCAGTATATCTTGGTAGTATGGAAGCCACTTTGAAAAGAAGACTGACTTTTCATTATCTCAGGACACCCCCAAAGTGTTTTGCAACTAAGAAAGCGCTTTCTGAAATGTATTCACTGTTATAATGTAGGAAATAAGGCAGCTAATTTGCATGGAACAAGCAGCACTGAGATAAGTGAAGAGATTATCTGTTTTGTGATGTTTGTTGAAGGATAAATGTTGACCAAGACTCTTCTTCAGATAGTGTCATGGGGTATTTGCATCACTTGAGATTGCAAAAGGGAACCTCAGCTTCAAGGCCCAGATTTTGGGGAGGAGTAGGTTTGATATTTAACCACAGATTTAATACAGAAATCCCGATGGGGTGGTCTGTCACTCCCTGCTCCAACACAGGTTCCATTGTCTCTGCAGGTAGCCACTGCTGTTTGTCTTCTTGATAAGGTGTGGCACAGTGGCACAGTGGTTCGCACTGCTGCCTTACAGCGCCAGAGATCCGGATTCAATTCCAGCCTCGAGTCACTGTCTGTGTGACGTTTGCACGTTCTTCCCAGATCTGCTTGGGTTTCCTCCAGGTGCTCCGGTTTCCTCCTACACGCCAAAGATGTGCGGGTTCGGTTGATTGGCCTTGCTAAATTGACCCGAGTGTCAGTGGATGAGTAGGTAAAATAAGTGGGGTTACGGGAATAGGGCCTGGCTGAGATTGTGGTAGTGCAGACTCGATGGGCCGAATGGCCTCCTTCTGTACTGTAGGGATTCTATGAATACCCTTGTTGCCCTTGAGGGTCTTTGCCCTTGGGGTCTTCTTGGGGACATCTCTCAATGATTGAGGTCCTTGTTGCAGTGTGTTCCAATTAGGTCTTGGTCCCTGAATCACACCTGCATCTCTTCCTACTGCCATATGTAGTACAGCCCCTTCCATGTGTATCCACTCCCATCTATCCCGCCTGATCTATCTTTCCAATGAGTCGCTGGCACGGAGTTTGGGTGATGATGTGGAGATGCCGGCGTTGGACTGGGGTAAACACAGTAAGAAGTTTCGGGGTTAGCCCCGAAAGCTTGTGAGTTTACTATCAAATAAACTGGTTGGACTTTAACCTGGTGTTGTGAGACTTCTTGTGGAGTTTGGGGCCAGTTGTGGAGCCAGGGAATTTGTTACTGACTTGGAAGCAAGTCTTGTTAAAAATCAATCGCACCGGTGAGAATTTTGGCACCTTCGCCTTGCTGTGATACTGTAACCAATCGCCGTGATCCTCACCCAGTATTCCACTGAGAGTGTTATCATCAGGCAGCTCAACTAATCATATTAAAGGATTTCCACACAATCAAGAAACAAAAATAAGAATCACTTTAAAGAATGTTTACATACAGCCAGTCAGAAGTTTACACATAGACGTGAGGTGAAGGTAAAAGGCAAAATATAACCTGCCCGTGGATGCTCAGGTTGGATTCCATCAGGGTTTCTTAGCTCCTGATCTCCCTACAGCCTTGGTTCAAACATGGACAAAAGAGCTGAGCTCCATAGGTGAGGCGAGAAGGCCTTGACATCAAGGCAACATTTGACTGAGTGTGGCGTCAAGGAGCACCAATAAAACTGGAGTCAGTGGGAATCACGGGGAACCTCTCCACTGGTTGGAATCGCAAAGGAAGATGGTTGTGGAGGTTGGAGGTCAAGATTAGTCCCAGGACATCGCAGCAGGAGTTCCTCAGGTTAGTGTCCTAGGCCCAAACATCTTCAGCTGTTTCATCAGTGACCTTCCCTCCGTTATAAGATCAGAAGTGGGGATGTTCGCTGAAGATTGTGCACTGTTCATCTCCATTTGCAACTCCCCAAATCCTGAAGCAGTCCATGTCCAAACGCAGCAAGATCTGGACAACTTTCAAGCTTAAGCTGATAAGTGTCAAGTAACATTGATGCCACCCAAGTGCCAGGCAATGACCATCTCCAATAAGAGAACTGTCGACCCCTGACATTCAATGGCATTACCAAGGCTGAATCCCCACTATCATTATTCTGGGGTTACCATTGACCAGAAACTGAATTTGACTAGCAATATACATACTGTTACAGTTAGCAGTATGATAGAATACTCCCCACATGCAGTTCCAATGAAGAAACTCAACACCATCCAGGACAAAGCAGCCCACTTGATTGGAGCCTTTTCCACCGCAATAAACATTCACTCCCTCCCTCACTGACGCACAGTGGCAACCGTGCATACCATCTACAAGATGCAATGCAGCAACTCACCAAGGCTCCTTCAACAGTATCTTCCAAACTCGTAACCTCTACCATCTTGAGGGACAAGATACATGGGAACACCACCGCCTGCAAGTTCCTCTTCAAGTCACACACAACCCTGACTGTCCTTCAATGTCGCTGGGTCAAAATTTTGGAACTCCCTCCCTAACAGCACTGTGGGTGTTTCTATAACACATGGACTACAGCGGTTCAAGAAGACAAAACACCACCATCTTCTCAAGGGAAATTAAGGATAGGCGATAAGTGCTGACCTAGCCAATGATACCCATGTCCTATGAACGGATGAAAAAGATTTAGGGCAGATGGCCAAAAGCCTCATCAAAGAGGTAGCTTTTAATGAGTGTTTTAAAGGCACAAAGCAGTACAGAGGGAGAGAGGGTGGGGGGGAACTTCCAGACTTAGCACTCAGGCAGCTGAAAGCAAAATAGAGACAAATTAATATCAAAAGGTTAAAATTAGTTATCATAGATCCCTACAGTGCAGAAAGAGGCCATTCAGCCCATCGTGTCTGCACCAACCACAATTCCACCCAGGCCCTACCCTCATATCCTACCCACTAATCCCTCTCACCTACACAAATCAGGACACTAAGGGGCAATTTTAGCCTGGCCAATCATCCTAACCCACACATCTTTGGACTGTGGGAGGAAACTGGAGCACCTGGAGGAAACCCACACAGACACAAGGAGAATGTGCAAACTCCACACAGACAGTGACCCGAGCCGGGATTTGAATCCAAGTCCCTGGAGCTGTTAAGCAGCAGTGCTAACCACTGTGCTACCGGGCCTTTGAGGGAAGATATCTTGGAGTGTTGTGGGCTGGAAGTGACAGATAGAGGGGTAGAAATAAGCTTTTAACTGCAGCCTTTCTCTGTTGCTGTTTAACTTCTCACTACCTTGCCCGTGGAGCTGAACAACCCCTGACCTTGCGTCAATACCAAGAATGCGAAATAAGCAATGCCATTTCACCTCGCCAAGCTATCTTTATTTGCTGGCCAATGACTGCACTACCTCCAACATTTTGAACAAGTTAAAGCCCCAGTGTAAAAGTAAAACTGGAAACGGTTCCTTTCCTTTAATGTACTCTGCCACCTTACAGGTCACAAAAATAGAGGCAGGCTTCTCAACAGAGACAGATTAGGCCACTTGCTATCTGACATCAAATCAACGTGTGTCCTCTATAACGGCTCCATTGGACACAGGGGCCTCAGACTGCCCAACCTCCAGAGGAAGCATGAGACACTGCACTTTGAGCCCTCCGCGAAGCTTTGTGGACCAGAGATCAAAGACCATAGAGCAGACGAGGCTTAACTCGGAAAGTAATCTTCCCAGGAAATCCAAAGCTGTTGGCAGTGTTTAATTAGTGTTACACTTGCTGTGCTCTCACTGCCTTGAAGGATCCAGAATTAGATTGAAATTAACTCACTTACAAACAAGTTGCAGTCACAAAGGAAATCTGTCTTTGCACAAAATGCAACACGCAAGTCTGGAAACATGAGAACAAATTAGTACAATCCCATACTGCTTAAACCACATTAAAGTAGACAATGTACCTATATTTTTTCATTCCTGAAGAACAGGGGAATCCGTGAATTAGTCAGAGGCATATAATGGGTCACATTGTAAGTGTTAAATTAACCCAAAGTGAGTTCCAACCCAATCCTGACCGGTAGGAATGCAGCAATGTCAGGTTGGAGAATTGCATAATGCTGGTCAGACTATTAATAATCTGCTGTGAAAGAGAGAAGGAGTATCCCGGGCGGTGTATATTACACAGGGACAGGGACTGTGCTTTGCGGTGCGACCTTGGCCAGTCGCCCGCTGTCCGTCCGACAGCAGCTCTGTGTACAGAGCTGACAGGCCGCACAGAAGGAGTTACAGCACGGGAGGAACCTGCAGACACTGAACCTCCAGACCAACCAACCTGGTGACCAACAACACCAGAACATGAGGACCACGCCAGCGATGACTCCCAGGATGATGTAGAGGGCGAGCAGCGAAACGTATGACTTGGCATCTGCAAATAAGAGAGAAAAGTACAAGATGTGACAGATTTAGGATCAATTCAGCTTTTAATCGACCAAGAACCACATCTGTTACAATAATTTATTCCTAAGGCAGGGATTCTGCAACAACGTTGCTGGAGTTTCTTCGTTATTTATACATTAGTGTCACAAGTAGGTTTACGTTAACGCTGCAATGAAGTTACTGTGAAAATCCCCAAGTTGCCACACTTTGGTGCCTGTTCGGGTACACTGAGGGAGAATTTAGCATGGCCAATGCACCTAACCAGCACATCTGTCAGACTGTGGGAAGAAACCGGAGCATCCGGAATAAATCCTCGCAGAAGCAGGGAGAACGTGCAGACTCTGTACAGACAGTAACCCAAAGGAATCAAACCCAGGTCCTTGGCACCATGAGGCAGCAGCGCTAACCGCTGTGCCACCCTGCTGCAGAAGGAACTCCTCATGAGCATCAGGTTGAGAGAGTTAGTGAACAGGTTTGTTCTGTGCTTTACAGAGGCCTGATCCATTATGCTGGAATTTCTGCACTTATTCCATCCTAGGAAGTATAGCCCAGTCCACTTCAGCTCTTCCTTGACACTGGACCAATCAGCTAAACAAGGGAGACCAGCAGGACAACCAGATAAAAAGAAACTGTCATTCTTAAAGGGGGCTCGCACCATTTACCAAGCCTGGACACTGTCTGGTGGGACCCACATCTGCTCTTGTAGAGCCTGAAACACTCTGCCTCGGCTGGGGTTACTGCAACAGTGACTCCCAGAACAGGTTCAGGATTGGGAACCTTCAGTTAAGGGAATTCTTGTTGCATGTCCTGATCCTGACTCGCTATTTGAGGGTGTGGATGGGGGAGGGCAGGAGACAATGGATGATGTGAGTCTTACTGTGTTGAATTCCATCTACCATTTGTCTGCTCGTTCCACCAGCCTCTTCACTTTCTTTTATCTTCACCATTGCTTCCAACATTTCCAAGTTTGGTGTCCTCTACCCCAAGTTTAAGTTATTAGTGACTATTAAAAAAAGCAGTAGTCCCGGCCTGGGAACTTGGGGAACTCCACCGGATACCTCTCTCCAGTTTGCAAAACAGTCATTTGCCACTTCCCTGTCTTCTATTCTTTCACTAATCTTGTTCCCTGCTGCTACAGCCCTTTCATCCCACGGAGTTTAGCTTTCCTAACAAGCCTAAATCTGTGACATTTTATTGAAGGGTTTTTGGAAGTAACAAACATGACATCAACTCCACTGTTGGAGAACAGCGGCATGAGGGAATACATGGGGAGGAGATGGAGTGCTTGGAGAGAGTGAACATGGAAGGAGGGAGAGAGTGAACATGGAAGGAGGGAGAGAGTGCATGGAGGAGAGAGGGAGTATATGAAGAAGGGAAGACATGGAGGAAGGAGTACATGGATAAGTGAAGGAGTACTTCTGACTTGGAAATATATCGCCATTCCTTCGCAGTCACTGGGTGAAAATCCTGGAATTCCCTCCCCCTTTGTGGGTCAATCCACAGCAAGTGGACTGCAGTGATTCAAGAAGGCAGCTCACCACCACCCTCTCAAGGGCAACTAGAGATGGGCAATAAATGCTGGCCAGCCAGCGACTCCCATGTCCCACAAATGAATTTAAAAAACATGGAGGAAGGAAGGAGTACATGGAACAGTAAATATATGGATAGGTGAGGGAGTACATGGAGGAGTGAGGAAGTACAAGGTTTGTATAGAGTGAGGAAGAGCATGAATTATCAATGATGTGGTACATCAGTTGCAAGCTGTAAAGCATCTTGGAAAAGTTGGCAGATAACAGTATTAACAAATCAATTATACAAGTTTGAAAGATAAGTAGCTTAAGCCTAACAAAGGTTTTTTAAAAAGACTGCTAATTGTACATACTCCCAAATATACAATAAATTTCCACTATAGTGTTCAGGAAAAGTGGAAGTGTACATACTTGCACTGATTCCAGTGGGGTACACTGCTCACAATGCTCTATCCTCCATCCAGATTGACCACTTTGCAAACCATCTTTTCACAGTGTGTGAGCTTGAGTTTCTGGTCATCTCTCATTGTTATTCCTTGTCACAGGCTCACTCTGCCCTCTCTGTCCTTGGCATTCTAATGAAGCTCAACAAGCTCAAGGAACAGCAGCTCATCTTTTGATTGACAGCCTTCTGGATTCAACATTGATTCTCCCCACTCCTTTCCCCGTCTCTGTACTTGCTCAAAACCTGTTCCATCTCTAACTTTTCCCCGTTCATTTGCTGTTACTTGGGGGCATAACTATAAGATTCATGGTGGGAGATATAGGAGGGATGTCCGAGGTAGATTCTTCACTCAGAGAGTGGTTGGGGTGTGGAACAGACTGCCTGCTGTGATAGTGGAGTCGGACACTTTAGGAACTTTCAAGCGGTTATTAGATAGGCACATGGAGCACACCAGAATTATAGGGAGTGGGATAGCTCGATCTTGGGTTTGGACATAGCTCGGCACAACATTGAGGGCCAAAGGGCCTGTACTCTGCTGTACTGTTCTATGTTTCTATGTTCATTGACCTGAAACCCTGATAACTCTACCCCTTTCATCACAGATGCTGCCTGATCTGTTGGAGTTTTGAGTTTATTCGATGAGTTCCATTGCTTGGAGAAACTAGAGCAATGTTCAGATTGAGAGTTGAGGCGAGGGGGCAACATTGCCCATCTGAAGTAGTGGGGTACAAATCAGGTGTTGCCCCAATAGTTCTGCTAACTCTGGGCGGGGGTCAGTGCCAGATACAGTTGGGTATGAAGCCAGTATATTTAATGATAAGGAAGGCTTGACATTTAAAAACAAGGTGTTCTTATTCCAAGACATCAAACTTTAATGAGCTCCATAAACTACACCACAAGTAAGAGAAAAAAGATTAAGGCATAATTTAAACAAAGTACCTGCGACAGAGCCTGGATAAAGGACACTGTCTGTTAGAAGACGTCTATTTGGTGTTTGACAAAGAGCAGTGAGGTTGACAGAAGGAGACAGTGAATTGTTAGGTTCCATGGTGCTTGAGCTGACTTTACCAACAGTTGCTGAGTCGAGGAGATTATCTGCAAAAGAAGAAGGTTACACTGGGTGATAGTGTAATTAAAATGTAATTAAAGATTTTTCAAAGGCATAACACCAAGAATTATAGTCACAGTAATTCCACTTGCCTCACATATCCACCATGCAAAATATTGCAACTGATACCTTAGATAGATGCTTTACTAAATCAATTAATTTATCGACTTATTGTAAATTAATTGAAATGTACCAGTGATGAATCTGTAACCAGCAGATAATCAAATTTCCTCATTTCTTTCAAAGCTACCAGCCATGAACCTGTAAGAACTACAAAACTGGCCAATCAAATTGTACAGACAATGGTTGCTTTGACCTCATGGATACCCCTGCGCACTAAACAGAGTGTGGTGGCTAGTGGATTTTCATAATAACTTCATTGCAGTGTTTGGGGGGGGGGGGGGGGGGGGCGTTGGGGGGTGGGGGGGGTGGGGGGGGGTGGTGGGGGGGGGGTAGGGGGGTGGGGGGGGTGGTGGGGGGGGGTAGGGGGGTGGGGGGAGGGGGGGCGGAATCTGCTCTCCTTCAAAATGGTGCCAAGGAACCTTTTACATTCATCTCAGCCAACGGGCGTAGTCTCGCTTTACAATTTCATGCAAAGAACCAACACCTTAGGCAGTGCCTCAGTACAATCCCACGCTGAAATATTATCCTGGGTTCTGTGCTCAGGTTCTGGGTTTTACAGTCTCCAGCTGGGCTTGTTTTTAATGAGGCGGGGGATGTAAAATATGTTGGGGGGGGTGAGCCCACTGCCTTCCTAACCACCCTCCGATCCGGTCCCCATGTTGGGGGGCGGGGGTGTGTGGGTAAGTCACTAATTGGCCCGCCTGCCATTAAGGCTATTGAGGCCCTCGTGAGCAATTCATGCCCAGGACCTCAATCCAGCTCCACTGCCACATTGTCCTGGGCAGTGGAAAGCTGTGATGTGGATGTGCCAGCGTTGGACTGGGGTAAACACAGTAAAAAGCCTGACAACACCAGGTTTAAGTCCAACCGATTTATTTGATAGTACACTCACTAGCTTTCGGGTTAGCCCCTTCATCTGTGCTTTATATGCTCTGTCTGAGGCCAGAACTCTCCATTCACCTGACGAAGGGGCTAACCCGAAAGCTAGTGAGTTTACGATCAAATAAATCGGTTGGACTTAAACCTGGTGTTGTCAGACTTTTTACAGTGGAAAGCTGGTCAGGGGGAAGGGCTGATCTTTTACCAAAATTGGTGAAAGGGTGGGAAGGGAGGGGGTTAAGTTTTTAAGTTTAAGTTTATTTATTAGTGTCTCAAGTAGGCTTACATTAACACTGCAATGAAGTTACTATGAAAATCCACTAGCCACCACACTCTGGTGCCTGTTTGGGTACACTGAGGGAGAATTTAATACGGCCAATGTACCTAACCAGCACGACTTTCAGACTACGTCCTTATGGTGGGATGGCGGGAGAAGGGGAGGTGGGGGCTGTCCTATGGACATTGAGGGCACCCACCCTGCAATTGTAACCTTTTTTTTGCCTACCCCACCTCGCCTCCGAAATCTGCCCCCCGCCGCCCCCTACCCCCCCTCAACTCAACTCCAGCTGGCTGCCCTAAAGGGCAGGGCTGGTTCGCCATACCACCACTGAGGACGGAGAATTTGACGCTCAGCCAAAATTTCATTCACTGCAATGTGGTAAATTTACTGGAATCTTTATAGTTTTTTTAAGTTTGTTCATTAGTCGCAAGAAGGTTTACATTCACACTGCAATGAAGTTACTCTGAAAATCCCCGAATCGCCACACTCCGGCAACTGTTTAGTACACTGAGGGAAAATTTAGCATGGCTAATGCACCTAACCTGTACATCTTTGGACTGTGGGAAGGAACTGGAGCACTTGGGGAAACCCACGCAGACAGGCAGAGAACGTGCAATCTCCACACACACAGTGAGCCAAGCTGGGGATCGAACCAGGGTTCCTTGCGCTGTGAAGCTACAGTGCTAACTACTGTGCCACAGTGCCACCTCATAGACTAAACATCTACAGAAACTGTTGTCTAAAAGGGTATTTTTTTGTGAGTCTAACCAAGTAAAACTCTTTTGGGGAAATTTTTGTAAGACTAATTTTAACTTACGTAGATGTAAACTTGTATGTTTAAATTTTCTTTAGATTTGTTAATAAACTGCTTTAATTTGCTGTTTAAAATTTCCAAAAGTATTTTTGACTCCTGCTTTCAGCCTACACATCTTCTCATAGTAGAATACAAATTGCAAACCACTGTGATAAGGTTCCCTTTGGGATTTGAATAGTACGATACTTACCACCTTCCACATCATAACAATTAAAATGTCACAAACTAATTTACCAGGAACATTTGTGTAAAACTTGATTTCATGTAAAAGCCAAGCCCATGATATTTGGCTTAGAAAAATCATACATTTTCAAATATCTTGTGTTAAAATCGACCCTACATTTCAATCCAAAAATTAACTTTACAACCGTATCATTTTTCACTATAAAAGTTACACTCACCATATTTCCTCCACATCCCACTTGTCAACTGAGGCAGGAAGGATGTAGATTGATCCTGATTTGGGGACGGATCAGAAAACGGTAATAAACCATACACTTGGAATAGGATGCAGGGACCAACTCCAACAGCAAACTTTGATGAACATCTGAACCTTGAGTCCTCAAGCATTACCCATAACCTTTTCAGACAGTGGAGGGAAGGCCTTGCCAATTGGAAGGATAGAGGATACCTTTATCCTATCAATCCAGGTTAACCCAATCACCATTCGGACCCACTGACATTATTAAAAACATAGGAAGAGGAGAGTTAAATTGCAAATGTTTCTCATTCCCGAAATGTTGTGGACTTAATCCATCACATGGTACAATGGGGAAAATGACTTTGTGACCTGAAAATGACCATAGAAAGCATTCTTTCTGGTTGTATCACAGCTTGGTATGGGCTCCTGCTCTGCCCAAGACCGCAAAAAACTACAAAAGGTCGTGAATGTAGCCCAATCCATCACACAAACCAGCCTCCCATTCACTGACTCTGTCTACACTTCCCACTGCCTCGGCAAAGCAGCCAGCATAATTAAGGATCCTACGCACCCTGGACGTTCTCTTTTCCACCTTCTTCCTTCAGGAAAAATATACAAAAGTCTGAGGTCACGTACCAACTGATTCAAGAACAGCTTCTTCCCTGCTGCCATCAGACTTTTGAATCTTGCATTAAGTTGAGCTTTCTCTACACCCTAACTATGACTGTAACACTACATTCTGCACTCCCTCCTTTCCTTCTCTATGAACAGTCTGTTTTGTCTGTGTAGCGTGCGAGAAACAATACTTTTCACTGTATGCTAATACATGTGATAATAAATCAAATCAAATCAATTCCTTCTGTGCTATTTGATTCTAATCCCAATGTATGCCGCTGTGTGAGTTCTGTTCAATGTCTTACCGTCGCACTTTGCTGGAAGATGTCCAGTCTCATCACTTCCATCACCACAATTATCGATACTTTCCGAATCACAGACCAGACTCTTGGGAATGCATTTTCCATTTTGACATTGAAAGTATGGCTCACCCCCGCATGCTGAAGATCTCGAACCTGTGATTAAAGACTGGAAAGTTTCAGATTCTCTGTACGTATAATTATTTCTACTTCCGTCATTCCCCTATCAGAGTGACGACAGAGTGAGTGGGATTTTCTGCCCCCCACCACCCCCCCCCTCATCCCAGGGCATGTGTTCTGGCAATGGAGGTGGTTCACCATCTTCCAGTCCCGCTGGTATTTTCTGTGACTCACCAGTCCCGCCGCAGGAGGTCATCTTCGATGGGACTGAAAGATCCAGTTGGTGGGTCTTTAGTATCCAACAAATGACATCATCCAAGACCAGTTAATGAATATGTTTCTTTTTAAACAAGGTGGTGACTGTAGTTTGACCTGGCACTGTCTGACTGAATTATCCAGTGATTAAATCAAAATAACTCCCTGACTCTCTAAAATCAACAAGTAACAACATTTTTATCTAACTAATAGTGAACAAGTTACCTAAAGCTATTAACAAACCAATCAAAACACAATTCTAATGGGATGCTGTTCAAATAAATACAATTCCCACTCATTCACAAAATAGAATTTAGTCACTCTCTTAAATTACAACCAGGCTTTGTGTTTTCCAGAATCTTCTGGGCCCTCTCTGTTGACTCTTCAGTCTGAAACTTCTTTCTCTTTTGGTACCTTTGCAAGTTAGATGAGGCTTTGAGCTAAGAGCTGTGGCAAATTATCGTTGCTCTCTGCTTTTGTTCCCCTGCCATCCTTTTATACCTGCGATGACATATCAATATCCCACAAAATTTGATTGGTCCAAAGTTGTCAACACCGTCAAATTTAAATGTAATATGTTCTTGGTATCTAAGGGCCCAATATTACCATCAAGTTACACCTGTTTTCATGCAAGAAAACTTGGTAAATTTGGGCGTGAGGCGAGTAGCACGATCTGCGCCTGCCTCTGCACTGGTTCCCCCTTTACCAAGGCCCCATAATGGCCACGATTGGGACTGCACCCGGGACATGCATTTAAATTAACTCAATGGACTGCACGCCCAACCTTACCGGCACTTCCCCCTGTACCATCGCATTTGCTCATCCAGACTTGGCGCGGAACAGAAATGCTCTACAAAAGTCCGATTCAGGCGTTCCAGTTAGTGAGGAGGTAAGTGCTGAGTGTCTGATGGCTCTCTGCTTAAGGTTAGTGAGGGGCGGAAGGGGGGGTTCTGCTGCTACTCTGCCTGAGATCAGTGAGGGCGAAGGGAGGGAAGGATCCGTGATCTGTCTGGGTGGCGGAGGAAGTCGGGGTTCAGTAATGTTGTGAGGGTGGGGCAATGTCTGTGGCGGTTGGGGGAGGCTTTATCTGGCCCAGGAGGGAAGTGGCAGGGAGCTGCATTCTATCATTTCTTTTTCTGCGCATGCGCAGTTGGGGGGCTCTGATCGGAACTGCAGGATTTCGGGTGCGTTATGCCCTGCCCATGGGCTTCTGCAGTGAGATTTGGAATTGCTGATATTTTTTCAGGCAGACTGCTCGGGGGCACCTGAGAATGAGTCTAAAAGTCGGATCTGAAATACTTCCAGTTTCAAGTCCACCCAACACTTGGAATCAAAATGGTAAAATAGGGCCCTAAGTGTCTAATTCAAATTGATTGGCTGAATTCAAAAAATTCAACAGCTTGAAACCCTGTTGCCTTGGTTACACTGCTGCTTGACCGTTCGGTACAAATGTTTCATTTTGGGCACTCAGTATGTACTTGCAATTTTTTTTAACTTTCTAGCACAGAAAAAGCACCACCTTTTTAAAGGGACCATGTAATGCTTTCTCCCCTAGCATCTTACAATTTTACAAACACCAATCTATAATGGCTCTACTCAACTTCGCAACATTAGGTACAGTAAATATTTATGTATTTATTCATTATTTGTTCAACCTTTTAATACTATGTTGTTGGCCATATATTTAATTTTGAGTCCATACATGGAAAACCTGGAAATTGAGAAGATGCTGTCAGTGTTTTTATGCTTCTTTATAATGTGTGTTGTTGAAGATCCGCCACAGTTCCCAATCAATTAGAAACCACTGAACTGATGAAAACTTGCCCTTATACATTATGGGCTGAATTTTAATTGATCAAAATGGGTGGATTTGGGTTCGGGGAGTGAGCGGGGAGGGTTTAAAATCTTCAAAATCTGTTTCTCAGTCCAAACCTGCCCCCTACCCACCCATTTCTCACTTCAACTGAAGGCAGAATTTTCTGAGCCAAGTTGGAATTTCAAGTAAGATAATGAGGCTGCGAACTTCATGGCTATGCAGCTTATGAACTTTAATAACTGTTGGCTGGGATGCCCCAGGGGCTGGTAGCAATTTCAAAGAGGTGTCGACAAGCTGGTTTCAGAAGGCAAGCGTCTTCGTACTTGCCTCCTGAATCCAATGATTGCCTGGGGTGGGTGGGGAGGAGGTGGTATGGGGGCACCATGCTCGGCATTCCCCCAATAACCTTCCACCAAGGGGTCTGATCCTCAGCCCACCATGAGGCCTCTGACCTTGCCACCTGCAACTAACCTCCCCTCTCCCCCCAACCACACCCCTCCCTACAGGGATCAGAAGGGCCAGGGAGAGAAATCATGGACCCCAGAGCTTTACCTGACCCCTTATTCCAACCCCACCCTTTAAACACCAAGCCCCCCCACCCGCCCCTTACGTATTTTAGGTGCAGAAGTGGGAACCATAGTCACAGTCAAAATGTTTCAAATTATTTCGGCAAAACCTCTTGGCCTTTGCATTATATGCCTCTATTTATAAAGTTCATTGAAAGCTCAGCTTCCAGTATGACACACGGTTCTATTAGACAATTATACACATCTTGGTTATTCATATAATGTAACTAGCTCTGCTTCTTTGAACCTGGCCCAACGCAATATCTGGACAGCAAAATGCAAAAAATGTAAGCTCCAAAGCACCATCAACAACAATCCCATATACAAATGAGAATATCCTGAACTAACATTCCTTTGGTGGATGATGCCTGGTTTTTATTCCAAGCGTACAAACAGCCAAACCTTTCAGTAAATTAGCACTCATCCATTCTCCTGCAACAGTGAATAAATAATAAAAATAATGTTCATACTTCTATCCACATAAGTGGACTTTGTTAACAGAAAAATTACGCTTGGCATTGAGTGATTGAACCACACGTATAATCGCACTTACAAATGTCCATCATGTCTAATAGGAGAGCAACGTACTGCAGATGCTGAGCCTGAAATATAAATAGGAAATGCCAGAAATACTCTTCAGGCCAGCAGCATCTGTAGAGAGAGAAATAGATCCACGATCTGTACTCGTTCTGACGAAGGCTCACTAACCTTTGCTTCTCTCTGCATAGATGCTGACGATTTGCTGAGCATTTCCAATATATCCAGTTTCCAGTGAATCATAGAATCCTACAGCGCAGAAAGAGGCCATTCGGCCCATTGAGTCTGCACCGACAACAATCCCACTCACAGCCTATTCCCGTAACCCCATATATTTACCCCACTAATCCCTCTAACCTATGCATCCCGGGACACTAAGGTGCAATTTAGCATGGCCAATCAACCTAACCTGCACATTTTTGAAAGCAGCCTTACCCATCAGTAGAGAAACTGCCCATTTCACATCACCCACTCCATCCACCAGCCTCACAAGTGAAGGCTGTGACCTCTAAGAATGAATACACAGATATCTTTGGGAAGTGTCGATGCATCAATCGGGCTCCTAGTTTCCCATATTTGAAGCAAATTTTCTCTTGCCTTAAGGAAGGAACCGCAGTCTTAAATTTTGTAAACCTTGTTGAAGTGCATTTGAACAAATAATTGCCATTTTCTAACTAAACTGGTAACTGAGCTACAAAAAAAGTAACCTTTACTGAAAATTATCTATGTCAAAGCAATAAATTAACAATTTATAAGAATGAGTAATTAACAAAGATGCTCATTAAAAACTGACAAATAATGTTTTGCATACTATAAGAACATAAGAAATAGGAGCAGGAGTAGGCCATCTAGCCCTTCGAGCCTGCCCCGCCATTCAATAAGATCATGGCTGATCTGAAGTGGATCAGTTCCACTTTCCCGCTTTCTCCCCATAACCCTTAATTCCCCTGTCTATCAAAAACCTATCTACCCGTGACTTAAATATATAGCTCAGCTGATGGACAGACATGGAGAGAAACAGACCAGGCCCCAACTCCTGGTCACCGGGGAAGGGACTGGGACTGAGTTAAGAAGTTGGGTTTAACTAACACTGACCTTGCGTTCACCTCTGGTGACTCAAACTCCAAGCTGGTGGAATTGTAGTGGTCACCTTTCAGCCTGGACTTTCCACACTTCCAGCCAGCTGTGTGGCTCAATCAATTATTTGGGGAGGAAGATTTTCTTCTGTTTTTGCTCAGCATGTTGTTTATGTTTCCTTCATATCGAAACTTTATTTTTGACGTTTAACGTTGAGCCAAGCCAGGTCACAGGCAGTTGCTGCTGCCTTTCTTGCTGAAGGGGAATGAGAGCCTCTCAGGCTTTGCGGTGGGGGGTTAGGGGGGGCGTGGGGTGCGGTGCTGGAAAATTTTTGCTCAGCATCTGTGCAGCGAGAAGCCGGGGTCAGTGGCCCTTCATCAAGGCTAGTGAAGATCAGAACATTGCCAAAAATTCTCTATCCTTCTCTGGTGCCGAAGAAAGTGAGTGGAGTTTTGGCAAGAACGCCAAATTCTGCATTCCCACTGGCAGCCGACAAGATCAGAGAATTCCACCCCTTGTTTCTGCCTCCACAGGTGCTGCCTAATTCTAGCATTTTCCATTTATATTTCACATTCACTGTCTGCTCTCCGATCTCATGCTCCATGCTGGGTATTTGTAAGTCTGGTGAGTTTAAACTTGAAATGAGAAAATATGTATCACTCACTGCAAAGTATAATTTCTCTATTAGCAAAGCTCACTTATGTTGTAAATAAAAGTAAATAAATTTGTCGTAAACAAAGCCCAGTCCATCACGCAGACCAGCCTCCCACCCATTAACTCTGTCTACACTTTCCACTGTCTTGGAGAAGCAGCCAGCATAATCAAGGACCCCATGCACCTCGGACATTCTCTCTTCCATCTTCTTCCATCAGGGAAAGCATACAAAGGTCTGAGGTCACGTACCAACCTATTCGAGGACAGCTTCCTCCTCGCTGCCATCAGACTTGTGAATGGACTCACCTCGCATTAAGTTGATCTTTCTCTAACTATGACTGTAACACTATTTTCTGCGCCCTCTCCTTCCCTTCTCTATGAATGGTATGCTTTATCTATATAGCGCACAAGAAACAATACTTTTCTCACTGTATACTAATACATGTGATAATAAATCAAATCAAATCAAATTATGTGGATAGAAATATCACATTATTGTAGATGAATCAGTTGGTGCTGATTTAGTGGAAAATCTTGACATTTTTAAATCTGAAAAGGAAACCAGGAGTCAGACACCAATAGAATATGTCACGGTTAATTCAAGATATTTTCATTTGTACACAGGATTGTTGTTTGTGGTGCTTAAGAGATTCAAATCTTTTGGCTGTTCCTGTCCAGGTATTGCATAGGGCCAGGCTGAAAGAAATTGGTTGCCTAATATGAACGATTGAGTTTTGTATAATTGTCTGACAGAGCTGCGGTTTTGGATGTATTTCTAAACGGAGGCGTAGAGAACAAAAGCCAAGCTATTTTGCTAAAACAGTTCGACCCCACTGTTATAGTGCTTCCCAGTTCTGGGCACCTGGAGAATGTGAAGAGGGGGATGAATTGGGTGTGGGGTGGTAGGTGAAGAATAAGGGGCCCAGAAACAGAGCCCATGATCTTGTCGCTGACCTTAGGTACTACAAAGTGTTTGGGGCTTCCAACTTCTAACTCTTTATAAAACCCATGTGTATTCACGGCTTAAATCCTGTTACTAAAGGTGGGGAGGATCTCTTCTATTTGTCTTCTGGTGAGTGATCCTCTTTAGTCCTGGGCCTTAAATCTCTCTTTGTTATTAAGTTCCTTGTCTCTTTTGTCTTAGTGTTTGACTATGAACATTCCTCTATACATTTTGATGTGTAGTCACTGCTGGAATGCCAGAAACACGGCACCTCACTCAGCACGTTACCACAAATAGCAATGTGAAAATAACCAGATGATTTTTGTGAGTTGAGGGATAATTATTAGCCAGGACACTGGGGATAACTCTCCTTTTCTTCGAAAGAATGCCATGGGATCTTTAACATCCACCCCTGATGGGGAATCAGTTTAATCTATCATCCAAAAGACAGACTCACACTTTATGCAACCCACCTAATTTTCCCCAATGTCATATCAACTGAAAGTATGTAGAAACTGTTCCGACATTGGCAGTGGGAACTTAGGGAATGTGTGCTGAGCTGGCAAAGGCACAAAATGCGATCAATAATAATTATAAGATCATACAGCAGAGAAGGAGATAATTCAGGCCATTGTGTCTGTGCCAGTTTTTGAAAGACTGAGCTGATTGCTCACCCCGGCTTGTTCTCCCATAGGGTGGAATTTTACCGAGTTTTGTATGATCCCGCCCGAGGCCAACAGGAAATGCTGTCCTCCGAGGTTCGCCTGGCCCTGGAATTGGGTTAGGCGTGCCAGTAAAATTCCAGCCATAATCCTCCAATTTTTGTTTGTTTGAGTTAGGGTGATAAATTAAAATATGTATCATCTTCAAACACAGGAGTGGAGAAAGTGGAGACATGCACCATGGAACCTTCTGGAAATTACACTGCGGTGGCAGGTACCTCTGTCAAACACCACACTCATTCATTAATGGATTGGATTTACACAGAGATTAATGCAATCTGGACCTTTCTCTTGCCTGGGAATCTCGCCACAAAAGAGATTTTTCATCCCAGGCGGCAGGGGATGCTTTCCACAAACACAACTAGATTTTCCACTAGTTACTGAGATGTACTGAGTGTGAGAACTTGTGAAAATAGCTCCAAGGTGTTTCCGATAGGGACAACAAAAGATGTAGGTCCCCACTGAGCCCTGTGCAGCCAATCAACTGTGCAACCAGGGGTATAGTCTTAGTTAGTGCAGATATAGATCACACGCCCATGAAATTTCAACACTTCCCCTGTCTAATCCAGCAGCATCACCACTGCAGGAGGTAGGTTACTCCTCCAATAATTTGCAGGAAGCCAATAACTGGCCTCAGTAATGTCTAAGGTATCAGCCTTTCATAGAATCGTAGAATCCCTACAGTGCAGAAGAAGGTTATTCGGCCTATTGACTCTGCACCAACAATAATCCCACCCAGGCTCTCCCCGTAATCCCAGCTATTTGCCCTGCCAGTCCCCCCGAAACTAAGGGGTAATTTAGCATGGCCAATCCACCTAACCCACACACCTTTGGAATGTGGGAGGAAACCAAAGCATTGGAGGAAACCCATACATGGGGAGAAAGTGCAAACTCCACATAGTCACCAAGGCTGGAACTGAACCCGTGTCCCTGGCATTGTGAGGCAGCAGTGCTAACCATTATGCCAACCCTTAAATTAATAAAAATTGAAATGAATAGAAATGGACAGCACAAATACAAGTTAACTCTGATTTCTGATAATATTTCCTCTTTAAGGTGCCCAACCTCAACCCTTCCATACTTTGAAATATAACTGGATTTCTAAAAATCCATTTAATAAAAGAGTATTTTGTTACCTGGTCGAAAGGATGTGAAATCTCCAACAAAGTCCACTCTGGGTTGTTGACCTCTGGTGACCAGTCTCAGTGAAAGGTAGTTCCCAGTTGATAAAATGGGCTTGGGAATATTCTTCCCACATAAAAGGGAGCCAATCGGTGGCGAATTTCTATTCTTCCCGTCGTAAAACTGTACATAGGATCCAGCGTTGCATGTGTTAGTGACCCCCGCTCCCGGCAGCGGCACCCCTGCTCTTTGCCTGGGTCTGGTGGTCTCCAGTAAGGACAGGGGTCCGGTTGCATTGCGCTGCAGTAGTTGAAGTGCCGTGGTGGGCTGAAGGATAGCAGACTCTCGCAGCAGACTGTACACCAAGAAGAATCTAAACTGGAACTGAACATTGTCTTTGGGGGAAGCAGCCTGCATTGTTAACTCACAGTCAGTCCCAACCGTGACAAAGTAGTCCTTCTGAGATCCTTGATGGGAGTTAATGATGATTCCATCAGCCTTGATGGTCTGTCCACAGAAATCCACCAGACTGACTTGGAGCAATAAAAAGATAGTTGTATTACTTGTTGCATTTACTTGCTTACTCAACATTTCAGCAAATCTAATCAGACAAACTATGTTGTGAAAACATTTTATCCTTTAATCTTCTTCATCTTTCTATGATTAGCAGTGTGAGGTTTTAATGTTTATTTATTATGGTCACAAGTAGGCTTACATTAACCCTGCAATGAAGTTACTGTGAAAATCCCCGAGTCGCCACACGTACCTTGTTCACGTACACTGAGGGAGAATTTAGTGTGGCCAATGCACCTAACCAGCATGTTTTTTGGAGGAAACCGGACCACCCAGAGGAAACCCCATCCAGACATTGGGAGAACGTGCAGACTGCACAAAAGCACATCTAATGTGAGCTAACGATATTTAATATGGTTTGTTTGTCACTAAGGGAGTGACAAGAAATGGAGCTGATGTAAGAGTCCACGGAATTTCAGAAAGGGTGGTCTTTCCAGTCTGAATTAAAGAGTTAAACATGAAGAATGTTTGTAATGATGTTATAGGTTAGGGATGGTAGTTAATCTGCTCTGACCTGAGCCCTGTTAAGTTTTTTCTGGTACTGATGTAGAGTGTACTGAGAGGCACAAAACTGTGAAAGTATTTTCTATCCCAGCATTATATTCTCTTAAGCCTGATATTAGCCCCTTGTGAAGATTTCAAACCATTATGTATTCAGCCTTTAGGCATAATTGTTCAACATTAACAAATCAAAGAGAAAGAAATGGAAATACAGAGTGTGCCTCGATTGTCAGGAAATGGACGTCTGAAAACACTCTTTGGAATTCAACTAAATCACCTCAATTTCTCTGAATAACTTTTATTGAAATTGCTATAAATTGAAGTTACTTTCTTGAACAATGAACACAATCTGCTCCATCTTGTATTCTATGGGGCAAACAGCAGTAAAGTAAGAAAATGGGACCTTTATTAGGGTCCTATGAGCATCCTAATGAAAGAGATGCCAAAGCTATCATTGTCTTCTCTCACACCACACAACCCAAGGATGACATGGAGAACACAGAGATTTATTGTGCTTCTCAGCATTTATTGGTGAGGTTTCCAGGGGCTGAGGGAAGTCTGGTTGGGACATTCAGAAGAATGTTTAAAGCTAATTTGCTTTGTTAGTCCCTCAAGTCCATTGTTAGCGGTTTCTCTGAGCCTCTCTGCCTGGCACTTTGATAACTGCATCTGAAAACATTGTCTCGAAAGAGTTATTTTAAAAATTCTTAGATAATCAATGCCTTTGTTTGCCACACCAACAATGCTGCATCCTCCAAAGAACACGGTACTTAGGAGCTGAGTACATGTGAATTATGGTGAGTGAAGCATCATAAAAATTCCATGTGGTAGCAAATGGCAATGTGAAACATTTTGCTCCAAGACCTCAGCTCCAATGCTTGGCGATATTAGATAGGAACAGCAGTAATTGTATTGAATTCTAGAATGAAACCTGTCGCTGCAGATTTCCCTGAGAAATGTGCAGGCTATACTGCAATCTCCCTGCGTCTGTACATCTACATCAGCAGCACATTGAGAGACCTCTATGCCCTTGTGTTGCTCACTCTTGGCTGGGGAATATTTAAATGGCTTGGGAGTGGGGTGTGTGGGTGGAGGCTCAGCCCTTATTCACCCAGTACATTGGGAATTACGTGGGTTCAGTCTATAAAATACCGAGAGCATCCCTGGAACCCAGTTTGATAACATACTGAAAAAGAAGTCAAAGGAAGGGTAGGAGCCAATGGAGCTCTCCATTCGGAGGCCATAACATAGAACATGGAAGAGTACAGCACAGGAACAGGCCCTTCAGCCAGCAATGCTGTGCTAAACATGATACCGAATTAACCTAACCTCTTCTGCCTGCCCTTGGTCCCTATCCCTGCATTCTTTGTATATTCATGTGCTTATCTAAAAGCCCCTTAAATGCCCCTATCGTATCTGCCTCCAGCACCACCCCTGGCAGTGAGTTCCAGACACCTACCACTCTCTGTTTAAAAAACCTGCCCCTCACATCTCCTTTGAACTTCGCCCCTCTCACCTAAAGTGTACGCCCCCAAGTAATGGACATTTCAACTCTGGAAAAATATCTGTCTGTCAACCCTATCTCTGTCTCTCATAATCTTATAGATTTCTATCAGGGTCTCCCTTCAGCCTCCGCCGCTCCAGAGAAAACAACACTAGTTTTTTCAGCCTTTCCTTATAGCTCATACCCTCTAAGGGGAGGCGAAGGCCTGGTGGTATTATCGCGAGACTATTAATCCAGAAGCTCAGCTAATGTTCTGTGGACCAGGATGCGAATTCCAGCAGGGCAGATGGGGGAAGTTTGAATTTCGTGGGCTCCCCGCTTGCCACTACAGCCCCTGTGCGTCTCCAGGGCCAGGGTTTTTAGCGTCATCAGCTCCACACTGGAAATCAGTGCGGAGCTAATTTCCATGTTCAAATTCTGATCATTCCATAGCTGCACACTCTTTGCTGCTCCCCAGTCCTTACCCTGATACAGAGTTAGCCCTTTTAACCGTTAAGCTTTGCTGGTGTCTTCACTTTGTGGTTGTCTTTATGAATACCCTTGTTTGAGGAAAATTATATCTGATTAACTTGAGTTCTTTGATGAAGTAATGGAACAGTTACAGACAATAGTGTGGACGATGGAGAGAGAAACAGAGTTAATGGCTGGAATTCTCCAGCCGTTCACACCCCGCCACTGCTCCCAGACAGGATGGAGAATTTGGCACTCAGCCAAATCTCCATTTTCTCCATTTCCTGCAGCGGGGCTGGAAAATCCTGCTGGCATGAATGGCCAAAGTACTTCAGTCAACATTTTTAGTCCAATCTGATTCTTCTTTGGAACTCTTTCCAAGGAAGATTATATTGGATTTGAAATGTTAACCCTGTTTCTCTCTCTCTCTGTACAGAATCTGCCAGATTGGCTGAGGTTTTCCAGCATTTTCTGTTTTTATTACTGCTCTATAACTTTGCTCATTGTCATCAGGCTTAAACGAGTTAAAGGTGGGATTCTCCCAAAACAATTCAATGTGTTGAATTCACATAAAAATTGGAGTAAATCTCACTGGTTTTTTTCAGCGGGATTTTCAAAATGAATCTCCCACAGAATGTGAACTGGAGAATGCCCTAGTGTGAATCAGTCCACAAACTGGGGGTGGGTCCGATTGCCACCGGAGAGGCCGTTAGCATAGTGCTAAGAGGGCCACTGCGCATGTGCCAATCTCTCAGTGTTGAGATCAGCATGTGAGCAGCAGCCCCGCACTGCCAGCTTCCCAATCGCTGGCCAGCCCCACGACCCCCGCATCATTAGCAGTGTGAACCATAGCCTGATCGCTGGAATCCCAGACGTGTTTGGGTCAGCCTCAACCCCCATCCGTCAATCTCCCCCCAACAATCCCATCTCCCTCCACCGGCAGCCCCAATCCCCTCCCACAGTCCCGATGCTTCTCCCCACCCACCCCACAACCCTGACCAACCAGGCAGGCTGGCCCCACCACCTTTCCATCCCAATGGCCATTCCCAATCACTGGCCTCCCTACTGTCACAAAGTCCAAGTGCAAAGTGGCAGCAGGACCCCCCCCCCCCCCCACCCTCACCAACTTCCCCCTCCCCCAAGTGTCCCTGCCTCTATAGGCCCTGCCACATAAAGCCCCATCCCCTTGGCACAGCCCAATGCCCAGTGGGCTGTGCCAGGGGGCCAGGCTGGCTCAGCCAGAGGAGGGGGCCCATGCTGGTCGGTGCACTGGGTATCCAATCAGGGCATGATTATTCTGCATTTACTAATAAGCTCAACAAATGCAAATGAGCCTATCATCAGGCAATGCGGAATGAAATCGGACTCTGATTGGTGAGTTTGAAAGAGCGGGAAAACTGGTCCGAACTGTATGAACAGTTAAGTTGAGGTGGAAGGAGAAAAAGAGGTGACATGATGAGGAGGGAGAGGGTGCTGAATTTTACCATTTTTGTGAAAGGCAAGCATCTTTCTGGCACCCCAGCAAGGCCTAAGGTGCTGAAAGCCATCACGGGGTGAGGTTATCTGCCAAGGAGCGCAGCAGAGGGGTAAGCAGGCAACTTGACCCAGCGCTGAGGGCAGGCCAGCAACAATGAGGTGCGAGGCACAGGGCATCAAAAGCCACAAAAGGTGAGGGCAGCAAGCAAGGGGAGCAGGCAAGACAAACGGATTTGCAGGGCAGGCCAGTAACAGCGATGCGTGAAGCCCCAAGTCAAACCTTTGCCACAAGGCGATGACGTGTGAGGCAGGAGGCTGCCCAGGTCAGCAAGGAGAGTGAGGGTGTGAGAATGTCCGGGTTGGGGGGAGACTGTGAAGGGATGGGGGTGGTGGAAGAGTGTGTGGGTACGGGGAGAGCAGGGTGTGTGAGGGTCAGGTTGCATTTTCAAGAGTTTGTGAGTTTGAGAGGGGGAACAGTCAGGAGTGAGCGCTGTTTGCGATCCAGAATCACAATTTCATAGTTAAAAGGTTGAATCTAATTTTTGCAGAGCTTGAATTGGAACTGATAAAAAGTGTGAGATTGGGTGTGCAAACGCCTGCTTTTTCGACACTTCATTAAAATCAAGATTAGTTTGTTTAGCAATATAAAGCGACTATCAAGCAGCAGTCAAAAACACACAAATACAGAGTCTGAGACAAGGGACAAAAATTAGGCAAAAGGACAATTGGTCATCTTATTTTAAGAAGTTTGAAGTATTGAATAATGCACAAATTAGCCATTCACCCTCAAATACCAAAAGTATGAGTGAATTATCTAATGACTTAGACTGGTTGATTTCTGGAGATATCATATTGCCTGAAAAAGTTGAACAGATAGTGGAGTCTGAAATGACAGCGGAATTACAAGATATTGCTGATTCTTCCCTTTAAATGAAAGAAGACATTGCCTTCTGGTCAAGATCTGTTCCATTGAGAATGATAGAACATTTCGTACTAAATACAGCAGAAAAGATAGAGAAAATGAGAAATTTGAGAGAAGAGTTTGGGGTTGGACTTCTTCATAACTCCCATTTTACGAGGGTGGGGAGAAATGGGATGACTGAAAATAGAAATTTGTTTTTTTTTTCTCGGAAACCTCCAAGACAGTTTACTGTTCTGTTTCCAAATGATTCTCTGACCCGAGTATCCCTCAATGTTTCCCTCAATGTGGATGGCCATAAAACAATAGATAAGGGTCATGGGTGGAGGGGGGGACTGGTAATGTTCAAATGGCGGTGCGGGCTCGTTGGGCCGAAGGGCCTGTTTCCCGGGCTGTTTTTGTTCTTTGTTCTTTGAGTAAAACCAAACACTCATTCGTCAATGGGTACTCCAACTGGAGAAACATTGGAAGAGCTATTGCTGAAGCTCCCAAAGTTCATATATTAAGGCTTTGTGTGCGTTTATTCAAAGATTTAAATCATCTGGAAGATCTTGCTCTGTGTTATTGGTTCGGTTTGAAAACGAGTGTTCTTACTGGAGGAAAGACCTGAGACATGTTGTTGTCACTGCTATCTTCTTTAGGATCACCTCTTAGAGGACATGATGAGTCATCAGTGTCAACTCAAATTTTTTTTACCTGTCTTGAAATCTCATTGAATTTGACGAGTTTCTCAAAAAGCATTTGCGATATTACGGCTCAGGGAAGAACAAGGGTGGGGTTCTCCCAAAAAAATTTGAAGTGTCGAATTGGTGTAAAAAGCTGGAGTAAATCCCACTTTTTTTTTTCAGCGGGGTTTTCAAAATGAATCTCCCACACCCTCTGCACTGCAGAGTGTACTAGTGTGAATCTCATTAAAAATCAGTGGCGGCTGGAGAGCTGGCAGCATTGCGCTGAGTGGGCCATTGCGCATGTGCCAATCTGTCAGTGCCAAGATTGGCACACATGCAGTGGCCCGCAGTGCCAGCCTCCTGATTGCTGGCCAGTCTCGCGACCCCTCATTGCTGCCCCCCTTACCCCACTATGGCCTCCCGGATGTGTGCACGCCAGTCTCCTGCCCCCTCACCCCACTCATCTTGATCTCCCTCCCAACCACCACGCCCCCCCCTCCGCCCCCACCACTGGCATACCTGACCCCTGACACACCCACCTTCACCCTATTTCTGAGGGCAGAGTTGCAGCAGGCCCCCCCCCCCCGCCAACCCCCACCAATTTCTCTCCCCCAGAGGCCCCCCACTAAGGCCCCACCCCACTCTGGCCCCATGCCCTAGGCACTGCCCAATGCCTGGTGGGCAGTGCCAAGGTGTCCCCTGGGCATTGCCACTTTGCTCCTTGGGCAGTGCTGGACGGCCAGGGAAATCCAGCGGCTGGAGACTCATGGAGGCCATGGCCTCCAGTGGGGAACCCGCTAACTGGCCTCTGCTTGAGTCTCCCAGCCCATTGCACTGCTTTAGCAGGGGGCAGAGAGAATTGCCCCCAAACTTGTTCACACACTGAACTGACAATTACTTCATCACTTTAAAGGCAGAACAGCTCAGAAACCAATTCACTAATGAAGTCAAAGATGCCAAATACTATTCCATAACAGTTGATTCAAGTGTGAGCCATCTGTTCCAATTAACATTCATTTTAAGATATGTGACCAACAATAGTGAAGTTGTAGAGCAATTTCTTTGTTTTGCCCAGCTGCAAACCCCTGCTTCCGTGTGTCTGGAGCCAACTGTTGTGGAACTCATTGCAAATTGATGTTCGGACATCAAAAACTGTCATGGGCAGAGCTTCAATAATACCACAAAAATAGCAGGAAAATATTCAGGTCTAGAAGCAGAACTGAACAATGCTTTATTCATCCCATGTTCCAGTCACTCCTTGAATTTAATCTGCAACATTGCCGCTGAATCCTATGAGACACTTGTAGACTTTTTTTTACTTTGTTCAAAAGATGTATGCTTTTTTTTGGCATCAGTGGGATATGTTGCACTCATAGGGCAGCACAGTAGCACAGTGGGTTAGCACTGCTGCTTCATAGTTCCAGGGTCTTGGATTTGATTCCCGGCTTGGGTCACTGTCTGTGTGGAGTTTGCACATTCTCCACGTGCCTGCGTGGGTTTCCTCCCACAGTCCAACGATGTGAGGGTTAGGTTGCTTGGCCGTGCTAAGAAATTGCCCCTTAGTGTCCAGGGAGTTGTAGGTTAGAGGGATTAGTGGGTATAATATGTAGGGATATGGGGGTAGGTCCTGGGTGGGATTGTGTTTGGTGCAGACTCGAAGGGCCTCTTTCTGCACTGTAGGGTTCTATGGTTCATGTTTGAAACAAGCAATCGGAAAACATTTGAGAAACGAATTTGTGACATCAGGTGGTCAGCTCATGCAGATGCTATTTTAGCTTTGAAATTAAACATTACTGATATATAGGAAATCTTATAGCATCAAATTTTTTAAAAAGCACGTGAAATTTGAAGCAAAATGTTGGACTGTAAAGCAGCATGGTGGCACAGTGGTTCCCAGTGTAGCCTCATAGCATCAGGGACCTGTGTTCGATTCCCGGCTTGGGTCACTGTCTGTGCAGAGTCTGCACATTCTCCCTGTGTCTGTGTGGGTTTCCTCTGGGTGAACAATGAACAGTACAGCACACTCTTCAGCCCTCCAAGCCTGTGTTGACCATGATGCCTACCTAAACTAAAACCAATGCACTTACGGAATCCATATCCTTCCATTCCCATCCTATTCATGTATCCATCTAGTTGCTCCTTAAATGTTGCTATTGTACCTGCTCCCACTGTTTCCCAGGCATCACGTTCCAGACATCCACTACCCTCTGTGTAAAAAACTTGCCTCGCGCATCTCCTCTAAACTTTTCCTCATACACCTTAAGCCTATGTCCCCTAGTACTGGACTTTTCTACACTAGGAAGGAGCAGCTGACTATCCACTATGGTGCTCCGGTTTCCTCCCAGAGTCCAAAAGATGTGCTGGTTAGATGGATTGGCTATGCAAAATTCTCCCTCAGTGTTCGTGAACAAGCACCAGAGTGTGGCGACTGGGAGATTTGCATTACAGTGTTAACGTAAGCCTACTTGTGACACTAATAAATAAATTGTTAAAATAATCCTTAGCAGAGTAGTTTGAATAGTACAATATTGCTGGTTTTACCCTTTTGTGGAACCGTTGACTTCAAAGACTTAATGCCATCAACAAATTGATGCAAAAACATCGATACAACTTCGTTGAATGCTGCACAAATGTTAGCCTGAGTTAAAAGTTTTGTCATGTAAATTCAAAATGACTATAGCATGGTGAAAGCAGAGGCACTAACATTAACAAAATAAATAGGTCCCTCTGATGATGAGAATCGTATAATATGCAGGAAATTATTTTTTGATGAAACTAGAGACAATAAAATCACTTTAAAAGGGAAAGAGGAGATCATTGTTCTGACTGTCAATGTTATTTGTGACACAGTAATGGTGCAATTGAAGAGTAGAAGTGAATCCCTGAAGAAAACTGTTGATTTATTTTGCATTCTTTTTGACAGATGTTTGGATGAAGATGCTAAAAGCTACTGCAGTGAGAAATTAAGTGAATTCTACCAGGAGGGCAAAGGCACAGATCTTTTCAAAGATGAAGTGAGACAATTCATTCATTTAATCGGTAATGATGAGCTGTGTGCTTCAGGATCACAGCTGATTTGTATAGACTTTTATGTGATGGTTTGCAGGCAACTTTCCAACTGTGGAAACCATTCTGAAAATACTTTCAACAATATCTGTCACAAATGTTTACACTGAATGTTCAATTTCTGTTTTGAAAAGAGTTAAAAATTATCTGTGAAGTACGATGAGTCAGGAACATTTGACAAGTTCAACAACATTGATTGAAAGTGCGTCTTTACAAGATTTTAGCTATGATGATGGAATTGATGGTTTTGTAAAGAAAAAGTGTAGGAAAATAGCTGCCTAAACTGGCATGCCAACAAGGGATGAAGGAAGAAAAATCTTAAAAATCTGTCCCTCTTCCGTACTCTCCTGTTTAAATTCTGTTTTTCAAAGTGGACCTTTGCTGGTCGGGTATAATAGCTGCAGCTGGTCGTGTGCTGGTCATTCTAACCACCGTCACTCTCAGGACTGGCCTTCAGAAAGTCTCTAGGATAAAGAACGGAAACTTGCAGATCGGTCCACAGACCACACTGGACATTCCACTCGTGTGAATTTATGGCAATAACTTCTTTGATTTTGTGAGAGGAAGTAAATGTGTAGGGACATGGGGATAGGGCTTGGGTGGGATTGTAGTCGGTGCAGACTCGATGGGCCTGTTTCTGCACTGTAGGGTTCTATGTTCTACAAAAGTAAGGAAGTTAACGTTTACTGTTGAAACTGATTGAGACTCCGTGAAATATACCCTAGGGTAGCATCTGTCTCTTTGATTGAACTTTTTGCTCCTGTACTGTCCTCTGCTGCAGTTATGTCATTGGCTGGTTTTCCGATCTCATTGCTCATTGGAAGTTCCATGTTTGCTCACCTCATGACTCACACATCCCAATACTGACCATCTTTACCGTCATTCTGACCAAAGGAATATTTAGATTGTCAATCAGCAATTATTCACCACAGGTGTATTTTTATCAGTTAGAAAGCAATGACCAGTCTGTGTGTCTTTATAGTTTCCGTTCTGTGGGGCGAGGGTGGGTGAGGTCAGAAGGGGCCATGAGGTTGGGGAGACACCCAGAAATGAAGGTGAGCACAGGCGCCACTGACTGTAAGTTCACCTCCATTTTGAGTTTCTTCACTAATTTCTCTTCAGATATGGAAATGTCACTTGTGTGTGTGAAGTAATTCCCAGGAAACTCAGCAGGTAGAAACAAATCAATCTTTGTGGGAAATGTATTTAAGTTTAAAGTTTATTTATTGGTGTCACAGGTAGGCTTACATTAACGCTACAATGAAGTTACTGTGAAACTCCCCTAGTCACTATATTCCAGTGCCTGTTGAATACACTGAGGGAGAATTTAGCATGGCCAATGCTCTAACCAACATGTCTTTTGGAGGAAACCTGAGCACCTAGAAGAAATCCACGTAGACACAGGATGAACATGCAGACTCCACACAGACAGTGACCCAAGCTGGGAATCTATCCAGGTCCCTAGTGCAGTGAGGCAACAGTACTAATCACTGTGCCACCATGCCAAAGAACGCCTGCATTACATGACCCACTAACTCACAATGTTTAATATCGTACTGATGGCTAATCGGATCATTTGACACTCTTTGCTAAAGACCACTTTGGGCTCTCTGAGCACTTTCTCAAAGTCAGATATATCCTTAGTGATCTCTACTGCGAATAACTCAGCCATGTTTAACTATATTTTCTTAAACCGGTTCTTACCCATTAGGGAGATTTTGTTTCTTCCAACTGCTACTCATGGCAAGTAATAGGATGTTCCATTCCAACAATACCTTCACCTAATAGTAGGGCACTGTTATTGGAATAACTAGCCAGTTTAACACCAGTTTTGTGTCAGAGAATATGACTTCAGGATTTTGTCAAACCTCCTTCTGAGATCATGGACAAAGCTGCAGCTGCAGCAATGATGAAAATAACTTGTGAACCTCTGGTTTTAATTTCTATTGCAAATGTTGGAATTTTACCTTCAGCCCTATTACTCTCATCCTTCATTCACTCATTTTCTAGCTCTCTAAGTGATTCCAACTCTTGATCTTCCTGCTCAATAACAACAACCTCTGTTTCCATATTCATCTTATAGGCATTCATGGATTTCCTAAACAGGTTTTAGATCTACCACAACCTCAGACTGGTCCATAGGTGTGACCTGGAGCTTTACCACTGCTGGGAGCATTGTACTGTTTCTTGTACCCCCGATATGACTAGATCTGACCAGCTTTTTCACAGGCATGGAAATAGGGTGGAAATGGTGGAATTTAAGTGCTTGTTGGCTGCCAAGGCAATGGTAGCTTCTAAATTTTGGACCATGAGACACTGAACCTATTGGCCAAGGCCTGGATCTCTCTGAAATCAGGTGGGCCTCCCCTGTCAGTTCAAAAAAAAATTGACAACTATCTCTTTCTGCCATTCCCATGGTCATGGCCTCATCACAGATTTCTTTTCACATCAACTTATAGTCTTAGCTTTAAAGCTTGTTCTGTATATTCTTGCCCATTAGGCTCTCATAAATTTGTCTCTAAGGCTGATTTCTAAATTCAGGCTATGCCCACAGTGAAAAGAGAGTTTTTTATAATTCAAGAAAGTAATCGGCAACAGTCCCACTTGCCAATTGCTTTATTTGATGAAACATAACCCTTGGTGCAATTTCATTCTTGAACCATAATACGAGTTCAGAATCTCATTAATTTCAGCATATTTCTTGGAACTGGGTCTCTTGGACAACCTTAGTTAAAGTCTACATTAAAAGCATTGGGCCCCAACATGTGGAAAATTTTATCCCCATCTCTTATTTTATTCACTTTTGGTCAAATGTGAATTTTTGTTTGTTAGTCCTCTTTGTTAGGGTTGAATTCAATTGATCTCAAAAATGCTTTCAGCACCATTTGTTTAAAATTCATTCGTGGGACATGGGTGTCACCGGCTGGCCAGCATTTATTGCCCATTCGTAGTTGGCCAAGGCAGTTGAGCCAACCACATTGCTGTGGCTCTGGAGTCACATGTAGGTCAGACCAGGTAAGGAAAGCAGATTTTTTTCCCTAAAGGGCATTAGTGAACCAGATGGGTTTTTCTGACAATCGATAATAGTTTCATGGTCATCAGTAGATTCTTAATTCTAAATATTTTTTATTGAAATTCAAATTCCATCATCTGCTGTGGCGAGATTCGCACCCAGGTCCCCAGATCATTAGCTGAGTTTCTGGATTGATAGTCTGGCATTAATATCACGAGTCCATCACCTCCCTAACTGTGGACCATGCTGCCTCACTACGTAGCTAGAGATGATGAGTACACACAGAGTGATCTTTCAACTGTTTAAAATTCCTCAAAATTAACTTTAGAAATTCCAAACCAAGCATCACAATGTTCTCCAACCTTCATTTCTCAAATGAAATATAAAAAGAGTTCCATTTTATCCTCATCACCATCGTTTTATTGCCTACTGCATTGAGTAAGACTAACACATGGTCAACTGCAGGCAACCATGATTGAATTAATACTATTTATACCTCCTGTTGTATATTTAAAAGGGTTACATGATTGCTTTAAGAGCTGATCACATGATTTGATGGTGATGTCATTAGGGTGTTGCCACAGACTGTTGTCTTACATTCTGTTTGTTCTCTGTGGTAGGAATAGGATTAGATAAGAGGTCTTTGAATAAATCTGTTGTTGTTAGCTTGAATCTACATGTGCAAACCACCTTTCTTTTTGTTAAAACCGACAACCCACAACATAGTTAGAATATTATACCTCCCCAGCAGAGAAGGCAATGTAACCACATGCTCAGATCTTGCTAATATCACATTGCTGATCTATACTGACTTTGGGTAAAGCAACACCTTGGTTTAAAAATTCTTATCCTTATTTTCAGATCCCTCCATGGTCTTGCCCCTCCTTATCTCTGTACTCAACTCCAACCCGCCAACTCTCCAGCTACACTCACCTAATTCAAGTCCATTAAGCATCCCTGATGTTAATTGTGCCACCCTTAGTGGCAAAACTGATGGCCTAAATACTCAAATTCCCTCCCAAAACTTTTCTGCCTTGCTACCTCTCTATCCTCCTTTAAGATCTTCCTTAACGATCAATCTCTTTCAAAAAGCTTTTGGTCATCTCCCCTAATATCCTCGTATATGGCTTGGTTTCAGATTTTGTTCGGTGATGTGCCTATGAAGTGCCCGGAGAGGTTTTCCTGAATTACGGGAACATTTTAATTGTAAGCTGTTTTTTTTTTCAGAATGAAATGGGATTAAGAGAAGATTTGATGGAAGCGATCAAAACCTTGAAGGGTTTGGTTAAGAAGAAACTGTTTCCAATGGGAGCAGGGTCAGTAACCAGAGGAGACTAAACTAATCTGATTGGCAAAAACAAGCAGGGGTGGCTTAAGAAAACATGTTTTCACATGTTGTGATCTGGAATGCGCTGCCTGAGAGGGTGGTGGAATCAGATTCAATAATAAGCTCGAAAGGAAAGTTGGGTTAGCACTTCATGGGGAAGAAAGTACAGGTAAATGGCAAACAGCAGGAGCAAATTGAACAGCACTCTTTCAAAGAACTCTTTTAAAATAGCCACCTTCTGTGCTTGCATACTGCTTCCGCCATATTCAGGTTGGTATACTACTTTCCAACGCAACAACAACTTGCATTTATCAAGCACCTTGAATACAATTTCCCCAGGCACATTATCAAACAAAATTTGACATAGTGCCACATAAGAAGACATCAGTGTAGGTAACCAGAAATATGATGATGGACAGTTCATTTTCATGGGTGGCACGGTAGTAAAGTGGTTAGCACCGCTGCTTCACAGCTCCAGGGTCTTGGGTTCGATTCCCAGCTCGGGTCACTGTCTGTGTGGAGTTTGCATGTTCTCCTTGTGTCTGTGTGGGTTTCCTCCAGGTGCTCCGGTTTCCTCCCACAGTCTGAAAGATGTGCTGGTTAGGTTGATTGGCCAAACTAAGAAATTGCCCCTTAGTGTCAGGGGATGCGTAGGTTAGAGGGATTAGTGGATATAATATGTAGGGATATGGGGGTAGCGGCCTGTAGGGTTCTATGATTTTGCAAAGCATCTTAGAAGAGGAAAGAGTGTCAGCAAGGTGGAGATATTAGGGAGGGAATTCCAGGGCTTAGCTCCCTGGCAAAGGAAAGTACTCATGATGTGGGTATGCTGGCGTTGGACTGGCATAAACACAGTAAAAAGTCTGACAACACCAGGTTTTAGTCCAACCGATTTATTTGATAATAGACTCACAAGCTTTCAGGGTTAGCCCCTTCATCAGGTGAATGGAGAGTTCTGGCCTCAGACAGAGCATATAAAGCACGCTTTATGCGCTCTGTCTGAGGCCAGAACTCTCCATTCACCTGATGAAGGGGCTAACCCCGAAAGCTTGTGAGTCTATTATCAAATAAATCGGTTGGACTAAAACCTGGTGTTGTCAGACATTTTACAAAGGCAAGTACAACAGCAAACAGTGGAGTGATTAAAGTCAGTGATGCACAAAGAGGCCAGAATTGGAGGAGTACAGAAATGTAAACAGTGCTGAGAATTCTTTCAAAATAAAGGCATTGCTTAACCAGAAAATGCTGTGGTTCAGTGAATGCAAGAAGTGATCGACGGATGGGACTCAGTGCAGGTTAGGATAATGGTGTCAGAGTTTTGGAAGAGACTATCCTTATGAAGTGTGGAAGGTAGGAGGAGTCTATTGAAAAAGTCACCTTGAGAGGTAACAATGGCATGGACCAGTGTTTGAGCTGTAGATGAGTTAACACAAGAGCAGCGCTGAATGACGGATTGAAGGTGGAAATAGGTGGTTTCAGTATGCCAATGACGTGAATATTTGGTCAGAAGCTCATCTCTGGATAAGATACAATACAAAGGTTGTGAATCGCCCAACTCAGCCTCAGACTGTTTCCAGGGAGAGGGGTAAATGTGATGGCTGAGGAATGGAGTTTGTAGAAGGGATTGAAGACCTCGCGTGGAATGCGAGTGCCTAGTGGGCCACTTACGGTAAGCAGAACTGGCGCTGCAGGATCACCTTCCCAATATTTAGTAGGAGGAAATTTTGGCTGGCCCAATACTGCATTTTGGGTGAATGGTCTGCAATTAAGAGAGTGCAGTGGTCAGAAGTGGTAGTGATACAGTGGAGTGGGGTTCATGTTGCTGAGAAATAGGACGGGGCCATGGTCGGATTCTGTGGGGGAATCCAGTTAACAGTGTGGCAGTGGAAGAGAAACCATTACAGGTGATTCCTTGTTTACAACTGGATAGATAGGAATGGAATCAGGCAAATATAGCCCCAGCCAATGGGACAGCAGATGAGTGGCATTGCAAGAGGATGGTGAGGCCAAACATGTCATGGGTTGTAAGCGGGTCGAGAAGGAAGAGGAGGGATAATTTACCGTGATCATACTCACACTGGCTCTGATAAGTATCATATTGGTAAAATGGCAGGGTCAGAAACCTGACTGGGTTCAAACATGGAATTTCGGGAAATATTGGCGACTTCCAGGACTTTAGAGAGGAAAAGGAGGTTGGAGATGGAGCAGTTTAAATTTTAAGTTTATTAATTAGTGTCACAAGTAAGCTTACATTAACACTGCAATGAAGTTGCTTTGAAAATCCCCAAGTCGCCACACTCTGGCACCTGTTTGGGTACCTTGAGGGAGAATTTAGTATGACCAATGAACCTAACCAGCATGTTTTTCGGACAGTGGGAGCACCCGAAGGAAACCCATGTGGACATGGGGACAATGTGCAGACTATGCACCGACAGTGACCCAAACTGGGAATCCAACCTGGATCCCTGGCACTGTGAGACAGCAGTGCCACCGTGCCTCCCTGTTGCAAGGGCAGAGGTGGGGTGGGGAGGGGGATCAAGGGTTGTTTTTTGGGAGGGATGATGGTGATAAATGTGGATGGCAGAGGGATAGTACCTGAGGAGAGGCAACAATATCAGCTAACAGGAAAGGGAGAGAGGAAGGGGAGCTGGCTGCTCCGCATGTTAGTGGGAATTTGGTATGAGGTGTGGGCATGAGACCTTTCCCCAGAGGCAGATAGGGACTTCACTCAACATCCCCTTCACAAAAATGAAAAACTAAATCAGAAACTTATTTATCAGTATTTCAGACAGGGAATAAAGCACAAGAAATGGTGAGAAAATGTTCATTCCGACTGGAGCTAACACTTCCCAAGACAGCAAATTGTTTTTATTAGGTAATTCCGCATTAAAATTCCCCCCAATTGGATCAGGAACTGCAAACACTTATTTGAACTAAAGAGCAGATCGAATTAAACAAAGAGGGTGATGGATTTCGCACCAGAGACAAAGACTGGGAGCTGAAGGAAAGAAGCAAGTTTAGGGACAAAGCTGGGTAAATATTGGGAACTGGGAACAGGAGACTGGAATATTGGGAAAGTTAACGCCGGACGGATGGACAGGGTGAAGACTGAAGGTGAAGGAGACAGGGAACAGACACAGGATCCCGATCTGAAACAGAAACACATCCAGCCAGAACTGAAAATTAGTTCAGGACTTACCTGATCGCATGGAATCCACAAGCAACATGTTCAACACCAGCAGGAGGGATTGCAGGAATCCCCCTGGCTTTCTCCCCATCTTCTTCTCCTTGGAGCGATGCTCAATTTTCCTGAATTTGGGACGGGGTGGGGGGTGTTAAAGTTCTGCTGGGTGTTCCAGTGCCTCTCTCTCTCTGCTCTCAGACTGCCAGCCTGTACAAGGCTGCCAGCTAACTCACCATCGCAGGCAGGGCAGGTACTGCGGCTATTCCGGGCAGGTCCAGATTGCTTTCTCTTTTGGAGGGGTGGGTGATCCCCTAGGACAGGGATGTCTGGTGCATGAAGAGGAGGCAGTCTTTCATTGTCCACTTCATTCCCCAATGTGTGTTTTTGGGGGAAGCCATGGAAACAACGCGAGTTTAATAGAGCAAGGAGACAGCCCGGGATAATGACCCATCTTTCATGCACTGTTTGACAATGCAGCGTTTTTATAAATTGCAGAATTAAGAATCCCACCCTTCCTTCGAGTGTTTACTCCACTTCCATGCTGGCTACGAACCGTCTTTGTGCCTTCTGTACACTTTGCTGAATGGCGAGAAATATTAACGTTGGCCCCGAGGTCTCCACTCATTAAAACAAAATCCGGCGCCTCCACCCACAGAACGGAGCTGGGGATGGTTAGACCCATAATCATCAAAGTTAGTGCAACTCAAACAGCAGAAACACAAACTGGCAACAATCAGCGTAATTAATTATACAAACTATCCATGACTGCTAACACGCGTGTTTGTTACAAATAATTTTTGGTGGCGAATATGATTGATCTATATTATTTTAACCAATGTTCAAAGATGCTCCTTTTGCGGGTTGTGAGAATCGAACTTTTAGACTCGGTCCCAGATCTTGAAGAGGACACATCAGCATTCGTTACAAATTCGGAACTTGACATGGAGCGAGTTTATACTTTCTCAATTGTTACTTTGACTGGTAAATGATTAACACTTTCCAGAGCATTGCTATTGTTTTAAAGGTCCAATATAAATATTGGTATTATAAATTCATAAGAACTTACAATACAAATTACAGTATTTTGTTTGAGGAGATGGGTAGGTAGTATTCTAATAGACAGTCGATCTCTCGTCATATTTCCTATCTTGCCAACAGATGATGAGTTTATTTATTAGTGTCACAAGTAGCCTTACATGAACACTGCAATGAAGTTACTGTGAAAACCCCTTAGTCGTGGCACCTGCTCAGGTACTCTGAGGGAGAACTTAGCATGGACAATGCACCTAACCAGCACGTCTTTCAGATTGTGGGAGGAAACGAGAGCACCCGGAGGAAACCCACAGGAAGAATATGCAAACTCTTTAAACCCAGGTTCCTGACACTGTAAGGCAGCAGTGCTAACCACATTGCCACTGTGCCACCCATCAGTCCAACGCTTGATACTCCTGGGACTGTAAGCTAATAGTGAAGTACTGCACATTGCAATTGTTTGTGAGGATGACTATTCCACTCCGACATAAGTTGGAACTTGTGTTTTCTTTGATTTGTTGGAAAATTCTTTGAGTACAAGGCTATCACAGTTCAACATGAGTGTGTCCTCATGAGTTAGGGGATAACTAGAAAATGATACAGGCATACGTTCAGCCGGGTATTACCTGTCGGGTATTATAGTGGTGTCATCAGTTTGCAGACAACACCACCATAGTGGGTCGGATCTCAAACAATGATGAGACAGAGTACAGGAATGAGATAGAGAATCTGGTGAACTGGTGTGGCAACAATAATCTCTCCCTCAATGTCAACAAAACGAAGGACATTGTCATCGACTTAAGGAAATGTAAAGGAGAACCTGCCCCTGTCTACATCAACAGGAACAAAGTAGAAAGGGTCAAGAGCTTCAAGTTTTTAGGTGTCCAAATCACCAACAACCTGTCCTGGTCCCCCCATGCTGACACTATAGTTAAGAAAGCCCACCAATGCCTCTATTTTCTCAGAAAACTAAGGAAAACTCGACAGACTGGAGGGGGCTGATTGTGGACAAGTCCCCAGGACCGGATGGAATGCATCCGAGGGTTCTGAAAGAAATGGCGGAGGTGATAGTGGATGCCTTGGTGGTTATTTTCCAGACGTCGCTGGATTCCGGGGAACTGCCAGATGATTGGAAAACGGCTAATGTTACGCCGTTGTTTAAAAGGGTGCCAGGCAAAAGGCGGGGAATTATAGGCCGGTTAGTTTAACGTCTGTGGTAGGTAAAATGTTAGAATCTGTCATTAAGGAGGAAATTGCGAGGCATCTTGAAGAACAGACAGCTTGAAGAACGGACAGCTTGATAGAACAGACGCAGCACGGTTTCATTAAAGGGAAGTCGTGTCTGACAAATTTACTGGAGTTCTATGAGGATGTGTCTAGGGCGGTGGATAGAGGAGAGCCGGTGGATGTGGTCTTTCTTGATTTTCAGAAGGCGTTTGACAAAGTACCTCACAAGAGGTTATTGCAGAAGGTCGAGGGACATGGAGTTGGGGGTAGGGTGTTAGCGTGGATAGAGAATTGGTTGTCAAATAGGAGGCAGAGAGTGGGGGTCAACGGGTGTTATTCGGATTGGCGGATGGTGACTAGTGGAGTGCCGACTAGGGTCGGTGCTGGGGCCTCAGCTTTTTACCATTTATATAGATGATCTGGAGGAGGGAACCGAGTGTAGGGTGTCGAAATTTGCTGATGACACCAAGATTGGTGGAACGGCAAATTGTGCGGAGGGTGTGGAGAGTCTACAGAAGGATCTAGATAGGCTGGGCGAATGGGCCAGGAAATGGCAAATGGAATTTAATGTTGGCAAGTGTGAGGTGGTCCACTTTGGTAGGAAGAATGGTAGGAAGGACTATTACTTACGGGGCGAAAAACTGCAGCAGGCGACGGTGCAGAGGGACCTCGGGGTCCTTGTGCATGAGTCGCAAAAACCCAGCTTGCAGGTGCAGCAGGTGGTCAGGAAGGCGAATGGGATGCTGGCCTTCATAGCGAGGGGGATTGAATATAAAAGTAGGGAGGTCTTGCTGCAGCTGTATAGGGCATTGGTGAGGCCGCAGCTGGAGTACTGTGCGCAGTTTTGGGCGCCGCACCTGCGCAAAGATATTTTGGCCTTGGAGGGAGTGCAGAGGAGGTTTACTAGGCTGATACCGGAGTTGAGGGGGTTGAGCTATGAGGAGAGGCTGAATAAACTGGGCTTGTACTCGTTAGAGTTTAGAAGAATGAGGGGAGATCTCATTGAGACGTATAAGATGATGAATGGGATGGATAGGATAGAGGTGGAAAGACTCTTCCCGCTCAAAAAAGACAGTAGGACTAGGGGGCACAGCCTCAAGATAAAAGGGGAGCGGTTTAGAACGGAGTTGAGGAGGAACTTCTTCACTCAAAGGGTGGTGAATCTCTGGAATTCTCTGCCCGTTGAAGTGGTGGAGGTTGCCTCGCTAAATATTTTTAAGACGTGGGTTGATGGGTTTTTGATAAGAGAGGGGATTAAGGGTTATGGGGAGAGGGCGGGAAAGTGGAACTGAGCAGCGACAGATCAGCCATGATCTTATTGAATGGCGGGGCAGGCTCGAAGGGTTAGATGGCCTACTCCTGCTCCTATTTCTTATGTTCTTATAAATTTGGCATGTCAGCTACAACTCTCACCAACTTCTACAGATGCACCATAGAAAGCATTCTTTCTGGTTGTATCACAGCTTGGTATGGCTCCTGCTCTGCCTAAGACCGCAAGAAACTACAAAAGGTCATGAATATAGCCCACAATCATAAAACTTAGTGCAACATCATGCAAACCAGCCTCCCATCCATTGACTCTGTCTACACTTCCCACTGCCTTGGCAAAGTAGCCAGCATAATTAAGGACCCTACGCATCCCGGACATTCTCTCTTTCAACTTCTTCCATTGGGAAAAAGACACAAAAGTCTGATGTCACGGAGCAACCGACTCAAGAACAACTTCTTCCCTGCTGCTGTCAGACTTTTGAATGGACTTACCTTGTATTAAGTTGATCTTTCTCTACACCCTAGCTATGATTGTAACGCTACATTCTGCACTCTCTCCTTTCCTTCTCTATGACCGGTATGCTTTGTCTGTATAGCACGCAGGAAACAATACTTTTCACTGTATGTTAATACATGTGACAATAATAAATCAAATCAAATCAAATCAAACCTCCTGAGCTGAGGAGAAGATGAAGGCTAATGCTTAAAGCCCAATTCCCATTCTGGTTGCCACTGGCTAACTCAACAACCAGCCATGAATTAAACTAGGTTCCAATTACCAACAACAGCTACTCAAAGGCCAACTCAAAGACTTGGCAAAAGGGTTCTTACAATCTCTAAATGACTATCCGTTCAATCTTTAAGATCAGTTTTTTAATAATTGCTTTTCTATGGATAAGCCAAGAGTGGAGCTTCAAACTTTAAATAATTCTACATTAATAATTACTAATGTAAGACTATAGTATGGCTATATTTTAAAGTATTTCCTTTACTTTAAGGTAAAACAAGTTCTCCTGAAGAATAGAAACAGTTATCATCTTAAACTGCTGGAGACAGGTCCATATGATTTGGCTGTCATAGGGACGTAAGTCCAGGTTGAAACCCAAGCTCAAATACCATTTTTCACACCATAGTTCAAAAAAGGGGCAGCTTGTGTTTCTGGGCACAGACTGTCTTTCAAAATGATACACGGTGATATGTGGAAGATTGAATAAAGGAGACATTGTTAGACTTACCCTGATGGGGCAGACAGAAGACAGTGTGCTAAATAGCTGGAGGAGAGGGGGTATTTGAGACTTTATCTACAAAGCTACATATCTGCTGTGAGGATTGGGCATTGCATAAATATGGTGTGGAGTTTGTAGTTGTTCTAATTAGTAAATGGGAAAAGCACATTTTCTGTAGCCTAATTGCCTATTAAGACATGTTTAGTTGATATTGATTTTAGTTTATTTGTTACATTAAAGGGCTTAAATAAAATGGCCACATCTTATGATACCTGGATAGTCAGAGACCAGATGTACTCCAGAAGATGTGGTACAGAACCATCAGAAGTCCCAATGCATTGACTCTATGCGAATTGTTCAGGAGGTCTGAACTTCAAATGGGTAATTCCCCGCCTTCCATGGACCCTCCAAAAAGTCACCAACTCTTAATTTAAGTCAGAAACTTTGGATAGTTCTAACTTATCTGGATAATTACCTACAAAACATAGGGGAGGAAAAAAACTAGTCTAAGTCCTGTGTGATAGCAGGATGTGCTTTTAAAAAAAATACACTTGCTAATTCTACTTATTCTGGCTGAATGTTTAAGAAACAATAACCTGCAATCCTATTACAACAATGGAGAACTGCCAGCCAGCCACCATTACAACTTGCATTCTATCTGTGTGGGGTGAAATGGGAACAAACACCCCAAAGCCTCTGAAGAGTTTGAATGACCCCATTTCCTGTTGATTCCTGAAACTCTTCAAACGCTTCTGAGACGATACCTCAAAATTACCTATTGTCAAAAAAACAATGATTAATAGATATGGAATTAATAGCAATATACAGCCGGCAGAATTTTAATAATTGTTTACCAGGCCAGAGAGATCAGAATGCTGTATGGAAAGGCTAGGAATTAGCTGTTTCTGCCTCAGTCTCTTCTCTCACTCTTCGTCTATCTCTTACAAGCAAAAACTGAAGTGGGAGAATCCGTCAGAGAAAGTCATGCAATGTTGGTCTGAGGGATCAAATGATTTCCTACGGGACTCCTTAGTCAATGGACTGTTCAGTATTTAAAAACTCTGTGACCAGCCCAAACAAGTATGCCTCCACAGTAACTGACTTCTACACAGTAAGTGTGTAGAAGACTGCGTGCCAAACAAGCAAATCTGCGTGTTTCCCAACTGGAAACCATGGATGAACAGAGGTATCCACTGCTTGTTGAAGTCTAGGTCCGAGACATTCAAGTCAGGCCACCCTGAGCTATACAAAAAATGATGTGGAGATGCCAGCGTTGGACTGGGGTAAACACAGTAAGAAGTCTCACAAGTCCAGGTTAAAATCCAACAGGTTTATTTGGTAGCAAAAGTCACTAGCTTTTGGAGCGCTACTCTTTTGTCAGGTACAAATACATCCAAGAAGTCAGATCTTAACCACGCACTGTGCTGTTGATTCTTTTGCCAATCATCTAGAATTAGTGTCCTGTGGTTCTTCAGCCATCTCCCAACAAGAACAGCATCTCTGGCTATATCCTTCATGATTTTGAATACCTCTATCAAATCTCCCCTCAAACTTCACTTTTCTAACAAGAGCCTCGACTTCTCTAATCTTTCTGTACGATTAAAGTTCTTCATTTTGGGAAATTCTCGTAAATGTGAGCACCACAGTGGTTCGCACTGCTGCCTTACAGCGCCAGGCACCTCAGTTTGATTCTCAGCTTGGGTCACTGCCTGTGCGGAATCTGCATGTTCTCCTTGTGTCTGCATGGGTTTCCTCTGGGTGTTTTGGTTTCTTCCCACAGTATGAAAGATTTGCTGGTTAGGTGCATTGGCCATGCTAAATGCGTCCTCAGTGTACCCAAACAAGTGCCAGAGTGTGGCAACTAGGGAATTTTCACAGTAACTTCATTGCAATGTTAATGTAAGCCTATCTGTGACACCAATAAATAAACTTTAAAGCTCCTGAGCAAACAGTAGTCATGGCTCAGTTATGGCTACACTGTCAAGTTGAATTTGTGCTTGAAATTCATTCAGTTTATAAACTCACAGCAGTTATCTCAAGAATGTTAATCCTATCCAGTTCTTAAGCTCTAAAGGGAAGGTGAAAATCTCCATTCAGTGACCAGAAAGGGAAGTATTCATTTTGCGAACGGCACAATAAAACTCAAGAATGAATATTTTTGTAGATTGGAGAAGTTAGGACTGTTTTCCTTGTAGAAAAGAAGGCTGAGAGGAGATTTGATAGAGGTGTGGGTGTTCAAAATCATGAATGCTGGCTCACCTGATGAAGGAGTAATGCTCTGGAAGCTAATGGTGTTTGCTACTAATTAACCCTGTTGGACTTCAACCTGGTGTTGTGAGACTTCTTACTCCGGATAGAGTGGCCAGGGAGAAACTGTTGCTAGTCATGAAAGGATGGAGCATGATTGGGCAGATTGATATGAATTGGCAAAAAGGAAGCAAAAGCAATGTAAGAAAATGTTTCATGCACTGAGTGGTAAAGATCTGGAATAGAAACACAGAAACTAGGAGCAAGAGTAGACCATTTGACCCTTTGAGCCTGCTCCACCATTCTAATAGATCCACAGCAAATCCTAATATATATACACAAATACATATATATTTGGAGCCTAGTTCATAGTCTGAATAAAGGGACAACTCTTAGACAAAGAGGAATTTCTTCAGCCAGATGGTGGTGAATCTATGGAATTCATTGTCACAGGAGCTGTGGAGGCCAGGTATTTGAATATGTTTAAGACAGAGATAGATATAATCTTAATTGGTAAAGGGATCAAATGTTACAGAAAAAGATCAGGAAGAGGGTTTTACAAACTTATCATGACGGAATTGCAGAGCAGACTCAATAGGCTGAATGGACTAATTCTGCTCCTCTATCATATGGCCTGATAGCTTTAATATCAATGCCATATTCCTGCTTGCTCCCCATGCTCTTTGATGCAATTAAAATCTTCAAAATGTCTATGTCTTTGTTAAATACATTCAGTGACTTAGTCTTCGGTGGGAGAGAATTATACCAGGCATCACTCTAACAGTGAAGAAATTTTTCCTCTTCTTAGTTTCATATGGTCTAACCCGTATGCTGAGACTGCTCTAGAGAATAGGATTAGTATCTGAAAAGGAAGAATGTGCAGGGTTACAGAGTGAAGAGATGTCTACAGATGAATGCTCCTCCATGCACTGCCAACACCATGGACCCAATCATCTCCTGCTGCTGCACACTTGAGCCTCAATACCGAGCATGCGCACTGAGCCGCAATACTAAGCCTGTGCACTCAAAATTGAGCATGCGCGCTGAGCCTCACTACTGAGCATGCGCGCAAGCCTCACACCGAAGCTGCACTCTGAGCACGCGCAAGCGCCTGCGTACTGACGCTGCGCAGAGTCTGCGCACATTGCGTATTACGTTTTCGGTCGCGGCGGACGTGACGTCACATTTTCCAGTGCTCCTGTGTGTAGGACGTCATCGGCCCGGCTACTCGGCGGCGCGGAGCAGGCCCCGGGGCTCGGAGCGGAGAAACCCCGACCCGGGGCTCGGAGCGAAGCCGCGGGCGGAGCGGTGCCTATGGCCCCCAAGCAGCAGTTGGAGAAGGCGGCCTGGCAGTGGACCGAGAGCGTCCGGCCCGAGGAGGTGAAGCAGGAGCACATCGAGCTGGCCTACCGCATCCGCCTGGGCTCCTGCCGCAGGGACGCCCGCAGGTAAGAGGCCGCTCCAGGGCGGCTTCTCCTCACCGCCAAGAGATTCAGCCCGGATTAGGGGTGAGGGAGACGCAACACTTGCCGGCGCCAACTACCCCCCACACCCCACCCCACCCAGCAACCATAACACCACCCACTCCCACCTACTTTCCCGTCAGCCACCCATTACCCACCCCAACACCGAGCATAACCATCCCCCCCACCCCAACACCCGGCACAACCATCCCATCCCCCCCCCGCCAACACCCGGCACAACCATCCCACCTCCCCCCCCGCCAACACCCGGCACAACCATCCCACCTCCCCCACCCCAACACCCGGCACAACCATACCATCCCATCCCCCCCCCCCGCCAACACCCGGCACAACCATCCCATCTCCCCCCCCCCCCCCCAACCCCAACACCCGGCACAACCATCCCATCCCCCCCCACCCCAACACCCGGCACAACCATCCCATCCCCACCCCCCCCCCCCAACCCCAACACCCGGCACAACCATCCCATCTCCCCCCCCAGCACCCGGCACAACCATCCCATCCCCACCCCAACACCCGGCACAACCATCCCATCCCCACCCCAGCACCCGGCACAACCATCCCATCTCCCCCCCCCAGCACCCGGCACAACCATCCCATCCCCACCCCAGCACCCGGCACAACCATCCCATCCCCACCCCAGCACCCGGCACAACCATCCCATCCCCACCCCAGCACCCGGCACAACCATCCCATCCCCACCCCAGCACCCGGCACAACCATCCCATCCCCACCCCAGCACCCGGCACAACCATCCCATCCCCACCCCAGCACCCGGCACAACCATCCCATCCCCACCCCAGCACCCGGCACAACCATCCCATCCCCACCCCAGCACCCGGCACAACCATCCCATCCCCACCCCAGCACCCGGCACAACCATCCCATCCCCACCCCAGCACCCGGCACAACCATCCCATCCCCACCCCAGCACCCGGCACAACCATCCCATCCCCACCCCAGCACCCGGCACAACCATCCCATCCCCACCCCAGCACCCGGCACAACCATCCCATCCCCACCCCAGCACCCGGCACAACCATCCCATCCCCACCCCAGCACCCGGCACAACCATCCCATCCCCACCCCAGCACCCGGCACAACCATCCCATCCCCACCCCCCGCCTCCCCTCTGACTCCCCACTGCAGGCCGCCTGCGAAACGCCTCTTTTCCCTCCACGCGTAGGCTGTCTACCGGCCACCCTGGCTGCCCTGCCAGATGACCGTCAACCAATGCCCCCCCTCCCCTGGGACGTCCACCGACCAGGCCCACCCTGGACTCCCATCCCCCTCCCCGACACCTGTTGACTCCTGACCACCCCCAAACCAGAAGACATAGGAGCAGAATTAGGCCACTTGGCCCATTGAGTCTGATCTGTCGTTCATTCATGGTCATATTTTCCTCATCCCCATTCTTTTTCCTTTACACCCAATCTCCTGATTAATCAAGAGCTTGTCTGTCTCTCTTCGACACTGTGACCTGGCCTCCACAGCCTTCTATGGCAAAGAGTTTCACAGGTTCACCAGTCTCTAGCTGATGAAATTATTTTCATATTAAAAGAGAATCTCAAACAGTGACTCCCAAGTCCCTTTGTTTCTGATTTCCTAAGCATTTCCCCATTTAGAAAATAATCTATGCCTCCATTCCTTCTTCCAAAGTGCATAACCTCACACTTTTCCACATTGTATTCCATCTGCCACTTGTTTGCCCACTCTAAGTCCATCTGCAGCTCCCCCTATTTCCACAATACTACCTGTTCCTCTATATATCTTGGTATCATCTGCAAACTTGGCAACAATGCCTTTCGTTCCTTCCGCCAAATTGTTAATGTATATTGTGGAAAGTTGTGGTCTCAGCAGTGACCTCTGAGGCACACCACTAGTCACCAGCTGCCATCCTGAAAAAGACCCTTTTATTCCCATTCTCTGCCTTCTGCCAGTCAACCGTTCCTCTACCATGCTAGGATCTTACCTTAACACCATGGGCATTTAACTTATTTAACAGTCTCCTATGCGGCACCTTGTCAAAGGCCTTCTGGAAATCTAAATAAATCACGTCCACTGATTCTCCTTTATCTAACTTCCTTGTTACCACCTCAAAGAACTTCAACAGATTCGTCAGACATGACCTCCCCTTGACAAAACTGTGCAGACTCAATCCTACTTGTATCACACACTTTGAAGTACTCTGCGATCTCATGTCTAATAATGGACTTTAAAATCTTGCCAATGCCTGAAGTCAGGCTAACTGGCCTATAATTTACCATCTGCTGCCTCCTTCCCTTCTTAAACAGCAGTGTTACTTTAGCTTCTTTCCAGTACCCTGGCATGCTCTCTGCCTCCAGTGATTCCTGAAAGATCACCAGCAATTTCTCTACAATTTCCTCTTTTAGAACCCTGAGGTATAGTCCGTCCGGTCCAGGTGATTTATCCACCTTCAGACCTTTGAGTTTCCCCAGAACCACCACCTTATTGATGGGCACGACACTCACCTGTGCCCCCTCGCTCTCGTGGAGCTCTGGCATCCCACTGGTGTCTTCCACAGTGAAGACTGATGCAAAGTAACTGTTCAGTTCCCCTACCACTGCTTTGTTCCCTTTTATTACTCCTCCAGCCTCATTTTCCAGTGGTCCAATGGCTAAATTTGCCTCATACATCGAAAAATGCTCCTCCCGACTGTCACCCCCAACCTCCGGACCAGGACACCCCCCCCCCCCCCCCCTCCTTCCCAACAGATCTACGCCCTGCATTATTTTATAGACCTCTACAAGATCACCCCTCAGCCTCCAATGCTCCAGAGAAAAAAGTCCCAGTTCAGCCAGCCGCCTCTTATAACTCAAACCATCAAGTCGCAGTAGCATCTTCGTAAATCTTAAAAAGATGTGGAATTAGAATTTATCTCGGAAGGAGATCTATGATTTGGTATACCCCTGTGCTGCAGTGGCCACCCCTTTGTTTTAGCAATCATTGCAACCCTACAGTGCAGAAAGAGGCCATCGAGTCTGCACCAACCACAATTCCACCCCGGCCCTATCCCTACATATTTACCCACTAATCCCTCTAACCTATGCATCTCAGTACTGTAAGGGGCGTTTCTTTTTTAGCATGGCCAATCAACCTAACTTGCACATCTTTGGACTGTGGGAGGAAACCGGAGCACCCGGAGGAAATCCACGCAGACACGAGGCGAATGTGCAAACTCCACACAGACAGAGAGTCAAGCCAGGAATCAAACCCAGATCCCTGGAGCTGTGAAGCAGCTGTGCTGCCGTGCTGCTCTTTGTTCTTTGTTCGTGTGTGTTATTGGCAAGGCCACCATTTGTTTTCCATGTCTAAAATCTGTCTAGAAAGTGGTGATGTACTGCATCTTGAGCCACTACTGTCCGCTTATGTGGCATAAGTACAGTGCTTGTAGGGAGAGAGTTCCAGGATATTGCCCCACTGACAGTGAGGATTTGGCAATGGTATATGCTATGGAGGTGCTGCTGCTCTTGTTCTTGTAGGTGATAGGGTTTGGCAAGTACTGTTGAAGGAGCCTTGTTGAATTAATCTGGTGCATCCACACTGCACTGGTGGTGAAGCGGAAGTTTCAGATAGTAGGATTCTCAACAAGTGTGTAGTTTTGCCTTGGATAATGTTGGAGCTGTAGACATCATGGCAAGTTTTTTAAAAATTCATGCATACGATGTGGGCTGGCTAGGCCAGCATTTATTACCCATCCCTGATCGCCCTGGAAGGCTGCGGTCCATGAATTATAGATGGATTGCACTTCAGTCCCATGCTTCTGATCTACGGACACCTGGTGCGGAGAGGGGAGGGTCGGGATGCCGACCTCCTTGTGAACCTGCTCCTGGGCCTGGGGAGATGTGCCATCAATAGGTCCAGGCCGCGGGCGATCGATGGGGTCATCCATCCCGACTGTCTGCCCCTCTACCGCGGCTACGTTCGTGGCCAGGTGTCCCTGGATAGGGAACATGCGATGTCTGCGGGCGTAGTTGATGCCTTCTGTGCCCGCTGGGCACCGCAGGGGCTGGGGTGCGTTCTAGACCCCGACAATCACATTTTGATTTGATGTGTCTTAAGTTTCCTTTGTACTTTTGTTTTTGGTAGGGCTGTTCCTCTTCCTTTTGGGGAGCTGCCCCTTTTACTTTGTCCTAATTTATTTTGAATTTGTTTGGTTTGGCCTTAGAAGAGGACAAGTGGAGAGTATTCCATCCCACTCTTTTTCTTTGCGGAAGTGTTAAACAAACTTTGGGAGTCAGGAGGTAAATTGCTTGCGGCAGAATTTCCAGTACTTCTGATGATTTAATTAAATTGATACTTAGAGCAGATTGTTTAGTCTGTAAGCTGACATCAAATCTTGAGTTTTGGGTTCTTAACTAACACTCTTGTCTTCACATCAATAATTAATTTCTGTAAGCAGAGCAAATCTCCCATGATCTAAAAACTGCACCCTTTTATTGTCATTTACATTCCCCCCCCCGCCCCCATTCACACTTTGGGGGCACCAGTTATGTTCTGTTGTCCATTCTAAAGATTGGAAATTGTAATGTTGCTAACTAACACTTCCAGGCTAAAGTTGCTTGGTGAGATTTATTTGTAAGTTAATTAACACGCAGACAAAATGATAAAAGATGCTTTAAAACAAAACTGAATCATTCTAAAGATAAACTTTTTAGAATGTGATTCTTAATCTGTTAAATGGTAAGGCTTTTGAAACAACTAATTTTGTGTCTTGGTACATAATTTGGCAGAGGTGTCCTAGTTCACTCAAGCTGCAGGTTTCCACTCTCAAGAAAGAGGAAAATTCCCCAGTAGTTCTGAATTATCAGTTACCTCCACTGGCTATCTCCACTAGCCCAGTAGTGATTTACTGGCTAAATAATCTGTCACGTCAGGATTGGGAAAATTATTAAACTGGTACCCCTATGCTTGCTGTTGGAACTGTTCCTGTTTCCAACGTAGATCATTGACCTGGGTTCAGAAACTCAATGCGTATTGGTTAGATTTATAGATTCTAAGTTGAGCAGTGAATTTAGAGTAGATTACAAAATAATTCTAAAATGAGTTTGACAAGATATGCAATTTGGCAAGAAGTGGCAAATGCTTGGTTTTATAGAATGCAACATTTAATACAAGATTTTAATGAAATGTTAAACTAGAAAATAATAAACTTTCATGTAGAAAGCTAAAATTTGAGAGAAATTATATTATGACAACTGCATCCATGTAGCACCTTTAAAACATTTCAGTGTCCTCAGAGTGATAAACAAAATCCAACTCTGAGCCGCATTAGTTGACACTAAAGTGACTAAAAGATAGGGGCTAGGTTTTGAGCAGTATCTTGAAGGGGTGAGGAAGCAGTTTAGAAACGAAATTCCAGACCTTGCAGCCTAAGTACGACTGCTAGTGATGGAGCAAAAAAATCAGATATGTGTTAAAGCCAGAATTCGGGGAGCACAGAGATCTCAGGATTGTAGAGCTGGGTGAGGTTACAGAGAATGCAAGAGATGAGGTCATGGAGGGAGTTGAAAATGAGGACAAGAATTTACAATTGAAGCATTACTGGACTGTAGATATAGATCAGTCATTACAGGGATGATGGTAAATTAAGGTGATCAGTACAGCAGGCATCTATTTGGGAATAATCTTCACAAGGGTTAGGAGAAGATGCTGTGCTGCTTTTCCTGCCAAAAGAGATGATTTTAAGTCAACATTCTCTGCTAAGAGCTGCATCTTTTTCTCAGACAGCAATGCTTGCTCTTTATTCGAATGCATTGTTGGCCTTAAATAAAAATGTTTCTACTCCTGTTGTTTTATGTGGTGTGAAATACTGGACCTGTGAATGCTGACCAATTTAGCAGTCCCATAATCTAGGAATTCATTGCCTTGAGACTACAGTATTTTAGAATTTTGGACGTGATGCAAATAAAACTAATAATAATATGATGGGAAATTTGGATAATTGTGGTGCTTCATTTTCATTTTTTCTTATTGATAACTTATGTAACTTTGTGCTGTAAATTGAGAGAATGAAGTCGAGATACTGATGTTTGTGAAGACTAGCCCATATTCAGAAAGGAAGCTAAAGGAAGTAAATCATAGTTTGGATTGTTGGCTGAACCATGTGTGGAAATTACAAATATAATGAGTAATCAACATGTATTCTAGAGAGGAAAGCCTTAACTTGACCAATTGCATTGAACTGTTTGAAGAGTAGCATAGAATAGCAGAGATATAGTCTATTTAAATTTCAGACTGCTCTTATGTAAGGTACCATAGACTAATGAATGAAGTCAGACCATGCAGCGTCAGAGATAATTAGCAGAATGGCTAGCTAGCTGAAAGACAGAAAACAGATGAGGTATAGGATAGCTGTTCAGATGGCAGTATCTAAGATGGGATCCCACAAGGATCTGTGCTGTTACCATTTATTATTTGCAGTTTATATTAAAAAAAAACTTTGGAATCGAAACCACAGTTCCTAAATTTGTAGACAACAATTTAGGAGGCATGTTCGACACAGAGGGAAGTACAACAAATCACAAGACACGCTTGAGGGAATAGTAACTTGGCAAATGAAGTTCAGCACAGATAAATGGTGGAGCATCTTTGCAGAAGAGGACTTGTGTTTTTTTTAAGCATACATGAAGGGGGCAACTGAAAACCACCTTGTTCTTTTCCTTCATCATATTGCTCATTGCGGTTAGAAATGTGGAGGCTTTGATGAGCAGCTGGTGAGAAAAGTGCAGGACTGCAAAGTGTGGAAAAATGGTCAAAGGGCTTGCTCTTGGATTGATCATCATTACAGATGTTTGAAATATTGTATTTTGATAAACACAGTAAAGAGGTCACATTTTACTTGTAAAAATGAGAATCTAAGTAGAGTAGAGGAACAAAAGAGCACTAATGCTTAAATCATTAAAAGCTGTGATGCAGATCATTAAGGCCAAAAACAAAAACTGACTAACTAGTCTGATTCACCATAGATCACCGTGTACAAATTGATCCAATGTATAAGACAACCCCAAATTTCCTGATATGAAAGTTCATGTTTATGCCTATACTTGGCACAAAGTTGACTCGCCATCTAAGAAGTGCCAAACTTGCATTAGGAGAGAGCTTCGATTTTTCACCTTGGAAATGCATGTTTTAATTCTAAGTCAGCGCATAGGAACGAGCATGGAATGTGGGCTGTGTTGCCAAGAAAATATAGAGCGTACTGCAAATGGTGAATGATGAGCAGAAATGGATCCTCCCCAAAAAAAAGTTCAAAGCTGGATTGAAACTGAAAGCTGTAACCTTTGTTAATTCTTCAAATAACTGTGCTACATTGAGGAAGAAATTAGGTGTTTGGGGAAAGCTGGTGTGAAAATGGGAGGAGGTAGGTGGAATCTGGCCTGGAAAACATTCCGAAGAATAAATGCGTCATGTGAACTGGGACCAGCTACTGGCCTGATCTTGTGAAGCAGATATCAGAATTGGTTTTCAACTTATCAGTTACATCACCAGAAATGCAAAGCATACATATCTCAGCAAAAATGTCACATCAACAGCTAATTGGTGTAGCTGTTTTGTGGAATAAAAATCATAATGTTGTGGCAGGAGACCAAGATTGCTTAGAAACCAAAAGTTCTTTGCCAAAATTACCTGTTTCGTGTGATCTTTCCATTATGCAATGACAAAGACCATTATGTCACACAGCAGACTGAATTGTTGAGTGGAAAAGTTTGAAAACAGTTTTGTGCAAACCATGATACTTGTGAAGACAAGATTAATGATGGTGGTACTAGCTTCCATGGCTGACGGTAGAAGATTAAAGTCTCTGGTAATTTTCAAATGTAAAACCATGCTGAAAATCAAGTGCCCGGTAGGAGTTTATCAGCATGACGGTGAGAATGGACTGAAGTTGTGGATCGATGATGTGCAGAGTCAACATCTTGGTGGCCCAAGCAGATTGGAGCTCATTAATGTGGAACACTTTCAGATCCCTTTTAACTGATGAGGTCACTGAAGTAATAACATCCAAATTGCAATTATACTGGGGACCTAACATCTTTCAACCTTTGGCAGTGTGCCTCAACGAGGCATTCAAGGATCATGTTTGAACCAAATGGAAAAGGTGGATGTTTGACAGGGAACCCTTCAAAAAGAGCGGAAGTATGCATGCAGTCCTGCTTGATGGTTTGTGATTTTTGCGATCAAATTGTTCGTGCACAAGCTCATTTTGTTCAAAAATGCGGAATATCCGATGGAGAGGAAGTTGATTTATGCTGAAGATTTGGAAGCACCAAATCTGATTCATTGCATTGATACTGTCGCCAAAGTGACTTAATGAATTTGATGAACTCTTTGCACCGCATGCATGAATTTGATGGTTTTTAAAACTTTTAAAATGGTGACAACCTGAACCTTACCTGTTGGCCCTGGTTTTTGAAAGGTTTTTTCGAGGCTTCAAAATATGTTTATGGAGAAATAGGATTAAAAAGTGGAGAAGTCTTCTTAGGCCGTCCCTGTAAGTTGAGAAAGACTTGCTTCCACGTTGAAAATGAGTTCTCAAGATCCGAGGTGTCTGGTGTGTGACCTCCAGTCCCTGTCATGGGTGGTTGAAGGAACAGTGGGTGGGGTTCCCAGGTTACCATGCCTTCCTTTCACTGTTGACGCTTGGCTTCAGCTTGCTCTGTGTAGAAATTTGGGTTCAACTCCTTCCCAAATTAGCTTTTCCTTCAATTCACACTTCTTGAGCTACGGATTCTGAGGTGTCGCTGGGGATTTTGCATTTTTTCATGGAAGCTTTGAAGGCGTCCTTGAAGTGTTTCCTTTGTTGTTCAGGAGCTCGCTTACTGTGTTGAAGCATTGAGTAGAGTGCTTGTTTTGGGAATCTCGTGTCAGGCGTATGGACCGTGTGGCCTGCGGAGCGGAGCCTATCAAGGGTGGTCAGTGCTTCGATGCTGGAGATGTTGATCTGAGTGAGAACACTGATGTTGGTGTGCCTATCCTGCCAATGGATTTGTAGGATCTTGTGGAACCAGAGCTTGTGGTACTTGTATAGAGCTTGTATAGCCTGCTTGCTGGTTGGCTCCAGGACATGCTGTATAACAAACTATTCTTAAAAACATTTTATTAACTGATCTGAGCTACCTTTATCTTTCTGATTTTTCCAATCTAAATGGAGATTAGAATCCTCCTTGATTATCACGTTATCTCTCCCTTTGTATTCAGTCCTACTCTCTGGTCACAATTAGAGGGCCTATACACCACTCCCACAAATGATTTATTGTCTTTATCATTTCTCATCTCAACCCAAAGCAGCTCCACATCCTGGTTTCCTAAACTTGGGTAATTTCCCTCAATTGTGCTAACACCCGCCATTAGTTAACAGAGCCTCCACCATTCCATCTTTTCCTAACTGACTGCCATATGTAAATGTCACATTGCTGTCAATACTCAACATCCCAATGTATGTCAATCCAGTAGCCATGTCTCTAATGGCTATCAGTGCGTATTTATTAATTCTTATTTGCACTGTCAGGTCAGAAGGGTAAAGGTTGAGTAGATAGTTCATAGAATGGTTTCTTAGAATAGCATGTTTTGGAGCCAACCAGGGAGCAACTAGACCTTGTAATGTGCAGCAAGATGGGATTAATTGTATAACCCTGTACCTCTAGGTAGCAGCAGTTATAAAATGATTAACATTGAGGGGTGAATAGTGTGTCAAAGACTCGTATTTTAAACATAAACAAGCAATTACGACAGCATGAAAGCAGAGCTAGCTAAAGTAAACTGACTGGAAAATTAGATGAAGTGACGGATCAATAGAGATGCGGTGGCAGACATTTAAAGGTCTATTTCAGAATAGAGTTGCATTTCAATATGAGGGAAAGTTCCAGGTGAAGGACTCGCCCATTTTAAGGTAAATAGTTAAAGACAGGCATCAAACATTAAAAAAAAGTAATTAAATAAAGACGGTGGTAAGTCAGCAGATTGGACAGAGTATAAAGAACAAAAAAATTACAAGAAGATTAATAAGGAGGGAAAATAGAATACAAGGGAAAGATAGCTAGAAATATAAAGATAGATGGTAGGAATTTCTATAGATGTTTAAATGGGTTAAAGTGAGCATTGGTCCCATAGGAAAGCATGTTGGGGAATTGATAATGGGAAACAGGGAGATGGCGGATAAATTGAACACGCATTTTCCATATCACTGTCGAGGATACAAGTAACATCCCAGAAAAGACTAGAACGGGAAATGGAAAGGAGGGAGGAACTCAGAAATAAAAGCAGGGAGTGGTATTGAGCATATTGTTGGAACTGCCATTAGGGACTGAAGAATGTTAATTGTGGCAAAGGTAAAATAGCAGAATGTATTTATAGAACAGAGGTCAGTGCTTAGTGGTGGCAAAACTGAGCAACAAGGGACAGTGGCCATGTGGGGGAGGGGTGGGAGTGTGTTGGGACAAGCCAGACGAACCAATAATAGAAAACAAAAGGGGAAAGTTCACTGTCTAAAGTTGTTGAACTCAATGTTGAGATGGTTAAGTGAATGGACAAAGATCTGGTAAATGGAATATAATGTGGGAGAATGTACAAGGCCCATTTTAAAGAATAAAGAAGAAGCTAATTTGAATGATGTGAAATTGTAGAGTGCTGAGGTGCAGAGGAACCTGGCTGTCCTTGTGCATGAATCACAAAAGTCTAGTATACAGGTGCAACAAGTAATTAGGAAAGCTAATTGAATATCATTGTTTGTTGCGAAGGGAATTGATTGTGTAAGTAGGGAGGTTATGCTTCACTTGTACAGGGGAGACCATATCTGGATTACCTTGAACAGTCTAGGTCTCCTTATTTAAGGAAAGGTGGAAACATGTTAGCGGTTCAGACAAGGTTTACTAGACTAATACCTGGGATGGGCGTGTTGTCTTACGAGGAAAGGTTAGACAGCTTAGATTCACTGGAATTTGAGAAGCAGCTTGCTCAAAACCTTTCAGATCCTGACAGGATGGATGAGGAGAGGATGCTTCCTCTTGTTGGAGAGTCTGAGTTTGTCCAAGTAAGACTGAGATGGGGAGAATTTTTTTCCTGAGGGTTGTGTGTCTTTGGAACTCTCTACTTCAAAAGTTAGTGGAAGCAGGATTTTTGAATATTTTTAAGGCAGAGCTGGTAGATTCTTGATTAACAAGGGGGTGAAAGGTTTTTTGGAGTAGGCAGAAATGTGGGGCTATGATTTTATTGAATGGCGGAACAAGCTTGAGGGGCTAAGTCGTTGCCTAATTTGGAAGTTTCTAGATCAAGACATGTTTATTTTGTCTAACCCCCAAGTTTTGGTTGGTCCCTGTCCGGTGAAGATAGTTACCAATCCAGTATCCTGAAATTGCAAGATCTGCATAGATTGAATTTACAATAGTACTTTTTCCAATATTTTACTGGCATTACTCTCCAAAGCCCATGTCTAGTTAATCTGATTTTTGAAAAGTGTATTGGTAATCTAACCCTGCTTGAAAATGGTCAGCTGTCTTCCAGTGAGACAGCCCTATCAGAACCTGGATTTTCTTGAAATCTAATGTGGGCACATGGTAGATGAGGAAAAGCTGATGTTTCTTCATATGCTGATAGATAGGTGGACAAACACAAGCCTTGAGGCTATATCACCTGCTTTGCTGGGTTAGTTATGTAGTACGGATGTCAGATATCAAGCTGTCAAAGTGAGTAGTGTTCTCTCAGCTCAATCAGGGTAGAAAGTGCTTCCAGAATGTGCTGAATGTCAACATGAAGAAATGAAACATTGACATCATCTCTTTGGTGAACTTCGCTTTGGACCATATCAGATAGCCTTTGGGATGGATCCGTGCAATTTGAGAACCCAACAATTTCAAAATGAAGAAGAGGTTGACTTAAAGAAATGCCATGACCCAAGCTGTTATTACGTGAGCAGACACTCTGTATGACCACTAATCCTCATGTCATGTTGAATGCAGATTCTGAATTGGCCTCGACAGCAATCTTTAGATTCATGGAAGGTGTTGATCCTTGCTAACAAGGGGTACCCAATAATATTAGAATAGGGCCTCATAGAATAATAACTTTGAATCTCGGTCAATCCAATTGGAACCAAGTTTGCAATGTGATGGATATGTCCTTTTTCACATTGCATCTGATCCCCCTATCTCATGACTGTAGCCAAAGTAAACATTTACCCGATCGTATAGTTCCTGGTCTACCCCCCGCACCTCCCCTTCCTCCTGCATGTCCATCAAAACTATTTTGTAATTTTGAGATTGGGTTGGTCCTTCCAATGCCTCGTATTCCTTTTTGGGCCTATGCCCACTCTGGATGTCAGAAGGTCACATTTGATAATGTACATCATTAAAGTTATGCTGTATAGATGCCCAGCAACTTATTGTCGTCATTATTTCCTGATTTATTTCATTTTTTTCTTCATTTATTTAAGTTTTTAAACCTCAGTTCAAAACTTGCCATGGCATTTTGAGTTAACTGCAATTTATCAAGATTTTCCAAAGCAGTTCTTATCCAGAGACCTGTGTAATTTTGACCTTTTAAAACTGATTTTGTGGTCTAACAAAAGTTTTAAGCTTCACTTAAATCAATGCAATGAGACTTGTTTCACTATGCCAAATACACAAAAAGTGTAACAAACCTACGGAATGGACACATAAACCTGCAACACAAATCATTAAAACGAGCATTGCAGGTTAGTGAAGCCACAAAAATGCAAACAGCACTGGGATCATTTCTAGTGGAATATAATTCAAAAGTAGAGAAGTTGTGTTAAACTTCTATAGAACTTTGGTTTGACCACAATGAGTCCGGTACGCTCCTGCCTTCAAATTATTAAGGATTATCAAGGCACCAGTGAAAAATGCGTAACAGGTTTACAAGGATGATGCCAGAACTGAGTGTGCAACCCTCTCTTAAAAAAATTGCAATCCTTTCTCAAAGTTACAAACCCGTTAATCCAACTTCTTGTTTGCTCCAAAACCCATTTCAAATTGAATCCAATTCATGGTCCCCACAAAAGGGATGTACTGGATGCAAGCTGACAAGAACAGGCATTAATGACCCTGGGCTTGACCCTGCTCTTGCTCTTAACCAAAGAAATTGGAATGCCTCCCTTGTAAAAAGCAGTAACTTGGGTGTGCCTTTGGTTCTGTGGAAAGAATGATCTTCCTGCTACTCATACCGCAGATACCTTTCTGAGTGTTGGTGATGCATATTAGCAAACTCAGACCATGATAGGAAGGGAAGCTGATCCTGCCTTTGCATTGGGTGTTAACTTTGCAGCCTTAGTTATTGAATAGTGATCAGAAGTGGAAACTGGCTGCTCCTCCATCTAATTTCCCTACCTCTCTGACTCTGATACACAAGGTGCTTCACTCAACAGAGATTGCAATCACATAATGACCATCCAGTAGGGTGCATGATGAAAGGCTGAGTTAATAACAATCACAAGCTAAAGTGCTAAGTTTGGGTAACTGGATCACAATAAATGTTTTAGCAACCTCTCACTGGAAAACATGTTATGGTCATTGTCTGCAAAATTCACACTCCAAAGTTTCATTATTGTTATTTGCTTTCCCCTTCCACAATCTAGGCGCAACTGTCGAGGAAACCCAAACTGTTTGGTGGGTCTTGGTGAACACGTGTGGCTGGGAGAAATTGATGAAAACAGCTTCCATAACATTGATGATCCAAACTCTGAAAGGAGATGCAAGGTGAGTAAAATACCTTGTGTTTTGGAGATGTTTTAGTGTAAGATGGGAAGGGGTAGGGTTTCTGTTTTTGATGAAATTTACCATCGTGGCGTAAATTGTGCTCAGAATTGCAGTGGTGTTCCAAATTAATAACAATTGGCACAAGCTTCTGCTCAAAATCATTTGCATAGTCACAAACTTAAATCTTTGATCTTCCATTGGGACAGCATTTTAGAATATCATTTTTATCTTGCATTAAATAATTCATTGATGCACTTGAGTGGTAACATGATGGAGTTTCATTAATACAACTGAAAAATGAATATCCACTAGTAAGTCTCCTTCGGACTTGTACACTTCAATAAGATCACCTCTCATCCTTCTAAACTCCAATGGATTCGGACCCAACTTGTTCAGTCTTTCCTCACAAGAGAACCTCTTCATCCCTGGCATCAGTCGAGTGAACCTTCTCTGCACTATTCATAAGGCAAAGATATCCTTCCTTAGTTAAGGAGACCTGAACTTTTCACAGTCCTGCAAATGTGACCTCATAATGCTCTGTGTAATTGTAGCAACTTTTACTTTCCATTTGCCTTGCAGTAAACGCGAACATTTCATTTGCTTTCCTAATCACTTGCTGTGCCGGCATATTAACATTTTGTGATTCGTGCAACAGGACACTTGGATCCCTTTGTACCTGAGTTCTGCAGTTTCTTGCCATTTAAATAATAAAGTGCTTTTCTATTCTTCCTGCCAAAGTGGACAAGTTTACGTTTTTCCACATTATACTCCATCTGCCAAATTTGTGCCCACTCATTTAACATATCTATATCCCTTGGCATTATGGTGGCACAATGGTTAACACTGCTGCCTCACGGTGTCAGGGACCTGGGTTCCATTCCGGCCTCAGGTCACTGTCTGTGTGGGGTTTCCATGTTCTCCTTGCATCTGTGTGGGTTTCCTCCGGGTGCTCCGGTTTCCTCCCAGAGTCCAAAGATGTGAAGGTTAGTTTGATTGACCGTGCTAAATTGACCCTAGTATCAGGGGGTTAGTAGGGTAAAAATGAGGTTACAGGTATAGGGCCTGGATGGGATTTTGGGCGGAATACCTACCTTCTGCACTTTAGGAATTCTGTGGCAGAGTTTTAATGCCTTCTTCACATCCAACTCTTCTACTGTTTTTGCAGTCATACATTGTGTTCCTTCATCCAAGTCATTGATGTAGATCGTAAATTGCTGAGGACTGAGTTCTGTGGCACTCCTCGTTATATCTTGCCAATCTGATCCATTTATCTCTACCCTCCCTTTCCTGTTAGTAGCAGGGGCAGAGGATTTATTAGTTGTGTTACCTCCATACTATGAACCCTTATTTTCTGCAGCAATCTTTGATTTTTGCACCTTGTCAAATGTCTTCTGGAAATCCAAGTGCACCGGATGTGTGGATTCCCCATTATCCAGGTTGATACTTCCTCAAAGAACTCAAATAAATTAGTCAAACATGATTTTCCTTTCACAAAATCATGTTGACTCTGCCTGCTTGCATTATGATATTCTAAGTGTCCTTCCATGAACACCTTGATAAATTCTAGTATTTTCCCTATGACAAATGTTAGCTGACTGGCCTGCTTCCCGTCATGAATTTGGCATTTTGCAATCTGAAGGCACCTTTCTTGAATCTAAGGAATCAGTGGCCACTCGGACCATAGAATGTTCTCTAAGACCTTGGGACCTCTCAGCCCTTGGTTGTAAAAATTTTCTCAGTACCTTTTCTGTGGTGATTGCAATTGTTTTAAGTTTCTCCCTCCCTTTTGTCTGTTCATAATTATTTCTAGGATTTTCTTTGACTTTTATATTGAAGCCAGACGTAGCATATCTGTTCAATTCATCCACCATTTCCTTATTTTTCATTATTAATTCCCCAGGCACTCCCTTTAGAGCAGTGATTCCCAATCTCTTCAGTAACACAGCACACTTCAATGAGACAAACAATTCCAACTATTTTTCAACTGAATCAATTGCTCATAAACACCGCTTTTATTTACATTTGCCATGGTTATGATCTAATAAGACCATAACCATACAAACATGATCCTTCCTAATGCTTGCTGCGTGGTGTGAAGCCTGTGCTTGATATTCTCTGACTATAGCCACGTCCAAGTATCAGGGCCCTCTCTGGTTGGGTTGCACTGATGGCAGTCTCAAGATTTTTTGGGCTACATACATTTGGCTTTTTGCAAGTCAAAGACTCTTGCAAGGCCAATTCCAGCATGGAGTCAGTGGCCTCCCACTTCCACACCATGTTGGCTACATGCGAACAAGGGGCAGGAACAAACCATTCTGGCCTGCTCTGCCATTTTAAAATCCTTTTTAAAATATGTCAACATATAGAGTGGAAACAGCCTGTTAGCGCACCTTCTGCTGCTGACCCCCATTGGGAAAATGGAGTAGATTCCGAGGCATCCAAATCCTGTGGCTTAGGCTCTTAATGTCCTATCACTGTGTGTATCTTCCCTCCTTGGCAGTGGTAGCCCCCATTTTTCCCCTCCACTGTTTGCTCAATGGAATCTCCCTCCACTAAGTTTCTTTAGCTCAGATGACTAGAATTAGTTCTAAATCTGATCTAATTCAGCACTGAAAAGGTTTTGAGCACAGCCACGCATAGTTATTAGCTCAGTTAATAAACTGTTAAGTCAAAGAAACAAGTGATGAATACTGTTGATGTTTCACAGAGTGCAACTAAAAAACCTTTAAGAAATAGTAATTCTTTAGCAGGTTACTCACAAAATCAAAACCAAAAACCACGCCAAGTCTGGCCGTTTTGAACAATAACCGGCTACAGTTTTATCTTTTCATCAACCCTTGCCAAACTCTCTCTCCACCAGTCTTATCCCGCCATGCATCCTGAAGAAATCCTCCAGAAACAGCTATGATTGGCCGCCAACAAGTGTCAACTCTGGCAGGCAGTGTGGAGCCTGGTCAGTGACGGTTGTCCGGTGCAGACCTCAGGCAGTAGCACCTTGGGCTTCTTCAAACTGGGCTCCATTATTTCTTCCTGTATATTCCATCCTACAGTATAGTTAATGTTTGGGGACCAGCAAACTGCTCCCACAAATGACTGCTTACTTTTTGCTATTTCTTATTCCTTTGTGCAGATTTGACTGATTATTGGACAAGTTGAGCTGCACAACCTATGAGAAACTAATGGTAGATCTGAATTGTTTGATTCACTTGTAATGTGCTGCATATGTACATAATAGGGGGTTTAATTGGTGAAAGATCCATAGACTTTTGGAGGAGCAGATGTTTTATGGAACACTTACAAGAGATTCTTGGCTGTCTTGGAGATGGTGCTTTTTTCACTTTCGCAGTTATAGGTTGGCTGCATAATACTTGTGTAAATTGGTGCTAAGTAATTTCTGCCCTCTTTGCCTTAACGGGAAGTGATTTGTCGACATTTCGTAAAAATTGCTGAATTGCTCCTCATAGCTACAGCAATCCCATTTTATAAATTTTGCAAACAGTTGCAACCAGATATAAATGTATATGCCATGTATGCCCAAATACTTATTAACAGAAAAGATTTGGACAAGGCTTTGACTACAATGCTAAATATGTCTTTTCAGCACTGCCTTTCATATGTTTCGAATGCATCCTTAGAGCTGGGCACTTAATATTTTCCATTAAGCTAATACCTATATAGAAAGTTCCCTATTAAGCAATTTCAGAAGCTTTGAATCCTCACCATATAAAATGATTTGTTCTCATTCAAATTGTCTCTTCTCTTTTCTAAGAATACCTTTGTAGGACTGACTAATCTTGGAGCTACTTGTTACGTCAACACCTTGCTTCAGGTTTGGTTTCACAACCTTGAGTTGCGACAGGCACTGTATCTCTGCCATGGTCCTCGGAAGGAGATAGGGACTGGAGAAGGGATTGAGGAAGATGCAGGTGAGTATTGACAGTGGATTAGTTGAGGAAATTGGGGGAAAAAATGAGCGCTTTTGGCCACACTTCAGTGCAGTAGTGTTTCATATTTTCCGTTTTATTTATTATATGTGTGGGCAGGACCTAGATTTGCATAATCATTAATTCAGCTCAATACAAACTTAACCAGAACTTGATATGGCTGTATCATTAGACAGTGTAAAAATAAGCTACTGTGGAAAATATTCCAATATGTGGATATGATAATGTGCTTTGCCTTAGAACATGGACTCTGTACATTTATTATCTGTTGAGTTCTTCATTTTGGCTGAGATTGCATGGAGAGGAACTGAGTGAAAAAGTCTGTACTTGTAGCAGCTGCAGGAGCAGGTTTGACAGTCCTTTGTTCAAATTCCTTATTATTCCGTGTTCACTTTCTTGGTTAGGGAATAGTGTATTTGCTCTTTGCATGATGAAGTTGAAACTGTAACAGTGAGGGTCAGTTTTAAGTGGTCAAGACGTGTCTCTGATTTTTACTGTTACTGGATCAGACGTAGAACCACAGAATCCTGACAGTACCAAAGGAGGCCATTTGACCCATCTGCACCAACTCTGTGAAAGATCATCCTATCCAGGCCCTTGCCTCTGCCCTATCCCCGTGACTCCGCGCATTTTAGCGTGGCGATCCATGTTTGGAGTGTGGGAGGAGACCGGAGCACCTGGAGGAAACCCACACAGACATTGGGAGAATGTGCAGACTCCACACATTCACTTAAGGCCAGAATCAAACCTGGATCCCTGGCACTGTGAGGCAGCAGTGTTTAACTGCTGAGCCACCTTGCCTCTCTGTCAATGTTAAATTCTCATAAACTGGATGCTTCCATTAAATGCTCAGTAACGATCTTCATTTTCTGCATTATTTTGTGTTTGCATTTCAGTTTCACATTGGCCCATTTCTTTCCTGTAGCATATAACTTGTCTGCACCAGCAGTTACACTCCATGTGAAACCTCACACCTTACTTCATCTAACCCTATCTGCATATCCTCCTTTTCTTCCTCATGTATTTAGCTGGCTTCCCTGTACAGGCATCGCCCCATCAAAGGCATTAACACCTATTCAGTTAATTGCCTCAAAATTCATTTTGAACTTACTCAATTATCGTGTGGCCACAAAGTGACTTTGGCAAATTTAATGTATAAGAACTAGCTCTTACACCTGAGCATGACAATCTTCTGATTGCAGTCATCCTAATGTGAGTCATTTGTTGGGTAAATTTCAGAATAACATATTCTTTGGAATTATTTCTGTTTTAAGTTCTTTTGAAGACTACTGTTTGAAGATGGATATATGATAATGCTGTATATGAATGCCCAAATTCTTGACATTCTTGTATATACAAATAAATGCACACATTTATAAAAAGAAATGTATTCTCCCCACCATCCTAGTGGTCAGGCTGTAGAGCTCCAAACTAAATTGATGTCTTGCATACAAATATATGAATTAAGGGCAGGAGTAGGCACGGCCCTTCAAGCCTGCTCTGCCGTTCAATAAAGATCACGGCTGATCTAATTGTAACCTCAACCCCACATTCCTACCTACCCCAATCATCTTTCCTCCTTTGTAAATCAAGAATCTATTCAGCTCTGCCCTAAAAATATTCAAAGAAGGAAAAGTGTTCCAGAGACTCATGATCCTCAGAGAAAAGATTTCTCCTTATTGCCATTGTAAAGACTGACCCCTTATTTTTTAAAACAGTGACCCCTAGCTCTAGATTCTCCGGCAAGAGGAAATACCTGCTTCGCATTCACCCTGTCAATACCCCTCTGGATCTTAAAGGTTTCGATCAAGTTGCCTCTTATTCCTCTCAATTCTAGTGGATACAAACCTAACTTTAATTTCTTGCCTCAGAAGACAAGCCACCCTTTCCTGGTATGACTCTTGTAAACTTGCTCTATATTGTACCTAATGCATTTACATCCTTCCTTAGATAAGAACACCAGTACTATACACAATACTCCAGATGTGGTCTCATAAATGCCCTGTGCAACTAAGGCACAACCTTATTTTTGTTAGGAACAAGATGATGCCGGAGTGAGGTGACTTCTTGCAACCAGTGCCCAGCAGACCTTCTAGTTCTATCTCTTGTTCCATGCTTCTAAAACTTCATTCTAACTCTCTAACAACGCTCCAATTCAATCTCTTCACTACATTCTGGACTCTCGTTTCCTTCTCATACTTAGCATGCAAGAAGCGATATTTTTCACTGTATGCTTATACATGTGACAAATCAAATCAAATAATCGATTCCCCTCCCAAATGATATTTTATTAATTTTCCTAATTACTTGCTGTACCTGTACACTAATCTTTTGTGATTTATGGACTAGAACACTCAGATCCCTCTGCACCTCCTAGCTCTGCAATTTCTCCTCACTTCGATAATCTTTTTCATTCTTCTTGACAAAGTGGGCAATTTTACATTTTCTCTCTTTCAATTTGCCAGTTTTTTTGCCCACTTAGCCTGTCTATATACCTTTGTAACCTCCTTATGTCCTTATTACAATTTATTTTCCTGCCTACCTGTGTCATCAGCAAAGTTAGCAACCATACCTTCAGTCCCTTCATCAAAGGCATTTATATAAATTATAAAAAGTTGAGGCCCCAGTCCTGATCGCTGGGGCGTACCACTCATCACATCCTGTCAATCAGAAAAGGACATATTTATGCCAACTGTTTTCTGTTGGCTAGTCAATCTTCAAACTATGCCATTGTTATCTGCTATATTGAGCTTTCATTTTCCACAACAACCTTTGTTGTGGCACCTTATCAATTGCCTTCTGGAAATCCAAGTACAGTACATTCACCAGTTCCCCATTATCTACAGCATTTGTGATTTCCTTCAAGGAACTCCAATAAATTTGTTAAACACGATTTCCCTTTCACGAAACCATGTGGATTCTGCTTGATTACCTTGATTTTTTTCTAAGTGTCCTGCTTTAACATAGATAAAATGTTAAAAGCCATTATTAAATAAGACAGACGTTCGGTTAACTCGTCTGTAGTCTCCTGCTTTCTGTTTCCCTCCCTTTTTGAATAAAGGACTTGTATTTGCTTTCTTCCAATCTAGTGGAACCTTCCCTGAATGTAGGGAATTTTGGAAATTTAAACCAGTGCATCAGTTATCTTGCTAGTCACTACTTTCAGGTGAAATCCATCAGGACCTGGCGATTTCTCAATTCCAACAATTTGTTCAATGCCAATTGTCACCTGGCAATTGTGATTTTTCTGAGTTCCTCTTTCCCTTCCGTTAGCTGATGTACTGCTATTTCTGGGATGTTGCGTCCTCTATAGTGAAGGCCAATGCAAAATTGTTTAATGCATCTGCCATGGTCCTACTTTCCATTACCAATTCCCCAAGCACACTTTATTTAAGACCAATACTCGGCTTGTTAACCCTTGTTTAAGTATCTATAAAGACTCTTATTATCTGTCTTTTTATGACTTGCCTTCTTTCTCTCGTGCTGTAGTTTTTCCATCTCTATCAATCTTTTTGTCGTTCTTTGATCTTTTATAGTCTTTCCGATCCCCTCACCTGCAACTCGTCTTTGAACAAATATATGCCTTTTCTTTCTGATACTGTCCTTCACTTCCTTAGTTAACCACAGACAACACATCCTTCTTTCTTATTGGAACTTCTGTGTTCTTCAATGGTTGAATATGTCTACCATTGAACCTCTCATCAGTCTACCCCTTGAGTACATTTATCAGTTCACTCGAGCCAGTTCTGCTTTCATATCCTCATAATTGCCCTTATTTAAATTTAAAATACTGGTCTTGGACGCACTGTTTTCTCTCACTCAAATTGAATGTAAAATATAATCTTATTATAATCGTTGCTACCTTGGGGTGCTTTCACTGAGGTTATCAATTAATCCTATCTCATTGCACAATACCAGCTCTGGCATTGCCCTCTGGTTAGCTCCAGAATATAAAACTATCCCCAAAACATTCAACTGCTCATCTACACTACCTTTGCCCATCAGATTTTTCAAATCTACATGTGTATCAAAATCCCCCACGAGTATTGCTGTACCTTTATGACAAGCTCCCATTATCCCTTCTTTCATACTCTGTCCTACCATATAGTTAGAATTAAGCGGCTTGTACACAATTCCCACAAGTGCCTTATCATTTCTCATCTCAGCCAAGCTGCTTCTGCACCCCAGTTTCCAGAAGAGAGGTCATCCCTACGTGCCTGCCTTGCACAGTAGATAAAGCAGCAATTTTTGTGCTATTGTGAGATGTTCCGGATAGCAATGAGAGTTTCTGTGGTATTTTCAAAAAAAAAATCAGGATCCTTTATTTACTGCACTTGGAAGGTGAAGGCACTTTGTGTGCTGTTGTCTCTCTTCAGACGATGTGGACTTTCACTTTGTTGAAGAAATAGACTTAAATGCAGCACAATTGGGTTATAATGGCAGGTTTGGAAAGAAGCCTGAATGATCATTAAATCAAACGATGCTGATATTAGAACCAAGAGCTTTAAAGTGCCAGTAGGCAGCTTTGCTAAAAGGCTGGGTAGAGCTGAGCAGTTTACACAGCTGATTGGTAAACTACATAAAAGTACTGTGCAATGCTTTGCCTTGGCTCCGTTTCCGTATACCTGCAGTATATTATAGAGTTGAGACAAGAGTAAAGTATTCTTTATGGGTTGTTCAGTAAAATGGAATGTAGAGGCAGAATGACCAAAGGAAATGGTGCCAGTTCAACACAACTGCATTTTAGCAAGCAAAACTTAACCACTTACATTCACGTTATTGCAAGAAATGATAATTAAAGTGGATCATTTTGTGCTGTATTGGCCTGAAGATGAGACATTCTAGAGAAAAACAAGATTAATTACAATGATCAGTTACTAACGTTATGTTTTCTACCTTAGAATTCGAACCACAGTCCATCTGTGAACATCTTCAGTACTTGTTTGCTTTGCTGCAAAGTAGCAATCGACGATACATTGATCCTTCTGGTTTTGTAAAAGCATTGGGCCTGGACACAGGGCAACAGCAGGTAAATAGATGTGAATCCAAGAAACTAATTCGCCAAGAAATGTGTGGATTAGGATTCCTATGACTTCCAACCCATAAATAAACACCATAGTTAAACTCGATCCAATTTAAACAATAGGAAATTCTTTGTTTTGCCAAGATTTTCTGTTGGCTCATGGTTGAGACTATAACTTCTTGAGTGTTAAATACCAAGTCAGAGGATATTTAATGATTGGAATATAGTTTTGTGATGGCTGTTGTGCAAGCATGAATTATAATTGGTGTAATGGACTGGATTAATGTCCAGTCCAACACTGGTGGCTCAGTTAAAAAGAAGTAAGCTCTGAAATGCTGGAAAGCTGCAAATACACATGTAAAGGAACACTTTGGGTTGATCTTTAAGCAAAACTGTTTTAAGATGAAAAGTTGCAAAGAAACCAGAGCGAGCACCCAGAAGAAGGCTGGAAATAGGAGCAGTGTTTGAAATCATGAATATCTGTGACTAAGGAGAAAGCGCGAAGGCAAAGGTAGCACATGATGTAGCCAGTATCATGGAGGTGAGGGTGGAGGAAGATTAAGGGAAGTATTTTTCTAAGACCGTGTAATCCAGGGTCACAAAGTGGAAATGTGGATGGACAGGTGAATATCTGGCAGGAGTTAAGGTTAAAAAGTTGTCGGTCACCCAGCTAACTCTAAATTAGTGAGCATTCTTATTCACATTCCACAAAAGCAAAATACCGCAGATACTGGAAATCTGAAACAAAGATGCTGCAAGTACTAAGCAGGTCATGCAGCATCTCTAGAGAGGGAAATATTTTATCTAAATGCCGTAGCCTGCTGAAGTAGGATGTGTGTGTTTTTGGTGCTGTTAACTGTAGCTTTACAGATCATTTATAGTGCAAGATTTTCAAGAGCTACATTAAAACTTTTAAGGCCTTTGTGGCAATCATTATTATAGTTAAAATGTTTAGTCCTTTTTGGAAGGTATACAATGCTAAAATAGAAGATAATATCACAGAATGCTTGTGCTCGAGGGACCACTCTGCTTTTCATGGATACTTAGTCACATCCACAACTTGCAATTAAACATCCAATTGTTCACAACTTTATTGGATTATTGTTAGAATTTTGAAGACAATATTAGTAATGGTATGATTCGCTTCACACTTGGTGGAAATGTTTTTGAAATTTCACAATTTTATTACTTTTCTTGACCATTAGTTTATGCATTGTTTGATTAACCATATCCGGTCATGAGGACGACTGCTTTTATCTTGTTTGTTTAATGTTTTAATCACTTGCAATTGCATCCACAGGATGCTCAAGAATTCTCGAAGCTTTTTATGTCACTGCTAGAGGACACGCTATCAAAACAGAACAATCCCGATGTACAGAATATTATACAGCAGCAGTTCTGTGGACAGTATGCCTACGTCACAGTGTGAGTGTGCTGGAATCTATTGCTGAACTTTGCTTGGTGCTGCAGAACATCTCAAATATACATCAGAGTGTAATAAATATTAGTAGAGAAATTGCAGCAGGAAAGAGAAGAGAAACCAAAGCTGGTAAACTTGTGTCCCTCTTTTCGTTGCTGGTGGTGATGGGAGTATATGTTCTTTGTGACTGGTGTGTTTGGCTGATCTGAAATATTTCCATTGGGAATATGATTTTTAAAGTGAACAATATAAAATGCATGCTGTTTCAACACTAAATGTCTCTTTCATACCCACCTTCTATAGAGTATCAACAAAAGTGCACCCAGCGATACAGTAATGTAACATTTTAATTTGATATTTGATTTAGAGGCTGACCACTACGAGGAGAAAATAAGTCTGTATGCTCAATTTTAAACTTAGAGGATGTTTTGGGTTCTCTGACATGCATCTATTTGGAATATTATTACTTAAACTGTAATGAGCTTTCATTTGATGATCTCATTTCAATATCCTATACCATTGTTGTGAAGGTTAGTCAGTGGTTTATTACCCCCGATTATATATTTCTCTGCTGGAACGCCTTCCTGTTTGTTCAGCAGTTGCTTCCTAGCTGTTAACTTTAGGATGTTTTTGTCCTGTGTCAGGAACTTCAGAAACACTACATTTTATTCCATGCATAATTCTTAAATTAGTCAAGCTTCCGTCGTTTTGGTAAAACGTACAAATGCAGGAATATATACTCCGACGTACCCGTTTGCAGAACACAAAACATCGCATTATTGCAAATAGTATATTTCAAACAATGGTGGTGAAACAAGCCAATGGCTTCAATACGACTGAACAGTGGCAATCGCTCATTTGGGACAAAATTAATTACTGCCTAGAATAATCTAGTCCTGTCATCAGCAAATCTTGAACAGATCAAAAAAAATTTGTAAAATAGGTGGAAACATTTCAGAAATTCTGATGCACTCCACACCTGAATAATTTCTCCATTCCATCCACAGATGCTACGTAACATAAGAAATAAGAGAGGAATAGGTCAGATGGCCCCTTGTGCCTCCTCCATTCAGTCGCTCGTGGCTGATTTGACATTGGCCTCAACTATATATGGCCTATTCCTCAAAGCTATGGTTCAGAAATTGTCTATCCAGCATGCTATGGCGCAGAGGGACCTGGGGGTCCTTGTGCATGAGTAGCGGTAGAGAGATTCTTCCTGCTTAGAAAGGATAGCAGGACTAGAGGACACAGCCTCAAGATAAGGGGGGGACAGTTCAGATCAGAGTTGAGGAGCTTCTTCATTCAAAGGGTGGTGAATCTCTGGAATTCTCCTGCTCCTATTTCTTAGGTTCTATCTCAGCCTTGAGTAAGTTCAAGGACTTGGCCCCCACAGCTTTCTGGAGTGTAACATTCCAACGATTCACAGCTCTCTAACCTAAGAAGCTCTTCTAATGTACATTTTAAATGAGGCACTCCTTATGCTGAAGCTGTGTCCCCCTACATCTAGATTCTCTCATGAGGGGAACATCCCCAGAATCTACCTTGTCAAGCCCCTTTGGAATCTTACATTTCAATAGGATCACCTCTTTTTTTAAAAAAATCCAATGAGTACAGATTCAACCTGACCAATCTTTCTGTATAAAACAACTCCCTCATCCTAGGAATCAACCATCAATTTTGTGTCTTTACATTTTTTCCCTACTCTGACGTTTGCTGATGCACTCCTAATGTTGTATGTTCCGTTCCTTCCTGTCACACTCTGGTTATTGTTACTCATATTACTACCCTGAACTATTGGCTTGTGCTTTCTCTTTCACTTTCTATGTTTCTCCTCAATTGCAGTTACTACCTCCACTCCTCAACTATTTAATTTAAACTCCTATCTACAGCTTTAGCGATTCTATTCGCCAGGCCACTGGTCCCAGCCTGCTTCAAGTGAAGCTGCCTCTTTCATAGAACCATATAGTGTAGGGGAGTCCCTTCAGCCCATCAAATCCGCACTGACAATCGAGAAACATCTGACCTCCCACTTAATCCCATTTATCAGCGCTTGGCTCATAGCTTTGAATGTGTGATGGTGTCAGATGCTCATCCAGATACTTTTTAAAGGATGTGAGGCACCCCGCCTCCACCACCCTCCCAGGCAGCACATCCCAGAACACCACCACCCTCTGAGTAAAAAAGATGTTCCTCTCGTCCCCGCTAAACCTCGTGAACCTATGTCCCCTCGTGACTGACTCTTCCACTAAGGAGAGCAGCTGCTCACTATCCACTCTGTCCATGCCCCTCAGTTTTTATCACCAGTACTGACACCAGCCCTGTGAATTGAAACCCATTTCTCCCACAAAACCTCTTGATTGTACAACTCCCAAATACTATGTACATCTATTTGAGCAATGCATCTCATTTCTTGATTTTACTGTTCAAAAATAAAGGGTCGCTCATTTTAGATAGCAGTGAGGAGAATTTTTTCTGAGCATCACAGAGGATTGGTTGTCAAATAGGAGGCAGAGAGTGGGGGTCAATGGGTGCTATTCGGATTGGCGGTTGGTGACTAGTGGGGTGCCCCAGGGGTCGGTGCTGGGGCCTCAGCTATTTACCATTTATATAGATGATCTGGAGGAGGGAACCGAGTGTAGGGTGTCGAAATTTGCTGATGACACCAAGATTGGGGGAAAGGCAAATTGTGTGGAGGGTGTGAAGAGTCTGCAGAAGGATCTAGATAGGCTGGGCGAATGGGCCAGGAAATGGCAAATGGAATTTAATGTTGGCAAGTGTGAGGTGGTCCACTTTGGTAGGAAGAATGGTAGGAAGGACTATTACTTACGTGGCGAAAAACTGCAGCAGGCGACGGTGCAGAGGGACCTCGGGGTCCTTGTGCATGAGTCGCAAAAACCCAGCCTGCAGGTGCAGCAGGTGGTCAGGAAGGCGAATGGGATGCTGGCCTTCATAGCGAGGGGGATTGAATATAAAAGTAGGGAGGTCTTGCTGCAGCTGTATAGGGCATTGGTGAGGCCGCAGCTGGAGTACTGTGTGCAGTTTTGGGCGCCGCACCTGCGCAAGGATATTTTGGCCTTGGAGGGAGTGCAGAGGAGGTTTACTAGGCTGATACCGGAGTTGAGGGGGTTGAGCTATGAGGAGAGGCTGAATAAACTAGGCTTGTACTCGTTAGAGTTTAGAAGAATGAGGGGAGATCTCATTGAGACGTATAAGATGATGAATGGGATGGATAGGATAGAGGTGGAAAGACTCTTCCCGCTCAAAAAAGACAGTAGGACTAGGGGGCACAGCCTCAAGATAAAGGGGAGGCGGTTTAGAACGGAGTTGAGGAGGAACTTCTTCACTCAAAGGGTGGTGAATCTCTGGAATTCTCTGCCCGTTGAAGTGGTGGAGGCTGCCTCGCTAAATATTTTTAAGAAGCGGGTTGATGGGTTTTTGATAAGAGAGGGGATTAAGGGTTATGGGGAGAGGGCGGGAAAGTGGAACTGAGCAGCGACAGATCAGCCATGATCTTATTGAATGGCGGGGCAGGCTCGAAGGGCCAGATGGCCTACTCCTGCTCCTATTTCTTATGTTCTTATGTTCTTATCACGAGTCTTTGGAAGTCTGAAAAGGCAGTGGAGGCAGTCTTCGAATGTTTCTAAGGCAGAGCTGGTTAGATTCTTGATTAACAAAGGGGTGGTAGGAATGTAGGGTTGAGGTTTCAATCAGGATCCGTGGTTTTATTCAACGTCAGAGCTGGCTTGAAAGGCTGAGTGGCCTACTCGACATGATTGGTATGTTTGTATATTTCACCTACAGGCATTGGGACAATAGTTTTCAGTGGTGTTCTAACAGGGGCAGTTGAAGAATTTTGGTAAAGCTTTTTGGGACATTGTACGTGTATTATATTTTTCACCTGATCAGTCACACCAAATCCGAAGGTTTAGCTTCGAGCCATAGTCCAAAGCGTTAGCATATATTCCAGGGTGACCCTTCAGTGTGACTTTGAAGATATAACTTCATTGCTGAAAAGTATAAGGAGTTGCATTTTGGGAGAAGTAATACGGATTTAATGGCAGTTACATGTATGTGGATCTTCAAAGGTGACAGAACACAGATTGTTTAGCAAAGTATATGGGATTTTGGGGTTGCACGGTGACAGTGGTTAGCATGACTGGCTCACAGCACCAGGTTCCGTTCAGGCCTCGGGTGAATTTTGGCATTCTCCCTGTGTCTGTGTGGGTTTCCTCTGGGTGCTGCAGGTTCCCCTCTCAGTCCAAAGATGTGCGCTTTAGATTGGTTGGCCATGCTAAATTGGTGTCTTTAAAGGCTAAGTTAGTGTCTCAAGATGTGTCAGTTAGGGGGTTTAGCAAGGCAAATACGTGGGGTTACAGGGATAGGTGCTGAGTGGGGTTGTTGTCGGTGCAGGCTTGATGGACTGAATGGCCTCGTGCACTGAAGGGATTCTGTTGTGCTTTATAAATACAATTGTATATAAAAGTAGGGAAATTATGCTGGGCCATAAAGAAAATGTGGTTAGGCCGCAAGTAATAGTGACTGCATTTCATAGCAATCATAGAAATTTATAGCACATTGTGTCTGCACTGACTGACAAGTAGCCATCCACATAATTTCACTTTCTGCTTCTTGGATATACTACGGACTACAGATATAAATAGGTTTTACATGTTATCAGGGTTTTTGCCTCTGCTGCCCTTTCAGGCAGTGTTCCAGATTTCCAACCTCTGTGTGAAAAATACTTCTCTTCAGTTCCCTTCTAATCCTCTTGCCTCTTGTACTAAATCTAAGACCCAGGATATTCAAGGGTAATAGGGTCTTCCTATGCACCATCTAAGATTAGGAAGGGTGTGAGGGTATGAGAAAGGGTGCAATGCAGATTTACCAGAATGATTCCAAGGATGAGGGTTTTTACCTAAGTTAGGGTTGTTCTCCTTTTGGGTAAAGAAGAATGTGGTGAGATTTGATTGAGATGTACGAATTTATGACAAGCTTACCTGTGATAGCTGAGGAAAAGCAGATCCCATTAGTTAACGGAACAAGGACTGGCTGACACAGATTGAGAGTTTTTGGACAAGAGATATGGATGGGGAATATTTATGTAGCAGGTGGTGTGGAGTTTGGCAGCTATGAGGATTATAGAAGTGAAGATGATTTAGATGGGCACTTGATGGAAATAAACTTGCAGCACGACAGGGAGAGAGCAGAGAATGGGGCTATTTGGGTTGCTTTACAGAGAATCGATGGCTCACTTCTGACCCTACGCTCTTTGACAAAGGTGTTGTTGTTAAACTGAAGCTGGACTTGATTGTGCAGGAGCTTGTTGGATTTCTTGTCACTGTCCAGTGTTCTCCCAGTGTTGTGGGCAGCATGCTTTTCTTGGCTACCCCACTACAAAACATCAAGATAAAAGCAAAGTACAGCGGATGCTGGAATCAAACAAAAAATGTTGGAAAATCTCAGCGCGTCTGACAGAACCTGTGGAGCAATAACAGCCAAAGTTTCAAGTGTGGACCATCCAGATTTGAAACAATAGGTCTTCTCTTTCTCCATAGATATTGTCAGACCTATTGCTGAGATTTTCCAGCATTTTCTGTTTTTGTGACTAATAAACACCAGGTTAACTGGTCACTTGTATTATGTCATTAGTTGCACCTTGCTTTATGCAAAATGTTTGTTGGCAAACGTGTGCGCAGCAAAAAGTGATGTATTAGTGCTGAGCATTTTGGAGCATCCCAGTGAGCAAATACGAGTTTCTACCTGTTTGGCTTAGAAGACCTAATTGTAGAATATAACTGAATCATATCAGTATACAATCAGCCTATTTTTAGGGATACCAAAGCCATTTTCAAGGATGCTTAGGCACAAAAGTTGGCTGTTCAACCTCTAGAGCCTTAGATCATCTGTACTCAAATTTCATTTAACTGCTTTTGCTTCTTATCCCTGAAACCTTTACCTAACAAAATTTTATTTGTATTTTAATTTTGAATTGTTAATAGACCTAACCTCAAATAGGGAGTGTTCCAGCTTCCCAAAGCTCCTTGTATGAAGGGGTAATTTTAGGGTTATGCCCTCTTGTCTGGACTCTGACCAGAGAAAATACGTACTGTGACTGCCCTGTCAAATTCTTTAATCGTATTGGGCATTTCATAGAGTCATAAAATCCCTACAGTGCAGAGCCTGCACCGACAACAATCCCACCCAGGCCCTCTCCCCATATATATATATATTTAGCCCGCTAATCTCCCTGATACTAAAGGGTAGCATACCACGGCCAATCCATCTAACTTGCACATTTTTGGAATGTGGGAGGAAACAGGGGCACCTGGAAGAAACTCATGCAGACATGGAGAACATGCAAACTCCACAGTCATCAGAGGCCGGAATTGAACTCGGGTCCCTGGTGCTGTGAGGCAGCAGTGCTAACCACTGTGCCAGCATGCCATCCCTCTTTTAGCTATAAATTAGCACATCCCATAAGCTTCTGTATTCAAGGGTATATAAGCTGAGCCTGTACCATGCGCCTCTATCATCTAACCCTTCTAACTCGAGTATTATTCTGGTGACTCTGCATTGCACTCGATCCAAAGCAAGATTGTCCTTCCTGAGGTGTGATGCCCAAAGCTAACCACTCCCAAGTGCAGTCTAATCGGAGCTTTCAGTACTTTGTATTTAGTTTCTTTAAGTAAAAGGCTAACATTCTATTAGCTCTTTGGGTTTTTTTTGTGTTTGTCTACTAGTTTTATGTTTCTGTATATGGACCGCCAAATTGCTCAGTTGCTTCACAGTTTCCAGTTTCTTACAACTGAGGAAATACTAATCCATCTTTCTGGAATCCAAAGTGAATGACCTCACACGTCGCCACATAAACTCCATCTGCCGCAGTTTTACCCACTCACTTTAATCTATCAATGCCTCTTTACAACTTTCTGTTCCATCTGCCTTGCTTTACTATGCTGTTAAGTTAATTAGATAGAATTTCGGACAAAACAGCCATAAAAGGAGGTTATTCGGGGACAATGGGAGTCATTATAAAAGCTTGCATCCCAGATTCAAATCAGTCTTTATCCATATCAGCCAGCAGAGTGGTTGGGCTGAACAAATATTGCTGCTGCCGTGGGATGCAGCATCTAAAGGAAAATGTGATTCATTCAAGATGAATAAAGGTTGTGGTCAGGGTTGAAGGTGGTCTCCGATATCATGCTTTGTCTCTCTAATGGAATATCCTACCCTCTATTCTGAGAGCATGACCTGGAGACCCCAGATTATGGCAGGAAGATTCTATAGGCTGCAAGAGAATAGGTTAGTGCCATTAGTACAGGAATTGTGAAAATTTACAACCAGGACATTTTTGCAATATAAGGACAGTAGGTAATTGATCAAATCAATGTACATGTACGTTCTCTTCAATTTGTTAGTTCACAGGCTGAGTTGCTTGCTTTGAATACCCATCCTTATAGCTACAGTATTTGAGTTCGGCCCAGTTAAGTTTCTGTGATCCCAAGGATGTTGATTGTTGGGGATCTGAAAATATTAATGCCATTAAATATCAAGAGCAGATGGTTAAATTCTCTGTCACGTATGGTCGTTGCCCAGCCTTTCTAGAAACATAGAAAAACTACAGCACAGGCAGGCCCTTCGGTGGACAAGTTGCGCCGAACATGTCCCTACTTGGCTTACCTATAATGCTCTATCTTACTAAGTTCCATGTACTTATCCAAAAGTCTCTTAAAAGATGCTATCAAATACGTCGATAGCGCCTCTCAGCCTATCCTCTTTAGGTATGCCACCCAATCCAGGCAACATCCTAGTAAATCTCCTCTGCACCCTTTGTACAGCTTCCACATCCTTTCTGTAATGAGGCAACCAGAACTGAGCACAGTACTCCAAGTGTGGTCTGACCAGGGTCTTATAAAGCTGCAGCATTATCTTCCGACTCCTAAACTCAGTTCCTCAATTGATGAATGTCAGTACGCTATACGCCGCCTTAACCACAGCCTCTACCTGCGAAGCTGCTTTAAGCATCCTATGAACCCGGGCCCCAAGATCCTTCTGATCTTCCACACTGCCAGAAATACATACGGTTATGGGGATAGGGCCTAGGTGGGATTGTGGTCAGTGCAGACTCGATGGGCCAAATGGCCTCTTTCTGCACTGTAGGGATTCTGTGATCTCATGTAGGTGGCAATGAGCTGCACTTCTCTTTGCCATATTTAACCTGAAGCCATGTCATTCCAATGGCTTTGGAGTCAATATTAGGGATTCCCAGGCAGCTCCCTGTCTACTGCATACTGTTGTGCCACAGCTTTTGATGGGCCTGAACTACCAGTGGGTCAGGACTTACTGAGGGATGGGATGGAGTAGAAACCAATTCTCAGAACCACCCCTGTTAGGCTATTGCTTGACTAGTCTGCAGGACAGCTGTCCCAATTTTGTTTTGAGTGGAGGAGATGCAAGATGGACTGAACAGTGTTTATCTTTGTGTCCAAATTCAATGTCCGGGTTGATGCCGGATGGTCAGTTTGATAGTACATTTTTATAGAGTGGGTCCATGCGGGTGAGTGCCTTGCTGGAGGCTTGCTGGACATCATGGCTTCAGGCAAAAATGGTGAAGAAACGTGCAGCTGATTGCTACCTATGTAAGATCATAGAATCCCTACAGTGCAGAAGGAGGCCATTTGGCCCATCAAGTGCACCGAGCACAATTCCAGCTAGCCCCTATCCCTTGTTTCAGAGGACATTTAAGAACTATGGGTGTGGAGTCATTTACAGGCCATATCCTGTAAGGACAGTAGATTTCCTTCCCTAAAGGACATTTGCGAAGCAGATGTATTTTTCCAGCAATCTGATAGTTTCACAGTTACTAACTAAAACTAGCTTTTTAATTCCAATTTTATTTAGATAGAAGTTAAAACTCCTTAACTGCCATATTTATTATTTGAACTAAGGAAACTACACAGGAACAGGCTCTCCGAGCCTGCACTGACTATGCTGTCTATGTAAACTAAAATCCCCTATTCTTCCAGGGACTATATCCCTCCATATCCCATCCTATTCATGTATTTGTGCAGACACCCCTTAAAAGCTCCAATCGTATCTGCTTCCATCACTCCTCCAGCAGCGACTTCCAGGCACCCACCACCCTCTATTTAAAAAAAAGCATACCTTGTACATCTCCTTGCCTGTCACACCTTAAACCTGTGCCCCCAGTAATTGACTCTTCCACCCTGGGAAAAAGCTTCTGACTATCCACACTGTCCATGTCCCTCATAATGGATGCGTAGTCTAGCATAACCACAATGCAATTGTACCCTGTTATGGCAGCAATTAATTCAGTTATGGCAGCTAATTCAATTGATTAAAAAATATCTGGAATTGAAAGCTGGTCTCAGTAATGGTGGCCATGAAACTACCATAGATTGACATTAAAAACCCCTCTGGTTCATTAATGTCCTTTAGGGAAGGGAATCTGCTGTCATTACCCAGCCTGGCCTACATGCAACTCCAGACCCACAGCAATGTGGTTGACTTTGCCTCTCTGAAATATTCTAGCAAGCCGGTCAGTTAAAGATGGGCAACAGATGCTGGCCCATAATAAATTTTTACGAAGATACAGAACTGGCATTATCAACTAGGGTAAATGCCATGGGGAATCTATATTACTTCATCTAAACCTGTGTTGCTTCCCATCACAATTGTGCAATTCATTCTGTTGATGAGGTGTCTATTGTTATAAAGCTCATCTTTCTGACTTGATGAACACTGTCATGCATACAAATCAAAGCAACAATTTACTAAGGAGTCAGCCTTGACAGAACAATTCTCATTTCTGAGTCAGTGAGTCATGAGTTCCATCCACATTCGAGAGATTTCCACAAGCAATCTACACTGACAGTTCAGTACAACATTGAGGGGTTACCTTGGATGTTAAAGTCAGACCTTGTCAGCTTTCTGAACTGGGTATACAGTAAACTCCATGTTATCCAGCACTGTCATGCTGTAGTAACTGGAAGTGCTGACAGGACATTTTTTTGTTTTCTTGAAAAGCTGGTCTGTAAAGAGTCAAGTGGCAGTCTCCAAACCCAATGTCGAGGTTATTCTTCAGTTGTGAGGTCACCTTCGTTTTCAGCTATAAAGCCGGCCAGAAACCCATGAGATTGTCCAAAAGTCAGAAGCAGCAGTTGGAGCTACTGTGAGTGAAACTGCCACAGCTCCAAAGCCAGTCTGAAGGATGTGGTGTCAGCTCAGTCTTTCAACTGTTGTAGTTTTACTTTGATGCCCTGTTGTGCTTGGGACCCTTGAGCGGCCAGCTGCTTTTCCCTCTCTTCTCAACTCCTTGAAGGCAGAGCAAGACCTTGTGTAGCTACTCACTGTTAACCAGCCCACTCCCCACCCTCCTGGAGCAAAAGTTTTTCTGTTTCAGATGTAAGTTGGAACAACGGCACAATGGTTAGCACTGCTGCCTCAAGTGCCAGGGACCCGAGTTCACTTCCAGCCTTGGGTACTGTCTGCGTGGAATTCTTCTTGTGTCTGTGTGGGTTTCCTCAGGGTGCTCCAGTTTCCTCCCACAGTCCAAAGATGTGCGGGTTAGGTTAATTGGCCATGCTAAATTGATGCTAGTGTCAGGGGGTTTAGCAGGATAAATATGTGAGGTTACAGGAATAGGGCCTGAGTGAGATTGTGGTTGGTGCAGATTCGATGGGCCGAATGGGCAAAATTGATTACAGCCAATGAAACATTTCTGAAGCGTAATCTGCCTTGGGGTGCCCTAAAGTCGTGAAAGGTGGTATATAAATGCAAGTTACTTATTTTCCTTGAATGTTTTGCCTGGAAATCTCATTTTTATTACTTGCTTCTCATCGTAATAAATTTTTATCCAGGTTTCGTACTATTTTGTAATATTGTAGTAGGTGCACAGGGGCAGCCGGCTAACTGTAATCCCAAATATTTTTCCATTGGGACTATAATGCTGAATTTTCATGATGGCTTCCTCCTATCACCACTGAGATTGGGAAACTTGTGTGTGAATAGTTATTGTGTTCATAGTCTCATACTGAGAGCACTTTCTATTACAATGAAATGTTTACACTTGTTAAAACTAATGTACTGTAATCAATGGTGTTTTGTGAAGTTTATTTAGTCAGGTGCTGAATAAATCCTTTATCTTGTGAAGAAATGCATCAGGTTTATTTAGACTGATCTGGATTCAGTCATTCAAGCCATACATTAACATGATGACTGACATGGTCTTGAGTTTGTGTGTGGCTGATTCCTTTAGGTGCATGAACTTTTTAAATTTGGCTGTGCAGCAACTTAATAGGACTGGTTTGTGCACAGCCTATGCAAGGGCATTCAGGCTCTGCATGATCACACAGCTTAGAGAGACCATTGGCATTAACCTAAACTAAAAGATGCACTGTGATCATAATTCAGGTATAATCTAAACACTGCTTATTCAGAGCCATTGTGAAAAGCCAGTTGCTACGAGAGACATGTATCTTCTATGAACTGAAACTTGAGTTCTGAAAAGCACTGTGAACGGATCCATTGCTGTTTTTATCACTGGCTTAAACAGTAACCATCACTGGGCCTGTTCCCCTCGCTCTTCTATACAAGCTGCGCAGTGGAAAATAACACTGCTGATGAAACTGATGGTCAGATTGGTTTGCTGATATTATAACACAAGAAAAATTTGACAAGAAAAGTAGAGGACAAAGATTTGATTAATGTGAAGCATGAATAGTTTAAGTACATACTGGTCCTCAGAGGTAGTTCCATCCAATAACATTTGCACTGAATCAGCCCCCCTGCCTTGCATAAATAGCAGGGAAGTATATGGAAACCCCAGCTCCTGTACAATTCTGTAGTGCTTCCCGAGTGCTAAATTCTTCTGAAGATTAAGCCTTTCTTCACAGGCAGTCAGCAAAGCTGTTATTTCAAGTTTGATAAGTTATGAATTCGTGCAGCCTATTAGTTTTCTGCCCTGGAAACCCGGCAGAGAGCAGAAATTGGTTCACACTTAAAATAAGTCCAAGCAAGCTTACTGATTTCAGGTTCTGGTTGCAGGTACTGATGTTTCCTTCCCCATCCTGCTCCTTTTCGTTCCCTCCTCCCCCCAACAACAGAGTGTTAACTTCCTCTCAAAACCATTGACAATACCCCGGACATTCTTTCTTCCACCCTCTTCCTTTAGGAAAAAGACACAAAAGTCTGAGGTCACGTACTAACCGACTCAAGAACAGCTTCTTTCCTGCTGCCATCAGACTTTTGAATGGACCTACTTTGCATTAAGTTGATCTTTCTCTACACCCTAGCTATGACTGTAACACTACATTCTGCGCTCTCTCTCATTTCCTTCTCTATGAATGGTATGTTTTGTCTGTATAGCACAAGAAACAACACTTTTCACTATGTTAATACATGTGACAAAAAATCAAATCAAAAACTAAGATGAGATCAACTGTCTGTAATAGCCCACAAAGAAACTCATTTTCACAATGCAATTCCTGACTTCAGTTTTAGAATATATTGGTCTACCATATGCAGACAAACCTGTTCGAGGCAAGTTGGAGCTCTGCTTCTCGCTGTGATAAAGAATTTCATTTGAGCAATTTTTAATCTATCCTCGAGTAATTTATAAGGAATTAACTTCAGACTAAATGGGCTTTTACATAAGAGCAATGAAAATCCTGTAATTAAAAATAGGAGCTGCTGAATAAAAGTTATTTAAAAAAAACACCTTTCCCAATCCCCGTGACATCCCAAAACATTTTATAGCTCATGAGATATATGTAGTCATTGTTCTAGGAAATGTGATAGCCAATTTTCATTTGACAACTTCTCAGAGCCTGCAATGTTCTAACTATGATAGGGGTTGTAAATTTTACACAAAAGGGGAAAAAGATGGGTTTGCACACGTAGATTCAAAATAGCAACAGGATTTATTGAAGGAGCTGTTGCCTGTACAGATTACAAAATGGTGGCACAGTGGTTATCACTGCTGCCTCACATTGCCAGAGACCTGGGTTCAATTCTAATCTTGGTTGACTGTCTTTGATTTTGATTTGATTTATTATTGTCACATGCATTAGTATACAGTGAAAAGTATTGTTTCTTGTGCACTGTACTCACACTCTGTGTGGAGTTTGCACATTCTCCCCATGTCTGCATTGGTGTCTTCTGGGTGCATCGGTTTCCTTCCACAGCCCAAATGTGTGCAGGATAGGTGGATTGGCTGTGCTAAATTGCCCCTTAGTATGCAAGATTGTGTGGCTTAGATGGATTAGCTATGGTAAATGCACAGTTACAGGAATAGGGCGAGAGGCGTGGGCCAGGGTAAGATGCTCTTTCAGAGTTGGTGCACACTCAATGGGCTGAATGGTCGCCTCCTCCACTGTAGGAAGTCTTTGATAAACAGGAGTGCCAATGACATCAGCATCAAACCACATGATCAGCTCTTAAAGCAATCGTGCAACCACTTAAATATATAATAGAAACCGTGATTTGTATTCGTGGTGCTGATTGAGGGATAAATATTAGTCAAGCTGTCAGGCTTAACTCCACTGCTCAGTTCTAAGTAGTGCCCTAGGGTCCACCTGAGAGGGCAGATGGGGCTTTGATTTAATGTCTCATCTGAAAAATGGCCCCTCTGGTAATGGAGCACTTCATTAAACTGGATTGTTGGCTTTGATTTTTGTGCTCAAGTTCTTTCAGCTTGCACATGTGGAGAAAAACAATATTTCAGGTCAAATAAATTTTATCAGAACTGGACACCTCCCTCAGCGACTGGATCCTGAACTTCCTAACTCTCAGACTACAATCATTAAGGACAGGCAAACAACACCTCCCTCAATAATCATCCTCTACACTGGTGCCCCACAAGGCGTGTTCTCAGCCCCCTACTACTTATACACCTTTGTGCAGCCAAATTCCTCTCCAACTTGATTTTCAAGTTTGCTGACAACACCACTGTAGTGGGTCGGATCTCTTTTCCACCTCCTTCCTTTGGGGGGAAAAAAAACAAAAGCCTGAGGTCATGTACCTATCGACTCAAGAACAACTTCTTCCCTGCTGCTGTCTGACTTTTGAATGGACTTACCTTGCATTAAGTTGATCTTTCTCTACACCCTAGCAAGACTCTAACACTACATTCTGCACTCTCTCGTTTCCTTCTTTATGAACGGTATTTTTTGAATGTATGGCGTGCAAGAAATAATACTTTTCACTATGTTAATACATGTGGCAATAAATCAAATCAAATGTTAAGAGATTAAATTGATTTTAAACAAATCTGAAGGCAGAGAAAAGTGGGAGGGCGGAGCGGGGAGGGAGAGAACAAAAGGGAAGATCTTTGAAGGTAGAATTTGGAGGGATGAAATGACAAAAGGGGTAATAGCCTCAAAACCTGTGTTTTGTTTGACTCAAACTGTTGGAAAAATCACAACCAACATCGGTAAAGTGATTATCACCAAAAATCATGATAAATCAAACTAGATTTGAGACCGATTTCCTAAAAATATTGATCCTTTGATGCTTGGCTTTCCCTCTGATACCCAGTATTGGATGAGCAGAAATTTCCTCCAGTTAACTGTTGGATCAACCAAGTCATTGAGCTGTATTTTTGTCTTTGGTTTGGGAAACAAGAGTCGAGCATTTCCCAGCATTGCAATCCTGACTTCGGAAAGCCAACAGTTGACCAGAATTTTGGTCTTTGAGAGTAGGGTGGGAGATGGCGTCGGGATCATTGCCAATGGAGAAGGGCTGGTGTTGAGGCCATTAGAGGGCCCCACCCTCTGTCACTGGCAACTGCATCAACAAAGCAGACTGAACACAGCCAGATATCTGTTTGGCAAAATTACCTCATTATGAATTGCTGCCTGAGCTCTGGATTTGGGTTTGATGGGGCTTGTCTACACAGCTGTGAAGGGGACAGCTAGCTTTGACATTTTACATGCTTGTAATAAGTTTATCTGTCTCTGAAGTGGGTGTACTCAGATTTGGGAGGAAAATCAGGCCCGCTGTTTATCAGCAATGCCACAATCAGCCTCCAATTCACTCATGAAGAGTCATATTGGACTCAACTCCCTTTCTGTCTCCTCAGATGCTGCCTGACCCTGCTGACCTTCTCCAGCACTTCCTGTTTTTATTTCAGGTCTGCATTCTGTGGTTTGCTTTGAGTTTGGCTGTTGTCGCGTTGAACCAGACTGTCTGTAACTGCTATTCCTTTTGAGCCTCAGCTGAGTTTCAAACTCCAGATCCTCTCCGTCGCCAAGACTTGACTATTTTGCCATAACTATTGTCCATCTCTGCTTCTGCCTTAGTCCTTCTGCAGCTGAGATGTCATCCTTCCCATTACACATCCTACTCTCTTCACCCTCAGCTGTTTAGATCCTAAACATTGAAATGCATTCCCCTAAACCCCTCCATCCTTTTCCAAGTGCTCCTTAAAAACCACATTGTTGGCCGTCTGTCCCATTGACTTCCTCCCACTTTGGCCCAGCATCAATTTTTGTCTTGTTATGCCCCTGTGAATTCCTCAGGTCTTACCACATTAAAAATGCTTTATAAATGCAAGTTTTATTTTTCTGAAGGTATTTCAGTGCTTTTTGGTCTTCTGTCCAATATCTTTCAGGTAAGATTGTCACTGATTGCTGTCAAGTATCTAGATCTTGAATCTACTTACCTTTATGCAAAGTGATGAAAATGACCTGTACATGTAATTATGATTATATTATGCACCCAGACTGACAGCTTCTCAATAATTGTACAAACCAATTAAACATAGATTCTTGTTGACATTAAATTAAACAATGAAACATGACTTTCTGTCTAATTTGTTTTTGCTAATTTGTGACTAAGCAGAATTAGTGAAAAAGTAATTGTCAGCAATTCTGTGATGGGAAGAGGCATTTGACCACATGTTCAGCTATTTGAAATGAATAAAGTTCTTGGATGATCCAGATGGGACTCTGGTGGTTGTTTGATTTAATGTCTTGTATCCCAAGTGCATCTAATATATAAGTCAAGTTCCATTTGTTGAACAATGATTTATGCAATGCTGTTATATTTTCAAAACAGATTTTGTTTAGTCTCCACTTAATTAGGAATATCTGTTTTTAATTTCAGGTGTAATCAGTGCGGGCGGGAGTCTAAGCTGTTATCCCGGTTTTATGAGCTGGAGTTAAATATCCAAGGACACAAGCAACTGACAGATTGCATTGATGAATTTCTGAAGGTACCTTGACATTTAGTAATAGGGATACAAGGCCCTGTGACTCATACTCAATGGGAATATTTTTTCACCCGCAATACTGACCCACATAATACAGAAATAATTCTTGGGCCCTGTTGAATTTCACACATTTTACAGCTTTTTTCCCCAATCAAAAGTGGTATCATTTTTTCATTTACCCTGGAGCGGACAGGTGGGAGGTTATTGAAGGGAGCTATAATAACACTAACTGATATTGTAAATTAGGGAGTTAAGAGTATATAACAAGGGAATGCACTGATCCTGGAACATTTTGATTTTGCACTAATTCTGGAATGTTTTGATCTTGGACAAACCTAATTTGTAGATGCAGCTTAGAAACCAAGTTCATGGAATGCGTTTGAGACAGTTGTACAGAACAGCTCAAGGAATCATTTAGAGAACAGGCTATTTAAGACCTAGTATAGCATAATGTGACTGTTAATTAGTGCAATTTTAATGAAGGATTTTTTTGAGGAAGGGTGATTATGATATAATTAGTAGACTATGAAATTTGAGGGTAATGTAGTTAAGTCTGAAATTGATCAAAACCAATTCCAGGGATATGAGGGGCATGTTAGCTGCAGTAGGTTGAGAAATTGAGTAAAAATATATAATCGTAGGTAAGAAATGGAAAGGATTTAAATAAATAATTCACAGTTCTTGGCAAACATAGATTCCCTTGAGAAATAAAAACGATTAGGAAATGAAAAGCTCAGGATAATAGATTAAAAGAACAGACTTACAATGGCAAAAGGAGTAGTGGGGGTTAGGAGGATTTCAAAAACCAGTGAAGGGAAACCATTCTAAAAGGAATTAGACTGTTATCTGAAAGGGCAAAATAACAGGGTCATGGGGAGAAGCCAAAAAAAAGCACTAGATAAGATGCTCACTTGGAGAGCTGGTTCAGACACAATGGGCCAATTGTGATTCTGAGACTACATCTGGAGTGTTGTGTGCAGTTTTGGCCGTTTTATTTAAGGACTGATGTTGCCTTAGAAGTAGCGCAATGAAAATTCACTAAATCGATTTCTGAGCTATAAGGGCTGTTTAGGAGAAGAGATTGAATAGAATGAACCCATGTCCTCTGTGGTTGAAAAGAATGAGAGGTGATCTAATTGAAGTGAATAGAATTCTTAAAGGGCTTAAGATGCTAAGAGGCTCGCTATTCTGGTTCAGTAGACCAGAAACTGCAGGTTGTAGTCTCAGACTAAAGATCAATTATTTAGGATTGAGTTGAGGAGAAATTTCTTCACCTTAGTGTTGTGAATTGTTGGAATTCTCTACCCTCAGAGTGATACGTGGTGTCGTGTCTGTTCCATTGATAGATATCCGGGCATGAAGGGAATAGTGGGATTTGAGGGAGTAGACTGTCAGCTGGAGTTGAAATAGTTCAGCATTATCTTATTAAATGGTGGAGAAGCTGTAAGGTGGAATTGTTCTTTGCTATTGTTACATTAATCTTTATATAAGCTTTACTGTGCATATTGTTGCTCATGGAAATTCTTTAATCTTATATCGAACATTATCAGAAATATTTTGAAACACAGCTTGCGTTATGGATTTAGTACCTCATTTAGGATTAGAAATTACAGCAAATCCTGATTCAGGATGTGAGCTATTGTGTATATTTATATTTGCACATGGATGAGCAGACTTCATGAATATGTTTTGCGAGTAAATATGCTTGGTATTTTCTAATTCCAAAAAACTTTAGTCAGGCCTGTGGCAGTGGCGAGGAGGGTTGGAGGGGAGCAGAAGAAATGTTTGCCAAAGTGCAATCGGTAAATGGTATAATCTTCTGATTTGCAAGATATAGGACCAAGTCCAGGCCCCTGTTTGGTGATCAATGCACACTTGATATCTAAGTAGCTTTAGGACGGATACCTTCCATTCATTTTGGCTTTTTTGCGGGCTTTAAGCCAATGCAACTGATACTGTAGTTTGGAGCAGCAATGAAGAAAGCTCTTCCAAGAATGCATATTTGAAAGGAATTAAAGTTGTGATATCTACAACATTTCTCACCCCTAAATTTGGTCCCTTTACCTTGAGAAATTTTGAGCTTTTGAAATTTATAGTTGCTTTTTGTTTTCAATTTGCATAAATGTACACAAGGGGCAAGTCTGACCCCCTCCTTGGCTTCAATAGCATGGACAGTGGCATTCCTTTGGATACAGTTGTGAATTTCCAGAAAGCTTCTGGAAAAGTTCCCTACCAAAGATTCCAAAATTTCAAATTCAAAAAAAGCTGTGCCAGAGGATAGGAAGAAAAGAACTGGTTAGAAATGGGCTTAGAAGCAGTTGTACCCATGAAGAAATCTCTGGTTTTGACTGCCCCCATGAACTCTTGGCGAACATCCCATCCTCCACTCTGCGTAACCTTTAGCTAATCCAAAATTCTGCTGGTCCCATTCTACCTATTATCCTGCACCACTGACTTGTGTTGACCCCAAAGCCTCATTTAAATTCAAAGTTTTCATCATCTATTTAAATTCCTTTTGGTCACCTCCTCCAATCCAAACCACCCCCCCCCACACACACATCCTGCTCATATTTTATATTCCCTGGATTTACCATCCATCTGTGACTGCTGCATTTTCTCCCTGAATCTCAGTTCATGCTATAGTGGGACATATGTTTAAGATATCTTCCCCAAGAAGCCTAGAAATAGGAACAGGAGAAGGCCATTCAGTCCTTCAAACCTGCTCTTCAATTAATTGTGATCACGGCTGATCATCCAACTCAGCAGCCTGATCCAGCCTTCCTCCCGTATCCTTTGATTCATCTCGATTGCGGTATCCAACTGCTTTTTGAAAACATAAAATGTTTTGGCTTCAACTACTTTCTGTGCTAGCGAATTCTGCACACGCTGGGTGGAAAAAATTCTCACCTCTGCCCTAAACAGCTTGGATCCTCAGAACATGACTTCTGGTTCTGGACACCCTCACCACCGGGAGCACCCTTCTTGCGTCTACCCTGTCTAGTCCTGTTAGAATTTTCTAGGGTTTCTATGAGATCCCACCTCATTCTTCTAAATGCTAGTGAAGACAATCCTGACCAACTCAGTTTCCTGCCATCCCAGGAAAATGTCCTTTTGCATAATGCAAGGTGCTTTCAGCTGCTTTTCAAACCTGCACAGTTATTCAAAGAACAAAGAAAATTACAGCACAGGAACAGGCCCTTTGGCCTTCCAAGCCTGCACCGACCATGATGCCTGACAGAACTAGAATCCCCTACCTTTCCAGAAAGAAAAACATATTGAGATTCCACAAAAATTCTTGTGGAATCGACTTGATCAGTATTTTGTTGAAGGGTGTTCCATTCAATACATCCTGCATTACACTTCAACTATAGTAAATAAAAACCTGTTCACAGCAGCTAGGTTCTGTGGCATTGTGGAAAGTTTTTAGAATGGAAAACCAGCTTCTTTCAAAAAGTTGAAGCATAGAAAATCTCCCAAACACAACAGAATACTACAAATGCTGGAAATCTGAAATCCAAGCAAGAATGCTCAGCAGGTCAGGCAACATCTGTAGAGAGAAAAACAAAGTTATATCTGAGGTTTGGTGACCTTTTCAGAACTCGGAAAAATTGTAAATGTTTAATAGCCATCAGCAGTAGAAGAATTGTCTGCAACCATAGCTTGTAACCTCAAGGCTGGGCATAACCACAACCATAACCAGCAAGCTCGGGGATCAATCTGCTTTCAATGAGGAGTGCAGGAGGGCGTGCTGGGAGCAGTACTGGGCATACCTGATGAAGCTGGAATACGAAACAGGTTTGCCAAATGAGCAACATGTGATGAAGTGATTTGATCCCACAGCTGTGATCTGAGCAATCCCGCCACAGCCAGTTGTGAAAGTTGTTAGAAAATTAAACAACTAACTGGAGGAGGAGGCTTCTCATATGTTCCCCTCCTCAATGATGCGGTGCCCAGCACGTCGGTACAAAATACAAGGGGGATTTACAGCCATCTTCAGGCAGAAGTGCTGAGTGGATGATCTATAATGGTCTCCTCCTGAGCTCCCCAGCATCACAGATTTCTTTGTCGTTCATTCATTTATGGGATGTGTGCGTTGCTGGCTAAGCCATCATTTATTTCCCATCCCTAATTGCCTTGGAGAAAGTGGTGGTGAGTTGGCTTTGTGAACCACTGCAGTCCATGTGGTGTAGGTACACCCAGAGTGGTGAGAGGGAGGGAGTTCAAGGATTTTGGCTCAGTGACAATGAAGGAATAGTGAAATATTCACAAGCCAGGCTGGTGTGTGACTTGGAGGGGAAGTTCCTGGTGATGGTGATACCATTGTGTCTGCTGTCCTTGTTCTTCAAAATGGTACAGGTCATGGATTTGAAGTTGCTGACTAAGTCTTGGTGACCTCGTCATGTAGATGATCGTGTGTACTGCCACTGTGTGTCGATGGTGGAGGGAATAAATATTTGGATGGCATGCCAATCCTGAGGGCTACTTTGTCCTGGATGGTGTAATGCTGCTTGAGTGCTACTGGAGCTGGAGTCGGTTAGCTGAGCTGGCTGGACAGCTGGTTAGTGAAGGGTGGCACTGTGGCTATCACTGCTGCCCCACTGCTCCCGGGTTCAATTCCAGCCTTGGGCCACTGTCTGTGTGGAGTTTGCACGTTGTCCCCGTGTCTGCGTGAGTTTTCCCCGGTTGTTCCAGTTTCCTCTCACAGGACAAAGATGTGAAGGTTGGATGGATTGCCCATGCTAAATTGCCCTTTAGTGTCTCGAGATGTGTAGTTTAAGATGGATTAGCTATGGGAAATGTGAGAGTTACTGCTATAGGGTAGGTAGGATACTCTAGCAAAGAGTTGGTTCAACCTCGATGGGCAGAATGGCCTCTTCTGCACTGTAGGGATTCAGTGATTCATCCTGGCAAGTGGAGAGTATTACTTCACACTCCTGACATGTGTCTTGTAGATGGTGCACAGGCTTTGGAGAGTCAAGAAGTGAGTTAGTCATGCTGGATTCCTAACCTCTGACTTACTATTGTAGCCATAGTAGTCCAGTTCAGTTTTTGGTCAGTGGTGTTGATAGTGGGAGATGCAGCATTGGTAATATCATTGATAGTCAAGGGGCGAGGGTTAGATTTCTCTTTGGACATGGTTACTTGTTTGATGTGAATGTTAATTGCCACTTGCTAGCCCAAGCCTTGTTGTTGTTGTCCAGGTCTTGCTGCATTTGCACAGCGATTGCTTTGGTATCTGAGGAGTCATAAATGCTGCTGGGCATTGTACAATGTTCAGATAACATCCTCTCTTCTCACTTTATGATGGAAGGAAAGTCATTGATGAGGCAGCTGAAGATGTTTGGAACTAGGTGACGGGATAGCTGTGGGGCAAGTATCAAAAGAAAAGATGGTTCAGGAGGAGGTGCAAATGGGAATAATAGAATCCAGCTGTGTTATCTGAAATTACATCCATGTCGTGCCCAGAGACTGTAACGTGTCTCATCAAAATATGAAGTGGATGCTATGCGCCATGTTTATCCTGAGCTTCATTGAAACAGCTCATAGACTAAGGACAGAGAGGCTGGTGGGGGACGGAGAATTAGAATGATAAGTGACTGGTAGTTTAAGGTCACACTTGTGGATTGAATGGAAATGTTTCATAATCTCCCACAACGTAGTAATGAAAATGAGTAACACTTATTATTTAGAAAAGAAACAATTCATGTAAAAACAAATTGCTTTACATGTTTTTGCTCCCTTTTAAGGTCCTTGCACTAATTTTGAATTTTCTTTCAGGAAGAAAAGCTGGAGGGGGATAATAGGTACTTTTGTGATGAATGTCAGGACAAACAGAATGCCACTAGAAAAATTAAACTACTTAGCCTTCCGAGAACACTCAATTTACAACTTTTGAGGTTTGTCTTTGACAGGTCAGTCATGTTCAATTTGCTGAAAGCATCATCATAATATATTTGTGCTTATTTTCATAAACATGTTTGTTTATTTGGTATAATTGCCTGTGCAATCCATTTTTGAGCCCTGATATGGAGTATAATATCCATGCTTGTGGTAGAATATCTGCGTCAAACAGACTGAAATCAAAACCAACTCTCGTTTTGTACTTGGCTCTATAAATTGATCCTTATTTTTGGAAGGAATTTTGAAGCTTCAAATGCAAACTTGTGCACCACGATGTATGGGATTTCTGGAGGGAAAAGCAGAGAAGTAAAATTGTATTAATCCTTGGTTGATCACACCTGGACCTTTGCGTGCAGTTCTCATCGCCATATTGTGAGAGGGGATTTACAGGCACTAGAGAGGGTGCAAGTACCATGATACCAGAACTGAGAGATTGTACTCAAAAGAGAAGTTGAACTGGCTGGGCTCCTTTCTTTAGAAAATGGAAGGCTGAGGGATGCCTTAATGGAAATCTTTTAAATTATGAAAGGCTTTAACAGTACAGTTCCACTTGGGAACGGCAGAACTAATCAGAGCAGTAGATTAGAATGTCAAAGCTATGTAGAAATCAAATAGGGAATTCAGAAGAAACATCTTTACCCAGAGAATGGCGAGAATGTGGAATATGCTATCACCCTGAGTTGGCAAATTGTATCGGAGTACTTCAAGAGAAGCGTGAGAAAGAAGGGGATGGAGGGCTTGCTGTTAGATAAGAAAGGATAGAACATAGAACATTACAGCACAGTACAGGCCCTTTGGCCCTCGATGTTGCGCCAACCAGTGGAACCAATCTACTGACCCTCTAACCTAAACTATTCCAATGTTATCCGTATGCCTATCCACTGACCATTTGAACGCCCTTAAAGTTGGCGAGTCCACAACTGCTGCAGGCAGGGCATTCCATGCCCTTACTACCCTCTGAGTAAAGAACCTACCTCTGACATCCGTCCTATAATTACCACCCCTTAATTTTAAGCTATGTCCCCTCATGTTAGCCATCACCATGCGAGGAAAAAGGCTCTCACTGTCCACCCTATCTAACCCTCTGATCATCTTGTATGGGAGGAGATTCGGGCGGAGCATAAACACTAGTTGGACTGATTGGCCTGTTTGAAGAATAAATATTTAATTTGTCACGTGGATGGTGGAGGTAATTACTTATGAGTATTATAATTTTATGGCAATCACAGTTGAAACAGATGTGTGTGTTTCTGGAAGTGCACATTTCTCCACACTTGTGTATGTAGCCTTTGAATCCACTCAGATGTGGAAATCACACACGTTTTATTGATCACGTTATTAGTTGGGATAATGATGAATGTTATAGAAAGTTTCTTCCTCTTAGTCGGATCCCTGTGTAGCATTCTGGCATGGTTTTTCTGCATCATCTTGCTGGAGTCCTGTGCCAGAGGCTGCTGTTTACCCTTCATTCCCATTTTCAAGCAGCAATGCTTCATGAGTTAGTTTGGAGAGTGAATGCAGGCAGCTATTCCAACACGTAAGAGATTGATGACAGAATCAGGCACAGTGATGGCCAGGCATGGAGAACCCATCAATAAAAAGCACCATCCAAGGGCAGTTGCTTGATTTTTTTTAACCCATTATCTTGCCTAGGAGCATTCAGGCCAGTAGTAATACCCCTTTGAAATGCGTCGACTAAGATCAGCACGGAACAGAATTTGAACTTGGACATTGCTGATTTGTTCAGCTTGGGTATATATGGCTCTTATCAAGTGATACTTACCCCACTTAAAAATATCCTGTAAGAAACTGGCATAAGGAGTTCTTAAGTTAAATTTAGCATGAAATGGAAAGGGGAATATTAAAAATCCAACATTAGCTTGCATTATTTTGTCTATTTAAACTGGCAGAAATTTACAAAAGCATTTATTTGTAGCATTTTAGCATTTATTCAAAAGAAAAGGTCGAGTAGCATAGTATGTTTTTGAATTTGTTCAACAGTCGAATGAAAATTAACCGTCTGTCAAATTTCTGTATAACCACCAGGACAGTGCTGCTTTAGGAATTTAGCGGCGCCCAGTCAGTAACCATATGGTCAGTAACTATATTCAGTGTTGGTCGTACACCTGGGATTATTTTTCATAAGGCTAGCAGCAGTTCAGTTTACTGATTCAAAACCAATAAAAAAAAAATTCAGCACCATTTCAGTTGATCCTGTTTTGAGTAGTTTGCCAAGGAATTGTGGTTCTCATGTTTTCAAAGTGTTGTGGAGCGACCTTCATTACTCAACATAGCTAACAACACTGACTTTGGTTTGAGAGTCTATTTTATTTGCTACATGAAGTGCATGGTTAATGCTTATTGCCAGGTAGCAGGTTTGGCTTTTGACATGGTACTTTCAAGTTTTAATCAATTCCCTCATCCAGATTGGAAACTTGTAGATTCTGCCAGTGATTTGTTTTAATGGCTGGTGTGAGCAACCACTGACTATTGCCTTCCAGCAACCTGCATTGTTAAGCACTAGACCTCCAGCAAGTTTGTTGTGACTGTTCACAGGATTTTAGAATCTTGCAGCATGGAATGAAGTCATGCAATCCAATATGCCTGTACCATCTCATTGAAAGAGCTATTCAATTAGTACCACTTTTCCAATCTCTCCCCTTAACCCCGAGCTTTTTTTTCCTTCTCTAATATATCAAGTTCATTTTCAGTTATTCTGAAAATGCTTCCACCACCCTTACAGTTTAATGCACAGAAAATAACATGAATGAAATTTAAATTTTATGAGTTGTTAAATTTTAGATTATATTTCATACTTTTTTAAATCCAATAACTTGGGCAGCAAAAGAATTGCTGACATTCTTAATAAACTATTAACTTTTTTTAATGAGACATAACGGGATAGAAATCTGTCTCTGGTCGCGACACAGAATTGATGGCATTAGATTGGCCACCCATTATTTCCACTATTTGATATTTAATTCTATTAACTGAAATGGAGCAGAGTATCTGATGCTCTGTGTAAGGGGCAGCCAATCTGATACCACTTGACTTGAACCATGGCCCAAGGTGAATTCACCATTCTAAAGTTTTCACTTGAATTTCTCAAATTTGACTTCTGCAGGCAAACTGGTCATAAGAAAAAACTAAACTCTTACATCAGCTTTCCTGAAGTTTTAGACCTAACTACGTACCTTGAAAGGAAAGGTAAGGAATTATTTTATATTCATATTTTCGGTTGTGATGTTGGATTTCAGTTATCTCTGCAATTGTTTTTCTCCCTCAGTTGTGAAGACCCAGTTCAAGTTAATCTGTTATGTGGGAAATTGGTGTTTACTCCTTCTGACGATCCATTAACATGCTGATTAGCTGGCACTCAGTTAATGAAAATATTTGCTCAAGGACTGATTCATCCTTGCATATTTTACACTGTTTGCCTAAAAGCAGAAGTGAATTTGTTTCCAGATTGTTTGAAACGATTTGGAAGACAAAGATGTCGTTGGATGCAATACAGAAATTTTGCAATCTCAACTAAAACAGTTAGAAGATCAGAAATTACCATAACACTGAAAATGCTCTGAAAGAAAAAGTGGTAAGGATTGTGAGTTATATTAAAACCAGTTGAGACTAACTGAAGGCAGTAGAGGTAGAAATGTCAGAAGACAGGAATGGGATTCTTAATGTGAGCTTATTGCGAATTGTATTTTTAAGATGATTTTAATTCTTTAAAGGATGTGCAGATAAGAAAGTACATGAAGGAAACAAATGCCATGTGTCCAATAGATTCTTGCATTTTGGCATGTAGATAATACAAATTGTCACATATGGTTTGAACAAATTATTTTGAGATTTGATCCCACTTCTTCTGGTAATGTTACCAAGGAGCAGCCTGTAGATAAGGAAGAGCAGAGGACCAAGTATTGATTTCAAGCGGGTGCAGAGGTGAAAAGACTGGAGATGCTCTGATGGTTGAGTGAAACCAAGGGCGGGTCGTCTTGTTGACCTAAATGACAAGGAGAGAGGTGTTAGCAAAGGTTGGCTGCAACAAGATCTTAAAGCAAGGAAGGATTGTATACCATGGATATGGTTACAGAAGATGTCTTCTGTGTCTTTGATTAAGGCTGTTCCAGTGTTATTGTAAGAGTGGAAGCCAAATTGGGGACTTTCAGACATGTGGAAATGGTGGACATAGATTGAGGGCTGACAACGTGTTCAAGGACTTGGGAAAGGAATAAGAATTTGGAGATCAGGAAATGATCTGGCCCTAATTATTTTCAATTAGCTAACTGTGTGTTTCCAGTCATTGTAAAGCTGTGGTCATAAGTATCTATAAAATTTAACTAGGTTGAGGGAAACTCTTGTGCAGATCATTACTGAGACCACATTTGAAATATTGTGTGCAATTTTAAGCACCCTACCTTGAAAAGACATGCATTAGATAGGTTGAACATGAGGAATGCTTGTGGCAATTCTAGAACGTGGGGTTTCCAGTTATGAGAACAGCCGCATCACTCAACTTTTTGCTGGAAGTAGGGGTGCGTGATTCAGTTCTTTGGTTTGCTGATGAGTATAGGTGTACAGATGAAGGTAGACTGGTTGTCCATTGCCATGTGCACAGAAATAGTTAACATGGATGTAAGTTTGGCCAGCTGTATTGTAGCAGCTCAGTTTCAAGGATTCTGTGTCCTTTGAAATCAGTTTTTAATGCTGGATCCAAACTTGTACTATGGCAGAATTGTTTCTGGGGTGGAGATGTGTCATGATGAAGCACCTCAGTATTTTACTCAATTAAATGTGTAACTGAAGTGACCATGAGCTACTTTACATGTTGCTGAATTTAATCGAGGCTAGTCAATTCGTTAGCTAAAATTCCTTGTCTTACAACCACCTGGTTGTGTAAAAGCTATTCTAACAGGTTTAGCCTCTGACACACAGAATATCGATAACTTGTATGGAAGGAACCAGACAGCAGACTTGTGTGCTCATCATGCTAACCATATGTCTGTTGTCTCCCTGGTGAGCATTAAAACTATATTTCTCAGTAATATTCCTCTCTAATGCTTTTTAAGGAAGGAAATCTAAAATCCTTGCCTTGTCTTGTCAGAATGTGACTCCAGACCCACAGCAATGTGCTTGACTGTTAGTTGCCCATGAAGCGGTCCAACAAGCTGTTCCATTGCAAGGGAAATTCAGGATGGAAACTAATGCTGGGCTAACTAGTGATGCCCACATCATTAAATAATTAAAAGCAAGCCAACTTGAGATCATCTTGAAACTACTCAGCAGGTCTGGCAGCATTTGTGGAGACAGAAGCAGTATTAGTGCTTCAGGTCTGTGACCTTTCATCAGAACAATAATTGTCTTTGTTAGGGTAATGGGAGGAATGAGGTATTCTTCTGGGTCAAGTTGGTTCCAAGATGTGGGGTGAAATTTGATTTGACGGTGCCTGTTCCTTGGCCGCTACGCAAACCTTAAGTTTCCAAAATAGTCATTGTAGTGTTTGTACTCATTGCTAAAGCAATGTGTGTATTGATAGAGGTTAACACGTGAGCTTGATGTCTGCCAGCAACATGGAGAGCAGATAGATCATAATGTCATGCAGATTTAACACCAGCTTTGTTATCTTGAACCTCCAGAGAATATCTTCACTTAACCTTCCACAGCTAAGTACATGTTCAGTAGTATGAATTACCCCAGTCAGTGCTATTTAAAGGAACCTTCAATCATTTTGATTTATTTTTTTCTGCCTATTGCTGTAACTACATGTTTTGTAACTCAACCTGGGGCCTAACCATGCAGAGTTACAGCAACAGTGGTTAGCAGTGCAAGCTATTGTGCACAGTGGCACAATGATTAGCACTGCTGCCTCACAGCGCCAGGGACACGGGTTCGATTCCTGGGTCACTGTCTGTGCAGAGTTTGCATGTTCCCCCTGTGTCTGCGTGGGTTTCCTCTGGGTGTTCCGGTTTCCTCCCACTGTCAGAATGACATGCTGGTTCGGTGCATTAATTCGAACAGGTGCTGGAGTGTGGTGACAAGAGGAATTTCACAGTATCTTCATTGCAGTGTTAATGTAAGCCTTACTTGTGACTAATAAATAAACTTTAATTTTTTGAATGCTTTCTGTTGTTTAGTGTTCTAAGGTCTACAGGGAGTAGCCTAGCAGACACAGAACTGTTTTTCTGCTGATTTGGAGGTTTCTGCAGAATCAAGCTGTTTCAAAGCATTGGTGGGCCAGTAGGCCTTTAGGTATTCAGTGTAAGTGGGCAGTTGAGCTGAGACCACAGAGCAAGAGCTGTTGAGAGAGGGAGGAGTAGAAGGAAGGCTCTCTGAAAAAGACCATACCTACCCAATTTTGGAACCTGTTCTAACTGAAATTAAGAGATGATTGATGATCTGCACATGGGAGGGTGTTGACGAAATTAGTCGATGATTACAGCCGCATTAGTACAGACCTGATGGGCTGAATGGCAGCCTCTTGCACTGTAGGGATTCTATGATTTTATCCTTTGAGGATGACGTAACAGATTGTCAAAATGATGAAGAGGTTTTTATTGGATAGATGAAGAGGAGGTGCTTTCATTTGTGGGAGTCCAAAATTAGGGGAATAAATACAAGATGGTCACCAACTAAACCAATAAGGAATAGAAACAAAATTTCTTTACGTAGTGTGAGAATGTGAGAATTAATACCACATGAGAATTAGCTGGGGGTGACTAGCATGGATGCATTTTGGGGAAATCTAGATCGGTACCTGAGGGCGAAAGGCATAGGAGATCTTGCTGATGAGATTAAATAAAAAAGAAAAGGAGACAATTCATGAGAAACATACACACCAGCTTAGACCCGTTGGGGCAAATGATCTGCTCCTTTGTTAATTCGATGTGAAATGGCAGATGTTTGCTGCTAGTAGTAATGATCTGTTTACCTAGTGCTTTTGCACTGTCATTTTCTCTGTACTGCACTTGCTGTCAGAGATATCCTTATCAGGGATACTATTTCACTGTTACCCCTATTTTGGATGAATTAGAAGAATGAGGAAAGCTGTATAGAAAGTGGGTAATGTAACATTGTGATGCTTTTGGCCTCAGTTTCCGTAACAATAGAATTGTCTTATTTTCAAATGGATTTTTTCAGAAAAGGACTGATGAGAATGATTCCCACTGTGTGATTGTCACATGTTTGAATGAACACCAAGTGAGAAAATGAAATATTTGGCTCATGCAAGCAAATGTCTCTTCACAATTTCCCAGTAGTGAGTAAAAAGGTACGCGTCTGGTTATCTGATCAGACAGCTAACAATTACTCCTTGACATTATATTTAATCTGTAACTGCTCGGGTTTCCTTCTCTTTCTACAAAGAGAGACTAATGGAAATATAGTGACTGTACATAACCTATCAAACAGTTGACACAAATTAATATGTCTTAACTTGCAGGTTTGATCTTCACTAAATTAAATTTATATTGATGTCACTGGTTTCAATGCCTGTCACACCAGGGAGGCTATAGTATATCAGCCAGGAGTCTTTCAAAGAACCTCTCTGTGTACCTTTGTCTGTGTGTGGGATAGAAAAGCATAGAAAGCAGAGTACTAAAAGTAACAATAAGATCGTTTTGCTGTACAAGTGCAGTGAAAGTGATTTATCAGTGTGTTGAGGTTGATGAAAGCACACTAAATTCAGGGATCGTTTCCTTGGTAATTCAGGGCATTGGTATCTGCAAGAATTTACTTAAACAAGCACCAAAAATATGAGAACGTGTTGTTCAACACGGTGAAAGTTGAACTGCTGATGCTGCCTATGTACCAACTGGATAACAAACATCGTTCCTCCGTTGCAAGTGTTTTCTGAAAGCATTTCACCCCAACCTGCAGTTGTGAAACTGGTTAATTTTGTCAGAGTCAAATCCCAGAGGAATCACCTTCAGATTTGGGCTAAACAGAGTTTCCTGATATCTAAAGAGGCCTAATTTGCCCCATGAATATGCCTTTCTCATATGCCTACAAGTCTACACTATATAAATGCAACATTTTGAGCCATTTAAATGCTTATTACTTTCTGATGCCTGCTTCCCATTTTGTGCCACGGTTCTCCACGGGCTATATCAATTTCTCCAATCAACAACACTTTTGACTTGCTCTCAATTTTCACCATATTTGCATGTTGCTCCACAGAGAAATTTGAGCTCACTTCAAACTGATGACACCACTCTGTTTGGCATGGTCAATTGGTCCCTGCAGAACAGGGTGAATTGTGCCACGGAAGCATCTCTCTTGAGAGATCTTCGTTGCTACCATCAAAAGTTCAGCTAACCCGGATGAACCACTGCAGACGTTTGGCTAATCGTGGGCAATATTCTGTAGTTTTTTATTACTCTGTAGTCAGGAATGGTTGATAATGCCAACACAAGCAGAATTTTGTGTCGTCTTCAAGTTTGCCTCAAGATTTCACTATGTAGGATTGCATTATTTGAAATTGCGGTCAATTATTATGTTTGCATCATCTTTTAAATGCTCCAGCAACAATATGAGCTTCATTGTAGGTAGCCGATTTAAGTAGCAATTTCAAACAGAAGTGTATTTTGGAGTAGTTTCTCCAACATAAGGAGGTCTTGCAGACATGCACATGACTGTTAATGGACAGATTTTAATGCCCAGCTTTTGTAAAACCCGTTCTCAATATATAATAAAATAAATATTTTTGCTTCATGTGGAACACTGAATTGAATGTATTTATTTCCTACAAAACTATCCTTGAAGCCCAAAAAGCATTTGAAATGATCTTTATTTAAAATGTCATTGGTGAATGCAAATATTTCAATTTTCTAATAATTTAGCAACCATATATATTTATATCTTGGCATTTGTGTGTTGATATGCAAATTCAGGTTGCTTAATTAAGACATTTAAGCTTTTGATATTATAGTAAGTGTTTTTTGTTTAAAATTCTGGAGTTTTTAAATGATGCAACCAATTTGATTGTAATTATGGATTTAAAAAAAAGCCCTGATAAATTCATTGTAAAGTTTAATGTTGTGATGCTTTGTATATGTAAATGGGGATTACCTACCCAGAAACAGGCTAAATGCTTTGCTCAGAGTAGAAAATAGCTACTTTTAAGCACGTCACTTCTAAATTTTATGAAACAAGAATGGAAAAATAGCATTGCTGAGCACCTTTATTAATAAAGCAAGCTTCTTCAGGAGAGTTAGCGATTAGATAAATATATTAGAATCTAATTGCAGCACAAAGGCTTTGTGGTGTTGTTTGCATGTGTAAAGTTTAAATGTTAGACAGGCCCTTACTTTTTAATCAATTGTGATGATTTAGAGTTGGTTTGTACAGGCTTTAGGTGCTGATTAATGAGTTGCACTTAATTGTTGGTGAATGTATCACCACAGCTGAAGTCAACCAGTGTTGACTATGTTGAGGTACATTATTATATCCTCCCATTGGGTTGTGTATAGGATGTTAGCCAGCATCTCTCAATCCATCGGTTTAATGCATTTTACTCATGCTGTTAGGTCAAAGTGCTGCACCATGTAAATGTTCCGACAACAGGAAAAAGATTTGAGATCTAGAGAGTAATATCAAGCCGTGAACATAAAGATTAAGAATTTAAGATTCGCAGTTAGACTTAGACCTACAGCTGTAGTTGAACCAACAACTGGGTCAGTTGAAGGCTAAATCCTTGGGAATTTGAATGCTATGGTTGTTTTACTATATGTATCTATATACATATGTATGGCAGATTATCTGAACCGTGAATATAGCTATTTATGTAGCATGCTTCCATTTACATCTGGAGAATTCTTGTGGAACTTGTGATAATATATAAAATTATGTGACTTGCCTATTAATGTTTTTGTACCCTTTATGAGCATTATAATTAACCTTTGGGTGGTGCAACAACATATTTCCTCTATGCCAGTTTTATATTTTAGCTGTGCATAGTGTTGTGAACGTAGAACCCTACAGTGCGGAAAGATGCCCTTCGGCCCATCAAGTCTGCATAGAACACAATCCCACCCAGGCCCTACCCCCATATCCCCTACACATTACATCGTACGTTATTCATTGTACAATGAAATAACGGCAAAATCCCTTTTCCGTTGCATGTTAAATATTTTCTAACTGTAAAAATTAGAGTTTTGTTGGTTAATGTTAGAATTGTTGTCTCAATGATATTACGCATTCATTTAAATGCTTCCTTCCATTTTTGTGCACCTCTAGATATTGGCTGTGTTTATGAACTGAGTGCGGTGCTGATTCACAGAGGGGTGAGTGCATATTCCGGCCATTACATTGCACACGTGCGAGATGACAGGACCGGCGACTGGTATAAATTTAATGATGAGGAGATTGAGAAAATGGAAGGGAAGAAGCTGCAGTTGGGGATAGAGGAAGATCTTGGTGAGCAACCAGTGGCTTGATGTTGGGCCACGTTTGGAAGTTTTACAGATACACTTGTATTTAGAGTGAGACGCTTCCTTGATGCATGTTTGGTTCTTGAGGTTTTTAGTGCTGCAAATTGCATTGGCTTGGTGGAAAGTCGGGTAATCTGTTTATGAACCTCTGCCAGTGTGGCTTGAAACTGTTGAGATGCCTAAGATTGGTGCATTGGCATGCTTCATTGTGGCCGAGGTGGTGAACTCAGCACCCAGAGGATCATGGCAGGTTACTCATGTCGATACCGCTCCTGTCAACACATGACTTGGGTGTTGGGCAAGGTGTTGCCATGCAATTCGCATTCAAACCTTAAACAAGTTTATGTGCATGAACAGTTAGCATTTAACTCGTGTACTGATGCACAAATTCCAGTGGTAGATGAGCCCACGAGAGAGAATAACAAGATTAATCACCTATTTTGTATCAACAGCATAGTTATTTGCACTGCTGGGTGTAAAGCTAATTGTACTGCTGTAATGTCAATAATTGAGATTACAGTTATGGTAGAAATAAACATATGCTGTTGCTTTGGTGCAATATCTGTTAATTACACTTGAACTTCTTTCTGCCCCTTTTAGCTTCATAGAGACTCGTGCGTTGTGCATCTTCTAAGCAGAGGGAATGGGCTAATGATTTGTTCATTGTCTTTTACTAATGCTACCTGCTAATGATTCTACAATTGGATGCGTGCGGCAGTGACTTTGGTTGGCTGGCCTTTCCAGTTACCTTAGTATCCACCTGCTCTACCCTACGCTGGGGTCATGTAAGAAATCATTTGCACAAAATCTACATCTTAGCCCTCCATGAGATCCATGCCAATGTGGTGCAATCTGATACTTTAGTATTTGGCTTTATTTTAAATAATAGACCTGCTTGAGAATTTACTCCTGTTCATTGCCTATTCTGATTAAGCTATCAGCTTTTGCTTTGGGCCAAAATAATTAGTTTGTATTGTGCTAATCATCCTCCCGTGCTCTTTTTCTCCCCTTCCTTTTTCCGTAGCCATCTTCCTTTTCTTTTCCCTCTCATCCTCCTTTCCCCATTTAATGTCAGTATTAAGGATGGCATCAGCATTAATGCCCACTGAGCCCCCATCCATGAGCCTATGCTTTTAATAGGAGTTGCTTGATAACCATTGGAAATAGGAATCATGGTCAATTACCCTCTGAATTAACCCAGAGATGTTGAAGTCAATTATAGTGACATTACTGTATCTTCATTATATAATCAAATTTTTGTGTTTGAGCATTTGTTTAGGTTCTCAAAAGATTTTGAGGATTTTCATTCTTGATTTGCTTCTAATCTTAACATATTTATCTGTTATTTTAAGTTTCTGTAGTCTTTGATCTAGTTTTGTTGCAATAATTGAAAAACCATTTGTTTTATTTTGAAAATACTAATGCTTGATATATCTTAGTAATGTACCCCAACTTTCTTTCTACCTTCCAGTAAGTTACAAGCTCTATAAAAAAGCAGGATCTCAGATTCAAAGACTTGGGTTAATGTGACACCCTTAAAGTAATAAAATGTTCCCAAATTGCTTTCCTGTAATACAGTGAAACCAAAATTAACTATTCTACAGGAGCAGACATTAGAGCAGGGGACTGAAAAATTGTTCAAAGAAATGAGTTTTAAGGACATCTTGAAAGAAGTTTGAGATGAAGAGAAGTTTGGAATTCCAGACTTTGAGTCTAAATGACTGAAGTAATGGCCACCAGTGATGGTCTGCGAGGTGGACAAGAGGATACAGTTGGAAGTGTTGTTCCTTTGTCACGTGATGAAGGAGCAGCGCTGCAAGAGCTAGTGATTCCAAATAAACTTGTTGGACTTTAATCTGCTGTTGTGAGACTTCTTACTGTGCTTACCCCAGTCCAATGCCAGCATCTCCACAGTCATAGCTAATTAGCGAGGAGAAGAGTGATGAGTGAATGAGATTGGGTATGGGCAGCAAAGTTTAGGGTGAACTTGGGTTTATAGATTCTAGCATACCCAGCAATTTGCTTTTATCTTAAGTTTATACAGGATGGCAGTGGGGTGGCAACCCAGGATAACATTTGAATGGTCTGGAGATAGCAAAATCTGCAAATGGGCAATGTAAGGAGATACAAATAGAGAGGCTTTGTGATGGAGAGGATATAGACTCAAAAGCTTATTTCTGGGTCAAGTGGACCCACCTGGCATTGTGAACAGCCTTGTTCTGTTTGAGACCAGAGATGGGTTTGGCATCATTGGTTAGGGTTAATGTCATAGACTGATGATAATTGCATTCATCTTCTGAATGATTGAAGGAGGAAATTTCAGTGCATCCTAGACTGAATGTCAGGCAGGTTGCTAGATAATACAGAGGCAGTGGAAGGAGAAGGGGTGGTGAGGTAGAGCTGGGTATGCTATTAGTGTGCTGGTAGAATGTGCAGAGGGGAAGCAAAGAACTGAGAAATAGAAAGAGTTAAACTCTAGCTGTTTTCCTGATCTTAAATTACAATTGAAGGGTTAAGATCAATTGCTGTCTTTGAATGAAACCATACAGGAAAGCTGAATGCCTGTACTTTGTCATTTGGAACACCTTGTTAGAATGATTTATCATAATGCAAATATAACTGCTTCTGTTGTAACAAAACTACAGCATTCTAATTAATATAATCAAAGCTCCCATTTGAATTCTCTAACCATTAATTTTATCCTGGTGTATCTAATGATGTGGGCTTGCCCTTGTATATTTCCCTTCTCTTGCCAGTATTAATGTTCTAATTTTGTATTACACTTTTTAGCTGAGCCTTCAAAGTCCCAGACACGGAAACCTAAATGTGTGAAAGGTGTTCACTGTTCCAGGAATGCTTACATGTTGGTGTACAGGCGGAAAGTGGAAGGAGGCAAGGAAAAGGAAATAACTGTTCAACTCCCATGTAAGCATCTATCGCTCTCAAGTTTATTTTCTCCCACAGTGCTTTCATAGAATTATTGCAGTACAGAAAAGGGCTATTCGGCCCATTGTGTCTGTGCTGGCTCTTTTAAGGTGCAGATCACACTGCCTGTCCCCACGTTCCTCCTGTGCAGATGTTTAGAACATTTTTTGGAAAATGTAGAAAAAGTGATGGGACAGAAGGAGACCACTCTACCCATTATATCTGTCAGTCACTCAGCCTGATCCCATCTTCCAGCACTTAAGCTTGTAGGGACTTCACCTGCATAGCCAGAGTTGAGGATTTCTGCCCTTACTACCTGTTCAGACAGTGTGTTACACACCCCTATTACCCTCTGGATGAAACCATTTTACATTGTCTCTATCTGTCTGTCTGGGTCTTTCTGTCTTTGCTGGAAGAAAACATTGGTTTTTTGAGGCTCACGTTGAATGGCATCGAGCCATTTATGTGTTATTATCTAAAGCCTACGTTTGGGAAGATATGTGTCACTTCTGGAAAATAGGGATGTGATGGAGAGCCAATGGAGTGTCTGCCCAATGTACCTTCCTTTTTCTATCTCACCCCAACCCTGCTCCCAACCACTCCACCATCTGTCCAGCCAATTAATCGGAAATAGTATAGTGTTAAAAGTTACTTGGCATACAGTGCAAGGTACATGTCAGAGCTGTAAGAAGCATGATCTCTCATGCTTTTGGGTCCAGGAACCCAAAAACTCTGCTTGTAACACTAGTGCAGATGACTTTCAGACTAATTTCTACTACTTTATCGAAGTTAACAACATACAATTAATTGAAAAGAGATTGCTTATAATAATTTTACTGTTCATGTATAGAATCAATAATTTTGTGGGTTTGTGACCTGGTAAAAATTCTGTATCTTTTGTGGGGTTTTTGGATTTGTCGGCTCTATGCATTAAGCCTGGATATTCCCCTGCTCCTAAGAAACGTCCTGTCTCTTTTTGCAGCGCATTTACAAAAGATGGTTGAACGTGACAACAAAAAATTTGAGGAGTGGTGCATGGAAATGGCTGAGATGCGAAAGCAGAGTGTGGACAAAGGCAAAGCCAAGCATGAGGAGGTGCAGGAGCTCTTTAACATGTTACCAGCTAAAGAAGGTCTGTAAATTTAACAGAACATGAAGTTCACTTATTGCATGTACACCCATGTAAAGAATTTTCTTGTAACAAAATGAAAGTCGCCAAAGGCCCAGAGGACCATAGGCTGCTCTCCCCTCGATTAGAGAGAATCATAGAATCCCCACAGTATAGAAGGAGGCCATTTGGCCCATTGAGCCTGCACTGACAGCAATCCCACCCAGACCCAAACCCCATAACCCCACATATTTACCTTGCTAATCCCCCTGACACTATGGGGCAATTTAACAGGGTCAGTCAAACTAACCTGCACTTCTTTAGACTGGGGGTGGAAACTGGAGCGAAAGAATTGCCTGGTGATGACTTAACCTGAAGCAAGGGGCAAAATTGAGAAGGCAAGAGCTTCATGGATAAGCTCAGCTAGTACGGGAATTGAACCTGTGTTGATTGCATCATGAACCAGCTATTCGAAACAGAAGACCTATTAACACTGAACAGGTGACATAGGTGGAAGTAACAGTGGAAAGTTTGTTGATCCTGTTGGAATAATTGAACATATAAGAATCAATCACAGCATATTGATTCCTTGTCAAGAAAACTTATTTTAAGTTTTAAATGAATATTTCAGAGTAGTAACTTAGTCGTAAGTTGCCCGAATCGTCTCGTGAACGACCAGAAACTTGTTTCCAATGCTGATTGCTGAATTCACCTGTGCTACAGTTGTTCTTGGTTAGGAAAGGGCAGTATCAGCCCTGTTCCTAATTTTGATTTACTATCTGGTGAACCATACCAGTGAGTTTGTAGAAGGTTGGAATTGGGATTAGCTGTGATAGCTTGCATGATAATTGCCTGATGACACTATCTTGTGAAAAGAGTCTCCACTAGGACCCAATAAGACAAGTCTGCCAGTTCTGCTGGATTATGTACATCCAGATAGAGATGGGAAATAAGGGAGGGAGAACAGATTAATAGCAAGTCTTTTGAAGGCAATTTTTAAAATATGTTTGAAGATATAGAGATAACTAGAGGAAAGTATTAACGATTGATCACAAATTTGTATTTTTACATATTATGTCCTAGCTTTTGCAGAAGGAATAACAGTGACAATTTGCAGTGGCCACTTATTAAAGATTAAATAGCTAAGATTCTCCCCTGAATCTGGCTAAGTCAGGGGTTCTATTCGTAGACACGCAGGGTAGAATAGGTGTAGGGTGATGCGGCGGCGCGGGCTTGTTGGGCCGAAGGGCCTGTTTCCCGTGCTGGGTTGTTCTTTGTTCTTTGTAAGATGCAAGCAAAATACTGCAGATGTTGGAATCAAACAAAAACAGAAAATGCTGGAAAATCTCAGCAGGTCTGACAGCATCTGTGGAGAGATATCAAATATCTGCAAACAAATAGCTACATCTGGGGACTAGATATGCGTGAAAATCAGAAGCTTGGTGCCTGAGTTGCCATCTTTCTCCATAAGCTTCGTTACATAAATGCTATATTATGCCTTTCTCACTAAGATTTAAAATTCTTGAAGCTGCTCATGTCCTCTTGGGTGATTAATTTATGTTGATGATCCCTAGTTTTGGAATCTCTGTGAAAATATCATTGTCTCACCCTGTCAAACCGTTTAGTCGTTCGAGGAAAAAACTGATAGCTACGTTTTTCTCAATTCTCAGTATCCTCCTTTTTGAGTCTTAATTATCCTTTTCTATATGTAGAATGGAGGACAGAACTGTACACAGATGTGTAACTGCAATTCTATACACATTTAGCATGGTGCTGTTTTCAATCATAGTCATCGAGAAATGATCCACTGAGCTTTGGTTGCGTTTTCTTTGGCTTTGCTGACATGCGTTGCTACTTTAAACAATTTGTGAATCTGTCCTCATAGAGCTGCCCTATTCACACGCTTATTTTCGAAGGGCAAGTGGCTAGATTGTTCCCCAGACCTCTCATTTATTTGGATCAGACTTAATTTACTGTCCTGCATGTTTATTAATGATGTGTTTAAATCCTTATTTCTCTCTCAGTTTAAGTTTATTTAGTAGTGTCACAAGTAGGCTTATGTTAACACTGCAATGAAGTTACTGTGAAAATCCTTTAGTAGCCAACTCCGGTGCCTGTTTCGGTACACTGAGCGAGAATTTAGCATGGCCAGTGCACCCTAACCAGCACATCTTTCGGACGGTGGGAGGAAACGGGAGCACCCAGGGGAAACCAATGCAGACACCAACTGTCCCCCTTAAAGCCTTTGATCAAGTTCTGCCCTCATATCAACTTAATGGGCTTAATATAAAATTTGCATTAACATTCCTTTGAAGCACTTCTGAGGAAACAGTGCTGTATAATTACAAATTGCTGTCCTGTAGTTTGCCTGTCTTCAACTATGACTACACTGCTAACTTTGGTGGTTGTATATTTTGAAGTTGTCTGATTCCTGAGCTTAAATAGTTTGTATAATTAATGAATTACAGTGGTCCAGCATTCCGTGTGGAACATTGCACCCTGCCAAGTACCAGTTTGAGTAAATAGTTTTCATCCCTAATGTTTTGTAGCCAACTTGCTATCCATTTTGCTATCCATTTTGCTTTTGCTACTCCAGCCTTAACTGTGAGTCTGTTATGCAATACCATATTGAAGATTTGTACAAAATAAAACTTGTAGTTATGTTTTGGAATGCGTGTGTGATGTGACCGTGAAATATAAGAGAGGACATAGAAGCTACTATATCATCGCAAACAGTTAGGAATCCTAAATTGTGTCATATCAGATGAAAGATATTTTCTCTCACATACTGAACTCAAAAGAATGTCAGGGTAAATGGAGCTTGTTGATGATAGACTTGTTACAGCACGGAAGTGGGCGATTCTGTCTGCCATGTCTGTCCTGTATCTCTGCAAGAGGAATCGAGTTTCTTGATTAATTCTGTCCAAATCCCTTATGGTTTTGAATATTTCTATCAAATCTCCTTTCGACCTTCTCTTTGAGGAGAATAGCCTGATGTAGACATAGAAGATAGGAGCAGGAGGAGGCAATTTGGTCCTTTGAGCCTGCACCATCAATCATTATAATCATGGCTGATCCATGATTATGACTAGTGGAGGTCTGCTGATCATCCAACTCAATTGGCTAATCCTACATTTCCCCATGAGCTTTGATCCCATTCGTCCCAAGTGCTATATCCAGCCCCCTCTTGAATACGTTCAATATTTTGGCATCAGCTGCTTCCTGTGGTAATGAATTCCGTTACTACTTCAATCTCTCCATATAACTAACGACCCTCATCCCTGGAACAATTTTTCTGAGCCTTTGTCTAGCTTCTTTCATGTCTATGTGATAATTGGTATTGGGAATTTAGGGCAGTGTGATGGCACAATGGTTAGCGCTCACAGTGTCTGGGACCCAGGTTCAATTCCAGCCTTGGGTGACCGTGTGGAGCTTGCATGTTCTCCCCGTGTCTACCTACATGGGTTTCTTACAGGTTCCCCCGATTTCCTGGCTGCAGTCCAAAGATGTGTAGGTTAGGTGGAATGGCCATGGCAAATGGTCCCTTAGTGTCCAAAGATGTGTAGGTTAGGTGAATTATCCATGGTAAATGAGCAGGGATAGGGTGGGAACTGGGCTGAGTAAGATGTTCTTTGGAAAGTCGGTGCAGACTCAAGGGGCTGAATAGCCTATTCCAGCATGGTAGGGATTCTATCAATGTTGTATGGAATAGTTCAGAAAATGAGATGACGCAATATTCTTTTCAGGAAATGAGTATTCTGAAAATTGGGCAGTGCTGGCTGGTGCATGTAGAAAACTTCATTTTAGTTTTAAGAGACTACTTTGTTCTATGAGGGAAGTGTATATGGCATGCAGACATTTAAGAAAAGTGGATAGAAAAAGCCCAGTTGTTGCACAGTTCTGGACACCACAGTATTAAAAAGGATGTTGCAGATATTGAATAAGTACAGAAGAGATTGAGGGGATGGAGGATTTGAATTCTATAAACGGGCACCTTTCCATTGTAAAAGAGGCTGAGAAGTGTTCTCTGTTTTGGGATTTTTGAGAGGCTAGTCAATGTTGCTTATGATGAATTGTTCGATGTTGTGGAGAACTGCAGAGCCAGAGAACACTGGGCTTTAAAGGAAGTAAATTCAAAACTACTCTGGAAGGATTAATTTCGAGTGGCAAGATTATTGGACCAGACGCCCTACAGTGACGGTGTATGCTGATAGTATTGATTCCTTCAAATAAAAGATTTTTGAAAATACTTTTAATTCTATATGAGAGAACTTTGAGACATGGTGTAGTAGGTGTAGCAATTTTTGAAAGGTACCAGTGACTTTGGACCTACAATTCTCATTACTTTCCATGTTTTTTTTCCACCTTTTGTCTGGGTCTGCTGCAGACTAATGGAGGTTGATTACTGAGATTAGTCAATTGTACCATACCAGAATGGAAGAGAACTTGATGAAACATCTCCTTTGTTCGTGGCTTGGTGAGCCTATCACAAGTAACTGTGTTACAATCAACCAACATGTTCCCCACATCCACGCGCACACGCAGCTGTGTAAGCTGAAATAAATTCCCATTTCCCTTGCAAGAAGCATTACTTTGCAGATAAAGTTCCACATGTGCTGGTATCCCGCGAGTTCTCCCAAATTGCCATTCTGCAGGCGTGAGCCTGTTTGATGAGTTTGGGCAGTACATTTGGCCATTGGTGGCGTCACGTCTTCACAGCTGCCTCTACTTTTCCTGCCAGTCTGGCAGTATCTAGAGAGAGAAACAGTAGTGTTTTGAGTCCGTGTGACTTTTCAGGTTCTTTTTTATTTTAACTACTGAAGGTGTTGACTCAAAACTTCCGCACAATAAACATTACCTTGTTATTTTAATATAATGTCAAAGTAACGCTAGCTAATGATCATGGACTAAAACTTTCAATTTTTGTTTTAGACGAGCACTATGAATTTCTACCAGTAGATTGGTTACGGAAGTGGCTGGATGACTCTGCAGTAACGAAGCCAATTGATAATTCTTGTCACCTCTGTGCGCATAACAGACTTATTCCTGACAAAATCTGTGATGTTAAAAGGATCTCCCAGAAAGCAGCTGATATCTTCTATGCTAGATATGGGGGTGGTCCCAGATTAGATGGTAAGTAAGCCAGTATGTAATTTTTTTTGTAAAAGGTCTACAGAATTTACAATGATCGAAAACTCAATTGGAAGAGTTAAATTTAGAAATTTTAGTGACATTAAACTCTGTTGGTTCAAGTGCACGGCACTAAAATTGCAGAATGGGCTTGTAAGTGGCAAATTCATTTCCCTGTAGATGGGTGTGAGATGAAGCATTTTGGTAGGAAGAATAAGGAGGCCGCATTTTTCAGAAAATAGTCTCCAAATGGGATAGAGGAGCAAAGGAATCTGGAGTATCAATACACATATCATGAAGTACTTGCACGCGTTGATAAGACCATTTTAGGAAAAAAGCAAACAAAGCCCAGGGTTCATTTCTAAAGGAAGAGAATTAGAAGCAGAAAAGTTTATTAAATTTGTAAAGAAATTAGATCGCACTGAATACTGTGGAGATCTGATCTCCAGGTTTTCACGAAGTTTCTCGGGTGCCACCAGAACTGAGAGACTATACCTAATAGGAAAGATTGACCAGACAATATCTGAAAAAGAGAGTGCTTAGTGGTGGCCTGATAGCTACTACAATACCATGAAAGAGTGGACATGGGGAAATAGTTGAAGTAAATAGCAGGGATTATAAGAACATAAGAAATAGGAGCAGGAGTAGGCCTTCGAGCCTGCCCCGCCATTCAATAAGATCATGGCTGATCAGTCGTGGCTCAGTTCCACATTCCCGCCCTCTCCCCATAACCCTTAATCCCCTCTCTTATCAAAAACCCATCAACCCACGTCTTGAAAATATTTAGCAAGGCAGCCTCCACCACTTCAACGGGCAGAGAATTCCAGAGATTCACCACCCTTTGAGTGAAGAAGTTCCTCCTCAACTCCGTTCTAAACCGCCCCCCCCCTTTATCTTGAGGCTGTGCCCCCTAGTCCTATTATCCTTTCTGAGCGGGAAGAGTCTCTCCACCTCTATCCTATCCATCCCATTCATCATCTTATACGTCTCAATGAGATCTCCCCTCATTCTTCTAAACTCTAACGAGTACAAGCCTAGTTTATTCAGCCTCTCCTCATAGCTCAACCCCCTCAACTCCGGCATCAGCCTAGTAAACCTCCTCTGCACTCCCTCCAAGGCCAAAATATCCTTGTGTAAGTACGGCGCCCAAAACTGCACACAGTACTCCAGCTGCGGCCTCACTAATGCCCTATACAGCCGCAGCAAGACCTCCCTACTTTTATATTCAATCCCCCTCGCTATGAAGGCCAGCATCCCGTTCGCCTTCCTGATCACCTGCTGCACCTGCAAGCTGGGTTTTTGCGACTCATGCACAAGGACCCCAAGGTCCCTCTGCACCGTCGCCTGCTGCAGTTTTTCGCCACGTAAGTGATAATCCTTCCTACCATTATTCCTACCAAAGTGGACCACCTCGCACTTGCCAACATTAAATTCCATTTGCCATTTCCTGGCCCATTTGCCCAGCCTATCTAGGTCCTTCTGTAGACTCTCCACACCCTCCGCACAATTTGCCTTTCCTCCAATCTTGGTGTCATCAGCAAATTTCGACACCCTACACTCGGTTCCCTCCTCCAGATCATCTATATAAATGGTAAATAGCTGAGGCCCCAGCACTGACCCCTGAGGCACTCCACTAGTCACCATCCGCCAATCCGAATAGCACCCATTGACCCCCACTCTCTGCCTCCTATTTGACAACCAATCCTCTATCCATGCTAACACCCTACCCCCAACTCCCTGTCCCCTGACCTTCTGCAATAACCTCCTGTGAGGTACCTTGTCAAACGCCTTCTGAAAATCCAGAAAGACCACATGCACCTGCTCTCCTCTATCCACCGCCCTAGACACATCCTCATAGAACTCCAGTAAATTTGTCAGACACGACTTCCGTTTAACGAAACCGTGCTGCGTCTGCTCTATCAAGCAATTCCTCTCAAGATGCCTCGCTATTTCCTCCTTGATGACGGATTCTAACATTTCAAGATGGGTTAGATATACGAGGGAGATAGAAATGTAGTGCATCAATTAGGTTTGCTGATGGTAAAATGGGAGGGGCCTTGTATGGCATGTAAGTACTGACATGGATTCTTTGGGATCAGATGGTTTGTTTCTGTTTTATATGTTATATAAATATTTGCCATTTTCCTTTGTTTGCCTTAATTTTTCCAGCGATGTTGGGTTACAAAAGTGGATTTTTTTTGGGGTGAAAAATATTGCTTTCTTGGTGCACAAAAATGTTGCATTATCTGGTGTCTTTTTGCCCATTTTTACAGAAAGCATTCTTATTAGCTTTTTCAAAGCTTTTCTTTAGTTTTGTCCATTGGTCCATTCCAACCTATTTTTATATGTTTATTATGTTTCCTATTGCTTGGGTTTGAGCTTTGATTGCCAATCCTTGAGGCTGTATTAAGTGGAAGCAGCCTGGTAGTGCTCTCGCACAGCCTGGATTCTGCTTGACTGGAATTACAGTTGTGAACAGAAAAGAACATTACAGATATAGGGCAGCCTCTCCCAAAAATTAAACTTCCAATGCAAGTATGCAGTAGGGAAAATCCTTTCAATTATTTAAATTAATGTCTGGGAGCTTTAAAAAATGATGTGGAGATGCCAGTGTTGGACTGGGGTAAGCACAGTAAGAAGTTCACAACACCAGGTTAAAGTCCAATAGGTTAATTTGGTAGCACAAGCCACAAGCTTTCAGAGCTCTGCTCCTTCATCAGATGAGTGGGAGATTTGTTCACAAACAGGGCATATAAAGACACAAACTCAATTTACAAGATAATGGTTGGAATGCGAGTCTTTAAAGACTCTCATTCCAACCAGTATCTTGTAAATTGTAAAGCCTTTAAAGACTCGCATTCCAACCATTATCTTGTAAATTGAGTTTGTGTCTTTACATGCCCTGTTTGTGAACAAAACTCCCACTCACCTGATGAAGGAGCAGTGCTCCAAAAGCTTGTGGCTTGTGCTCCCACATAAACCTGTTGGACTTGAACCAGGTGTTGTGAGACTTACTGAGCTTTAAAACATGCCCATGAGGTCCACTTACCACCTGAGCATTTTGTCAATCCAGATCAAAGCTTTTGTGGTATCTGATGGAAGTAGCGTGACACTTTTCCGGAGATTCTTGCATACACGCACGCTCTGGAAATAGTGGAGCTCTATCTCTGGGATTCCACAACAAACTCAGTATTGGTGCTAATCTGGAACCATTTTGCACATTTGTTAAGTTTGTCAAATAAATGTACCCTAAGATCAACCTAGATTCTTACAGCTCCTTGCCAGTGCGCCTGATCTCTTGACTCATGATTTCCAGACATTTTGATGTGTTTTCCAAGCTCTGCATGGTGCCCACTGTGAGCTGAGTCAAGGGATGGCAGCCCTTTAGGTGAGATTTGCCATCTTTGATTGTTTACATATTTGATCTACTCCCATGCTGACATTGTCAATAGTTGATTCTTCTCTATCATCGTCTTTCTTTCTGAAATCATGGTTATCACTCCATCCCCCCCCAGCCCCTCCCCCAAAACAACCCCAAACTTAATCCGTCAACAAAAACCAACACATCTGCAGCTAGCATTATGTCAGAAAAATAATGGTGCCTATTGATACTACGCTCTCAAAACTGACAAGAAAGCTGTTATCAGCTAATAATCACTTCTGCCTTAAATCCTGAAGACTGGGACGAGGCACTGTAACTTTACTGCAGTTTAGCGACTCCAATTTTACAGAAACTCTGAGCTCAGTAATTGCATAAGTAGCATGGGACAGATTCAGCTACTTCTGACTGAGGTGGACCACATGTTCTTTGCAACAGGATCTGACAATAGAGGAATCCATAAATCACTCAATTTAAGGAGAAGTTTCCTTGATTTTACATTCAGCTGAGAATGGGAAGTTATACCAGGGGAAAGCATTTTTTTCTCACACTCCTCGGGGAAGAGGTGAATTTGATTGAGGAAGCTTTTTCACACTGCATTTTTCTTTGCCTAAAATCGGCGCACTATGTTAGCATTTGAGTCAACTTTATCTGTAAGTAATCTGCATAGATTAGAACAGTAAGAAGTCTCACAACACCAGGTTAAAGTCCAACAGGTTTATTTGGCAACACTAGCTTTTGGGTCATTAGAACAGTCCATCTGAGAGAGTTGGTATTTAACAATCTAATTAGCAAGCATGTTTTAAAAAAAAAATTTAATTGATGGTTCAGGGATATGCTACTCCTGAGAAACTGAGTCCCTTTCACTGTTTATGATAGAGGATTGATAGTGTGGATAAAATGTATACATAAAATTCAGAGTGACAACACACAAACATACAAATGTTTGTCTTGTTGCCATTATGAAGACACTTGAATGAGCTTGTCAGCGTCTTCCTCCAATAATCAAGCTTCCTTGAAGGGGATTATTTATTTATGGTGGGCGACACAAGTCTGTAACATGAATTGGCATCAAAAATTGGCGTTTTACAAAGGTGACTGTGGGGAACGCATTGCAGCGGGGATCACTTTTCTGAGTACGGCGGCAAGTCGAGTCAGCATTGCTCTGCATCGGGCTTGTTATATTGCTCTTTGAATTGCTCAGTGCTGACATAAATTGACCAAGGTAGAATAATTTACTAAAAACGACACTGTTAGTTTAAAAAAAAATTCTGTTCATTTGTTTTGACCTAGTTGGGAATTTGTGCATTTAGCACCAACATTTAGGAACTTAGTGAAAATGCATTTTCACAAACAGAGTAAGATGTTGCTTTAATTAAATGTGATTTATCTTTCTCTTAATTGTGGTATTCAGAATTGGCCATAGTACTCTAGCAGGCTCTAAGCATATATTTTATAACGATGTAGCATCATTTCCTTGATTTTTGTATTTAGGCTTCTGGTTAAAAATGATTGTTTGCCTCTTCAGCCTCCTCAACTTGCCCCATCATCTTGAAACACTGATTTTCCCCTTATCCCTCTGTTCCTGCACTCCCTCCTCCTTTAAAGTTGTTCCATTTAGTTTATATTGACACTCGTTCTTCCTACCAAAATGAATTGTAAAAATGGTTCTCACATGATTCTGTGTTATAAGACAAAGTTAAAAGGAACCTATTACATTTGCTGCTCTGGTAAGGAAGAACTATTTGCAACATGGCCAGCCCAACATGTCCAACGCCAGCATCTCCACATCACAGCTTTGCATAAGCCAGCCTTGTATAACTCTGGGGCTAGATTTCAGATTTTTGCACAGCAGCTGTCTTGGTTCTATCTCTTTCCCCTTGTGTTGTGCATATTCTACCAGATGTTAAAAGTATAAAACATATGGAGTGAAGTGTAGTCCATTTGCTGGTAATTTAACATTTTGTCCATGCTGACTTAGTGAAATAACAAACTTGCACACATGTTAGCACCTTGCATGTCCTCAGGAAACCTCAGAGCACTTCACACCCAATAAATAGTTTTGTTGATTTATTTTAGATCTGCTCAGTTTTATGGGCAATAGAGTCCAATAAAGCACGGCTGGTATATCCTGCATGTGGTTCTTTAGCACATGGCATGCTGTGCTGATCTGCTAAAGTCATTTTCTTGCAAAGCCATTTTCAACCCTCCGTCTGAACTTTGCAGTGTTGTGGAAGGTCAGGGAGGGGGAGTGTGGCTAAGCGAAACTGTTGCCTGATGGTCTTCACAGTTCATTTTAATATTATTTTCTCCTTTCTCCTGCCTGTGTTTCATCTCCATAGAGCATATTCAGCCAGTGTCTACCCAGTCACTGTCTGTGTACCATCTGGGATTCGGTTGTGCCTTTTTACCCAATGCAGTGAATGTGGGAGCATCTCTTAGTATTTTGCACATCTAATGAGCTATTCTTCAGCATCCTCGATAACCTTAATTTACTAGTGAAATCCTCTACTTGTTAAACACCTGGAAGTATCATTTGAGCTAAACATTAAACACTAATATTAATCTGGGTGTGTCAGTCTCGTAAGAACCAAAACTGTAAAATATAAAAGTTGTAAACTAATTATTACATACTAATGATACACTCTTCTTATCCTTAGCTTCTGCTTTATGTAGAGATTGTGTGGTGGAGAAATGCAGGATTCTTAGATTAAAGAATCAGTTAAATGAAGATTACAAAATTATCTCCAACCTGACCAGATCTACGTTACAAAGGTATGTTGTGCTTTGAAACCATCCATTCTATTTAAACAGGCAAGAGAAATGTTGTTTTCTAGTTGTCTGAAAGACACTGCTTATTTCTATTGTGGATTTTGGTATAGCCCCATTGCCATATTTATTTTAAAACTTTAATATATTTTGTCACTTTATGCTTGATTTCTCATCTATTCTTCTTGTCTTCACCTCACTGGCATCACTGAATTTTATGTTTAGGTAGTTGTGTGCAAGGAAAGATGATGTTGAACAAGTTGTACCCTTTGAAATTTAAAAGAATGAGGTGATCTTACTGCAGCATTTCTAGGAAGCTTGTTAGAATTTATTCTGCGGAAATGTTTCCCATTGTGGAGCAATCTAGAGAGGTTGGGGGGCATAGTTTTAGAACAAGGGATCCTCCGTTTAAAACCAAGATGAAGAATTTCTTCCCCAAGGACCATGATTCAATGGAATTCTCTAACCCAGAGAGTTATGAAGAATTATTGAGTTTATTCAAGGCTGAGACATAATTTTAAACTATAGGGTCTGGAGGGTTATAGGGACAGACAGGAAAGTGGTATTGCAGCCAAGATCAGATCAACTATGATCTTATTGAATGGCAGAGAAGTTGCAAGAATCCAAATGGCTTACTCTTATTTCTTTTGTTCTTCATGTTCTTATGACATGAAAAGGCAAACTGCCCTCAATCTTTAGCCAGAGTTTGAAACTGATGATACCCATAGTTTCATAATATCTGGAATTTGAAGTATTTCTAATGCTACTGAATTTTGGATGATTCTGCATTTGTATTGGGCAATGTGTAAACAGATTAGCAAATTGGGAATTTAAAGCTAACATATTTGGATTACTGTATTTGATGGAAGGAGCTTTGAATAAAGGAGACTAAGTTACCACTACTGCATAGCCTGGTTTAAATCCTTAATTGCTAATTGCGCTTTTTGCTTTTGCTCTGTGCCACACGCCCTTGCCTTCGAGTTTCAAAAAAACCTTTCTTCAAGCAGCTTGCACCCTGCTGTCCACCAATTGGGATTTATCTTCACTGTCAATTTGATAGATTAAGTTCTGTGGCTGCTGTCAAGTCTCCTGCTTGGCACAGAGTAAAGAACTGGCACTGAATGCACCTCCTGTTAAAATCAACAAGTACATCTTGTAGTTTAACCAATTGTTTAGTTTGATGCCCACTACTAAGCACCATTTGCCTATATGAATTATAAACTATTTTGTGAATTTAGGTGGCTGGAATCTATGAAGAAAATCTGTAGTGTGGGAATATCACTACCCTATATGGAAAGGGTTTGTGTTCTCTTCATATGTAAGGTAGCTGCAGACAAAAGTCCACTGATTTTCATAAAGCATATTGTCTGAATCTAATGGTGAAAAGTGATGAGTTCTGGTATTTCAGGCTGATATTCCTCAAATGTTATTTCTGAATTGCAATCATATGCTAATGGATTTCCCAGAGCTTAGCTTGGTGAGGCAGCGGTTTTCTAAGAACAGGGATATTGTGTTAAGCTGTGTGACCACGTTTTACTGACTTATTAGCAGTGACATCTTGGGGCCGGGGAGTACCAAAAATCTTTGGAATCCGACATTCCTGGAATCCAGGTCTCTTGGTCCAGTGCTATTTCTGGGGGAGGGGGAAATCACAAGATATGATAGCATTGGGGGAGAGTACCAGAAACACTCAAGAGAGGCGTCCTGGCAATACAGGGCAGATTGTGGGTTCACTAGGAAGAAGGAAATTTGTGTTATTTCTTGAATTAGGGAGTGCTGCGAATGCAGACTGGAATTGAGTAGGCACAGACCATCAAGACTGGAGGGGGACTTCAGAGCCTGACTCCCTTGGGGGCAGTGTGTAGTAAGATGGACAGTTAGTTATTAGCGTCAGGGAGAGAATTTGTGGTTTCTTACTGTCTTTGACTAATGCATTTTAATGCAAATGAAGAGGCTGTTGTGGTTGAGTTTCTGGAATTCTTATCCGTAAAAAAGTGATGGAGTCCGGGTCATTGAGCATCTTTAAGGCAGAATTAGATTCTTGACTAATAAAAGAGTCAAGTTTTTTTTAAGTTTATTTATTAATGTCACAAATAGGCTTACATTAACACTGCAGTGAAATTACTGTGAAAATCCCTAGTTGGCATCTGTTCGGGAGATGGAGGGAGATTGCCGATGCATTTAACCAACATGTTTTTTGGACTGTGGGAGTAAACTGGAGCACCCAGAGGAAACCTACGCAGACATGGGGAGAACATGCACTCTCCGCACAGGTGGTGACTTAAGCTAGGAATTGATCCCGGGTCCCTGGCGCTGTGGGGCAGCAGTGTAACCACAGTGCCATCCCGATAGAGGCCAGGGCTTCCCAAACTGTGGGCTGTGACCCAGACAAGACTTTGGGGTCTCGAGGCCACAACTGGATTGGTTATGGTCTTATCAAATGGTGGAGCAGGCTCAAACAGCCTAATACTGCTAATCAGTACGTTCACGTCACTGAAGACTCTCACTGCTTTTCAACATTTTCAACATGGTTAGAACAGGGACAAGAATGGTGGTTGGCAGTTCCGGGGTATAGATGTTTCAGTAAGAGTAGAGAAGGCGGTAAAAGAGGTGGAGGTGTAGCATTGTTGATCAAGGATAGTTTAACAGCTGCTGAAAGGCATTTCGAGGGCAGTCTGCCTACTGAGGTAATATGGGCTGAAGTTAGAAATAGGAAAGAATCGGGCACGTTGTTAGGAGTTTCCTATAGGCCCCCAAATAGTAATAGGGATGTGAAGGAGGAAATGGCAAAGCAGATTATGGATAGGTGTGGAGGTCACAGGGTAGTTAACATGGGCGACTTTAACTTTCCAAATATTGATTGGAACCTTTAAAGGACGAATAGTTCAGATGGGACACTTTCTGTACAGCGTGTGCAGGAGAGTTTCCTGACACAATGTGTGGATAAGCCAACAAGAGGTGGGGCCACATTGGACTTGGTACTGGGTAATGAACCGGGCCAAGTGTTAGATTTGTTTATGGGAGAGTACTTTGGAGATAGTGACCACAATTCGGTGTCCTTCATTATTGCAATGGGGCAGGGGTAATTATGATGCAATTAGGCAAGAATTTGGGGGCATAAGATGGGAGCAGAAACTGTCAGGTATGGGTACAAACGAAAAGTGGAGCTTTTTCAAGGAACATATGCTGCGTGTCCTTGATAAGTACGTCCCTCGCAGGCAGGGAGGAAATGGCCGAGTGAGGGAACCACGGTTCACAAAGGAGGTTGAATGTCTTGTCAAGAGGAAAAAGGAAACGTATATAAGGATGAGAAAAACAAGGTTTAGTTGGGTCGCTTGAGTGTTACAAGGTAGCTAGGAATGAGTTAAAGAAAGGACTTAGGAGAGCTAGGAGGAGGCATGAGAAGCCCTTGGCGGTTCGGATAAAAGAATACCCCAAGGCTCTTTACTGTTACGTGAGAAATAAAAGAATGGCCAGGGTGAGGTTAGGGCCAGTTAAGGATAGTAGTGGAAACTTGAGCATAGAGTCAGAAGAAATAGTGAGGCGTTGAATGAATACTTTTCTTCAATGTTCACTAAGGAGAGGGGCCATGTTTTTGAGGAGTGCGTGATATAGGCTGATAGGATGGAGGAGGTAAATGTGCTGAGGGAAAATGTATTAGCAGTTTTGAAAAACCTGAGGGTGGATAAGTCCCCTGAGTCAGATGGGATACATCCTAGGATACTTTGGGAGGCAAGGGATGAGATTGCGGAGCCTTTAGCTTTGATCTTTGGGTCCTTGCTATCCACAGGGGTAGTGCCAGAGGACTGGAGAGTGGCCAATGTTTTTCCTCTTTTCAAGAAGGGAAATAGGAATGACCCTGGTAATTATAGGCCAGTTAGTCTTACTTTGGTGGTCAGTAAATTAATGGAAAGGGTCCTGAGAGAGAGGATTTATGACCATTTGGAAAGATTCAGTTTAATCCGGGATAGTCAGCACAGTTTCGTGAGGGGTAAGTCTTGCCTCTCAAATTTGATAGAATTCTTTGAGGAGGTAACTAAGTGTGTGGATGAAGGTAGAGCAATTGATGTCGTATACATGGATTTTAGTAAGGCATTTGATAAGGTTCTCCATGGTTGACTCATGAAGAAGATAAGGAGGTGTGGGATAGAAGGAAATTTGGCCAATCGGGTAAGTAACTGGCTGTATCATAGAAGACAGGGTGGTGGTGGAGGGAAAATTTTCAGACTGGAAAATTTTCGGACTGTTTACCAACGGTGTACCACAGGGGTTAGTGCTGGGTCCTCTGCTTTTTGTGATTTTTATCAATGACTTGGAAGAAGGGGCTGAAGGGTGGGTTAGTAAACTTGCTGACAACACCAAGATTGGTGGAGTATTGAATGAGGTGGAGGACTCTTGCAGGCTGCAAAGAGACTTTGATAGGATGCAGAGCTGGGCTGAAAAGTGGCAGCCCTGTTAAATGTGAGGTGATTCATTTTGGTAGGACAAACTTGAATGCAAATTACAGGGTCAACGGCAGGGTTCTAAGGAATGTGGAGGAACAGAGAGATCTTGGGGTTCATAGTCACAGATCTCTGAAGGTTGCACTCAAGTGGATAGAGCTGTGAAGAAGGTTTATAGTGTGTTAGGGTTTATTAACAGGGGGTTTGAGCTTAATAGCCGTGGGGTTATGCTGCAACTATACCGGACGTTGGTGAGACCACATTTGGAATATTGTGTTCAGTTCTGGTCACCTCATTATAAGAAGGATGTGGAAGCATTGGAGAGAGTGCAGATGAGATTTACCAGGATGCTGCCTGGTTTAGAGGGTGGGTCTTATGAGGGAGGTAGGGCTTTTCTCTTTGGAGGGGAGGAGAATGAGAGGCGACTTAATAGAGGTTTATAAGATGATGAGAGGGATTGATAGAGTGGATGTGCCGAGACTGTTTCCTTGGGTGGATATTGCTGTTACTAGGGGGCATAACTATAAAGCTCATGGTGGGAGATATGGGAGGGATGTCCGAGGTAGATTCTTTACTCAGTGTGGTTGGGGTGTGGAATGGACTGCCTGCTGTGATAGTGGAGTCGGACATTTTAGGAACTTTCAAGCGGTTATTGGGTAGGCACATGGAGCACTCCGGAATTATAGGGAGTGGGGTAGCTTGATCTTGGGATTGGATATAGCTCGGCACAAATTGAGGGCCGAAGGGCCTGTTCTACGTTCTATTTGTGATGCCAATAAATGTGCACAGTTTCCACATGTGAACATGAGTATTGAGATCACTTCTCTAATGATGTCTAGCATTTGTTTTGTTTTTGCTAATGAATACAGTTGGTCACATTTGGATTTTCAATTAACCACATGATTGGACCTACATTATTTTCTGCAGTTCTGGAGAAGTGTTTGAACCCATTGGTGTGAGCGCTATTACTCAGCAAGCAGATATTTTAAAACTCTCCAAAATCTGTAAAGTCTAAAGGCGACCAGTCTTCAACTTTTGTTAATGTGTTTGTTAATGATGGACAGTTCTACAGTATGCACGCTCAATACATAGATGTAGTTGAAGACAATGCTCTCAAGCCTTTTGGGATTAAAAGTGAATCCCAGATTAAAACCCTGGAAATAAAATTAATACAGGTTCTAAAAGATCTAGATATATTTAATCATGTCATTTATGAGACATGTTTTTGATATAAAATGAGATTTTTCAGTTTCAAAGCATTTAAGTGATTTGGGTCATTTTATTTGTGCCTCATTTGTAATTATGAAGTGTTTGTATAGGAACGTTAGTGAATATTAAATGATTTTTAAGGTTGATATTCTACATGATTTAAAAATAGTAATGCAAGTGGTTTATACGTTGAAACTGCATGTGATAGAAGGTTTACCAAGATATTGCCTGGTCTGGAGGGTTTTAAGTATGGGGAGAGGGTAGATAAACCTCAGATTGTTTTCACTAGAAAGACGGTGGCTGAGGGCAACCTGATAGAAGTCTACAAATTTGAGAGACATAGATAAGATGCTTTTTCAGAAGCTTTTTCCCAGGGTGGAAGGGTCAACTACAACAGGGCACAGGTTTAAGGTGAGAGGGGGTAGGGAGTGGAAAATTTTTCACACAGAGGGTGGTGGGTGCCTGGAACGCACTGACAGTGAAGATGGCGGAAGCAGGCACTTTAGCAGCTTCCAAGGTGCACCTTGATAGGCATGTGAATGGTAGGCAAACAGAGGGGCAGAAACTGTGTATCAGTGCAGTATTCGTGGGCCAAAGTGTCTGTTCCTGCGCTGTATTGTTCTTCTTTGTTCTAATAGGCAGGATTTTTAATGTGTGTTTAATCCCATTGGGCAAAAAAATCTTCATTTTAGCAAATATAAACGAGGATGAGCAAATGCTCCACGCTTCGATACTCTTTGTGCTGCTGCGACCACGGAAATGTGAGTTGTGCAAAACAGCCAACCAGAGTCAAGAATGTGTAAGGGCGATAGTTAATCTAGAAACCCACTCACTTACTTTGCAAGAAAACAGTCTGCATGTGAATTTATTGGTGTTAATGTAATAGAATATGTCCTGCCATTACATTCCATCATTTTCACTGGTCTGAGAATTGGGCAGGTTTCATAATAGTAGCAAACCATTCTACCAGAGCAATGGATGGGTGTGACAGGTTCACTAACTCTTTCATACTTTGCTCTTTAAAGAAAAAGGTATCTTTTTCCATCTTTGCCCTGTCTTTGTGTTGGACAGGTGTAGTTATACATCTTTCAGTTGTGTTGTTGCATCAGCTTAATCTCTGTTGTGACCACTAGCTTTCAGAAGCAGGAAGGTATGATTAAAGAGCAGAGCTTGCTTATAATGTGGCTATAGAAGATCATTATGTATGATACCAAGGGTTGCTGCCCTCCCAGATTGCCCAAGGTTGTCCCAGACTTAACATGGATTTGCAAAGGTACTATTTCTAGCAGCCAAAGCAAACCTCATCTTTAAATTTCTCATGGCTGCAGTGCCCCCCCCCCCCCCCCCCCCCACCTTTTATGTTGACATTAGTGACTGCTGCAGGGTAGCCCCCAACTTTGTCATCTTTCTGATGCTTCAGAGAACCAACTCCACCTGTGTTGTGATTGAAATGGAGATTGGCGGATGGAGAAACAGAATGCTGTCACCATAACACATAACATTAAACACATTAAAAATGTAAGCCCAAATCTATTCTGGATATTGCATCTTGTTTGGAGAAGGATGCTACTGAGTAAGTGATCTAAGTTACCATGTTAGATGGTTAACCGCTCCCCAAACACATTTGTGTCAAGTAATGTGCTTGTGCAAATAACCCTTTTGAGCACTTGCCATGGTTTATTACTGACATTAGGTACTCTCCTGACACTTGGAACTCCCGATTTAGTAAAGCATACTATTAGATTGTTAGTTAGATGTTGATTTGAATGTATCACCTCTTGACTTTTCCAGCCATGAAGGATATTGGGTGGGAAAAGCCTCACTCCGAAGTTGGCGTCAACTTGCACTAAATCAATTGGATGGGAAGGAAGATGACCCAGAACATGCTGATGGGAAAAGCAATGGAGAAGGCCCAAACGATCTGCACGCCAAAGGTATTTTTCCAAAAGGGGTTTAAGGGTGCAGCTATTCCATTATCCCAGCTTAAGTAGATAATGAGAAATGATAAATCTCACATTTAGCTGCTTTCCTAACCACAGTGCTGTTGTATGCATCTTTTGCAACATGTCTTGCATCAGTGTCTGAATTGAAAATTTGTGGTTAATTATTGCAACATCCTTCATAAGGTGTAGGGATTTATCCAGATTTGGATTTGGTCCTAGTAACATCACATGCTAATCACGTCTGTAAAAGGTACCGTTTCGTTGTACAGGATGGGTATAAAGAATTTTGCATAAATAACAAAGAAAATTACAGCACAGGAACAGGCCCTTCGGCCCTCCAAGCCTGCACTGACCATGCTGCCCAACAGATCTAAAACCCCCTACTCTTCCAGGGATCGTATCCCTCTGTTCCCACCCTATTCATGTATTTGTCCAGACGCCCCTTAAAACTCACCATTGTTTCTGCTTCCACTAAAGCCTTGGGTTCTTTGTCATAATGTTATGTAATCAATGGTTCATTTTTCCACATTCTCAAAGATTTCTACTCTCATCATTGCACTTTGGTCAAGCACTGTCTGCAACTTTTAACATTTCAAGGAAATGTAGGTGGTTTGCAGTGTTTACTTGGGCCTCAGCTACTTTACGATATTGTCAACTTTGTTGCCTTTCACCTCTGGGCTACTTTGTGGAAATGTAGGTCAATTCAAACTCTTATAACAAACAACCATTATATCCTCAATCAAGGCAGAATCTGTCCATTTCAAGATAGAAGACCAAAAATCCAAAGGAATTGTGTTTTGACATTGCAGAAAAAAATAATACCTGGGGCACAAAGGAGGGTCAGTAACGCCCGTATTCTAATTTCAAAAGAGAGTTATGTGGCGGCTGCAGTGGGTGGAAACTGTCTTTCTGCAATGTTCTCTCTGCGAAGCACTCACTGAACAATAGGCAGAAACGGAGTTACAGGCTACAGCACGCTTCTACTGCGGACTTTGGGTAACTATTACCGGCAGCCAGGTAAATGCTTAGGGGGTCTGGGGAAGACATTATGGTTGGAGAGGGGGAGGGTACACCAAAGTTTGGGAGACTTGCGTCTTCCTGGTAGAAAGAGGGAACACTGCTATGTTCCTAGTCCACAAGGAAACATGAAATACTTAAAAAAAAAATTTGTTTTTTTGGCTGTAAGTCCACTTGCTACTAGGTGACACTACAATGTTTTCCTTGTGCAGGTCCCAAGTTCAAATTGCAGTCAGGCTGCAATGATGTAATCAGAGCCCATATTTGTAATATAGGTAGTGAAGAATTACATTGCCTTCTTGTAGGATTTCTTAATTTCCTGCCCAAAAGAACAGGCTAAAATTGCAACCCACTACTGCCATTATAACTGCCTGCCACTTGGTTTCTGCTGGGAAGACTAAGTAATAAATTGTTCTTACTCCCCAAAACTTGAAACAAAAGCAAGATTTACCATTTTTTCTCATAGCAGTCTTTTTACACGTTATGTTCAAAGCCTTTGATCCAGGCTCATTATTAACAACATTTATCTTGGCAGCATCCCATGTTTGTGAATTCTATCGCAAACTAAAATCTAAAACTGACATGGTGTGGGCTTCGATATATCCATGCAGATCCAATTGAGAAAAGCCCAAAGGGTGGAGCACTCCATTCACCTTGCTTTGGGTTACAGACCATCTAGTTACCCAGTGCTTTTGTAGATAGCATTTAGTTTTCTAAAGAACAGGGTATCATTTTGGGAACATTGGTGTTAAGCGCTGAGCTTATAGTTGGCTTCAGTTCAGAACAAGCCGTGCAGATGCTGGAGATCTTTTCAGTGTAGGAGTAGGATCCTATGTTCAACATTGCCGATCTGCGATATGATAGCAGTTTCTTGTATAGTTCGGCATGTAACTTCCCAGAGCAATTCAGTGTACAGAACTTGATGATGCTGAACAACTGTGTGATTGTGTAAAGGAGGTGGTTATTGCCTGAAAACCAAAGGATTTTATCTGCTTTTGAAAAGTCATTTTTTTTCATTGCATGGTCACAGAATTGAACAGAATGAAGAAAGTTATTTGATTGAAGTTAGAGATCTGAGGAGAGTCCTTATATAGGTGTAGCACTTCATCATACCAATATCTCGAGGCGCTCGTGCAAAATTTCTATCTGAATGCAGTGAACGTGGGAGGCATTCTGCATCAGTACTGATAGTTTATTTTTGGTGTCATATGGTTGAGGAGGAATGCTGGAAGGACGCTGGGAGAACTACCTATTTTTTGAATAGCATTTTACTGCATTAAAGCTGTTCCATAAGTGGAAGCTGTTATTACAAGAGCTTTATCAAATGTGTCAGTATTTGACAGAGCCTTAGTTTAACATCTCATTGAAAAGTTGATCCCTTTGGCATTAAAGCATTCTCTCTATTAGAGCACCAGTTTTTGTGTGCTGATGTGGGGTTCAGATCCTTCATCTCTGAGAGTAAGGTGCTAAGTTGAACATCCTTCACAGAATGGGAGCAGGAACTTACTATTGGTTCTGATGTGACCTTTTGGAACAAACCATCTGACATAAATTCATCCAACTTGCATTGGGAAAAGATTTCAGTTGCCAATAATTTTTGTTGAAAATTAGGATTTCACTTGGAACAAAATTTTAGGAGTTGCTTCTGATTATAAAGGGTATCTGAAAGGTACAATAAATATTGGTCATTTTAACAGAACATTGTGTAACAAAACTTTGTGCACAGATTTGGAAAGCATCTATCACAATTCTAAAGAGAGTTTGTGTTCACTCACTTCCACCTCATTTTGACTCTGGATATGTTTTGATCCTTTATGATGTGTTGTACTGCTCATATAAAAAAAAACTCATTTTAATATGTAACCTTTGCCTATTTAGTGTAATTTGACATTTATTTTTGTTATGTATGTTTTGGGGAAATCATCCAACATTGTACTTTGTTGAAGGGGATGACGAGATTTCAGGAGAAAAAGATGATGATGAAGACCTGAACTTCAATGAAGATCTTGTCTGTCCACATGGTATGTGACAGGTGTTTTTCTTTTTTATTAAGCTTACTTTTCTCTTTGGCCAGTTAAAATATTGGGCCAGGTCTTGTTGGAGTGGGGCATCCCACAGTATATACCCCTTTTTTTGTTCAAATATTATTTGTCTTGAATTGGCTAGAAATCTAAGCTGATAATCGCATGGTGAAGGTAACAGCACATCTGGGATATTAGTGAAGGTGAAACTAACAGTGTATCCTCTCAACCAGTGAGGGTTGAGTAAGAAACGGGACAAATAAGGAGGACGAGTTAGTGGCTAAAATGGTGCCAAACCAGGTACTGAAAGAAAAATGGAGGCAAGGAAGACTGGATGTCTCAGTCTTATCCAGAGTATAAGATATGACTAAATAAATACATGAGGGAAAACACTATGCTTCCAAAGTAAGGATCCGAGAAGTGAGAACTGACACTTTGTCCCAGATGTGTAGGTGACACTCCTGTATCTGCTGCCCAGGGGAGATCTGAAACATGATGATTTTGAGCTGTTCAGGATTAAAAAAAACTTCTTGTAATTTAGCCAGATAAACGGTGAGGTTTAATAATTCATAAATCTTTTCAACAGGAGACTTATGCACATCTGAAACTGAAAGAAGGCTTGTGTCTGTTGAAACATGGCATAGACTAAAGGCTTATTTCCCCAAATCTCCCGAGTTTCCACATTATCACTCGCCTTGTGTACAGTGTCAGGTAATTGCAATTATTTTTCAAAAACATCAACTTCAATCTGATTATTATAAATGGTACTGGTTTGTTTCTTGCAAAGGGATACACCAATGTCTTGTATAACTGAAGCATAACTTCCCTACTTATATAAGTTATATTCACTTTCCTTTACAATAAATGATATTGGCCAGAATTCTCCAGCCGTTCACACCCTGTCTCCGCTGCCAGCGAGGATGGAGAATTTGGTACTCGGCCAAATTTCCATTCACAGCGGGACCAGAGAATCCCGCTGGTGTGAACGGCTGGAGAATCCTGTCCTACATTCTTAGTTTTTCTGATTATTTGCTGTACCTGCACCCTGACATTTTGCAATTCATGCACTATGACACCCGAATCTCTCTGCAAATTGGAGCTCTGCAGTCTCTTAGATATGTTTTTTTTGTATTCTTCCTAGCAAAATGGACAATTTCACACCTTTTCACATTGTACTCTATCATCCAGATCTTTGCCTTCTCACTTAACCTGTCTATATCCTTTTATAGCATCCTTATATCCGCTTCGCAACTTGACTTCCAACTTATCTTTCTATCATCAGCAAATTTAATAACCACATTTTCAGCCCCTTACTCCAATTCATATTTATATAAATTGTAAAAAGTTGAAGCTCTGGCACTGACCCCTGTGGCACAATGTTCGTCACATCCTGTCAAAGATACAGAGAACAATACAACACGGGAAACAGGCCCTTCAGCCCAACGAGCCCGCGCCGCCATTTTAACAATGTGCTTTTCCTCCTCCACCCTTGACCCATGTCTATGCTTATGGCACCCCCATTGGAAACCAGATTGTCAACCAGGAGAATGTCAACCAGTAAAAGAACCATTTCTGCCAATTACTAATGGAAAATAAGGAGAAGGCAGAAATTTTGCGTTGATCTTCACTATAGATAATACAAGTAACATCCCAGAGAGAGCTTCAGGAAACAGAGCGAAGGGAGGGACTCAAGAAAATTAGTATCACTGCAGATGTAGTACTAAGAAAACAGTTGGAACTGCAGGCTGTCGACTCTCTGGGTCGTGATAGACTTTATCCTTGAGTCTATTTCCAGCGATCTAGCTAATCTTTCGCCCAAGCCAATTTGTCATCCCCTGCCCCATATTTACTTTCCTCAATATCTTTTGGTGTGGCACCTTATTGAATGCCTTCTTGCCAGCTCCCCTTTAACCACAGCATATGCAACCCCTTCAAAGAACTCTAATACATTGGTTAAACATAAGTTCCCTTTCACAAAACCATGTTGACTCTGCCTGATTACCTTGAATTTTTCTAAGTGCCCTACTATAATGTCTTTAAGAATAGTTTAACGATTTCCCTATCAGATGTTTGGCTATTGGCCTGGAGTTTTCAGCTTCTTCTCTCCTTCCCTTTTTGATCATTTTCTAATCTAATGGAACGGTGCCAGGCAAAAGGCAGGGAATTATAGGCCGGTTAGTTTAACGTCTGTGGTAGGTAAAATGTTAGAATTCGTCATTAAGGAGGAAATTGCGAGGCATCTTGAAGGGAATTGCTTGATAGAGCAGACGCAGCACGGTTTCATTAAAGGGAAGTCGTGTCTGACAAATTTACTGGAGTTCTATGAGGATGTGTCTAGGGCGGTGGATAGAGGAGAGCCGGTGGATGTGGTCTTTCTGGATTTTCAGAAGGCGTTTGACAAAGTACCTCACAAGAGGTTATTGCAGAAGGTCAGGGGACTTGGAGTTGGGGGTAGGGTGTTAGCGTGGATAGAGGATTGGTTGTCAAATAGGAGGCAGAGAGTGGGGGTCAACGGGTGCTATTCGGATTGGCGGATGGTGACTAGTGGAGTGCCCCAGGGGTCGGTGCTGGGGCCTCAGCTTTTTACCATTTATATAGATGATCTGGAGGAGGGAACCGAGTGTAGGGTGTCGAAATTTGCGGATGACACCAAGATTGGGGGAATGGCAAATTGTGCGGAGGGTGTGGAGAGTCTGCAGAAGGATCTAGATAGGCTGGGCGATTGGACCAGGAAATGGCAAATGGAATTTAATGTTGGCAAGTGTGAGGTGGTCCACTTTGGTAGGAAGAATGGTAGGAAGGACTATTACTTACGTGGAGAAAAACTGCAGCAGGCGACGGTGCAGAGGGACCTCGGGGTCCTTGTGCATGAGTCGCAAAAACCCAGCTTGCAGGTGCAGCAGGTGGTCAGGATGGCGAATGGGATGCTGCCCTTCATAGCGAAGGGGATTGAATACAAAAGTAGGGAGGTCTTGCTGCAGCTGTATAGGGCATTGGTGAGGCTGCAGCTGGAGTACTGTGTGCAGTTTTGGGCGCCACACCTGCGCAAAGATATTTTGGCCTTGGAGGGAGTGCAGAGGAGGTTTACTAGGCTGATACCGGAGTTGAGGGGGTTGAGCTATGAGGAGAGGCTGAATAAACTAGGCTTGTACTCGTTGGAGTTTAGAAGAATGAGGAGAGATCTCATTGAGACGTATAAGATGATGAATGGGATGGATAGGATAGAGGTGGAGAGACTCTTCCCGCTCAAAAAAGCCAGTAGGACTAGGGGACACAGCCTCAAGATAAAGGGGGTGCGTTTTAGAACGGAGTTGAGGAGGAACTTCTTCACTCAAAGGGTGGTGAATCTCTGGAATTCTCTACCCGTTGAAGTGGTGGAGGCTGCCTCGCTAAATATTTTCAAGAAGCGGGTTGATGGGTTTTTGATAAGAGAGGGGATTAAGGGTTATGGGGAGAGGGCCGGAAAGTGGAACTGAGCCACGACAGATTAGCCATGATCTTATTGAATGGCGGGGCAGGCTCGAAGGGCCAGATGGCCTACTCCTACTCCTGCTCCTATTTCTTATGTTCTTATGTTCTAACCTTCCCTTAATCTAGGGAATTTGGGAAAATTAAAACTAGCTCTTCAACTGTCTCGCTAGCCCCTTTTAAGACCCTAGAATAAAGTTGATCGGCACCCAGGGATTGTCGATCTACAGTTCCAACAATTTGTTCAGTATCACTTCCCTGGTGATTGTAATTTTCTCAAGTACCTCTCTCCCTTGCATTTTCTGTAACTTGTAACCTCTATAATGAAGACCAACACAAAATATCTGCCATCTCCTATTTTCCATTTTTAATTCTCCAGAGTTACTTTCTGTAGGATCAACACCCATTCTGTTAACTCTAAATAATTGACATAAACCATTATTATCTGTCTTTATATTTCTAGCTAATTTTCTCATACTCTAATCTTTTCCTCTTTATTAATCTTTTAGTTGTTCTTTTCTGTTTTTAATACTCTGTCCAATCTGACCTGCCACCTATTTTTGCATTATTATATGATTTTTCTTTAAGTTTGATACTTTTACTTTAGCATGGATGATGGGTCTTCCTATTGGAATTTTCTTTTCACGTTGGAATGTATCTATTGTGTGTATTCTGAAATATCCCTTTAAGTGTCTGCCACTGCATCTCTGACCTATTGTTTAACCTGATTTTCCAGTTCACTTTTGCTAGCTCTGCTTTCAAGAGCTCTTAATTGCCCTTATTTAAGGTTGAAATACTAATCTGAAACCCATTCCTCTCTCCCTCAAGCTGAATGTAACGTCTCTGATATTATGGTCACTGCTACCTAGGGGTGCGTTCACTGAGATCATTAATTTTATTTCATTGCACAATGCCAGATCCCATATAGTCTGCTCCCTGGCCTGCACCAGAAGATGCTGTTCTAAGAAATTATCCTGAAAACATTGAGTTCCTCATCTAAACTACCCGTGCCCATTCGATTTTTCAGTATTGCCGTAAGTAGGCTTACATTAATGCTGCAATAAACCGTTGATGAAAATCCCCTAATCGCCACACTCCGGCGTCTGCTTGGGTACACAAAGAATTTAGCATGGCCAATGTACCTATCAGCACATCTTTCAAACTGACTATTAAAACCCTCGTGTAGATTAAAACTCCCATGATTATCACTATACCTTTCTGACAAGCTGCCATTATTTCATTTCTATCTTGTCCCATCTCATGGTTGCTGTTAGGTATTAGGGCACCACTCCCGTGAGTGTTTTTTTTTGCATGAAATTAAGTATAATTAAAATTCATGGGTTTTGATCTTTTGGAATTAGTTATGCGGCATTGAGCTGCATGTAACTGCAGATGACAATCGGAAGGAAAGAGCTGTCCATCTGGCTCATGGTGCCTGTGCTGGCTTTTTTTTAATTACCCAAGTATTCCCAGTTTCCTGTTCTTCTCTCAGAGATCTGAAGATGTTTCCTTTTCAGGAATATATCTAATTCTCTTTTGAAGTGACTGTTAAATCTGCTTTTACCATCTCCTCAGGCTGTGACATAACTTATCACATAAAATCTAATCTTCCTCCCCAGTTGTTTCTATTTGCTTTAGCAAAACCTCTCAAAATTTTGAATATCTTGGTTAAACTTTTCTTAATAAAAGGAAAATAAATCCAGCTTCTCCAATCCCTCTGCATGATTAAAACCCCTCATCTCCTTTACCATTCCAGCACCCTCTTCTGCACCTTCTCCAAGGCCTTTGATACCAAGCTTTAGGAAACATATCTAGAATTAGGCACAAGAGCTTTTAAGTAGTTTTAAAATTTTTTTTACTGTCTAAATAGGCTTACGTTAGCACTGCAATGAAGTTACTGTGAAATATTTAACTGAAACTGAACTCCATCCAACTGTGAGCTTTTTGTTTTGTGGAGAAGGTATTAGAAAAGGAAGGTGAAGAGAACGAGACTTTGAGCAAGATGATGGCAAATGAGCAGAAATCAGCACTTCTATGCCTTTTTCAAGACAAGAACAGACCGCTGCTAATCAAATGGCCTGAGGTAAGAGGCTTGGCCAGGTGATGCTATTTGTTATTAATGATTCAATAATGAAAATAATCTAAAAATGTCTGTTCTACTGCATTGGTATATTGATGTATAGAAGAATGAGGGGAGATCTCATTGAGACATATAAGATGATGAATGGGATGGATAGGATAGAGATGGAGAGACTCTTCCTGTTCAGAAAGGACAGTAGGACTAGGGGGGCACAGCCTCAAGATAAAGGGGGGGCGGTTTAGAACGGAGTTGAGGAGGAACTTCTCCACTCAAAGGGTGGTGAATCTCTGGAATTCTCTGCCTGTTGAAGCGGTGGAGGCTGCCTCGCTAAATATTTTTAAGACGCGGGTTGATGGGTTTTTGATAAGTGAGGGGATTAAGGGTTATGAGGAGAGGGCGGGAATGTGGAACTGAGCCACGACAGATCAGCCATGATCTTATTGAATGGCGGGGCAGGCTCAAAGGGCTAGATGGCCTACTCCTGCTCCTATTTCTTATGTTCTTATGTATGTCTTAATTAGCTGCGAGAGAAATTATTCATGTTAAATGGGTAACTTTTTTTTTCCATGAGAAGTACTTGTCAAAGATTCTTATTGACTATTGGAAGGTGTAAAACATGGTCTAGAGGTATAAACAAGGCTATTTCATGTGCCAAATACTTGAAAATTTACAAAGCACTCATAATCTGTCCAAGTATTTCACTGACAGAGGTACAGCGAGTCGTGTTTTCTGTTTAATTATTGCTGCCGTTTTACACAAGGCATCCCCCAAACAACATTGGGTGGAATGATCAGCTTATCTACCACTATATGGTATGGGTTGAGCAATGCTGTTACACCCTTTGCCATTCACTTGAGCTGGGATTACTTGTATCCGGAGGATGTTCCCTACTGCAGTGCGGCACTTGTTAAGAGTACTGAATTGGGATGGGGGTGAGGGAGAATTTCCTCCTCATTTTCAGCAGTGTATAAATGGCACATGAAAATTGGGTTATTTCCAATCATTTTCCACCAATGAAACGTACAAACCTTTTAAAGTCCTTCCACAATCCACCGGTAGATTCAGCATTGGCTGCATCTGTGCCTGTCAGTGTGAACCAGCTTTAGCAGCTAAAAATGTTCCTCAGCTTTTGCTGCTAATACACTCTTTGTAAATTAGACTGAAATCTGAGGTGTTGGGATCATCTGATCGACATGAAAGTGCAGAGTTGTATACTAGGAGAATCTGGAGAATTTGAACATTACTTTCTACAGCTTAAACACGTTTTTTGGCTACAAATACACATGCTGATTTTCACAGGCTCACCTTATAGTAAACTTTCAGACTCCATAGTTGGTTTTTGGAATTTCTTTGAAATAGATACAGCATTCCCTGTAAGCTATCATGTAAAGAAGGAGCAGCACAGGTTGGGACTGAGGAGACTTTGGCACTAATTTGAACAAAAAGGCAGTATCATTTAGAGATCAGGAAGACCTCAAGCCACACTGATCTGCTTGTACAATTTTCTGCTGTGGCATTTACCAGCCTCTTAGTTTTAATGGGGTCAGCATCATTTCAAACTGCTATGGAGATTTATCTGATATCAAATCAAGCTGCAGCACCGATGTGCATTAGTTGGATCACTAGTGCCTTTCATGGCGAGGAGAACAATTAATCACTTTTGACATTATAGCAGGACAGCCATGAGAAAGGGCAGTTATTGTATTAGAGTGACCGTGAATGCAAATTGACATTGACAGCACTGCAGAGAGGCACATGCTTCTTCTAGACTGAGGGAATGTAAGGTGTTAAGAGATGTTTTCACTGCCTGACCGGTCAGGAACGAAACTGGGTTATGATCTGGAATAATTGGAGCCTATTGTATCCTTCACTTCAGCATTCAGGAAGGGCTGGACTTTGACCTGTTTGATGAGAAGGCTGTTGTTCAGTTGGATGCAGAGCTACATGGAGCAGACAATCATGGTGAGCGCTCAAAGGAGTCCTCAGTGACTGCTGCAGGGGGCATCAGAAACCATCTGTATTCTTTCCTTCCAAAGCCCAGTCCATCTTTGCCATCACTCCTCTTCCCACTTTCAAAGAAAGGGACATTCTCTCAAAATGCTAGTCATCCTACAGCATGAATGTTTTTTTAACCCTCTGCCCCTCGGTGAATGGTCCTTTAATCATGATCTAAGTAAATAAGTTAGCATCGAATGCTTGAATCATTTTCCATGTGATTGGAATACTTGCAATGTGCAGTTTATTTTAATACGGTAATTGAAAAGTGGCACAACCTTCCCTACACTTGACACTGGCATCGAGAAGGAGTACGTTTTTCTTCCATGTGACGCCAGAGACTCCAATAGATGCAAAGGGATTGTTATTGGATATGCAAATGAGCAGTCTCAGGAAATTAGTGGGTGAATTCCTTTACATGCAAGTAGTGGGCACAGCATTCTTAAAGGTGCAACAGGAGCCTGATTTATTTCAAGGAAATCCTATCTCTTCATCCTTCACATCCAAAGAATGATACAGGGTTTAAACCCTTATCTGCTAAATCTAGAGGGGTGAATGCTACTGGCTGAGTCTAACAGCTGCTCCCCACATCTCAACATGGAAAGGAAAATCTTAGGAGGAATGTTTTCCCTTCCCTCTTCCGCTTCCTCCAACTCTTCCCCCTGCTACCAAATCCAAATTCTGAAAAATATCTTTATACTAACTTTGCTGCTTGGCTATTTCTGTATTGGTTTCCAGCCTAGTGTGAAATGGCAGCTTCCATCTTGGGTACATTCTGCAGAAACACTGCTAAACGGACTGGCTTCTGGTACGAAGAGATTCAGTGGGTCTCCGTGTGAGAGAGGGATGATATTTCATTGTCATTTTCTTGCCTTGAATGAGAAGCAATTCATTCTTCCCTGACTGCTCTCTCAGGTGGATTTAAATGGTCCCAAATACTGTTTAAAGAAGAACCGGGGAGTTATGCATAGTGTCTTGGCCAATGTTTATCCCTCAAGCAGTGTAAATCTGGTCATTATCAGATTAATATTTGTGGGATCTTGCTGTGGATAAAGTGGCTGCCATATTTTCAACATTACAGCAATGACCACATTTCAAAAATATTTCACTGGCTTTAAAGTGCTTTGGGCTATTCCGAGCTTATGAGAGATCCTTTCAGGCAAATGGTAAGGTAGAATAAATGATAACTTGATGTTTGTGAGAGCCTTGAAGCTATTCGATAAGATGCACAGTATTCTGGGAAATGTTTGTCCTTTTCCACATACTAAGGGTGAGATTTAACTCGCTGAAAATCCATTGTTAGCATAGAACCATAGAACCCTACAGTGCAGAAAGAGGCCCTTTGGCCCATTGAGTCTGCACCGACCATAATCCCATGCAGGCCCTACCCCTCATATCCCTGCACGTTTACCTGCTAATCCCTCTAACCTATGCATCCCAGGACACCAAGGGGCAATTTTAGCATGGCCAGTCAGCCTAACCCACACATCTTTGGACTGAGGGGAAACCGGAGCACCCGGAGGAAACCCACGCAGACACAAGGAGAATGTGCAACCTCCACACAGACAGTGACCCGAACCAGGAATCGAACCCAGGTCCCTGGAGCTGTGAAGCAGCAGTGCTAACTACTGTGCTGCCCCTGCTATCAGGCTCTCATTGTTAGCAAACAAAGAATCTATAATTGTTGAAGTGAAATAGAGCTCAGTTAAGAAGCTTGGAAAGACTTGTGGAGAATTATATTGGAAGTTTGGGTACTGTTGGAGAAGAAGGGATTTGATTGAAAAGATTGATGCAAATACCAGAAGCAAACACTTAAAAATAATAGCATTTCCACTGAACTAAGATTGAGAATGTAAATAAATTACCAGAGCTGATTATTAAATATGTTGATGCAACTGAATTCGCTATGTCTGGAGTGAATGGTGGGGTGGATGGGTTATGGTAAACCAATGAGAGGTGGATAAATATAATTGATACCATACCTGGAGCTTGACATCAATGATAGGAGGGTTGGCTCACTGATGGATTATTCCAAACAAAATACAGAGAGAGACAGGAAATGTGGTGGAAAGGGCTGACGGGAAATTGTTGTTCCCAAGCTACCCATTACTATTTTTCCCTGTAGTATTATTTGATTGAAAAGGCTGGTGCAAATACCAGGAGCGCACACTTAAAAATAATAGTCTGACAGCATTTCCACTGAACTAAGATTGAGAATGTAAGTAAATTACCAGAGCAGCTTGGTGCACAAGTATCCTGCAGAGAGTGAGCTGGCTGTTGATTTTTCCTCTTGTGAAGAAGCATTGAACTCTGGCAAAACTCACCAAGACAAAATGATTGGAGTTTTCATTAATATGAAGAGCTGATCTAGCACTGTGTTCAACCAGGATAACAGAAACAGATGTTGACTGTAATGAGATCTGGATAGGCTGAGCGAGTGGGCAAGGACCTGGCAGATGGAGTACAATGTTAGCAAGTGTGAGGTTATCCACTTTGCTAGGAATAATAGTAGGAGGGATTACTATTTAAAGGGCGAAAAGCTGCAGCATGCTACGGTGCAGAGGGACCTGGGGGTCCTTGTGCATGAGTCGCAAAAACCCAGTCTGCAGGTGCAGCAGGTGATCAAGAAGGCGAATGGGATGCTGGCCTTTATAGCGAGGGGGATTGAATATAAAAGCAGGGAGGTCTTGCTGCAACTGTACAGGACACTGGTGAGGCCACAGCTGGAGTACTGTGTGCAGTTTTGGTCGTCGCACTTGCGCAAGGATATTTTGGCCTTGGAGGGAGTGCAGAGGAGGTTCGCTAGGCTGATACCGGAGATGAGGGGGTTGGACTATGAAGAGAGACTAAATAGACTGGGTCTGTACTCGTTGGAGTTTAGAAGGCTGAGGGGGGATCTTATAGAGACATTTAAGATAATGAAAGGGATGGATAGGGTAGAGGTAGAGAGATTCTTCCCGCTTAGAAAGGATAGCAGGACTAGAGGGCACAGCCTCAAGATAAGGGGGGAGCAGTTTAGAACGGAGTTGAGGAGGAACTTCTTCACTTAAAGAGTGGTGAATCTCTGGAATTCTCTGCCCGTTGAAGTGGTGGAGGCTACCTCGCTAAGTATATTTAAGACCCGGGTAGATAGGCTTTTGGCAGACAAGGGAATTAAGGGTTATGGGGAAAAAGTGGGAAAGTGGAACTGAGCCTCTTCAGATCAGCCATGATCTTATTGAATGGCAGGGCAGGCTCGAAGGGCTAGATGGCCTACTCCTGCTCCTATTCCTTATGTTCTTATGTTTTAGTTGAGGTACATTGCCCTAAAAAAAATTACAAATTGTAAAATATAGTTGCTATGACTAAACTTTTTATTTGAAATAAACCTCATTTTTCATGCAGGTCACAGTATACTAGAAAACTGCTTTGACTAACTTCGTTCCAGATTCATTTAAGTTTTTATTTATGGCCCCTTCATGTATGTTTTCTAGGAGACTGAGGTTCTATACGTTGTTTCCCAGTTTTTTGTCGAAGAATGGAAGAAGTTTATCAGGTGACATTTTGTTTTAATTTTTGTATAATTTCTGTTCATTATTTAATTACACTTTTGCTGTTCCAAATCATGAGATGTTAAACTGTGTATTTTTTTGTAAATGGATGGAGAAAGAATTGTATTTCTTCAGTTATTGGTCAGGTATAATTTATACTTTGACCTTCCTCTGGAAGTGAGTGCTCTCATTCACCAACTGCGTATATATGGCAAAATCTGCCTGGAATGCTGCCCCTATTTCCAAATTTAGATTCAAATGGGAAATACAAGCACCACTTTATCCTGGTCCTTGATATATATTGTAACTAGCATAACACTTTTATACATTTTCTCCTGTCATCAGAAGTACCAGGTTTTTGTTGCTGTTATTCTGCAAATCTTTCTAAAGTGTTCAATTTGACAAACACTGTTAACAGATTTATGATTTTTAGAATGCATTTTATTTTGTGTTTTTGGTCAAACTTCCCCTATCTGGTGTTGGTCTTGATTTAGTGATGGCAGTCATGGTCCAGACTGGCACATATTTCCATAATCTCTCTGACAACTTGAGCTTGCATTAATATCACCTCCCTCCCAATGTTATTTGATTTCTGTTTGTCTATTCATGAAGACTGGTTAAGGATTTCTGAATGTTTGATTCAGGATTGGCAGTTATAGACGCTAGGAAGCTGGTTGGCACAGGAACTTCTGATGGAATGAGATAGTCAGCTGTTCGTAATGGCATGGTCAGCTGCTGTCCCCATGGCAATGAGGTACCCTGTTGGTGATCCCGCAAGTGAGGCAGAGTCGATGCTAAAAGCCTCTGCTGATCTTGGAATAACAGGCAAGGACTGTGGCCCAAATTGCACAGTGTTCTAAGTATGTTCTTGGTCTATAGATAACTTTACAATAAGTTGCTTTATTTGAACCTCAAATATGTACCTCAGTTCTTAATTAGATTTTTTAGATTAATGGTTGTTGATTATTCAAAGTATAAAATCTTTTTTGAAAAGCCTGAAGTGAATCTATTTTAATTGTCTTCTAAAAATTTCATTTTTACCATTGTTGAACCATGTACTGTTAACTCACACACTATAAGCTCGAGTGCCCCAAGGATTTATCCTTGCCCTCGTTCTGTTTCGTACATTTTATCTCTTGGCGATGTCATCCAAAAGCATCAGATTCTACACTTATGTTGAGGACACTCAGATTCATCTCTCCACGTGTAATCCTCCATCGTCTCTGATTTGCCACTTCTGTTTGTCCAACACTCATTGTTGGATGAGCAGAAATTTCTTCTAGCTAAATACCGGGAGAACTGCAGCCATTGCCTTGGGTCCTGGCCATAAACTTCATTCCCTTTCAACTGTTTCCATTCCTGCCAACTCTCAAGCTGAGTCAGATGACTCACAACCTTGATCTTGTATTTTCTCACAAGATGAGCTTCCAACCACACGTCTGTTCCATTTCCTAAATTTCTCTCTTCCATCTCCAAACATTGCCTGACTTTATCCCTGCCTTGGCTCACCTGCTGGTTAAAACCCTAATCTATTTCTTTATTATCTCTAGACTTCACCAGTTCAGTGCAGCCCTACCATGCTTTCCGTCTTGCACCTTGAATAAACTTATGGTTATCAAAGACTTTGCTACCTGTATCTTAACTCCTACTAAGTCACATTCATGTGTTATCTGTGAGCTTGCTGATCTCTATATTGTCTCTGTGTGAGAGTGTCTCTATTTTAAACTCTTCATCCTTATTTTCAAATTCCTCTACAACCTCACTTGTTCCTGTCCCTCTAATTTCCTTTAGCCCTTGGATTTTAATCACTCTACCATGCTTTCAGCTGCTTTTCTAAACCCCTCTATCCTTTTTTTTCAATTGGTCTTCAACCCAAACTTATGATTCAACTCCTGTGACTCAGTGTAAAAATATTCTTAATGGTAAATGTCTTATTAAGCATCTTGGGATGTATTTGACATTAAATTTGTTTTTTTAAACAAGTTATTATTGTCTGCCAATTTTTTATGACCTAATACAAGAATTTCATTATGCGAGCAGAGTACCCTCTAATTCTTTTTATAACTAGCAGGAGGGAGGAAGCAACACAAATATACCAAGCTTCAATGATAGGAGAGGCCAGCACACTCTTGTGAAAGACAAGGCTGAATCATTTGCAACAATATTTTGCCAGAAGTGTCAAGTGGGCAATCCATCTTTTCGTGATGTCCCTGACCCCTCACAGACCAGTCTTCTGCCAATTCAGTTCACTCTGTGATATCAAACAGCTGAAGGTGCCGAATACAGACAGATCTATGGGTCCTGACTCCAACTAAGCTTATTACTGATGATTTGTGCCCTAGAACTAGCAACACCTTACTCTAACTATTTCAGTAGAGCTGTCATAGGCATCTAAACAACAATATGGAAGTTTGTCCAGGGATGACTTGTCCAAAGAAAGCAGGGCAAATCTAGTCAAGCTAATCAGCCTACTACCAATTATAAGCAAAATGGTGAAAGATGTCGTAAACAGCACTATCAAGTGGCATTTACTCAGGAATAATCTGTTCACTGACACTCAGTTTTATTCCCACCAGAATCATTCAGCTCCAGAACTTAATCTAGACTTGGTCCAAAAATGGACAGAAGATGTGCATTCAAAAGGCAAGAGTGATTTTCTTTGACGATGAGGCAGTATTTAGCTGAGTGTGACGTCAAGGACCCTAGCAAAATGGGAGTTGGTGAAAATATGAAACATTCCACCATTGGTTAGAGTTATAACTAGCACCAAAGTAGATACTTGTTGGAGGCCAGTGATCTCCGCCTCTGGATATCACTGCAGGAGTTGCTCAGTGTAGTATCTGAGGCCCAATCTTCAACTGAATCATCAGTGACCTCTCCTCCATCATGTCAAAAGTGGGCATGATTGCATATTGTGCACTACAGTTCACAACAGCTCGGATACTGAAGCAGCCTGTGCAAATATGCAGCAAAATCTGGGCAACGTTCGGGCTTGGGCAGACAAGTGGCAAGTAAGATTTGTGCCATATAAGTGTCAAGCAATGACCAGCCCAACAAGAGCAAATCTAATCATCACAGTTTGACATTCAATGACATTACCATCACTGGATCATTCACCATCAGCATTCCAGGGCTATTGTTGACCAGAAACTTACCTGGAACAACCATATAAATTTTGTCCGCAGGAGCAGATCTGAGACTGGAAAGGTTCCGGTGATTAACTCACCACCTCACTACCCCAAAGCTTGTCCACCTTCCTCAAGGCACATGTTGGGGGTGTTATAAACTACTGTCCATTTAGCTGGATGAGTGCAGCTCGAAAAGTACTTGAGAAGCACAACACTATCAAACAAAAGCCTGCGTGATCAGCAGTACCTTAAGTGTTTGCTTCCTCTGTCACTGGCGCTAATTGGCAACGTTACATACCATCTACAAGATGCACTGCAGCAACTTGCCAAGGCTCCCTTAGCAGCACCTTCCAAACCTGTAATCTATACTATCTAGAAGGACAAGGACAGCAGATGCGTAGAAACACCACCACCTGCAGGTTCCCCTTCAAGCCGTGCACCACCCTGACTTGGAATTCAATCACCATTCCTTCATAATCATTGGATTAAAATTTGGGGAATCCCTAATCTGCCTAAGACAGATCAAAATTAAACTCCAGACCATTTTGACTCCATTTTATGTGGCGTTTTGGTGTGAATTGCTTTAATATGCTTTCTTAATGGATTAAATATTAAAATACGTGCCATGAGTAATTGTTTCTTTTTTTTTGCAAGTAGTTCACATCCACATACAAAGCTTCCTCAATTGCCTCTATGTAACTTGGTACACAGGAAAGTTTCCTGTTTCCTGTTTCGTGTTCAGCTCCTCACAATCATTGGGTCTCCATCTTGCTGCTTCATATGAAAAGAAGTACGTTAAAGTTCCAGAGTATGCCTTATATGCAGCAAGGGTGGAGAAGGATTAAGTGACCATCAAGGCACCAAAATGTTAATGGAGCATTGATGGATATTTCATTTGTATGTGGAAGTTGAGCTACCTTCAACGAATAAATTCTATGATGAGCAGTCTTCGTGGTAAACACTATTTACACTTGAATAAGTTAACATGCAACAACATTTTCAGCCAAGGTCAGCTATCCACTATTGCACAAAGTTAATTGATAACCAAATGTAGTGTTTCCTCTATTTGATGAGGGTTGTGCCAGAGGAACATTATTCTCGGTGAGAACTGAGCAGAATGGCCAGTGTTGATTTGTAATGAAGTTATATCTCAGCTAGATCTGGTGTAGCAACAGATCTGTATTATTGATGGTGCTACATTGGCAGATGCAGTATCATTGGTGCATACAAGCTCAATTATTTTAGATAAGGTGCAAGGCAGGAAAATCACTTAAGTGAGATTTGAACTGAGGTCTTAAAATAATATCTGAATTTTAATAATGTTTTACTTCAGAGAGGAAATGACTGAGTCAGAGCAGAAAGATCTACTTCAATGTAGAGCGTGTTTACATTGTTATAAATCTCTCCCCTGTGCATTCATTTGATTCTGTTTGCTGAAGGAAGCCAACGAAATGCAGTCCGGTATCATCTGTGGGCAACAATGCACTTCTCTGTCCGCACGGAGGTCTCATGTTTACAGCAGAGTCAATGACCAAAGAAGATTCAAAACAGTGAGTCTTATTCCATCGTTTTAAAAATGTGTGTCTGCAGAGGCTCAAACACTTCATCCTTTCTTGATTAAGTTATGGTGCTAAAATAAGTGCTTTGTTAACGTGCATCATTGAAAACTGAAATGAAAATGTGTAGTGTCTTCTCACTGGTTCTGTTTCTACGTGGAACTAAAAAAAAGCCATCAGGTGGAGGAGGTTATAAAACAGACTGGAATACAAGCAGAGCAAGTTGTGCTTCATTTGTATACAGCTTTGTTCAGACCCCATCTGGAGCAACTGCATCCAGCTTTGGGCACTACCTGCGGCAGAGTCTGCTATCCTGTGAGGGGAGCAGTGCAGATTCTCAGAATGACACGGGGACTTTAGGGTTAAATTAAGATGACTGATTGCATGAATTTGCCTCGTGCTTCCTTGACTTTAGGGAATTGTAGGGTTCTCTGATTGAGGTGTTTAAATGTTAGAAGGATTTGATACAGTAGCTACAGTGGAGAAATTATTTCTTATAGGGCAATCAAAAACAAACGGACACAACAAATGGACATAACTGTTCAGGCAGAAAATTGGGAAGCATTTTTTCTCACAAGGTGAAGGAAACCTGAAACTCTGCTCCCGAAAGTCTGTGGATGCTGAGGGGAAATAGGAACTTTCAAAAAGTAATTGAATGATGGAACAGGATTGAAGGTTCTTTTTCTAGAATCTGGAGATATTTATCCATTCCAGACTCCATTTGGAGCTGCACTTGTTCCTTTTCCCTCTTTGTCAGAATCCCAAATATTCATTGTTTTTCTTCTACTTTCAGTCAATAACTAAATTATAAACAAGCCTAACGGTAGTATGCAGTTATTTCTTAAAAGATGGACATTATTTTAAATTCTCACAATTAGTAGCATTTGTCATCACCATATCAGCCTGTCAAGTTCAGGTTCTGAAGTTCCCTATAAACGGCACAGATCTGAGTTCGTCACACCAAGGAAACTTCATTTTGCTTTGTATTTATATAACTTCTAGCAGATTCCATTTAGGTAGCACGAGCATCCCTACAGTTAGTCCAAAAAACACAGTATTGGGTCAGCTGCACCTCACATTCTCTATACATTAACTTTTGGTCACTGTGTATGTGAGCAATGGACAATATGGGATCTGACTTGCTTTTGATGCCCATGTCCAAGAGTTTGAAAATATGCATTATCCAGAGGAAATGATGAGTCACTACAATAAAGTCTTCAGGAAACATGTACCCAGTAAAATTGTACCGTAGCAGAGCTGAAACATCTCAGGTTCCATTGAATCCCTGCAGTGCAGAAGGAGGCCATTCAGCCCTTCAAGTCTGTACCCTTTCCCTGAAATGAGCTGGAATTCTCTGGCCATTCACACAGTGCTGCTGCTGCCCCAGTGAGAATGGAAAATTTGGCACTCAGCCAAATCTCCATTCACAGCAGCGGGAACGGAGAACCCCAGCTTCAGGTGAGGTCAGCGACTCCTGCCAAGGATCTTAACAGGCCCTGCCTTATACTTGTAACCCCGTTATTTACCATGGCTAATCCATCTAACCTACACATCTTTGGACACTAAGGGGCAATTTAGCATGGCCAATCCACCGAACATGCACATCTTTGGACTGTGGAAGGAAACCCATGCAGACATGGACCGAACGTGCAAACTCCACACAGACAGTGACTCATACTCTGACTTGAATCCAAGTCCCTGGTGTTGTGAGACAACAGTACTAGCCACTGTGCCACACTGTTCAGCATCATTCTCATCTCTAACTGGTCTCAATGTCTCCTATAATTCAAAGTTTACCTTTATTGCCCACTGTTATTCCTGTAAAGATCAATAACATTTTTTAAAAAAAGATATTTGACTGACTTAAAGGAATTGCACAACAAGATTTAAATTTTTAAGACTTCTCTTGTAACAATCAAATCAAAAGCAACATTGGTTAATCCTTACTAAACAGGCAGCTAACATTAAAGGCATCCTTTATTAATGTCCTTACATGACTCCATAACACATACACATACATCCTCCTTACAGGATTTCAGTCCTTATAGGACCCAGTTTCAAGCTACTGCCAGCTTCCATTGAGCTTGCTTTTCCCCGTTTCGCCAAGTCCTCACATCTGATGACAATTAAAAGTCGTTTCCCCCTTTTCAGAGAAATTCCGAAATGGCATCCAGCAGCATGGCTCGCCCTGATGATTTCTTCTTCCAGTCATGGCAGGATCAATCTCTGAACTCTTAAATTTTTGTGGTTACCTCCTCTTGACTAGAGGACCAGCTGCTGTCTGCATTCCACCTAGTAACAAAGCCCCCTGTCAAGTTGGTCTGGCAATTGCAAAGCATAACAGCCAAAAACTTCAACCTTGGCTCTGGCTACTGGGTTTATTGTGTAATATGTGCTGAATTTAATATTGATAAAGTGCTTGTAATTCCTCCCATTGATCAAAAATCTTATCAGTAGAGAAAAACGAACAATTTGTTTTAGGCATTTGTGCTTTCAACAGCCTCAAAGTGTCCTAGATGGAACAGTGGTTGTGTGCCTCACACCCTACCCCCATTCAGTTACTAGTAATGAGAAGCTTTCATCAGGTTTCTTGAGGTAACAGTCTGCAACAATAAGTATTTCTGACGTGCATCATTTCCACAGAAAATGGCAATTTGTCCCCCCGTACCTGAGACATTATCTCACGGAAAAATAATTTCTGCCTGGGTGACATCCCTGCCTATTGCTGGATCAGACTACCAATCTAAACTATGAGGATTCTTTCTTTTGTCTCAGGCAATAGCAACAACTTGCATTTATATAACACCTTTGAAGTAGTAAAACGTTAGAAGGCTTGTTGTCTCAGTTGTCTCCTGCAGCTGGGAATATCTGTTAAATTGTTCGTGTTGACCAGTTTGAAGTGGGCTTCTCCCTATTTTGTGTTTTCAACCAGACTTTCTTGCTTGACAACATAGGATAAAGGGTTATACACAGTTGTTGTGCTCCGAGCTGCTCTGGAGATGTAGACCCTTTGGGATGCCCACTTATATTTCTCACTTTTTCTGTATACGTGCCTCTACTACCTCCAACATGACTATTGTACTATGCTGTTGGCTGGCTTTCCACTTTGTACCTCCCATAAATTTCAGGTCATCCAAAATACTGCTGTCCATATCCGAACTTTCACATCCTGTTCACCCATCACCTCTGTGCTTGCTGACCTGCATTGGCTCCTCGTTGAGCAATACCTTCATTTTCAAATTCTTGTTCTTGTTTCCCCTTCGTGGTTTTGATTAGATTAGGTAGATCAGGTGTTTCTCATGTATCGGTACAGACACGATGGGCCAAAGGGCCTCCTCTGCACTCTGTGATTCTGCAAGAAATTTATCACTTTGGAGATAGCAATGGATGCTGCTCAAAAGTTTTGTGGGGGGGCAATGACTTAAATTTATTCAAAGCATTAGACGGAGCAATTAGATCTGAGTAATTCCAGTCAAACATCTCAGGATAAGGATGAATTAGCACCATCGTACTGATAGCTATTTTAGGTAGTGTTTAACTGTTTTGGCTCAAACATCTGTAATATTGGTGCTATTAATGAGGTGGACTCCAGCAGTATTAACCCTCTTATACTTTGCGTGTTTGTAGTTGTGTTTAACTAAAACGTTCTTTCAAAATTCAATAACCTGTATCTTCCTTTGCACAGTGTAGCTCTTTTATGGCCAAATGAATGGGAAATCATCCACAAATTATTTGTTGTTGATAATACAATTAAAGTTATTCGACTAATGAACACTGGAGAATCTGGCACTGTACAACTGGAATATAGCACTAGTCCTGGTAAGCAGATTTTCCTACATGTGTTGGCATGAAGAAGTGTCTTTGTCTGATTGTTATATTTCCACAGTTGATGTAAATTATTCTGACTTTAAAAGTCTGCTCCTTTCTCTGTGCCTACTTTTGTAAAGAATTTTCAAATACGAGTTGCAATATGCAGTTAATCAAATCATTCCCCTCATTTCACTCCCCCCCCCAATGTTTAAAACCTGTGTTGCTGGTGAAGTTTTACTTGTGTTTTAACATGAGCTGCAGCATCCAGGGTGCCTGTGCATCAAGTGAAGTGGGTGATTGTCTGTGTACAAGAATAGACAGCCTCAGATGTGTTCTGCACTGGTGGTTGCACAAATCAAAGTATAGCTTTTCTCACACTTACAGGAACAAGCCCAATCAGCCACTACCTGATGCCCATATTGAAGTTAAAACCGGCTAATAATATCCTGAGGAGGAAGCATAACTAGCTTTTTACCACACAGCTACACTATTTCATAATGATATTCCCACATGCTGGGTTCATTATGTAGCACATAAATAAAATTAAGTTGGCGAGATTCTTTGTCAGCTTAACAAGACAGAAATCTAATTCACCTTGTCTATATGCCAAATAGATTTTGCTGCCACTATTAACAAGCTACTGCGCCTACATTACCACAAGATTGAGCAATTAGCTCTCATTTTTTGCTCTGTATTTCAAGATATTTCAATTATACCAGGTGACGCCAAATAGTTCCATACTACCGAACATTAATCACATAAGCGCTAATGAATGGTGAAGTGATCTCGTTCTAAGCCAAGAGCCTTGGAAATTTGATTGGGCAACGCCTGTTTTTTGGGGTGCTAAAGTCCAACTAGGGCCCCAAAATGGTGGCCAAGAAGCCCACACACTGTTGTTGCATTCGAAATGTCGTATCGGGAAAGGACAAAAGATTTTTGAGCTAGGCCCAGACCTGAAGACTGTTTGCATATTCAAACATGGGGTCTGGCACTTTGCAACTTGTGTTTCAAATGGATACGTCTTGAAATAGCCAGTGCCTGCATCAGCTAACAAGGTAAATTGAAATGTATTCACCTGAATGTGGAAATGACGGAAGAAGGACTGACTGCTCATCACAAACCCCATATTCAGCGAAAGTGAGCACTCGATTACTCGGCAGGCTGCATTTTAGTCTGGTTTTGCTGAGATTGCATAACCTTTGGAAAAAGCCGCAAACCAACGACGGGTGTGGGTAAATGGCAGGAACAGTGAAAAGGATAGGATTGGAAAAGCTCATTGGGGTCCCCCCCCCCCAACTCTATATCACTGAAAGCTGTATTCTGTAAAATGAAAAGTTGCAAACTTTGCTTTTTAATGTGTAGATCTTTGTGGAGAATGTCGGGAAGGTTTGCTATGTCAACAGCAGCGGGATTTGAGAGAGTATACACAAGCAACTATCTATATCCGCAAAGTGGTGGAGAGTATAAAGGTGAGTTTTTTTTATGCAGGGTATTCATGAGTGGCTGTTTTGAAATTTAGTATTGGAGTTTAATTAAAAACAGCTTTCTCAAACTTGCATTCTATAAAAATTTCCACCGATTATTCTAGCCAATCCTATACTAAAAACGATACATAAACAACGACATTTAACATAAATAACATTTCCAGTGCATTACCCTTGTATAGTATATTGTTAACTTTCAATGTGTGATTCATTATGAATGTGTTGCCTCTACGGTGGTTTAACTGCATCTAACAAGAAAAGTTGAAGACAGCATTAGGTTAAAGAAAGAAGCGGCACAGCGGTTAGCACTGCTGCCTCAGAGCTAGGGACCCAAACTTGATTCCCAGCTTGGGTTGCTGTGCAAAGTCTGCAGATTCTCCCTCTGTCTGTATGCGTTTCCTCCGAGTGCTCTAGTTTCCCCTCTCAGTCTGAAAGAAGTGCTGGTTAGGTGTATAAATTCTCCCTCAGCATGCCCGAACAGGCGCCAGAGTATAGGGACTAAGGAATTTTCACAGTAATTGCAGTCTTAATGTCAGCCTACTTGTAACACTAATAAATGAACTTTATTGGTTAGCATCACATGCTTGACAGGCTACCAGTAGCACACAATTCTCTGATGGTAGCAAGACATGTTGATTAAAGTGGTTAAGAAAGCATATAGGATATTTTCCTTTATTTGTTGAGGCATAAAATATAACAAGGTGGTTCTAGTAGAAATTGCATACAACACAACATGGATTACAACTAGAATATTGCAAACAGTTCTGGCCATTGCACTGCAGGAAGGATGATTACACTGGAGGGCATTAGAGGTTTTAGAAATAAATTTATTCTTTAACTGAATCCATCTTGCTGCTTGCACCAAAAGCCAATCCAAATTGAATCAAATTCATGATTCCCACAAGATCCATGCTGACTAGAAAACGCATATGCAGCTGATCTTGGGCTTGATCCTACACTTCATCTTCACCAAAAGGCTAAGTGAAGTTGTTGTCAAGAATGGAGAATTTTAGCTCAGAGGAAAGATTGGATAGGCTGGCGTTGCTTTCTTCTGGCACAGAGGACGGGTTAAATGGTGGTGTGTGGCATTGAGACATCGAGAATAGAATGGGACCAATTTCCCTCAGCAGAAGTGAACAGCAAGAGGCCACAGCTTTAAAGCATTGGCAGATGTTTCGGATGGAATATTTCCATCTGAAACATTAACTCTTTCTCTCTGTCTCCAAGATACTGCCTGACCAGAGTATTTCCAGCATTTTCTGCCTTTATTATAAGTGTCGTTTATTAGCTATTACCCTGAATATCTTGTATTAGTAATTTATAATGCAGTTGATTTTTCTGTTGCAAACAAGTTTTGGTTCTCCCTTCCTCTTTCACATTTTCCCAAATACCCCTGCCAAAAAAGCAGCTTTCTTGTTATTAATGTAATTGCCCATCCAATTACCCAATTTTCTGCCGGAGACCTTGGACAGGTGACTAGTTTCCAAATTCCAGAGTACCTGAACTACAAGCTCCACACTGCTGTGCAAGTGTGTTGTACAGATGTTGACACTTATTTAAGACAGAGTATACAGTTAGGGGAGGAGAAAAGACAATGGTAATATCACTGGACTACTAATCCAGAGACCCGGGATATTCTGGAGACCCAGGTTACCCGGAACTGTGTTCAAATCCCACCATGGCAGATGATAAAATTTGAATTCAAAATTAAAAAAGAAATCTGGAATTAAGAATCTGATGATCACATGAATGTTTTGTCAATTGTCATTCAAAAAAAATTTGGTTCACTAACATCTTTTAGGCAGGAAATCTGCCGTCCTTACCTGGTCTGGCCTACAAGGGACTCCAAGCCTGCAGCAATGTAGTTGATTCTTAACTGCCCTTTGAAACAGCCTAGTGAGCCACTCAATTCAAGGACAATTAGGAATGGTCAATAAATGGTGGCCCAGCCAGCAACACCTACACCCCATGAAGAAATAAAGAAAAAAAAGGCCTGCCACAACATGTGCAGGGTATTAAAATTATAGATTCCCTACATTGCAGAAAAGGCCATTCAACCCATCAAATCTGCACCAACTCTCTGACCGAGTAACTTACCCAGGCCCCCTCCTGCCCTACTCCCCGCATTCTGACACATTTACCATCGTTAATCCACCTAACCTACACATCTGTTGACATTAAGGGGTAATTTAGCATGACCGATCCACCTCACCTGTACATTTTTGCATTGGGAGGAAACCGGAGCACCTAGAGAAAACACACACACACACACGGGGAGAATGGGTAGGCTCCGCACAGACAGTAACCCAAGGCCAGATTTGAACCCAAGTCCCTGCTAACCACTGTGTTATGGTGGGCCATATTTGTATTGGATGGAGTTCAGAGAAGGTTCTCAAAGCCAATTACTGGTATGAGAAGTTAAGGAAATATTAAGCAGGTTGGGCCTATACTCATTGGAGTTTGGAAGAATGAGAGGTGATCTTTTTAAAATACAAGATGCTGAGGGGTCATGAGAGGATGTTTCCTCTCGTGGAGGAAATCTAGAACCGGGGGCACGGATTCAAATTAAGGGGTCTGTCGTTTAAGACCGAGATGAGCAGGAATTTATTCTTTGAGAGCCATTAGTTGTTTGGAATTCTTTTCCTCAATGAGCAGTGGCGGCCGGGTCATCGAATGTATCCCAGACTGAGTTAAAGTTTTGACTGACAAAAAGAGTCATGGGTTATGGGGGCAAACAGGAAAAGTGGAGTCAAAACCATAATTAGATTAGCCATGATCTTATTGAATGGCAGGGAATGCTTCATTTCTTTAATGCTCTCATGTTCTTCTTTGGATCTTTAACACTTGGAATGTATTCTGTCAAACTATTTGTAAAGGACAGTTTATTTAATTCTACTCAGTGTTAGAGGGTGGTTGGTGTCCTGAAATCCAAGACCATCAATTTTAGTTGGAGGTTGCTTCTGAATTTTGTTTGATAACTTCTCGTTGTACTTTCTAAAAACTCATCTGATGATTACATTATCAGACATTACTGGGTAGTAAAGCAATTAAAAAAAAAAGTTTTCTAATAATCTGAACTTCAAATTTCCTTTTGTGATCTTTGGCAGGTTGTGAAATGTGATCGATGAAACAAATAAAAGATGAAAAGACAGTAAATTAGTTAATGGGACTGTCTCATTTAATGAATCGTTTCATAGTTTAAATCGTTTGGGTCATCAGAACCCCACCCTTGGGGGTTAGGGTGGGGGGGGTCACTAATACAGCAGGTAACGAAGAACTGGGATGATTGATTACGTTGGGGGAATGTTTAAAGATTGTAGGGAGTAATGTAAAGGATGTACTCACAATGACGGAACAAACAGTTACGACGTGTTTAAAGTAGAGTAATTGCAATGCTTATCGTGGCAGTGTTTGTCTCGAAGTACCCTTATTATAAAATAACAAGTTTTTGTTTTGCTTTGTTTCTCAGGTGATGAAGGAAGGTGCACCAGAGCTAAATTTGAGTGGTTCTGAGGCAGAGGAGGAGAGAGAGGAGTGCAAGGTAGAAGGCGAGAAGGATCCTGACTTTAACCAGGTAGCATTTTGTTTGATTCAGTTTAATTCTATGCAAAAGAGTGGTTGGAAGGAATCTCACTGAATTTGTTCTTAAATATTGCTTGCATGTTCCTGTTTTGAACTTGGAGAGTTGGGTGTATCGATAGTCACATCTGAGACTTAAAAGAGCAGTTTGGATTTCTGAAATAAATAATTTAAGAACAAACTTCGAAATTTGAAGCTTTTTCTTTTTCCTTCATGGTATTTGTACATGGTTAACACAATATTACTCCAAAATGTTTCTGTTGACTAATAGACTCAAAGCCAACACATCTATTGTGCTGCTGTAAATTGCATAGAGGACAGCCAGAAATAGAAACTTGGTGTTTTCGTTAAAATAATTCAATAATCAAGGAAAATGAGATGGAATAATTCTTCCCCATATTCCACGCACATTATAGGGAAGGCATTAGCCTGTTAAAATACACAAGTTAATTTTCTAAATACCAAATTAATACGTAACACATTTGCAACGGTGTAGCTTATTTTTGGATTTGTACTTCCAACTAAAGTGAATAAGGTAAATCTCAACAAGAACTTTAAAGGGATATTTTAATAGATTGCAGTGTCTGCAATACTGCATCTTGAGCCATTTTATTTTCTAACTTGCAGCTACTTACGTTGTGGTTTACCACTGCAAAAGAGATTCATTTTTGCTCAGTGTATTTTGTATTCACCGGTAATTTGTAGTGTTTTAATCTATCAGCTGTTAACTTTCTTTGCTTTACTACCACTGAATATTTGCCCATGGTCCTTATGTGTCCTCCCAAATATACAGAGTAAACTGGTGACCTCGAGCAGGGCTGGGTTGTTACTGTTGTACCCATTCTTAAAAGAATTGTGTGTGTTGCCTCCATCTTGTGGCTGGCTGTGGGAGACATTATCTCAGTGCACAAACATTAATTGTACCAGAGGTTTCAGTCGAACTTGTATTTACAGCCTTCTCACAGCAGCCTATTCACAGAATCTGGTTCTTGGAAATACATGATGTGGAGATGCCGGTGTTGGACTGGGGTAAACACAGTAAGACGTCTCATAGCACCAAGTTAAAGTCCAACAGGTTTATTTGGTAGCAAAATGCACTTTTTTGCTTACCTGACAAAGGAGCAGCACTCCGAAAGCTAGTGGTGTTTGCTACCAAATAAACCCATTGAACTTTGACCTGCTGTTGTGAGACTTCTTACTCTTGGAAGTATAAACAAGGTCCCCGTGATGCGCAGGTGGTGTGATTTCAGTCTTGCCCGGGTTGATCAACATGATCACAGTCAATTAACAATGTAATCCCATGATGTTCTTGATAATTCAACTCTTTAAACATATTCTGTAGGCCTGCAAGTGTTTCTACTCTCTTTGTGGAAGAAGGTCTTGCTGAGTGCGCCCTTATAGCCAGATGTCCCCTGGCTATTAATGATTGAAAACTAGGATAGGATGGGGTTGGGCAATAAATGTGTTCTCAACAACTCTAAAATTTTTTTTAAAACTGCACACGCTGAAATCTGAAACAAAAGCAGATGATGTCAGCCTGTCAGTCAGCATCTGTGAAACAAGCAATGTTTCAGACACAGTCTTTTTTAGAATTTGAAAGCGTAGAAACCGTCTCATTCTTTATGAGGAAGAGAGGGACCAGAGCAAAGGAAAGGGCGGCACGGTAGCACAGTGGGTTAGCACTGCTGCTTCACAGCTCCAGGGTCCTGGGTTCGATTCCCGGCTCAGGTCACTGTCTGTGTGGAGTTTGCACATTCTCCTCATGTCTGCATGGGTTTCCTTCATAAGAACATAAGAAATAGGAGCAGGAGTAGGCCATCTAGCCCTTCGAGCCTGCCCCGCCATTCAATAAGATCATGGCTGATCTGTCGCTGCTCAGTTCCACTTTCCCGCCCTCTCCCCATAACCCTTAATCCCCTCTCTTATCAAAAACCCATCAACCTGCGTTTTAAAAATATTTAGCGAGGCAGCCTCCACCACTTCAACGGGCAGAGAATTCCAGAGATTCACCACCCTTTGAGTGAAGAAGTTCCTCCTCAACTCCGTTCTAAACCACCCCCCTTTAATCTTGAGGCTGTGCCCCCTAGTCCTGCTGTCTTTTTTGAGCGGGAAGAGTCTTTCCACCTCTATCCTATCCATCCCATTCATCATCTTATACGTCTCAATGAGATCTCCCCTCATTCTTCTAAACTCTAACAAGTACAAGCCCAGTTTATTCAGCCTCTCCTCATAGCTCAACCCCCTCAACTCCGGTATCAGCCTAGTAAACCTCCTCTGCACTCCCTCCAAGGCCAAAATATCTTTGCGCAGGTGCGGCGCCCAAAACTGCACACAGTACTCCAGCTGCAGCCTCACCAATGCCCTATACAGCTGCAGCAAGACCTCCCTACTTGTATATTCAATCCCCCTCGCTATGAAGGGCAGCATCCCATTCGCCTTCCTGACCACCTGCTGCACCTGCAAGCTGGGTTTTTGCAACTCATGCACAAGGACCCCGAGGTCCCTCTGCACCGTCGCCTGCTGCAGTTTTTCGCCCCGTAAGTAATAGTCCTTCCTACCATTCTTCCTACCAAAGTGGACCACCTCACACTTGCCAACATTAAATTCCATTTGCCATTTCCTGGCCCATTCGCCCAGCCTATCTAGATCCTTCTGCAGACTCTCCACACCCTCCGCACAATTTGCCGTTCCCCCAATCTTGGTGTCATCAGCAAATTTCGACACCCTACACTCGGTTCCCTCCTCCAGATCATCTATATAAATGGTAAAAAGCTGAGGCCCCAGCACCGACCCCTGGGGCACTCCACTAGTCACCATCCGCCAATCCGAATAGCACCCGTTGACCCCCACTCTCTGCCTCCTATTTGACAACCAATCCTCTATCCACGCTAACACCCTACCCCCAACTCCATGTCCCTCGACCTTCTGCAATAACCTCTTGTGAGGTACTTTGTCAAACGCCTTCTGAAAATCTAGAAAGACCACATCCACCGGCTCTCCTCTATCCACCGCCCTAGACACATCCTCATAGAACTCCAGTAAATTTGTCAGACACGACTTCCCTTTAATGAAACCGTGCTGCGTCTGCTCTATCAAGCAATTCCCTTCAAGATGCCTCGCAATTTCCTCCTTAATGACAGATTCTAACATTTTACCTACCACAGACGTTAAACTAACCGGCCTATAATTCCCCGCCTTTTGCCTGGCACCCTTCTTAAACAACGGCGTAACATTAGCCGTTTTCCAATCATCCGGCACTTCCCCGGAACCCAGCAATGTCTGGAAAATAACCACCAAGGCATCCACTATCACCTCCGCCATTTCTTTCAGAACCCTCGGATGCATTCCATCCGGTCCTGGGGACTTGTCCACAGTCAGCCCCCTCCAGTCTGTCGAGCACCGCCTCTCTAGTAACAGTAATGTCATTAAGACCCTCCAGTCCTACCACCTTTCCATCACTAACACCCGGCAAATTATTCACGTCCTCCTCCGTGAAGACAGAAACAAAAAAGTTATTCAATACCTTAGCCATATCCCCATCCCCTACCACTAGGTCCCCTTTCTCATCCTCTAAAGGACCAACATTCACCCTAGCCAGCCTCTTCCTTTTTATATATTTATAAAAACTCTTGCTATCCTTTTTTATATTAAGCGCTAGCCCAGCTTCATAGTTTCTCCTACCCTTCTTTATCAACTTCTTTGTCAATCTTTGTTGACATTTAAACCTCTCCCAATCCTCTTCTCGCCCACTACTCTTAGCTACTCTAAATTCCTCCGCTTTTAGTTTAACACTTTCCTTCACCTCCTTCGTTATCCACGGCTTATTACCTCTCCTCCTACTATCCTTTTTGACCATCGGAATAAATTTCTGCTGAGCACCAAGAAAGATCTCCTTATAGATCCTCCACTGCTCCTCAGCAGACCCACCCTCCAACGCGCTCCCCCAGTCCACATTCGCCAATTCTTCTCTCATCCTACCGTACTCCCCTCTATTCAAACAAAGGACGCATGTCCGGGAACCCACTTTCTCCTCCTCCATCTGCACCAGAAACTCCACCATACAATGATCACTCTCCCCAAGAGGATCCTTCACCACAAGGTCCCTAATTCTACCCGCCTCATTACATAGCACCAGATCCAAGATAGCTCGCTCCCTCGTCGGCTCCAACACACACTGTTCGAGGAAACTATCCCGGCAGCATTCCAAGAACTCTTCCTCGAGCCCCCCCGCGTACTCCGGTTTCCTCCCACAGTCCAAAGATGTGCGGGTTATGTTGATTGGCCATGCTAAGAAAATGCCCCTTAGTGTCCAGGGATGTGTAGGTTAGAGGGATTAATGGGTATAATATGTAGGGATATGGGGGTCGGGCCTGGGTGGGATTGTGTTCGGTGCAGAATCGATGGGCCAAAGGGCCTCTTTCTGCACTGTAGGGTTCTATGATGATTCTATGAAATGGGAGGACCTCACACACGTAAGCAGCTGACCAGAATGCAACTTATTTAGCAGCAAATTAATTAGTCATGTTTAGAATCCCTACACTGCAGAAGGGGGATATTTGACCCATCGGCTCTGCCCTGACTCTGACCCTATCCCCATAACCCCACATATTTACTCCAGTAAATCCCCTTAACCTACACATCTTGGGCCACCAAGAGGCAATTTAGCATGACCAATCCATCTAATCTACACATCTTTGGATGGTGAGAGGAAACTGAAGCACCCGGAGGAAACCCACACCGGCACAAGGAGAACGTGCAAACTCCACATAGGCAATCACAGGAATTGAACTTGAGTTCCTGCACTGAGAGGCAGCAGTGCTAACCACTGTGTCACTGTGCAGCAGACTGTGAACTTGAAATGTGACCCTCCATGTTCTGTACTAATTGGATGCAGATATTAATAGGTAAAGTTTCTCCAACTCATGCAGTTGAAAGAAAAGTAGATGTCAGACCTTCTGCTTTCAGAGTAACGGAGCGAAACGGCGGAAGCTGACACACCCTTGTGTTGGTGGTGGGAACAGCAGCACGTACTATAAACAAGGAATCCGTCGTAGTACCCGGCATAGAGTCCGCGGAGAAAAGGAACTCATTGTATCAGCCAATCAAACTCTCAAAGAATTGAAAATCCAGGTAAACTATTTTCGAATATTCTGGGTAAATTAGATCTGATTTTAAGTGTGATACAACTCCTGTTGTAGTCTAATTTGAGGCTGATTTTTATTTATGGGGTAAGTTACTGGCAGAACCTTTGAAATTGGCCATTATAAATGGTTTCCAAAGATGTGAGGATGTATAACTACATCCTGCAGGAGAGCAGTTCAGTGGGGTTTGGATTTGTCAAAAAGTAGTGGGATTGCTGGATCATTTATTTCATGATCCAAAGAATTTTATGTTGTACATTCTGTTGTGATTTGCTTTTACTTCCATTTTTTTTAGATAGCGTACCAGAGTACAAGCAATGATCATATTGAGGGGTTCAGTTAACAATCCACTAAAACAAACTTTAAACTGTTTTGCTATTATCTAATTCCTGCAGAGGCTAGTGGTACTGTTGGGAGCAGCTTGACAACGGCTGCACTAGAGGATCAGTGGAGGTAATAGTATCACCCGCTGCATTTCAGATGGTTAGAAACAGGTATTAGCCATGTAGCAATGCCATCACTAGCAGATGGGTCAACTCGCAGCACGTGGATTGCAGCGATTCAAGAAGGCAACTCACTACCACCACCTTAAGGACAACTAGGGATGGGCAGTAAATGCTGGCCAGCCAGCAACGTCCATGTCCCATGAATGAATAAAAAAAAGATAAAGGACAAACCACAGATGCTGTTGGACCAGAATTTAAGCTGGTATTCCATAAAATGAAATGATACTCCTTCAAACACACAGACTTTTAGTTTTGTTTCTGTGTATAGTGAGAAATTGTCATAGTTGTGCTTTCTGGTAAAATAACATGTCTCAAAGTGCAATCTGTGTTAAGAATTCACTCTTTGGAGACGTTATTGTGAATTTTGTCAGTTTTACTGAATGAATAATCAAATGTTTGTAGATTTGTGAATTTGCACAAGTATTGGGAAATGTCTGCGATGGTGTAGGTTGTTTACCTGGAGAATTCCTGATTTCTAGTTGCTCTTTTCTCCTGCAGATCATGCACGCATTTTCTGTAGCTCCATTTGATCAGAATTTGTCACTGGAAGGAAGGATGCTAACTGATGACACTGCAACACTGGGAAATCTGGGAGTCATCCCAGAATCAGTCATTCTGCTAAAGGTATTATTATTCAACTGTTGGCAACTCTGGTATTGCTGTGGGTTTTAATGTTGTTATAGACATGACTTAGTGGCGGTACATTAATAGAAATGTCGTCAAACTATTTTACTTCCTTGCTGACCTGCAGTGATTTCATCTCCAATTGGATTGCTAACACTTACTGATCATTTATCCGTTAGGATGTGTTAACTTTATATTCTGTAACACTCCAGATTTCTAGCCATTTTCCTTTCATCTATTGCTTATAAACATTTGCAGCAAATAAGTAGCCCCCTCTCCCCCCACATCTTCATCACTCGGTGATTTAACACTGCAGGCAACCAGGTGCATTTAAAAAAAAATTACTCGGCTAATGTTTTGGGGACCCACGTTCGAATCCCGCCACAGCAGGTAGTGGAATTGGAATTCAATTTTTTTAAAATCTGGAATTAAGAATCTGTTAATGACCATGAAACCATTGCTGATTGTCAGAAAAATCCATCTGGTTTACTGATGCCCTTTGGGAAAGGAAATTTGTCACCCTTACCTGGTGGTCTGCCCTACATACGACTCCAGAGCCACAGCAATGTGGTTGACTCTGAAATGGCCGAGCAAACTGTTCAGTTCAAGAGCAACTAGGGATGCGCAATAAATACTGGTCCAGCCAGCGACGTCCATGTCCCACAAATAAAATTTTAAGAAAGTCAGGTGTTTAAAGCTTGCATTTTGTACTGTCTTTGATGCTACAAATGGCTTTAGATTAAATCTTGAACTAGGCTGCGAAAATTGAACCTCGGGGAATGATAAAGTTTGCAGCAGAGTAGAAGGTCATTGTGCTAACTCTTCCCCACTTTACTTCAACCCCTTTTCCCTTGACTTCCCCGTATCTATTTATATTTGTCTGTCTCAAATTTATCCAACTCACTTGAAATTATGGTCCCTGCCTCAATACCCACTTGTAGTAAATATGTCATGTTCCAGTAATCCTTGTAAAACAATTCTTCAGATTCCTGCTTTAGTCTGACTAGTTCTGAGGAAGAGTCATCCAAACTCAACATTGGCTCTGTTCTCTCTCCACATATGTTGTCAGACCAGCTGAATTTTCCAGCATTTTCCCTTTTTGATTCAGGTTCCAGCATTCACAGCAATTTGCCTTTATCCTCATTTAGTCTGACTTTGTGCCTGCTTGTTACTGATTTGCTGACCAGCGGAAATAGTGCATCACTTAACAACTCTCTAAACCTTAGGTTAATGTGAAATTCCTTATTGGTGTCCGACTTCATCACTATTTCAGGGAAAAATATCCAATCTTTCATGCTTTTCTTAACTATTTTCACTAATTGTTGTATAATTCCATGCATTCTCCATGGTTCATTCAATAGTCAGACAACAGAATATCTGGCAAAGGGCTAAATGTTCAATACCCAGTTTTTTCATAGAATCCCTACAGTGCAGAAGGAGGCCATTTGGCCCATTGAGTCTGAACTAACAACAATTCCACCCAGGCCCTGTACCCAAAACCCCACATATTTACCCTGCTAATCCCTGTAACATACACACCCCAGGACTCTAAGAGGCAATTTAGTTTGGCCAATCAACCTAACCTGCACATCTTTGGACTGTGGGAGGAAACAGGAGCAACATGGAGGTTGTCCCCTTTTTGAGACATAATGCTGAATCCCCCAAAGAGGAATACCTCACCTTACAATCTGTTAAGTGTGTGGGAAGTTGTGGACTGTTCTTCAGTAATATTTAGTGGGTAACTGACAGAAATATCTGATACTTCCAAATGAACACTTAACAATTTATTTAACTAAAATAACTTTAGTTATTTTAGGGAATTTTAACTAAACAAGTAACATACCAAATAAAATAAGATTCTACTGGACTGCTGTTCAAATAAATAAATGCCTGTTCATTAACAAAGAAAGTAATAATAGAATTTAGTCACTCTCTTCAAAGTTCTTTTTGAATTGGTACATTCCGGTATTAGATGGTGCATTCTCTTACAACATTTAGAAGGCTGGCAGAGTTGAGAGCTGAGAACCCTTAGCTCTTGGCAACTGGCATTTGCTCTCTCCCCCTCAAAGCTTGAGAGATGTCAGTTGTTTCTCCCCCCTTGCACTCTCTTTTGTACCTGTGATGACCTCTCAATTTTCTCACAATAGGATTGGTCTGATTTTATCAACAACATCACAATCAAATCTTATAGGTTCTTGGTAGCCTACTTTAAATTGATTGGGCAAAATTCAAACAAGAACAGGTTGTCTTGAGAAGATTAGTGCGTGACTTTTAGATATGAATGTTTCAGCTTGGACTTTGGATTTACTTTGCGTTCTAAACCTCTGAGCACTGAAACAAAACTTCAGCTTTTGAAGGGACCACACAATGTTGCCCTCTAATATTTTTACATTTTCTAACATCTTTATCAATAACAAATTCCAACTTCGTAAACTCAGCTTTGCAACACTTGCTGCGCCTGAGCCATCCATTTGCTATAAGTGCCATAATTTTCATCAACTTCATAACCTTCTGTCAGAAACATGCGTAAACAATATCCATTTAATTCCCTTTTACCCCTTAAAAATCCATGTTGACTGTCTCTGATTGTCCCGATCCTGAATTATAGACTTTAGGAGTTTAACCACAAGCCAGGTAAGACAGACTGCCCTATAATTTCCTGTGTATTCCTGTAGCACAAAAGTATACGATTTTTGTATTTCAAATTGTTCTTAAAAATATATTTAAAATTCCTGTGCAAATCACAAAAAATACCTGGTAGATTTGATCTGAGCAGACTTTTGATTCCTCATTAAATGTAACCTGTGTTTATGTGAAAATTTATGGCAAGCAGTTAAATTATGTTTTATTGTCTTTTGTACTTAAGGCTGATGAACCAATTGCTGATTATACAGCAATGGATGATATAATGCAAGGTAGGAGATTCTGGATGTTTTCCTAGAATTTATAAATTTATCTTAAAATAAATAACAGTTGAATAATCTAACTTGATTTTATGAGGAAAGTGGTTAATCATTTTAATATATTGATTATTTATAGCTAAAATACCAATAGAATCTCTGAACACACAAATAAGCCACACAAACAAATATGATTTAATGTTTCATTGTTTGATAAAATTTGGTCTTAAAATGCACTTGATTTTGCTGCAGAATTTTACAGTGATAAGGTTTTTACTTATAGCAATTCACTTTTATTTTTCCCCAGTATGTATGCCTGAAGAGGGTTTTAAAGGTGAGTCTTGTGTATTTCTTTCAAAAGCAGTTTGTAACTTCTGTCTGCTAGTTTATTTGGGTGCTTTACTATTTTAGACATTGGTAATGAAATGCCAGTTTAGCAGCACACCAGGTTCTGGATTTCAGTATGCAAAGGGCAGCATGGTGACACAGTGAGTTAGCACTGCTTCCTCACAACACCAGGGACCAGGTTCGATTTCCGAGTTCTGTCTGGAGTTTGCATGCTCTTCCCATATCTGTGTAGGTTTCCTTCGGGAGCTGCAGTTTCCTCCCACAGTCTGAAAGATGTGCTGGTTAGGTGCATTGGCCATGCTAAATTCTCCCTCAGTGTACCCAAACAGGCGCCGGAGTGTGGTGATGAGATTTTCACAGTAACTTCATTGCAGTGTTAATGTAAGTCTATTTGTGATAATATTACATTTAAACTTAAGCAAGATATCAATCTTGCAGAACCAAGTTTTGCTATTGAAATTTCAGTTATCAGTATGCTACGTAAAATATAAATAGGAGCAGGAGTAGACTATACAGCACCTTCAGCCTGCTCTATTATTCATGTGACTTTTATCTTGGCCTCGGTCCACTTTTCTCATGTTCCCTTTGGCACTCGAGTCCTTTGAAGTTTAAGAATGTCTATCTCGGTTATGAACGTATTCAGCAATTCTGCTTCCACTGCTCTCTCTACGCCAAAGATTCGAAACCTGCGGAAGAAATTCCCCCTCATTGCTGTCTTAATGGGCAGACCCCTTAGTTGTAAAGCCCTAGTTCAGGATTCTCACCATGACTGTTTCAAGCCTCCTCAGAATCTTGCATTTCAATAAAATCACCCCTCATTCTTCTAAACTGCACTGCGTGTAAGCCCAACCTGATCAACCTTTCTTTATAAGTCAACCCCCTTCATACCAGGAATTAAGCTAGTTAACCTTCTGTAAACAATCTCTAATGTAAGTATATCCCTCCCCAAGTAAGGAGGCCAAAACTATACATAGTATTCTAGATGTGGTCCCATCAACACTGTGCAGTAGTAGCAAGACTTCCCTTCCAATGCACAAAGCTACTGGTATCAGCATGCTAGTGATTGTTGGATCATCAACATCACTCTGCTGATGGGCAGGGTTTTCTGATAGACTGCTTGCCTTTCATGCTGCTTATTATGTTACTTATGCACTGAATTATTAAACCTTGTCTGGCTGGTCACAAAAAATGTGTAATCCTCTGTGTGGTTCTTGTCCCAGGTACCGGTCTGTTAGGCCACTGAAGTGATGAAACTTGCTGTAGACAGCTGAGTGGAAGTTGTGCAGTAAGAGGAAGAAGGACAGAGGTGTAGTCACTGAAACATTGCACCGGGCGTACAGAGCATACACTGACTTGGTTTATACTTTTAAAAAGAAAGGACCAGTCTTAAAGTTTGCTTGCATCTCCTGCCTTTTTATGCAAACGTGCACAATGTCCTGAATTCAGTTGATGGGGCAATAGAGGAAAATGAAACCCCTTTCAATGCTGCCTTGACATGTGATAGTGACCAGATAATTGACTGAAGTTGAGAGAGAATATTCCCCTCAATTCACTGTGTCTAAAAAGATGTTTGAAGCCAAAATGCTGTCTTGATGGCTGTTCTGCTCAAGCAATTTGATGTAAAGTTTCTTCCTTGAGCACTCTCAACTGTTGTTGGCAAGTTGCTTTTGGTCACTAGGCCAATAATTAACTTTGTGTGACTTCATCACACACTTAAAGTTGATTCCTGCTTAGAATGACACACCAACGTAACCGTGAATTTGTGTTAATACTGAGTTATATTGTTTAACACACACCAGATTAACAGTCACTACTGCATTTCAAAATGTATAATATGCAAGAACGAGTATGAAACCGAGATCTTAAGCCAGGTTGTTCCTTGCAACTTGGAAGCTGTGTACACAGTGAAATAGTTGCCTGCATTATTACATTAATGTTTCCTGATATATTCGAGTAATATTGTACTAGGACCACTAAAGTGCTGTAAATAAATGCAATGCTTCTTGATTTAATACATTTTACTGTTTTGTTTTTTGATACGGCCTTTTGCTTGGAAAAGAATTGAAAGTGTGCTGAAATAGGTTTTTTCAAATCCTGTTAAAAGGGTTGTGCAAATTGCGTTTGTTGTAGAAATGCTGTGGTAAGAATGCTATCTTGATAAATCCACTAGAATTGTTATATTGCTTATCTTTACTGTACCAAATAAAAGAGCAGATGGTTATAGAAAATGAGATGTGAATTTTTTAATAAGGGAAGGCCTGGAGGTGCTCGCTGAACAACTGGCATCATCTGTGATGGGTAAATATTGAATTGTGACCGTCATAAAACTGCTACATATGAAGTGATTTTATCCTAGATTGGAAAATGTCTTTGAGGTTTCAGTTATACCATCAGTGAAGCCAGTGTAAACTTACTGAAATCTGTTTTCATCCTGCGTGTGGTACATGTGGCCATTCCTCATTCCTAAATCCTTAATCTGCTAATATGTCAGACCTCATTGATCTCTTGCCTGGCAGTTGAGCAGTTGCCTGTGCTAAATTGGAGATCAGTGCGTTATGGACAAGAAAAGGGGGGGTGGGGGGAGTTAATTTAAACAGCCCTGATTCCTCCTCTCTCCAACCATCCATTATTAGAAAGGTGTTCAGATTTTCTTCCCCCTTTATCATTGATTTTCTTGTCTCTTAATCATTTTTTCACTGACCCAGTGAGGCGGACAGTCCTGAGGAGCTGTCGCTTCTGGGTCAAAGGGACCAAAGGGTATTGGGTTGGGGGCGGGGGGAGGGGGGGGCAGGATCAGGCTCATGAGTTGGATGGTTAGCTGTGATCATATTGAATGGTGGAGCACGCTCAAAGGGCTGAATGGCCTCCTCCTACTTTCTATGTTCCTATAAGCAGTGGCTTGTTTCCCCAAACCCTTAGTTTTGGTGTGATCCAATTTTCTATTAATAACCCCGCAGCAAACTTGTAGGATAAATTCAGAGGGTTACTTTACTTACACAAATGTAGGAGGAGCTCACAACATAGCCTCCTTTTCACTCATACAACAGAAGAGGAGGATAAAGAGAGGGAGGTTTGAAGAGCAAAGACCACAAAAAAATACTCTCGTTTCATGTGAGGCCAGAATCAGAGTCCAATGGTGAATTCCTTCACAAGAGGGCAGCAGGCTGATCTTATGCTGGGTAATTCACTTTACTGATAAGAGTTGACTTTCATGATGCGATAGGCAGGCAGAGGTGAATCAGTTCTTTAGGTGATGGTACGGAGGGTCTGAAGTTCCAGTAGAAACAGTATTGATGGGGCCAGACATTGAAACCCGGACAGAGCCCATTTTCTACGTTGCTGCTTGATAGATGGAATGGGCTGTGTAACTCCGCCAAGCAGTATGGCAGGTTCCACCAGCTAAGCATGATTCGCACTTTGGTTTGAACAAAGGGTTATATCTCCCTGTCTGGATCGCTGAGATTGTTACAATTCCATACGTTAAAAATTTGAAAGGTTGCATGGTTCTTTGTCCTAGCAGACTAGTAATCTCTGGTTGGCCAACCTGGGTTCTGAAATACCAATGGCCTTGGTATTGAATTTGGTCTCTGTGCCCCACAGGGGCCTTTAGCGTTCCTTCCGAGAGAATGAGGCAAGACTTTCTGCAATATTGCCAAATAGCTCTTATTGTTCAAGGTCCCAACCAGACATGCTTCAATCATTTTAAAAAAGTCTTCGTCCAGTCTTAAAGCTTTAGAAATTAGCCATGATATATTTTATATATATATATAACATACAGTGAGGTCTGAGCCCAGTTACACAATGCCAAATGATTCATATCAAATGGCAATCAGTGATTTTTAAAAGTGAACATCACTGGGCAGGCCAGTATTAGTTGCTTTCCCTAACTGCTATCGAACTGGCGGCGGTGTGTTATAATCCAGCTCAGAAACTCCAAAGTGTTTTTTGGAGTCAGCCTAGATCATAAGTTTTGCAGTTTGAACTTTGGCATGGGTAAACAGGTATGGTTCAAATGACCCACTAGGGAACTTTTAGCAAAGTTTATTTAAGAATATAGTTAACATATAAGACAATTAGCAGTAACTTTTATCAGTTACAAGAAATAGAACAATCATGAGATTGTGTATAACTTAGTATCTAAAAAAAAATACTGTTCCAACACAAACACACACCCCCTGTTTTAGACTTAGCACAGAAAGTAAGTATGCTCACGTGATGCTTGATTTTGCAGCTTTCCAACTCCTGCTGTGGTTTACTCCTTTGGATGTTGAGCTGAAAACACTGAGATCTTCTCAAGGAACTTCCAGCACACTTCAATAGACAGAGGCACTCTTTGCCTCTAGTTACTAACTAGCCAGCAGAGCCTAACAGCCTCTGTCTAGGCAGCAGAACCTCCAATACCAGGGAGAAAAATACCAACACTGTTTTCAATGGAGATATAACTTTTAATATGCTGAAAGACCTTCAATCAAGTAAACCTGATTTTTTTGGTTTAACTTTTTTATATTATGCTGGGATTTCTTGTGGCCTGGAATTTTTCAAAGGACACAAGATGTCAGAGTTAACAGCTTGTCCTTGGCAGGGAAGAATTCTTTACAGACTTTTGGGAGTCTATGTTCCTTAGCTAGGCATTAGAATGTAAACAATATGCACTTAAGGGGTCTAGGGATGATGTGGCCTGAGATGACCAATGCCACTATTCTGCATGCATTTGATTGACCCACTCAAACGATGCAGTTGTGGTTCTGATCAATTCATTGGCTGGATGACAGAGAATCTTACGGCTAAAGAGACATGAGCCTTTAGTTTGGCAGCAATAACTCAAAGAGGTCATCCATTGCAAGAAGTTTTAAACCCTGAAGGATGCTTCAGAGAAGGAGAAGATAGCTTCTACATTGAGGATATTTCTTGGCCAAGGTTTTCCTAAATTCGTTTCTTTCTATTTTCGGTTAAATAAAGTTGATGTTCAGTTAAAGTGCAGTTTGAGAGATAAAGTTCAGTTAGAGGTAAAGCTCAGTAAGAAGTTAGAGTTGCAACAGTTTATGTTTGAGTTGGTACTAGAAATGTTAAATAAAGAAATAATTGAATTATTGTCCTTATTTGTCTCATTCAATTGGAATGCTGAGAAGGTGTTTAAATTAAAGCTGTGTAACAAAACATTGGCTTTATTCTCTCTCCACAGATGCTGTCAGACCTGCTGAGATTTTCCAGTATTTTCTGTTTTTGTTTCAGATTCCAGCAGCTACACTAATTTGCCTTTGTTTTAAATGGAGGCTCCCTGGAACTGTACATGACCAGCAAAGGTTTCTGACTGTTTTATATATAGCAACAGTCACTGCTGTAACTTGCTGCACTCCAAAAACAGGTTTTATTTGAGATGATGGAATCTTAACTTTCTTCATAAAGATGTAAAGCATCAAACAGTGTTCTGAATCCACACAAATTGAAATAAAAGGTTGCAAAAGTGAAACTTGATTTGTTTGCCTAGAAATATTTAATGCCTTTAAAAGTGAACTTGGGGAGAAACTTCAGAAATCCTCTTCTCCTTTAGCAGTATCTTGATCCTAATTGTGTCCCTTTCATAAAGACATTCTGACCCTCTACACTTTCACCCCCTACCACAACAGTCTTACAGCTCTGTGTTTCCTCCTGAACAGAGGCCCATTCACACACCACCACCTTCTCAGCTGAACTTGTTCTTCATCGATCAACTTCTATATTTCCTTTCCTTCCACATGACAGGTATTGTAATGGGAGACGTTTTGTGATCTGGACCTTTTCATGGGCGCATGGTGCGTTGTTTGCCCCAGTCCTATTTAATTCCCCTCCATTAGTATTTGTGATGTATTGATGACTGTCAAGTTCCCTCCCCTTTCATTGGGAATAGGGGATTTAATTAATTTTGTTTCTAATTTATACCTCTCCCTCACTTTCTCATATCTGCCTTCACTTCTTCCCTTCCTCCACTTCTGTAACTTCCTTCTGGCGTTTAAATGATAAACCAATATCCACAGCAAGCTCAGAAAGTCCCAATTACCTTGACTACAACTGCTCCCCCAACTTCCTGTAATGACTTTATTATCCCAGTATTTTTACCTCCATCTCAACTGCCCTGACATTGCTCGCTTGCATGTCAGCACTTTTGCTGTGTTTCCCTATTTCCCCAACTGTGGATCCCCCCTTCACTGTGATTCACAGAACCTTGGCTCTTTTGTCCCATTTCCTACATTTGTACCCTCATCCCTTTCCCTCCCTCCCAGAATCACACTAGACTTTCCTTTGACCTTGCCTTCTGCCCCAATAGTGTCAGGGGAGGGAATCTATGCGTGGAGCCAGAGGAAATGGGCAAGGTATTAAATGAAAACTTTGCATCAGTATTCACCAAATAGAAGGATTTGGTGGATGACGAATCTGGGGAAGAGTGTGTAGATTGTTTGAGTTGTGTTGAGATCAAAAAGGAAGTGGTTTTGGGGTTCTTGAGAAACATTAAGGTAGACAAGTCCCTGGGGCCTGATGGGATATACCCCAGAATACTGAGAGGGGCAAGGGAGGAAATTGTTGGGGCTTTGAGAGTAATCTTTGTATCCTTACTGGCTACAGAGGAGGTCCCAGAGGATTGGAGAATAGCCAATGTTGTTCCTTTGTTTAAGAGGGGTAGCAAGAATAATCCAGGTAATTACAGGCTGGTGAGCCTTACGTCAGTGGTAGGGAAATTATTGGAGAGGATTCTTCGAGAAAGGATTTGCTCCTGCTTGGAAATAAGTGGACATAGAAACCATAGAAAATTACAGCTCAGAAACAGGCCTTTTGGCCCTTCTTGTCTGTGCCAAACCATTTTTTGCCTAGTCCCACTGACCTGCACTTGGACCCTATCCCTCCACACCCCTCTCATCCCATGAACCCATCCAAGTTTTTCTTAAATGTTAAAAGTGACCCCACATTTACCACTTTATCCGGCAGCTCATTCCACACTCCCACCACTCTCTGCGTGAAGAAGTCCCCCCTAATATTCCCTTTAAACTTCTCTCCTTTTACCCTTAACTCATGCCCTCTGGTTTCTTTCTCCCTTAGCCTCAGTGGACATATTAGCAAGAGGCCACATGGTTTTGTGAAGGGGAGGTCGTGTCTCACGAACTTGATCGAGTTTTTCGAGGAAGTGATGAAGATAATTGATGAGAGTTGAGCAGTGGATGTTGTCTACATGGACTTCAGTAAGGCCTTTGACAAGGTTCCTCATGGCAGGCTGGTGGAGAAGGTAAAGTTGCATGGAATCAGAGGTGAGCTGGCAAGGTGGATACAGAACTGGCTTGGTCATAGAAGACAGAGTAGCTGCGGAAGGGTGCATTTCTGGATGGAGGGCTGTGACAAGTGTTCTTCAGGGATCAGTGCTGGGACCTTTGGAGGAAAATGTAACTGGTATAGTGAGTTTGTGGGCCACACAAAGGTTGATGCTTTTGCAGATAGCAACGAGGAACAACAGAGGTTACAGCAGGATATAGATTGGTTGGAGACTTGGGCGGAGAGATGGCAGATGGAGTTTAATCTGGACAAATTTGAGGTAATGCATTTTGGAAGGTCTAATACAGATAGGAAATATACAGTAAATGGCAAAACCCTTAAGAGCATTGATAGACAGAGGGATCTGGGTGTACAGGTACACAGGTCACTGAAAGTGGCAATGCAGGTGGAGAAGGTAGTCAAGAAGACATGCGGCATGCTTGCCTTCATTGGCTGGGGCATTGAGTTTAAAAATGAGCAAATCATGTTATAGCTTTATAGAACGTTCGTTAGGCCACACTTGGAATATACTGTTCAATTCTGGTTGCCATACTACCAGAAGGATGTGGAGGCTTTGGAGGGGGTACAGAAAAGATTTACCAGGATGTTGCCTGGTATGGAGGGCATTAGCTATGAGGAAGAGGTTGGAGAAACCTGATCTCACTGGAACGACGAAGGTTGAGGGGCAACTTGATGGAAGTCTACGAGGGGCATGGATAGTCAGAAGCTTTTTCCCAGGGTGGGAGCGTCAATTACAAGGGGGCACAGGTTTAAGGTGCGAGGGACAAAGTTTAAAGGAGATGTACAAGGCGAGTTTTCTACCCAGATGGTGGTGCATGCTTGGAACTCGCTGCCGAGGGGGGTAGTGGAAAACAGATACAGTAGTGACTTTTAAGGAGTGTCTTGACAAATGTAAAAATAGGATGGGAATGGAGGGATATGGTCCCCAGAAGGGTAGGGGGTTTTAGTTCAGTCAGGCAGCATGTTTGGTGCAGGTCTGGAGGGCCAAAGTATCTGTTACTGTGCTGTAATTTTCTTTGTTCTTTGTTTGTGCCAAGTATGACTCCAACTAGTTGAGTTTTCTCCCTGATTCCCATTGACTCCAGTTTTGCTAGCGCTCTTTGATGTCATGTTTGCACCAAGGCTGTAATGAGGTGAGGAACCGAGTGGCTCTGCGGCCGGAGGATTGGAAAACGGCTAATGTTACGCCGTTGTTTAAGAAGGGTGCCAGGCAAAAGGCAGGGAATTATAGGCCGGTTAGTTTAACGTCTGTTGTAGGTAAAATGTTAGAATCCGTCATCAAGGAGGAAATAGCGAGGCATCTTGAGAGGAATTGCTTGATAGAGCAGACGCAGCACGGTTTTGTTAAAGGGAAGTCGTGTCTGACAAATTTACTGGAGTTCTATAAGGATGTGTCTAGAGCGGTGGATAGAGGAGAGCCGGTGGATGTGGTCTTTCTTGATTTTCAGAAGGCGTTTGACAAGGTACCTCACAAGAGGTTATTGCAGAAGGTCAGGGGACATGGAGTTGGGGGTAGGGTGTTAGCATGGATAGAGGATTGGTTGTCAAATAGGAGGCAGAGAGTGGGGGTCAATGGGTGCTATTCGGATTGGCGGATGGTGACTAGTGGAGTGCCCCAGGAGTCGGTGCTGGGGCCTCAGCTATTTACCATTTATATAGATGATCTGGAGGAGGGAACCGAGTGTAGGGTGTCGAAATTTGCTGATGACACCAAGATTGGGGGAACGGCAAATTGTGCGGAGGGTCTACAGAAGGATCTAGATAGGCTGGGTGAATGGGCCAGGAAATGGCAAATGGAATTTAATGTTGGCAAGTGCGAGGTGGTCCACTTTGGTAGGAATAATGGTAGGAAGGATTATTACTTACGTGGCGAAAAACTGCAGCAGGCGACGGTGCAGAGGGACCTCGGGGTCCTTGTGCACGAGTCGCAAAAACCCAGCTTGCAGGTGCAGCAGGTGGTCAGGAAGGCGAATGGGATGCTGGCCTTCATAGCGAGGGGGATTGAATATAAAAGTAGGGAGGTCTTGCTGCGGTTGTATAGGGCATTGGTGAGGCCGCAGCTGGAGTACTGCATGCAGTTTTGGGCGCCGTACTTACGCAAGGATATTTTGGCCTTGGAGGGAGTGCAGAGGAGGTTTACTAGGCTGATGCCACAGTTGAGGGGGTTGAGCTATGAGGAGAGGCTGAATAAACTAGGCTTGTACTCGTTAGAGTTTAGAAGAATGAGGGGAGATCTCATTGAGACATATAAGATGATGAATGGGATGGATAGGATAGAGGCGGAGAGACTCTTCCCGCTCAGAAAGGACAGTAGGACTAGGGGGCACAGCCTCAAGATAAAGGAGGGGAGGTTTAGAACGGAGTTGAGGAGGAACTTCTTCACTCAAAGGGTGGTGCATCTCTGGAATTCTCTGCCCGTTGAAGTGGTGGAGGCTGCCTCGCTAAATATTTTTAAGACGTGGGTTGATGGGTTTTTGATAAGCGAGGGGATTAAGGGTTATGGGGAGAGGGCGGGAATGTGGAACTGAGCCACGACAGATCAGCCATGATCTTATTGAATGGCGGGGCAGGCTCGAAGGGCTGGATGGCCTACTCCTGCTCCTATTTCTTATGTTCTTATGTTCTTATCCCAAGCTGGTTGTTGTGGAGTTTTTGCCCCTTGATAGCTTGGTTGATGACTCATTCCGTTGTTTTGCTGGTGATCGAGAGTGGACTAATGGGACAGTAAATGACCATGTTGGATTTTTCCCAGTTTTGTGGACAGGACATGACTGGACTATTTTCCACTCTGGGTAGATAGCAGTGTTGTAGCTGTAATAGGACAGCTTGGTTAGGCGAACAGCAAGTTGTAGAGTATAAATCTTTAGTATTATTGCAGCCTCCTCTTCACTCAGGAAACTGAATGCAGATTGTCAGATTTCTTAACGACAGACCTCCATTCAGTTAAGTAGCGTGACCCTGAACTTCCAGTTGCTTGCCTTTTAATTCTCTGTTCCCTCTCTAAGAGTCTCACAACACTCACCAGATGAAGGAGCAGCGCTCCAAAAGCTTGTGATACCAAATAAACATGTTGGACTTTAACATGGTGTTGTAAGATTTCTGACTGTGCCCACCCCAGTCCAACGCCGGCATCTCCACATCACACTCTCTCTGTCCTCAACTTCCTTCACTGTTCCAATACGCTGCTCCAATGAACTTCAATGGGAACTGGAGAAACATTGTCTTATCATTCTATTAGGCACTTTACACGTGTTCCAACCACTACAGCCTATGTTTCTGCTGTTGTCATTTACTGCTACTCTTGACTTTTGTTCCTTAAATTGTACCATTGACATCTTTTTTCCTGTACCATTATCTCTTCTGGCATCTAATTTTTCCTACCTTCCCTCCTAACATTAACCTTTCCTTTTGTTCTTCTCTTCCCACTCCACCCTGGTTTCACCCTGTCTACTCCCTACCCCCCCAAAACCTTGTTTCACCTCCTCTATTCCACACATCCCCACCCTGCTGCCTGCTTTCACCTCCTCTATTTCTCGCCTCCCCCGCCCATGGCCTGGTTTTACCCCCTCTATTTGCTTCAAACCTGTTAAATCTGTAAAGTTTATCCTGAAATTTCAATTCAGTTTCTCCATCTCAGACCCGCTGAGCACTTCCACCAGCTGTAGTATTTCCTGTGTGTGTATCCTTCATTTTATTCCTCTTAGCTCTGAAGTACCCTGAGCATATTATGACTTATTTTATCTTCAGTGATGTTCTTAACACGTGGCAATAAATTACATCAGCAATAAAACAATTCTCAGCCCTGGGGAAATCACGGTTCAGTACTGTGGAAACTCCTTAGACTAAATCTAGCAAACAGTAAATTGCACTCTTGTTTTACTCACTGGAGCTGGCCCTGTGTATTTATTCATGTAACAAAGACATGGTGAAATCGTGGCTAATAATCGCAATTAAATATAATACAGTGTGTCTGTGTGACTACAATTGTAGTTAATGTGATGTCTCATGTCCCAGATCACATGATTACCCTTTACACTGAGCATCTGCAGACACACGTAAGCTCAACAGAAGATGTCAACAACTTAAGCAGAAGCGGCCTCTAATTGGTTACAAATTATTGATGATGTGGAGATGCTGGCGTTGGACTGGGGTAAACACAGTAAGAAGTCTCACAACATCAGGTTAAAGTCCAACAGGTTTATTTGGTAGCATGAGCTTTCGGAGCGCTGATTGTTGTGAGACTTCTCACATATTATTGAATACTTGTTTGTGAAAGGAGTGATTGAATATCTGCGCCAATGATTTTATAAAATCACGAAAGGAAATGTCTTGCTGTGTCAGCCAAACTTCCCGATTAGATTACTGGTAGTAGTGAAATATAGCACCCAAAACACCAATCACATTGTTCTCCTGTTAATTATCTTGGAATCACTAGATGTTTGAGAAGCAGCTGGATTTTCCTCAGTGGTGAATTTCTTACTGTGCACCAGAACTACACAACCAGCCCAACAAATCCCATTGCGTCTGTGTTAAATAGGCTGGTTCCCAGTATTATTTGTTCCCTCTATGGGAATCTGTCTTGCGCTGATGGTGGGATAGAATTTAGTGCAGTAACTGGCGGAGTTTCACTAGAATGATAGCAAGAGGCCAAGATAAATAAACTGGGCTTGTATTCCTTTGAGGGATTGGCTAACAAATATTTTTTTAAATTATAATAGAATTCAACAGAATTAAATGTAGATTGAATGACTGTTTTGTGGAGCATTTCCATTCTGTTCTTTGGTGGAGAGGCAATGGCTTAGTGGTATTATCACTAGATTATTAATCCAGAACCCGACTAATATTCTGGGGACCTGGGTTCAAATCCTGCCACGGTAGATGGTGGGATTTGAATTCACTTTTTTTAAAAAATCTGGAATTAAGAATTTACTGATGATCATGAAACTGTTATTGATTGTTAGAAAAACCCATCTGGTTCACTAATGCCCTTTAGGGAAGGAAATCTGCTGTCCTTACCCAGTCTGGCCTACATGGGACTCCAGAGCCACAGCAATGTGGTGGACTCTCAACTGCTCTCCAAGGGAACTAGGGTTGGGCAATAAATGCTGGCCCAGCCTGTGAATGAATCAAAAAAGACAAAGACCCCAAGCTATCAGTCACCTACCATTTTATAACAAAAGTAAATTACTGCAGGTGCTGGAATCTGAAACAAAAACAGAAAATGCTTGAAAATCTCAGCAGGTCTGACAGCATCTGTGGAGAGAGAACAGGGCCAATGTTTTGAGTCTGGATGACCCTTCATCAGAGCTCTCAGTCACCTTTCATTTTATCTTGCCCCCAAGCTGACCTTGCTGCGTTCTACTGATGCATTGTACTGATGATCATGAACATAAGGAATAGCTGCTCATTTATTGGTGAGGCACTTTGTAAACTTCCACCTTCAACATTCAGTTCAACAATTTTACACCTCACCCTCTGCCTACTTCCCAAAATCCACTAAAAGGACTATCTGGTCGGTCTATTGATTCAGCATGCTCCTACCCCACTGAACATATTTCCTCTTACCTGGATTCCATCCTCACTCCCCTGGTCCACTCCCTCCCCACCTACATCCGGGATTGCTCTGATCCCTTGCATCATATTGACAGCTTCCAGTTCACAGCCCCTAACTGCCTCCTATTAAGAACGAACAAAGAACAATACAGCACAGGAACAGGCCCTTTGGCCCTCCAAGCCTGCACTGCTCGTGCGCCCAGCTAGACCATTCATTTGTATCCCTCTATTCTCAGTCTGTTCATGTGGCTATATAGATAAGTCTTAAATGATTCCAGCATGTCCACCTCAACCACCTTGCTTGGCAGTGCATTCCAGGCCCCCACCACCCTCTGTGTAAAATACACCACGAATATGCAATCTCTCTCCACCTCCATCCCATACCAGGGCAGCCCGAGTGCTCTTCTCTTCTTTCTTGAAAAGAGGCCTGAGTAATTCCCATCCACCACCACTCTCTTCTGCCTGGCTGAACTCATTCTATCTCTCAACAAATTCTCCTTTAACTCATCCCATCTTCTTCAAATCAAAGGAGGAGCAATGTTTAGCATGGGTCCTAGCTACACTTGTCTTTTTATGGGGCATGTGGAACATTCCTTGTTCCAAGCCTAACCAGGTTCCCTCCCACAACTCTCTTACCGGTACATCAATAACTATTTTGGTGCCGCTTCATGCTCTTGTCCAGATCTGGAAAAATTCATCAACATCACTTACAGTTTCCACGCCTCCATCACCTTCATCTGATCAATCTCAGACACATCCCTTCCTTTCCTTGAACTTTCTGTCTCCATTTCCAGCAATAGACTATCTACCAATATCCAATACATGCCCACTGACTCCCACAGCTAACTGGACTACAGCTCTTCACACCCACGTACTGTAAGGACTCCATCCTTTTCTCTCAGCTTCTTCACCTCCATTACATTTGTTCCAATGATGCCACCTTCCAAGGTGATAGTTCTAATATGTGCTCCTTTTTCCTCAACCGTGGATTCCCATCTACAGTTATGCAGAGTTATTGATAGGGCCCTCAACAGCACGCGGTCCATCGTCCGCACTCTGGCCCTCACACGCTCCCCTTCCTCCCAGAACTAGGATAGAGTCCCCCTTGCTCTCACATTTCACCCCACCAGCCTCCGCATGTAAAGCATAATCCTACGCTATTTTTGCCAACTCCAGTGTGATACCACCACCAAACACATCTTCCCTTCACTCCCTCTGTCAGCATTCTGCAGAGACTGTTCCATCTGGGACAACCAAGTCCACCCCTCCACAATACCCAACACCTCTGCCTTCACCCATGGCACCATCCCATGCAATCGCAGGAGGTATAACTCCTGTCCTTTTATCTCGTCCATTCTTACCATCCAAAGTCCAAAACATTCATTCCAGGTTAAGCAGGGTTTCACTTGCACCTCTTTCAATTTGGTCTATTGCATTCGTTGCTCCCAATGTGGACTCCTCTATATCCTAAATAGAGTTAATGTTTCAGACTGAAGCTTCTTCTGGGAGAAAGTCAGAAATGTCATAGGTTTTAAACAAGTGATAGGAGAACAGGAAAAAATACAGAATAAAGACTTGGTGGCAGGCTGGAAAATTGGAGAGATGAAATGACAAAAAGATTCCTGGTACAAGGACAAAGGAAGTGGTAATGGGACAAGTAAAGAAACAAAAGATTGTGGGCCGAAGGGCCTGTTTGTGCTATAGTTTTTCTAAAAGATGTGACTTGGGAACAAAAAGAATGCTGGAAAATCTCAGCATGAGTTGCAGCATCTGTAAGGAGAGAAAAGAGCTGCCGTTTCAAATCCAGATGACCCTTTGTCAAAGCTAAAGGGTATAGAAAGTGGGAGATATTTATACTGCAAGAGGAGGGAATGAGGGATGAGTCATAGCCACAAAATAAAGGGGAAAGGCTGGAAGTGGCAGTCCATAGAGGGAATAAAGTGTGTGAATGGCCAAATGGATTTGAACACAAGGATATAATGTTTTCCTAATATTTGCCCAATAAAGTTGGTGAGCAGCAGGTGCCAATAAAGGTACAGGATTACAATGATGTGGTGAAAGCAGCAAACTGGCTTAAAATAGGATTGATTACCAAATATTTCCAAATACAAGGTGTTCATGAATGATTAAGAAGGAAAGAAGTGGGGGGAGGGGGTTGTGGGGGGAACTGTGATAGCATTGATTAACGAGGATATTGCAATGCTGGAGAGACAGGATGTCCTCGAAATGTCAAGGATAAATTTGCTGATTTTGGTTTGTGTTCTCCCCATGGGAATCGTAACACTGTTCATTTCATTCTGTTTTCCTGAAGCCAGTTAAGATCCTCCTCATTGTTTATTACTTTTCTAAGCTTTTTGCTAAATTTCACTAATATTTTTGAAAATCTGCATTGACCAGATGGAGTTTGTTTGTTTCACCCTCTCATCCAAAAGGAGGACATGGGTCAAACACTTCTTTGAACAGTATCCAAGCTGATGTAAAAAAAATGCAACAAAGTTGATTAAATTAAACTTTAAATCTTTGTATGATGAACTTTACTTAATGTTCCTCAAGTCTTCAAATCTCCAAACTGAGTGCAAACAGGTGGTTATCTATCCTGGATGTTCACACTTCTTCAATAAACAATCATAAAATGACAAGCAAGAAGAAGAAGAATTTGTCCTGATGATGATGACAGGTTGTTGAAGACCATGGCTGAAGACCAAGGGTGGCAGAGTGATTAGCACTGTCACCTCACAGCTCCAAGAGACCCAGGTTTGATTCTGACCTCGGGTCACTGTGTGGAGTCTGCACATTTTCCCCATGTCTGAGTGTGTTTCCTCCGAGCGCTCCAGTTTTCTCCCACAGTTCGAAAAACAAGCTGGTTAGATGGATCATGATAAATGTGTGGGGTTATGGGGATAGAGTGGGGGGGACATGGATACGATGCTCTTTCATTGAGTTGGTGCAGACTTGATGGGCCAATTGGTGTCCTTCTGCACTGTAGGGGTTCTGTGATTCTGGGGAGGGCTTGTCTCGGTTGGCATGATCTTGGTGACTGAAAAAATGGATTTTTGATCTGCAGACTCCTGAGCAGTTTTGGCAGAGGGATTCCTGATTGAGAGAGCCCCTGGTATAAGCAGCCTTCTTTGTCATCTGTACCTTTCTTCAGCAGTCCGGTTTCCATTTGCTTTCCTGCTTTTTCGTGTGCCATCTATCTCTGTCAGAGAGTTTCAGTTAGTCTTTGAAGGTTTTTCTAAGGTGCGTTGCCGCCTCACTTCCTGGAGCACAGTTCACCATAAAGCATGGCTTTTATCATTCCAGGATCTTGCATGTCCAACGCTCAGGAGAATGCTTTCAATGCTGTGAGGATAGACTCTGCTGATGACTTCATTTATTGGGATGCAGTCTGGTCTCTTGACGTTCTGATGGATTGAAGACAGTGTTGATGGAAGTGCCACATTTCAGGATCCATGATTCTGACCCACACAAAATAGTGATGAAGACACCACTCTGTATACTGGAGTGTAAACTCTCTTCAAAGGAGTTTCCATGGGATCATAGCCACAGCTCCATGTGAAGACCATCTCATTTACGTGCTCAGTGAGGACAGGTAGGGAGGCAATCTTGCCTCTGGGTGCCTCGTTCAATGAACTCATTTACCCTAAACTGCATTTAAACAGCAACTATCTTACAACACCTGGCTGAATTTGACCACAAACTCATCCTCAAGTGACTGAAATGGATAGGATTAGAGAGGACAGCTTGTAGGCAATGGAAGCAGATACGATAGTGACTTTCAGCAAGCTTCTTGACAAATACACGAGTAGGCTGGGAATAGAGGGATATGGTCCCTGAAATGATAGGGGTTTTGGTTAAGTTGGGTAGCATGGTGGGTGCAGGCTCGGAGGGCCAAAGGGCCTGTTCCTGTGCTGTAATTTACTTTGCTCTTTGCTCTGGAAACATTAACTGAAGGTAGGTTTAAAGGGGAGGTCCAAAATGTAACATGGGTTCCTGGATACTTTTCACAAACAGGAATTTGGTAATAATCACAGACTCTGCTTGAGTGATATTGTGTGAGCTAAATATTGGAGTGGACTAACTCTTCTTTATGGTCCCTCTCTCACAGTCCTGTCGAGCTGACAATGGAGACCAGTGGATAGCTTCAGGCTTCCCCTGACTGTATCATTGGCCATGAGATGGAGCTTGGTTTTGGGCTTCATTATGTTTGATTGAAGAGTGTGTGGGGCAGTTGTTATTCCTGCTTCTGCCTCAGCTGGAAGACACTCTTTCTCCAAATCAAACAGTCCCAGACAGGAGTTTGTGTCTGACTCCAGTAAACAAAGTGGTCCAAAGCTGCAGTGCCCCAGGGCTTTGCAATTGGCCCCTCCTTTAGTTTGGGGTTTGTTCGGTTAAATGGCACCAAGCTGACAGCAATTTGTGCCTCTCCAGAGCCGCACCCAGGCACAGTGCGTCACATCCTCCACAGGGTGAGCTGATGTATATTAGGAACTGCACCTTCCCATTCTTACGTTTAGTTACTGCATTGTTTGGGAAAATATTTTACCTTTCTAATAGTGTAAACTGCACCCAGATAAAGGAAAGGAATAATGAGATGACTGCTCTGAGATGTGTACGGATATTTTACCGTGAACATTAGAGCAGCGAGCGAGGTTTAAAATCCTGGATGATATTACAGGCTGCCTTAAGAAGCCTTTGACAATCCATCATCTCCATTCCTCTCCCTCCGAGATCCGGTACTGTTCTACATGACAATTCTTACTTCGTTTTTTTATATATATAAAAAAAGTAAATATAAAGTTTGGTGCCTGTAGCTGATAATTAAGAAATTCCACCTTCCCGTTCAGGACACGGGGATAATTTGGACAAGTGAAATTGCTGAGAAAGTGCAATCATCATTTACACTTAGAGTGAATGCAGGGGGCTGCCCAATTTCTACACCCAGTTCGCGGGGCTGCTGACGCCTGGGGTGGAAGATGAGACTCTGTGTCTGTGTGTGTGTTTTAAATTGAGAAGCCTCTGCCAAGCTGGAGAATTATTATTCCGGGGTGACCATGCAACAGGCGACAGGGAAGTGTGAGCTATTGCCATGGAGGTGGACACTCCGAACCAGTGACAAATGTGGAGAAAGAGAGAAAAGCAGCGTTAAGAAGTTCCAGGGCAGGTAGAGCACAGGTTAGATACAGGGTAAAGCTCTCTTTGTGCTGCCGTATAATAGTCAGCAATTGGGCTCTTTCCATGGATGCTCCAGTATTTTATATTCCACTTTGCTTGTAACGTTGTGCTTAGTGAAACAGAGTCTGTCAGAGCAGAATTATATGTCATAAACTGGGAGAATGAACTGAGCTTTTCACCAGCTACCTGACTGGTAAGGATGGATTCTGCCTTCTGGGCTTTGGCAAGGTCGTTATTGACAGCCTTTTACAACCCCAGTTGGCTAGTCTGTGTGTGTGTGTGTGTAATGAATGTGTGTTAGTTTCTAGGCAGTTCACACCCATAAATAAAGCTCAAATGATTCATTTCAGCCAGGGACCCAGGTTCAATTCTGGCCTCGGGTCATTGTGTGGAGTTCACACATTCTCCCCATGTCTGCGTGGGTTTCCTCCGGGTGCTCCGGTTTCCCCTCTCAGTCCGTAGATGTGTGGATTAGGTTGATTGACCATGCTAAGTTCCTTCTCTGTGTCAGGGGATTAGCGAGGTAAATATGTGGGGAGTACAGGAATAGGGCCTGGGTGGGATTGTGGTCCGTGCAGGCCCTACTCCTGTAACCGCACACGTTTGCCCTGCAAGTCCTACCCATCCATTTTAGCATGGCTAATCCACCTAACCCGCACATCTTTAGACTGTGGGAGGAAAATGGAACACCCAGAGGAAACCCACGCAGACACAGGGAGAATGTGCAAACTCCACACAGACAGTGACTCAAACCAGGTCCCTGGCACTGTGAGACAGCAATGCTTGCCACTGTGCCACCTCTGCATGATTGCAGAGCACCCAGAATAGTATAGAACAGTGCAGCAGATAGGATGAAGTCTTTCCAATTATGCTTAGATGCTGAAAGCCTAAAAATTGTCATGAGTGACCCAAAGGTGGATTAAGTATAGCAGGAGGCTATTCTGCCCCCTTAACCTGTGCTGCCGTTGAATTACATTATTATTGATGTGCACTTTAGCACTCTCTGTCTGCCTTTGCTCTGTACCACTTGACTCCTTTCCTGACAAAATTCCATCTATCTCTGAGTGGAAAGCTTTTCATCCCACAACCTATTTTGGGGGAGATTGTTGCAGATTTCTGCTAGTCCTTGTGAGGAACATGTGTTTGTCAATTTTGTTCCTAAACGGCCTAGCTGCATTTTTAGGGTTATGCCCATTCCTGAAATTTCCCTCAATTCACTCCCTCAAATCTCCTTGTCGTTTAACTGTGCTACATGACAATTCTTACCTTCGTTTTTTTTAATATAAAAAAGTAAATATAAAGTTTGGTGCCTGTAGCTGATAATTAAGAAATTCCACCTTCCCGCTCAGGATATGGGGACAATTTGGACAAGTGAAATTGCTGAGAAAGTGCAACTTTGGGGCGTCAGGAAAAAGCCTGTTGCATGTTTTGTAGCTGATTTCCACAATTCCGATGGTTAGATTGGGATAATCCTAGCGCTATCCTGGTGTATGCAATCTGTTCGAACAATTTTACACATTCAGGCCTGGTGTCATTCTGGTGAATCAGGTCAAAATCTGAGCCCCTGACTAACACTCTACAACTGCAGACTGAGATAAAGATGCACATTCCATTTACTTTTTCATTTCCTTCTGTACTGATACACCAGCTTTTAATATTTTCCGTTTGCGTGTATCCTAACTTAATGCAGTGTTTGTAGTTTACACTGTTATCTATTGCCTCATCCAAGTTATTACTATATAGTGAAAAGCTGTGACATCTGCCAATCAGAGTTGATTCTCTCTCTCTTCATTGATCTTTAAAAAGTATTTTTTATGGGATGTGCGTGTCACTGGCAAGGCCAGCATTTGTTGCCCATTGCTAATTGCCCTTGATCTGAATGGTTTAGAATCATAGAATCCCCACAGTGCAGAAGGAGGCCATTTGACCCATTGATTCTACATCACCAACAATCCCATCCAAGCCCTATCCCCTTGACCCCATGTATTTACCCTAGCTAGATTCCTTGACACTAAGCAGCAATTTAGCATGGCCAATCTACCTAACCCATACGTCTTTGGAGTGTGGGAGGAAACCAGAGCATCTGGAAGGAACTCATGCAGACACGGGGAGAACATGCAGGCTCTGCGCGGACAGTGACCCGAGGCTGGAATTTGGCTCTAGTCCCTGGTGCTGTGAGGCAGCAGTGCCAACTGCTGTGCCACCCTGGTTTGCTAGGCTATTTCAGAGGGCAGTTAAGAGTCAACCACATTGCTATGGATCTGGAGTCACATATAGGCCAGGCCAGGTAAGTTCAGCAGATTTCCTCCCGTAAAGAACACAGTGAAACCAAATCTTCTTTTTAATCACAATTGCGTGGTCACCAGTACACTGGTTTCTAATTGTAAATGTTATTAATTAAATTTAAATTAAGCTGCCATGCCAAGTAGAGAGTATTCCACCATGCTCATGACTCATGCCTTGTCGATGGTGGACAGGCTTTGGGGAGTCAGGAAAAAGGGAAAAAGGCTGTTTCGTGTTTTGTACCTGATTTCCACAATTCTGATGTTTCCAGTTACAGATGCTTGACAGAATGGTGACGGGTTTAGGCCATAGCTGTCACATTGGAAAACATCATTGAGTGAACTTGGGCTCAGCAGCAACCATTTATTGAGCAGCATGATCCCAGAGTTTAAGAAGCGGTGTTCAGGGCACATTTCCACAAGTAATACGCCAGATTGGTAATGGGGTTAAGTTTGTACAATCCCATGTTTGCCAACAACATGCAGAGGAGGCAAATCCTGACACCAGTTAGTGGGCAATACTGGTTTGATGTCAGCATTGCCATTTTGGAACTCTACACTCCAGTTGGTGCCTGCTCCCTTTGTCCTCACGCTGCTGAATCTGATCTTAGCAGAAAATCCACGGCCCATCTAAAGATTCTCCAACTACCCACAGGAGGTTTATTTCCTCTGCTTGTTGCTGAAATTCTGCTAGATTTGGGTGCTGCCAGTGGTTGAAGTTTCAATAATTCACAGGGCTGTTTGGTGCTAAGTTTCTTTTAGGGTGACTTAAAGTTTGTGCAGAAACCGGTTTCTTTCAGACAAAGGTGACTGGGTTATGCTTCTTCTTGGCAATGACCATGAGTGGGAGAATGAAGAGATATCGGGAGAGCGGAACTAGCTACAAAAGAGGGAGAGGGAGCAGGAGGACAATCAGCAGAGTGTCATACCTGCAGAGAGTGTTTAGGGAGCAGAACTGTAGAAGAATAGATAGCAGGTGTGCTTTGATGGTCGGGAAACCCCTTTACACACTAATATTCAGAATGGCAATGGTATTAGTCTGAGCACCCACTGCAGCACCGATGCTGAGATACTGGACAGCCCGCGTTGGGGAGGATGTGCTCCAAGCTCTGCCTTGATGTCCTGTCACAAATTGGATGTGCCATCTTCATGCTCTTTGAACATTGGCTTTCAGGCAGGCTTTCCAGTGTAAGAGGCATGTGGTCGTGTATACTTGTCAGCCTCCCCCTGTAGCATGGCCCATCACAGTCATCACCTGAATCCGCTGGTGTCTCCCTGACCTCTAATGAGGTGGAGTCTGCGTTATCCTCTTCCATCTTCCCAGCATCTCACTTGTGTGTGACTGTGGCCACTTGTGACTATGAGGATGTTGATTCACCTTCATGCAGTCCTGCTCTTCCTGCATTCCCCGGGCAGGTTGCAGTTCTTGGACTGCTGAAAGGAAATGGGAAGAAGGGTGGGTTGGCGGCGAGGGGAGGGGAAGATGGGTTGGCAGCAAGGGGAGGGGAGGATGGGGTGGCTGCGAGGGGAGGGAAGGATGGGGTGGCGGTGAGGGGAGGGAGGAAGGTGTGAGTTTGCATCATCTGCCACTTTGGAATCAGGAGAGCTTGTGGCATGTGAAGTGGAGGATTTGATATTTCCCATCATTCAGTACACTGATTGTGGGCTGGTTACTCACTTATTGCAATCCCTGCTTGTTTTCAGGGCTAACTAATTTAGCCCCTCCTTGGTGTTCGATGCATTTATCTGTCCACGCCCTATTGTGTGGGATTCACTGGGAGCCAGCTTAATTGTTGTTTTGAAGTTGCCCAGGTTTCGGTTGAGATGCAACCATGTCTTTCATCACGATTCTGCCTTTTCATTTAGATTAGAATCCCAACAGCACAGAAAGAGACCATTCGGCCCTTTGAGTCAGCACTGACTCTCTGAAAGAGCATTCTACCCAGGCCTCCTCTCCACTGCCTGCTATCCCTGTAACCCCACACATAATCCATCTGACCTACACGTTTGTCAGTGAAACTGCTGTGTGGGTCCTGCCATTACCACAATGAGTTCAAGTTTCTCCACCTCCATCAAGCTTCCATTGCTTTCCTAGAATTCTGTCTTTGATTATGGAATTCTGCTCTTTGGAATGCTTTTCCGATCTATACATCCCCTTCTCTGTAATTCTTTCTTTGGACAGGAATCCCACATTTTAACACGGTTACTCAGCGTGCTCAGCCTTTTGTGAAACCACAGCTTCACCACCGCCTCCCCGTTTCCCATTTCTTTTTTCTTGCAGCCCCTTTATTGCGAGTTCACGAGGGAAGATCAGTAAGTGGAAGAGGCAATGAGTGGGAGGGTCGGAGGAGAGAAATGGCAGCTTGAAGAGTGGTGAGGAAGAGGTGAGTGAGGCGGTCCGAATGGGGATTTTTGGGCTGGTCAGGTGCAAGGCAGCCAATAGATTTTTAATGTCAAAATGACAAGTCAGGAATGTAGCCCACTCCATTACATTGTTTTACTGGGAAAGTGATTTTGGTTTAGCATGCTGCTGTTTTGGAACACAATAGGAGTTCTAAATGAGGGTTGGTTATACAATATCCAGCAATGTGATGTTTTGTTAGTATGGACTTTGACCATTCAGCCCATCGAGTCTGTGCTGACTTTGATAGAGCACCTTAGCCAGACGCTATCCTCATAATCCCATGTATTTACCCCGCTAATCTAAACATCTAGGGACACTAAGGGGTAATTACATGCACTAATGCATTGATTCAGTCTCGATAATAGAAGATAAGCAAAGGGAAAACTGATGTCTCTACCCACTTGATATCTAATAATTCCACTTATTTGAAATGGCCTAGAAATATTTACATTTTATCACAGGTTATTTAAAAAATGCTATAGTTTTCTGACCCCCTGCCCTTCTGTGGCTTTACTGCCTTGCACTAAAATATCCACAAGATTTCTCAAACTGCTGCCATCATCACAGATGGTGCACTTTAGGTGCTGGGAGAATGTGAGAAGCAACATTTGTCACGAGTCAAGAAGTTTATCAGGTGTTGTTGTGAGTTGCTGCTTATATCATTAGCCTGGAGTTTCTGGTTCAGGGATGCTGCTGCTTGCTGCATTGTAAGACTTCCCAGATCAATAATGATGCAAGGTAACTACTTTTCTACACGTAGTCATTTGTTAGTTACAATCTTAGCAAAGTCAGAAGGTGACACATTGCATGGGATTTTCCAGCCATGTTTGCCCCAAGGCTGGACATTCCCACCTGAGGTCAACAGCCCTTTGCATGGTCTGCTTCCCGTGGTGGATTGGACAGCAAAGTTCCACCCATTATAAGAACACAAGAAATAGGAGCAGGAGTAGGCCATCGAGCCCCTCGAGCCTGCCCCACCATTCGATAAGATCATGGCTGATCTGAAGCGAATCAGTTCCACTTTCCCACTTTCTCCCCATAACCTTTAATTCCCTTGTCTATCAGAAATCTATCTACCTGTGACTTTAAATATATTTAACAAGGAAGCCTCCACCACTTCAATGGGCAGAGAATTCCAGAGATTCACCACCCTTTGAGAGAAGAAGTTCCTCCTCAACTCCGTTCTAAACTGCCCCCCCCTTACTTTGAGGCTGTGCCCTCGAGTTCTGCTATCCTGTCTAAGCAGAAAGAATGTCCCTACCTCATCTCGCGATACATTTTGAGACTGATGCCTTTAATAACAGAGCCCATGTTTTTAAGCTAAAATTCCAAAGTGAGACCACAAACTGTGGGGGACAAAGATATTCTATTCTTGTCACAGTCACTGAGCAGAGATAATCCGCTGTCGGAGGCAGTAAGTTTTGAGGTGTTCACACAAATCATAGTCTACTCTTGCAAAGGTGCCTCTTGTATGTGTTGCATGTGTCAATGCACCAGAAATCTCTGCAACCTTCATTTAATGTAACAACATTAAGCCAGGGCTTAGTTAGGGACCAGAAAACTTCACACAGGACCCTGAAAAACCATGCAAAAGAGGACCAGGAGAGTTCGCTGAATACCCAGGTGGTTGCAAAATTGAGCCTCGTTCTCTGTTTCTCTGAGGTTTCTTTGTTCCCCTGTAGCCTGGTGATGTTTAAAATGAGGAATTCTTATGTCGTGTACAGGGAAGGGGAAAAAGACTCTGTGTACCAGGATGTGGGTGAAAGTATAATTTCATGCCCTGATTGAGGGAGTAAAGGGCCAGCAGGTACCTCTTGGATACAGTTTAGAAAGTATTAGTGAGGGAGAGAATGTAGTCAGTTGTAACAACATTAAAAGATGTCTTGCAAAGCCTGATACACCAAGGTAACCCATGGATGGATTATTAGAAATTACAGATACTGTGGTTGATCATTAACTGATGATCATTGCAGGCACGATTTCATTGTTTGAACACATTTGTATAAAAGAATCTGACCGTGTCACTAAAGGTTTATTTGTCAAAGAAAAATAAAGACTTTGTTTCCTTTTTTTTATGAATCATTTTGTTTTATTTGCTATAAAGGGGAGGGGTTTCCTTATCAACCAGTTTTGCATTGACGCCTCACCCAAGAGGATTTGTTTTCTTAACATGACGCTGGGCTGCACACGTTTTCCCACTTTCTCCGGTGTTCTTTGCACCAGGTACATGGGAACAGGGCAATGTTAGCCAGCAAAAAGAGCAATCATAACCAATGAATCATAGAATCCTACAGTGCAGAAAGGGACCCTTTGGCGCATTGAGTCTGCACCAAATACAATCCCACTCCCATATCCCTACATATTATACCCGCTAATCCCTCTAACCTACGCATCCCTGGACACTAAGGGGCAATTTCTTAGCACGGCCAATCAACCTAACCCGCACATCTTTGGACATCAACGGGCAGGAAGCTGCAGTTTGTAAAAATATAACAATGATATGATTGTTGTTTCTTCCACATTCATTCAAACCATAAGGATGGCTCGGACTTCCCTGAAATGTACATGATAAAAAGTTGCAGCATGCTGCTGTGCAGAGGGACCTGAGTGTCCTTGTGTGTGAATGACAAGGAGTTGGTTTGCAAGTGCAGCAGGTTATGAAGAAGGCAAATGGAATTTTGTCCTTCATTGTTAGAGGAATGGAGTTTAAAACAGTGAGATTATGTTGCAGCTGGTGAGGCCACACCTGGAGTACTGTGTACAGTTTTGGTCTCCTTACTTGAGAAAGGATATACTGGCACAGGAGGGGGTGCAGAGGAGATTCACTAGGCTCATTCTGGAGTTGAGAAGGTTGGCTTATGAGGAGAGACTGAGTAGATTGGGACTAAACTCAGTGAAATTTAGAAGTATGAGGGGAAATCTTGTAGAAACATAGAAGATTATGAAGGGAATAGATAAGATAGAAGCAGGGAAGTTGTTTCCACTTGCAGGTGAAGCCAGAACTACGGGGCATGGCTTCAAAATAAGGGGGAGCAGATTAAGGACTGAGTTGAGGAGGAACTTCTTCACCCAAAGGGTTGTGAATCTGTGGAATTCCCTGCCCAGAGAAGCAGTTGAGGCTACCTCATTGAATGTTTTTAAGGCAAGGATAGATAAATTTTTGAACAGTAAAGGAACTAAGGGTTATGGTGAGCGGAAAGGTACGTGGAGCTGAGTCCACAAAAAGATCATTGAATGGCGGAGCAAGCTCGAGGGACCAAATGACTTGCTCCAGCTACTAGTTCTTGTGTTCATGTACTGTCCTACTGCCCCCGAAATGTGTTTTAACATAATGCCAAAAGCACACAGGAGAAACTTGTGTTTGTAACATGGTTCTTTCTCCCCACCTCCTTGTACAAGTTGTTGTTGTAAGTACTGTGTGCAGATTTGGGAAACTGTATGAAATAGAAATTGGTAGCGCGGAAAGAGAATGGTCTCGATTTACTAGGACTTGGCTAAAAGATACCAGGGGTGAGAAAAAGTGAATTTTCATTTGAACAAACAAGGCTAATCAAAAATGTTGGTGGTTGTTTATGTTATGTTCTTATGTTTGAACAGATAAAGAAGGACTGTTTTCTCTGCTTGTTGAAATCAGACTTGAGATTTAAAAGGTTTTATGTCACATCCTTGCCCAACCTGCTTGTTGTTGGTAGTCCTGATAACCTTGCATTTTGAGGCAGTTTTTCTCAGCAGTTCCCATTTTCAAATCACTTGCAAAGTTTGAAATTGTACTTCCAATCCCAAAGGTTAAATTACTTTTATTAATTATGAACAATTGATCCCAACAATGATCCTTGTAGACTTCACAGCTTCTGTAAGTCTGAACAATTCTCCTTTAATCCCTAATTTCTCTCCTGTTTTGCTGTCAGCTTGCTATTGTTCTACTACTAGTCCCTGTGCTGTACACACTGGAGTTGGTCTCAGGTCCACTCTGTGCTACCTTTCTCAAATGTCTTTTGAGACCTTAAATATATTACATTTGCTATGTTACCTGTGTCTGTGCTTGGCGGGAGGGAAGGGTGAAATGTGAACATGGGTTGAATGTTGAATACCTGGATTCACTTTTCAAAAAAACTCAAACCACTTGTAGCCACAATATACTGCAAATGTTCAGACCTTTCAGCACTGCTGGTTTCTCACGATATTTGACACATCAGCAGGGAGCTTATAAACAACACTGGCTACATACGGTGATCATTTTAAAAGACAGAAGTGCATTAATTTAATTTGTTGTCTGCATCCTAATGGCTGCAAGTACTATTTCACTCGTCGCACCTGGTTTACAGGGGGCTTGGCAGTTTTTACCCCCTCATACTTCTGTAGGTTTTGTTAAAATATTCAACTTTTTAATAACACAACACTCAGGAATTAGAGCCACAGGTACAGTTGATTTGATACAGTGTGAGGATGTTATGTGTGCACCATTTATGGAGTCATTTACTACACGGTGGTTATTTGCTACAGTTTGTATTTACCAGCCAGACCATAATAACAATATCATCAGATATCCTCTGGGAATGGGAGCTCCAGCACTGTATTAGTTCAAATCATAGCATGATTTGATTGTATAATATACTAGACTGTTTGGTTAGGTTTATTGTTCATTAAGTAGGATTGGTAAGAAAGAGTGTGCACTGAAGTCAATGGGCATTTATAGGTTCTGCTAATGAAGCCAGGGCTTAGTTAGGGACCAGAAAGCTTCGTACAGGTCCTTGAACCAGGAGAGTTCGCTGAATACCCAGGTGGTGGAAAAATTGAGCCTCGTTCTCTGGTGGCCCGAGGTTTCTTTATTCTACTATAGATTAGTGGAACTACAAAAGGTCATGAATGTAGCCCAATCCATCATGCAAACCAGCCTCCCATCCATCTACACTCCCCTCTGCCTCATAGCAGCCAGCATAATTAAGGACCCCATGCACCCAGGCCATTCTCTCTTCCATCTTCTTCCTTTGGGAAAATGATACAAAAATCTGAGGTCACGTACCAACCGACTCAAGAACAGCTTCTTCCCTGCTGCTATCAGACTCTTGAACCTTGCATTAAGTTGATCTTTCTCTAGCTATGGCTGTAACACTACATTCTGCACTCTCATTCCCTTCTCTATGAACGGTATGTTGTGTCTGTATAGCACACAAGAAACAATACTTTTCATTGTATGTTAATACACGTGACAATATTAAATCAAAGACTCGTGATTTTTAAAATGAGGAATTCTTATTCATATTGTGTACAGGGGAAGGGGGAAAGGACTCCGTATACCAGGATGTGTGTGGAAGTATAGTTTCATGCCCTGAATGAGGGAGGAAAGGGCCAGGAGGTACCTCTTTGGTATAGTTAGAAAGCAATGGCTTAGCGAGGGAGGGTATGTAGTCAGTTGTTGCTGGGTGGGTGGGTGGGTGGTGAGAGAAGGGTAGGGAAAAGGGGGGCTGGCTTCTATCAATGGCAACCTTTGGCAGGTGCGTGTTGCTTTGGGTGAAGTTGGCACTGGCAATCTGACCATCCTTTGCCTTTGATATCTGGTTGATACCAGAGATTGGCATCTCTGCCTTGTTTTAGTCAAGTTGGATTTTTAATGTGGTGGTGAGATTTCTGCCAATCTCTAGTTAATCATTTGTGACTAGGGAACACATTTGAGTCAATGTTAGCTCTCCATGGTGCAATCAGGCAGCCCCATTTACCTGGTGTATCCCTGTAGTCCAACAAGTTTATTTCCTTTAAGTCCCATCCAGTTTCAAAGTCATCAAAACCCCACAGCACAGAAAGAGGCCCATCGAATCTGCACTGACCACAATCCCACCCAGGCCCTGACCCCATATCCATACCTATTTTACCCACTAATCTGTCTAACCTACGCATCTCAGGACACTAAAGGGCAATTTTAGCATGACCAATCAACCTAACGCACACATCTTTGGATTGTGGGAAGAAACTGAAGCCCCCAGAGGAAACCCACGCAGACATGAGGAGAATGTGCAAACTCCACACAGACCGTGACCCAAGTGGGAATTGAACCCAAGTCTCTGGAGCTGTGAAGCAGCAGTGCTAACCACTATGCTACCGTGCTGCCCCCAAATGGTTTCCTTTTGAAACCATTAATTGTCTCTGTTTCCACCATGTTTATGGGCAGAAGATTCCAGGTCCTTACCAATTACTGCATAAGGAGGTTCTTGCTCACATCCCCATATCTCATGCCCAAAACTTTAAATCTGTGACGATAATCCTTCTACCATTGAATAATGGAGGTGGTTTTTCCATAACTACCTTATCAAACCTGCCACAATCATGTACAACTGTATCATGTCTCCCCTCAATCTCCTTGGCTCTAAGGAGAACAATCCTAGTTTTTCCAGTCTAACCTTGCTGCTAAAATCCTCTTGGTCCTGGAACCATTCTGGTAAATCTCCCCAGCATCAATAAACTAGCAGCAGTGTGTACCATCTACTAGGTACGGTGTAGGAACTCACCAAGGCTCCTTAGAGTTCCAAACCCATGACTACAACCACCTAGAAAGACAAGAGACATGGGAACACCACCATGTGGAAGTTCCCCTCCAAGCCACTCACTGTCCTGACTTGGAAATGTATTGTTGTTTCTTTGCTGTCGCTGGGTCAAAATCCTGGAATTCCTTCCTAACAGCACTGTGAGTGTACCTACACCACATGGACTGCAAAGGTTCAAGAAGGCAGCTCACTCCCACCTTCTTAAGAGCAAGTCAGTGAAGTGGGGAGAGGTGTGTGCGCGCGGGGGTGTAATGGAGAAGGGAGTGTATCTCTGTGGGTTATTTTTTAATAAACTATGTTAAGGAAAACTGGTCTCCTTTGCTCAGTGAATGCACAGTGAGCTGTAACGAGGGAGGAGCTGCAATGGGTATTAGTGGACGGGGATGACATGAGCTGGCAGTGGGTATTAGTGGGCGGAGGGAAAGTGCAATCACAAGAAGATTGTACCTTCCCTCCGCAAGAAGGGAAGGTGCAAGAAGAGCCTTCCTTTTCCTGACTGCAGTTTTCACCTGTTTATTTGCAGGTACCTGACATGTTATTGGCATTTCCTGCTTCTGATATCTGCCGGTGTTCCTGTCTGTTAGCTGCCACCATCTCTAATGAGCCTCCAGTGTAATTTCACCATCTCCAATCGGTGTAGTAAGTTCTCGATTCACCGTTTTTTTTTAATTTCATTGTAAATTTATTTCTAGGAATTGGGTGACATTCTGGCCTGAGTTGGAAATTATAGATTCCAGGAAGTTCCTACTCCAGATCCTTGAGCCCAAACCCTAGGCTGATGTTCCGGTGAAGTGCTGAGGGAGTATGGCAGTGTTAGAGGTGCCCGTCCTTCAAATGAATTTGCTAAACTGAGTCCCATCTGTTTTTAGAATGTTGCAATAATATTTTTGAAGAAGAACTGGGTTTTCTTCCAAGTGTAGGTTAGATTTATCTCTCAACCAACAACACAGAGAAAAAGCAGGTCATTATCTCATTGCTGTTTCTGGGATTTAAGTTATTTTATGGGATATGGGTGTCACTGGCAAGGCCAGCACTTGATGCCCATCCCTAAATTGCTCTTGAACTGAACGACTTACTAGGTGATTTCAGAGGAACAGTTACAAGTCAACCATATTGGTGTGACTCTGAAGTTTAATGTAGGCCAGATCAGGTAAGGACAGCAGAGTTCCTTCCCTGAAAGGGGCATTAGTGAACCAGATGGGTTTTTATGAAAATCGATGATAGTTTCATGGCCACCATTATGGACTAGCTTTGTATTCCAGATTTTTTTACTCATTGACTCCTGCAGTGGTCTTTGAACCCATGCCTCCTGAGCATTAGCCTGGGCCCCTGAGTGACGAATTTAGTGATATAACCAAAAGAGGAAATGCTGGAAAATCTCAGCAGGTCTGGCAGCATTGGTAAGGAGAGAAAAGAGCTGACATTTCGAGTCCAGATGACCCTTTGCCAAAGCTTACCACCATGCCCCCTATATGTGTAAACTGTTTGTTATGTTCCTACATATAACAGTGACTACAGTGAAGGATATCACTGGCTGTTAATACACTAGAACATCCTGTGGTCATGAAAGGCACTATATAAATGCAACTCTTCATTGCTCTATTTTCCGTGTTAGGCCCTTTATGGTTTTAATGCTTCTCATCTTCCATCAGCATGACCATTATTTTAGTTTTGTGAAATATATAATTGTATGTTACAGTAGTGTAGCAAAGACATGCTTGGGTTCAGCCCTGAGTCCTAATTCCATTATAACCCCTCGTTAATATTCAGGCAAGAGCAGATAAAGTGGTTATTTAATGTCTTGGGTTGACTTGACCAGGTCTCTAATAAAGACCAGATTGATCTTCAGATCCTTTTCTGGGTGTGAAACTTGAAACTGTTTCTTGCTCCTGAGTATTTGCTCATCACCGCCTACTCGAGGGCAATCCAGGATGGGCAACAAATGAGACACCCATACCATGTGAAAGAATAAATGAAATGGGAAGCATTCCATGTTAGGTGCACATTGCACATTAACCCATAAACCTGTAGAACTACAGGGCTGAAGGTAACTAGAAGCGCCAACATTTCCCATAACAGTTTGTTTTAGGTAATCTGAGTATTTGCAGCATTTTTTGTGTTGGTTTTTGAGCATCCACAGAGTTATATTGTTCATGAAGTTGAAAAATGGTCATCTAGATTTCAAATGTCAGTTCTTTTCTCTTTTACAGATGCTGCCAGACCTGCTGAGATTTTCCAGCATTTTTCTCTTTTGGTTATATCACTAAATTAGTCACTCAGAGGCTCAGGCTAATGCTCTGTGTGGCACAGTGGTTAGCATTGCTGCCTCAGTGCCAGAGACCCGGGTTCAATTCCCGGTTTGGGTCACTGTCTGTGCAGAGACTGCACGTTCTCCCTGTGTCTGCGTGGGTTTCCTCCGGGTGCTCCGGCTCCCCACACAGTCTAAAGATGTGTGGGTTAGGTGGATTGGCCATGCTATATTTCCCCTTAGTGTAGGGTGACTAGTTAGGGTAAAGGGGTTAGGGCGCGAGTGGGATTGTGGTCAGTGCAGACTTGATGGGCCGAATGGTCTCCTTCTGCTCTGTAGGGATTCTATGATTCTACTAGCAAGTGTGAGGTTATCCACTTTGGCAGGAATAATAGTAGGAGGGATTACTATTTAAAGGGCGAAAAGCTGCAGCATGCTACGGTGCAAGGGACCTGGGGGTCCTTGTGCATGAGTCGCAAAAACCCAGTCTGCAGGTGCAGCAAGTGATCAAGAAGGCGAATGGGATGCTGGCCTTTATAGTGAGGGGGATAGAATATAAAAGCAGGGAGGTCTTGCTGCAACTGTACAGGGCACTAGAAGGATGAGGGGGGATCTTATAGAGATGTATAAGATAATGGAGGGGATGGATAGGGTAGAGGTAGAGAGATTCTTCCCGCTCAGAAAGGACAACAGGACTAGAGGGCCCCCCTCAAGATAAGGGGGGGAGGGTGCAGTTTAGAATGGAGTTGAGGAGGAACTTCTTCACTCAAAGGGTGGTGAATCTCTGGAATTCTCTGCCCGTTGAAGTGGTGGAGGCTACCTCGCTAAATATATTTAAGACACGGGTAGATAGGTTTTTGGTAGGCAAGGGAATTAAGGGTTATGGGGAGAAAGCAGGAAAGTGGAACTGATCCACTTCAGATCAGCCATGATCTTATTGAATGGCGGGGCAGGCTCGAAGGGCAAGATGGCTTACTCCTGCTCCTACTTCTTATGTTGTTATGTTCTTATGAAGTCTCTGTTGGACACAGTTCTAGATTGTTGAACTCTGCAGTGAATTCATAGAATCATAGGAGCATTTCTCATTGCAGCTAAGCACATTGTGTTGAACCACTCGAACTCAGGAGATAAATGCAATCTTCCAGTGTTGTGTATTTGAAGCTTTGTTACAAAGAATGCAGCACAGCAGATATCTGTCTCTTGCTCCCTCACAGATGTCAATGGTATAAACAATGGGGTTATCATCATTCCAGTGATCCTTGGCTTGTCATCAGTGGTTTTGATCATTATCATCATATGGAAGACTTGCAAGATGAAACAAGAGAGGGAACGTGCTCCAATCATATTACTGCAAGGTGGGTAATCTTCTGTTACCTGAGACAAGCTGTTACGGGAAATGTTGGCGCTCTCTACTTAGTTCTGTAGTTCTGCAGGTTTATGAGCTAATGTGCAATGTACACCTAACATGGAATGCTTCCCATTTCATTTATTCTTTCACACGGCGTGGGTGCCTCATTTGTTGCCCATCCTGGATTGCCCTTGAGAAGATGGTGATGAGCTACCTTCTTGAATCGCTGCAGTCCACGTGGTGCAGGTACACCCACAGTGTGGTTAGGGAGGGAGTTCTAAGATTTTGACCCAGTGACAGTGAAGGAACTCCCAGATATCTGCTGTCCTTGTCTTTTTGGATGGTAGTGGTCACGGGTTTGGAAGGTGCTGTCAAAAGAGCCTTGGTGAGTTGTTGCAGAGCATCTTGTAAATGGTACACATGGTGGCCACTCTGTGTCAGTGATGGAGGGAGTGAATGTTTTTAGGTGGTGTGCTTTTCAGGAGGCTAATTGGGAGTAATCATAATTGGGATGTGATTGGAACAGAGAAACGGAACTCCTGAAAGAGAGATGTCTGATGTTTAAAATCTTTGTATCTGTAGAATCTTGAAGTTGATACCAGGAGCAACTGTGTAAAGGATCATAGTGCCTTTCCATCCTCGTAGAATTCTGTAGAATAGAAGGCTGCCATTCAGCCCATCGAGTCTGCACTGAAGCTCTAAAGCAGCAATCAGCTACCCTTGCATTTTCTAGCTTCTGCATTATTTTGCTTCAGTTCTTTCATTTTCCTTTCTTTAAATGTTTGATTTGCTTTATTATTTTCACATGTACACAGTGAGGAAGTATTGTTTCTTATGCACTATTTGATTTATTATTGTCACACGTATAAACATACAGTGAAAAATATCGTTTCTTGTACGCTATACAGACAAAACATACCGTACATAGAGAAAGAAACAAGAGGGTGCAGAATGTCGTGTTACAGTCATAGCTAGGTTGTAGAGAAAGATCAGCTTAATACAAGGTAGGTCCATTCAAAAGCCTGACAGCAGCAGGGAAGAAGCTGTTCTTGAATCGGTTGGTGCGTGACCTCCGACTTTTGCATCTTTTTCCTGATGGAAGAAGGCAGAAGAGAGAATGTCCGGGGCACGTGAGGTCCTTGATTATGCTGGCTGCTTTTCCGAGGCAACAGCAATGTAGACAGAGTCAATGGATGGGAGGCTGGTTAGTGTACTGCACTGGGCTTCATTTAGGACCCTTTATATTTTCTTGTGGTCTTGGACTGAGCAGGGAAAGGCAGCAGCCAGGTAACTGATGCAGTAGGTTGAAGCAACACAGGATGTTATCAGTGAACATGTGAGGCTTGGTAATGCTGGAAAGGGTAACTTATAAATCAACTGCACCTTGCAGTAATACAGCAAGTGCAGCATTGCTGCTGGGCAATATATCAGGTGCTAAACTTGCTGTGTGGGGAAGATCAAAGCAATTTCAAATGCTTACTATCCTGTTTCCAAAATCCATTGATGGAAACTGCTTGTTGAAGTTGTTACGGCCTCTCCTGGGAATAACACCTGCTCAGATTTTCTGTTTGTGCTTTCTTGATATGATTACTTTGAAATCATGATCATTGGTTCCTTAAATTTTGGAAGTTTGGATTCTGGAATGCTCTGAGTTTGTGGTTGCATTCCCGGCAGGCATTATCCTATAAGTTAGACCACCCAACAACTGCATCTTGTTCAGTTCTTTATCTTTGTACTTGTTTGATAACGGCCTATTTTTTAACCTGTTCTGAGTGATCTTGAATCTGAATCTTTGTGTAGATAAACCTGAGTCTTCAAAGCAATCGGAGAATGAATATGAATCAATGACAAATGCAACAGAGTGGATTTTGGCAGCCAAGGATCCTTCCCTAGAGCGGTGGGAAATTCCAGCTGAAAAACTCACTGGGAATTTGGAATATATGCAGAGCGGGAGCTATGGCCCAATATTCAAGGCCAATATCCTTGCTGCAGATGGATCTAGAGAGGTGAAAGCCGTGTTTAAATCTCTCCATGGTGAGTAAGCAATGTTCCTTCATGCTATCCAATCACACCATTCTTTTTGTAGTGACTTGACTCTACTTCTCGTAGCCAGTGGGATAAATAATATTCTGAAAGCTAAGATCTTAGCTAGTCTATTTTAGACTGTATACAGGTACTTTTTTGTCAAATTGGAACTTTTAAAATATTTTATCTATTAGTGTCACAAGTAGGCTTACATTAACACTGCAATGAAGTTACTGTGAAATTCACCTAGTCGCCACACTCCGGTGCCTGTTCAGGTACACTGATGGAGAATTTAGCATGGCCAATGCAGCTGACCAGCACGTATTTTGAACTATGGGAGGAAACTGGAGCATCCGGAGGAAACCCATGCAGACATGGGGAGAATGTGCAGACTCTGCACAGACAGGAATGTCTCCAAGCAGGGAATGGAACCCGGGTCCCTGGCACTGTGAGGCACTTGTGCTAACTACTGTGCAGCCCATGGAGTGGGCATGGGGAGATGAGTGAGGGATGAAGGTTAGGGTATCTAACTTTCAGGTACAAAACTGAACTCAGGTCCCAACAAATGCACACAGATCTTCTAACTGATCTGCCCCCTTCATTCCTGCCATGGGCCTGCTTCAGGACACAGTGGCCATGACTTTTTGTCTCCCACTATGAAGATGACATGGGCAAGCACACCAGACAGGAGGGCAGGATCGCAATGACAGGAAATCTCCTGAATCATGATCCTCGTCTCCAAGGGAAATATGCGGTCCTCAGCATCCACTTCATGAGCTTCCTTTTTCAAAGGTTTGTATCTCGTAGTTTTGCAGTGTTGGTGTGGTTACAGAGTTGGGCTACGCCAAGGTAAACCAACTTCATGACTTGTAATTGTGAAACAAACTGACTGTGAATATATGGTTAACACATGAAGATCTAAGGCAGTGAACACTTGAATAAGCCACAGTCAGTTTCTATTGAAAGATATTTACAGCTGATGTTTTGCAGAGAAACTATTAATAAGTTATAAATGTGACCAGATATCCATTGCATCACCTGAATGATCAATTAGAAGCCTATTCGTGTGTGTCATGGTTTTTCTATATTCATTTTTAAATGATCCTTAGTCTAGCTATCATTTGTGTGAATTTTGAAGCTTTTTTCTGAAAAGTGACCTTTTGTAAATCTGTGGAATTCCCTGCCCAGTGAAGCAGTTGAGGCTACCTTGTTGAATGTTTTTAAGGCAAGGATAGATAGACTTTTGAACAGTAAAGAAGTTAAAGGATAGGGAGAGTGGGTGGGTAAGTGGAGCTGATCTTATTGAATGTGGAGCAGGCTCGAGGGGCCAGATGGCCTGCTCCTGTTCCTAGTTCTTATTTTCTTCTTATGAATTTATCCATAGGCCGGAATTCTCTGACCTTGCCCATGGCTTGGATTCTCCGATCCCACTACAGTGAATGGAGTTTGTCGGAATGTCAAATTCTCCATTCTCTCTGGCAATGATAGAGAATTTTAGCCATGAGTCAGGCTAAAATCTGCATTTAATGAAATAAGTTATTATCCCCACAGTAACCCTAGTTCTATTAAGGATTTGAAATTGTGCCTCTCATTCAAGCCCATATTTCTGTGTGAAAGATTCGGAAGGTTTTCCGGGGAAGGTAAAAATTTTTTGAGATTTTAGTTATCCATCAGCTTCACAATTTAATGCAAAGCAAAAATGATTCGACATCTGAACTTGAAGTTGTGCTGATGTGAGCACCTGTCCTTCACAAAAATAACACGTCACATCAACATGTGCTCACATGGTGATGTGATGTGTTATTTTTATGAAGGACCTTCAGTGATGGTGAAGGAAGCTGCTTACCATGTTCTAGTGGTTGGTTGTTGCTGAAATACATGCCCTCTTTCTTTATGGAGACCAAAAATGGACACAGGGCTCCAGATGTGGTCTCACCAACACCCTATGCAATTGCAACAACACTTCTCTCCTCTTATACTCCAGTCCCTTTGCAATAAATGTCAACATTCCATTTGCCTTTTTTATTACATGCTGTGCCTGCATATTGACTTTCTGTGATTCATGAACAAAGCCACCCAGATCCCTCTGTCCGGAAGCATTTTGAATCTGCTTTCCATTTAAAAAATAACTTGTCTTTCTATTTTTTCCTGCCAAAGCGGATAATCTCACAATTATCCACATTAAACTCCATCTGCCAAATTTTGGACCATTCTCCTAGCCTATCTATATCTGTCTCTACAATCTTTATATCCTCTTCACTGCCCACTTTCCCACCTATTTTAGTATCATCCACAAATTTTGCCATGTTACACTCCTGTCCCTGCTGGAAAATCATTTATATGGATTTTATACAGCTCAGCGTCTTGGGAGCAGATTTCTGCGGGGTCTTAATGAGCACCTTGGGTTGTATGTCCGGTCTGAGATCTGTGCTATTAATACTATATAAAAACTATAAAATAAAGATATGACAGAATAATCATAATACAAATACACTGGGCTGGATGGTCTCTTTTGTCCAAGACTTTTGTTCTGCCTTTGCTCAGAGAGTTTGTGGTTGAACTTATTCATCCTGTAATGACGTATGTTTGGCTAATGAGTAACTTGGCTGATGAAGTATTGTTGTCAGCAGAGGGAGCTATGAGGTTGGTTTTCAGCATGACGTGCCTATTGGAAACCAGTTCAGAGTGAGCAAATTACTTGTCTGTGCAGGGCTTGGTGCTTTCCCATTCTGCAGCATGCCTGTCTAATGCAGGCAAAAATTTCTATCAATTGGGTCTTCCTCTCTATTGTAACCAGAGTCTGAGCTTGGATGGGTTCTCTGCCAGGTTGGAAGCAGGTGGGAAGGGTGTATCCAGGCCACGAGGAACAGAAGTAGCCTTCTAGACCCTGAGAGGATGGTCGTGCTTTCCCTTGAGATCCTCCGAAATCCTGGTCCCACATTTAGCTAGAAGCTAGTGGTAAAGTTTGTGAGGCAGGAAATGGGCAGGATCTAGCAATGTCTATAATCTATAAAACAGAGACAATGTTTCTGGCTTGTTTTTCCCCTAGATAATGCAAACGCGAAGGAGGTGTTAGACTTCTTGGACCTGCTAAAGTTCCACACGAAAGTCTGTAACCATGAGTCCATTGTGAAACTGTTGGGATGTCGGACGGAGACAGTCCCCCTGTACCTGTTTCTGGAGTATGTGAATGGGGGCTGCCTACTGCATGCATTATGGCAATTACGTGAGGTTTGTGGCTAACTTATTTTGCTGTATGTTTCCTGAGAATTTAATGAGGCATTATTGAAACTCAGTTCCTTAATTACAATGAAGTAACGATCACGGCATCACTATCACCAAACCCCCCCCCCACCACTGACCGGAAATGGAACTGGATTAGCCATTATCAACACTGTGGCCACCAGAACAGGTCAGAGGCTGGGAATTCTGCGGCAAGTAACTCACCTCCTTACTTAAATCGTCTACAAGTCAAGAGTATGATGGAATGAATACTCTCCACTTGCCTGGATGAGAGCAACTCCAACAATACTCTCAAAAACTCAATACCCTCCAAGACAAAGCAGCCCTCTAAACATTCCTTCCATCACTGATGATTATTGGTGTGTATCAACAATGAGATGCACTGCAACTTCCCTTTCTTCTTTTGTATAAATGTTAATATTAGACAGCATGGGAAAGCTTCCCTTTATTGAGCTTCTGCCTCATTGCTAGCATGCCAAAAGAATGAAATCTATAGGGTGGTACGGTAGCACAGTGGTTAGCACTGCAGCTTCACAGCTCCAGGGACCTAGGTTCGATTCTCAGCTCGGGTCACTGTCTGTGTGGAGTTTGCACATTCTCCTCATGTCTGCATGGGTTTCCTCCGGGTACACTGGTTTCCTCCCTCAGTCCAAAGATGTGCGGGTTAGGTTGATTGGCCATGCTAAGAAATTGCCCCTTAGTGTCCAGGGATGCATAGGTTAGATGGATTAGTGAGTATAATATGTAGGGATATGGGGGTAGGGCCTGGGTGGGATTGTGTTCGGTGCTGACTGGATGGGCCGAAGGGCCTCTTTCTGCACGTAGAGTTTCTATGATGATTTCTATGACAAAGGTGTACATGGCTGTGGTTAAAAAAAAGTTCTTTGGCACTCTCCAAAGAAAGAGAAATTGCATTCATATAGCACCTTTCATGATCCCAGGACGTCTAAAAGTACTTCACAGCCAATTAAATACCTTTTTTGAAGTGTAGTCACTGTTGGAAACAGCAACCAAACTGCATACACAACGGTCCCACAAACAGCAGTGAGATAAATGGCCAGGTGTGAACCCTGGTGCAAGGGTATCTTTGGCCAGGGATAATTCCCCAATGCAATGTTGCTGTCCACCTGAGCGGGTTGCTGGCTAAACAGCTCATCTGAAAAATGATCCCTCTGACAATGCGGCCCTCTCCCCCGCACGGCAGCGAAGCGTCTGCTGGGATTAGATGATCATGTCTCATTGGGGGTGGGGGAATGGGGGTTTGGTGGTGGTGGTGGGAGAGAGAGTGCTGCCAACAGAGACAAGGCTGGCATTGTTTTGTGCCTCACAAAGTTCATTCCAGAAATATTCAGGGTTACGAGCGACAAATCTTTGTTGTCTCACTGAATCAAGCAGACAGGAGAATAGAATTGAAAGGAAGATCAGCCATGATCATATTGAATGGCAGAGCAGGCTCGGGGGGGCTGTATGATCTGCTTTTGCTATTCCTTACAACTGGCATCAGAATCTTAATATATGCTGGCTTCTGGATTGCCAAGATTCAGGTGAAGGCGGTCTGTGCTGTAAGTAATCCCTCACCAGTGGCAATGAAACTCTCTCAGGGAAGACATTTATTTGAGTGCTTTGACAGGCAACTCTTGATGAGCTGTATTTTATTGGGGACTGACATTTTAACCTTTGATATTCAAACCCTCGGTCTACCTTAGACTGTACTCCTAGGTTGATTGGTATAACAAATTGTCCCTAAATTAGTCTCCCCTCAATCTGGTTTCCAATGTGGAGTGCCATAAGCGTAGACAAGGGTCATGGGTGGAAGAGGGAACTCAGAATGTTAAAATGGTGGCGCGGGCTTGTTGGGCCGAAAGGCCTGTTTCCCGTGCTGTGTTGTTCTTTGTTCTTTGCTATGTGGATTTATTATGTCGGGGGACCTTCGTCCGACATTGCGAAAATCTGTGTCCAGACTTTCCAGAGTCATTAGTATAACATTCCGCTAAATACAAGAACACAGTTGCTTGAAAGAAGATAGCTTACAATTTAAAAGAGACTGTCTCCAAAAAATGACCACCTTGTATCGATTGAGATAAGCAGGGATTCCTTCAGCCAAAGCATGGCGAATCTGTGGAGTTCATTGACACAGAAGGCTATGGAGGCCAGGTCATTGAGTATAAAAGGCAGAGATAGATAGATACTCGATTGGTGAGGGAGTCAGAGGTTATGGTGGGAGAATGGGGTTGAGAAACTTATCAGCCATGATTGAATGGTGGAGCAGACTAGATGGGTCACATGGCCTAATTCTGCTCCTATGGTCCTATTGAAAGTGATACTTGCATTTCCATTACATTGACAGAGACTCCAGCGTTCTTGCTGTGTTATATATCATTTCCTGATTTTTATCAGTTTTATTTGAAATGAATGCTATTGGCAGTGAAGTGCTTTGTGATGCTGTGTAAATTCAGTCCATCTACAGGTGTGTGTTTCATTGTGTAAAGTCAGATTGCAAATCTCTTACCCGCCAAGTTCCAGGTTTTAACTGGATCAGCTCGTGTGAGGATCTTTCTCACTTAGAAGGAACATTTCTGGTGCTGAGCATATTGGAGCAAATTTTTTTTTAAATGTCAAGTCAAATATAAAGGAAAATTGCAAAAAGCGAGATTTGAAAGATTGAGAAAAAAATGGCAGCAATCACAAGACAAGCAAATGCTTTCTGTAGACACATTGGGGGTTTGAGTTGGATGAGAAGTTAAGCAATATAAAATCTGAAGCAGACACCCAGCCATACCCGGTATTTACAAAGACTGACTGCCTGTCCCTCAAACTATCAATTCTCAGGAGGTGGGTTGGTTGATGAAACCTTTTTAAAGAGGCTCTGTGCCTCCATTTTCAGGTTTCTCTTTGTGTTTCCTGGGCCTGCGGAAGTCTGGATTCGGAAAGTAAGCGACATTCTGCAAGTATTGATTCACTCGGCTGCACCCTCAGCTCCACTTTCAACGCCCCGGTTCCCAACAAACCATTACTTTCTCTCTCATCCTGGCCTTTTTCTTGGAACAGCCTCACCTCCACTCCCTTAACTGACGCACAGAGTTGAGTGTACATGATGGACATTGGGTTAAGTCATCCATTGCCAGATCTGAAATGACTGCATAAAACAATATCACTGCACTTCCCAAACTCTTCCAATATCTTTCAACACTTGGAAAATTAATGTGAGCCTAATCCCAACAAAACCAAAATAGTAACATTCAGTATGTAAGTATTAAAGTTTGGCATTATAGTACATCATATTAATATGAAAATCAGTGTTTTAAAGTACTTTGTAAAAGCATTATTATTTCATGTATTTTGTGTTGGTTTCGGCCTAACTCTTCAGATTCCCCAATGACAGAGGACTCAGTGAAGTCTCACCCATCCTGCCCCATATAGAGGTGGGCAGCTGTGGCTATGACTTGCTGCATACTGCCCCCTACAGTCGGAAGCCATTAATGCAAGCCTGTCCCCAATAGAAGTTCTGCAGCTGCCACCCTGCTTGGTGCAAAGGTGGGACTGGTAGCATCTCATTTGGGGTTTGCGGATTACACAAGATGCTCTAAAGTCTCCTCGCCCTCCTGGCTGGTCCATTGCTCCCTTTGGCCCAACTGGAGAGACAAGTAGGGCAAGGGCAGTGCTAAAGACTGCCTGAGAGTTGATGCCAAGGCAGTCTCAGCACACTAGAGCTTGCAAGCCTATCCTCTGTTTCTGTGACCAGAACAGTTGTTGCCAGCCACAGCTTGGAAAGGGCTGCACTATTGTGCCTCGTGAAGTATTCATTATTCCAAGAACATCCTGGAATGCAAAGATAACCTTGTCTTCTTTTACAAACTGTCTTAAAGTTCTTTTCCCTTTCCTCTCGACTCACCTCCAATACAAAGTGTGAGTTCGTGGATTTTGTTACTGAGACCATCTAACCAGCTGTCTCGGCAATGTCCTTCCATTCTAGTAATTCACGCAGCCATACTTCTCTAAAGCTTTGCTCTGCCCTCATCTTTCTCCAGTTTATTTCCTATCTCCCATTCCCCACTTCCTTCAATGCCCTCTCCGAGCTCACTTTGTCTATGGAAGCCTGCTCCTTCCATGACCTTATTCCTTCTAAGCTGCTGACCATCCAATCTTCTTCTCCTGCCTATGTTAATAGATATTAATGATTTTATTTCTTCAGACATTGTTCTTTTTTCCTTTATTTTTTTTTTTGTTGCATGACTAATTCATTTGGGTGCATTGGATCTTCAAAATTTTTGCTTAGATGTGTACGCGTGGCAACTGTAAGGATCGATTTGTGCGAGATCTCCTTTGGATTTGTTAATGAACATTTCCCTTGAATCCACTGTGCTTGCAAACTACTGCCCTGCCCCCTCCTTCTTTACTTCACCAAAGTCCTTGGTTGTGTTGGTGCCTCCCAAATCCATCTTCCCCAGAGCCCTGCCTTTGAATCTCTCCACAGAGCATTGGCTCACAGTCAAACAACCGAGATTTTGAAATTCTCATTCTGTCTCTCTCTTTCTCTCTGGAATCTCCTCCACCTCCTGCAACAACCCCTCAGAGATATCAGTGCTCATCTAATTCTTGAGCATTCCTGATTAATGACTCCATCATTGGTTGCTTTAGAAGTAGTCTTACAACACCAGGTTGAAGTCCAACAGATTTATTTGGCAAATAAACCTGTGGGACTTTAACTTCGTGTTGTGAGACTACTTGCCCTACCCTAGTCCAACGGTGGCAATTCCACAATCTTGGTTGCTTTCGTTACTTTGATCCTAAACTTTGGAATTGTTCTCCATCTCAAGTCTCCAACTCTCTCTCTCTCTCTCTTTTCCTTCCTTTAAGACACTCCTTAAAACCTCTTTCTTTGACCAACATTTGGTCACCTGACTTAAAATTGCTGCATGTTATTCAGTGTCCAGTTTTGCTTTGCTCCTGTGAAGCACTGGGTGTTTAAACACCCATGTTTGTAAGAATTAAGAGCAGAAATCGGCCATTCAGCGCATTAAACCAGCAAGATCATGGTTAGTCCAATTGTAGCCTCAGGTCCACTTTCTTACCTGCCCTGCCCCAACCCTCGAATACTTTTTATCAATCAAAGATCTGTTTAATTCAGGCTTAAATATATTCAATGACCCAGCCTATGTTACTCTTTTATAGAAGAGAATTTCATAAACTAATAAATCCAGAGACAAATATATCCTCCTCATCTCTGTCTTAAATGATAGCCCCCTTATTTTGAAACTGTGGCCCATAGTTCTAGATTCCCCCATGAGGGAAAAATCTGCCAACACTTTCCCAGTCAAGTCATAGAGGTTTACAGCATGGAAACAGGCCCTTTGGCCCAACTTGTCCATGCTGCCCAATTTTTAACCACTAAGCTAGTCCCAGTTGCCCGCATTTGGCCCATATCCCTCTATGCCCGTCTTATCCATGTAACCATCTAAATCCTTTTTAAAAGACAAAGTTGTACTGCCTCTATTAGTACCTCTGGCATCTTGTTCCAGACACTCTCCACCCTCTGTGTGGGGGGGAAAGAGTGAAATCCACTTTCAAGGAGCTATGAACATATACCCTTAGATCGCTTTGTTCTATAATTCTCTCCAACACCCTACCATTAACTGGTTGGATCGACCAAAATGCATATAAATTAAACTCTATCTGCCGTTCATCAGCCCACTGGCCCAATTGATCAAGATCCCATTGCAATTGGAGATAACTTTCTTCACTATGCCACCAATTTTGGTGTCATCTGCAAACTTACTAACCATGCCTCCAATATTCTCATCTAAATCATTAATGTAAATGACAAATAGGAGTGGACCCAGCACCGATCCCTGAGGCACACCCCTGGTCACAGGCCTCCAGTTTGAAAAACAATCATCCTCTGGCTTCTGTCATCAAGCAAATTTTGTATCCATTTAGCTAGCTCACCCTGGATTCCATGAGATTTGACCTTGTGAAACAACTACCATGTGGCCTTGCTAAAGTTAGTGTAGACAACATCAACTGAGAGGTCCCAAAATGCAGCCACCAGGGAGAGAAAGAGACAGAAAGACACCCTTGCTTCTTTCAGAACCCAGTGGTAACTGCCTGCTTTTCACTGTAAGCTTAACTCCTCCCCTTAAGCACATGATTCTGTCAATCAATCTAATCAAAACCCTACTCTGAAGCCCCAGGGGAAGACCAAATAAACCAAAAATGCATCAACTTAGATTAAAAGAAACACATCCCTAGCTAGAACCAAACATTAGCCTACATTCTCAGCAAGTGGCAGCACGGTGATACAGTGGTTAGTACTGCTGCCTCGCAACGCCAGGGACTGAGGTTTGATTCCAGGCTTGGGTCACTGTCTGCGTGGAGTTTGCACTTCCTGTATCTGCGTGGGTTTCCACCAGGTGCTCCGGTTTCCTTCCACAGTCCAAAGACATGCTGGTTAGGTGGATTTGCCATGCTAAATTCTCCCTCAGTGTACCTGAACAGGCACCGGAGTGTGGCGACTAGGGGATTTTCATTGCAGTGTTAATGTAAGCCGACTTGTGACTAATCAATAAACTTGAGCGCGTTGCCCGATGCAGACAAATCGGCACCGTGTAAAGCGGAACTGAAATTTAAACCTACTGCTTACAGGAAACATGATATGAATACATTTCATAAAGACACTATAATATTCAATGGAATATATTGTACGGGGCCTTCCTATCCACCGTAGTGGTGGATTCATTTGCTTGGCCAGTGAAACATTAAATAGGATGCAATGTTTTCAGATAAACTCAAAGAATTAGAGGAAAGGGCAGAAATATTTATTTGCAGATATTAGAATGTTGAATTCTCTTCCACAAACCATTGTTCAAACCAAGCAGATAAATCCTTTTAAAAAGAGCAATGAAATTGAGTTTGTCTGTCAGATTGGACTGGGAGTAAAACTTACTGGCACAGGCTGGATGGGGTGACCAGCTCTTTCTGTGCTAGACCACCCTATATCTCATGTTTATTGACCACCTTTGCCTCTCATATATTAAGGGGAAAATGTTATTTCTCCCTCTTTGCACTGTGGATGTAAATTATCCTTTTTATAAAATTTTAAAAACAATAACTTGCTGATGTATCATTGGATCTACACCCAGCTATTAATATTCAATATAATGAGCCTGAGAATACGCCACAGTGAACACTTTGTTCTGAGCCAGATGTACAAGTTGCACTGTCTGTCTACATGATGGAATAAAGCCAAAATGTACTGCATACATTCAGTGTTTAGAGCATGTTGGAGTTTACCTGAAGTATCCTGTTTATTTTTCCACATTGTTTCTATTAATAGACAGGAGTTCGTTCTGGAGAAGTTCTGAACCTCACAGAGAAGAGTGTGTACAGCATTGCAAAACAAGTAGCATGTGGACTGGTAGGTTTCTACTTTCAGTTTTGCTTTACATTACGTGTACCATAGATAACACATGAATTCCTGGTCTCCATTTTCATTGGTGAAATTGGGTAGATACTTTTAGTCATTAGTAAAGCTTTACAGTGAATTTTAATTGTTACGAATGCTGAGTCTGACTGGTGTGGGCACAGTAAAGAAGTCTCACCGCACCAGGTTAAAGTCCAACAGGTTTATTTGGTGTCACGAGCTTTCAGAGCACTGCTCTTTAATCAGGTGAGTGGGTTGTTCTATGTTCATATTCCTGAGGCTTGAGTTTGGATCCAGCCCAAATTTAGTTGGGAAGTGGGAGGGGCAGCCTCCAGGGCCCAAAGTGAAAGAAGTTGGGGCAGTTTCACATAAATGCCCTGTTTGAACTGTCCACAGAAACAAAGCTTCCTAAAAGTCAGACTACGAGCATAAGAACTAGGAGCAGGCGTCGGCCATCTGGCCTCTTGAACCTGCTCCACCATTCAATAAGATCATGGCTGATGTTTTTGTGGACTCAGCTCCACTTACCCACCTGCTCACCATAACCCTTAATTCCTTTACTGTTCAAAAATCTATCTATCCTTGCCTTAAAAACATTCAATGAGGCAGCCTCAACTGCTTCACTGGGCAGGGAATTCCCCAGATTCACAACCCTTTGGGTGAAGAAGTTCCTCCTCAACTCAGTCCTAAATCTGCTCCCCCTAATTTTGAGGCCCTACCCCCTAGTTCTGGTTTCACCCGCCAGTGGAAACAACTTCCCTGCTTCTATCTTATCTATTCCCTTCTTAATGTAAGCAGCATTATTTTAGTCTGAGAATATTTTCCCTGACTGATGGAAGCTGATTCTATAAATGATTTTAAAAGGGAGCTGGATAGGTATTGGAAGCTGAGTAACTTGCAAAGCTATGGAATGTGGGTCTGAGCACAATTTCTTTCTTAGAGGAAATTCAGGCAATTTCCCAGTTTCTGGGTCAAAATGCCCCTAATAACATTTTTGATTTGATTTTTTTTGTCACATGTATTATACAGTGAAAAGTATTTTCTTGTGCGCGATACAGACAAAACATATCATTCATAGAGGAGAGAGTGAAGAATGTAGCGTTACAGTCATAGCTAGAGTGTAGAGAAGGATCAACTTAATGCAAGGTAGGTCCATTGAAAAGTCTGACAGCAGCAGAAGCTGTCATTGAGTCGGTTGGTACATGACCTCAGAATTTTGTATCTTTTTCCCGATAGAACATAGAACAGCACAAACACGCCCTTCGGCCCACAAGTTGCGCCAATCACATCTATACCTACCAAGCCGTAGAACTATCAGTAACTTCCAATGCTATTAGATCCCATATACTCATCCAAAAGTCTCTTAAAAGACCCCAGTCAGTTTGCCTCTACCACCACCGACGGCAACCGATTCCACTCACTCACCACCCTCTGAGTGAAAAACTTATCCCTGACATCTCCTCTGTACTTGCTTCCCAGCACCTTAAACCTGTGTCCTCTCGTAGCGACCATTTCAGTCCTGGGAAATAGCCTCCGAGAATCCACCCTATCTATTCTTCTCAACATTTTATAAACCTCTATCAGGTCGCCTCTCAACCTTCGTCTCTCCAGGGAGAAGAGACCTAGCTCCCTCAACCTATCTTCATAAGGCATGCCTCCCAATCCAGGCAACATTCTTGTAAATCTCCTCTGCACCCTCTCAATAGCTTCCACATCCTTCCTGTAGTGAGGCGACCAGAACTGCGCACAGTACTCCAAGTGGGGTCTGACAAGGGTCTTATAAAGTTGCAGCATTACCTCCCAACTCCTAAACTCAATCCCTCGATTAATGAAGGCCAGTACACCATATGCCTTCTTGACCACATCCTCCACCTGCGAGGCTGATTTAAGAGTCCTATGGACCCGGACCCCAAGATCCTTCTGCTCTTCAACCCAGCTAAGACTCCTACCCTTGATATCGTAGGTGGAAGAGAGAATGTCCAGGTGCATGGGGCCCTTAATTATGCTGGCCGCTTTGCCGAGGCAGTGGGAAGTGTAGACAGAGTCAGTGGATGGGAGGCTGGCTTGCATGATGGATTGGGCTACATTCAAGACCTTTTGTAGTTCCTTGTGGTCTTGGGCAGAGCAGGAGCCATATCAAGGTGTGATACAACCAGAAAGAATACTTACTGTGGTGCATCTGTAAAAGTTGGTGAGAGTGTTAGTTGACATGCCAAATTCCCTCAGTCTCCTGAGAAAATAGAGGTGCTGGTGGGCTTTCTTAACTGTAGTGTGGGCATGGGGGGGACCAGGACAGGTTGTTGGTGATCTGGACACCTAAAAACTTGAAGCTCTCGATCCTTGTTACTTCGTCTCTGTTGATGTCGACAGGGGCATGTTCTCCTTTACGCTTCCTGAAGCCGAGGACAATCTCCTTCGTTTTGTTGACATTGAGGGAGAGATTATTATTGCCGCATTAATTCACCAGATTCTCTATCTCATTCCTATACTTTGTCTCACCATTGTTTGAGATCTGACCCATTATAGTGGTGTCAACAGCAATCTTGAAAGTCAAATTGAAGGAGAATTTGGCCACACAGTTATAGGTGTATAAGGAGTATCGTACACTGTGGGTGTACCTACACCATATGGACTGCAGCAGTTCCAGAAGGCAGATCACCATCACTTCTCAAGGACAATTAGGGATGGCAACAAATGCTGGGTCTAGCCAGTGATGCCTACACATTCTGTGCAAATGTTCAAAAGGCACGGTGATTCACTTCTGTATTTCTATGATTTCTGGCTACGTACAATGCTCGAATCTGGAAGGTCAAATTTCAGATGAAAGAATGTTTGATGCTGGGAAGTACATTGTTTATGATTGTTCCAAGTTAACAGCGCCGAGGCAAAGAAACTTAGGAGGACTGAGCTTTCATTAGAATCCCAACCTCAAAGTTCAAAGCCCTCAGTCAAAGTGAGATTCTGCATCTTAATGTACTGGCCATAATTGTATGGAATTTGATTAATTAGGCATTAGTTTTAGCAAAATGTTTGAGCTAAGATATTTCATCGTGCCCCTAATCCGTTGTCTTTCAGATGTGGAGGATTTAATGCTCATAACTCTCTAAATTACTTAATGCAATTTGACCTCTTGCTGTGTCTTTCTAGACCTCTGGGTGGTGCTGTCTTGCAACACTAGGTTAAAGTCCAACAGGTTTACTTGATAGTAAACATGACTAGCTTTCGGAGCGCTGCTCCTTTATCAGGTGAATGGAGAGTTGTGATCACAAACAGGGCATATAAAGGCACACACAGAATACTGGTTAGAATGCGCGTCTTTTTGTCAGAACTCCCCACTCACCTGATGAAAGAGCAGCGCTCCAAAAGCTAGCGGTGTTTATTACCAAATAAACCTGTTGGACTTTAATCTGGTGTTGTGAGACTTCTTACTGTGTTTACCCCAGTCCAACACTGGCATCTCCACGTCATGGTGCCGACTTGACATAGGTTTGAATAAGGGAGTCTCTGTTTGAGTAATGAACCCAATGCTAAAGTGAAAACTTAAGGGGGAAAACATTTAAAAATAGTCTGCTTTTTTGCACATATTTATACTGTACATATCTGCAGGGTTCAAGGAACACTTTCTCCATAGATTCATAAACTGCTGTATATTAGCACACACCTTCCCATGCTTGGCAGCAAAAGGTTCTGTTCTGGGATCAGGGTCTTATTTATATTCTTCTGCTTTGCAAAATGCTCCAGGCCAGATTTTCATGCCCAAATGTGGGTAAGTGTGTCAGATGGGGGTTTATGAAATGGTGGGTAGGACCCGAATCCAGGATTCCTGCCCCTATTCCCAACACTGGCAATTTTCAGCAGTGTAGGATAAAGGCCAGGTGGGAGGCACAAATTATGCCATCCTGACATTGTGGATACCACTGTTGAAGTCGGTATCTTGGACCTTCTGAAAATTTAATGGAAGAGGGTGGGTTTTTATAGGTGACATGAATCGCACCAACACTGAAGAGGTGTGAACCATGGTTTGGATACACAAATCATATGAAAGTTAGCACAAGAGGCACTATCTACTTCACAAGTCATTATGAAATTCCGTAACATAAGTTTATATATGTGAGTAATCATCATCAGTGATAATTTCCCAAAGTTCTTGTCATGTCAAGGGAAAGACCAACATTTTAAAAGTAGAAATATTCTCAGGTGCATTAGAGTACATTAGTGAATAGATAAAGTGCTATTCTGTATAATCTAATATCCAAAAACTATTTCACTTTGAAATCCAGAACTATCACATTGCTTTCACTTTTTTCTTGAAGCTCAACTCAGCTATCTGCCCTCAGACAGTCCTTTAACAATCCATACCTCTGTTCCGCTGTTCACTCATTCTGATCACTTAATGGACACTTTAGCACCTTCTCGGTCTTCTTCATCCTCAGTTATTTTTCATTTGTCCCACTCCATTTCCCCTCCTACCCCAATAGTATAAATCTCTGCTGATTCTCTTTGCTTTTAGCTCTGACGAAGGGTCATCCAGACTCAAACATTGGCTCTATTCTCTCCCCACAGATGCTGTCAGACATGTTGAGATTTTCCAGCATTTTCTGTTTTTAGCTTTGGATTCCAGCACCCACAGTATTCCACTTTTATCTGAGGTTAGACAGATTGGCCCCTGTAGTTTCCTGGTTTATCCCATCCTCCTTTCTTAAATAATAGTGCCACATTGGCTGTCCTCCGGTCTCTCTGGCACCTCTGCTGTGACTAGTGCGGAATTCAACATTATTGCCAGCGCCCCTGCTATCTCCTTCCTTGCCTCACTTAACAGCCGAGGATAGAGGATGGGCAGGAGGGTGGTGGGCTAGGCACTTCCTGTATTTTACAGGCCCCTGTCTTCTGAGAATATGCCTGGTGTGGGAGGGAAAATTTAAATTGAAAAGAAACTTTTGAAGATGTGGCATTTTGTCTCACTCCTGCGTTCCAAACAAAATCTTTTCTGTATGTGGCAAGAAGTTGTGTCCTTTATGCAGGAATACACTAGGCTGTTGTGGCTGAGTCAGATTAATGGAATGTCAGGGACAAATTTACTGGTAATTTGTAAATCACTATTGTAGCTTAAAATAGTTTCAGAATTAGTTTGTAGATTAGTTGGATTTCTGGGACAAAACCTCTTTATTATCCTGGTTGTTTGTCATTGCTGATACTTTCCATTGAAATAACTGGTATAAGATGGCCATCGAGAGAGAATGGAAATCCTGGCAGTGTTAGTGTCATCCGCAGATTAACTGTTGTCCAATTTCTTCAGCAGAATGGCAGTTGCGTTCTTATTAAAACCCATTTAAATATGACTTCCAACACTGTGCATCCAAAACACTATTCAGACTGTCTATCCATTTGGAACAGGATTATCTGACTACAAAGCACAAACTAATCCATGGGGATGTCGCTGCCCGGAACATTTTGATCCATGATGATCTGACTGTTAAACTCACCGGCCTGAGCCTGGCCTTTGATGTTTACAAAACTGGAACCCTGTCATCCCACAAAGCAGCCCAGGTTCCCATTAAATGGCTTGCACCAGAGAGGGTTGTAAAGCGGCCAATCACAGAAAAGAGTGATACGTGAGTACAAGAAAATCTTTTTGCTTTGGGAAAGAACACAGTTCAATTGGCTCTGAGCAATTGCAAGTGTCATATGGGTGGACAGTGAGAAATAGTGCTTAGAAATTCTGGGTACCACTGGGACATTATTGAATCCTCTCTTGTATCGATCCTAGCTTTTTTCATTCTTCCATGGGATGTGGGCGTCATTGGCTGGACCACCGTTTATTGCCCATTCCTAATTTTCCCTTAAACTGAGTGGCTTGCTAGGCCATTTCAGAGGGTATCTAAAAGTCAACTGCATTATTGTGGGTGTGGAGTTGCATGTAGGTCAGACCGGGGTACGGGTGGAAGATTTCCTTAGGGGCGGCACGGTAGCACAGTGGTTAGCACTGCTGCTTCACAGCTCCAGGGTCCTGGGTTCGAGTCACAGTCTGTGTGGAGTTTGCACATTCTCCTCGTGTCTGTGTGGGTTTCCTCCGGGTACTCCGGTTTCCTCCCACAGTCCAAAGATGTGCGGGTTAGGTTGATTGGCCATGCTAATGAAATTGCCGCTTAGTGTCCAGGGATGTGTAGGTTAGAGGGATTAGTGGGTATAATATGTAGGGATATGGGGGTAGGGCCTGGGTGGGATTGTGTTCAGTGCAGACTCGATGGGCGGAAGGGCCTCTTTCTGCACTGTAGGGTTCTACGATCTATGATCTAAAAGACATTTACCAGATGCCTCAATGGGATTTTACGACAATCGATAGTTTCATGCTTACCATTGCTAAGACTAGCTTTCAATTCCAGATTTATTAATTATTTGATTTTAAATTCCAGCAGCTGCTGTAGTGGGATTTGAATTTGTGTCTCCAGAGCACTAGCCTGGGCCTCTGGCTTAATAGTCTAGGTGGCATTACCACTCCACTACCATTTCCCTTTTTTATTATTTTTGTGGATTAGTTCACCACACTTGCATGTACACACGTAGAGAAGCCATGAGATGGAGAACTCAGTCAATGATGCCAGCGTCACAAATATTAAATGGTCTGTGTCTGTGATTTAAATTTCTAACTTATTAATTACAACTGTTCACTTGAAACTAAAAACCATTCAATAATTTTTAGGAAATGATTAACAAATGGATGTGATAGTTAACCCACAATTGCCGAGATACCAATTAATGCTTTGCGTGTGACCTTGCTCCTATGTTAAGGGTGAAGAATTGTATTTAAGCTTTGTTTTTATTTACAGGTGGTCATTTGGGATCCTTCTCTATGAAATAGTTACTCTAGGTATGTCCTGAAAACAGACTAATTTAATGAATTTTGAACGCATAATTCTAATTACTCTGCTACAATCTCTTCCGATTAAGTTTAAATTTATTAGTGTCACAAGTAGGCTTGCATTAACACTGCAGTGAAGTTATTGTGAAAACCCCCTAGTCACCACAGTCCGGTGCCTGTTCAGGCACATTGAGGGAGAATTTAGCACGGCCGATGCACCCTAACCAGCACATCATTCAGACTGGGGTGGAAATCGGAGCACCAGGAGGAAACTAATGCAGATACAGGAGAACGTGCAGACTCCACACAGCTAGTGACCCAAGCTGGGAATCAAACCTGGCTCCCTGGTGCTGAGGGGCAGCAATGCTAACCACTGTGCTGCTGCTGCTATGTCACTGATGGACTTTACTCCCATGTTAACACATCCAGAAATACAATTTCAATGAAGGCATTGAGACTTTGATATGACTAGTATTGCCTTTCTGCAGTATTGGAATTTCTGTGCTATAAGTTGATTAGGCATCACAATAGGAGCATTTGTAGCATAGCACACTCTCACTTTAGTAATGGTGCAGATCCAGCTGCAATCTAAAGCCACATCCCCAGCATGGAAGGAAGCTCGCTCCAGAATCAGGTCAGGACTTAGGACTTAGAACATTGTAAAACTACAGCACAAACAGGCCCTTCAGCCCACAAGTTGCACCGATCATATCTTTACCTACTAGGCTTACCTATAACCCTCAATCCTACTAAGTCCCATGTACTCATCCAGAAGTCTCTTAAAAGGCCCCATCGAATTTGCTTCCACTACCACCGATGGCAGCCAATTCCACGCACCCACCACCCTCTGAGTGAAAAACTTACCCCGGCATCTCCTCTGTACCTATCCCCCAGCACCTTAAACCTGTGTCCTCTTGTGGCAGCCATTTCAGCCCTGGGAAAAAGCCTCTAAGAATCCACCCGATCAATACCTCTCAACATCTTATACACCTCTATCAGGTCACCTCTCATCCTTTGTCTCTCTAAGGAGAAAAGACCGAGCTCTCTCAACCTGTCCTAATAAGGCATGCCACCCAATCCAGGCAACATCCTTGTAAATTTCCTGTGCACCCTTTCAATGGCTTCCACATCCTTCCTGTAATGAGGCGACCAGAACTGAGCACAGTACTCCAAGTGTGGTCTGACCAGGGTCTTATAAAGCTGCAGCATTATCTCCCGACTCCTAAACTCAGTTCCTCAATTGATGAAAGCCAGTACACCATACGCCTTCTTAACCACATCCTCTACCTGCGAGGCTGATTTGAGAGTCCTATGGACCCCGACGGACCCCGACCCCCAGATCCTTCTGATCTTCCACACGGCTAAGAGTTTTACGCTTATATATTCCTTCATCCCATTTGACCTGCCAGAATGTACCACTACACATTTATGCGGGTTGAAGTCCATCTGCCACTTCTTTGCCCAGTCTTGCATCCTATCTATGTCACGCTGCAACTTCTGACATCCCTCCAAACTATCCACAACACCTCCAACCTTTGTGTCATCGGCAGACTTACCAACCCATCCCTCCACTTCCTCATCCAGGTCATTTATAAAAATCACAAACAGCAATGGTCCCAGAACAGATCCCTGGGGCACTCCACTGATGACTGATCTCCATGCAGAAAAAGACCCATCTACAACCACTCTCTGGCTTCTGTGGGCAAGCCAGTTCTGGATCCACAAAGCAGTATCCCCTTGGATCCCATGCCCCCTCACTTTCTCAATAAGTCTTGCATGGGGGACCTTATCAAACGCCTTGCTGAAGTCCATATAAATCACATCTACTGCTCTTCCTTGACACTTAATCTATGTAGATAATTATACTAAAGCATCTAAATAAATCTAGAGTCAAATTCTAACATTCTGGAGTGGATTGAGATTTCTCCTTCCCATGCTGGGCTGTGTTTCTGAAATTAGGTAGTATCTGCACTGTTAATTGGAAAAAAAAATTCACATAAATATAAATTTTATACTGAAAACCACTTCGCATTGGTGCTAAGCCTCTGGTACAAAGATGCCCTCAATCACTTCAAGTAAAAAGGTAGGAAGTTATGTTGAATGTGTGCTTAAGTGTAGTAGTTATTGCATATCCTATGTGATGTTTAAATTTACTGATTTGAAGCATGTTAAGGTACTGTTACCAAGAGGTACACATTTCACACATTACCGATGCCCCATCTCAATGCTATTTCTACAGTAAATTTTTGACTTCCTAATCCTTTTGCTTTGCAGGTTCTCCTCCATATCCTGAGTTTCAGCCTCTGGAAGTTTTTCCAAAGCTGCAGAGAAATTACAGAATGCCCAAACCTTCTAACAGTAGCAATGCACTGTAAGTCAATCACCACTTGCTATCTGAACAGAGAACTTCTATTGTAAATATTGAGTTGTTCCTGAGTAGAAACAGGATTAGGCTTTTCAATCTGTTCTCATTCCAATGGGTGATGATTGATCTGTACTTCACCCCATGACAACTTGTCTGTTTTGGCTGGTGAACAGACAATGCTGCTCAGCCGGTCCCTGGCTGAGGTGATACTGGGGAGTTCAGGAGGATTTTCCAAACATCATTCAGGTTGAGGTCTGGGGGTGGAACTGAAATCAGCAGTGACCCAGGAGCTCTGAGCAAGTACTCCTGTTCCTCCTTGCTCCACATCTGAAGGCGGAGAAGAATGCCTTTCAGCCCATCATTAAAACGTATGTGACAGTACTTCCAATCACAGTGAGGGGACAGCTTTGAAATTAACTTCTGTTCCAGCCAGTTCCTAACAGGGGGAGGTTGTCAAACTCTCCCAGTAGTGACTGAGTGGATGGAGTATGACCAAAATAGTCTTCAAAGATTGAATGCACATTGAATATTAACGATAACTGCCATGCAACATACTTGGTAGAACCAGATGTGCATTTTTTAAAAAATGTTCTGTGTTATCACTGGAAAGACTGCATTTATGGCTGACTCCTAATCCTCAGAGGGTGACAGTGGACTTTCTCCTTAGACGGCTTAGATCAATGTGCTGTAAGGGCTCCTGTGATGGTGCTAGGTGACTAGTTCCAGAATATTGACCCAGTGATGATGAGGAAATGCTGAGGTGTCCAAGTTGATTATGCCCAAGTAATTAGTACCAAAATGTCCTCTGGGTTTTCTTTCTTTTGTTTGGAGTATAATTCAAAGTGTCTTTCCTTTAAGTCAGGAACCCTGCAGATTGCACGAATTTGTGAGCCTCTCAATTATTTACTCTTTATTGGATTTTCAACTCTCTAGGTTGTCCTGGAATCTGTAGGGAAATGTAACAAGGCTAATAACAGTTGCCTTTCCAAACAATCAGCACCCCTTTCTCTTGGACCATAAATTGTTGTGATGGTTTGAAATTTGGTATTCTTGCATTTATCGGTTATAAAAATATTGGAGTGGGGGAAGAAAGGATAATTCCAAATGGTATATCTGAGGAGTCTGTTTGCTTTCCAACTTGCTGTGAAAAGACAGTGTGCCTGGAGGGTGCAGCAACAGTGGAAGTGCAGGGAGAAGACAGTTTAAGACGAAAGGTCGTGTGGTGAAACCTCCATAATTGAACTCAACTTGATTTTTATTGTGTGTTATAGCACCAATCACTTATGAGGGATAGCGCAAACGTACTGTGGGTTAATTTATTAAGAATAAACATGTGAATGTATATATGTATAGGAGCTTGAAGATATCAGCAACAGGGCTGTGTCTGCTGTCTCCCAGCCAAAGTGAGACTGGATCACATGACACACTTCCCTTAAAGTGATGGGATGCTGCTGTCCCTTAAAGGCACATTACAACAGATTTAGCAACCCAATTCATTAGGCATCTAATATTTCAATCTACAAGCACTTTCTGATTAAGTATCTCCTGCACCATTTCTATCCCTGGCAGATGCACAGCTTCCCTGCTTAACACAACAAATACTGGTACTGTTCTGTGTCAGTGGATTGTTTTAGACTTTTTCTTTCTATCTAATGAACATAAGGAATGTGACTCTTCTATTTCTTAGTGCCCTTGGCAGCCTTATTTTATCCTGTGAATTTCAGCTTCTACCCATGTTTAACACTCCACAGAATCCCTACAGTGCAGAAGAGGCCATTCGGCCCATCAACTCTCTGACCAGATTATTTTACCCAGAGTCTCTGCTCTGTCCCCATAAATCCACACATCTCTCATGGCTAATCCATCTAACCTACACGTATTGACACTAAGGTGCAAGTAAGCATCCACCTAACCTGCAAATTTTTGGACTGCAGGAGGAAACCCACGCAGATACGGGGAGAATGTGCAAACTCCACACACACAATCACCCCAGTCACTGAAACTGAGAGGCAGCATCGCTGACCACTGTGCTGCCCCTTGGAAACCTTTCCTGTAAGAAGTACTCCTAGGATCTTTACCGACTTGCTGTATAAAAGCTAACTTCTCCATATGCACTTTAAGCTCCATTTAGCACCTCTCATAAGTCACACGTCAGCAGCTTGCTTATTCTGTAACACTTTTGCTCTCGTTTTATTTAATCTGCATAGTTCTGGGTTCCATGCACGTATTTCCAAACCATTTTAGTAATGAATGATTTTTGAGACATTCTGTCTAAATAACTTGTAGCCTAACAAGTTAATTTTTTTTATGTTCCATAAAATAATAAACCTGGGCCTTCTACCATTAAAGTGTTCATGACTTGATGGTGGAATATTTAGTTTTAATGAGGAGCAGTGTAACTCTGTCTGGATTGTTGTGCAGCTTTCCATTAACCACAGAGGAGCAGGAATAGGTGTTGGAGAGATCTACAGCCTAATTTTACCATTGTGTTGCGCCCGTTCTCAGACGTGAAAACTTGGTAAAGTCAGGCATGAGGCGAGTAGCACGATCTGCGCCAGTTCCCACTTTACCAAAGCCCAAAAATGGCCGCATTTGGGACTGCACCCAAAACAGGCGCAACAGCAATTTAAATACAGTTGCATGCATTTAAATTGACTTAATGGGCTGCATGCCCAACCTTACCAGCACTTCCCCCTTTACCATCGTGTTTGCCCATCCAGAACTGGCACAAAACAAATATGCTTCATGGAAGGGGAGAGGGGGGTGGATGGGTGGAGTGGGTCCAACGGCTCTCTACTTGAGAGCGGTGTGGGGGGCGGGGATTGGGATGGTGGGTCTGCTGCCATTCTGCCTGAGATCAGTGGGGGGGGGGGGGGGGGGCGGGTGGTGGTGAGAAGAGTGGTTCACTGCCACTCTGCCTGAGATCAATGGGGGGAAAGTATGGGTGTGCTGCCACCCTGCCTGAGCTCGGAAGGAGGGAAGGGTCCCATGATCAGTGTGGGGTGGGGGGGGAGGGGGGGAAGGGGGTCAGTAATGTTGTGGGAGTGGGGCAGTGTCTGTGGGGGCCAGGGAGAGGCATTATCCGGCCCAGGAGTGATGTGGCAGGGGAGCCGCATTCGATTTTTTTTGTGCATATGCAGTTGGAGGCACCGATTGGAGCTGCAGGGTTTTGGGCTTGTGCAGCGCGATTCAGAATCGCTGATATTTTTCAGGCAAAGTGTGTTTGGGGGTGCCTGGGAATGGGTCTAAAAGTCAGATCTGAAACACTCCCAGTTTCAAATCTGCCAAGCACTTAGAAGCAAAATGGTAAAATAGAGCGCTTAGTGTCACTTCAGACATATAAATAGATTTGGTGATGAGCAAAAAGACCTGGCATTTTACTTGCAATTAAACATGAAATACATTTTTTCCCACAGTTACAATGTTAACTATCCCTTTCATCCATTTGCTTTTGGTTAAGAATGATGTTTTTGTTTTATGTGTTAAGCACTAAGGACTTTGTTACAAAACTATATTTGGACTAATGGTGAATCCAGTGAGCCGAGAGCACAGGCACAATTGGAATGAAATAATCACTGGAGCAATCCAGGTTAATGAGTTCAACAGATATTCAGCTGTCACATTGTTCAGCTCAAGAGCTCATCGAAGCCTGTTCCCTCCCCATCTTTATGTTGCCGTGAGTGTTCCAGCAGATCTCAATTATTTATTTTCTGTTTTAATAGTTTAATTGTAGGATATTTCTAGTGCACAGCGAAGCTATAAAAATTAAGAAAGGTTGCACAGTTTGAAATAGTTTTTCTTCAATTTCTTTCTCCCCTTTGAATATATTTTGAAAAGCTAATGGGCAGATTTTCTTTCTGCAGACTGTTGGCGAGTGTGGTTTGGTTGTGCAGGCTGTTGGCGAGTGTGGTTTGGGGGTTGTGCAGGCTGTTGGCGAGTGTGGTTTGGTTGTGTGGGCTGTTGGCGAGTGTGGTTGAAGGACACCAGCGGCCTTCTGGTCCATTGGTTAAATGGTCATTCTTCACGAGTGACCCTCAATGTTGGCAGACTACTTGATCAAAGGAAACTTTACAAACAAGCCACAGTGACTCTCTACCTTTGTCCACAGATATGCACTTGCCAGTAAAATGGCAAGCACTTTTATGCTTTTTGTTAATTTATGGGACATGCCCATTACTGGCAAGGTCACCGTTTGCTGCTGACTCCTAGCTGCACATGAGGTGGTGGTGAGATTGTAGGTGCACCCACAGTGCTGTTATGGAGGAAGCTCTAGAAGGAACAGTGATTATAGTCAGGAAATGAATCAAACTTTCAAATGAATCAAACTTTCTGTTGGCATCAAACACTTTAGGTGGAGAAATCCATGGCCTAGATGGTAATTAAAATTAAATTATTCTTATCTGCCCTAATGATGTGCTTTGACCTGCATGCTACACCATACTTTTCAGTAGAAAGAAACAAAAATTTGGATATTAAGAACTCTGGATGTGTCAAAGCAGTTTACAACCAATGAAATACTTTATGAAATGTCACTGCTTTGTTGTAGAAAACACAGCAGCCAATTGACACGCAGCAAGCTCACACAAACAGCACAGTGACTATGGCCAAATAATTTGTTGTTGTGATGTTGATGGAGGGATAAATATTCGCCAGGGATAACTCCCTTATCCTTCTTCAAAGTAGTCCAGTGGGATCTTTTACAGACTCCGGATGGGCCCTCAGATTTATTCAAAGAACAAAGAAAATTACAGCGCAGGAACAGACGCTTTGGCCCTCCAAGCCTGCACCGACCATGGGTACGATGGGTATAGAGGGATATGGGCCAAATGTAGGTAATTGGGATTAGCTTAGCGGTTTTAAAAAATAAGCGGCATGGACAAGTTGGGCCAAAGGGCCTGTTTCCATGCTGTAAACCTCTATGGTGTGTGGCCTGAAGGGGAACTTGCAGGTGGTGGTGTTTTCTGCTTTGTCCTAATTAATTTAGGTCATAGGATTTGAAGATGCTGTCGAAAGAAACTTTGCACATTGTGCACCTGTTTGAAGTCCAAGTTAAGCAACTGAAAGTCCCTGGAGTTTGACCAAAGTGGGATATCAGGTATCTTCAAAAATGGGATGAGGAGCTTCAGAGTATTTGGGCATTGCTCTGAGAGTCTGTGTCAACCCCAGGTCCTTGTTACTTCCACAATCCTAGGCAGAGCCTGAGAAACCAATTATCACAATTCCTCACTGCCATATCTCCTAGGGGTATTGCAAATATTGTGTTATAGTATTTGGGAAAGAAAGCAAGTTGCTGCGGTGCATCTTGTATCTGGTACACACTATTGTCACTGTGTGCCGGTAGTGGATGGGGTGCCAAACAAATGGGCTGCTTAGACTTTTTCAAGTTTCTTGACTAATGTTGAAACTGCATTCATCCAAACAAGTGGAAAATGTTTCATCACTCCTGACTTATCTCTTGGAAATGGTGGACAGGCTTCGGGGAGTCAGGAGTTACTGCAGAATTCCTCGCTCCTGACCTGTTCTTGTTGCCTCCGTGTTTGTGTGGCTGCTGCAGTTAAGTTTCTGGTCAATGGTGACTTTCCAATGATATTGAGGGGATTCTGTGATGATAACTCCTTTAAATGTCAAGGGAAGATAGTTCACTCCTGGCACTTATGTGGGACGAATGTTTCTTGCCTATTGACAACCCAAACATGAATGTTGTCCAGTTCTTGCTGCATACGCACAGTGTTTCAGTATCTGAGGGATTGCAAATGACAATGAACACTGTCCATTCACCAGCAAACATCCTCATTTCAATTGTAAACCATCACTTCCCCGTAACACAATATTTGCAATACCCCTAGGAGATATGGCAGTGAGGAATTGTGATAATTGGTTTCTCAGGCTCTGCCTAGGATTGTGGAAGTAACAAGGACCTGGGGTTGACACAGACTCTCAGAGCAATGCCCAAATACTCTGAAGCTCCTCATCCCATTTTTGAAGATACCTGATATCCCACTTTGGTCAAACTCCAGGGACTCTCAGTTGATTAACTTGGACTTCAAACAGGTGCACAATGTGCAAAGTGCCCTAATGTACTAATGCATTTCTGTGCAAGCACCATACATTGTACTGTGACACACACACAACATATTGTGCATTATTTGTTAACCAGTTTTACAAGATGACTGACAATTTTCGAGGGCAAATAGCAAGAGATTGTTTCTGTTGAATGCTGAATCTATAATGAGTGGAAATTGAGCCAGATTTTGCAAAAGAAAGAAAGGGAAGTTATAAAAGGTGCTTACATAGCGGGTTATTAACACATGGAACGCTTTACCACAACTGACTGTTGAGACAGAGATTATCACATTGTTTAAGACCAGAATTTGTAAAGCTTTTGAAAGCAAAGAATATGGAATGATGAAAGGAATAATCAGGGATCTGACCAGGCACAATGGAGTAAGTATCATAAGGGAAATTAAATAGTAGTGGAAAATGGGAATTGGCAATCAACTGTATGAGATATGGAACACTCCAGTTTAGAAGTTGTAATGGTAAAAGCAAATATATATTAGATTTATGATCTACAATGATTTTCCGTAGCTGTTGATTTCATGGGATGATTAGAATCAGCTTTTACTAACACCAATAAGAATCCGCCTTCGTTTCTCCATCCATGCTAATGGAACACATTAGATTTGACAAGTGATCAATAAAACCCACATCCAGCACTAAACAACCATTGAACCAGCTTGTTTTAACCATCTGACTGTGATCCTTCACCTTGTATGTGGAACTGAGTGTTACATCTTTCATCAGTAAAAATATCATTTTAAAGCCTTGCAACTAATAATCTTTCACCATTCATGTGTAAACTTTGTGGAAGAATTCTACCTAATGTTACACTGTTTTTATCACTGTTTCTGAAATCCAAATGTTTTTGAATTGTTTTGAGGTTTTAAGTTTTCAACTTCCACTGGAATTTCATGCCCAAGGATCGGTAGTTAGAAAACTCTGCCTGTTTGGGCTAGAGATATCATTTCAAAATAAAAATCTTTTGAGATTTGTTACTTTGATTTATAAAAATAGAAGGCAGAATGTGCTGCATTAATCTTTCTCCACTTAAAATGATTGATTCTAATTTCTTTTCTTCCCTCACAACTATTCTGATCACGAGGGAAGCATGCAGTAATGCATGACTCTGAACAATTGTCCTAGTCTGGTCATCTAGTCAGATGAGAACTACAGAATAAAATGGGCCAATGATCCAGGAGAATGATGCTGAACTATGCGATGAAACCGGAATGGCTGGAGCTAGGGAGCTTAACTGGTTCCTGGCAAGTGGTGGCTCTCTGTGTGACTTGTGGGTGGCTCTCAGTGTGACTTGCATCAGGAGGAGTCCATTAGTTGGATTCACTGTCATTACCCATGCGATAACCATGTACTGTTCTGATGTGACAAAATCTACAGAATGAGAAAACTGGTACTCAAATCACAGATCAATTGAGCTGCCCCGAGGTGATATTGTCAGATGCATGCATTGGACACATTTTTTTTCTGTTGCCAGTTACTGTTCCCCAGATCATTTGGGTACACTATTATTCATCTTTTATAAAAACTATACTTAATTCAAACTCATTTTTAAATATTTAATTTGATCTCTTGAGGGCTGAAAGACTGCATGGAATAAGAACAGACCATTCAACCCATCAAGCCTGGGTTCCTTCCACATATAACTTGCTCCGACATGCTTTAACCAGTTTATTTTACCTCCCAGCTGAATGTAGTTGTAACAGCACAGAAAGTGACCACCCTACCCATTGACTCTGTGCTGATTCTCTGCAGAGCAAACCAATTGGAACCACTTCACTGCTCTATCCCTACAGCCTTGCAAGTGAATTTCCTTTGAATTTATTGATCGTTTCTACTTCTATCAACCTTGCATTAGGCGAGTTCCAGGCTATTACAAATCACTGCATAAAAAGGGTTCTTCCTCACATTCCTACCACAATATCTCCATATCTCTTCCCCAAACCCCAGTTCTCTTGTCCCAGTCCTTATATCACTAGCTAAGAGAAACAGCTTTTCTTTGTCTACCTGATTTAAATGCTTCATAATGCTGCCAGGTGAATTTGCTCTTATCAAATCTCCCTTCAAACTTCTTTGCTCCAAGAAGTTTAACTCCAGTTTCTCCAATCTAGCCTTGTAGCTAAAATTCCTCATCCTTAGATTCTGGGAGTCTCTTGTTCACCATTTCAGGAATCCTCACGTCACGCCTAAAGATTTACAACCAGATACTCCAGTGTAGTCTAACCACAGCTTTATATGGATGTTTGCTTTATTCATTTGTGGATCATTGGATTGTTGGCTGGCCAGCATTTATTGCCCATCCATTGTTGCCCTTGGAAGGCAGTTGAGAGTCAAACACTCCCTGGAGTCACATGTAGGCCAGACTGGGTAAGGATGGCAGATTCCTTTCCCTAAAGGACATTAGTGAACCAGATGGGTTTTTCCAACAATCAGCAGTGGTTTCATGGTCATCAGTAGATTCTTAATTCCAGATACTTTTAATTGAATTCAAATTCCACTATCTGCCGTGGTGGAATTTGAACCCAGGCCATTAGCTGAGTTTCTGGATTAATTAACACCACTAATACCACTAGGCCATCGCCTTCCCAAGTATAGATTTGATATAACATCCCTACTGTTGTACTCTGTGCATCAATTTATCAAGCCCAAGAAACCATATTATTTTCTACCTATTGTCTCAGCATCTCTGGTCATTTTCAAAGATCAGTGAGCCTATGGCCAGGTCACTCTATACTTGCACAGGACAAATGAAACACAATGATCAAAAACCTATGCTTACATCATAGTGTTGCCATCCCTCAGTTACTGATGAACAGGAGGTCCTGCACCCTTACCCATTAGTGATATTTGTTCCGAAAAGGAATTTGGCGCCACAGAGAACGAAGGAGAGATTAAACAGTTCTTCACAAGAACTATTATCCTGTCATCTATTAAATGGAACACAGTCCTTGCTGAATGCCTTGCAACCACGCTTGTGTATAATACAATAGATTTAAAACCTCTAAATAACAATCTGAAAATTTTATGAGCTGTTGTTTTTTGAAAGAAACCTTTTTCTCTCTCTCTCTGCTTTCCCCTTCAGATATGACCTGATGAAACACTGCTGGCAATGGAAGTACTATGACCGGCCAAACTGGTCGGAGTTAATCAATAAGCTAGTGTCCTTGATGAACAATGCCGATGGGGTTCAATTGCTGCAAGTGGCTGATGATCTGGACCTCGACCAATACAAACAAGCTGCTGGGGTTTTCTGACAAGAAGGCAGAACAAAGGCAGCAGCAAGACCCTGAGCAATTCACAAACAAGAGCGGCTGAAACAAAATGCTTGCTGATGGCCAAAATGGACACAAAGCTGAATAGCAGAATTCTTGCCTCGCTGGAGAAAATGGAAATTGCAGACGAGATGAAAACTGTGAATGCAGATTGATTGAATGCTATTATTATGATCGAAGGCTTTAAGATGCCGCCATCAACTGAAGTAACTAAGCAACAGGAAGTTGCCTTGCTGCCAGGTGAATTTGCTGTGGTGGCTGAACTTTCAATTTAATGTGAAGCCGGTTGTTCACATCCAAAAACCGCACTGATGCGCTTTGATGTTTGGCAACCGCAGAATGTGGAACATTCTAGAAGAGATTGAGATTGTCACAATCAGGGCAGTAACAGTTGCCAGAGATTAAGAATAGTTCAGGATGTACTGTAACCTTTAAATGCCATCTCCAAAGTACTGGGATAATAATCAGCAATGGGCAGAGTCCACAGCTAAAGGTTTAGTTTAGAAAAAGATCATTTATGGGATTTGGGTGTTGCTGGCTAGGGCAGCATTTATTGCTCATCCTTAGTTGCCTTGAGAAGGTGGTGGCATAAGGCAAAGATTTGTGGTAAACAATTCTCCGCACTTATGTCAATCTTTCTGCTCTGGATAATGCATCGATTCTAAACCAGTTTTAATCTGGGAGTGGAGCTGGGAGGGGAAGGGGGCATTGTGGTTTCCATCAAACTTCCACTGACGGAACATGAGAGTCACTTGGTGTTGTACAAATGCCCTTGCAGTTTTCCTGAATTTATAGGAATTCCTGCATTTTACAAGGGAACATCTGAGCAAACGTACAGAAAGGAGAATTTAAATCTGGTTAAAGGAAGTTGAATTAACTCTGGGTTACTAATCTCCCTTTGGTTGGTTTCAGTATGTTTGGGATAGAAACAGAGCTTACCCATCTATATCAATTTTCATCTTGCTTTACCAATTTCCTCTTCTTTAACCCCTGCCCTCCCATTCAACCCCAGCAGACCCCCACATCGTCCCGATAGTGGAGATATCAGAATGGAGCCTGATCTCCCCTTGTTTATCTACAACGCAACAGAATACCTCAGCTGACATTTTCTATTCTTTAGCCTAAGGGACTCCTTAATGTAACCAATTATAATATTCCAATTTCTGAACAGTTGAAGACCAATTAATTCAATACAGATCAGGAACTGTACCCGGGAACCCGTGTCTGGAGAAATTAGATCTACACTGTCACTGTCTTATGTTCTTATGTCACCTTTATTCACTAGAAGTTGGAGATGTCTAATTTTCAAACTTAAAAGTTTTTATATGGAATGTATGTGCAATAATAGATAAGATTTGATCATGACTTAAGAGCATTGTTAACATGTCACCCGATCTTTGGGAAACCATATTTTGGCAAACATGATTAGCTGTTGGACTCAATTAGTCACTGACTCGGAAGACAGAAACAGATTATGGCATTTGGACATTTCTTAGCCTCCTGAAATTCTTACTGTGGGTTCCCGCTTTTAAGGATTCTTAACTCTGCCAGTTATCTTTATCAGTAACCTGCAGGGTGTCACCCCAATTGATGTCAGCCTGAATCGATAGTTACAAACTCTCAAGTTGATCACGGTATAATTGGTGACATTGTTCAGGTTGATGCAGAAAGCTTGGGTTGTGTGTGTGCACATAATGGGTTATCTTCTACACTGACCAAATGTGAATGCAAATATTAATACTAAAATAAATGAAAAGAAATCTTGGCTTGAGTTTCACAATTGGCAATCAGTATCGTACAACACGTTCCTTTCAGATGATAACATACATGACAAAGCTTATGAGTACCATCAACATTTCAGTAGTGTACTGAAAAGTTGTGCCACAGAACTAGCCATACACATAACCAAGCGCTTGTAAGGAAATGGAGCTGGTTTAAACAATTTATAGTTGTATTGTGAGTAGGACTATTGGTTTATGTTTAAGCTTAATTCGTGTTTCTGTACTTATTTGCTAAGTAAAGATTAAAACGTCAACTCCTGTTAACCAATAGTGTCTGCTTGTCTAGTGGCTTAAAATTTCATTTTAAGCTGTAATTGAAGGTTTACGACATAAAAGTAGAGGTTAAAAAACAAACTAAGCAGTTGCTTAGCAGCCAGGGGCCCATGTTGGAAAGCACAAGCACTTGTGGTTCAGTTGGATCTAGGTTCTTGAGCAGAAAGCAACTCTCATGGAAACTGCTGGCAGAGGGGGGACAATAGAGTAAGGGGCAGAAAGTAAGTCCCAGAGGCTTAAGAATGGATAGTTCGAAAAACCAGGGAATGAAGAAAGAATTCCCAGTAAGGCCTTTGACAAGATCCTGCATGGGAGGTTAGTTAGGAAGGTTCAGTCACTAGGTATACATGGAGAGGTGGTAAGTCGGATTAGACATCGGCTCAACGGATGAAGCCAGAGAGTGGTAGTGGAGGATTGCTTCTCTGAGTAGAGGCCTGTGATTAGTGGTGTGCCACAGGGATCAGTGCTGGGACCGTTGTTGTTTGTCATCTATATCAATGATCTGGATGATAATGTAGTAAATTGGATCAGCAAATTTGCTGATGATACAAAGATTGGAGGTGTAGTGGACAGTGGGGAAGGTTTTCAAAGCTTGCAAAGGAATTTGGACCAACTAGAAAAATGGGCTGAAAAATGACAGATGGAGTTTAATGCAGTCAAGTGTGAGGTATTGCACTTTGGAAGGACAAACCAAGGTAGAACATACAAGGTAAATGGTAGGAAACTGAAGAGTGCAGTAGAACAGAGGGATCTGGGAATACAGGTACAGACTTCCCTAAAAGTGGCGTCACAGGTAGATAGGGTCGTAAAGAGTGCTTTTGGTACACTGGCCTTTATAAATCAAAGTATTAAGTGTAAGAGTTTGGAGTGTTATGGTGAGATTGTATAAGATATTGGTGAGGCCGGATTTAAAGTATTGTGTGCAGTTTTGGTCACCTAATTACAGGAAGGATATTTAGAAGGTTGAAAGAGTGCAGAGAAGGTTTGCAAGGATGTTGCCGGGACTTGAGAAGCTGACTAACAGAGAAAGGTTGAATAAGTTAGGACTTTATTCCCTGGAGCATGGAAGAATGAGGGGAGATTTGATAGAGGTGAATAAAATTATGATGGGAATAGGTAGAGTGAATGCAAGCAGGCTTTTTCCACTGAGGCTAGGGGAGAAAAGAACTCGAAGACATGGGTTAAGGGTGAAGGGGGAAATGTTTAAAGGGAATATTAGGGGGAGGCCTTCTTCACTCAGAGAGCGGTGGGAGGGTGGCATGAGCTGCCAGATGAAGTGGTAAATGTGTGCTTACTTTTAACATTTAAGAAAAACTTGGATGGGTTCATGGATGAGAGGGGTGTGGAGGGATATGGTCCAGGTGCAAGTCAGTGGGACTAGGCAGAAAAATGGTTTGGCACAGCCAAGAAGGGCCAAAAAGCCTGTTTCTGTGCTGTAATGTTCTAAGACTGAAGTCGAAGGGACAAATGTCAGACTCCTATTTATTGTCAACAGCTCAGCCTTCAACACTATTATTCCTACAAAACTCAACACCAAACTCCATGGCCTGTTCCTTGGCTCATCCTCCCTCTGCGACTGGGTCCTGACCTTCCTAACCCACAGACCGCAATCTTTAAGGATAAGCAACAACACCACCTCCACGATCATCCTCAACACTGTTGCCCCACAAGGCTGCGTCCTCAGCCCCCTGTTATAAATTACAAATTTGCCTCCAAGTTGGCTGCTGATACCATTATAGTGGTATGGATTGCAAACAATGATGGGAAGGAGTGCAGGAATCAGAATCTGGTGAACTGGTGCAACGATAATAAACTCTTCCTTAATGTCAATAAAACAAAGGAGATTGTCATTGACTTCAGGAAGCATACAGGAGAACATGCCCTTGGGTACATCAATGGGGACGAAGTAAAAATGGACGGAAACATCAGGTTTTTAGGTCACCAACAACTTATTGTGGTCCCCTCATGCTGACACTATAGTTAAAAAAGCCCATCAATGCCTCTACTTTTTCGGAAGACTAAGAAAATTTCAGCTAGGACTCTCACCAATGTTTAGAGACACGCATTAGAAAGCATTCTTTCTGGTTGTATCACAGCTTGGTATGGCTTCTGCTCTGCCCAAGACCGCAAGAAAAACAAAGGGTTGTGAACGAAGCCCGGTTCATCACTCAAACCAGCTTCCCATCCATTGACTTTGTCCACACTTCCCACTGCCTTGGAAAAGCAGCCAGCATAATTAAGGACCCCATGCATCCCGGACATTTTCTCTTCCACCTTCTTACTTTGTTGGGAAAAAGATACAAAAGACTGAGGATACGTCCCAACCGACTCAAGAACAGCTTCTTCCCTGCTGTAATCAGACTTTTGAATGGACCTACTTCGCACTACGTTGATCTTTCTCTGCACCCTAGCTATGACTGTAACACTACATTCTGCACTCCTTTCCTTCTCTAACAATGGTATGCTTGTCTATATAGTACACAAGAAACAATATTTTTCGCTGTATTCTAATACATGTGACGATAAATCAAATCAAATAACTGGAATCTTAATCAGGCACTGCTTACTGAAGGTAAAGGAAGGGTCAGAGAGAGGGCCCAGTTAAAGGTTGAGCTGAAAACTTTAGATTGGCTAGGAGGGAGTTGAAGAGTGAGCTAAGAAGGGCTAAAAGAGGACATGAGAAGACTTTGGCTGATAGGATTAAGGAGAATCCTAAGGCGTTCTATAGGTATGTTAAGAACAGAAGGTTGGTTAGGGCAAGATTAGGACCAGTTATAGACAGCAGAGGGAAGTTATGTGTGGAACCGGAGGAGATTGGAGAGGCATTGAACCAATATTTCTCTTCGGTGTTCACGCAAGGGGACATGGATATAGCTGAGGAGGACACTGGATTGCAGGGGAGTAGAATTGACAGTGTTGCAGTTGATAAGGAGGATGTGCTAGATATTCTGGAGGGTCTGAAAATAGATAAGTCCCCTGGTCCGGATGGGATTTACCCCAGGATTCTCTGGGAGGCAAGAGAAGTGATTGCAGAGCCTCTGGCTCTGATCTTCAGGTCGTCGTTGGCCTCTGGTATAGTACCGGAAGATTGGAGGTTAGCGAATGTTGTCCCATTGTTTAAGAAGGGGAACAGAGACTTCCCCGGGAATTATAGACCGGTGAGTCTCACTTCTGTTGTGGGCAAGGTTTTAGAAAAAATTATTCGGGATAGGATTTATAGTTATTTGGAGAGTAAAGAATTGATTGGAGATAGTCAGCATGGTTTTGTGGCGGGTAGGTCGTGCCTTACTAACCTTATTGAGTTTTTTGAGAAAGTGACCAAAGAGGTGGATGGGGGTAAGGCAGTGGACGTGGTGTTTATGGATTTTAGTAAGGCGTTTGATAAGGTTCACCATGGTAGGCTTCTGCAGAAAATGCAGATGTATGGGATTGGGGGTGATCTAGGGAATTGGATCAGAAATTGGCTAGCGGATAGGAGACAGAGGGTGGTGGTTGATGGTAAATATTCATCATGGAGTTCGGTTTTGAGTGGTGTGCCTCAGGGATCTGTTTTGGGGCCACTGCTGTTTGTAATTTTTATTAATGATCTGGATGAGGGTATAGTTGGGTGGATTAGTAAATTTGCTGATGACACCAAAGTCGGAGGTGTGGTAGATAGTGAGGAAGGGTGTCATAGTTTGCAGGAAGACTTAGACAGGTTGCAGAGCTGGGCCGAGAGGTGGCGGATGGAGTTTAATGCGGAGAAGTGTGAGGTAATTCACTTTGGTAGGAATAACAGACGTGTCGAGTATAGGGCTAACGGGAGGACTTTGAATAGTGTGGATGAGCAGAGGGATCTAGGTGTATGTGTACATAGATCCCTGAAAGTTGGGAGTCAAGTAGATAAGGTTGTTAAGAAGGCATACGGTGTCTTGGCGTTTATTGGTAGGGGGATTGAATTTAGGAGTCGCAGCGTCATGTTGCAACTGTACACAACTCTGGTGCGGCCGCACTTGGAGTACTGTGTGCAGTTCTGGTCCCCACATTACAGGAAGGATGTGGAGGCTTTGGAGAGGGTGCAGAGGAGGTTTACCAGGATGTTGCCTGGTATGGAGGGGAGGTCCTATGAGGAGAGGCTGAGGGATTTGGGGTTGTTTTCGCTGGAAAGAAGGCGGCTAAGAGGGGATCTTATTGAAACATATAAGATGATTAGAGGTTTAGATAGGGTGGATAGTAATAGCCTTTTTCCTCTGATGGAGAAAGCTAGCACGAGGGGGCATGGCTTTAAATTAAGGGGTGGTAGTTATAGGACGGATGTCAGGGGTAGGTTCTTTACCCAGAGGGTGGTGAGGGATTGGAATGCCCTGCCTGCTGCAGTTGTAAATGCGCCTAGTTTGGGGGCGTTTAAGAGATCCGTGGATAGGTTTATGGACGAGAAGGGATTGGTTTAGGTTAGTGGGTCATTGTTTTGTAACTGGTCGGCGCAACATCGTGGGCCGAAGGGCCTGTTCTGCGCTGTAATGTTCTATGTTCTATGTTCTATGAAAGGTGCAAACCTGGTAAGGTTAACTATAGAGAAGCCAGATATCTGAAGCAATCTGCTCAGGGAGACAAGAAATGAAATTGCTGGGCCTCTGACAGAAATCTTTGTCTCTTCATTGGACGCAGGTGAGGTCACAGAGGATTGGAGGATAGCAAATGTGGTACCATTATTTAAGGAGGGTAGCAGGGATAACCTGGGTAATTATAGGCCACTGAGCTTGATGTCCATGGTAGGGAAGTTGTTGGAGAGGATTCTTAGAGATAGGATGTATGCACATTTAGAACGGAATAATCTCATTAGTGACAGACAGCATGGTTTTGTAAGAAGAGGTCATGCCTCACAAATTTGGTGGAGTTTTTTGAGGAGGTGACAAAAACGGTTGATGAGGGAAGGGCCGTCGATGTCATCCATATGGATTTTAGGAAGGCGTTTGACAAGGTCCCTCATGGCAGGTTGGTGCAAAAGGTTAAATCTCATGGGATACAAGGAGAGGTGGCTAGATGGGTGGAGAACTGGCTTGGCCACAGGAGACAGAGAGTAGCAGTTGAAGGGTCTTTTTCTGGCTGGAGGTCTGTGACCAGTGGTGTTCCGCAGGGCTCTGTACTGGGATCTCTGCTATTTGTGATATATATAAATGATTTGGAAGAAGGTGTAACCGGTGTGATCAGTAAGTTTGTGGATGATACAAAGATGGCTGGACCTCCTGATGAATGTTGTTGGACAATACAGCAGGATATAGGCTGGAAAATTGGGCAGAGAAATGGCAGATGGAATTTAATCAAGATAAATGCGAAGTGATGCATTTTCATAGAACTAATGTAGGGGGGAGTTATACAATAAATGGCAGAACCATCAAGAGTATAAACACACAAAGGGACCTGGGTGTGCAAGTCCACAGATCCTTGAAGGTGGCAGCACAGGTGGAGAAGGTGGTGAAGAAGGCATCTGGCATGCTTGCCTTTAAAGGACGAGGCATAGAGTATAAAAACTGGAGTCTGATGTTACAGCTGTATAGAATGTTGGTTAGGCCACATTTGGAGTACTGCGTCTAGTTTTGGTCACCACACTACCAGAAGGACATGGAGGCTTTGGAGACAGTGCAGAGGAGGTTTACCAGGATGTTGCCTGGTATGGAGGGTCTTAGCTATGAGGAGAAATTGGGTAAACTGGGGTTGTTCTCCCTGGAAAGACTGAGAATGAGGGGAGATCTAATAGAGGTGTATAAAATTATGAAGCGTATAGATAGGGTGAACAGTGGGAAGCTTTTTCCCAGGTCGGAGGTGATGATCATGAGGGGTCACAGGCTCAAGGTGGGGGGGGGGGGGGGGGGGCGAGGTTTTACTCAGATATCAGAGGGACGTTTTTTACAGAGTGGGGTGGAGCCCTGGAATGCACTGCCAAGTAGGGTGGTGGAGGCGGACATGCTGGGATCGTTTAAGGCTTATTTGGATAGTCACATGAGCAGACTGGGAATGGAGGGATACAAACGAATAATCTAGTTGGACCAATGAGCAGCATAGGCTTGGAGGGTCGAAGGGCCTGTTTCCTGTGCTGTATTGTTCTTTGTTCAATGCTGAGATTGGTGACACCTTAATACACCTGTGAAGCACTAATGTTCTGTTGGTATGGTTAGCTCCTGAAAGCAGGAATGAAATCCTGGAAGTGGATTCTTGGTGAAGGCATCTGAGAGAGTGTTGTTTGGGCGAAGGTTCTAAGGTGTTTTTTTGAGAATGGAGTTTGGAACACATAGAAGACAGAGTTCCACTGAGATCTGTTGGCTCTCAGTATGACAAGTAGCTGGGCAGGATTTGATGAAAAATCCACAGAAGTTATATTGAGTGGCATTTGCCACTTGGATTTAGAGTGTCTGTCTGACCACATTTGGCCTATTGGTTTACACTGACTGTGTACTTACTGATGGTATTACATATTTTGTAACTTTATAATCTGTATATGTAAAGGTAGAGTGGAAGTGTTGGAATAGTGTATTATAATTGGAAAAAATGTTTTATTCTTTAATTATAAATTAATCAGCGGTCCTGTGACTCTCTTCATCCATGTCTCTGAACAAAAAAAAAAGTCATGGTCTACAAAGCTAGGGTTCCATTCTGGCATCAATGGTAACATCAGCTGGGATTGTATCAAAAGTGGGAGCCGTTGTAGGATTTTGAAATGTGGCGAACAGGTAATTGGGTGCTTGTTAGATAAATTCATCGGGTGATTTTGAAACATGAAAAGCAAGTTACCAGATGCAGAAAGTAAAACCTACACTTGGATTTATTGTTGTAACATGGAATCTCTGAATCTCCAGAATCTCACAGTGCAGAAGAGACCCTCGGCCCATTGAGTCTGCACCAACATGGGAAACACCTGACTTACCGACCTAATTCTATTTATTAACACTTGGTCCATGTTATGATGTGCCAAGTGCTCATCCAGGTACTTTTTAAAGGATGTGAAGCAACCTGCCTCTACCACCCTCCCAGGCAGCACATTCCAAACCATCAGCACCCTTTGGGTAAAAAAAGTATTTTCTCACATTCATCTAAACCTCCTGCCCCTCATCTTAAACTTGTGACTACCCTTCAACCTGTCCATGTCCCTCATCTTGGAGACCTTGATCAGGTTGCCCTCAATCTTGTCTGCTCCGGTGAAAACATAAGAACATAAGAAATAGGAGCAGGAGTTGGCCATCTAGCCCTTTGAGCCTGCCCCGCCATTCAATAAGATCATGGCTGATCTGAAGTGGATCAGTTCCACTTCCCCACTTTCTCCCCATAACCCTTAATTCCCCTGTCTATCAAAAACCTATCTACCCGTGACTTAAACATATTTAGCGAGGTAGCCTCCACCACTTCAATGGCAGAGAATTCCAGAGACTCGCCACCTTTGAGTGAAGAAGTTCCTCCTCAACTCTGATCTAAACTGCAACCCCCCCCATTATCTTGAGGCTGTGTCCTCTAGTCCTGCTATCCTTTCTAAGCAGGAAAAATCTCTCTACCTCTACCCCTTCATTATCTTATACATCTCTAGAAGATTCCCCCCTCATCCTTCTAAACTCCAACGAGTACAGACCTAGTCTGTTTAGTCTCTCTTCATTGTCCAACCCCCTCATCTCCGGTATCAGCCTAGTGAACCTCCTCTGCACTCCCTCTAAGGCCAATATATCCTTCTGCAAGTGCGGTGACCAAAACAACCCAAGCCTATCCAACCTCTCTTTATAACTTAAACATTCTGTCCCAGGAAACATCCTGGTGAATCTCCACTGCTAGCACAGATCCCTGTGGTACACCAATGGTGTACTGTCAATGGTGTACCACTACTTGGGGAGAGCAGATTTTAGTAAAATATGATAGGGTCTGGCCAAGATACATTGGGAACAACTACTTGGAGAAATCTACAGAAGCGCACTGGGAGGCATTCGTAAAGAAAATGGGGAGGGTATAGGTCCAGCATGTTCCCCTGAGAGTGATACAAAGGAGTAACAAGCCCTGGGAAACATTAATGACCAGAGATAGGATAAGATGAGAAGGAAAAGAAAAGCCTTTAGCAGATACAAAAGGAGCAAATCAACAGAGGCATTAGTGAAGCACAGGAATTCCAGGGTGGAGCTTAAGAAAGTAAGCAGCCGTTATTCATCCTACTACTAAGCCAATTTTGAATCCTACTTATCAAATTACCTATGTCCATGTGCTTTTGCCTTGTTTATAAAACTTCCATGTATGACCTTGTCAAAGGCTTTGCTAAAATCTATATAAACTACATTGACTGTACTACCCTCATCTACACACTTGCTCACTTCCTCAAAAAATTCAATCAGCATGACCTCCCTCCAACAAAGCCAAGTTGACTATCCCTGATCAAACTTGGCCTCTTCAACTGGAGAGAGATTGTCTCCGCCCTATTTTTCTCCAATAGTTTCCCTACCATTGACGTGAGGCTCCCTGTCTTATCTCTACAACCCTCCTTAAATAGCGGAAAGACATTAGCTGTTCTCCAGTCCTCTGGCACCTCCCCTGTGGCCAGAGAGGAATTAAAAATCTGGGTCAGAGCTGCTGCAATCTCCCTTGCCTCCCACAGCAGTCTGGGACACAATTCATCCAGACCTGAAGATTTGTCCACTTTTAAACCTTGTCACTCCCTATGTCAATTTGCTGAAGAACCTCATAGATTCTCTCACAGATTTCCATACCTTCATATTCATTCTCTTGGGTTAAGATGGATGTGAAGTATTTATTTAACACTCTACTAATGTCCTCTGGCTCCATCCATAGGTTGCCCCATCTTATCCCTGGTTATCCTTTTCCCATTGATGTATTTATATCTTGGAATTTTCCTGATTTTTATCAGCCAGAGATTTCTCATATCCTTTCTTTGCTTTACTACTTACTTTCTTAAGCTCCACCCTGAAATTCCTGTGCTTCACTGTTGATTTCCTCTGTTGATTTGCTCCTTTTGTATCTGCTAAAGGCTTTTCTTTTCCTTCTCACCTTATCCTATCTCTGGTCATTAATGTTTCCCAGGGCTTGTTACTCCTTTGTATCACCCTCAGGGGAACATGCTGGACCTATACCCTCCCCATTTTCTTTATGAATGCCTCCCAGTGCGCTTCTGTAGATTTCTCCAAGTAGTTGTTTCCAATGTATCTTGGCCAGACCCTATCATATTTTACTAAAATCTGCTCTCCCCAGTCCAAAACTTTTTTTATAACTTGTCTATTTCTTTATCCATACCAAGCTTAAATTGTACCGTGTTGTGATTGCTATCACTAAAATGCTCCCCATCACCACCTCAACCACTCGTCTGGATTCATTCCCCAGAATTATGTCCAGCAGGGCCTAAAAAGAAATCTGTTCCATCCAAGCTCTTAACACGATATCTATCCCAATTAATTAATATGTTGGAAAAATTGCAATCACCTAATATAATTATCCAATTATTGTTTTTCTACACCTCTGCAAATTTTGCACATATTTGCTCCTCAATTTCCCACTGACTATTGGGGGAGTCTGTAATGAACACCTAGCAATGTAGCTGCCTTTTCTTTATTCCAAAGGTCTACACACAAAGCTTCCTTCAATGCCCCCTTCAAGATGTCATCTTTCCTTGCGGCAGTAATTGATTCTGTAACTAATAATGCTAATTATTAATAACTAATAATCCTTTTACCACCTCTTCTGTTTTGTCTGAAGATTGTATGGCCGGTATTTTATGAGCTTGATCAGGCGAGGCTTGTAAAATTCCAGCTTATATCATGGAATGTTAAGCTGCCAATCCAGCCCCTCCCTCAGCTATGTCACTGTGATGGCTACTATTATCACAATTCCATGGGTAAATCCTTGCTCTTATCTTCCTTTTTAAACAAAATCAAGTGTAAATACTGGGAAATAAGGAAGGACAGGTGACAGAAGTGCTAGTGAGGGATCACTTTGGGACCAGTGACCATAATTCTATTAGTTTTAAGATAGTTATGGAGAATGATAGGTCTGTCCCAAAAATTAAAATTCTAAATTGGGGCAAGGCCAGGCCAATTTTGATGGTATCAGGGAGCGTCTGTAGGAAGGCAAAGGGATGTCTCGTAAGTGGCATGCTTTCAAAAGTGTGTTAATCAGGATTCAGGGTAAACACATTCCTCTTAGAGTGAAGGCAAGGCTGGCAGAAGTTGGGAACCCTGGATGACTCAGGATATTGAGGCTCTGGTCAAGAAGAAGAAAGAGGCATATGACGTCTATAGGCAGCTGGGATCAAGTGAATCTCTTGCGTAGAGGGGGTGTGGGAGTAGAGTTAAGAGAGAAATCAGGAGGGCAAAAAGGGGACACAAAATTGTTTTGGCAGATAAGGCAAAGGAGAATCCAAAGAGCTTCTACAAATACATAAAGGACAAAAGAGTAACAAGGGAGAGAGTAGGGCCTCTTAAAGATCAACAAGGCCATCTATGTGCTGATCTACAAGAGATGGGTGGGATCCCAAATGAATATTTCTCATCAATATTTACTGTTAAGGAAAGCATGGATGTTAGGGAACTTGGGGAAATAAATAGTGATGTCTTGAGGAGTGTACATATTACAGAGGAGGTGGTACTGGAAGTCTTAAAGTACATCAAGGTAGACAGATCTATGGGACCTGATGAGGTATATCCCAGGGCATTGTGGGAGACTAGGGAGGAAATTGTGGGTCCCCTAGCTGAGATATTTGAATCATCAATAGTCACGGGTGAGATGCCTGAAGATTGGCGAGTGGCAAATGTTGTGCCTTTGTTTAAAAAGGACTGCAGGCAAAAGGCTGGGAACTACAGGCCAGTGAGCCTCACATCTGTGGTGGGTCAATTGTTGGAGGGTATTTTGAGAGACAGGATCTACAGGCATTTAGAGATGCAAGGACTGATTAGGGACAGTCAGCATGGCTTTGTGAGGGAAAATCATGTTTCTCAAATTTAACTGAATTTTTTGAAGGGGTAAGCAAGAAGGTAGATGAGGGCAGTGCAGTTGATGTTGTCTACATGAGACTTTAGCAAGCCTTTTGACAAGGTACCGCATGGTAGATTGTTGCATAAAGTTAAATCTCATGGGATTCAGAGTGAGGTATCTAAGTGGATACAAAATTGGCTTCTTGACAGAAGCCAGAGAGTGGTTGTAGAGAATTGTTTTTCAAACTGGAGGCCTGTGACAATGTGCCTCAGGGATCAGTGCTGGGCCTGCTGTTATTTGTCATTTATATTAATAATTTAGATGAAAATATAGGGGGCATGGTTAGTAAGTTTGCAGTTTTTAAAAGAAATTTATCTTTTGCACCAAGCTTGGTGGCATAGTGGGCAGTGAAGAAAGTTATCTTCAATTGCAGTGGGATCTTGATCAATTGGGCCAGTGGGCTGACGAATGGCAGATGGAGTTTAATTTAGACAAATGCGAAGTGATGCATTTTGGTAGACTGAACGAGGCAGGACTTACTCAGTTAATGGTAGGGCGTTGGGGCGAGTTACAGAACGAAGAGATCTAGAGGTACATGTTCATAACTCCTTGAAAGTGGAGTCACGGGTGACAGAGTGGTGAAGAAGGCATTCGGCATGCTTGGTTTCATCGGTCAGAACATTGAATACAGGAGTTGGGATGTCTTGTTAAAGTTGTACAAGACATTGGTTCCAAATACTTGGAATACTGTGTGCGATTCTGTCACCTTGTTATAGAAAGGATATTATTAAACAAGAAAGAGGCCAGAAAAGATTTACTAGGATGCTACTGGGACTTGATGGATTGAGTTATAAGGACAGACTGAATAGACTCGGACTTTTTTCTCTGGAGCATAGGGGGCTGAAGGGTGACCTTATTATAAAATAATAAGGGGCACAGACAAGGTAGATGGTCAATATAATTCCCAAAGGTAGGGGAGTCTAAAACAAGAGGGCATAGGTTTAAGGTGAGAGGGGAGATACAAAAGAGGGGCAATTTTTTCACACAGGGTGTTGAGTGTCTGGAACAAGCTGCCAAAGTTAGTAGTAGAGGTGTGTACAATTTTATCTTTTAAAAAGCATTGAGATAGTTACATGGGTACGATGGATATCGAAAGACATGGGCCAAATGTGGGCAATTGGGATTAGTTTAGGAGTTGTAAGAAAAAAGGGTGGCATGGACAAGTTGGGCCGAAGGGCCTGTTTCCATGCTGTAAACATCTATGATTCTATGACTGAGTTATTGGACATAAGAAAAGGAGTTATTGTGAGGTATATTGTGCTTGTTGAAATCCAAAGTGGCATTGGAGGTTGCTAAGTCTTTCCTAAAAGATGGAAAATGTAATCCTGATTATTTTACAGAAAATGACCAAAAGTCAGTTAACTGAATTGGCAAATAAATTGCAGTTAGGATTACACGCAGGGGTAAGGAAGCTGACATAACTGGAAGTATATTGAAACATTTAAAATTGCAGTAGCAGGAAAGGTAGTGCCAGAAAAAGAAATGACTGTTAAAACCGTAGTAGTGGTACAGGTGAAATGTGCTCTCTCTGAATCAGAGAGAGGGTAAGGTTAAAGATAGTCCTGAGAATTCTCAGACTTTGGTGAAAAAAGTCAGGCTACTGGAGGTTCTGGATTTTCTTGTTTCAAAAGGCGAACAGAGAAAATTACAGCACAGGAACAGGCCCTTCGGCCTCCCAAGCCTGCACTGACCATGCTGCTCGACTGAACTAAAACCCCAAAGAACAAAGAGAAAGAGAAGTGTTCCCTTATTCTCTTAATAAGATATTTTGTAACTTGCATCATTCTTATAAATCTGTACATAACTATAAAAGTACAGTGGGAGTGAGAGAGTAGTTTATTACAGTTAATCTGTCCTTATTGTATAAATGTTTTATTCTTTTTGTTAAAACTTAATCAGCAGTCCTGCCATTCTGTTCATCCATGTCGCTAATAAAAGTTATGGTCTATTGAGCCAGTGTTCCACTCTGGGACCTGAATGTTCAGTAGTAAATCTGGGATTGTAACTCTTGTGATATTGGCATCTACCCAGAAGTGTGTGAATTTGTCCAGGTATGTCCTATCCACATAAAGCAAGACAAATCAGCTCCTGCCAATTGCCACTCTAGAAGTTTACTCTCAGCATTGCTCTCAAGCAACATTAAGCATTGGTGAGCTGGTTATACTTCATTTTGGGTTCTGGAAAGACCATTCAGCTCCTGATTTCATTCTAGCCCTGATTCAAACAAAAAGAAAAGAGCTGAACTCCAAAGACTGGGTGACAAGTGACTGCTTTTGATATCAGTGTTGCATTTGACCGAACGTGATATCAGGTAGTCCTAGCTAAATGGAAGTCAGTGGAAATCTGGGGGTGGGTCACTCTGAATTGGTAGGAGTGACCCTAACACATAAGGAAGATGGTTGTTGGAGACCAATCATCTCAGTCACAAGACATTGCTACAAGAATGCTGCAGGACATCTAGGCACTTTTCATTGCTTCATGAATCAACTGGGCTGTTCTGTTCTGAATGGTGTCTAGAAGTCATGTGTTTTGGAGCTGAACTCATCCAGGCTAGTGGGGAGAATTCCATCCCATGGCTTATTCAAATCAATATATTAATAAAATAGAAGTGGGGAGAATTCCAACATGTTCCTGACTTGTAGTCTTGTAGATACTAGGTAAGGTTTGGTGGGTCACCTATCACTGCATAGCTCACATCTGACCTTTATTTATATGGCTGGCTCAAATAAGTTTCTGGTTAAAAGCAGAAGTTTATTTATTAGTCACAAATAGGCTTACATTAACACGGCAATGATGTCACTGTGAAATTCCCCTAGTCGCCACACTCTGTTCGAGTCAATGCAGTTAACCAGCACATCTTCCAGACTGTGGGAGGAAACTGGAGCACCGGGAGGAAACCCACGCAAACACAGGGAGAACATGCATACTCCACACCGACAGTGGCTCAAGCCAGTAACTGAACTCAGGTCTCTGGCATTGAGGCAGCAGTGCTAACCATTGTGTCATCGTTAATGCCACATGATTACCATCACCCATGGAAAGTAATTAAATTTTCTCTCATTGGCGATTGCCAATCATTGTAAGCCACAAATGTTTTTGCCACTTGTCGATCTAAGACTGAATGTTAAGCAGCTTTGTCTTCATGCAGACACTTGTTTTAGCATAAGTGGATTCATGAATGATACTGAACACTCTTCAATTATATGTGAACATTTCTGACTTTAAGATGCAGAGAAGGTCATTGTTAAACCAGCTGGTGATCATTGAAAAATGTTGTCGTTTGCTCTTGAATTTCTAATTTACATTCAAAAGCGTGTGTTTGTTTCTTTAGTTCTATAATGTTAACACTGGACTCAACTACTTCATTTTCTATCAAAGCAATGCCTTTCCTTTGCCTTATCATTAGCTATGAATGCTTTCTGTACTGTCTTTGCCACATCTTGCACGTGCGTTCTCTGCATTTTTAATTTGACTGTTCTCCAACATCTCCAGTTGTCACTAAGTATTCCTTTCTCCCCAGCTTGATACTCCAGCAGTCCCAGGTTCTGACTCTTACAACACATCTTCAATCAGAGAAAGAATCTGAATTTGTTACAGTCCCCATTGAGACCAACAACTTTCAAAAGAATCCCCATGAAGCCAATGCTAAGAAAAACAATGAACAAGTTTCACTTATTTTATTCAAATCCAATGTTGTTGATGGCCTACAGCACCTCATTGGTGCTCAGTTTTGAATTGCTAACTCTGTTCTGAATCCATCCCATTGATCACATTGATAGTGTCACAAAACAAAGAGTCATCTGGACTTGAAATGTCAGCTCTTTTCTCTCATTATAGATGCTGCTGGCCCTGCTGAGATTTTCCAGCATTTCCTCTTCTGGTTTCAGATTCCAGCATCTGCAGTAATTTGCTTTTATGTTGCATTGGAAGAACTGGCCTGTTGGCCAGAGAGGCTTTGAAGGTCGGAAGCCCAGGTGGTCATGGGTTAAATGATTGGAAATTGCCTCTGATTTGACAACTTGTTTCAAACAGGACTGAAGGGTCAGAGTTAACTAAATGATCTCAGATTTATAAAGAACATTTAATTGCTCCTTTTCTTGTTTTGGGTTTGTGTCATCACACAATTGCTAGATGGAAAGGATAATGTGTAAGTGTCCAGCACGGTCTGTCACATAAGAAGTGATGGGTCAAGCATGGCACTCCTCTACAATCATTCTCAATACTGGTGCCCTATAAGGCTGTGTCCTCAGCTCCTTACTACACTCCTTATACCCCTAGACCTAGTCTATTTAGTCTCTCTTCATAGTCCAACCCCCTCACCTCCGGTATCAGTGAACCTCCTCTGCACTCCCTCCAAGGCCAATATATCCTTCCGCAAGTGCGGCGACCAAAACTGCACACAGTGCTCCAGTTGCAGCCTCATCAGTACCCTGTACAGTTTCAGCAAGACCTCCCTGCTTTTATATTCTATCCCCCTCGCTATAAAGGCCAGCATCCCATTTGCCGCCTTGATCACCTGCAGACTGGGTTTTTGCGACTCGTGTACAAGGACCCTCAGGTCCTCCTGCACCGTAGCATGCTGCAGCTTTTTGCCTTTTAAATAATAATCCCTCTACTATTATTTCTGCCAAAGTGGATAACCTCACACTTGCTGAAATTATACTCCATCTGCCAGGTCCTCGCCCACTCACTTAGCCTATCCAGATCCCTCTGCAGACTTTCTACACCTTCCATGCAATTTGCTTTTCCACTCACCTTCGTGTCATCAGCAAATTTCGTCACCCTACACTCAGCCCCCTCCAATTTAAATTTTTATTTATAAAGTATTTTAATTTACTTTATTTTTAAAGTATTTTACACTTGAATAAGAGCCATTATGAGGGTAAGCAGAACTAGCTAAAGTGAACTGGTAAATATAGTTAAGGGATAGATGAACAAATATTTAGTGGCAGACATTTAAAGGGATATTTCAAAATAAATGTGTTTTAATGAGAAAGCAAAATTTCAAGGGAAGAGCCTATCATCTGTGGTTAACTAAATAGTTAAATGGCAATGTTAAACTTAAAGAAAAAGCATATGTGTGCACAAGGAAGTGATGGTCAGAAGATTGAGAAGAATATAAAGAAAATCAAAGAATGACAAAAAGATTGATGAGGGGGGTAAAATTGGATTATGAAAGAAAACTAGCCAATATATAAAGATAACAGTAGGAGTTTCTATCGGTGGAATTTTCCCAAATTGGCAGTGTGGTAACAGAAAAAACAGCATTGAGCCCGCTGGCAGCGAGTTTTCACAAAAAACAAGAAGTGGTGAGAACATTTTAACTGTCACGGGAAGTAGAACATTTGAATGAGGATTTGACATGTCTAAATAGTAAGTTTGTGGAAATGAATTCAATAAAGGGAGACTTTGAATTATAACTTGATGAATTTCAAGAAACAGAAGTTTCTGGTAGCTATCATGAGAACACTGATGCAACCCAAAACGCCACAACAGTGGGTTGCGGGTGGCCTAATATCTATAGGTGTATCACATTCGATGTCCTGGAGGTGGCCCATCTTCCAGCCTCAGACTGTTCCTGGAGATCCATCTTCATTTTCAGAAGGTTCATCTTCTTTCTTCAAATATGGGTCAGGACTGTCTCAGAGGCTCCATTCTACATGTCCTAATTTTTATGGTCTTTGTGCAGTTGTCAGAGAAGGATGAGGAATTTTGGATGGCACCTCAATCTAGGTCGAATCTGGCTGTCTGCATTGAACACGTTTGTGGGGCTACAAAATTAGTGTACAAACCCATTTGTTCTTTACATTTCTCCTGGATCTGTCTCAGGACAAAGGTTAAGTCTGTAGATCCTTTCCTGGGTCTGAATACATACTTTAAGAGCCTTTCTTCAGTTATTGTTGGAACAACTCTATTCAGAAGCAATCAGGCCAAGATTTTACCTATCAGGAGAGTAAGGTAATGCGTCTACAGTTTGAGGAGTCAGACTTCTTTCTCTTGTCTCTGTAGGGGGAGACAGTCACCACATCTCAAAGTTCCTGTGGTACTATTCCTTTCTCCCAGCATGCTGTAAACATGCCAATCAAGAATCAAATATCCTTCCTGTTTATAGACTTCAACTTGAATCTCATCAATTTTAAGGGCTTTGTGTGATTTTCATTTTGCTGTAGCAGTCTTGATCTCTTCATGGTTTATCCAGTTCAAATTTCAATTCTCTCTGGGAGATCTTTGTAATGGACATCTCCTGTAACTTACTACAATACTGAAGGGCTCTCAGTGTTCAGACTATTGTTGTAAGATAGGCTCTTTATCCAAAAGACTTGGGAGCAGGAATAGATCATACAGTCTGTTCCACTATTCAGTATGATCATGGCTGAACGTGGGCTCCAGCTGATCCCTGAGATCAAAAATCTGTTCACCTCAGTCTTAAATATATTCAGTGATGGACAATGACCATTGTAGTCGTGCCTGTACTTGGCAGGAAGGTCCTTCCACAGATCTGAAGGCTTTGAAGAAGGAATTCATCATCCTATCTGTATAGATTTTATTCCATCAGTAAGTGCTATCCACCAATTATTTTGGATGTCTCGGAGGTTGTTTTGTAAAGCATTGCAGGCATCTCTGTCTTCAACTTTTGTAATTTGTTTATCAGGGCATGAATGTAATCTATTGTGGCAGAATGTTTCTTTTGAAGAAGTTCTTGAATTTCTGCCATTTTCATCCAAACAACCGAGTTATCTTCTGGTTGAGAAGCTAATCACGTCTGCAGTTGTTTCTATTAGGGTAAGTTTTAACTGTTTAATATCACTGCTTGGAATCGGGTCACTGTGGAATCATCTTCAAGCTTGCTGTGGAACCTGTTTTTTACTTTTGCTGCACAGAATCTATGGACTTTTTCTTGCTTGTGGCCTTTTCCTTTTGGGTGATGCTTGGTTCTGAAGGCAACTGTAGCTTGAAGCAGTGAATGGTCGGCACTGGTACCTTTGGTGTGTATTATGACCAGAATAAAATCCAAAAGGTGTCAGTTCTTTGAGTATGGGTATCTCCAAGTAGTCTTCAATTTGGCTTTCTGCTGGAATAGAGTTCATACCCTGTGCAGAATTCCAGCAGAGATCGACTATTTTCACAATTGCCAATGTCATGAGTGCCTAAGACACATTCCCAGTTCTTACTTTGGGATCTTCAAGTATGATGAGCTTATTCTTGGATTCAACTGCCAAAATGCTATTGGGTTAACTTCACTTCCATTCAGTGGGTAGCTGATGCCTTCCCGCCTACCTTGGGAAAACTTTGGCAGAATTGGGAATGTGTTGGGGAGCTGTCCCACAGTGGCACCTACTATTATCTTGTCATCCACTCTACCTCCTGCTTCCCCAGTGCATACCTGCCATCCAGGGTTCAGAAAATTCTGCCCTAGAGTGAAGCACTGTAAAAAAGGTAAATTTCAGACTTGTGGCAGACCATCAGGATATCACAAAATGAGAATAAAAAAATAGAAAGTTGAATGCTGTGTAAATCTGGCTGCAGTTGGGAACCAAGATGTTCACTCAATGGAATTGAAATGATCAACAACATAAGCACAATTCTGGAGTCAATTCCGAACTGCTTAAAACAGAATTGGCCAGTTTCCCAGCAAAGGTGGGCTTGGCTTAGTTTCAGCTCAATAAAAATTAGCATCATTACTTTGAAATTGCCTACATCATGATACAAAAGACATAAACTGGGCAATTTGCTTCCTACCATTGGTTCATTACCTAAAAATATTTAGTACACAAAACACAATTCATTTAACAATTATTTTATTTTACTAGGGAAAACAGTAGTTTTATGCTCAAAAATGAATAATTGAACTACAGGTATTACATATATGAAAACTTCAAACTTCTAAGCTACTACCAAAAATGTTCTATCATCAAGCTGAAGCTCTTTAATCCAGCATTGGGAGAAAACAACCAAAAATTTGTCAACAACAGATTTAGTTAGTTGCTATCTGCATTTTATTACAATGCAAATTGATAGATCAATAGTAGATTCTACATTTGTTTCCTTGTTTACAACAAACTTTCCTTTCCCAAAGCCAAGTTAATCAAGCCTTCCCAAGAGGCTTGACTGCTAGCATACAGAACTGAATAAATCTGTTGTCTCACCAAATATTAAAATGTGAGTTTGCAACAATCTTGCACAGCACAAACTCAGTTGCAGGTAGGTTAAGAACCTCTCCTGCAGGGGAATGGGGCAGGGAATCAAAGGTGAGGCAGTTTCTGATGTTATTGTCCACTCTGCAGTAACTCACTACATATCAGTATCAGTTGGCCTCCAGAATAAGGGATTGTTTAAAAACAGGAAAAGTAAAAATATTTTTATTAAAAGTTGGTAGCCAACTTTAAAAGTGAATATTCAGTGATTTTAATGCATGTTAAACTCACACATTGGAACAACCTTCCCACTGGAACATTGTGGCATTGTGGTTATGTCTCCACAAAATGGCTTTCAACTTGGAGGCAACTGTCATATTTTCTTACAAAAGCAAAAGACAAGTACCAGAATGGTTGCAGAAGCAGCTTGTGCCCAATATGCTGCTGCTACTACCTATTCAGTATTGAGAAAGTATTTTAACTGCGATGCCAAATATGACTTGTTTACGGCGGGATTTTTTGGCTGTTTACACCTGCTGCCACTACCAGCGTGAACAGAGAATTTAACATTCAACCAAATTTCCATTCACTGCAGCGGGACCAGAGAATCCCAGCTGCAGGCGAGATTGGAGAATCCAGTCCTATGTGTATTCTTTTTAAAGATTTAAGCCAGCACTGTTTTTCAGGGTATCTCAGTCTGTTACATATGATTGGGAAATATTTTAGTATTATATATATACATTTTCATAAGAGCATGAAGTAACCTATCAAGCTTCTCCCCACTTTGAATTTTGTTCATATTTGTTGAATGCTGTATAAACACTTTGGCATTCAACACAAAATTATGCAAATTGCAATTGTCTGAATTTATCCAAATTCTTTACCATAACGTCCATTTTAAAGTACTCATAATTACATTGTGCAATTACATTCTGAATAATGCCATATACAAAATGGAAAAGAAATGACCAGATGCTGCTTTTACTATCAATGGCACATATCAAAAGTAATATTCAGCTCATTTTGATTAGACTGCGGTCACAAAGTTTGTCTAATACAATTTAAACAGAAATAGTTTTTAAGATGAAAAACAGTTCAGCACTTAGGTCAGATGTGCAACATACACCTTTTGATTCACAAAGAATAGGAATTTCACATAAAACATGCATTTCACAGAAAACATCTGTATGGCTCAAAATCAGTTCACAAGTTCTAGAATATAAAAGAAAGTTGGTCACATTCATTTGAATTTTTAGTCAGTAGCCTGCAATTGGTTTATCTCTATGCGTCACTCACAAACCAATTATTTCATCTGCCTGAAGTGCCAAAAATTGAATCTTTCAGAAAGGAGGATCTTGAATTATATTGAATACAACAAAATCCTCAAACAGAAGCTGGTTCATTTGTTGACCTCAATGTGATATTTGTACACCTTAAACTAAGCTGACCCCAAAAGTGCTCTGGGAGTCTTTAGCTTGAATCTTAAAAAATACATAATCCTAAAAGGTGCACAACAATGTTATAGAGTTTAAAACATTAAAGATAAAACCCTAATGGCTGATAGTTCTATCAATGGATTTTATGTTTTTGGCCACTAAACAGTGAATCCATTATCGCTTTATCCTTAAGAATGCAACTTTCTCCTACCTCATGATTGGTGCATACACATTATATTTATTTTCAGTGGAGAGGGACCTTTAGCGTTTACCTCTCCTCGTATTTTCTATAAATTAAAAAAAATCATGCATTAACATTATTGTTCTGTTCTACATACCATCATCTTTTTGCAACAGAATGTGGAAGGAATATGGATTTTAACTATTTACCTAAAACTTTTAAGACAAAATCATGACCAAATATATATTAAAAACTATATTAAAATACATATGCAAATATAATAAACCAATGTGGAATTTCGTTACTGTTCCATGAACTATTACCATGTTCAAAGTCCTTAAAATCAAATTGAGTTCAAAAAACATATTTCTATTTCACTTTTTGAGCATTCAAAATATATTTTCAGCAGCCATGAAACATTTGAGGAGAGTTTAAAAATGTGAACAAAATTCATCATGACCTAAAATGAATTGAGCTTTGAATATTCTGATTTACATCATCCATGAACACCATGGAATAGAATATTAACAAGAACTAAAATTGCTGACTTAATAGCAGGCTTCAAGAAAGAAACTGAAGCAATCCCTAATTTAGTGGAGAGCAGGAACTAACTATGGGCTATGTATAATCAGCTCAGGTCTAGCATTAAGACTTAAATAGTTGGCTAAACTGCATCAGCTCAAAGACCTTTTCCTGTTCTTTTGTTTCACTCCCAACTCTGCTGAAATGATTCTTTTCCAATAATCCCCACACAAAGCTGTAACATTCCATCAAATGTAATAAAGTAAAACTTAAAATATAGCATGCAAAATCAATTTATACTTGTTTGGTAACAGTGGCTTTTTGGCACTAATTACCTTTCCCAGAAGATTTCTCACAAACATTAAAATTGATTTTTCCATATTTGATAAATGAGACAAAAAATCATAGTGACAATCAATCACCATTGCAAACTAATATAACTGACATTTCATCCTCTCCTCTCTAAATTAGACTTGTTTGGAGTTTAATCCCTACATTGACATTAGCTCTGGGTTTGTTCTGATCTTCAGTACAGAATACTGCTTTTGCCAGTCTGAATTTATATTAAAAGTTGGATGAGTACTTAAAAGATAACACAAACCACTTAATTTGCCAACCACTGTTTGTATCTATTACTGATTTAAATCGTAGGAGCACTAGTGCTCTTCAATGCAGTTTCAACGCTTACAAAGTTTAACATGCTTACACAATAGTTGACCTGGGTTTAGTATTCAAAGTGCAATCTGTGGTGCAAAATACTTCTTATAAAAAGAAAATAGCACGGTTGATGCTATAGAAAATCCTCTTCAATCGTTTCATTTCTTTAACAGGTTTTGTCAACCAAATTTATGTAACTTTTGTTCTCATAAATGAAAATGTAATTACTGAGACCCAATTTTTGTACAGTGGGAACTGTTAATAAATGGGTGACAAAAAATATTTGGCACAGGAGCAGAAATGCATCCACCTGGTTCAGAATTAAATAGACATTGTAATTATATCATCCAAAGTATTAAATATAACCTTCAATACTAAGTGCTGAAAGTTATATTCAATAGTTTTAAAATTATTGTGCCTAGTAAACGAGTTCTCGCTTTGGGGGTGGTGGAATGTTGTTGCCACAGCCATTAGAACAGATCAGATCTTTGTGGTCTCAGGATATGTTGAACCATAATGTCTGACACATTTTCTAAATTTTGTTAACAATAGCTTAGTCATAATATCATGCTATCAGTTACAAATCATGTATAGGATATAAGCGCACAGTTACTCATTATATATTCTGTTTATGCTGCATTCTAGTAATAAAAATATAAACCAATAAAAGTTGGATTCACTTTTGCTTTCACATACAGGTTACAGAGATTTGTCAATTAAGGACTGACTCCAGAAATTACAAGATTTTCAAGGGAGAAATGCTGATTTCTACAGAATATGATCCTTAAATATGGTAAGACTCCGTCCCCTTCCACGCCTCCCTCCCTCACACACACTTGTAATAAACAGGATTTAATTAATTTTATTCCCATACATCAGATGGCCTGATTACAAACAGATGGAACTACATAATACAATCCTTAAAATATTTACAAAAATTTCTGATGCTTCAAGAGCTAAAGTCAAAATTTATTCATTCACCAGTGGCACCAACAGTGATGGTTCATTGCTTCAGTGTTAAATGTTCTCAATTATGCTGTCGTTATGTGGCATGAACTACCAAAAGTATTTTAAGATGACATTTCCTTTCGTAGAAAATTGAGTTAAAGTTAATCTTTATGCATTTAAACTTTTACCTGTTATATAACAGAATACACAATGAATACTGTTTGATCCAGTGACTGCACTTATCAAAGTCTCAGATGAAAGCTCACATATCTAGGACCAAGTTTTAAAACAGCTGTAAAAGCATACCAGTTTATATTGTTCATTCATAGTTGGAGCAATTGGCAAGCCTAAGTGCTCCTGGAAAGCACCATTCTTTATTTCAATTTGTGAATATGCCATGTTGATTTCTCCTGAATCCATAGTCTAATGCTGGTATTAACCTATTTAAAATAGATTCTAGGACTGGTCATCCTGAAAGTGACCCTCTTGCACTACACAACGAACTCTCATCAGGGTGATATATAAAGGTGATATATCAAGGGCTGCAAATTATAGTTTTCAACCTGATACACTGCTGTGTTCCAAATTTCACCTTTGTATGTCTGTACATGGCTGTTTTGTCTATTTGTAGTAAAAAGTCTGACAACACCAGGTTTTAGTCCAACCGATTTATTTGATAATACTCACAAGCTTTCGAGGTTTCCCTCTTCGTCAGGTGAATGGAGAGTTCTGGCCTCAGACAGAGCATATATAGCACAGACAGTTTAGAGATTACTGATTAGAATGCGAATCCTTACACCTAACCTGCTGTTCAAGACCTGAAGTGGCTGACAATGTGAGTGGAAGGAGCACTGATCACAGGTTACAGAGATGTGTATTGTCTCCAGACAGTACTGTCTGACAAGCGGGAAACCTCGAAAGCTTGTGAGTATTATCAAATAAATCGGTTGGACTAAAACCTGGTGTTGTCAGACTTTTTACTGTGTTTACGCCAGTCCAACGCTGGCATACCCACATCTTGTCTATTTGTAACAGCCGTAACAAAGCAAGAGTCTGCAAAGAATCACTATGAGAGATGTTATTAAAATTTTCATCACATTCAATATAACAGGCTGAAAATAAAGATTGACATTTGGTAAAACAACCTGGGAGTTAAAATGGATGTGAAGGAAAAGGGAACCTGAGACATTCCTGGTAGTTATTGTTGCATGAGAAATGTACAGCCTTCAGATGGACTGTATTCTCTTGTGAACATTTTATCTAGGCAGAAAGCAGTTCCCATCCTAAATATCTGCATGTCGATCAGTTCGCCGAAATCTCATAGATCAAAAATCAGGCATGTAGTAGGACCCTTCATTTCTAAGCACAAGAAATGTGAAGTCCCTCCTTCCTCAACTGTGTTAAGGGTGAAGTAATGCAGTGACATTGTCTAAACTGCATCAACCTCAGTTAGGGGCTGATTGCAGCAATTAACTTAAGTGATAATGTGAATAATCATTTAAATTGATATTGTTCAAATCTAATCACTGGTTGCACACTCAGAACAGAAGTTGGAAGAAAATCAACAGTTTGTTATGGAGATAATTGAAAGGGCATGGACAGGTTTCTTCTGATCTCTTTTTTGCTGTTGTCTTATTTTAGGGGTCAGTGCACTAATAAGAGGATTTTTTTTTGGAGATTTGATACTATAACAGAAGAATATTTTTGCCATTACAGTGTGAAAGTAAAAGTACTGATTTGCCTTGGCACATGGTTTTGAATTGTTTTTAGCAAGTATTTCAGGAACTTCTGCACCAGGTAAGTAGCCACCAATATAAGAATTACTAAGAAATTAGTCTAATCAATTAAGAAACCAAAGATGCAAAGGCACAAGTAACAGTGGTAGTTCTAATGACCATTTCCAGCACTGCAAATAGTACACTGATCTGAGATTTTTAAATTTGAGGTAGCAAAAAGTGCATTTTGCACATCATCAGTTGGGACAAAATTCTCTTCAGTGAACCTGGCATGATGCTATTCTTTTTTATTTCATGACATGGGCCTGAAACATCTCTCTCAAGCCCAAGAATTTAGATTTTGTTTCATGAAGTACAGAGCAGCTCACTGCAAAGAGAATACCTACATTTTTTCTGCACCAAATGAAGAGTAGAAGAAGCAGGCCAAAGTATAATGGACATAGCTTATGGTCCTCTATTCATGGCCTGCTATAAACAACTAATCATGGAAGGAAAATAGGGATTTATCTGTGGTATTAAGCCTTCACGGTCCAGAAACAACTATTAAAAAATGGCTTGGGTTGAAACTTCCAAAGAGAGTGATAACAGAACGGTTCATGTGGCTTGCGCTGCCAGTGTATGAAATGTAGAATGCTTGCATTAAATTGATCCAGAGATTTGCAGGAGTGTATCACTGACCTGAGGTCCCTAATCCTTGTTTCATCTGAAGATTGTGGCTGAGAAAATGAAAAGACTATGGGAAGGATTTTCCAGTCTCATCTGCCCTGCCACTGCTGCCAGTTGGAAGAGACAATTTGGCGCTCTACCAAAACTCCATTCACTGCAGCAGGACTGGAGAATCCCAGCTAAGGGGGAGGCTGGAGGTTTCCGGTCTATGGTAGGATGTGCATCATGCACCACGGTCAATTTCATTATTCAAAGATAGGAATCCTTCATCTCACTATGCATTTAAGAGTCGTTGGAGAAAAACTAAGACCTCATTGGTGTTATTCCACAGGCCAATGCAGTTCAACATTTGCTGATTAGTGCAAACCATGAGCCAGTCCATACTGTAGCTGACCTGACTGGGGAGGCATGTTTTCTTATGACTAAACTATGTCTTTCACTGGATCTGGTCTGAAGGTGGTCAAGAATAGCGTGACTTCTTCTAAACTAGGAAGGTTATGTACCTTGACACTGAACCAGTCATATGTACCTCAGCACAGCAAAATAACATTCATAGGAGAATTTCATTATGTCTGACTCTGCGGCTAACAATATTTGAAAGGCAACTCAATTTCAACTGTTCTTGGGTTCTGTCAGTGGCAGTGTAGCCTGAGTAGCGATGTATCCAATGCTTTGTACCAAGATAGATGGTCTTTTCAGTCTAGTGGACCACTAAGCAGGGGTTGCTGACATATTCAGGCAGCTGTAAAAGATGGAAAGTGCCTATTGGAATTTTATGCAATGTATTTATCCACTTGGTATCCTTCTTTGCTTACATTGCTGGTTGATAGACAGGAAAATAAAACATTGAGAGTAAACTTGAAAACAATTATATGCTGTTACTTTGGAATGAGTTGCAGAGGTTAGTGGTAAAAGCAGGGGTGAAAAAGGATGACTAAAAGAAGCATGACTTTATATGACATGAGATGATGATTTAAAGGACCAGTGCTTCAATACTCCACTGTCTTAAGTTATTATTGATCACACAATTAATTCTAAATATCTTGAGCTTATTCTAGTTAGCAGGTATCATGAAGAATAAGACATTGTTTCACTTTATTAAAGTGAAAAGTTCAGAATTAGGAAAAAATAATATTCTGAATACATTAATATTTCTCTGAATATATTAAAAATGTGCTCAAACTTTTCATGAGCAATTTCAATATTGAAATCGCATTTTTCAGAACTCACAACTGAAATAGAGGAATAATATATTTTGTGTCTGTTTTTTGAGGAATAGGATGAAATATCAGAAAGAGGCAACTTATATCCTAATGCCTGTGAATAAGCTAAACTGTTTTGGAATGTAAAACAAAAAGAAAAAAATACCTCCAGAATTCCCAGAAAAATTAAACAGAAATGGAGATAATATCAGCCTGTTAGCTAGGTCAAAAAGATAATCCTTCTACAGTTTTCATGAAGCCGTCTTTCTGCCATTTGACAAGACTGACTCTTGGGCTCTGGTTGCAGCACCAAGCCTGTCGCTGTGAAGGGAAAGCATGACACATCGAGTTAACGCTAGCCACTCCACAAAGTAGATGGGAAGAGAGTGTAGGAGAAACACCAAATCAGATAATATATGCAGGCCAGCCATAACGGACAGCAAAACAACACCATCAGACCTAGAAAACAGAGAAGAAATATTAATTATAAAATATTAAAATACTCAACATAGCCTCTATTTTCTTCTAAATACATTTGCTCTTAAATAAAGTACTTATTTAAGAAAAATTAATTTTAAAACATTGATAGAACTTAATTTTTCTTGGTTAGTTAATGGAATAATTTTTATCTTATAAATTTAATGATCACATAATGTGTAATTCATTTGGATTTTAAGTGTAGTATATATGCATCATTGTTAGAGTATTAAATATATTAAATCTCATGCTTCGGGGGTAACCATTGTTGAAAGTTCACATTATATTGCTAAATTCCAAACTTGTGATTTACAAGATTATCTGAACACCACATGCTATCTGTTAATTTTGATACTGTCATATGCTTGCAATCATGCACTCTGTCCTATAGAGAAAAATATATATCCTGTTCTGAAATATGGTACGTATTAAGGTGATTAAAAAACTAGATAATGAATACAGCATTTAGCATTCATGGTGTGCATATATGTATGATAGAAAGAAAAACATAGAAACCGTACAGTACAGAAAGAGGCTCTTTGGCCTATCGAGTCTGCACCGACCACAATCCCACCTAGGCCCTACCCCCAATCCATACATATTTTACCCACTAATCCTCTCTAACCTATGCATCTATGGTTAATTTTAGCATGGCCAATCAACCTAATCCGCACATCTTTGGACTGTGGGAGGAAACCGGAGTACCCGGAGGAAAGACAGAAAATGCTGGAAATAGTTAGCAGATGTGGCAGCTCTGCTGGAGAAAGAAACTGAGTCAACATTAAAGGTCAGTAACTTTTCTTTAGAACCACATGAAACTGGCAAATGCATTCTAGCCTCAATTGTCCCTGATTTAACAATAAGTAATCTGTGAAAGGTCTTTTGAGTTTGTGTTTACTTAACAATTGAACTTTTAAAGAAAAAAATCTCAGTTTGACCTGTAATCCAACATATGATTCATTTGAAGAGTGCAGAGTAATTGAAGCCATAAGCCTCAAAAGGATCATTACAAATTGAGGTTTGGCAGAGACGCTGGCCAGTATTTTACGACCTCACTTGGATGAGACTTGTAAAATCGCGCTCGAGGCCAACGGAGAATTCCGTTCTGTGAGCCGCGCCTGTCCTGATTCCAGGACGGGTGTGGCAGTAAAATTCCGGCCACTTTGTCATGGCTCAACATACCAGTCGTTCACATAAGTTTTATTATAATGCCGATCAAATTCTCTGATCCAAAAAGAGAACAATTTAAATTTTCCAACCTCATTCCAGCATGTAAATAAGACAATGAAAACAACTATTTCTGTACCCATAGCACCACACAACCTCTTTATATTACAAAATGATGAGCACCTCTGCTAAAATCAATGAAAAGCATATGAATCTGGAATGAACTAAAAATGCATACCCTCAGTCTGTATACAATCTCATTGTCTTGACAGACCTACCCACCTCCAATGTAAACTACTTTTTTCCAGATCTGTGACTCTAGGATCTTGTCATGGGGGTAGTTGCCCTGGTCAGTCATGAACAGAATCATCACCACTGCACCAATATACAGGATAAAGCGATTGCCTCCAGTCAATATAGAAGTGCAGGCTAGGATGGCTGAAGCATAAGGACATGGAAGGCCACGGTAGATGAATGGGATTCCTGAAAGATAAAATGGTACCAATAAAAGTTAATATCTTAATGCAAAGACTCTCTTATGTAATAGAAGGATCTGGCACATATAGGGTTAACATGGGACTGAGTACAGTATTGCCCCCACAGTGATGTAACAGAACACATGACCCCACATCTAGGGGTCAATGTAGTGTTGGACAGAGTGATGTGCACAAGCAAGCATGGAGATATCTCCTAGTTTGAACCCTTTAGTGTATATAAGTACATAGCTTTTGTAGTTAATAAAAACATATAGTTAACCTACTTAAGACCACAATATGCCATTAAGGCCCACCCAATGGTATCTGACAAAATTTCTCATTTATTTTATGATTACAAATATTTTGGCAAACTTTTCCCCTTTGCTGCAGCTTTTTGTAATATGCCATGCAGGAGGTTAAGAAACACGTGAATGAAGCAATAATAAACCATTAATCCCTTGCTGCTAAATGAATTACTCGTGCCCAAGACTTGCCTTATATTATTCCAGTCAGTTGGTGCTGTGTGATAACTTCCCCTCATAAACTGATGCAATGTTTCCCCAATACCATGCTGTTGGGAACTCTGTGTAGTAATGAGGTCAACCCGCATTGCGTTACTTTATGATACTGTACTAAAGCTCACAGCGCAAACAAATCTTCTAATAGTTGAATAAGCTAATTTGATTAGGTTTAAAACAGCAAAACGAGTTGCTGGCGATGCACGTGATCCATATAATACTTAATGCAAACTAGGAAAATATTTGCAATCTCAGTGCCAACAGTAATACTTCACTATTATTAAACCACAGAAAGTGAACTCTTACCACTAGGAAAGAAGCAGAGACGTGCAAATACAGCCATAACATAGCAGATGACAAACACACCAGTTAGTATGCCTTGGGCCTGCAGCAACATAGAGGTTGCGATTCCAAATGTTGTAAAATCTGCAAAATCATCCAATTTGGCTCCTGTAATCAAATGAAAATTGGACGAGTAAAATAATGTCACCTAATACAACAATTTGAAGGTGCAACTTCATTGTACAAATTGCCATACTGTCAGACCTGGGTATTCAGGATTGACTAAAGTAAGCATCTATGAATCTGAATAAATTTTCCTGACAAACAGTAGTGTATGGAACTCTCCAAAACACCATCCATGTGTATAGCATATGCTTTATATGAAATTCCCATGTTTTCTCTGCTCACTAAATTAAAGTGGCTTTTCTTTAGACATAGAAAGCATATCATTTCTCCTAAACATTCCAGTGTCTATGATTGGCGAACTAAATATCCTGGAGTGGACTGCATTTCTTTGCCTTGTCATGGGTGCTTCTGGTTGCTGGGACGTGAGTAGTGGTGCATGCTGGAGCACAGTTGACAGATTTTTGAGTTTCAAATATCTTTGGACTGATTTTCTGAAGTTACTTGACTTGGTAGGCAAAGTTGAGAGCCGCCTAGTTACTTGTTTAGGAGGAATGTTTTCTTGGTATGGGAAATCATTCTCTTATCAAGAGGTTGTGAATGTTTGTAGAGCCTCCTCCCCCAGTTAGCCATTTAATTGTCTATCAATACTAGACAAGTGGCAGGACTACAGATGTGAGTTGTTGGCTGTGGGATTGCTTAGCTCTATCCATTGTATGCTCCTTCCCTTGTTTGGCATACATGTTGTGCTGTATTGTTTGATTTGATTTATTATTGTCACATGTATTAGCATACAGTGAAAAGTATCGTTTCTTGCGCGCTATACAGACAAAACATACCATTCATAGAGAAGGAAAGGAGAGAGTGCAGAATGTAGTGTTACAATCATAGCTAGTGTCCAGAGAAAGATCAACTTAATGCAAGGTAAATCTATTCAAAAGTCTGACAGCAGTAGGGAAGAAGCTGCCCTTGAGTCGTTTGATACGTGACCTCCGAATTTTGTATCTTTTTCCTGATGGAAGAAGGTAGAAAAGAAAATGTCTGGGGTGTGTGGGGTTCTTAATTATGCTGGCTGCTTTGCTGAGGCAGTGGGAAGTGTAGACAAAGTCAATGGATGGGATGCTGGTTTGGATTGGGTTACATTCACGACCTTTTGTAAATTCCTTGCAGTCTTGGGCAGTGTAGGAGCCAAACCAAGTTGTGATGCAACCAGAAAGAATGCTTTTTATGGTGCATCTGTAAAAGTTAGTGAGAGTCATAGCTGACATGCCAAATTTCCTTAGTTTTCTGAGAAAGTAGAAACATTGGTGGACTTTCTTAACTATAGTGTCGGCATGAGGGGACCAGGATAGGTTGGTGGTGATCTGGGCACCTAAAAACTTGAAGCTTTTGACCCTTTCTATTTCGTCCCTGTTGATGTAGACAGGGGCATGTTCTCCTTTTCGCTTCCTGAAGTCGATGACAATCTCCTTCATTTTGTTGACATTGAGGGAGAGATTATTGTTGCCATACCAGTTCACCAGATTCTCTATCTCATTCCTGTACTCTGTTTCGTCATTGTTTGAGATCCTACCCACTATGTGTTGTCAGCAAACTTGAAAATCAAACTGGACGGGAATTTGGTCACACAGTCATAGGTGTACAAGGGGTATAGTAGGGGGCTGAGAACAGGCCTGTGGAGTACCGATATTGAGGATCGTGGAGGAGGTGTTGTTGCCTGTCCTTAATGATTGTGGTCTGTGAGTTAGGAAGTTCAGGATGCAGTTGCAGAGGGAAGTGCTGAGGAGTTTGGAGAGATGAGTTTCGTGGGAATAATAGTATTGAAGGCTGAGCTGTAGTCAATAAATAGGAGTCTGAAATAGGTGTCCTTGTTATCTAGATGTTCCAGGGTTAAGTGCAGGGCCAGGAAAATGGCATCTGCTGTGGACCTGTTGCAGCGGTAGGCAAACTGCAGTAGATCCAAGTAGTCTGGGAGGTTGGAATTGATTCGTGCCATGACTATCCTTTCGAAGCACTTCATAATGATGGATGTCAGAGCCACCGGCCGATAGTCATTAAGGCACACTGCTTGTTTCTCTTAGATATTGAGATGATGGTCATCTTCTTGAAGCAGATAGGGACCTCAGATTGTTGTAAAGAGAGGTTGAAGATGTCTGTGAGTACCTCCGCCAGCTTATCCGTGCAAGATCTGAATGCACGTCCAGGTATCTCATCCAGGCCAGCTGCTTTCTGTGTGTTGATCTTCAAGAAAGCTGCTCTGACATCTACAATGGTGATTCCAGATACAGGTTCATCCAGGGCTTCCAGTGTGGAGGGCATGGTCTCGCTGACCTCTTGCTCAAAACAGTCATAGAATGCATTGAGCTCATCAGGGAGGGGTGCGATGGAGCCAGTGATTTTACATGCCTTCACCTTCTGGCCTGTCTTGCAGACCTTGCCATCGTTGGCGGGGGTCAATGTGGCTCGCCTGGGATTCTAGCTTGGTCCAGTATTGTCTTCTGGCATCTTTGATGAATCTCCATGGATCGTTTCTGGCTTTCTTGTATAGGTCAGTATCGCCTGACTTGAACGTCTCAGACATGGACTTCAGCAAGTGGATACCCCTGTTCATCCCTGGTTTCTGATTCACCAGGTTGGCACCTCATTTTTAGGTGTACCTCGTGCTTGCCCTCCTGCAGTCATCATTGAACTAGGGTTGGTTAGCAGTGGTGCCTTAAGCACTGGTGACTCGGGTTTGATTTCAGCCTTGGGTGACAGTGTGGAGTTTGAACGTTCTCCTCATGTTTGTGTTGGTTTCCTCTCACAGTCCAAACATGTGCAGATTAAGTGGATTGGCCATGGTAAATTTCCCCTTAGTGTCCAAAGATGTGTAGGTTAGTGGGGTAAATAGGTTGGGTTAGGGATAGGGCCTGTGTAAGATGTTCTATTGGAGAGTCAGTGCAGAATAATGGGCTGACTGGTCTTTTGCACTGTAGAGATTCTATGATGTCTTGCTTTGCTGGTAATGGGAGAGTGAGTGATATGTCAGGTCAGATTGTGGTTAAATACAATCCTGCTGCTGATGAGTTACAGTGTTTCATGGTGCCCAGTTTATGACTGCTAGATCAGCTTTGAATCAATCTCAATTAGCACAATGGTAGTGCCACATACATCGATGGATGGTATCCTCAGTGTGAAGATGGGATATTGTCTCCAGGAGGTGAATTAGTCACTCTTATCAACACTGTCATAGACAGATGTATCTGTGACAGGTAGATTGATAAGGGTGAGCTCATGTTGGACTGTTTGTTTTCCCAATATCTACTGCAGATCCAATCAGGCAGTCATGCTCTTCAGGTCAGCTTGGGCAGTACTGGTGCTACCGAGCCACTCTTAGTGATGGGCATGACCTCCCAAAACAGAGTACTTTCTGTGTCCTTGCTCCCCTCAGTGCTCCTTCCAAGTGATGTTCAACATGGAGGAGGTCTGATTCACCAGCTGAGGGAGATTGGTAGGTGGTAATCAGCACAAAGTTTCCTTCCATTTCTGACCTGATGTCATGAGATCCAATGAAACCCGGAGTCAATGTTGAGAACTCCCCATGGCAACTTCCTCCCAACTGTATGCCCTTGGGCCACCACTTCTGTTGGGTTGATCTTGTCAGTGATGGGAGGAGTCTGAAACCTTGGCGATAAGATATGATTTACTGTTTACGGCTATGTCAATTGGCAGCTACACAATTTTTCCAGTTTTGACACAAGACCCCACTATGCCATTGTCATTTCTGGTGTCTGGATGCTGGATAGTTCATCAAGATTTAATTCTTTCCAACATTTTTATTGTGGTTAGCTACAACTGAGTAGCTATTTTGGATGGTGGTTAAGAGTCAATTGTGTGGTGTAGGTCTGCAGTCACATGTAAGCAGACCAGTCATGGATGCAGATTTCTTTCTTTACCAGACATTCATGAATGAGATGGATTTTTACAATAATCAATGGTTTCATGGTCACCATTACTGAAAATAGCTTTTATTACAAATATATTAATTTAATTTAAATCCTACCAGTGGTATTTGAGTCTGTCTCAGACAATCGCATTAGCCTAGGTTTCTGGATCACTAGTCCAGTCGTACTACCACCTCACGGCCACCACGGTTTTTGGAATGCAGTAGAGTTCTTTAGATGTTTGTGGTTGCTTGGTAATTTCTTTTGATAATGGAATACAAGTTTTCTGTCAGTTTGAGGGATGTTCCAGTGAAATGTTGCTGAATTAACATTGGTTATGAAGTCAGAAGTCAGAGGTTTACAGCATGGAAACAGACCCTTCGGCCCACCTTGTCCATGCCGCCCTTTTTTTTTAAAACCGCGAAGCTAATCCCAATTGCCCGCATTTGGTCCATATCTCTCTCATCTCTTTACCCATGTAACTTTCTAAACGCTTTTTAAAACACAAAATTGTATCTGTTCCAGACACTCACCACCCTGTGTGAAAAAATGCCCCTCTGGACACTTTGAATCTCTCCCCTCTTTAATCTCTGCCCTCTAATTTTAGACTCCCCTACCTTTGGGAAAGGATATTGACTATCTAGCTAATCTGTGCCCCTCATTACTTTTTAGATCTCTATATAAGGATCACCTCAGCCTCCTACGCTCCAGAGAAAGAAGTCCCGGTCTATCCAGCCTCTTGTTATAGCTAAAATCATCAAGCCCCAGTAGCATCCTAGTAAATCTTTTCTGCATTCTTTCTGGTTTAATAATATCCTTTCTTTAATAGGGTGACCAGAACTGCACACAAGTGCAGTCTTAACAATGTCTTATACAACTTCAACTCCTGCATTCATTATTCAGACCAATGAAACCAAGCATGCTGAATGCCTTCTTCACCACTCTGTCCACCTGTGACTCCACTTTCAAGAAGGTATGAACATGTACCCCTAGATCTCTTTGTTCTGTAACTCCCCTCACTGAGTACTGTGCAGTCGCTGACGCTCCCCTCACTCTGCGCTGCAGTCGCTGACACTCCCCTCACTCTGCACTGCGCAGTCGCTGACACTCCCCTCACTCTGCACTGCGCAGTCGCTGACACTCCCCTCACTCTGCACTGCGCAGTCGCTGACACTCCCCTCACTCTGCACTGCGCAGTCGCTGACACTCCCCTCACTCTGCACTGCGCAGTCGCTGACACTCCCCTCACTCTGCACTGCGCAGTCGCTGACACTCCCCTCACTCTGCACTGCGCAGTCGCTGACACTCCCCTCACTCTGCACTGCGCAGTCGCTGACACTCCCCTCACTCTGCACTGCGCAGTCGCTGACACTCCCCTCACTCTGCACTGCGCAGTCGCTGACACTCCCCTCACTCTGCACTGCGCAGTCGCTGACACTCCCCTCACTCTGCACTGCGCAGTCGCTGACACTCCCCTCACTCTGCACTGCGCAGTCGCTGACACTCCCCTCACTCTGCACTGCGCAGTCGCTGACACTTATGTTAAACTGTCAATCACTGTGAGGCCTGGGACAGTCTAACTGATCTCCCTCCAGAGCCTGGGCATCTCTGTAGTAGCCACTTTGTTCTCCTCTTCTTCCATCTCTCTGTTCTCATCTGAAAAAGAGTAACACTCCAGGCCTTTTTGGATATTTTGAAGTGGATCTGTCCAGAGCTCACTCCTTCTCCCGCTGACGCATGATGTGCTGCTTATCCAGACCTCCCTGTTTTAATTTTCATTTAGTCCCAATCAAAGTCAATGTGTCCGTGCTGGTGGGTAGTGCAGAGGAATGATGTGAGGATGCAGACTGAGTATCCCCCCACCAAAGAGGCTGGTGATAACTGTCCAAGCTCCACTAGTAGCTCCACCTCTGCTAGAGTGAAACACAATATTTGATTTGATTTATTATTGTCATATGTACTGGGACACACTAGAAAGCATTGTTTCTTGCATGCTATACAGACAAAACATACCATTCATAGAGTATGTAGGGGAGAAGGAAAGAAGAGGGTGCAGAATATAACGTAGCAGTGACAGATTGGGTGTAGAGAAAGATCAGCTTAATATATGGTAGGTCCATTCAAAAGTCAGATGGAGGCAGGGAAGAGGCTGGTCTTGAGTCGGTTGGCATGTGACCTCAGACTTTTCTATCTTTTTCCCGACGGAAGAAGGTAGACAGGAAAAAATCTGGGATGTGTGGGGTCCCTGAAAAGCTAGCTGCTTTTCCGAGGGAGCTGGAAGTGCAGACGGAGTCAATGGATGGGAGGATGGTTTGCATGATTGGCTGGGCTACGTTCACAACCCTTTGTCTTGGACAGAGCAGGAGCCATATCAATCTGTGATATATCTGGAAAGAATGCTTTCTCTGGTGCATCTGCAGGTCGTAGCGAATTTCCTTAGCCTCCCAAGAAAGTCAAAACCTTTCTTAACTATAGTGTCAGTGTGGAGGGACTAGGACAGGTTGTTGATGATTTGGACCCCTAGAAACCTGAAGCTCTTGACCATTTCCACTTCTTCACTGTTGATGTAGACAGGGGCACGTTCACCACTACTTGATGACTTTATCTCCTTCACTTTGTTGACATTGAGGGAGAGATTATTGCCGTCGAATCATTTTACCAGATTCTCTATCCCTTTCATCTACTCCATTTCATCATTATTTGAGATCCAACCCACTACGATGGTGTCATCTGCAAACTTGAAAATGGAGTTGGAGCGGAATTTGGCCATGCAATCATAAGTATACAAGGAGTATAGTAAGGGGCTAAGGGTTTGATTCCTGGCTTGGGTCATCGTCTTTGCAGAGTATGCACATTCTCCCCGTATCTATGTGGGTTTCCTCCAGGTGCTCTGGTTTGCTCCCACAGTCCAAATGATGTATAGGTTAGGTGCATTGGCCATATTAAATTCTCCCTCAGTGTACCCGAACAGGTGTTGGAGTGTGGCGACTAGGGGATTTTCACATAACTTCACTGCAGTGTTAATGTAAGCCTATTTTTGACTAATAAACAAACTTAACTATCCTTACTGATGCATTCTGTGGATTAGGAAGTTGAGGATTCAATCGCAGAGGAAGTTTGGAGATGAGTTTTGTTGGGATAATGTTGAAGGCTGGGCTGTAGTCAATAAGTGACTTGCAATCCAGGTGTTCCAGGGTTGAGTGTGGGGCCAGATACTGTTGTGGGACTGGTGCAGCAATATGTACCATCATTAGCCTTTCGAAGCACTTCATAATGATGGATGTCAGACCTACTGGACAATAATCATTGAAGCATGCTGCTTGGCTTTTTTTTGGTAGAGGGATGATGAGCATCTTCTTGAAGCAGGTAGGGACCTCAAATCTGGTTTGCGCAGGATCTGAGTGATGAGAACTTGGGCAGATACATCATTGCATCCAACCCCATGAATGACAGCGGTCTAAGAGCCACAGTGTTCACTGGGCAGGAATTTCCTCCATGTCCTTCACCTGCAGATAGAACAAGTATAAAACCTTGCTCTTCATGACCTCCCATCTCACCACTGTCCACCCTCTCAAAGTCCAGTTCTGCAGCCTTCATTGGTGCCAGATTCTGCTGGTCGCCACACTACCAGTTCCATACATCTTATGACTGTTATGAGCTTTTTTCCCTCTGCAGCACGAGAGAGTAATACACGAGAAGCCTGGTCTCTCTCACCTATTCCTGCAGGATACTGATATTTTTTATTCATTCATGGGACATGGGTGATGCTGGTTGGCTAGCATTTATTGCCCATTCCTAATTGCTCTTGAGAGGACAGTTGAGAGTCAACCACATTGCTGTGAGTCTGGAGTCACAAGAAGGCCAGACCAGGTAAGGATGATAGATTTCCCTCTCTAAAGGACATTATGAACCAGATGGTTTTTTTTTCCAACATTCAACAATGGTTTCATGGTCATCAGTAGATTCTTAATTCCAGATATTTTTTATTGAATTCAAATTCCACCATCTACCATGATGGGATTCGAACCCAGGTCCCCAGAAAATTAGCTGAGTTTCTTGATTATTCGTCTACTGATAATACCACTAGGCCATCGCCACCCCGAGCTGTTGTGCTCTTCACTGCTATCCCCTTCTCAAATGCACCCCATATGCAAGAGTGGCAGAATTCTCAGTGATGCAACTGTCCACTTGCTCTGACAATTTTGGGGAGAACTATAGGCTCAATTGGCTATGCTCGTGTACATGCTGCTGCATATAAAGTTGGGTGTCACCTGGGTGTTACTTTCCTGACAATGGACCGACATCATTCTTGTCGCTCCTCTACTAATGATCTCCATAGCAACTTCTGCTGGATGCCAGGAACCTTTTTTTTTGCCCCTCTGTAATTGTCTTGGTTAATGCCTCATAGAGGCACTTAAGAACCCTGGGCTAGTCATTAGACACCTGACATACCAACGCTGCCACTCTGCAAATCTTCTACCATCTTTTCAGTGACCACCAAGCACAGTCATGACTGCTGTTCACTTTTTCAAAGGGCTGTTTCTATACCCTACCTTCAGGCAGCTCCTAGTGCGATCGATTAGTGCCAAATCTGTCCCCAGGCCTGTTGTATTTTAAAATTGTATTGCTGATGCTGTTACAAAAGTCTGAAAAGCAGAGTGTTTCACTTCGGTTTAATGAACTATCCTGCACAAATTTCCCACATTCAGTCAATATTTTTGGCATTTGGGAATTTCTTGCTGATGGAGGTGCAGATCTAATCTTGCCAGAGACCAGCAGAAGACTGCTCAGGATGTCACTGTGCATGCGGACTAATCTCTCAGTATACCAGGAAATCCTGTTTTAACATCCCCGCCACCACCCACAACACACACTAACGCCCCCCCCACCCCCCCAACCCCCCCCACCCTTCAACTAGATATTCCACCCTTCAACTAGATATTCCACCCCACCTCCCACAGACAGTGCCTGCCTCTGGCCTCTCAACGCCCCATGCAGCCTCAACTCCTGCTCCGGAGTGTTGGCCACAACTCCCAATTGTTGGCCCCCCATGATGCAGAGTTTCCTCCTCCCTCCCAACCTGGCTGTGCCCTGTCAGGTCCATCCCTTAGGTACCTGCTGGCCCACCCTTATCCCCGATTGATGGATGGAGGATCTGGGGGGGTCAATGGCCTCTGGTTGATCATATGTGATCCGCAGTAGTGAGGACCTCCGCTGGCGGGGTTGGAAAGCTAAGTGAGCTTGGTCTCCCTCATACAATTTAAATGATCGTGAATGGTTCAATGCTGGGCATGATTTGCATTTTTTGCCTCCTGCTCATATTTCCCCACTCCACCACTCGACCAGTGCAGTGGAGTGGAAAAATCCCACTCATAATATTTCCATTTGCAGAAAGACAGAACCAGATTAAAGAAAGGTAAATTCAAAGCTAATTTATAGAAATATTGGCCTAAATATTAACAAAAACAATGCAGGATATGGGGAAGACTCAAATTTTCTGCAGATCATGGAGGCCCTGGCAAACAATGCAAAGGTTTGACTGTTTCCCACTACAGTCAGCCTACTGGAAAGCCTGTCTGGAGAAATGAGAAGAACAGGCATGGCGTGAAAGAACAGTTCTGGATCTGCATCAATTTCTCAGAAGAAGACATATACTCCGAGTTCTTGGGGAACAAAAAAAACCTTCTAAATGCTGCCAGGAATGGACAAAGATATAAGCACTACTTGTCATCGTTTGGCAGGGCTTAGACTCATAGCCAATTTTGCTTGTGTGCATGTGTGGCAGACAGGAAAGTGGAGACGGTGTCTGGTATTCATTCCTGGTCTTTGGCAGTGGCCAATCTACTCTCAATACTGAACACATTCTGCTCTAATACATCCTTGTGTTCTGAATTCACATTTTTGATTTTGTTTTTACATTGCCCACCCATTTTTTTTGTTCTCTCGTCTTCAGTCCAATTATACACTTTACCTCCAGAATGCATCTTTAAAACAGAGCACAACTTTAGCTCTTCTAAAACTGAGGGATTTCCTCATTCCCTGCTGTACTGTTTGTGGCTGCCCAATTAACAACTACGCACCTGCTTGCCGGACTCCTTGCCCGGCTGTCTCCGCTTTATACCCTGCTTTCATCAGCATTGTCAAAAAATCTTCAATTGTCTTTGCTATCTAAACCTTCATCTGTCTATTTTCCTTTCTGCCTAATGTCTATTGTTTGGTTTAGTTTTGCCTGGCTAATAGCAAATCCAAGAGACACAGGCTTCTGTTATAGAACTGCAAATAGTTGACGTGATAAGATGAATCAGTAACTACGGCTTGAAATTGAAGTCTGATACTAACTATGAGGTTCTTGTGAACTAACAAGTCAAATGTGGTTGAACATGCCGCATTACACAATAAATGACAGTCATTAGATGATAATTTCCCACTTTGCTAGAAGTAAATGGAGCTTCCATCATCAGTCTAATGAAGTTATACAGTGAGAACAGGTTTGAAGAATTTCCCAGCCATTGTCACTAAATCTGAAGATTTACTGTAAAGTGATTTAAGATCTAAGAAGTTCATTGGTAGGTTCAAGGAATGTCAAACTAATTTCTGGAAATAAATCCTTTAACCAATTTATATTAATTTATATGCAATTCCTTTTGCTAGGTAGCAAGGTCACACTCGTGGCTATTTCTGCAAATCATTATGTAGAATGAGTATTATGATGAAGCTTAATTTCAAAAGATGAGAAAAGCATTTGGTATAAGAATTTCAAATGCTTTCAGCCATTTTTCTTAAGTTTTGTACGCTATTTTTAGCATTACAGGAAAAAGGTAGATGCATTATTTGTCATTCGTGTTTCCTTGGGCTTGGTAGTTTGCTGGTAGCATCAGAAAGGGAACGGTAGCACCATTTATAAAACTTTAACTTTGGAACTGGACTATATGAATACAAAATCAAAACAGTCTTTCAGATTCATAATAAACTCCCAATTAAAACTCAACTGTTTAATTTGTATTGTTTCGGCATTACCTCTAATATTATTGCTGTAACTGAAAAGTGTGCACGCCTGTTGAAGTCTGAACTTACCAAGAGCAGAACACGCATTTAGTTGTCGAGCGACAGCTCCATCAGCTAGGTCAAGAAGAAATCCGAAAAGAAGAAACCAGCAAGCATAGTGGTGGTGCCTATGGAATAATTGTAAAAGAAGTTCATTAAAATGCTGTTGTTGCTAAATGGCTTTATGACTGACATTATTGTTAACAGGAAAATGTACTATTTAGGATGCAAAGCATCTTTTGAGGATTGTAAACCATTTTAATGTACAGTACATTTGAGTCTTTGTACTAAAATGTCATTATCAATCTTACCCAGGACACAGGAGAGTGGGTTGCAGAAGGTGTCAAACATCGAGGCCCTGAGGGCATCCAGGCTCAGTATTTTAAATGGAGTTTCTCATTGCCCTGACTGCGCAGCCAGAGCTGCAGACTTGAGAGATCAGCAAAAAATAATCTGGCAGGCTGCGGGTTCCCATTTTTAAAAAATCTGATCTATCAGTATCAATGTCAATTCACCAGTTGTTGTTGCATGGTTCCACATTTTTTCAAAGGCCGACAGGGGAAGAGGGGAGGGGAGGGGGTGATTTTCTGGCCACTTTGTGCAAATCTCGCTGTTTCAGGAAAATTCGAGGAGAGGACGGAAATAGTTTATAATGTTCCCAGGTCCCCCTCCCCCCCAGCAGACTTTCACAGCCATCAAGAACCTGATTGCCATTCATTGAACTACATTTTAACATTCGATATAGGTTTTACGCAGAATCTTCCAAGAACATCAAATGTTCCCACCCGCCAGTGTGATGAAAAGCCAATGGGAATCACAATCATTCTCCACAAGATGTGCTAACCATATCAGGGAGCCCGAAGGCCACTGCAGCATCTGGGTGGTCAGGGACATGGACGGGCAGGGCAGGACCCTGGCACTGCCAGGTCAGCACTGCTGAGGAGGCAGAGCCTGAAGGAGAATGGGGTGATTCTGATGTACATGAGAAGGGAGGGTGATCTTTAAATTCAATTCAAGTTTGAGGGCACCCCGTGAAGGCTGGCTTTCTGGCTTGTTTTGGCCCCTCCTCTCAGTATTAAGGCACAAATCACACCACACTTCAAAAAAAAGGCCTCCTTCTGCACTGTAGGCATTCTATGGATTCTAACAATGCTAGACAAATGCCATCTATAATTATCTTGCGAATAGAGGGTGAAATTGTGGTTGGAGGTCTGTCCATTTTGTTACTAATGGAAGGTTACAATGAGTGAGCTTTGTGGGATGAAGTTACTAGGATAGGAGTACATAATAGCCTCAATGAATCAATACAATAAAACAGTATATTGTATAGGATTCTCAAGAATCTTTTCCATTGACTTAAACTTTGGCTCTTTTGTCTACTTACCTATTATACCACTCTAAGTGCTTCCTATGAGTTTTTTGAGGTTTTGACATGTAGAGACAAAGTTGTGTTGCATGGTAGATATTGAAAATTTATTGTATTGATAAGCAGTTATCATCTTCAGACATGCTCAGTAAACAGGAGAAGCGCTGAGGCCTATGATTTTTCTCTCTGGTTCTGACCTCACCACACAGTATTCAATTCCCATCTGATTACCAAAAAAGCAACAGCAGCATAATATAAAAAACAGTAAACTGAAATAGTAAAAAGACTGAACCAAAGATTCTGGGGGAAATCTTATCAGAAAAGGCAGTGTTAGTTCTGGTGAGAAAGGTAAACATGTTGGTTTTCTCTCCAGATTTTATCACACACTGTCACACAACCATTGTTGAAATTGTACCAACCTGGCAGTGCTAATCTGTGCCAATGGGCAGTGGCCCAGGGGATATTCTCACCTTTACATTCCAAGGGATCCCTACAACAGGTTCACATTTGGCTGAACTTGTTGTAAACTGCATGTGAAATTATGCCTTGGGTTCAATATGTGGCAAGGGGTGGTTTGATCATTTTACATGTATTGAAATCAGATTCATGCCCATTGTGGGTGTGCACCGGAGTACATCACTGGCGGAGGGTGGTTGTGTGAGGGGTGGGAATCGGAGATTGCGATCTTGCCGGTGAGATTCAAGCTTCATCAGCTGCTGCTGCCATTCCCGTGAATGGTGAATGTGGGCTTGAGATAGCCCCCACAGTATTGGAATGCACTTGGCATTCGCAATTGGCTGCACAAATAAAGATGTATGATCTAATAGCCAGTAGAATGACAAAATCTGGTATCTGAATATTCAAGGGTACGTGACATTTAGGTGAGATAGACAGCTAGGAAAAATGGAGGGGTAGCTCTGCTAATTCATAAAATCCCTATAGTACAGAAGAAATCCATTTGTCCCATTGAGCCTGCATTGACAATAATCTCACCCAGGCGCCATCTCCCTATCCCCACATATTTACCCTGTTAGTTCACCTGACATGAAGGGGCAATTTTGCATAGCCAATCAAAAAAAAAGGAAATGTGAATGGTGATGATAAAGGTGCTAACAGCATCCCATGAGAGATCAGAATATTTAAATGGCAGAACAAAGGTGCAGAGTGCCGGAATGCAGCAGTTGGCCTTAGCGGGCTGGTGAGTGGAAAAATTAAAATAATACAACTAAAAATGGATGAATAAGATGAAAAGAAATGAAATAAAATAAATGGAGATGGGGTGAGGGAGAGAGTTCATGCTAGGAAGTTGTTGAACTCAATGTTCAATCTGGAAAGCTGTAAAGTACCTAATCGGGAAATGAGGTGCTGTCCCTCCAGTTTATGCTGAGCTTCATTGGAACATTGCAAAAGATCAAGGACGGACATGTGGACAGGACAGCAGGTGTGTGCTGAAATGGCAAGCAACAATAAGTTCTGGATTCTGCTTGTGGATGCTCTGAAGGTATTCTGCAAAGTGGTCACCCAGTCTGCACTTGGTCTCTCTGATGTACAGTAGACCACATTGGGAGCAGCAAATGCAAGGGACCAGATTAAAGAAGATGCACATGAAGCACTGCTTCACCTGAAAAAAATGTTTGGGCCCTGGGATGATGAGCAGAGAGGAGGTGAAAGGGCAGGTATTGCATCTCTTACGATTGCATGGGAAGGTGCCATTGGCAGTGGGTGAGGTGTTTGGGTGTGATTGGGGAGTGGACCAGGGTGCCCTGGAGAGAACGGTCCCTGCGGAATGCTGACAGGAGTGAGGGGAAGATGTGTTAAGTTGAGGCATCATGCTGAAGTTGGCAGAAATTGTGGAAGATGATCCTTTGAATGCAGAGGCTGCTGGGGTGAAATGTGAGGACAAGGGCAACCCTATCCTGGTTTTGGGAGAGAAGGGTGGAAGTGAGAGCAATGACCCTGGACGATAGGTTGGATAGTCAAGTGATCTATCAACCACGGTGGGTGGAAAACCACAACTGAGGAAGAAGGAAAACATATCAGCAGTGCCATTTTGGAAAGTGGCATCATTAAGACAGTTGCAACAGGTACGAAGGAACTGAGAGAGTGGAATGGACTCTCTACAGGATATGGGGTGTGAATGCGCCAGGGTCCTTCCATGAGCCACCCTCAACTGCACTACCAGAGAAATGCAGGAGCTCAGTGGAGCCCATCAAGGGACCTTGGTGTTGTAGACACAAGCTCTCCACATCAATGGGAGTGTTGGTGATGTCTGAAGTACAAAGGGGCAGCCACTAGGTCACCCAAGCGGGAGAGGGTTATCAAATGAGATGGGAGCTCTGCACTGGTCTGCATTGGTTGGGGGAGTTGGGGTGCATATCAGTCAAGCAGGAATGGAAAAGTTGTTCCTTGTGTGGTCTCACTGCCATTTGGAGCGTGATAATGTCCAGAGAGGTTAGAGATCATCTGATCCAGAGGGCACTGGCAGGTCTGAGGGAATAGGGACAAGTGGCTGAGACCCTGCCATCTCACTTTTGGAGAAGCTAACCCCTGCAGGCTGTGTTTGTTAGTCTTTAAGATATCTCAGGATAAGGGAAGACTTGAGGGCAACAGGGTGTTTGGCAATGCTGACTGTCTCTCTCTCCCCCTCCCCTTCTCCATCCTCCCCACAGATAAAAAAAATAATTTTGGCTTGCAAGCAGATTAACTAGCCTTCATGGTATTGTCTGTTGCCGAAGCAGATAGGCATTGGCGACAGCGCCATGGCAACCCATGTCTGAACTAGCACCATAAGAGCCAGACACTGAACATCAGGGGGCTACCACAGAGATTTGTGTATCAACTGCCCATTAGGTAGTAGAGTATATAGACAGCCCTTCCATACAGGAGGTGCTGGTCTTTTAACAAAATGTTGAACAGTGCCTTCATAGGGAGAGGGTGCAGCATCTGTATCAGGTTTTAGCTCACCTAGCACCTAGAGGAGGATACCTGCTCTTGGTGGCTGTGAAGATCACAGCTGCTTTGAATTCTTTTACATCTGGATAGTTCCAGGGCTCAACTGGAGACCAGTGTAGAATTTCACAGACCTCCATGCACAGGTGCATCTGTCAGTGATAGATGTCCAGGAATCTGGTTACATCACCTTCCACCTGGACTAGGCATGCCAGGATGCTCAGGCTTATTCTTGGCACTTGCATTGATCTTTGAGCTTTGTCTCCACATGGGTACCCTTCATTAACAGGAAGGGATACCACTGAACATCCAGCTGGTGAGTGATCACCTCCTGAACATTATGCATGCGTGCACTCTAACCTGGGAGTGTACATGACTGCTACATCCTGGGACACTCAGAGCTACCTGACATGTTTGAGAGTCACCTTCAGCCAAGGAATTGTGGGACTAGGGCTACCCAATGCAGCCATTGCTGATGATGCCTGTGCGGAGGCTACAGACCGAGGGGGAAAGCTGTTGCAATGAGGCCCACTTTGCCATCAGGAGCATCATCAAGTGGTGCGTGGACTTCCTCAAGATGCAGTCTTGATGTTTGGACTGCTTACCCCAGAGGGTGGCACGGGCAGTGGTCATTTACGATATGCTCTAGGAACTTGCACAGCAGGGGGGTGACATGGTGAAAGAGGAGGAGGACAAGAAGGATGATGAAGGAGCTGAGCATCTGGCTGTCAGGGTCCAACAGGGTCATTTAATTTGAGGTGTAGAAGCTTCATTGTCTGACAGATCAATCCCCACCTGATCTCATACCCTGTCTTGCTCAGTCCCTTGTTCCCACATTCCCATCATGTTGGTCTCCTTCCTACTCCCCTCCCACAATCCTCACCAGCCCCTTCTGTTCCATCTTTCCCTCCACCCCTCCCACGTTCCTCCTACTCCTCCCCTCCAAAAGTCAGCTTGGCATTATACCAAGGTGAAGGGCCTGGATTGGCAATGTTAGTGAATCTCCTCGCAAGGCTCGATGGTGATGATGACTTGCTGTGAGGAAAGCTGTGGTGTTCCTTAGAGTCTGAAGTCTGACTTTAGCCTTTCTGATGTCAGTCCACCTACCCCCTGGTTCATCATTTTTTGAGCAGTGAGTTCACTCGATTCCATGTAAAAGTAAGGGGGTGGGAAGGCTCAAGGGTTCTACCTTCAGAGTCATGGACTGGTGATGCTGTCAAACCTGGGTATCAAACACTGTTGCTCTCAAAGAACCCAAGTTGGGAATGAATGTGGCAGGCAAATGGGAAAATCATAGGTCCAAGCAATGGACATAGCCCCTCTCTCCAATTCCTCTCTCTTAAAATAGACAGACGTAACATTGATAGTTAACTCGGGATGGTGGTGACATGTGTTTAGTGACAATGTACAATTGGTGTCCCCTTCGCCTTAACTGCTACTGTGAAACTTGCTTATTTAATGGTCCTCTATCTTCCACTCCTTTCATTCCCTCCCACTCCTTCCATATGTGTCTCCAGATCGAACATTAGAGGTGGAGGAGGCCTGTTGATGACAGTGCTTTCTGGTCTATGATTTCTCTGGAAGACCTCGACCTGAAGGAGTCCAGCTGAATTTTGGATGTCCGTGGCACCATTTCCTGCCCACATCTCAGACAAAATTATTGTGGAAATCAAAATTGGAAAATGAGATTGGAGTTTTAGGTCTTGTGAATGGGCCGAACTCATGTTTACTGAGAATGAGATAAAAATTCAGACTATATACTTAGTAGATTAAGGAGTTTATGGATGATACAAAACTAGTTGTATGGTTTCTAATGAAATAGACAACTGCAACAGACTGGTAAGCTGTGCAGAAAAGCAAATACAATTCAATCCAGGTAATGCATTTAGAAAGGACGAACAAGGCAGAGGAATTCACAACAAATGATGGGATGCTGAGAAGTAAGGTAAAGTCACCATAGTCCTAGATGACCATAGGCTGCTCTCCCCTTGTGTGATTTTAACCTGAGGATCACCATACCTCAGGTGAGGGGCATGGTTGAGAAGGTGGGCCTTCATGAATAAACTCAGCCATCATGGGAATTGAACCCACACTGTTGGCGTCAGTCTGTATCATGTACTAGCCAACCAACTAATCGAGCTAACGCAGCTGAGAAGTGTAGGGAACAGAGGAGCACTGGGCCAGATTCCTGAAGGTAGCAAGACAGGTCAATCAGATAGTTAAGGAAGTATTCAGGATAGCTTCCTTTATTAGGCAAAGCATAGAAATATAAAAGAGGGAGATTATAGTAGAACTGTTATGATGTGTTAATTAGATCACAGCTAGAGCACTGAATAGGGTTTCGCATTAGAGGAGGGTTGTGATTGCACTGGAGTGGATCAGAGCAGATTAATGAGAATATTGCCAGAGGTGGAAAATCTTTTCGAGGAAATATTGGATAGGCTGGGGTTTTCTTTGGAACAGGGAAGATTAAGGTGGGAGAGAGATTTAATCGGAGTATATTAAGTTACAAGGGAACTAGTTAGAGTGAATAGGAGGAATCTATTTCCATTAACAAAAAAGTAAATGATCAGGTTTTAAAGTATTTGGCAGAAGAATTCGAAGGAAGTTGAGGAGAATTTCTTTCACTCGGATGGTGGCAGAGATCTGGAACTCACTGCCCGAAGGATGGTAGAAGCAGGAAACTTCATCAGAATTTAAAGATAATTTGAATATGCACTTGAAGTGCTGTAACTTTCAGAGCAATGGACCAAGTGTTGGAGTATGAGATTAGGCTGAGATCAGCCAAAACAGACACAATGGGCTAAATGGCCCCTTTCTGCGCTATAAATTTTTGTGCTTTTGAATAGTTAGAAGATGATTCCAAAAAGCTCTGCTTGATAGCATCCTTAGCACTGGGAAAGGTGATGGGTTGTGAACAAATGATTATGATGCAGCCCTAAACCATTTTATCCACTGTTCCCAGCTTGTGTGCATTTTGTGATTTACAAATATTAGTGGATAGCAACGTGGCCATGATGCTGTTGAAGAAGTAGCATTGCTATTTAGTGTGCATGTAGCACATTGAACTAAAGTTACGTAAAGTGAGGCTAGTTTATTTAAATAAGTATGCAGTGTTCCCAGCCCACAAAACACAGAAGGCTCATTATCTGGCATCAGCTGCTCTTCACTGAACAAAGAACAACACAGCATGGGAAACAGGCCCTTCGGCCCAACGAGCCCACGCTGCCATTTCAATATTGAGAGTCCCCTCTCCACCCATGACCCTTGTCTATGCTTACGGCATTCCACATCGGAAACCAGATTGAGGGGAGACTAATTTAGTCCCAGGGATGTCCCAAGGCTGGCTACTTTCCCTCGTACTAAGATTAAAGCAAAATTCTGCAAATGCTGGAATCTGAAACAAAAATAGAAAATGCTGGAAAATCTCAGCAGGCCTCTAACGCAGGTCATCCAGATTCAAAATGTTGGCTCTATTCTCTCCCCACAGATGCTGTCAGACTAGCTGAGATTTTTCAGCGTTTCTGTTTTTGTTCCATTGCACTAATGCTGAAGGGTAGAAATGTTTACAGTAAGACTGGAACTACTAATGATATCCTTCTAGGATGTAAGTTCAGTGCAGAGAAGGGAGCACAGGCGGAATGACAAAAGGGGGAACAGTTGCAATGAGCACCCTGGATAGAAGTGAGAGGAGTCAGTTTGTCTCCTGGGAATTGTTGACGTAGATGTTTACTGCTACTGCCAAAAAAAGTCTGTTCACTATTTGCCTAAGTTTGCAATGTTATTCAACAATACGTTGGCAGGGATCTTTTGAGCAGCAGTATGACAAACAAATTACTTCAACACTACTGCATCTTTCCTCTGGGATGTTTTGACCCTGACTGTCAAAGAAAGTAAGAAGTCTCACAACACCAGGTTAAAGTCCAACAGGTTTATTTGGTAGTAAACACCACTAGCTTTCAGAACGCTGTTCCTTTGTCAGGTGAGTGGGAAGTTCTGATCACAAACAGGGCATATAAAGGCACACACAGTTTACAGAATACTGATTGGAATGTGAGTCTTTACAGCTCATCAGCTAATCAAGTCTTAAAGGTGCAGATAATATGAGTGGAGATAGCATTAAGCATAGGTTAAAGAGATGTATATTGTCTCCAGACAGGACAGTAAGTGAGATGTTTATTTTCATTTCCTTCAGACTTGAATGCATCTCAACTACCACCACTGTATCCTCAGACGGTGATCCCTGAGTTGAGAGTTGGAATCAATGGATGCTTTTCTGGTTGGCAGTTGGTGACTACTGGAGTGCCGCAGGGATCGGTGCTGGGGCCTCAACTGTTTACCATTTACACAGACGATCTGGAGGAGGGGGCTGAGTGTAGGGCAACAGGTTGCATTATATCTGTGTTTGTGCATTGTTCTTCTCCTAAATAAAAATATCTGGGTAAAACTTTAATTAAGAAGCTGGTTGCAGTATCTGAATTGGACAAATACAACACGTATGAGGAGAGATTCAGTTGGTTAAAATTATATTTTTTGATGTTCAGAAGAAAGGGGGGGATCTCATAGAAGCCTATAAAATTCTGACAGGAAAAATGTGCCCGATGTGGGAGAGCCCAGAACCAGAGATCACAGTCTGAGGATACAGGATAAATCTTTTAGGAATGAATGAGGAGAAATTCCTTCACCCAGAGAGTGGCAGGCCTGTGCAATTCGTTACTGCAGAAAGCACTCGAGACCAAAATATTGTCTGTTTTCTAGGAGTTAAATATAGCTCTTGGGGCAAAAGTGATTCAAAGGATATGTGGGGAGAGATGGGATCAGGCTACTGAATTGGACGATCAGCCATAAACATAATTTTTTCGAAGAGATGATTAGGTGTGTAGGTGGGGACAAGCATTTGACATAATCTACTTGGACTTCAGCAAGGTTTTTGACAAGTCCCACATGGGAGACTGACAGCAAAGGTAAGAGCACATGGGATCCAAGGAAATTTGACTAATTGGATCCATAATTGCCTGAGAGGCAGGAATTACAGGGTGGTGGTCAAGGAGTGTTTTTTGGACTGGAAGACCGTGTCCACTGGGTTCCCTCAGGGATTAGTGTTGGGCCCTTGCAGTTTGTGATTTATATAAACAGTTTAGACTTGAATGTAGGAGAGTTGATCAGTAAGTTCGTGGATGATATGAGAATTGATATGGTGGTAAATAGTCTTAGATTACAGGAGGATAATAGACAGGCTGGTCAGGTGGGCTGCTCAGTGGCAAATAGTGATGAACTCAGGCAGGACAAAAAAGACAAGGGAATACATGATGAATGACAGGACCCTGGGAAGCACTGAAGATCAGAGGGACCTTGGTGTGCACGTAGACTGGTCCCTTATGTTAACAGGACAGATGGATAAAGTGGTTAAGTTAGCATATGATCTCCTTTATTAGCCGAGGCAGAATTTAAGAGCAGGGAGGTTATGTTGAAACTATAAAATGTTAGTTAGGCTACAGCTCAAGTATTTTGTGCAGTTCTGGAATACACATTATATGAAGGATGTGACAGCATTGGAAAGGGTACTGAGAAGATTTGACAGGATGCTCCTGTTATCATAGAATCGTATAGTACAGAAGGAGGTCATTCAGCCCATTAACTCTGCACCAACAACAATCCCACCCAGGCCCTACCTCTATAACCCCATATATTTACCTTAGCTAGTCCCTTTGACACTAAGCGGAAATTTAACATGGCCAATCCACCTACGCTGCACATCCTTGGACGCTGGGAGGAAACCAGAGCACCCAGAGGAAACCCATGCAGACATGGGGAGAACATGCAGATTCCACACAGGCAGTGACCTAAACCAGGAATCAAACCCGGGTCCCTGGTGTTGTGAGGCAACAATGCTAACCACTGTGCCACCGTGCCGCCCTAACCACTGTGCCATTATGAAAAGACATTGGATAGACTGGAATTGTTTTCCTTGGAGCAGAAGAGATTGAGGGGGGACATAATTGAGAGGTACAAAATTATGAGGGGCGTTGATAGACAGGAAGAAACCTTCCCCCTCGGTTAAGGGATCAATAACTAGGGGGCAGAGATTTAACATAAGCAGCAAGTGGATTAGAGCTGATGTGAGGAGAAACTTTTTCACTGAAAGGGTGGTGGTGGCAGAGACCCTCATGACATTTAACTGGGATTTAGATTTACACTTGTAATACCAAGGCATACAAGACAATGGGACAAGTGATGGGGAAAATGGGATCAGGATAGTTGGATGGTTTGTCGTTGACTGGTGCAGAAGGTTGAAGTACCTTTTTCTGTATAACTCTTTGACTCAAACAGCAGAGCAGATTGGAGGGCCAAACAGCCTATTCCTGGTCCTATTTGGTAAGTATGTAGTGTTACAGGGATAGGGCAATGGGGAGGGCCTGGGGAAGATGCTCTTTTGGAGAGTCGGTGCAAATTCGATGGCCTTTCTGCACTTTAGGGAATCTATGACGCAATCTTGCTCCTCTAGTCAAAGTACCCCCAAAATGCATGGATGGATCCTAGGGGGACATGGCTACTCACCTTTTTGGCAGTCACAGACAGATGATGCAACTGCTACTCACCAGGATCACCAGTGACCAGGACATAGGGCTTCTCAATATGTGCTTCCAGTTGGGTTCGTCAGGTGGCACTCCCAGTACCCTCTTCCGAAGTCTTCTGTCTATGACTCTGTGGTCTTGGTCTGCTGCATTCTCAGTAACCTGGCCCTCTAGAGTAATGAACCTTTAGGATGGTGAGGCTCTGAAGGAGACAGCCCATCAGGGGATAAGTCCTGGCTCTGAGGAAGGGTTATATGGATTCAATACTTTCCTTCTTTGGGGCAGCACGGTAGCACAGTGGTTAGCATTGCTGCTTCACAGTGCCAGTGACCTGGGTTCGATCCCCAGCTCGGGTCACTGTCTGTGTGGAGTTTGCACATTCTCCTTGTGTCTGTGTGGGTTTCCTCCAGGTGTTCCGGTTTCCTCCCACAGTCCAAAGATGTGCAGGTTATGTTGATTGGCCATGCTAAAATTGCCCCTTAGTGTCCTGAGATGCATAGGTTAGAGGGATTATTGGGTAAAGTTTGTAGGGATATGGGGGTAGTGCCTGCATGGGAAGGTGGGATGGGCTGAATGGCCTCCTTCTGTACTGTAGGTTTCTATGATTTCTTGCTCCACAGATGCCACCACACCTTCTGACCTTTTCCAGTATTTTGCTTTTACTTCAGATTTCTAGCATCCACAGCATTTTGCTTTTATATTAATCTGCTCTGTAATGTTCATTGAAGGATAAACAGGGCTGGCATGGTGGCACAGTGGTTAGCACAGCTGCCTCACAGCACCAGGGACCTGCATTTGAATCCCTCTTGGGTCACTGTCTGTGTGGAGGCTGCACATTCTCTCTGTACCTGCAAGGGTTTCCTCTGGGTGCTCCGGTTTGCTCCCATACTCTGAAACATGTGCTGGTTAAGTGCATTGGCCATGTTAAATTCTCCCTCAGTGTTCCCAAATAGGCGCTGGAGTGTGGCGACTAGGGGATTTTCACAGTAACTTAGTTGCAGTGTTAATGTAAGCCTACTTGCTACAATAATAAATAATCTTTAAACATTGGTGAGGACACCAGGGATAACTCCCCCTGCTCTTCTTTGAAATAGTGCCATAGAATCTTTTATGTCCACCCAAACACACAAGATTTAATGTGTCAGCCAAAACCAATACTACACTGGACTGTCAAGCTTAATTTTTGTGCTCGAACCCTGGAATAGGACTTGAACCCAGAATATTGTAACTCAGATGCAAAAAAGCTATTAATTGAGCCATAGCAGACATGGCTAACTTGGAAGGAGAGGACGCAAAGAGGTGTGAACAATTGTAATGGTTTTTATAGAGAGGAGGAAAGGATACTAGTTGTGGAGGGCCACTGTGGGACATGGATGCAAGAGGACAACATGCTGGCTTTTGAGTGAGGACATGAGAATGTAAGAAATGAGAACAGTTAAGCAATTCAGCTCCAAAACTGCACTGCCATTCAATTAGATTATGGCTTCAGCTTTACAGGCACAGTTTTCCTGGCCCACTGGGCTATTTGCACAGCACACCAGGAAATACCGATAGTAGGGCTGAAACGGAAATCTCTAGTTGCGACTTTTTTTTTAAAGTGTAATTAGCCTCACACCAGGAAACAGCACGAGGCTGATCACAGTATTGAAATCAGCATTTTAATCTCATTAGTGAATCCGGGACAGTATTGTCCAGGCTCACTAATGTTTCTGTGCCCACTGGGGGAAGGTTCCCACCAGCAGGGATGAAATCTGGTCCCCAGCAACAGGGACCAGATGTGACGGCCTTGTTCGTGGGGGCAGAGGCCACTGAGGCCTACCCAGGAAGTTGGGCAGGAGGATGCCCCTTGGGCAGTGCCACAAGTGGGGGGGTTACCGCTGGGCACTCTGCACAGCAATAGGTGGGGGAGGTGAGGGGGGAGGAATGTTTGGGGCTGGGAGACCAGCGATGGGGCAGGGGGCATGCGCTAAGCACGCTGATGCCGGCTTCTCTGGCAGAATTCTGTGATGCATAGAGTGTTGGAAATTCTCTCAAAAAACGGGCAGGAAAATCTCCCATATTCCAGCTCGTAAGACATTTCATTCTTTTGGAAAATCAACTCCATTTTCCTGCCTATTCTCCATATCACTTGGCTTCTCTATGGTTGAAAAATCTGCCTCACTCAGCCTTGAACATATTCAATGACTCTGCCAACATAGCTTTCTGAGTGGAGATTTCAAAGATTCCATGTGCCTTGGAGTAGTTCATTGGCACTCCTTATTTAAGGAGTGACATTCTCTCTGCTGCTTCCAGAGGAAGTAAGTTCACTAATTTTATCCTTGGGTTGGAGTGGTTGTCTTGTGAAGAAAGCTTAAGTAAGTTGGGCAGATATTCTTGGAGAAATGCGAGATGACCTAAATGAAATAATTTCTATCCCTTTGGTTCTACATTTCCCATTGAGGCGAAACATTCTTTCAGAATTTATCCTTTCAAGCCCCCGAGAATCTTAGGTATTTCCACAGTAAACTGGCAAATCTGCTAGTTGGTAAAATGGCTGAAGATCACTGGGAGGTGTTCAAAAGTGATTTGAGTATGATACAGAACTACTTTATACCCAGAAGGAGTAAGAACAGTACTTGCCAAAGTAAACTCATGGAAAACTAAAGACTAAGGATAATTTAAAACTAAAAGAAAGCATACAAGTATGCAAGAACTAGCATATATATTCTAGTGATCACAGTAAATACTGAGAATAACAAATGGGCTCACAGCAGATAATAAGAACGACAAACTTGATTGGGATTTCAAAATCAACACAAAACAACTTTACGATCATGTCAAGGGAAAAGAAGTGGTCAGGAACAATATAACATTGATATAGAAATGACAAGAAAATGGTAGACAAGAAAAATTATGCTGTGTTAGCATTTACAGTCGAGAAAGAAGTTAGCATGCCTGACATCTTAAGGAAACTAATGTTGAATCAGGGGTGAGAACTTACCAAATTAACAGGAACAAAGAAAATAATGGAACTCACGAGTAACACATTCCTGGGACCAAATAGTTTCTGTCACATATACTGAATCTTTATGCATGAGAGATAAGTGAGTAAAATACTGCATTTAATTCATGGTGAATGTTTAATAACCTTTATTTTTATTCTCACAAAATGCTTGCTGCTGGAATTACTTAATTAACACACACTCCAAAAAGGAAAGAAGATACAACATTCTGATCATGGGCAGTAAACATAAAGACCCAAATTCTGTCCATTACCATGGAAAACCTGGAAGCAGGATACTAGTGCTGTGGCTGGAGTTATAGAATCAAGGCAAGGACCGTTAAAAATAAATAGTTGCCTATTGTCTATTGGCTTCCTGGTGGTATGCAAGTCTGTTAAGATAAAATTACACCCAATTTCTTTAATCCTCCTTGTGCCATAAAGCACAACTCAACAAAACTGCTTGCATGTGCACAAAAGTTTTGTTCACCAGTCAAGATTTATACTGGTAACACAGATTTGAATTCACTGCCCTCATCTTTAAACCCTTCTTGGCTACTTCATTGTCACATCTGAATTATTTCAACTTTGTACTCCTTCCCATACCCCTTGGCCTCATGCGATCCAGATGACTATTTGTAAGAAATATTCATTTTAATTATGTCTATAATTCTTACCCATTTAAGTTACACAGAATTGAAGATAGTCCCATCACAAGATTTGTAAGCGAAAGTGCATTGGCAGCATTCTGGCGTGCAAATTCTTGAAGGTGGATCCGGCCTGCCTGCTCACTAAGAAACAACTTCTTAGCATACTGGAAAATACCTAAAACCAAAAATGTAGTCAATCAGATAATTAAAATGTTAATCCTAGAAGCCACTTCTAGAACTTATCTAGAGTACATGTAGGTTTGGTAAAGAGGAGAAAAACTTGAGCAAGAGACTATACTGCTGGCATTATCTCAGTTGAAAAAAGTGAAAGTCTAATTAGACATAACGTAACTTGGTGTATCTGAAAGATCATGGGCAAGCAACACATTTCCCTTATTGGATCAATGCAGACATTCTTCTCCATCAACATAAAGGGCTCAAAATTACTCAGTCCATTAACAGCAATGACTGAGTTCATAAATTTAGTAGGACCTGTTAGCTAGCAGCTGAGGTGAACAAATAAACAAAAGTCGTTGCAAATGTACATAGCCTAAGGGGAACTTTAATAGAGAAAAAAATAGTACTTTATGTCAGAGAAGGGCTAACATATCAGTGCGATATTTCCTCTGAATAAAGAAGACATAAATGTAATTCTTCTAGGTCACCTTTTGGCATTGGGACCAAGAACTGATATACGGCATAACAGTCCAACAGGGATGTCATGATATGATTTAATATTTCAATAATCTGGTAACTTTTTGTATCAGTCTTGCAAAATGCCATTATGAGCATATGAGCAATCCAAACAATTTACTGTCAACATCAGAATTTAAAACATGTTTCTGAAAAAGTTAGTACCAATAAAGGAAAGACTTGGGGGAGTTGGCGGGGGAGGGAGGTGGAATTCTGCAGCTATTCATGCCAGTGGGATTCTCTGGTCCCACTGGCAGTGTACACCCATCCCGTGGGTTTTGTAGCGGCGTGAGGCGACATCAAAAGGAAATCTCATCGACAGTGGCGGGACCAGAGAATTCCGCTGCCAGTGAGCAGCACGCCACCTTCTGCTGCCAAGACAGATACAGCTGGGAGGCCGCAGAATAGCCCCCACATTGTCATTTAAAACAGGATTATATTTGGCTATTGCAATAAATAATTGTCATATTGTAAAAGGCAAAATAATAGTTGTATGTATAAACAGATATCAGTATCTCGCATTTCAAGACATCACTACTTTAAAAGCTAATCTAACATAATCTCAAAATATCCAACATTAGCAGAACGTTCGTGTTAAGTGCAGTCAAGCCAAACTTATTTTGCATGTACGCTGTTTCTTCTACTGAACAGAGAGCCCTGAGTCAAAAACCAAGCTTTTAAGCGGCTATGGGTATTATTTTGTGAATCCAGGTCTATTCCCATTGAATCAATATGAAGGAAGGCTGAAGACGGTCAGTTTGCCTTTGCACTCGGTGGGAATCACAAATCCATATTCTTTTGACATTATAATAAAAAAAGTAATGGCCTTTGAAAATTAAATTTTGATTATTGGTGGGAATAAGATAGCCACTCCTTTCCAGTAATGAATGTGCATAATAAGCTAAATAGCAAATATTTTGGAACTGACCCACTAAACAATAATATGCTTGGCTCATAAATTCTAAACAGAACAATGGACATCTCAAAACTTTGAGAATGACTGCACTAATTTGCAATCAACAGGGTTAATTCATGGTTTAGCTCAATTCGGATGTTTAACCTTCTTCCATTCAACAATCCACAAAATTGTGGCCAAAGAAATCAAATTCCATTTAAATTGAAAGAGCATTTGTAATAGTTCAACTAATTAAAATGGATTTTATATTTAAACAAACAATTCTAAAGTTTTCTGATTAATAGCCTACTAGTTAACATAAGTTAAAGAAAAAAAAAGCTCCTGGCTGCAAACAACTTGTATTTCATGTTAAGTTGTTCCCTAGAATCTGGTTTCTGGGACTAATTTTTTTGTTATTAATTCAAGCTAACCAGTGGATGTCTCACCTTTATTTGCAGTTTCTATCAACTGCAGGTCATATTACAATGTTTACACTGCATGTGTTGCCAGTGGTTGCAAGAAATCAAGGAAGCTACAATCTTATTTGAAACACTAAGAGCGCAATCTTACCAGCCATTCACAGCATGCTCCCCTGAAGCAAGGTCAGAGATTTTGGCTTCCAGCCAAATCTCTGTTCATTGCAGCGGGATGGAAAAATCCCTCTGGTCTGAATGGCTGTAACATTCAGGTCTTAACATAGGTGGGCTTTGGTCATTAACTAAAATCACTCAATTATTTGTGTTCTTCCATTCAAGTTTAGATAAATTTTATTTTCAAAATCAACCATTATAAACCGTACCACTTGGGAATCAAAACTCCAAGCAAGTACGTTAATGCAACAGGCAGTTAGAGTAACATATAGTATAGCATATCCTGCTAAAAATTTATCTTGCTGCTGCAAAATGCCAACAGTAAGCTAGTTTTCAGTTTTAAAACATGCTTTGAATAAAAGTCAAAACATGCTTTGACTTACTGAGGTAGTGTGTTAAATAGATGTTGCTTTTACTGATGATCAATGGTTTATTCTGATAAAAGCAAACAAATGTTTTAGCTCCTTTGTATTTCATCATGCCAGCATGCCATGAGATGTCCCCTCCCTCCATTAACCAAGTCTGATAATATCTATAATAAAGCTAATTCTGTGAATAAACGGGTGGCACAGTAGCACAGTGGTTAGATTCCCCACTTGGGTCACTGTCTGTGTGAGGTTTGCACGTTCTCCCAGTGTTTGCCTGGGTTTCCTCTGGATGCTCCAGTTTCCTCCCAAATTCTGAAAGACGTGCTGCTTTGGTGCATGACCTGGTCAGATGCTGGACAGTGGTGACTAGGGGAATTTCACAGTAACTTCATTGCAGTGTTAATGTAAGCCTTACTTGTGACTGATAAATAAAATTTTAAAAATAAATGAGCAATGGGGAGAAGATAGCGGAGGATCATTAAGAAATTATTTGCAAGCCTGGAGATCTTTTAAAATCCTAGACAAAGCTATCTCTCCTTTTTATCATTTCCACTGGTGACAATGATGGAGAAAAAGACGTGCATCTTTTTCTAAAACAAACAGAACAAAAATAATAGAGCAATATTTCTTTCATTCCAAATTACAAGTTCAGGTTAATAACACTTTTGAATCAGTTCGACAATTAGCAATGAATGGAACAAGGGTTAAACCACTCAGGTTTGAGTTAAAGATATTTTTCTCTATCATAAATCTTACCACAGCTTACCACACTGAAATTTTAACTATTACCCCAAACCTAAGTAGCAGATGCTAATGAAAGGGTTAAAGACTATTCTCTACCCCTCTCCTGCCACCCACTTCAACCAATGGACTATGACATCATGCTATTTGCCCACATTTCCCAACTTTCAAATGTGCGTGCTTTTTAAATACCTAAATGCTAAGCTTTACGTGGGAGAAAGCCTTAAGGTTCAAGTCCTACTATTGTGTTTTGCACCCTGCACTTCACGTGTTTTCCAAAGCCAGCCAAGTTCAAGTCTTTTTCGATCTGAAAGAAAACAGCAGATCAGAGCAACACAGAAGCCAACAAATGTCTGCTTAATCAGCATTGTATAGATACCCCCACTCAGAAGATTCTCCATTAAAAAAATGCTTTAAACAAATGGCATCTGTTCAAATCATACTTTCTTGACATTCAGAACATCAAAAGTAAGTACATGTAGTAGAAATCTGCTGTGGAAAAAAACTAATTGTAATTCATGTAAGTGGCTACGTGACAGAGCAATCAACAATTAGAGGACACTGTCTAAATCTCGGAGTATAAAAACCATAAAAACTCAACATGATTTAAATACATTAGGATTACCTACCGTAAGTATCATCTTCTCATTTTTTGAATGCGGTTCAAATTTCATGTACAAATAAAACACTTGCGATCTAAACATTGGTTCCTTCAAGATTTTAATGACTAGCTGTAACCGTGCGACCGTGCAGTTCTTCCCAGTCATTGCTGCACTCATCACCTTATTCTTGCATCAGATCTTTTGAACCATTTGGCAATAAGTTTATGCAGCTGAAGTACACAAACATGCACAGCCCACAGAAAAAGAAGCTCCATATCAAGAACTAAATTAGTGAAATGTGACAGCTTTTGAATGTAATTCAGCCTTCACATACAAAGAACAAGGGAGACAAATCTAAAAGGTGATCACTTAATATTCAACCTCACTTTTTCTTCCACACATAAGTGAATAGCACCAAAATGGAGAAAAAAGTAGGCATCTGTAATTTAATACTAACAGAATTAACCAGTTGCATGGTTTGGCAAACACACGCCTAAGGTACAATAGCTTTGTGTTTGTATTAATGGACTAGTAAGCCAGAGGCCAGTCGGCTGAAGACGTGTTCAGATCCTAACAAAGCAACTGGGGAATTTAAATAACTAATTAAATAAATTCTGAATTAAAAGGCTTGCACTTGTAATGGTGATCATGAAAACTACAGGACTGATTTAAGAATCCATCAATTCTCCATGCCTTTAGGGAAGGAATATGGTCTGCACTTGACTTCGGACCTCCAGCCAAATAGTTGTCTCTTAATTGCCTTGTGAAATGGTCTAGCAAGCCACTCAATTATAGTCAAGGTAACAGTTCATCATCACTTTATCACAGGAAATGGGGGATGGGCAGCAAGTTCTTGACTTTACCAGTGACATTCACATCCTGTGAATGAATGTAAAAATTCTTGTGTACATTCCATTATAGGTGAAAAAAATCTCATGTTGCTTAGAACATGGCCACGGTGTGATTGCAATATATCCTCTGATTCTCTCTTGCTTTGAAAACGTCTTAAAATCAATGTGAACAAAATTACTTCTTGACCAATAGTCCTTTTCTAATTTTTAATTCAGAAGCCATACACAGTATAGCAGCAGTTAAAAATCAGACTGTTTAAGGAGCAGCACAAACCAGTATTTTGTTTTTGCCTACTCAATGACAGTTAGACATATAATTGGCCAGTTGGATTGACACAAACTTATACAGACGTGACCTGATTGTCCCATGCAAATATCCATTGTGACACCTCATTGTTGAGCATGCTGTTTGTGAAGCTAGGCAAGTTTATGGGGATCCCCAGTTACACATCAAATAAAATAGGATACAAAGAAAAAGGCCATTTGGCCGATTAGTGTTTGCTGGCTCTTTGGAAAAGCAAGCAAGTTAACCCCAATACCTTCCATTTTCCTTCTAGCTCTGCAAATTTTTTCTCTTCAGGCAATTATCCAATTCGTCTTCTGAAAGCCTCAATCAAACCTTCCTCCACCACGTCTGGAGGCAAATGGACTTCAGATCCTCACCACTTATTGTGTTAAAAAGGTTTATCCTTGTGTCGTGTTTGGTTCTTTCATCAATCATCTTAAATCTATCTTCACTGGTTCTTGACCTGTGCTGCTAGAGTTTCTTCCCATCTATTCTGCCAAAGGCTCATGATTTTGAACATTTCTCTCAAATTTCCTCTTGATCTTCACTTCTCCAAAGAGAATATCCTCAGTGAAAACAACTTTTTCAACATAATTCAAGTCTCATCCCTTTTAGCCTTTCTCATAAATACTTTCTGCACCCTTTTAAAAGCATTCACATTCTGGAAAACAGTGGCAGGATTGGACACAGTTCAGCATGGATTTATGAAAAGGAAATCAAGCTGGAAATCAAAATCTGCTGGAATTCTTTGAGGATGTAACTTGGGGGAGCCAATGGATGATTTGGACTTTCAGAAAGCTTTTGACAAAGTCCCACATAAGAGATTAACTTGTAGAGTTAAAAGCGCACGGGATAGTGTATTCAGATGGATGAAAACTGGTTGCCAGACAGGAAACAAATGGGTATTTTTCCAAATGGCAGGCATTGACTAGTGGGGCCAGAAGAGAAAATGCTGGAAAATCACAGCAGGTCTGGCAGCATCTGTAAAGGAGAGAAGAGAGCTGACGTTTTGAATCCAGATAACCCTTTGTCAAAGTTAAAAGGCATAGAAAGTGGGAGACATTTATTTTGCAGGATGAGGGAGTGAAAGATGAGTTGTAACCACAGAAATCAGAGAAACCAGCTAATAGCTGTGCACAGAGAAAATAAGGAGTGTGAATGGCCAAATGGCAGAGAAGCTAAAATGATGATGTTGGGGAGTGGGGGGAGAGAGGGAGGAAGAAAGGGTAAGGTGAGGAGCATAAAGTGGGGGAAAGAATTGGGGAGGGGGGGAGAAAAATGAAGAAAAACAATAAAGAACTAAAACTCAAGAAATTATAAATAGAATGAAAACAAAAGGGTCGAGGTGGGGTACAGCAAATCATCTGAAGTTGTTGAATTCGATGTTGAGACCGGAAGGCTGTAAAGTGCCTAGCCGGAAGATAAGATGCTGTTCCTCCAGTTTGCGTTGAGCTTCACTGAAACATTGCAGAAGGTCAAGGACAGACATGCGGGCATGAAAGCAGGATCGTGTGTTAAAATGGCAAGCAATCGTAAGGTTGCCATTGCCACATTTCTTTCTCTGCGTTTGTCTTTGTCTCCGATTTATCCCATGAGGATTTCAACTCAAATTCCACCTCGCATGTAACCTCCAGGATTTACACCATTCTTCGAACTGCTGTTCTCACTGCATTCTGAAAGCCACTCTCAGTTCCATGCACTACCACATGAAGGCATTCGACATTTCTCTCCAGCAACACCATCTTACTCTCTCAAACTGTCCCTGTCCCCAGTTTCATTTCATCCTCTGCATCATTCGACATCCTAACAAAAAATTTTTCCCGTTTCTTGCAGATGTAAAGGAATGTAAGCTTCAACAACTTATCAACACCATAGCCCACCCCAGGCCCTCCACCAGTCCCAATCCCTCATACTCCATCTCGTCTTGTCCCAGCCCTTGCCGTGTCTTCACCATACCCTTCGACCTTCCCCTCTCTGAGGCTGAGCATGCTGTTCTCAGCAAAGGACTCAGCTTCGTCCTTTATGTCCCCACATCAATGAATTCCAGGCTCGACATGATGTGGAACTCTTCTTCCTTTGCCTCTGTGCCCACTTCTTTGGACAAGAGTCCTCTCCCTGTTCCACAGATCCTTTCACGTGCCTCCAATTGGACACTCCCACCGGGACAATTGCCTGTCCTTGATCTTTTCATTAGGAACTGTCGATGGGACATTAGCCATCTCCAATTTTCTGTCCCCCTCACCCATTCCAACCTCTCTCTTTCTGAACTTCTCTCCCTTAGGTCAAACCCTCACATTGTCATTAAACGTGCTGACAAAGAGGGTGCTGTTGGCATCTGGCGAATAGACCTCTACCTTGAAAATGCTGAGCGCCAACTCGAATAATTGAAATCATTGAAACCCTACAGTGCAGAAAGAGGCCTTCTGGCCCATCGACCACAATCCCACCAAGGCCCTACCCCCATATCCCTACACACTTACCTGCCAATTCCTCTAACCTACACATCTCAAGACACTAAGGGACAATTTTAGCATGGCCAGTCAACCTAACCCGCACATCTTTGGACTGTGGGAGGAAACCCATGCAGACACGAGGAGAAACTCCACACAGGCAGTGACCTAAGCTGGGAATTGAACCCGGGTCCCTGGAGCTGTGAAGCAGCAATACTAACCACTGTATTACCATACGGCCCTCTCAGGTATTTCCTCCTACCTCCCCGTGGACCATGCCCACAACGCTGAACAGCAAGTCATTATCTCCAACACTGTCACAGACCTCATTTCCTCTGGATGCCTTCCCCAGCTTCCAACCTCATAGTCTCCCAACCCTGGTCAACCCACTTCTACCTACTTCCCAAAATCCACTAAAAGGACTATCTGGTAGGCCCATTGTATCAGCATCTCCTACCCCACTGAACATATTTCCTCTTACCTGGACTCCATGCTCACTCTCCTGGTTCTTTCCCTCCCCACCTACCTCCAGGATTCCTCTGATGCCCTGCATCATATTGATAGCTTCCAGTTCACAGCCCCTAACTGTCTCCTATTCACCATGAATATGCAATCTCTCTCCACCTCCATCCCATACCAGGGCAGCCCGAGTGCTCTTCTCTTCTTTCTTGAAAAGAGGCCTGAGTAATTCCCATCCACCACCACTCTCTTCTGCCTGGCTGAACTCATTCTATCTCTCAACAAATTTTCCTTTAACTCATCCCACCTTCTTCAAATCAAAGGAGGAGCAATGTTTAGCATGGGTCCTAGCTACGCTTGTCTTTTTATGGGACATGTGGAACATTCCTTGTTCCAACCCTAACCAGGTTCCCTCCCACAACTCCCTTACCGGTACATCAATAACTATTTTGGTGCCGCTTCATGCTCTTGTCCAGATCTTGAAAAATTCATCAACATCACTTCCAGTTTCCACCCTTCCATCACCTTCATCTGATCAATCTCAGACACATCCCTTCCTTTCCTTGAACTTTCTGTCTCCATTTCCAACAATAGACTATCGACCAATATCCACTACATGCCCTCTGACTCCCACAGGTAACTGGACTACACCCACATACTGTAAGGACTCCATCCTTTTCTCTCAGCTTCTTTGCGTCCATTACATTTGTTCCAATGATGCCACCTTCCAAGATGATAGTTCTAATATGTGCTCCTTTTTCCTCAACCACGGATTCCCATCTACAGTTGTTGATAGGGCTCTCAATAGTGTGTGGTCCATCTCCCATGCCACGACCCTCATCCCTTCCTCTCAGAACAAGGATAGAGACCCCTTGCTCCTACATTTCACCCCACCAATCTCAGCATGTAAAGCATAATCCAATGCCATTTTCGCCAACTCCAGTGTGATACCACCACCAAACACATCTTCCCTTCACTCCCTCTGGCAGCATTCTGCAGAGACTGTTCCCTCCGGTATAATCTAGTCCACCCCTCCACTACACCCAACACCTCTCCCATCACGCATGGCACTTTCCCATGCAATTGCGGAAGGTGTAACACCTGTGCCTTTACCTCTTCGATTCTTACCATCCAAAGTCGAAAACATTCATTCCAGGTTAAGCAGTGTTTCACTTGCACCTTTTTCAATTTGATGCGTTAAATTTAAAGCTCCCAATGTGGTCTCCTCTATATCAGAGAGACCAAATGTAGACTGGGTGATCGCTTTGCTGAGCACCTTTGCTCTGCGCGCAATCAGGGCCCCGACCTTCTGTTTGCTTGCCATTTTAGCACACAATCCATTTCCCATGCCCACATGCCTGTCCTTGGCTTGCTGCAATGTTCCAGTGAAGCTCAACGCAAACTGGAGGAACAGTATCTCATCTTCCAGCGGGGTACTTTACAGCCTTATGGTCTCAAAATCAAATTCAACAACTTCAGATGATTTGCTCTGCATCAGCTCGACCCCTTTGTTTTCATTCTATTTTATTCAAATTTTTACTGTTCTCTACCTTTTATTTATTGTCTTTCTTCATTTTTCTTTCCCCCAACTCTTTCCTCCTACTTTACGCCCCTTCCCTTACCTTTTCTCCCCTTTGCTTCTTCTTTTCTAAACCTTACCATTGTCCCATCCCATCCCCCCCACCCCACAAAACATCTTCATTTTAGCTTCTCTGCCATTTGGCAATTCACACCCTTTATTCTCTCTGTAGACAGCTATTAACTGGTTCCCCTGGTTTCTGTGGCTATGACTCATCTTTCATTCCCTCACCCTGCAGTATAAATATCTCCCACTTTCTATGCATTTTAGTTTTGACCAAGGGTCATTTGGACTCAAAACATCAGCTCTTTTCTCTCCTTACAGATGCTGCCAGATCTGTTGTGATTTTCCAGCATGTTCTCTTTTGGTTTCAGATTCCAGCATCCGCAGCAATTTGCTTTTATGTAGGGATCAGTGCTGGGACCCTAGCTATTCACTGTATATACTAATGGTTTAGATGATGGAACTAAATGCAATATCTTCAAATTTGCAGATAACATAAAGCTGGGTGGGAGTGTAAGTGGTGAGGAGGATGCAGACATCCTTCAGTGTGATTTGGATAAGTTGAGTGAGTGGATAAATGATTGGCAGGTGCAGTATGATTTGAATAAATGTGTGGTTATCCACTTTGGTAGCAAAATGGAAAGGCAAATTAGTACAGGGGAAATTAAGAAAGGGGAATGTGCAACGAGACCTGGGTGCCCTCATAAATCAGTCACTGAAGATAAGCATGCAGGTGCAGCAGGCAAATGGTATGCTGGCCTTCATAGTGGGAGAATTTGAGTGCAGGAACAGGGATATCTTGCTGCAATTATACAGGGCCTTGGTCAGACCGCACCTATGTGCAGTTTTGGTCTCCTTATCTGATGAATGATGTTCTTGCTCTGGAGAGGATAGAATGTGAAGATTTACTAGATTGATTCATGGGATGACAGGGCTGATGTATGAGGAGAGATTTGAGTCAGTTAGGATTGTACTCGCTGGAGTTCAGAAGTATGAATGAGAGGTCGCAAAGAAACCTGTAAAATTCTAACAACACTAGGCAAGTTGGATGCATGATGTACCCAATGGCCAAGGTGTCCAGAACCAGAGGTCACAGACTAAGGATACAGGGTACACCATGTAGGACAGAGATAAGGAGAAATTTCTTTACCCAGAGAGTGATCAGTGTGTGAAATTCACTATCACAGGAAGCAGTTGAGGGCAAAATGTTTGTTTTCAAGAAGCAGTTAGATATGGCACTGGTCTGAAGGGGTCTATGGATATGGCAAAAATGCAGAATCATACTATTGAGTTGGATGATCAGCCATGATCATAATGAATACTGGCGCAGGCTCAAAAGGCTAAATGGCCTCCTCCTGCTCCTAATTTCTATCTTCCTAAAGTGTTCCCAGAATTGGAACAATCCTCTAAGATTAAAAATTGAATAAGTTTAAAGATGAAGTATATTACACTGATAAAGCTTTTTTGAAGCTAGATAAAATTTTGTAAAACGTTGGAAGGCTTGGTTATGCAGGCAATGGCAACGAGCACAAATTAACAAACATGAAAAAATATGTTCTGAAGACAGTAATGTCATTCACAGAACTTTACAAAGTTAGCATTAGATTCAGCTCGTTTTCCTTTGTTAAATTTTCTTCAAGCTAGGGAGGGGTTTTAATTGGGGGTTTTCAATTTCATAAGTCAGCCAGTGGCATAAATAAGCAAGGGCAATTCTGTAAACTTGTAAACCACATTTGTACATAATTCTATTTGTTAACTGAAAACATATGCACACAAACACACCTCAGAATATCTGTTTGAGGTACCATGCAGTGCAAAAACACTGATTTAGATCAATTTACAGGTGCTGTAAAGTGCGCAATTAACTTTCCAAAATTTTGCACCAGTTTCTGTGCATCGACATATTACCAGTTCACTATATTAGTCAAAACCATAGTTTCAACAACTATTTTGTCAACAAGATTTGAGAAGTTCACAGTTGATTGATTAGAAGTAAACAATAGCAATAACTTGCATTTATAGTGCTTTTAAAGTACTTTTGACACTTCACAGTTTGGGTGTTTGGGAGGTGGAGATGGGGATTTGAAGTGATAACAGGCAAGGCCTACGTAGGAAATAGGTAGATTAAAGACATTGACTGAGCACAGTTGAAGAAGAATTGGAAAGCAAGGAGAGATGTAAAAAGGGCTTGCCAATGATAAAGTGGAGGAAGTGTTCTTATTGATAGGGCATTGCACTATGTTCTGCTAAGTATGTTAGAGATTGTGGGTTTAAAACAAAAAAATGTAGTTTGTACACAGACGCAAAATAACAACAGATTTATTCTAGGAGCTGTTACCTGTACAAAGTATAATATGACACTAAACAGAAGCCTGTGAACACCCCAATGACACTCAACAAATCATGTGACTGGCTTTTAAAGCAATCATTCAACCACTTAAATATATAACATCTATTCTACTTTACTTTTGTGGTCATGACAACAATTTACCATTCTTTTATACATAGAATCTGTATATCTGTGTCCAGAATATTAAAAAGGACTAACAGAGACAGTAATTGGTTGAAGACTGATGAACCTGGTTGGCTAATTGGTTGGCTAATGAACCTGGACAGGTGTCAGACCTCTTGGTGGGAGAGCATCTTGGGGATAGCGATCATAATTCTATCTCCTTGATGATAGATTGGAAAGAGATAGGATCAGGCAGGCTAGGAAGGTGTTTATCTGGAGTAAGGGGAAATATGAAGCCATCAGGCAGGAAATTAGACGAGTAATCTGGAAGGTGGTGTTCTTGCGGAAAAGTACTAAAGGAAGGTGGCGGATTTTCAAGGAATGTTTGTCTGGAGCTCTGCATGACAACATTCTGATGAGACAGGGAGGTTTTGGAAGATCACAGGAACCGTGGTGCATGAAGGTTGTGATGAACCTAGTCAGAAAGAGGAGAAAGACGTACAGAAGGTTCCGAGAGCTGGGAGATATTAAGGATCTAGAGGAGTATACAGGTTGTAGGAAGAAGATTAAAAAGGAAGTTAGAAGAGCCAGAAGGGGTCAAGGCCTTGATGGGTAAGATTAAGGAGAACCCCAAGGCATTCTACAAATATGTGAAGAGTAAAAGGATGAGATGTGAAAGAATAGGACCTATAAAAGGTGAAGGGGGAAAAGTCTGTGCGGAACTGGAAGAAAAGGCAGAGTTCCTTAATGAATACTTTGCCTCAGTATTCAGGGCAGAAAGTGATCTGGGAGGTTGTACTGCAGGTTTGCGGCAGACTGAAAAGATTGGGTATGTGGACGTTAAGAAAGAGGATGTGTTGGAACTTTTAAATTGCATCAAGATAGATAAGTTGCCGGGACTGGATGGGACATATCCCAGGTTACTGTGGGAGGTGAGGGAAGAGATTGCAGAGCCTCTGGCACTGATCTTTGCGTCGTTGATGGAGACGGGTGAGGTTCCGGAGGATTGCGGATGTGGTTCCTATTTTCAAGAAAGGGAACAGGGATAGCCTGGGAAATTACCGACTGGTGAGTCTGACCTCAGTGGTTGGTAAGTTGATGGAGAGGATACTGAGGGACAGGATTTATGAACATTTAGAGAAGTTTAGTATGATCAAAAGTAGTCAGCACAGCTTTGTCAAGGGCAGGTCGTGCCTTACAAACCTAACTAAGTTCTTTAAAAATGTGACTAAACACATTGACGAAGGAAGAGCGGTGGATGTGGTTTATATGGACTTCAGCAAGGCGTTTGATCAAGGTCCCCCATGCAAGACTTCTTGAAAAAGTGAGAAGGCATGGGATCTAAGGGGCTGTTGCCTTGTGGATCCAGAACTGGCTTGCCTGCAGAAGGATGGGTCTTTTTCTGCATGGAGGTTGGTCACCAGTGGAGTGCTCCAGGGATCTGTTCTAGGACCCTTGCTGTTTGTCATTTTCATAAAATACCTGGATGAGGAAGTGGAGGGATGGGTTGGTAAGTTTGCCGACGACACGAAGGTTGGTGGTATTGTGGATAGTCTGGAGGGATGTCAGAAGTTGCAGCTTGACATACATAGGATGCAAGATTGGGCGGAGAAGTGGCAGATGGACTTCAACGCGGATAAATGTGTAGTGGTACATTTTGGCAGGTCCAATGGGATGAAGGAGTATAATACCAAGGGTAGGACTCTTAGCAGTGTAGAGGATTGGAAGGGCCTTGGGGTCCGGGTCCATAGGACTCTTAAATCGGCCTCGCGGGTGGAGGATGTAGTCAAGAAGGCATATGGGTACTAGTCTTCATTAAGCGAGGGATTGAGTTTAGGAGTCGGGAGATAATGCTGCAACTTTATAAGACCCTTGTCAGACCCCACTTGGAGTACTGTGCGCAGTTCTGGTCGCCTCACTACAAGGAGGATGTGGAAGCTATTGAAAGGGTGCAGAGGAGATTTACAAGAATGTTGCTTGGATTGGGTGGCATGCTTATGAGTTTAGGTTGACGGAGCTAGGTCTTTTCTCCCTGGAGAGACGAAGGATGAGAGGAGACCTGACAGAGGTTTATAAGATGTTGGGGGGTATAGATACGGTGGATTCTCAGAGGCTTTTTCCCAGGACTGAAATGGTCACCACGAGAGGACACAGGTTTAAGGTGCTGGGGGATAGGTACAGAGGAGATGTCAGGGGTAAGTTTTTCACTGAGGGTGGTGAGAGAGTGGGATTGGCTGCCGTCGGTGGTGGTGGAGGTGAACTCATTGGGGTCTTTTAAGAGACTTCTGGATGAGTACATGGGATTTAATGGGATTGAGGGTTATAGATAGGCCTGGTAGGTAGGGATATGATCGGCGCAACTTCTGGGCGAAGGGCCTGTTTGTGCTGTGGTGTTCTACGTTAAGACGCATTTTATTTTGCTGGGTTAAAACTGGGTTAAAATGGCAGCAGAGAATACCCTCAAATTACCCACATCAGGGGATAAGGTAATGGTAAAGCTTATGACAGACAAAAAACAGTTAGGGCTATGATGGGAGGCACCCAATGAACTGATTGTCGCAGAACAAACATGTGCCCTAATTAGTGAAAAGCCCAGCCCGCGGTGGCAGCATTGGACACAACTGAAATCATATCCCAATGAGTAACCCCGTAATTATCCACCTCCACAAACAGCCCCAGGGAGTGGATAAACCTATAAAGCAGGGGGTTGTTATAGCCCTTATGGCCTCTGTGCTGGTAGTAGGAATAATTTGGATTTGTAGATGGGTCACTAGAATTGGCCAGGGCATGAGACAAAGGAGCCAAGAGGGTTTGAGAAGAGAAATAGAAATGGTGTTCTTGTGTTACTAATTGAGAGCTGTTTAGACCTACATGATACAGTTAACACAAGAGGGCACGCCCGCATATCAACTATTTCAATGAACAAGACTGCAGCAGATGGATCATCTAAAATATATCAGATAATTAGCATGTAGCTAAATGTAACGCAGTTGCTACACAAGAGTGTAACTAAACATAATGCTTACTCAATACTGGTTCACAATCACGGAACATAGAATGGATTATAGAGATTGTTGGTCATTGATTGTCAAAATTTTTACGTTTCTGTTCTTTTGATATTGAGTTTATTAGTTTTAACTCAGATAAGGCCAGTATCTGAAGTTATTCATCATTCCTTTCGGGAACTGCATGTCAACACTTACCTAGTAAAAAGTCTGACAACACCAGGTTTTAGTCCAACCGATTTATTTGATAGTAAACTCACAAGCTTTCGAGGTTTCCCTCTTTGTCAGGTGAATGGAGAGTTCTGGCCTCGGACAGAGCGTATAAAGCACAGACAGTTTAGAGATTACTGATTAGAATGCGAATCTTTACACCTAACCTGCTGTTCAAGTCCTAAAGTGGCTGACAATGTGTGTGGAAGGAGCACTGATCACAGGTTAAAGAGATGTGTATTGTCTCCAGACAGCACAGTGAGTGATGTTTTGCAAACCCAGGCAAGTCACGGGGTTACAGATAGTGCGTTCATGTTGCACTATCTGTAACCCCGTGACTTGCCTGGGTTTGCAAAACATCACTCACTGTGCTGTCTGGAGACAATACACATCTCTTTAACCTGTGATCAGTGCTCCTTCCACACACATTGTCAGCCACTTTAGGACTTGAACAGCAGGTTAGGTGTAAAGATTCGCATTCTAATCAGTAATCTCTAAACTGTCTGTGCTTTATACGCTCTGTCCGAGGCCAGAACTCTCCATTCACCTGACAAAGAGGGAAACCTCGAAAGCTTGTGAGTTTACTATCAAATAAATCGGTTGGACTAAAACCTGGTGTTGTCAGACTTTTTACTGTGTTTACCCCAGTCCTATGCCGGCACATCCACATCATGAACACTTACCTATACATGGCATATATAATTTCTAACCATAAGAACATAAGAAATAGGAGCAGGAGTAGGCCATCTAGCCCTTCGAGCCTGCCCCGCCATTCAATAAGATCATGGCTGATCTGTCGTGACTCAGTTCCACTTTCCCGCCCTCTCCCCATAACCCTTAATCCCCTCTCTTATCAAAAACCCATCAACCCGCGTCTTAAAAATATTTAGCGAGGCAGCCTCCACCACTTCAACGGGCAGAGAATTCCAGAGATTCACCACCCTTTGAGTGAAGAAGTTCCTCCTCAACTCTGTTCTAAACCGCCCCCCTTTTATCTTGAGGCTGTGCCCCCTAGTCCTACTGTCTTTTTTGAGCGGGAAGAGTCTCTCCACCTCTATCCTATCCATCCCATTCATCATCTTATACGTCTCAATGAGATCTCCCCTCATTCTTCTAAGCTCTAACGAGTACAAGCCCAGTTTATTCAGCTGCAGCAAGACCTCCCTACTTTTATATTCAATCCTCCTCGCTATGAAGGCCAGCGTCCCATTTGCCTTCCTGACCACCTGCTGCACCTGCAAGCTGGGTTTTTGCGACTCATGCACAAGGACCCCAAGGTCCCTCTGCACCGTCACCTGCTGCAGTTTTTCGCCCCGTAAGTAATAGTCCTTCCTACCATTCTTCCTACCAAAGTGGACCACCTCACACTTGCCAACATTAAATTCCATTTGCTATTTCCTGGCCCATTCGCCCAGCTTATCTAGATCCTTCTGCAGACTCGCCACACCCTCCGCACAATTTGCCGTTCCCCCAATCTTGGTGTCATCAGCAAATTTCGACACCCTACACTCGGTTCCCTCCTCCAGATCATCTATATAAATGGTAAAAAGCTGAGGCCCCAGCACCGACCCCTGGGGCACTCCACTAGTCACCATCCGCCAATCCGAATAGCACCCGTTGACCCCCACTCTCTGCCTCCTATTTGACAACCAATCGAAGTGTTGGGTTTGCCTGCATGTCCCTACACATACTGATGGGAGATATCTTTGTGACCAGTGCCCCTTTCATGGTCTGAATTGATGTTGGACCAACATGTCCAGTGCTTTAGATTCCCTGGATGTTGGCTACCAGGATACCTTAGTGTTTATGACAGGATAAAATTCCACAGTAGCACATCCTGTGCAGGTAGACTAGGGTCACATGAAGAGGTATACACCTATCCTTAACTTTTCAAACCCAGCTCCCAGTTTCAGCCTGAAATAAATAGTACCAAAGCCAAAGGGGGCATATTGTATTGAGAATAAAGGTGGTCCTGGGAGTAATTTAGGTACAAGTGACTAGTACAATACTGTAAACTGGCCCAGACAGCTGTGCATGAGTTCACCCGGTGATGATCAATCTTGTAGTGTCTCTTATTGCTTTAAGGGAAGCAACACCTACCCAACGCTCAATGGTACATATTGGATTTGTGGGGACAGTGTGTATTCTTGGCTCTTGGGAGGGATCATGCTACCTTGGATATGTAGTCCCATACATTTATCATTCTCCTCACCTTTTTTCTCTAACAAAGATAGCGTGCTATCATGCTAATAGAATGCTACTTTGGCATGATGCTCCACCAGTATGGTATTGGGAGATTAACACAAGACGACAATAGACTAATTGCAAGTTTAGAAAAAGTTGGCAATGTTCCAGCCAATGCCCTTACTGAAATCAATGATGAAATGGTTGCTGTACACACAGCAGATAATTCATCTATTACAGATCTAGCTGGTCATATTAAAGAGGTTGAGAAAATCAAGCAGTCTCAACCCTTTCCTTTTGTTGCGGGTGGGGGTTGGGGGAGAGGGGGGTGGACTTTACAATTGTTAGGAACATCAATTATACAAGGGTTTTTTATTGTGATCTAGCATTTATTGTAATTGTATATTTGCTCAAATGCTGCTGTGCACAAGCAGTCTACACATGGTTTCAGCAACAATAATGGCAGTCCATGTGGAGAAAAGGGGATCCCAAATGCCAAATAACCCTCCAGCGCCCGTGAATATTTACTCAAAAACATCCATTTAACGGCCTTATCTTGAGCTGACTGAGCACCAAGAGGTGAGATATTTTAGAAGGATTTAGGATAACTTGAAACTAAAAGATTAATAGATTAAGATCAAATTAATTTGGAGTGAATATAGTATAGAAGAAGTATAAAGGACCAAAGGAACTGTTTGCATAGAAACACATAACCACTGTACAGAATTTAATCATGTATTTTTGAAAAACGTGATATTGTGTACATCTTGGCCAATTGCAGACTGCCCTCAGCATGATGGGATATAGTTGAGCAAAAAGAACCACATTCTTTGAAAACAATACAGCTACTAAAAACTCTCTTATCAATGTGGGCTTTAGAAAGTACAAGTTTCCAGACACTAGAATAATCAGAATAATTCAATTTCTTCAATAAGAGACTGCTAGCAGACAGTGAGAAAGAAAACTTTTGAACTCTACGGACTTAATTAATTGAGGTTGCTAAAAGACCGTGGGAAAGGAACCTTTGAACTCTACAACCTACATAATTGGGGCTGCTAACATACAGTGGGCAAGAGCTTCTGAATTCTGTGGACCAATGAATTCTCATGCTGCCAGAGAATATGATGTTATTGGCCAAGGTAAATAATTCATACTGAAATAATTCACTCATCGGGTCATGGCAAACAGAATAGGCAGGCAGATAATTTCTGAAAAATCTATAGTTGCAATGCTGATAACAAATATAATTTAGAATGATTTGGGTTGCCTCCAAATTGTTCTTCCTCATGTGGACCAGTGCTGTGCAAAATAAAGTGTGTCTTCAACCAGAATTTCTGCCTCCGTGAGTTCTTTATATTTGCTGAACTGTAATTAATAGAGAAATCTCTAACCTGAAGCCAGTAAAACACATAGGTCTCTGAAAAACTCCTGTAGTGGTCTATTAGACTTGATCTTGAACTCCCTTCATTGAGCCAAGTGTCTCTTTGAATACTCTCATATTTAGCCAGAAGGTGCTGTAGGTCTGTTTTGGCATTAACTAATCAGTTGACAGTGCTCCAGTTAAGCTTTATCTTATCCAACCATGATCTTCTAAATAGAGCTGGAAAATTACCACAGACAACATGGAGAGGTAACTCCGCTGTCTGTCTTCTCAACTCCATGTTGTGCCATTAAAAGATTATATCATGGTCAATCTCTTATGTCCTTAAAACCACATGAGCTGGTTTTAAAAGAATATGCTTCAGCTTTTGTTGGCATGTAGTCTCAGGAATTAAAGATACGACAGCATCCTAACAGATTATCAACTTAACTTCGGAATCACCCAGAATATTTGTGATTCACCCTGCATGGATAAGAAGTTCAGTTGGAGCTCTGCATCATATTTCTGGACATTCTCTTTTTCAGTCATCATTATTTTATTCCATATTGTAAATTAATTTTGTAGAATGCAAAAGCTACACAGTTTTCTCCTGAATATCCTTCTCAGCGGAAGTTGACAAGCTTTTGCAATGTGACCCATTTTGCCACAATTCTTGCACTGACAATCCTTGATCACTGAATGGCCCATTTTAGCACTTCTGTGACATGTTTGTTGCTGTTTTGACTTTCTATGGGAAGTTCCCAACTTGTGGATTTTCATCTGCACCAAATAGCAAAAAAACTGACATTGTGATTTCTACTTTAAAGTCAAAGCATGTTCAGTAAGCAATCTTCTCCAGATGCCTTCATTTTGGAGACCTTAAACTAGATAGTCTTGAAGAGTATCTTCTAATAACTCACCAGATCCACAATGTTGTGCGAGCCTTTCTACAGTTACCATAAACTGAACAATGCTTTCACCATCTATTTGATTCCTTCCATGGAATTTGGATCATTCAGTGATAAGTGGCTTTGGAGAGCAATGCTCTTCAGGAATCTTTGTCAAGTCATCGTATGTTTTGGTTCCAGACTTTGCTGGATGAACGAAGCTCCAAAGCAAATTGGAGGTTTTACTTCCTATTGTACTGAGAAAAGCTGGTATGAGCAACATGTTTGCAATTTTATTCGTTTCGATCCTAACTGACCTGCCATTTCTTTTGCAGGCACTAGGAACTCAAGACTGCTCAGTACTTTTTTCCCCCTCACCCCCAGTACTCCACTTTTTTACCTTGAGGCCACTGAGTTGACTAATTTTTTATTTTAATTAGCCCCAACCGTACAGTAGAGTATTCCCTCTTTTCAAATAAGCCAGATACTACCTGGAATTGCTGACTGATAAACCCCCCCTTTTTAAAACCACACAGATCTTCCATCCTTTATCAACTGTGCAGTGAATCTTCCTCTCTGCCACAACACACTTCAGCATGTGCAAGGAACCTGCAGCTTAGAGGAGATCACCAATTTTTTTCCCCAGCAACAAAGGTAATTGTTCTTTTTCTTATTGGTCTTCCTTCACTGGCACTTCAATCTTTAAGCTGTTGATTTTCCCCAGCCTTCTAATGTTTGAAGTTTGAGGACCCACAATGATTTTTTTTTAAACTTTAGGATCGCTTCTTGCTGTGTTTGATGAAATTAAGTCCCAACTCATCGCCAATTTTCTTTTCCTAATGTCCTAAATACGCAAGGGGTTGTAGTTTCAAACAAAAAAATCTGGCTTGCAATACGTAGATTTGAAATAGCAAAAAAGTTTTATTGTAGGAGCTGTTGACTGTACAGAGCATAAAACGAAACTAAACAGGAGACTGCGGGAAAGCCTCCGGAGGAGATGTAGCTTCTCTGTTCCGGGGAACCATGACACCACACAACCCTGCCACGGAAACCTCTGCAAGAAGTGCCGGATCATCTCATGTGAGAACACCATCCATCAGGTACATGGTATATAATCTTGAAACTTGGCCAATGTTGTCTACCTGATGTGCTGCGGGAAAGGACGTCATGAGGCATGGTACACTGGGGAGACCATGCAGACGCTACGACATTGGATGAATGAACACTGCTCGACAATCATCAGGCAAGGCTGTTCTCTTCCTGTTGGGGAACACTTCAGCGGTCATGGGCATTTGGCCTCTGATCTTCACGTAAGCGTTTTCCAAGATGGCTTTCACGACACGCAACAGCGTAGAATCACTGAGCAGAGACTGATAGCCAAGTTCCGCACACGAGGACAGCCTCAACCGGGATCTTGGGTTCACGTCACACTATCTGTAATCCCCACGACTTGCAAAATCTCACTAACTTCTTGTCTGGAGACAATACACATCTCTTTAACCTGTGCTTACCACTCATGTTGTCAGTACCTTTAAGACTTGATTAGCTGTAAAGATTCACATTCCAATCATAATTCTGTAAATTGAATTTGTGTCTTTATATGCCCTCTTTGTGAACAGAATTCCCATTCACTGACGAAGGAGAGCACTTCGAAAGCTAGTGGGCATTTGCTACCAAATAAACCTGTTGGACTTTAACTTGATGTTGTGAAACTTCTTACTGTATAGGTGTGGTGCCAGAGGATGCTAATATTGTACCCTTGTTTGAAAAGTGAGTGATGGATAGATCAAAAAGCTACAGGCCAATCTAACCTTTTTGGTAGCGGGCAAGTAATTAGAATCAATTCTGAGAGACCAGATAAACTGTCATACAGAAAGGTATGGATTAATTAAAGATGAAAGAAAAGATTGTGTCAGACTAACTTGATCGAATTTTCTGAGCAAGTCATAAGGAGGATTGAGAAGGATAGTGCAGCTAATGTGGTCTACATGGATTTTAGCCAGACTTTTGACAAGGTCAGACTTGCACACTAATTAAAAAATAGAAACTTATGTGATCCAGGGAAATGTAATAGCTGGATACAAAATGTGTCAGGAAACAAAGGGTAATTTCTGATGGGTGTTTTTGTGACAGGATGTCAGTTCCTAGTGTGGTTTCACTCAGTACTAGGTCCCCTGCTTTTGTGGTATATATTAACGATCTGGATGCAAATGTAGAGGAATGATCAAGTTGCAGATGACACAAAAAAATTGGCCAGTGGTTGATAGGAAAATTACCGTAGACTGCAGAAAGACATCAATGGTCATGTGGGCAGAAAGGTGGCAAATGGAATTCAACCCAGTGAAGTGTAAGGTGATAAATTTTTGATTTGATTTATTATTGTCACATGTATTAACATAGTAAAAATTGCTTCTTTTGCATTATACAAAGCATACCATTCATAGAGAAGGAAGCGAGAGTGTGCAGAATGTAGTGTTACAGTCATAGAAGAAAGAATATCAGGGGAGCGTGGGGTCCTTAATTATGAAGTATAGAGTCAATGGATGAGAGGCTGGTTTGCATAATGGACTGGGCTACATTCACGACTTTTTGTAGTTTCTTGCGGTCTTGGGCAGGGTAGGAGCCATACCAAGCTGTGATACAAGCAGAAAGAATGCTTTCTATGATGCATCTGTAAAAGTTGATGAGAATCATAGCTGACATCCAAATTTCCTTAGTCTTCTGAGAAAGTAGAGTTGTTGGTGGGCTCTTCCCTCAATCTTCCCCAATAGGTGTAGGCAAAGGTTATGGGTAGAGGAGGGCATTCATAATTTTAAAATGGCGGCCCGGGCTTGTTGGGCCGAAGGGCCTGTTTCCCGTGCTGTGTTGTTCTTTGTTCTTAACATGGGGGGACCAAGACACGTTGAGTCCAGATGACACCTTGTCAAAGCTTTGATAAAGGGTCATCTGGACTTGAAACATCAGCTCTTTTCTCTCCTTACAGATGCTGCCAGACCTGTTGACATTTTCCAGCATTCTCTCTTCTGGTTTCAGCTTCCAGCATCTGCAGTAATTTGCTTTTATCCAGATTTATGAAGGTGCTGTCAGGACTGGAAAATTACAATTATGAGGAAAGGTCAGATAGATGGGGGTAGATTTGACTGAGATGTTCAAAACTGAGGGCGGCCAGGATAGAGTGGATGAGAAGGACTTATTTACTTTAGCAAAGAGGTCAGTAACTAGGGACATAGATTTAAGGTGATTGGTAGAAAGATCGGGTGGGAGGGAGGTAAAGAAAGGTGATTTCACCCAGATGGTAGTAGAGGTCTCGAATTCACCGTATGAAAGAGTTATAGACACAGAAACCCTCACTCATTTAAAAGGTGCCTGGATCCCCACCTCAAGTACCTTAACCTTCAGGACTATGGACCAAATGTTGTAAAGTGGGACTAAGCTGGTTGGTTCATTTTTTTGGCTGGTGCAGACATGATGGGCCAGGTGGCCTCTTTCTGACCTGTAAATGTAAGACTAATTATACACGTTTGAAAATTGTGCCAAAATTTTAGATAAACCAAACTAAAATTATCCAGCGGTCTCCATTGCATACACATATTAAATATAATAAAGTAGCTTAAGAAAATCTCTATAATTAAAATGATAGAGACAAATCTTGCTGACAAAATATATTCATGTTTGAAATTTTTTTGGTAATGAAATCAATATTCTCAATTTTATGTAAAAGCTGATAAAGACAAAGTTGTTAAAAGTATGTCAGAACAAGTGATGTATTCACTGAATCATTCTTAAGTTGAATTGTAAAATTCACTGTTTATTGATCTAGAATCAGTATGTCATTATACACGGACTCACAAACATGTCTTTCCTTTCTCTCTTAAGCTCTCCCTGCACCACTCTCTGGCCAAGAGGCAGATGTGCGACTTGCTCACTGATATCCGCCAATGTTGCTTTCATTGGTCGCTAGGAGTTGTGCGAGTGGCCTGGGGCATGTCCCTTGTTGATTTTCACCTCTGTTGAGAAGCACTTCTCTCTGCTCAGCAACAAACATGTTTAAAGCATATGCATCATTGAACAGACAATTTAAAAATCTTTCCAAATCACTTTAGCAATTTCAATTGTATAAAGACCAAAACTGGTACACTGAAACCTAGTTACAGTGAGAAGATTCCAGTGTGAATGGACTAACTGAATTTTAACAGATGCTCTCTCTTTTTTTTATTTAACTATTATGTTAGTCTTCACTCTATTGTGGAAAAAAATAGGAACTACTATTAGAGTATATCAATTCACAGGTCAACTGATGTAGTTTGGAAAAATCCATTAGTCATCTCTTCCTGCAGTTCCAATAGAAGTTATTGTTGACATTTCCCAAATCTCTCAGGGCTATGCCAGCTGAGCCCATTAAAAATGATTGGCTGAGTTTCAAATCATCCTTCTCAGCTGTGCAGGAAATATACATTTTTAAAGACAGTTTTATGTTATTAAAGGGTTAGAAGTCTTTTAATGTGTTTGTGAATTGATGTTTGCCTGTTTTTGACGAGAGATCAACACTTGAAGGGATTTGTATTTTTTGAACAGATTTCACGAATGACAATTTTTTTTTCGGTTGCAAATGTGTATAATGGAGACTCTCCTTAGGTTGTTAGAAATTTTTTTTGAACTTCACATGATTCCAGAGGTCTGCCCATACTGGATACTGGGTAAGTGGCTATGAAAGAGGGATAAGATGGCATGGAGGTGATATGCGGCTGAGGGCTAGAGGGCCTAATTGTCTTTTATACAACTGAGCTCAAGTCTCAGGGAACCAAGGTAATTCTTCTAATGAGACTTCTTCAGTACTGCCTCCAGAGACATGGGACTGACTCCATCCTGCTCCCACCTCCCTAGCAGGGCCCTTTTAACATAAGTAGACTGCCAGGTTAGGAAATTTCCTGATTTGAACTTCCCATCTGAATGGAGGAAAAACCAGCCCTGATTTTTGTGCACTTTTACTGTGAAGTTACCATACTTACCTAACCCAAAGAACAGAGATGTAGTCTGGTAAAAGCCAAAGCTTAGGGTTACCCAAGTGCAAGCAGTAGTACAACTACTAATACCAGCTAAAGCTGTAGCTTACCATCGCAAGAGCATGAGAAAAATCCTACAGCATATTCATCTTCTACTATCAAGGCTCCACATAACAGGCGTGCCAGTAGAGTTTAAATGCATGTTTTGTCTCTATCACTCCGCAGTTGTGTCGGTCCACCTTGTTGTCTAACGAGGGGCATGCACATGGTGGGTCATGCGTGGGCTGCTCTTGGATGTTTCGAGAGTGGCCTAGTACTTTGCGTCGTTGTGTGTGCTTAAAACTAGACCAGCAGATGGGCACCACAACAGCTCAGTGACTATCACTGCTAGCTGTGCAGATACATGGATTTGGGCCATTGTCTGTGGGAGTTTGCACATTCTCCCTGTGGTTGCGTGGGTTTCGTCCGGGTGCACCGGTTTCCTCCCACACCCCAAAGATGTGCTCTTAGGCTGATTGGTGTAACAAATTGTCCCTAAATTATTCTCCCCTGAATCTGGTTTCCAATGGGGGTACCATAAGTCAAGGGAGGTGTAGGAAAAATGCTTTGTTAAGATGGCGGCGCAGGCTCGTTGGGCCGAAGGGCCTGTTTCCCGTGCTGTATTGTTCTTTGTTCTTTGTAATAAAAGGGGCAGTGGCAGCCTGTTTAGAAAATTGGATAAATGATTGAAAATGAAGAGTTTTTTTTAAGCCTGGAAGAAAATGGTGTTCCACAGGAATCAGTAGTAAGACCACTGCTTTTCGTATACTAATGAATGGATGTACAGGGCACAATCTTAAAATTTGCAGATGTTTTATAATGTAGTGAGAAAGACAGTGATACAACTCAAGAGGCCAGACAGGCGAATGAATGGAAGGACATTTAACAGATGAACACATCATTGAATGTGGGAGAACAGGTTGAGAAAGTAGTTAAAAAGACACAAGGGACCCTGGGCTTAACAAAGAGTTGTGTAATACAAAAGCAAGTCAGTATAAAGAACCTTTATAAAACACTAGTCGAGTCTTGAATGGGGTATCAGCTCATATCAATATTAGAACCAAGGCTGTAATGAGATTTGGAGCCAAGTGGTTCTGGCAGAACCTAATGGAGCATGGTTGATTTGATTGGACTGTTAATTGGGTTTTATTTGTCCTATGAAGACAAATGTAGGCAAATTTCCACATTGTTAGGTACAGCTTCAATTGGTGTGGGAACATTTACATTGTTTAGTGCGTGCTACTTCTCACTTTTTAGCTTGTTGCTAATTGTATGTTATGACTTCACCAGTTTGGCGCTGTGAAGGAATCTGTGACTCAGAGGAGCGGCAATAATCGCCAGATTGCCACTTGGCTCAAATTCCCCAGTCTTGCTGCTGCTCCTCATTTCTTCAGGGCCTTCTAAGCCCAGAATTTCCTGAAACGTGGAACACCAATGAACAGAGCAGAGTTTTGGAATTCAGAAAATGCCCCCTTTTAATGCATTAGTTGCCATATGATAAGTTTAAATGTCCAGTCTGAATGTTAGTGATTAGATCAGTAAATGGCTGAGTGGGTAAATAAGTGAATGGTTAGGTAGGTAGGTAGGTGGGTGGGTAGATGACTAAGTGGGTGCATCATGGGGTAGTTGGGACAGAGGGGTAGTCAGGTTGGAGTAGATATTGGGGAGTAATCAGAAGTTGGTGGAGTAGTGGCGGTTACTTCTGGAGGTAGGCTATGTTTTAATCTGTCCAATATTTTCTGGATAACCATTCAGAACTGTCCAAAAAGTCTCCAACGCAGAGTCGGAGATATTCATGGGAGGATGTGGGAGGCAGGGGAGTGGCCCATCAGAAGTTCAAATTCCCAGGCAATTGTCATGTAGGTTGATGTGATGTGCCTCCTAATGGATCTGAACATCTTTGGTTGTACATCTGGGGCAGAATGCTCCCATTTTCAGGCTAAGTGATCATGCTGGCAGGAAAACAGGAATTTTTTGCCTAGTCCCACTGACCTGCACTTGGACCATATCCCTCCACACCCCTCTCATCCATGAACCCGTCCAAGTTTTTCTTAGATGTTAAAAGTGACCCCACATTTACCACTTCATCTGGCAGCTCATTCCACACTCCCACCACTCTCTGTGTGAAGAAGCCCCCCCAATATTCCCTTTAAACTTTTCTCCTTTCACCCTTAACCCATGCCCTCTGGTTTTTTTCTCCCCTAGCCTCAGTGGAAAAAGCTTGCTTGCATTCACTCTATCTATACCCATCAAAATCTTATATACCTCTATCAAATCTTCCCTCATTCTTCTACGCTCCAGGGAATAAAGTCCTAATCTATTCAATCTCTCTCTGTAACTCAGCTTCTCAAGTCCCGGCAATATCCTTGTGAACCGTCTCTGCACTCTTTCAACCTTATTTACATCCTTCCTGTAACTAGGTGACCAAAACTGTACGCAATACTCTAAATTCGGCCGCATCAATGCCTCATATAACCTTGTAAAAGGTCTGACAACACCAGGTTTTAGACCAACCGATTTATTTGATAGTAAACTCACAAGCTTTCGAGGGGACTCCCTCTTCGTCAGGTGAATGGAGAGTTCTGGCCTCGGACAGAGCATATAAAGCACAGACAGTTTAGAGATTGTGCTTTATATGCTCTGTCCGAGGCCAGAACTCTCCATTCACCTGGCGAAGAGGGAGTCCCCTCGAAAGCTTGTGAGCTTACTATCAAATAAATCGGTTGGACTAAAACCTGGTGTTGTCAGACTTTTTACTGTGTTTATCCCAGTCCAATGCCGGCACATCCACATCATGTAACCTTACCATAACACTCCAACTTTTATACTCGATACTCCGATTTATAAAGGCCAAATGTACAAAAAGCACTCTTTACGACCCCTATCCACCTGTGACGTCACTTTTAGGGAATTCTGTACCTGTATTCCCAGATCCCTCCGTTCAACTACACTCTTCAGAATCCTACCATTTAACCTATATGTTCTACTTTGGTTTGTCCTTCCAAAGTGCAGTACCTCACATTAGTTTGCGTTAAATTCCATTTGCCATTTTTCTGGTTGGTCCAAATCCCTCTGCAAGCTTTGAAAACCTTCCTCACTGTCCACTACACCTCCAATCTTTGTATCATCAGCAAATTTGCTGATCCAATTTACATTATCACCCAGATCATTGATATAGATGACAAACAACAATGGACCCATCACTGATCCCTGCGGCACACCACTAGTCACAGGCCTCCACTCAGAGAAGCAATCCTCCACAACCACTCTCTGGCTTCTTCCATTGAGCCAGTGTCTAATCCAATTTACTACCTCCCTATGTATACCTAGCGACTGAACCTTCCTAACTAACCTCCCATGCAGGACCTTGTCAAAGGCCTTGCTGAAATCCAGGTAGACAACATCCACCGCCTTCCCTTCATCCACTTTCCTGGTAACCTCCTCGAAAAACTCTAATAGATTGGTCAAACATGACCTACTTCACACAAAGCCATGTTGACTCTCCCTAATAAGTCCCTGTCTATCCAAATATTCGTAGATCCTATCTCTTATCACACCTTCCAATAACTTGCCCAGCACCGACGTCAAACTTACTGGCCTATAATTTCCCGGATTTCTTTTCCTTCTGAAAAAGCCACAATTGTCAATCAATATCTAAGTAAACATTGCAGTTAGGAACAATGGAGGTACTTGAGATGCATTCAAGTGTGAAGGGAAATAAAAATAAACAGCGTACTGGAGCATGAAGAGATATCCATTGTCAATGGAAGCCTATTTCAAAGCATTGCATGTTGAAATTGAAATTGACATAGATCAAAAAGTTTCAATACAACAGAGGGGGTTTCAAAGGTTTCAGCTTGGTTGGAAGCCTCAGAGACCAAATCTAAGCTCTGTGAATACACTGGAGCCGAGGACACAGCTGTGCAGAACAGAACCCCCCACACACCAGGTGAAATTGATGTCTTCTCTCTGTGAGAGGACTTTAAAGGGCTCTCACATCTGCAACTTCTGACGGAGAAAGGGAAATCTCTGCTGCAGAACGGAATGCTGCTGTGACTTAAAAGCCTGCCAGGTGACCAGGGAACATGGAGATTAAAGTGACCTGGCCACTTCAGAATTTTTACAGCTGACAGGCAGGAATAAAGATGTTGATCACGGGGCTGCCTGAAATCACCATGCCAGGGATGATCATCAGGTCTGCCATGAAGGTTCCATCCCAGACGAGGTCGACCCATTTGACACTACCAAGATGTCTGGCCTGAGGGTAAAGGGGTTGAAGGGGGAGGGAGAGTGGGGTTGGGTCACCCTCATGCCTGCAGTGTGTGTGTCTCTGTGTTGAGGTGGGAGAAGGTGGTGACCCATGATTTGAGTGGTGGGAGGAAGCCCTTCTTTACTCATAAATTACTGATGCGCTCCTAGACCCTTGGGGTCCAGCATGCTGTGTCCACACTTGTGATTAGCAATACCAAAGGCTGTCCAGTGCCATTCCCATTGGGGGAAGGTGCATGGCAGGCAGGCAGATTTGGCGAATGGGCTGTCTAGTCTACTAACTGTATTACAATTAGTGGTTTTGTATAATTAATGAGTTACTGCCCACAATGGGCTTCCAGCCTGGTAAATCCTGACAGCCTTGATGCCTGTTGGGAATTTGGATTTTTGGCTGACACCCAATTCTGCAGGGCATTGAGTTGTGGAGGGCTGTCTTTTGAAGCTGGAGAATCCAGCCTCTGGTCTCCAATGATCTGCAGACCAGAAGATTTCCCCTATATTTTTAAATGTAATTTGTATGTTTTTGAGGCAGACCCTCAAAACGGAAGTTGAATTGAAAATGAAACTGAAAAGGAAAGGCGGACCTCAAAATAAAACTGGCCTTCCTATTGGTCCTCTTGCCTAGAAAAAAAGGATATTGTAACATTGGTGGCAGTCCAAAGGAGATTCACCAAGCTAATTCCTGAGATGAGAGGTTTTTCTAAACCTGACTAAATAATCTGGGTCTGTGTTCCTTGGAGCGTAGAAGAGCGAGGGGTGACCTTATTCAAACATACAAGATCCTGAGGGGGCTTGACAGAGTTGATGGTGAGATCTTTTTACAAGTGGCAGAGCCTTGAACAAGGGGACACAGCTACAAGATAAAAGAGCCAATCATTTAAAACAGACACGCAGAAATTTCTTTCAGTAGGTGGTGAATCTCTGGAATTCTCTGCCCCAGTGGGTGGTGGAGGCTGAATCATTAGAAATATTCAAAATGGAGGTGATAAATATTTGATAAATCGCAGAATAGAGGGCTATGAGAAAATCACACCCAAAAGGAGTTGAGGTTGGCATAAATCAGCCATCATTGTATTAAATGGCGGGGCAGGCTTGAAGGGTCTTGTGGCCTATTCCTGCTTCTATTTCCAGTGTTCGTTGTATGTTCATGTTGTTCCTAGTTGGAAGATGGTCACTTTAAGAGTTCAATCACTTGACACACTGATGCCATCATTGGCTATTTGAGTGGGATACTATTATAACAGCCAAAGAGTAATCACCTTTCTAATAAAACTAATTTATTTTGTACCTTTGTGGACTGCAAGCTTCTCTTTAAAAATACCACAAAAAACTCTTTTCTCCCCCTTTACATCAGAGGTTCCTGCAATGAAACACAGTATAACGTTAACAAAACTTACAATATAAATAATTAGTAAACACAAGTCACTTTCCTGGGAACATTGATTCCGATGTGCTTGTCGATAAACCTCAGACGTCTGCTTTTTCATTCTGACTGCGATTTCTGGTGTTTCTGATGTCATCCATAATTATCTCAACTGGAGTCAATGTAGGATTTGGACGTTTACTTGGTTTTGGAGTGTCCTCACTTGTGGTACTGTCATATTCTCAGGCATGTACAAATCTTTACTTGGCACAGTTTGTTGTGAACTCTCGGTTGACTGTCCCTGCAATCTTGTTGTTGCTGCTAAAAATTAGTCAGCGTGTATTCTTCATACAACCTTGTCTTGAGTTTGAACATTTTGGAGAGAGGTCCTGTTTGTGCTAATATGATGACAGGTACCAACTTTTTACTGGTCATATAGTTTGTTGCCAATGCTTTTTGAGCTTTCTGAAAGACATGGCATTTAGCCCTGCTCTCATGTTGTACAACATGCCTTTGCTGTTTCCTCTCAACAATCTTTCTAGTCTTTGGCGGCTTCAGCAAATCAAACACTGAACTGACGTTTTACCATGAGTAATGCCGGGGAACTTTTGATTGTTGAACGTGTCATATTCCTGCATGTCATCAGGAATTGGCTTAAGTCATTTTGAAAGTGATCCTTGCTCATGAGTTACATCTAATGCTTCATTGTCTGAATAATCGTTTAGCCAGCCCATTTAGAGTCATAGAAGTTTACAGCATGGAAACAGGCCCTTCAGCCCAACTTGTCCATGTTAACCTTTTCTTTTTAAAACCCCAAAGCTAATCCCAATTGCCCGCATTTGGCCCATATCCCTCTATACCCATCTTACCCATGTAACTATGTAAATGCTTTTTAAAAAGACAAAATTGTACCTGTGTCTACTGCTATCTCTAGTTCCAGACACTCACCACCCTATGAGAAAGTTGCCCCTCTGGATATTTTTGTATCTTTCCCCTCTCAGTTTTAGACTTCCCTACCTTTGGGAAAAGATATTGACTATCTAGCTGATCTGTGCCCCTCATTATTTTACAGACCTCTATAAGATCACCCTTCAGCCTTCCACATTCCAGAGGAAAAAAGTCCCAGTCTATCCAGCCTCTCCTTATAACTCATTCCATCAAGTCCTGATAGCATCCTAGTAAATCTTTTTCTGCATTCTTTCTGGTTTAATAATATCCTTTCTATAATAGGGTGACCAGAACTGCACACAATATTCCAAGTGTGGCCTTACCAATGTCTCGTGCAACTTCGACAGGACGTCCCAACTCCTGTATTCAATGTTCTGACCGATGAAATCGAGCATGCTGAATGCCTTCTTCACCACCCTGTCCACCTGTGACTCCACTTTCAAGTTGCTATGAACATCTACCCCTAGATCTCTTTGTTCTGTAACTCTTCCCAGCGCCCTACCATTAACTGAGCAAGTCCTGCCCTGGTTCAATCTACCAAAATGCATCACCTTGCATTTATTTAAATTAAATTCCATCTGCCATTTGTCAGCCCACTGGCCCAATTAATCAAGATCCCATTGCAATCAAAGATAACTGTCTTCACTGTCCACCATGCCACCAATCTGGATATCATTTGCAATCTTACTAACCATGACTCCTATATTCTCATCCAAATCATTAATATAAATGACAAATAACAGTGGACCCAGCACTGATCCCTGAGGCACACCAGAGATCACAGTCCTCCAGTTTGAAAAACAGCCCCCTACAACCACCTTTGGCTTCTGTCAAGAAGCCAGTTTTGTATCCATATAGATATCGCACCCTGGATCCCATGAGATTTAACCTTATGCAACAACCTACCATATGGTACCTTAACAAGGTATTGCATTTGTGGCAGGATAAGGTGCTGATCCAATGCATTGGATTTCATTCTCCTTTAGATAATTTATGAATTCATGTGAAATGAACTATGGCCCATTGTTGCCAACAAGTTATTCAGGGTGACCGAATCTTGCAAAAATCTTACCCAGTCTATCATTCTGAAGACGTAGTCTACAAAATGGCGACTGAGACCCTTTTGAGTGTGGGTCTACCATAATAAAAAATGCTTGTCTTTTGAATGGTCCAGCATAATCTGCATGAACTCTTTGACATGGCGCTTCTGGCCATTCCCATAGGTGTAATGATGCTAGAGTATATATAGTACAGAAGAAAGCCTTTGGCCAATCTACACCAATAAAAATACACTAAATTTACATTAATGCCACTTTCCAGCACTTGGCCCATAGACTTGAATGTTCTGACATTTCATGTGTTTATCTTACGTACTTTAAGAGTTTGAGATTTCCAGCCTCTACTACCTTCCAAGGAAATACATTCCAGAGTCCCACCATCTTCAAAGTTAAATAAAATTTTCTTCAGACTCCCTTGAAATGTCTTGCCCTTCACCTTAAAATTACATCTCCCATTATTGACCCTTCCACACTTTCCAGATGTCTTATGATCTTACACACTTCGATCAGGTCACCTCTCAGCCTTCTCCGCTCTGAAAAAAACAACCCCAGCCAATCCAGTGTCTCTTCATAGCTCCAAATGCTCCATCCCAGGCAACATCCTGGTGAATCTCCTCTGTACTTTCTCCAGTGCAATCACATTCTTTCTATAGTAAAGTGACCAAAGTGCACAAAGTACTCCAGCTATGGCCTAACTAAAGTTTTATATGGCTCCAACAGAACCTCCCTGCGCTTATAATCCATGCAATGACTAATAAAGGAAGTGTCCCGCATGTCTTCAACTACCCTATTAACCTGTGCTGCCACCTTCAGGGATCTATGGACAAGCACTCGAAGATTTCACTATTCCTCTGAGCTTCCTAGTGCCCTGTCATTCATTGAGTTTTTGATAAGAGAGGGGATTAAGGGTTATGGGGAGAGGGCGGGAAAGTGGAACTGAGCCACGACAGATCAGCCATGATCTTATTGAATGGCGGGGCAGGCTCGAAGGGCTAGATGGCCTACTCCTGCTCCTATTTCTTATGTTCTTATGAGTTCTCCCTTGTCTTGTTACTCCTAAAATGCATCATCTTGCACTTTTCAGAGTTAAATTCCACCTGCTACTTATCTCCCCATCCGATCAACCCATCTATATATTTCTAAAATCCAAGACTTTTTTCTTCACTATCATCCATCCTGTCAATCTTCATGTTATCCACAAACTTATCTCCTGCACATTCACATCTATATCATTTATATACATCATGAACAATAAGGGACTGAGCACTGATTCCTGTAAAATGCTCCTGAGCCCTGATCTCCAGTCACACAAATGGCCACCTATCACCATCCTCTGTCTCCTACCACTAAATCAGTTTTGGATCCAATGTGCCAAGTCACCTTGGATCCCGTGAGCCAAGGCCATCCCCACACTCCCACTTCTTGCCTTCAAACAACCACACAGCCTCAAAACAGACCACTGTCTGCAGCAAACTACCCAGCCTTCAGGAGAACAGTGACCATGACACCACACAACCCTGCCACAGCAACCTCTTGCAAGACGTGCCGAATCATCGACACGGACGTTATCATCTCATGTGAGAACACCATCCACCACGTACACGGTATATACTCTTTCAACTTGGCCAACGTTTCTACCTGATACGCTGTAGGAAAGGATGTCCCAAGTATTTACATAGACGATCTGGAGGAGGGGGCTGAGTGTAGGGTAACGAAATTTGCTGATGACACAAAGATGAGTGGAAAAGCAAATTGCGTGGAAGGTGTGGACAGTCTGCAGAGAGATCTGGATAGGCTCAGTGAGTGGGCGAGGACCTAGCAGATGGAGTATAACGTTAGCAAATGTGAGGTTATCCACTTTGGTAGAAATAATAGTAGGAGGGATTATTATTTATAGGGCGAAAAGCTGCAGCATGCTACAGTGCAGAGGGACCTGGGGGTCCTTGTGCATGAATCGCAAAAACCCAGTCTGCAGGTGCAGTAGGTGATCAAGAAGGCAAATGGAATGTTGGCCTTTATAGCGAGGGGGATAGAATATAAAAGCAGGGAGGTCTTGCTGCAAGTGTACAGGGCACTGGTGAGGCCGCAACTGGAGTACTGTGTGCAGTTTTGGTCCCTGCATTTCAGAAAGGATATATTGGCCTTGGAGGGAGTACAGAGAAGGTTCACCAGGCTGATACCGGAGATGAGGGGGGTTAGCCTATGAAGAGAGATTGAATAGACTGGGTCTGTACTCGTTAGAGTTTAGAAGGCTGAAGGTGGATCTTATAGAGACTTACAAGATAATGAAAGGGCAAGATAGCGTAGAGGTAGATAGATTTTTCCCGCTTAGAAAGGATAGCGGAACTAGAGGGCACAGCCTCAAAATAAGGGGGGGGTGCAATTTAGAATGGAATTGAGGAGGAACTTCTTCACTCAGAGGGTGGCGAATCTCTGGAATTCTCTACCCATTGAAGTGGTGGAGGCTACCTCGCTGAATATATTTAAGTCACAGGTAGATAGATTTCTGACAGACAAGGGAATTAAGGGTTATGGGGAGAAGGCGGGAAAGTGGAACTGATCCACTTCAGATCAGCCATGATCTTATTAAATGGCGGGGCAGGCTCGAAGGGCTAGATGGCCTACTCCTGCTCCTATTTCTTATGTTAAGGCATGGTACATTGGGGAGACCATGCAGACGATATGACAACTGATGAATGTACATCGCTCGACAGTCACCGGGCAGGAATGTTCTCTTCCTGTTGGAAACACTTCAGCAGTCACACGCATTCAGCCTCTGATTTTCGGGTTAGTGTTTTCCAAGGTGGCCTACACGACACAATGCAGAATCACTGAGCAGAGACCGATAGCCAACTTCCGCACACATGAGAATGGCCTCAAATTGGGATCTTGGGTTCATGTCACACTATCTGTAACCCCCACGACTTGCCTGGGCTTGCAAGATCTTACTAACTGTCCTGGCTGGAGACAAAAAAAAATGTGCTTGACCCTCTCTCCACTCACAGTGTGTGACTTGATTACCTGTAAAGACTCGCATTCCAACCACTATCTTGTAAATTGAGTTTGCGTCTTTATATGCCCTGTTTGTGAACACAACTCCCACTCACCTGATGAGTTACCAAACAAACCTGGTGTTGTAAGACTTCTTACTGTACTGCCCTTATGGCCAGAGAGGAATTAAAAATTTGGGTCAGAGTCCCTCTAATTTCGTCCTTTGCCTCACACAGCAATCTGGGATACAACTCATCCAGTCCTGGAGATGTCTCCACTGTTAAGTGCACTAAACCTCCAATCCCTCCTCACTCCCTATGTCAAACTGTTCAAGAACCTCCTCTCTCTGAAATCTGTACCTAAATTCTCCTTCTCCCAAGTAAAGTCAGATGTGAAACACATGTTTAACATCCTACCAAAGTCATCCAGTTCCTTAGACAGATTTCCCCCTTGCTCCTTAATGGGACCTCTTTCTCTGGTTATACTATGGGATTCATCCTTATCCTACCAGTCGGTGCTTTTTCATGTCCCTCTTTGATCTCCTAATTGTTTTTAAGTTCCTCTCTGCACTTTCCATAGTCCACTAAGAGTCTCCGCTGTTGGTCCCTTTGCTAAGAACCTCTCATTACTTTCTTATCCAGTCCTGAATATTTCTGGATATCAAGGTTTCCCTGGGCTTACTCCTCCTTAGTAAGAAGTCTCACAACATCAGATTAAAGTCCAACAGATTTGTTTGGTAGCACAAGACACAAGCTATTGGAGTATGCCCCTTCATCAGGTGAGTTTTATTGCTCCTAAAAGGGAACAGGTTAAGCCTGTACTCTTCACAGTTCTTTTTTATGCCCCCAATCCCAGTAATCTGCTGTAGATTTTCCCAATGTATTTTCACCTGCTTTAATTGCTTCCCCCCCCAATCCAAAACCGTTTAATTGCAAGCAATCTTTGTCCTTTTCCATAACAGACTCAAATTGTACTGTGTTGTGGTCACTATGACTAAAATGCTCCTTCGCTGCCACCTCAAACACTTGTCCAGCTTCGCTCTCCAGAATGAGATCCAGCACTGTGCCGTCCCTTGTTAGACCATCTATATAATGACATAAAAGCTCTCCTGAATACATTTCAAGAAATCCATTCGCTCAAATCCTTTCTCACCATGACTATCCCAATTCATGTTAGGGAAGTTGAAAACCCAACATAAGTACCCTATTTTAGTTATGACGAGATGCCAGTGTTGGGCTGAGGTGGACAAGATGAGAGGTCACGCAACACCAAGTTACAGTCCAACAGGTTTATTTGAAATCACAAGCTGTCGGAGTGCTGTTTCTTCATCAGATGAAGCGAAGTGAGGTGCACAAGCACAGAATATATAGGTGGAGTGATGATAGCCCAACACTAACAGGTAATCAACAGTGTCAAAGGATAAGTAGATACGTAGGCCGGCTGAATAACAAATCTTTACAAGTAATTATGAATGCTGACAATTAAACGCAAGTAGTTAATTATAAATCAGTATGTGCAAAGTGTCAACAGGCTATATAACAAGTGAAGGGATGACTCAAGAACTGATAATTTAAAGCAGAGAGAGGATTACAAACAGAGTAAGATGGTGTTAAACACTATTCAAACTAACATAGGTAGAAAAATCACCACCTGTAATCAATGTATGCATGGTGTCAAAGAGACTTTTCCCCCACAGGAATATATGTTGGGGTTATATACAGCGTGAAATGAACCTGAGATCACAGTCAAGGCTGTCCTCATGAGTATGAAGCTTGGCCATCAGTTTTTGCTTGGCAGTTCTGAGTTGTTGTGCATCTCAAAGGCCGCTTTGGAGAACGATTACTTGAAGATCAAAGGCCAAGTGTCCTTGGCCACTGACGTGTTCACTGACTGGGAGGGAACACTCCTGCCTGTTAATGGTTGTGTGGTGTCCATTCAACTGTTGTCATAGTATTTGTATGGTCTCGCCAATGCATCATGTCCCGGGCATCCTTTCCCGTAGTATATGAGGTAACTACACTGGCCAAGCAGCTTGCTGCGAACAATAGTGTGTTTGAGGTTAGACAGCTGTTTGAAGGCAAGTAATGGAGGTGCAAGGATCGCCTTGGTGAGATGTTCGTCGTCACTGATGATATGCATACGGCTGTGAAGAACCTGGCATAGTTTCTCCATTCTGGGAAAGTACTGGATGACGATCTCAAACACATTATCATTCACAGCAAGCTACCCAACTCTCAGGGGAACAGCGTTCACAACACCACACGATCCTACCACAGTAACCTCTAAAGGACTTGCTAGATCATCAATACAAATGCCACCATCATATGTGGAAACACTACCCACCAGGCACACAGTACACTCATGCAACTCGGCCAATGTAGTTTACCTCATACACTGCAGGAAAGGATGTGCCAGGGCATGGTACATCAGCAAAATCATGCAGTTACTACGACGATGGATGAACGGACACCATGCAACAATCGCCAGGCAAGAGTGTTCCCTCCCAGTCAGAAAACATTTCATTGGCCAAGGATACTGTCTCCACTCTTCGAATAAGCTTTCTCTAAGGCAGCCTTCCAGGTGCACAACAACACAGAATTGTGGAACAAAAACTGATAGTTAAGTTCAGCACTCACGAAGATAGCCTTAACTTGATCTCAGGTCATGTCACACTACATGTAACCTCACCATATTGTTCTGTGGCGAAAAAATCTCCTGGACTGTCCTGCTTTGACACCATGCATACCTTGATTACAGGTGATACTCGCTCTTCCTGAATTAGTTTGCATAGTGTTTAACACCAGCTCACTGACTGTTTATACTCACCTGCTTGCATTTATCCATTAGCGCTCATGATTACTTGTAAAGACTTTGTTACTCAGCTGGCCTACACTGTCTGTACTTATTCATTGACAGTATTACCTAACAGTGTCAAGCTATCATCACTCCATCTATTTTTAATTACTTTTACACACTCAGTCAATTGTCTACATATCAGCTCCTGTATTGCCCGTTGATTATTTGGGGACCGATAATACATTACCAGCAATGTGACTGCCCCCTTTCCTAAGCTCTACCCACAAAGCCTCATTTGAAGATCCTTCCAAAAATAATGCAATATAACCTCCTCTGTCATGCCCTCTCCTGAAGATCCTATACCCTTGAATGGCTAACTGTCAGTCCTGCCTATCCCTCAATCAAGTCTCTGTGATGGTATCAATATCACAATTCCACATGTCAACCTACAACAGTTCATCAGTCTTAGCTATAATACTCCTAGCATTAGAGGTCACCCAACCTTGCCTTACTCCATTAGAATTTAACATAGCTGAAGTTGCTCTGTTTTGGTTCCTTCAGTATGCTGTGTCCCTATTGTACCATTGCTTTGTGTCCTCTGCCCCTGCTGAACTAATTTAAACTCCTCCCAACAGCAATAGCAAACCCATCTGCAAGGATGTCGGTCCCATTCTGGTTCTAGTACAGACCGCCCCACTTGAACAGGTCCCACCTTCCCCAGAAGCAGTCCACACGATCCAGGAATCTAAAACCGTACGTCCTGCATCAACTTGAGCCATGCATTCATCTATCCTATTCTCTCACATCTACACTTGCCAGCACATAGCACCGGCAGTAAGAGATTATAACCTTTGAGGTCCAGCTTTTTAATCTGCTGCCCAGTTCCCCGAATTCTTGATACAAGACCTCATCCTTCATTGGTACCAATGTGTACCAGAACTTCTGACTTATCGCCCTTCAGAATGCCCGACAGCGAGTGACATCTTTGACTCTGGCCCCAAGCAAGCAACACACCATCCTGGAGTCACATCTGCAGCTACAGAAATGTCTGTCTGTTCCCTTAACTAATTAACTCCCTATCATTGCTGGTCTTCCTTCTTTCTTCCTCGTCTCCTGTAATGTCATGCCGCTCATGGTACCAGAAGTTTGGCTGTGATTGCACTCACTTGAATGGAAAACCGATTTGGAAGCTGCACCTCAGGAAACTCTGCACTGCCTGGTAGTCACCCTTCTTTCCCCAGTCTCTAAACATGCTATCCACATAACTCTCAGCTTTGCTCATGGACCAGTGTATTCCAGCTGCCACTTGAGCTCCAAAACCTGGAGCTCAACTTTCTACATGTGGTAGCACTTCCTGCACGTGCACAATGCACTCAGCTGACCTCATTTGCCATGTTTAAACTTAAGCATTCTTTGTCTTTCTTGCCAACTTTTCTAATTATAGTTTTGATAATAATCAAATGACAAAATGATAATAATGACATTGTGGGAACAACAGCACTCAAAATCCAGAGACTCAAAGTGTGATTCGCATTGGCATGTTTCTGATCTTCCTTTCTGATCTTCCAGCCCCCTCATCAGTGGAGTAGTGTGAAATCACAGGATACCAAGAAAGTCATTCTAATACATTAGCAAGTCATTAGAGAGCACTCTCTCTGGGACTTCCCCCACCACCAGATATTCAGCTGGCACTGACATGATGTCACCTAGATGTGAACAAGTCCATGCCAACCTGTGCCATGGGCAGGGCCCCAGTGGGGAGGCAATGATCAGGGAAAAGTGAAATGCTGACTGATTGGGGTGGGGCAGCTTTATTTCAGTTATGATTGAGGTGCCCTTTTAAGATTGCACTCAGTGTTGAGGCCCCACCCCCTGCAAAATGAGTTGAAACATCTGCCTTGAATTTTTCAGGCAGAGTGGAAGATGTGGAGAGAAAACCAAAGTGTTTCTCTGGACAGAAGCATGTCCGCTTTCTCGCCAGAAACACTGCCATTTTTTTGGTAAGATTCTCCTCTTAGTCTTAAAAGCTCGTCTTACCATAACTTAGTCTCCTTGTCTAATTCTACGTCAAATTACCTAACCTTACTACTTTTATAATTACTTATCACTCACATTGGCTCTGACTTTTACTATCTCTAGCACTTCAGTTAGCTGTTTTCCCATGATGCTGACTGCAAGATATCATTCCCAGACCGCTTCATGGTGATGACTGCGATGCACCATTTCCAGCAATGGCTGAACACATATTTGCTTTCTCCGCTATGTTGCCAGTGAACCCTGGCCAGCAAAATAGCTTCTGTTATCTCCTCCTTCTTTACTAACCCACAATCATGAAATTGGTTTAGAACATACTTCCTTAACAATAGTGGAACGGTTCCCCGGCGTAGACAATCAGCCTGAACAGAGTGTTCAAATCTTCGGTGACAAATGGCTTCAATTCCGGGTTTGCTCCTGCAGTCTTGCCATAAGTTCTGACAGTACTCGATCATTTCTGGTATACTTCTTTACTTGTCCTGCAGTTAAAGGAATGTTTTGGACTTCTTCAATTATTGTTGATGACTCAGCATTCCCATGGAGAGTTGATTAATGATGGTTAATTGTATATGTATGTACTGACAATGTTGGTTTCCATTACCAGACTTTTCAGGATAGCTTTGCTTCTTAACCTAGACACAAGTTTGTCTCTAATGGTGTCATTCAAGACATCTCCAAATTCACAGAATTCAGCTAACTTACTTAAAGTATCTACGCCTTGTGTGATTGATTCACAAGAAATGGTCCCACAGTATCTTCACAATCTTGCCGTAGGTTTGAGCTTGGTTTTTCTGGTTTATCAGACTCCACAGGAGGTTGAAAGTCCCCCAAAACCCCAGTTGTGCTTAGGAAAGTTGGGACTACAATGTCTGGCAAAATTTGTTTGCCTGGACAAAGGATTCAAATCCTTTACTGTATGGGCTCCAGCTATCGGTGCTTTCATCATAAGGTCCCATGGTACCAAAAATTCCTCCTATTTTTATTACTGGAAAGCACAAATGCACCACAAAGCTTTTTAGCGCTAGCTCTTTATTGTAAAAAGCTCAGCCTGCTCCTTTGAGTTTTGTAAGGGATGTTGCAAAACTCCTCTAGCTATTAACATGTTGCAGGGTATTTATTACTTTACTTGCTACTCACTGTAGAGGGAGCGCTTTTCAGAACTTTTCAGGCAGAGCACGTGGCAAGCTTTTGATGCCATTTTCACCAAAACGTTTGTTTAAATTTTGATTCCTTCAATGGCTGCTGCTATTAATCAGCACCCCTCCATTGCCAGCTTTGGTGTAGTAATATTTTGATCATCTTAAACCTTTTTGGATGGTTACAGCATGGATTAATGATTTTTCTCACTCCACTAGATTTCTGTAGTTCTTTGTTAGGTGTTTAAACTGCCTGGTCACTAGTTTCTTTGTGGTATTTTTAAGGAGAGGCTTACAGACCACAACGGTACAAAACAAACAAGAGCTTTATTGCAAAGGTGTTCACTCTCAGGCTGCTAGAATAGACTATTAGCCTGCCTAACTAATGACTTCATCAGTACATCACATGACCAATTTTTTTAAAGTGACCCTGTTCGAACTAGGTACAACATGAAATCACAACATGGTTCTCTAAGGAAACCAAAAACTTGAGGTTGGGAAATTCTTTACTCAGAGGGTAGTAAGGGTGTGGAATGCCCTGCCTGCAGCAGTTGTGGACTCGCCAACTTTAAGGGCGTTCAAATGGTCATTGGATAGGCACATGGATAACATTGGAATAGTTTAGGTTAGAGGGTCATTAGATTCGTTCCACTGGTCGGTGCAACATCGAGGGCCTAAGGGCCTGTACTGCTCTGTAATGTTCTATAAATTGAAATCTTGTTTAAAGATGTAAAGGACACTTTACACCTAGTTTACATCCAAGCTGAGCATTTGCCCACTAGAGCAGAACATACAAACTAAAGACTCAAGAAAAGGCTAGGTCCAGAAGTTGAGAAGCTGAGAATAGGCAAAACAGAATAAGTTGCTGCAGCTGTGTGTATTACTGAAGAGTGTTGGATCAATCTCATCCAGAGGGAGTTCTGCAGATGTGTGTCATTTGCAGTGAAGACAGTGCCCATTCAACTCGAGTTGATTTCACTTTGCTGGGGATCAGACTAGCTCATAGAAGGAGGAGCTAAAATTCCTCATGAGAAAGACAAGCATTTGAAGGACTTAGTGAAAGAGTATGATTATTACAATTTGAGTGGACTGTGGAGCCCATTTGTGATGTCAGCCTTAGTTGTCTCCGCCAGTTACCATGCAATTTATAGTTTATGATAAACCTCAAATCAGATTTAACATGTTAATTCTGAAAGTTGTTGAGAACAGCAGAAATAGTATTTTGTGCTTCGTTTGTTGATTCTTCTATAGTAAATGTTATTTATTAAAACCATGGAACCTTGAGATTTCAGTAAATTTAGTCAACTTTAAAACAATGTTACTGGTTGTAACAAAATTTCATTTTCAGTCTTGTGTTGCTTCCAGCATGCTTGTCTCACTCCTCATTTAAATTCTTAAGGGGGAGGGTGAGCAGCCAGAGGTCATTATACACATTGGTACCAACGACACGGATAGGAAAAGGGACGAGGTCCTGAAGTGTGAATATACACAGTTAGGCAGAAGACTAAAGAGCAGGACCTTGAAGGTAGTAATTTCAGGAGTACTGCGATGCCGCGTGCTAGGAGAGTAAGATTAGGCAGATGAGAGCTGGTGCAGGGGGCAAGGATTTAGATTTGTGAATCATTGGGATCACTTCTGGGGCAGGGATGGTGTGTTCAAGAGGAACGAGTTACACCTGAACTGGAGGGGGACTAATATCCTCCAAAGATGTGAGGGTTAGGTGGATTGGCCATGCTAAATTGCTGCTTAGGTATCCCAGGATGTGTAGGTTAGAGGGATTAGCGGGGTACATATTTGGGATTACGGACTGGATGGGATTGTTGTCGGTGCAGACTTGATGGGCCGAATGGCCTCCTTCTGCACAGTAGGGTTTCTATGATTCTATGATCCTGGTGGGGAGATTTGCTAGAGCCACTTAGGAGGGTTGAAACTAGTTTGGTGGGGGTGGGGGGAGCTCTTAAATACACAAAGGGCAAAAGAATAACTAGGGAGAGAGTAGGGCCTCTTAAGGACCAACAAGGTCATTTATGTGTGGAGGCACAAGAGATGGGCGAGATCCTAAATGAAATGAAAATTTCTCATAGGTATTTACTGCTGAGAAAGGCATGGACGTTAGGGAACTTGGGGAAATACACAGTGATGTCTTGAGGAATGTACATATTAGAGGTGGTGGTGCTGGAAGTCTTTAATGCGCACCAAGATAGATAAATCCTCGGAATCTAATGAAGTGTATCCCAGGATATTGTGGGAGGCTATGGAGAAAATTGTGGGTCCCCTAGCAGAGATATTTGAATCATTGACAGCCACAGGTGAAGTGCCAGAAGATTGGAGAGTGGCAAATGTTGTGCCTTTGTTTAAGGAGGGCTGAAGTGTAAAACCTGGAAACTATAGGCCAGTGAGCCTAACACCTTTGTGGTAAGTTGTTAGAAAGTATTCTTGGGAGACAGGATCTATAGGTGTTTAGAGACTCAACAATGGATAAGGGACAGTCAGCATGGTTTTATTAGTGAAAAATCTTGTCTCACAAATTTGAGTTTTTGAAGGGGTAACCAAGAAAGTAGATGAGGGCAGTGCAGTTGACATTGTCTATATGGACTTTAGCAAGGCTTTTGACAAGGTACCACATGGTAGGTTGCTGCAGGAGGTTAAATCTCACAGGATTCAATGGATACAAAATTGGCTTGATGACAGAAGATGATTGTAGAGGGTTGTTCTTCAAACTGGAGGCCTGTGACCAGTGGTGTGTCTCAGGAATCAGTGCTGGGTCCACTTTTGTTATTTATATTAATGATTTCGATGAGAATTTAGGAGGCATGATTAGGAAGTTTCCAGATGACACCAAGATTGCTGGCATAGTGGACAGTGAAGGTTATCTAGGATTGCAACAGGATCTTGGCCAATTGGGCCAGTGGGCGGATGAATGGCAAATGGAATTTAATTTAGATAAATGCAAGATGATGCATTTTGGTAGGCAGGACTTAGTTAACAGTAGGGTGTAGGGGAGAGTTATATATCAAAGATCTAGGATACAGGCTCATAACTCCTTGAAAGTGGAGTCACAGGTGGACAGGGTGGTGAAGAAGGCATTCAGCATGCTTGGTTTCATTGGTCAGAACATTGAATGCAGGAGTTGGGATTGGGTCATCTTGTTGAAGTTGTGCAAGACATTATTAAGGCCACACTTGGAATACTGTGTACAGTTCTGGTCACCCTACTATAGAAAAGATATTATTGAACTAGAAAGAATACAGAGGAGATTTACTAGGATGCTACCGGGACTTAAATTATAAAGGAGAGGCTGGATAGACTGGGACTTTTATTCCCTGGAGCATAGGAGGCTTATGGGTGATCTTTTAGAGGTCTATAAAATAATGAGGGGCATAGATCAGCTAGATAGTCAACATCTTTCCCAAAGGTAGGGGAGTCTAAAACTTGAGGGCATAGGTTTAAAGTGAGAAGGGAGATACACAAAAAGGTCCAGAGGTGCAATTTTTTACAGAGGGCAGCGAGTGTCTGGAAAAAGCTGCCAGAAGCAGTAGTAGAGGCAGGTACAATTTTGGCTTTTAAAAAGCATTTAGTTAGTTACATGGGTATAGAGGGATATAGGCCAAATGTGGGTAATTGGGATTAGCTTAGTGGTTTCAAAAAAAAGGCGGCATGGACAAGTTTGGCCGAAGGGCCCATTTCTATGCTGTAAATCTCCAATTTCATAAATTGGTCATCTGGTTTGTTGGTGATAGAAGAGTAAGTCTTTTAGTGGCCTGCATTCTCTCAGGGTTGAGTAGATGTGTAAATGGGCCTAAAGTATTTCCACAGCAGTGATATGCTTGCTGTTGAAACATGTCAACACAGTTGCAAGTGGCAAATATGACTAGAGCAATGAATCTTGGGTATAACTGGCTCTTAAGTTGTTTGAATTGATAAGGTAATTGAACTGCTTGTGATGCTGAGTTGCATCTCCACCCACTGGTCATCTAAAACTTTCACCTACTTTCTTAAATTGTTGCTTTCTGATCCTTAGCCCTTCAAGTTACTGGAGATATTTAAATCCATAAATAACATACTCCCTTCTCCCTGTCCCCAAATGGATGAACTCCTAAATCTGGAGAGACTGGAACATGCCATGAATATATGAATCAGCGCCTGAACTTCAGCACGGTCTATGGGGGGGATAATTAGCCAGATACAAGTCCTGCCTCAGCACAATTCTGGGAGAAATCATGAAGAAAATATTGTCTCATATCATAATGTAGGGTGAAATGACTACACACTCGGAAGAACATAGTTTAATTAGAAACAGCCAACATGGACTGTAAAGCACGGTAAATTTAGCTTTTTTTCATAAAAACAGTTTATGCAGATAAAGGGAATGTTAACTGAAGCTGTACTTTGTATTTTCACAAGGCATTTGATATAGAATAACTTAAAAAGGTAATGCCATATGGTATTAAAGGGAATGTATTAAATGTAGAGTTTGTCAGGGGAACAGAAAGCAGAGCAGGACATGTCTTTCAGATCAGTGGGTTATGGATAATACTATGCATCTGGATCCGTGCTGCAACTTCATTTGTTTTCTGTCTACTGGTTATTTGAAACAATATCAAAGTCAGAGAAACAGAGAAAACAGCAAAAGGACAGTCATACATTTTGGGAAAATGAATCAGTGGAAGTGAGAACACACTCATAGTGAGGTTATTAAGAGTGAAGAAACAGAGATCTGAGGGGCATAGATCTTTAAATGGTGGGAGGGAAGATACAAAGTGTATGGCAAGGCAAATAGATGTAATGAATACAAAGGCAAGAAAGTGATTTTGGAGGGGCTAGGCCAAGTTGGGAGCATTGAGAGATGTTACAGACTCTATTATCAGGACACTAATTGTTTCAAAAACGTACAGTGAAGTTACACTGGAATGACTGCAGGAATGGGAAATCTTAAAGGCTCAAAAGTTGTGCTTTTCACCCTCTCACTGGAAAAAGGAGGGATTTTCAAAATTATATAAAAATGAAAAATTGTTTCCACAGATTCCCCAAATCCTAAGAGGCCATAAATGAAAGATCATTGCCAGAAAATGAAAGGGATATATTGAAAATAATTGGTTCATATGTTCTTATGTTCATAGAGGGCTTGTAAGTTTTGTCTTATTATATGCAGATATTGACAAATTCATTTAGAAAGAAGTTAATAAGTGCTTAGAAGACAAAACCTAGAAAGATTAAGATTCAGTAAAAGAGACTGGCATAGGTTTTTATGCTATATGATCACACCCACACAGTATTTTAATCATAAACAAACATACAATCTTACTACAAAATGCAACATTAATATCTCAGGTTGATCTTTAATTTGTTCAATAAGGAACATTAATCCAATTAGTCATCACACCAGATTTATCTTGAAATGGATAAAGCAATTGTGATATAGTCACAACTTAGTGATAAAATGCAAATATAGTGAAACCTCCATTACCTGCTGTAAGAGGGGGGCACTTGGTCCTGCAAGGAGGATAATGAAAATTTGGGATAACTGAGTCTAATATATAAGATGAAGCAATGGTCTAGACATGGAAATGAAGACACATACAATAAAAACAACATTTAACCTTGAATCTATAGTCTTTTATTCTTAACTCAAAACTTCAAGAAAATTGGGAGTAGTAGCAGACCATTTAGCACCTCACCTCCATTCAAGGTTCTCTGTTGTTCAAAGGTTGACCGGTAACTTTACTCCATATACTGGCCTTAGGTACCATACCCAATAATCCATCAATCTCAATTTTAAAATTAAAAATGGCGGGTGGAAGCCACATAAGGCAAGTGCAGGAGGTGGAGTCATACAGTACTGAACAGGCCTTTCTGTCCATCAAGTCTACATTGAAAACAACCCTAAACCCACTTTCTAGCACTTGGTCCATAGCCTTCAATGTTATGACATTTCAAGTGCTCATCATGTACTTTTTAAAAGCTCAAAAAAGGTTTCTCACCTCTATTACCCTCCCGGGCAGTGCATTCCAGAAGAGAAAATGCTGGAAAATCTCAGCTGGTCTGGCAGCATCTCTTTGACCCTTTGACAAAAGTCATTTGGACTTGAAACGTCAGTTCTTTTCTCTTCTTACAGATGCTGCCAAACTTGCTGAGATTTTCCAGCATTTTCTCTTTTGGTTTCAGATTCCAGCATCTGCAGTAATTTGCTTTTATCCAGTGCATTCCAGAGTCATGCCACCCACTGGGTGAAAACATTCAGATCCCCTCTAAATATCCTGCCCCTCACCTTAAAATTATGCCCTCTAGTTACTGATCCTTCAACTAAGGGAACGCTGCTTACACAAACCCTCAATCTTCTACACTCAATCAGGCCCCCTCACAGCCTTCTCTGCTCTAAAGAAAACAACCCGTGCCCATCTAGCCTCTCTTCAGCACTCCTATATTCCAACCCAGACATCATCCTGCTGAATCTCCTCTACACCCTCTCCAGTGAAATCACATCCTTCCTATAGTGAGGTGACCAGAAGTGCACACAGTACTTCAGCTGTAGCCCAACCAAAGTTTTGTACGGCTCCAACATAATCTCCCTGCTCTTATAATCTATGTCACCACTGATAAAGACAAGTGTCCCGTATGCCTGTCCTGCCCTGCTGCCTTCAGGGGCCTGTGGACAATTGCTCTCATATCCCAGTTTCCTAGTATCCTGCCATTCATAAAGTACCTCCTTGTCGAGTTATTCCTTTCAAAGCACATCACCTCATACCTTTCAGGGTGAACTTCCATTTGCCACTGATCTGTCCATCTGATCAAACCGTCTATATTTTTCTGCAACACAGACCTTCTTCATTATTAACCACCGTGTCAATCATGTCATCTGCAAACTTTTCATCCCCCCACATTCTCATCTATATATCTATATTGTTTTTTATCCAGTTTTGAAATATAAGATTCTGATGAATCTGTTGTACAACTTACAACAGGTTGGCTCTATCGGATCTATTGGTTTGTGACTGTAAGAGTGATGACCGCAGAAAAAGAGCATCAAGTGAACACTTGAGACGAGAATGTTCCTGGAGGGTTGTGCTACTTTGGAATTCTCTGCCTCAGGAGGTAGGGATAGAGCGATTCCTCGAGAATTAAAGGTTATAAGGGATATGGAACATAGAACTTGAAACAAACAGATCAGCTATGGGCTCATTCGAACAACAGAGCAGACTCCAGGAGCTGAATGGCTTCTTCTGCTTCTACTTCACCATGTTCATATATTCCTCCCTCGTCCCTGTACAGCCACTCTTGGTAAGCTGCTCATGATACCTTAAACCTAGCGCTACTGAGTATCTCTGAAAAATTAGTACCCAAAATTCAAAGTGATTTTACTCAGGGCCCCAGGGGACTCCTTCGCTACCTGCCTAATTTTCTTGCACTCCCTGGCAGTTACCCATTGCTTTCTGGCTCAGGCTCCTAAACTATGGTGTGACCACCTCTCTGTGGCACATCCATGAAGTTTGAGAGCTATGCAGAATACATGCTCAGCGACTCCAGCTGCCACTCAACCTCAAGTTTCAGCAGCTGACCCTGCACATGTGATTCTCTAGGACACTATTGGCATCCATTGCTTTCCACATCTTAATGGTCATACATTGCACTTTGCCATATCTTAAAACTTTTACTTTCCCGCAGTTCCATATATATGATTTCTTCATGGTTAGGACACAAATGAATACACAGGCTGCCTTTCCCAGATTCTTCAGACCATTAAAAACTTTCATTTGTATAGTGCATTATGACAACTTTTGAAACGTAATTACTAGGAACTGCAGCAGCTTGAGTAGAGGAATAAGGAAGTCTTGCAATAATTGTAGAGTTTTGACAATCAATCTGTGCACAGCTTTGGGCTTCAAATTTAAGAAAGGATATACTTGGATTGGAGGCAATAGAGCCAAGTGTCACTAGATTGGTTCCTGGAATGAAAAGGCTTATCCCACAATGAGACTGAGTCAACTGGGTCTAAACTCTGAGTTAAAGAGTAAGAGATGATTTCATTGAAACGCACAAGATTTTGAAGGAGCTTGACAGGGAAGACATTGTTACCCTGAACAGGAGTGTTATAGGTCTGCTCATTCAGAACAACACTACCAGAAATTTCTTAATTTAAAGAGTTGTGAATCCTTGCAACCGTACCTCAAGAAAGTCTGTTGTTGAGCATACTTAAGGTTGTGGTTGCTCTCTGGGAATCTAGGGATTGCAGAAGAGGGCAGGAAAATGTGGAGTTGAGGCAGATCAGCGATGATCATGGCAAAGTAGGTCATATGGTCTTCCATTTCCTCCTTTTTTTTGCCTCAAGAGGTAACAACGCTTACAATGGAGTCACAACTGACACAGATAAAGATCAATTTATTAAGCATTTCTTGAACAAATTCCTTGGCACAGGACTTCAAGAAAAAGATTATACTTAATTACTGACTTTAAACATTATGTTTAGATTCACCCATTAAATTTAAAGAAATGCACGTTTTCACAAATTGCCATGCTATGTTTGGTAAATATTTCTCTGAGTACAGTAACTTAGATGAAATCCCTGTGTTAGTTCCATCAGGTAAAATTCCTAAGTTTGTGGTGCTATGAATGCTGGATTTTACAAGATGATAATGCTTTAAAATGTCTTGATAGTTTACAAATCTTTCCCCAGTGACACAATAAAAGGAAGAGTTGTGGCATAGCGAGGGACATTGTTTCTGTTTGAAAGGAAGAGAACAGTATAGACAGAACTTTAGGGATTTAGGAGGAGGACTTACTTGTGAAAGTCAAATCTGGAAGACTCAAGTCAAGTGTTTTTTTAATGTCACTAGCACTGTGGAGAAAAATAAGTCTGCTGGAGAGTTGGGATAACTTTGGACTTGCTGCTAGAAATGGAGTGGATAGCAAAAAGATGGCAAGATGTGTATTGCTTGCATTAGTTAGCTACACAAAAGTATCTTCTTTAGTTAGATGTATGAATTGTCTATTAATATTTGGTTTTATGTTGAGTTATTGCAGCAAAGTTCAAAAATGTGAAATCTTGTCCAAAGAAAATCAATTATTCATCATTTGGGAAATTAATCTCTTCAAAAAATTATCAATCTTTATGGAAATGTTAAAGCTTTGACGTATACAAAAAAATTTGAAAGGACCTTGGTTATTTCCAATAATGGTTTCACTTGGAGTCTTAGTCCTCAGTCTTTATTAATTCTAAATCAACCTTTTTTCCAAGGACTCAAACAAAGAGACAGAGGCTGAGCCTTGCATTGGTGAGTTTTGAGGAAGCCTTAATTTTTGACTTCCTTCACATCAAGCATGTGTACAGGACAAATTCTGCAAAGAATGATCCAGAATCAGGAAAAAGGACATTGATCAGAAGTTGGGTTTGGGAAGGGGGGTGTTTTTGGGGTAGAGATTCTCAAAACTGCTATTGTTCAACAAAATAACTTGCAAAAACTGTTCAGAACCACTAATTGTCCAGAAATCGTTTGAGCAGACCCAAGCAACTCGCAGCATCCTTTTAGTACAGTATTCGAGCTGAAAAATTGAATATTTGAATATGTAAAACAATCTTTATTATTGCTTTATGTTTCAGGTAAATTTAACTCTCGTGTCGCTCTGTTTCACACACTTATGGGAAGACATTCTAACATCATTCTAAATTCTAGAAAATTCAGAAATGACTTAGTCCCAGGCATTGTGGACTGGAGAGATTACAATTTTAACAGGAACATAATTAATGGTGTGAGTTTGACTGTAAGGTCATTTGAACCTTAAGCAAAGGGAACCCTCTGAAAGAAAGTCATCTTTATCTCCATCCATCTGCTTATTCCTGAAGCATTTACTCCAGGTGATCTCTTACAGCAGTACTCTGAATTGTGGCTGAGATTTTTTATCCAGGCCTTAAATGGTATATGATCTGCAGAATGCAATTACGTAGGGCTTCGATGTCATGCATTTTCAGGCAAAAGAACTCGCAAAGCAATGGTAAAGGTGAATCTCCCCTCAAAAAAATATAAATTTCAAACAGCAACTAAGCAATCAGTTGGCACCATTACTCAGTCCAGTACTATAAGAGTCGTGAATGATTGTCATTAATTTAAGTTGCCAATGTCACATTAACTAGTATAACAGTATGTTCTGTTCCTTCTCAGTTGATAGCAACTTCAATAATATATTGTTATTAGCATTCGCTGTTAAGACCAGAAGCAGGTGGAAAAAAAGTTACCAACTGATGTTAAATAAACAAAAAATGTTTTCTGAATGATGGATTTAAAAAAGAGATAACATGCAACATTAAAAATCTAATTTTTATGCACTTGTAAAATCTGCTAGCAATACTACACATGCAGGAACAACAAATTGATTATATCATTTCATTATTTTTTCAGTTCTGCCGTTTGGAAGTTAAGGGAACTTGGGGGGGGAAAAGAAAATCAGTGCATCCACCCACATGGCAGTTAACAGGATTTACATTAAAAAAGACAACATTTCATACAAAACTGCAAAGCTACATTGTAAGCATATGGGTAATACCATGTAGAGTTTAATTTTGTTATATTCTTACACCAATAAGGGATCAAAATAGGGCAATTTGTCAGCTTGCTCTGTGTTCTTGCAAATGATTGTTCTACAATAACATTCCCCAGTACAGTCAGCATATTCACAAGTTTGTATTGCTTTCTGTGCGCATTTCAGGTTTAGCTAATCAATTTAAGGTAAAGCAAAATTGAAGCTTTGTAAAGCAGATGTTACCCACTGTTAACCATCACTGCAAATCTTCAGGCTTTTCCAACAATATTGTTCTTCAAATTCTTTTTTAAAAGATATTCATACTTGACTCCTCACCTCAAAAGATATATTTTCTATTTTAATATCTTCCCTCCTATTGCAGTTTACACCACAGAAACTTTGTATGACTTTGATAATTCTTGTAGGAAGTGCTTAAAACTTTTTCCAATCCACAATCACCTCAGTGGCTCCCCCACTTGGGTATGTCTTGGTAATATTCCATAGACCCCAGCCCCACTTGTACCAAATACAATTTTAATTGTAAGGGAATTCATTCTGTGGTCACTGCTGTGGAACAACTAAAATCATTTTACTCAAGAACAATTAAGGGAAAAATTCAATCCAGGCCATATTTAATCAAACTAATTTTGGCTAGGTTCAGAATTTGATTCTGTCCTTGCTCTGAATATACAGATATCAATTCAAGTCCTTGTGACCACCATTTCAGATAGTATTGTGTTTTATAGTAATTAACATAATGGATTTTTTTCTTTAGTACCTTCTGTAATTCATCTTTGTTTGCATCTGGAATTAAATTGCACAATATGTTCTAATAAGATTCATCATTTAACCCAATGAACAACTTCCTGGAAAAAAATTCAGGGGTGTGGTGGGGTATGTAGACAAGCCAAACAAAAATAACCGAGAACAAAAACTCAAGAGGCAGCAGAGACAAGTTTGTCTGTTACTTATTACAACTGAAAGTTAAACGACTGGCAATATGTACTTACTGGAAGGGGGATTCAGTACAAACATCTTGCCTCAACTTGTAAAATAGATTAATCTTCTACTGAAAGACAAGGAAATGTAGTAAAGTGAGGAATCAAGTCACTAACTGACATACAATAACACATCTATTTTCCTCTCAAGTGAAGTCAAACCAAAATTGTAATGAGATCTATCTTGGGTATATTCAATGGCCAAACATTCACAGCCCTTGGTGTTAAGTTGATTCCAAAAATTCATAATCTTTTTAATTTCACTGCTAATTGCTGCCCCCCAATTTGACACTGTGATCTAGATTCCCAGCCAGGGCAAACATTTTTGCAGCATCCACTCTGTCATCCTAAACATTGGAGACTGCAGACCAAGACTACTTAATCTCTCCTCATAGGATATTCCCCACATCCCTCGATCCTAGTGAAATTTGCTTATAGTTACAACAGAGGAGAACATCATGATTTCTGTGAAATTTAAGTGGAGTATTAACGACCCTGGATTAGCATGCAGATAAACTCAGCAGACACTACAGGACTGAGTAAGACGTCAGACCTTGGCCATCATTGAGCAGCCACACTAGCTGCAAAACCTGTAATGGCAGCTAAATACCACAAGAGGTCCAAAATAAAATAGGATGCTAATGCAAATCCTATTTCAAAATCCTCCTCAACCACGATGTGATCAGGTTTACCCTTAGAAAAGGAGAAATGGGAGGGGGAGGGGTGCAGTGGGAATGATGCTGTGATGTGGGCAGTGCCCAGTTTCCACGGGGAAGGTCTTTTATTCAAGTTGGAGATTGAGGTGTCCTTTAAAAAAATGTCCTCCCATCTCTGGATTCCTGGCCTTGCCAGCATGTTTAGGCCCCACCGCATCAGCTGACAATGTGAATCTCTCTTCTCATTTTAAAATTCAGAGTGTTGATCAATACTGAGAGAAAAGCCAGCTCTTCACTTTGTTTGCCAGATGAGAAAACCAGAGACTGGAAGCAGTTATGTGCAGGTAGATCAACACTTGGTGAGTAAGGGTCTTTTAAAAGTGAAATAGTGAGAGTTCAGGGCCAGTGTTCCTCCAAGAATATGCGTGCATGCATATGCATGCACATGTGTGCGGCCTGCACATCCTTGTGGGAGGAAACCAGAGCATCTGGATGAAACTCATGCAGACATGAGAAGAATGTGCAAACTTCACACAGACTGGAACTCGAGGTTGGCATTCAACCTGGATTCCTGGCATTGTAAGGCAACAGTGCTGGCCATTGTACCATCCTTAGTTACCCATTTTAATTATTCTAAATTTTCCTGCATAATTACATAACTATGCTAGTAAGACAGTCAGAACTATGTGAAGTTTGTGCTTGATATCATGGTTTTGGTCAGCTCCTAGTGCAAGGCAATTACCCAATGATAGTTTGAACTTCCCAGGCAATCCTTAGCTGGAGACTTCTGGACAGACTCCCCAGCACATATTTGGGGTACCTCCAGTTACAATGCCCAAGTAGGTTATGGGCCATGATCTTTGTAGCATTTCATGCTGCTATCCAGAAAGATCAAATTTGAGAAGGATTCAGTCATCATCTCTCTACAACTCAGACAGGAACAAATTAAATCTTTGATTCATACAGGGGTCTTAGTTGATCAATTGCTGCATTAACCAAATACCAGGATACACATGGTAGTTTCAGCAATACAGGCAACTGCTCAGTAAATGATGAAAGCAGGAGTTATATATTAGGACACACGGAAAACAATCAGTATGGATAGGCAACAACACTTCCTCCGCAGTCATCCTCAACACCAGTGCCCCACAAGGATGTGCACTTAGCCCCCTGCTATACTCCTTATACACCTAAGACTGTGTGGCCAAATTCCCCTCCAACTTGATTTTCAAGAATGCTGATGACATCACGTAGTGGATCGAATCTCACGCGAAGAAAACAGGAAAGAGACAGAAAATCTGGTGAACTGGATGACAATCTTTCCCTCAATGTCAACAGAATGAAGGACATTGTCATCGGCTTCACGAAGCAGAGTGGAGAACATGCCCCTGTCTACATCAATGTGAATAAAATAGAAAGAGTCGAGAGCTTCATGTTTTTAAGTGTCCAGATCATCAATAACCTGTCCTGGTCCCCCCCCCCATGCTGTCACTATTGTTAGGAAAGCCCATCAACACCTCTACTTTCTCAGGAGGCTAAGGAAATTTGGTATGTCTGCTATTACTTGCACCAACTTTTAGAGATGCATCATAGAAAGTATTCTTTCTGGTTGTATCAAAGCTTGGTATGGCTTCTGATCTGTCCAAGGCCACAAGAAACTATAAAGGGTCATGAATGAAACCCAGTCCATTACTCAATCCCACCTCCCATCCACTGATGCGGTCTACACTTCCTGCTGCCTCGGAAAAGCAGCCATCATAATTAAGGACTCCATGCACCCTGAACACACTCTTCCACCTTCTTCCATCGAACATACAAAAGTCTGAGGAAATGTACCAAGTGACTGAAGAACAGCTTCTTCCCTGCTGCCATCAGACTTTTGGATCTACTTCACATTATTTTGATTTTTCTCTGCACCCTAGCTATGACTGCACTCTCGTTTCCTTCTCTATGTACGGTTTGCTTTGACTGTATAGTGTGCAAGAAACAATACTTCTCATTTTATACTAATACATGTGACCATAATAAATCAAATCACATTCGGAAGTCCCATGTTGGAATAGCATAAGCAACAAAAGAATGTCACTTAGAAATGTATGAATTGATCAGGGATAGACAGCAGGGTTATGTTAGGGGAAGATTGTGCCGAACTAACTTTATAATTTTCAGTAAGTAACAAAGAGGATTGATAACGGTAATGCTGTAGCTATTATCTACAGCAAGCCATTTGACAAGGTCCCACATGGTAGACTGGTCAGAAAAGTAAGATCTCATGGGATACAGGGGAAATTTGGTAGGTTGGATCCAAAATTGAGTCAGTGACAGGAAACAAAGAGTAATGGCCGATGGATGTTTATGATGAGAAACAGTTTCAAGTGATGTTTCACACGGTTCAGTGTTGGGGCCCTTCCTACTTAATACTTTAAACTTAAATGTGAGTGGCATGATTTGCAAATAACAACAAAATGTGGCTGATAAGTGAAGAGGTCAACTCCAGACTATCAATGGTTTGGATGCGTGGACAGAGACGTGGCAAATGGAATTCAATATGCAAAAGTGTGAAGTAATGCATTAATGCATTTGTGGAGAACAAACAAAGCAAGAGAGTATTCAATAAATGGGAAGGTATTAAGAGAGATTGAGGAAGTGAGTGACCTTAGTACATTTCCACAAAGCCTTTAAGACGGCAGGCCAAGGTGGTCAAGAGAGTGTATAGATATTAGATATCTGGATCTGGATCTGCATCTGAAGTGCTGCAACCTGCAAGGCTAATGAATAGGGTGCTGGAAAATGGGCGGCTAATTTCATTTTTCTCTTTTGGACAGCACATACTCAGGGATGAATGGCCTCTTTCTGCACCATAAAACTTTAATATGGTTCTATTCTTCATAACACTTTCATTAAGGGGTGGGAATTTCTGGTAGGTTCCCCGACGGTGGGATGGGTAAGCCACATAAAATGTCATAGATTCTGAAGATCCTGCCATCAGTGGGATGTAACAAAAAGCAGAAAAACTTCCTGTGGCAGGTGGGGGGATAAAATTCAGGCCAAGGGCCTGAATTCCGTTCCCCCCCCGCCCCCCTCCCCACCGCCAATGAGGTTTACTGTGCCTTAACCAAATAACATGATAGGCCCATTTGAGGTAGCTGGTTCTTCTATTCAAAAAGTGAGTTTCCTAATTAGAAAGGATTAAAGCAGCCTAATTTATTAGCTGGAGGATAATTCCACAAGATGGTATTTCTGCCCAAGAACAGGAATTTAAACCCTGCATCTACCCAAAAACAATGGCATGTCCCCAAGATGTTTGTGGAAATAAAACAGAAAATGCTGCAAAAACTCAGCTCGTAAGCACCTATGAAGAGACAATCTGTTTTGGAACCGAGTAATCCTAGCCTTGAAATGTTGGGTAGAATTTTCCCAGAAATTGGCAAATGCAAGCAGTAAATGAGTAAAGTGGCATCGAAGCCGCCAACAGCAATGACTTCCCAAGACCAAAATTGGCTCCTGGTTCAACTGGTTTAAGATAGATTCTTGAATGTCACATGAATGGATTGGAATAAAGAATATTCCATTCTTTAACTTCTATTCAACTTCAAGAGGATGTTTTATTGCAACTTAGTTGCATCCTGTAACATTTTTACACTAAAAGTTGTGTACATTAATACTGGTAAGAACATACGTACTTCTACCTCGGACATCACTCCTATATCTAAAAAAACGGGAAAAAAAGGTCTTTTCTCCTTGGAGAGATGAAGGATGAGAGGCGATCTGATAGAGGTGTATAAGGTGTTGAGAGATATTGATTGGGTGGATTCTCAGAGGTTTTTTCCCAGGGCTGAAATGGCAGCCACAAGAGGACACAGGTTTAGGGTGCAGAGGAGATGTCAGGGATAAGTTTTTCACTCAGAGGGTGGTGGGTGAGTGGAATCACCTGCCGTCGGTGGTGGTGGAGGCAAATTTGATAGGATCTTTTAAGAGACTTCTGGATGAGTACATGGGACTTAATAGGATTGAGGATTATAGGTAAGCCTAGTAGGTAGGAATATGATCGGCGCAACTTGTGGGCCAAAGGGCCTGTTTGTGCTGTAGTTTTTCTATGTTCTATGTTCTAAAAAAAACCGAGATACATTCTTCACTCAGAATGGTTGGGGTGTGCAATACACTGCCTGCTGTGATAGTAGAGTCAGACACTTTAGGAACTTTCAAGCGGTTATTGAACAGGCACATGGAGCACACATGGATAGGGAGTGGGATTGCTTGATCTTGGGTTTGGACGTAGCTCAGCACAACATTGAGGGCCGAAGGGCCTGTATTGTGCTGTACTGTTCTATGTTCTATTGACAAGTAGACAGTCAAAAAATTTCTATCATGTCCCAATAAAAAGAGCCATTATTAATTTATAAGGTTACCAATGGAAGATACTTTCAGAATGGCCCTCATCATAATACTGCAGAATTATTCTATTTATCGTAGAATCCCTACAGTGCAGAAGGAGGCCATTTGGCCTATCAGGTCTGCACCGACAACAATACCAGCCAGACTCTATCCCTGTAACCCTATTTAATTACCCTGACACTAAGGAGCAATTTATCATAGTCAATCAACCTAACCCACTCATCTTTGGATTGTAGAAGGAAACCCAGACATGGGGAGAACATGCAAACACGACACAGTTATCCAAGCCCGTAACCGAACGCAGGTCCCTGGCACCTTGAGGCAGCACTTTGCTACTGTGCCGTCCTATCCTCCTGTTTGTTCACTGAGACAAGTCAGAGACAAAAGCACTGTTCACGCCCCTTTTTACTTTTTTGTTCCACCCATGAGTCAGAGAAAAAGAAAATCACATTATGTCTAGGCTTAGCTGTCCTGCCCACTGCTAGTCAAAATAACAATCATATGTGACTCCAAGCAGTTGTTTCATTATTGCACTCAAGTCGCATGTGGCGTTAGCAATATCATGACATCCGATACTTTGCCTCTGTCTTTATGGTACGGAATAAGAAAAATTTTCCAAAAACTGTAGTTAATGAAGAGGAACTTGGTGCAATAACCATCACTAGTGAGAAAGGATTTAATAAACTAATGGGATTAAAGCCAGATAAATCTTCAGGACTTGATGGCCTATACCCTAGAGTATTAAAAGAGAGTGGCAGCTGAAACAGTGGATGCGTTGGTTGTGATATTTCAAAATTGCTTAGATTCTGGTAAATTGGAAACACATTAATGTGACACCCCTATTCAAAGGGAGAGGCACAAAAAGCAGAAAACTATATATCAGTTAGCTTGACCACTGTGGTGGGAAGTTGCTGGAATCAATTGAGGAAGTAATTGAGCATTTGGAAAGACAAAGCTCAATCCACCATCGTCAGCATGATTTTAGAAAGGCAAGTCATACTTGACAAACTTGCTCCAGTTCTTTGAGGACATAACCAGCAAGGTGGATGTGGATGTGGTATATATCTACTCTTCCGGAAGGCATTTGACAAGGTGCCGCATAAAAGACTGATCCAGAAGGTGAGATCGTTGGGGATCGGGGGTCAGGCACTAGATTGGATTGAACGTTGCTTTCTATCAGTCAACCAGAGGGTCAGGATAAATTGGTCCTTCTCTGGTTGGCAAAATTTAATTAGTGGAGTGCCATAGGGGTCAGTCCTCAGACCTCAACTGTTTACAATCTATATAAATGATTTGCAAACAGGGATAGGCTGTAACATTGTAAAATTTGTGTATGATACTAAAATTGGTGGGAAAGCAGGCAGTGAAAAGGAATAAAGATTTTACAGACGGACATAGGCAGGCTAAAATTTGGCAGATGGAGTTTAATGTGGATAAATTGAGATTATCCATTTGGGCAGAAAATATAAAAGGCAAATGATCTAAATGGAAAGCAGATTCAAAATGCATCTGGGCATCTTTGTTCATGAGTCAGTATGCAGATATAGCATGTAATAAGGAAGACAAATGGAATGTTGGAGCTTAGAAGGATGAGGGGGGATCTTACAGAGATGTATAAGATAATGAAAGGGATGGATAGGGTAGAGGTAGAGAGATTCTTCCTGCTTGGAAAGGATAGCAGGACTAGAGGGCACAGCCTCAAGATAAGGGGGGGCAGTTGAGATCAGAGTTGAGGAGGACCTTCTTCACTCAAAGGGTGGTGAATCTCTGGAATTCTCTGCCCGTTGAAGTGATGGAGGCTACCTCGCTAGATATATTTAAGTCACAGGTAGATAGGTTTTTGATAGACAGGGGAATTAAGGGTTATGGGGAGAAAGCAGGAAAGGGGAACTGATCCACTTCAGATCAGCCATGATCTTATTGAATGGCGGGGCAGGCTCGAAGGGCTAGATGGCCTACTTCTGCTCCTATTTCTTATGTTCTTGACATTTATTGCAAAAGTATAAAAATAGAGAAGTATTGTTGCAATTGTTGGTGACAGTAGAAACTACTGTCTCTAGTTTGTTCTCTTGGAGGAAGGATGTGGTTGCATTGGAGGCAGTTCAGAGGAGGTTCATAAATTGATTCCGGGAACGAAAGGGTTGATGAGGACAGATTGAACAGTTTGGGCTTGTACTCAATGGAGTTTAGAAGGATGAGGGGGGATCTGATCGATGTGTATAAAATTCTAAAAAGGAACTGATAGAGTAAATGTAGACCTATTGTTTCCTCTTATGGGGCAAACTAGATCAAGAGGTCACAGGTATAAGTTGAGAGATGGTAGATTTAATGTTAAGATGAGGAGAAACTACTTCTTGTGAGGGTGGTGAATTTGTGGAACTCATAGCACGATGAGAGTCTGAATCATTTCAAGGAGATATATTTCTAATTTAAAAAAAACTGGTTAAAGGCTTATGGAGAAGCGGTAGGAAGGTGGATTTGAGACCTGGGAGAGATCAACCATGATCTGATAGGCTGAATTTGCCTAGTTCTGCTCCTAATTCCTATCCTCCAGCCAGATATTTGGTATTGCAGTTTACTTCTTTTTGGTAAAGCAGTATGACTGACTTTTAGATTCCTCACAGGAATAAGTTCCATTCATCACCTTTGCTCTAACGATGCAACATTGCAAAACAAAATTTAAAAGTTTAAAACTCAAATTAAAAATTAAATAAAAAAGATGGAGTGTCAGGTGATGTGTTGTTCATGCATGACGTGGGAGCTAGTGGACTCCATTGTGGTTCCTAGGGAGCATGTCTGTAGTAAGTGTTGGTTGCTTGAGGAACTCTAGCTCAAACTGGATGAACTAGATTCTGAGCTTTGGACTCTGTGACACATTAGGGAGGGGGAAAATACATTTGGACACTGTTGTAGGGGGCAGTCACACCCCTTAGATTAAATACCTTGAATTCGGCCAGTTGTCAGGGACAGGAGCATGTGGCTGCAAGTGAGGCAAGTTGAGGGATCCAGGACGTAAAGTTGCAGAGCCTCAGTCCCTGAACCAATAGGTTCGAGTTTTTTGTTCCCTGTGTGGACAGGAACAGGTACTGCAGACACAGTACAGAAGAGGCACTGACTTTGGACACAGACAGTACACAAAGAATTAAAACCTGTAGTGTTTAAATTACTGCAGGAAACAGGTCAGACCTTGAGGCACCTCTAACTTGAAATAAAAGCAGACCCACAACAATGAGTTTGATAACAAGATCAGCCACTGACGGGGACATAAGTGCATAAATGTATATAACAAGTCAGCCATTGATAGAGGACATAACTGCATAAATGTATCTACTCTATGTACAATGATGTGATAGCTGTCAATGTCTGTACATGTCTGTGTATAACAATGTGTTAACTGTCGGTGTCCATACCTGTCTACTCAACTTGTAACAATGCGCTAATGGCTAAATGTCCACACTGTCTATTATCTAAAATGTATAAAAGATGCTCAGCTACCGTTGTGTAGTTGAGAAGGTGACACCCTATACTCCAGAGTGCCAACGCTTCTCCCAAAGCTTTGTCCGAATAAAACTGTTTGTTGAACCTCCAAGTCTGACTCCGAAGTGGTGAATTTCCCACAACAACATAGTTAGTGGCATTGACACTGTTCTCTGTGACCAGGATCAAGAATCCCAAAGGTTGTGTTGCTTGCCTGCTGCTCAGGTTCGGGATATCTCACCTGCAGAGGAACTTGGATTGAGAAGGTAAAGATCCAGTTGTCGTGGTACATGTAGGTACCAATAGAACACAGAACATAGAACACTACAGCACAAACAGGCCCTTCGGCCCACAAGTTGCGCCGATCACATCTATACCTACCAAGCCATACACCTATCTATAACCCCCAATCCCATTAGATCTCATAAACTCATCCAGAAGTCTTTTAAAAGACCCCAGCGAGTTCGCCTCCACCACCACCACCGACGGCAGTCGATTCCATTCACTCACCACCCTCTGAGTGAAAAACTTACCCCTGACATCTCCTCTGTACTTGCTTCCCTGCACCTTAAATCTGTGTCCTCTTGTAGCGACCATTTCAGCCCGGGGAAATAGCCTCTGAGAATCCACCCTATCTATTCCTCTCAACATCTTATAAACCTCTATCAGGTCGCCTCTCAACCTTCGTCTCTCCAGGGAGAAGAGTCCCAGCTCCCTCAACCTATCTTCATAAGGCATGCCTCCCAATCCAGGCAACATCCTTGTAAATCTCCTCTGCACCCTTTCAATGGTTTCCACATCCTTCCTGTAGTGAGGCGACCAGAACTGCGCCCAGTACTCCAAGTGGGGTCTGACAAGGGTCTTATAAAGTTGCAGCATTACCTCCTGACTCCTAAACTCAATCCCTCGATTAATGAAGGCCAGTACAACCATACGCCTTCTTGACCACATCCTCCACCTGTGAGGCCGATTTAAGAGTCCTATGGACCCGGACCCCAAGATCCTTCTGCTCTTCAACGCAGCTAAGACTCCTACCCTTGATATTGTATTCCTTCATCCCATTGGTCCTGCCAAAATGGACCACTACACATTTATCTGCGTTGAAGTCTATCTGCCACTTCTCCGCCCAGTCTTGCATCCTATCTATGTCCTGCTGCAACTTCTGACATCCCTCCAGACCATCCACGACATCACCAACCTTCGTATCGTCGGCGAACTTACTAACCCATCCCTCCACTTCCTCATCCAGGTCATTTATAAAAATGACAAACAGCAAGGGTCCTAGAACAGATCCCTGGGGCACTCCACTGGTGACCGATTTCCATGCAGAAAAAGACCCATCCACAACCACTTGCCTTCTGCAGGCAAGCCAGTTCTGGATCCACAAGGCCAAAGCCCCCTGGATCCCATGCCCTCTCACCTTCTCAAGAAGTCGTGCATGGGGGACCTTATCAAACGCCATGTAAACCATGTCTACCGTTCTTCCTTCGTCAATGTGTTCAGTCACATTCTCAAAGAACTCAACTAGGCTCGTAAGGCACGATCTGCCCTTCACAAAACCATGTTGACTATTTCTGATCATTCTAAACTTCTCCAAATGCTCATAAATCTTGTCCCTCAGTATCCTCTCCACCAACTTACCAACCACTGAGGTCAGACTCACCAGTTGGTAATTTCCCGGGCTATCCCTGTTCCCTTTCTTGAAAATAGGAACCACATCCGCAATCCTCCAAAACCTCTCCTGTCTCCATCGACGACGCAAAGATCATCGCCAGGGGTTCTGCAATCACTTCCCTCACCTCCCACAGTAGCCTGGGGTACATCCCATCCGGTCCCAGCGCCTTGTCTATCTTGATTGAGTTTAAAAGTTCTAACACATCCTCTTCCTTAACATCCACATACTCAATCTTTTCAGACTGCCGCAAACCTGTAGTACAACCTCCCAGATCACTTTCCACCGTGAATACCGAGGCAAAGTACTCATTAAGCACCTCTGCCATTTCTTCCGGTTCCACACAGACTTTTCCCCCTTCATCTTTTATAGGTCCTATCCCTTCTCTTCTCATCCTTTTACTTTTCACATATTTGTAGAAGGCCTTGGGATTCTCTTAATCTTACCTGCCAAGGCCTTCTCATGACCCCTTCTGGCTCTCCTAATTTTCTTTTTAAGCTCCTTTCTACAAGCCTTATACTCCTCTAGATCCTTAACATCTCCTAGCTCTCTGAACCTTTTATACACCTTTCTTTTCTTCCTGACTAGGTTCACCACAACCTTCGTGCACCACGGTTCCTGCGCCCTACCAAAACCTCCTTGTCTCATTGGAACTTTATCGTGCAGAGCTCCAGTCAAACATTCCTTGAATATCCGCCACCTTCCTTCTGTACTTTTCCCCAAGAACGCCTCCTTCCAGTTTATTTGTCCAATTATCTGCCTGATGTCTTCATATTTCCCCTTACTCGAGAGTAACCAATGATATAGGTAGAACAGGAACAAAGATTCTGCTAAGGGAGTATGAACAAGTAGGAGCTAAATTAAAAAGCAGAACCAAACCATAATAATCTCTGGATTAATACCTGAGCCACAGGCTAATTGGCACAGGGTCAATAAGATCGAGGTAAATGCGTGGCTCAAAGATTGGTGTGGGAGAAATGGGTTTGAATTCATAGGACACTGGAAGAATACCAGTACTGGGGAAGAGGGGACCTGTTCTGATGGGATGGTTTTCATCTGAATCGTGCTAGTAAAGTTTCTCAATCAAGTAATAGAACAGAGAGTATAGAAGGTGGCAGGAATCTAACCTCAGGCAGAGCAAAAAAGGTGACAATATATGAGAAGGGAGGTGGTCAATGCAGGACTGAGGGTGTTGTATCTAAATGTGTGCAATATACGGAACAAAGTAAATGAACTTGTTGCACCCATTGAAATTGGCCGGTATGATGTTTTGGGCATCACAGATACTTGGCTGCAAGTAGGTCAGGGCTGGAACCTAAATATCAAAGGGTATGTATCCTATTGGAAGTGTCAATATGCATGATCTTCTTGGAGATCCTCTCCACTTGGAGCCAGCAGTTTGCAGTGTCGAAAGTGGTCATGATGTCGAGATGCTGGCATTGGACTGGGGTAAATTTATTGCGTTTACCCCAGTCCAACGCCAGCATTTCCACATCATGACTCCTATCAGAAGGACAGGCAGATGGGCCAAGGTGGGTGGGGGTGGGGTGGGTTGCATTGTTAGTAAGGAATTAAGTTAAATTAATAGACCAGTTACTGCACAGTTTAGAAAAAGAAACAACTGCTTTTGAAAAAAAGCCAGTATTAACCAGTCCGATCCTCCCAACCCCTCATTTCTTCAATAAATCAATAGAAGTGATATAGCATCAGAAGGCATAGAATTTCTGTGGGTTGAGTTGAGGAATCGCAAAGATGAAAAGACCCCGATGGGAGTTATGTACAGGCCCCCTAGCAGTAGTCAGGATGTGGGACGGAAAATAAATCAGGAGATAGAAAAGGTATATAAAAAGGCAATATTACAATAATCTTGGGGGACTTCAACATGCAGGTGGACTGGAAAATCAGGTAGGTAGTGGATCCCAAGAAAAGCAATTTGTGGAATGTCTAAGAACCTACTAGGGAACAGGCAATTCTGGATTTGGTGATGTGTAATGAGGCAGACTTGATTAGAGAACTTAAGGAGAAGGAACCCTTAGGGAGCAGTGACCACAATATGATAGAATTTACCCTGCAGTTTGAAGGGAAGAAGCTGGAATCAGATGTAACGGTTTTACAATTAAATAAAGGTAACTACAAAGATGTGAGGGAGAAGCTGGCCAGAGTTGATTGGAAAGGGAAGACAGTGGAACAGCAATGGCAGGAGTTTGTGTGTTATTTAGTAGGCACAACAGAAATTCATCCCAAGGCGGAGGAAACATGCTAAGGGGAGGATGAGGCATCCATGGCTGAAGAGTTAAGTCAAGGACAGCATAAAAGCAAAAGAAAAAACATACAAAGTGGCAAAGATTAATGGGAAGCCTTTAAAAAGGACAACAAAAAAAAAGCAATAAGGGAAGAGAAGATGAAATATGAATGTAAGCTAGCTAACATTACAAAAGATAGGAAGAGTTTTTTTCAATATATAAAAGGTAAGAGAGGCAAGAATAGACATCGGACCACTGGAAAATGGTCCATGAATAAAAGGGAACAAAGCAATGGCAGAGGAACTGAAAAGTTACTTTTTATTAGTCTTCACAGTGGAAGACACCAGTGGGATGCCAAAGCTCCAGGAGTCAGGGGACACAGGAGAGTGTAGTGGCCATCATTAAGGTGAAGGCTCTGGGGAAACTGAAAGGTTTGAAGGTGGATAAATCATCTGGACCGGATGTTCTACACCACAGGGTTCTAAAAGTGATAGCTAAGGAAATTGTGGAGGCATTGGTGGTGATCTTTCAGGAACCAATGGAGGCAGGGAGGGTATCAGAAGACTGGAAAGTAGCTAATATAACACCGCTGTTTAAGGCGGCAGGGAGGCAGCAGACAGGAAATTATAGGCCAGTTAGCCTGACTTCAGGCATTGGCAAGATTTTAGAGTCCATTATTAAAGGTGAGATCGCAGGGTACTTGGAAGTGCGAGATAAAGTAGGACTGAGTCAGCATGGCTTTGTCAAGGGGAGGTCATGTCTGACAAATTTGTTAGAATTCTTTGAGGTGGTAACAAGGAAGTTAAATAAAAGAGAACCAGTGGACATGATTTATTTAGATTTCCGGAAGGCCTTTGACAAGGTGCTGCATAGGAGACTGTTAAATAAGTTAAGAGCCCATAGTGTTAAAGGCAAGATCCTGGTGTGGATAGAGGATTCACTGACTGGCAGAAGGCAGGGAATGGGAATAAAGGGGTCTTTTTCAGGATGGCAGCCAGTGACTAGTGGTGTGCCTCAGGGGTCAGTGCTGGGACCACAGCTTTTCACAATATACATTAACGATTTGGAAGAAGGAACTGAAGGCACTGTTGCTAGATTTGCAGAGGATACAAGGTACGTAGAGGGACAGGTAGTATCAAGGAAGCGGAGGGGGGTGCAGAAGGACTTGAACAAGTTAGGAGAGTGGGCAAAGAAGTGGCAGATGGAATACAATGTGGAGAAGTGTGAGGTTATGCACTTTGGAAGGAGAAATGGAGGCATAGATTATTTTCTAAATGGGAAATGCTTAGGAAATCAGAAACACAAAAGGACTTGGGAGTCATTATTCAACATTCTCTTGAGGTTAATGTGCAGGTTCAGTCAGCAGTTAGGAAGGCAAATGCAATGTTAGCATTCGTATCAAGGGGACTAGAATACAAGAGCAGGGATGTACTTCTGAAGCTGTATAAGGCTCTGGTCAGACCCCATTTGGAATATTGAGCAGTTTTGGGCCCCATATCTAAGGATGGATGTGCTGGCCTTGGAAAGGGCCCAGGAGGTTCACTAGAATGATCCCTGGAAAGAAGAACTTGTTGTATGGGAAAAGGTTGAGTACTCTGGGTCAATACTTGGAGTTAAGAAGTGTGGGAGGTGGGGATCTTATTGAAACTTACAGGATACTGGGAGCCTGGATTGAATGGATGTGGAGAGGATGTTTCCATTAGTAGGAAAAACTAGAACCAGAAAGCACAAACTCAGGCTAAAGGGACAACCCTTTAAAACAGAAATGAGGAGAAATTTCTTCAACCAGAGTGGTCAATCCGTGGAACTCTTTGCTGCAGAAGGCTGTGGAGGCCAGGTCATTGAGTGTCTTTAAGACAGGGATAGATGGGTTGTTGATTAATAACGGGGTCAGGGGTTATCGGGAAAAGGCAGGAGAATGGGGATGAGATAAATATCAGCTATGACTGAATGGCAGAGCAGAGTCGATGGGCCAAGTGGCCCAATCCTGCTCCTATGTCTTACTGGCTTTATAAACTGGAATGAAGAGTACAAGAATCAATATGTCACAATAAATTATCTATAAATACTATTTTTGTGTGTTCAAGTTGTTTGGATAGGTCAGTTAAATGGGCATGTCTGTTGGTAGGTTTATTTGGTGGGCAATTCCTGCTAATGGAGTGATGGAGGATTGGAACCCAGGATGTACATGTAGTCAATAGTTGATGACAGCAATAACAGTGTTGGGGAGAGGCTGATGGAATCTTGCTGGAGAACAAAAAAAGGATAAGGAGAATCAAACAACAGCTACCCCAGCTGGAGAGAATGTTTCTGAGAATGATGGGGATGGTAAGAGCAGGATTGAAGGAATAGGACAGCAATGGCATAGGAATGAAAGGCATAGGAATGGAGGGGATAACATGGCAATCATGGATGAGATGATGAAACTGGTGGGAACAATTACTTGATAAGATTTTGAAAAGTTACTCTGTGCCAACATGAAAATTCACTAGATCTTAACGAAAATGTTTTGCAAATGCTGTCAGGTGAGTGGATTTGATAGATATGGATGATTAAACCTTTCAGAGTTCTACACAAATAACTAAGAACATAAGAACATAAGAAATAGGAGCAGGAGTAGGCCATCTGGCCCTTCGAGCCTGCCCCGCCATTCAATAAGATCATGGCTGATCTGTCGTGGCTCAGTTCCACTTTCCGGCCCTCTCCCCATAACCCTTAATCCCCTCTCTTATCAAAAACCCATCAACCCGCTTCTTGAAAATATTTAGCGAGGCAGCCTCCACCACTTCAATGGGTAGAGAATTCCAGAGATTCACCACCCTTTGAGTGAAGAAGTTCCTCCTCAACTCCGTTCTAAAACGCCCCCCCTTTATCTTGAGGCTGTGCCCCCTAGTCCTACTGTCTTTTCTGAGCAGGAAGAGTCTCTCCACCTCTATCCTATCCATCCCACTCATCATCTTATACGTCTCAATGAGATCTCCCCTCATTCTTCTAAACTCTAACGAGTACAAGCCTAGTTTATTCAGCCTCTCCTCATAGCTCAACCCCCTCAACTCCGGTATCAGCCTAGTAAACCTCCTCTGCACTCCCTCCAAGGCCAAAATATCTTTGCGCAGGTGCGGCGCCCAAAACTGCACACAGTACTCCAGCTGCGGCCTCACCAATGCCCTATACAGCTGCAGCAAGACCTCCCTACTTTTATATTCAATCCCCTTCGTTATGAAGGCCAGCATCCCATTCGCCTTCCTGACCACCTGCTGCACCTGCAAGCTGGGTTTTTGTGACTCAGGCACAAGGACCCCGAGGTCCCTCTGCACCGTCGCCTGCTGCAGTTTTTCGCCCCGTAAGTAATAGTCCTTCCTACCATTCTTCCTACCAAAGTGGACCACCTCACACTTGCCAACATTAAATTCCATTTGCCATTTCCTGGCCCATTCGCCCAGCCTATCTAGATCCTTCTGCAGACTCTCCACACCCTCCGCACAATTTGCCGTTCCCCCAATCTTGGTGTCATCCGCAAATTTCGACACCCTACACTCGGTTCCCTCCTCCAGATCATCTATATAAATGGTAAAAAGCTGAGGCCCCAGCACCGACCCCTGGGGCACTCCACTAGTCACCATCCGCCAATCCGAATAGCACCCGTTGACCCCCACTCTCTGCCTCCTATTTGACAACCAATCCTCTATCCACGCTAACACCCTACCCCCCTTCTGCAATAACCTCTTATGAGGTACTTTGTCAAACGCCTTCTGAAAATCCAGAAAGACCACATCCACCGGCTCTCCTCTATCCACCGCCCTAGACACATCCTCATAGAACTCCAGTAAATTTGTCAGACACGACTTCCCTTTAATGAAACCGTGCTGCGTCTGCTCTATCAAGCAATTGCCTTCAAGATGCCTCGCAATTTCCTCCTTAATGACGGATTCTAACATTTTACCTACCACAGACGTTAAACTAACCGGCCTATAATTCCCTGCCTTTTGCCTGGCACCCTTCTTAAACAACGGCGTAACATTAGCCGTTTTCCAATCTTCCGGCACTTCCCCGGAATCCAGCGATGTCTGGAAAATAACCACCAATGCATCCACTATAACCTCCGCCATTTCTTTCAGAACCCTCGGATGCATTCCATCCGGTCCAACTCCGTTGGACAAGGAAGGAACAGTTATAAATGTTACTGTGAAACAGAATCCTAAACAATGACTGCTATGGAACAAGATTGGTAGTTAGAAAAATATTTTGTTTAGTGACAGATGCTGAAATTATATCGTGGATTTTCAAGGAAATAAGGCAATCATTCTTAATATTAAACCTACCAGATGTAAACTTGTGCCTTCAATGCAGCAAAAGCTTAATGCTTTCATATTCTATGACTACAAATAAGTCACAAGGCCAGACTTGATAAAATTTGTATTTATATTACCAGACCCATTTTCACATGGACTGCTGTGTGTAACTTCTTCCAGTTCAATCTGTTGAGTCTTTGATGAAAGAATAACAAGAAGTTTCATATTTCAAGAAGTATATTTGCAATAATGACATTAATTTGGCTGCAATTTATTTCCAGGGTCTCTGTTAGTATAAGACATGCCTTAAGAGAAAAGGACTCTTTGGGTGGCACGGCAGCACAGTGGTTAGCACTGCTGCTTCACAGCTCCAGGGACCTTGCTCTCGTGTCTGCGTGAGTTTCCTCCAGGTGCTCTGGTTTCCTCCCACAATCCAAAGATGTGCGGGTTAGGTTGACTGGCCATGCTAAATTGACCATAGATGCATAGGTTAGAGAATTAATGGGTAAAATATGTACAGATATGGGGGTAGGGCTTGGGTGGAATTGTGGTCAGTGCAGACTAGATGGGCCGAATGGCCTCTTTTTATACTGTAGGGTTTCTATGATTTCTATGACTAGAGCAGTTTTGGCTGTCCCATTATAAAGGATATTAAAGCTACTAAGAAGGCACCAGGGTAATGCCAAGGAACGGGGAGCTACTATAGATCTCAGCAGACTTGAGATATTTGGATTTTGCTGTCAGCGATAACATCAATTGGAAAAGAACAAAGAGGTTTTTAATAGTGAATAGAGGAGTATATTGTCCAGTAAGTAATGATCTAATTGATTTCTTAAAAGTGGTCAAAAAAAAAACTTAATTTCAGGTGCTATTGGAGAACGGAATGCTTTGGCAAATGGGCATTATAGCTTTGAAATGCGTACTATTGATTATTTTAAGGGAAATCATTTACAAATTTGTACGTGTCAATCAAGTGGGATTAGTTTTATAATTCTTATGATGAGTCATTCAGACATGAAATGTAAGCTTTGTTCTCTCTCCACAGATGAACTTTTGCAGCATTTTCTGTTTGTTTCAGATTCCAGCATCCACAGTACTTTGCTTTCACTTTCATTTTAAATTATTTTGGTAACTAAGCAGAGCAGAAATGTAAACCTTTGGGCAGGATTTTAAAGCCTTGTTCGTCCCAAAACTGTAAAATCCCACTTGAGATCAACTAACCTTTCCATTGTTCGCCCCTCACCCACTCCGATTCCTGTGGCAGGCGGGGCAGTAAAATTCTAGCCTTTGAGTCCATATCCACTCTCCAATAGAGTATCCATCTTACGCAAGCCCAGAGCTCCACATATTTACCATGGTTAATTACCCTAGCACTAAGGGGCAATTCTGCATGGCCATTAACCTAACCTGCACATCTTTAGTCTGTGGGAGAGCATGCAAACTCTACATAGACAAATCACCCAAGGCCAGAATTGAACCTGGTCTCTGGCACTGTGAGACAGCATTGCTAACCACTGTGCTACCATGCCACTACTAATAAGCTGTCTTTTAAAGTCCTTCAGTTCTTACAGCTCTCCACAAAAGAAAAATGTGCCCACAAAAGAAAAGATGCCCTTCAGCTACTTAATGTTATGATTCTCAGTTCTAATTGATCAAACAATGAATCAAGTACTTGAGAAGTGTAGAAAAGATGATAATATGTTACGTTATTATTTGTAAAGAACTAGAACTAATGCAAATATACAACCTGGAGTGCCCCACTGCAGTCATGTAAGTGTTATGTCCACCAGCCACATGGAGAGGGGCAAGAAATACACACCAAAACTACAGCACTTTAGAGTCCAAAGTGTGATTGTTTCTAACTTACGGGGAACAGAAGACCTCACAGATGGTAAATATGCCACATGTTGGTCAGACACAGGCAAGGTGGAACAGATTTTAAATTATCCCCAGGGATGAAGGTTAGGTTGATTATCTATTAGAGAGTGGGTATAGAGTCAAAGGCTGGAATTATACCACCCTGCCCGCCACAGGAATCGGAGTGAGTGGTGGGCAGCCAATGGAAAAAGTCATAAGAACATAAGAAATAGGAGCAGGAGTAGGCATTTAGCCCTTCGAGCCTGCCCTGCCATTCAATAAGATCATGGCTGATCTGAAGTGGATCAGTTCCACTTTCCCGTCTGCTCCCCATAACTCTTAATTCCCTTGTCTATCAGAAATCTATCTACCCATGACTTAAATATATTCAACAAGGTAGCTTCCACCACTTCAATGGGCAGAGAATTCCAGAGATTCACCACCCTTTGAGTGAAGAAGTTTCTCCTCAACTCTGTTCTAAACTACTCCCCCCCCCCCCCCTTATTTTGAGGCTGTCTTCTCAATGAGGTCCATTATCTCAGGTGGGATTCTACAGTTTTGGGACAAACCAGGCTTTAAAATCCTGCCCAAAGGGTGAACGTTCTCCTTCTGCATTGTAAGTATCCTATGATTCTATTATTTGAGCCCATTCTGCTCTGTTTAGTTACGAAAATAATTTAAAACGATGAAAGCAAATTACTGCAGATGCTTTTCATTCGGGGAAAAAGCGTTTGGCACATCAGCACCCGCAGTGGGTTCAATCTCTCTCTCTTTCCCAGTCCACCACAAGTCAGTGGAAGGGAATGGGGAGGAAGGGGAAGGAGAAGGGGGACACTAAAGCCCTCTGCTTGTCCACCACAGATCAATGGAAGGGAAAAGGAAGAGAGGGACGGGGAAGGGGGACACATAAGCCCTCTGCCAGTCCACCACAAGTCAATGAAAGGGAAAGGGGACACTCAAGCCCTCTCGAAGCCCACTACAAGGCAAGAGGGGGGGGGGGCGGCGGTGCTCAACCCCCTCTCCCAGTTCACCACAAATTAAGGAGAATGGGGTGATCCACCACAGTCAGAGGTTCAGCACTCAGAGGCAGAGCCCAGGGAAATAATGGGGACAGCGCCAAGCTGCTCCCTCCAGCACCCATTAGAAAGGCGGACAGCTCCCCCACCGCATCACTCGCTCACTCGCACACAGGCTAGGCTGACAAAAATAATATCACCCGACACAGCGAGAATAGATAGAATGGATGGATGAATAGATGGGTGGATAAATAGATGGGTGGATGGATGAATAGATGGGTGGGTGGCCAAGTCAGGGGCGGCTGGATGGTCCCTCGAATCGCGGGCACAGAGTGGGAGCCGCTCCGCTCCAGGCGGCAGCAGCATCAGGGACGGGAAGGGAAAGAGAAAAAAATCATTTTTTTTTGTCACCACCGCAATTTAAAATCCCCGAAAGAGGCCACCCCAGCCTTTCCACAACGGGGTGGGTAGCCTGCGTTCCTGCTCGCCTGCCTTCTCTTTGCAAGGGATATCACCCGTTCGTTTCCAATCACCCCGTGCAAGGAGCACTGCTATTCAACATCAGCAACAAAACACAACCGTCCATTGACCGGGATGAGGGAACGAATGCAATCACTTACCGTAAGAATAAAAATTCCAGGATCTGTGTGAGGAAGTGGGGGGGGGGGGGGTGGGAAATGAGGCGACGGAGGCTGGCTGGAGATGAGCACAGGCAGACAGCCAGAGAGCGCACCCCACTCGCTGTCCCGCCAGCCCGCCCTCCGCACTGAGGCTGGATCGAGCAGCTGCTCGAGAAAAAAACGGTCGAGGCGCGAGGGCAGGAGCCGCACGCACCGGCTTCCAGCCGCGCGGGGTTAGGGGCGGGGCCGCACGCGCCGGCGCCAGGCTCAGAGCGGCCGGGAGTGAGGGAGGAGTGAGCGCGAAGCGTCCATTCCCATGTTGTCCACATTACCCTTCAAGACAATGGAGTAGGTGGAGATTTTTAATTCTAGAGGACTGAGCGCGTCCGTTTAAAGTTTACTTCTTAGAACAAAGGAAACTATTTTATTTATGAGTGGGCTTACTGCAGTGAAGTTAATGTGAAACATGCCCTAGTCGCCAGACTCCGGCCCCTGTTCGGGTACACCTAGGGAGAGTGGAACTGATCCACTTCAGATCAGCCGTGATCTTGTTGAATGGCGGGGCAGTCTCGAAGGCCTAGATGGCTCCTATTTCTTATGTTCCTGTGAGAGTTTGGCATGGCCAATGCATGTAATCAGCACATCTTTCAGACTGTGGGAGGAAAGTGGAGCACCCAGAGGAAACCCACGCAGATACGGGGTGAATGTGCAAACAGCACACAGTGACTCAAGCCAGGAATTCAACCCAGACTCCTGAAGCTGTGAGGCACCAGTACTAACCACCATGCTGCCCCCCCCCCCCCCCCCAAAGTCATCAGAGCTTGATTGGTATCACATAGGGAGCATCACTGACATATGAGAATTTGAAGGAAATAAGGTCTCAGGGGATGGGAATAATACGATTGTTCTGCAGAGAACTGGCATGGGTTCAACAGGCTGACTGATCTTCTGTGCTGTTATAATGCCATCAAAGCAACACGGTGGCACAATGTTTAGCACTGCTGCCTCACAGCAGCAGAGACCAGGGTTCCATTCTGGCCTTGGGTCACTGTCTGTGTGGCGTTTGCACATTGTCCCTGTGTCCATGTGGGTTTCCTCTGGGTGCTCCAGTTTCTTCCCACAGTCCAAAGATGTGCGGATTAGGCTGATTGGCTATGCTGAATTGACCCTAGTGGCAGGTGGATTAGCACAGTGAATGAGAGGGGTTATGGGTTAGGGCCTGGGTGGGACTGTGGTCAGTGCAAACTCGATGGGCTAAATGTCCTCCTTCTGCACTGTAGGGATTCAATGATTCTATGTCCTTTCTCCACTTGTTTCAGAATGTTGGTGGTTAGGGTGACCTGACAGCTTCATTGCTAATCCTCTAACTGCTTGCCATTTGAAAATGTCAAGTTCACTGCAGTTTTACAACTAATGAACCCTCAGGACTGTTGACTGTAGTGTTCTCCACATCTATTGCACTCACACCCATGCAAGAATTACAAATGCATGGAAATAGTGGTGCCATGAATATGCGACTTGTGCTGTCAGTTTGGCATTTCCCTGCAGTGCTTAAGTTCATAAGTTCGTAAGCTACAGGAGCAGAATTAGGCCATTCGGCCCATTGATTCTGCTCTGCCATTTGGTCATGATTGATATGCACCCTATCCCCATTGTCCTGCCTTCTCCCCATAACCCTTCAATCTATTACCAATTAAAAATTCGAGGGGTTCTGGATTCCTGAATAGGGCTCCCACATGAAGGAGAAACCATTTGGCCTAGGTGTCAAGACCTCTGTTTCCATTTAATATTTAAAGGCAAAAACTTTGGTTATCACTACAAGAGGCTTAAAAAGGAGGGGGGTGGGCGGGAATCCATCTTTCTTGCACAGCAAAAGGTGATAGTTGAACTTGATCACATATCAAAGGCATTAGATTAGAGAAATCACACTGACATTTGTTCCTGAGTTTGTAATTTTAATCAGTGTTCAGATATGGGTGATTCTGGCAAGACTGGCATTTATTGCCCATCATTAGTTACTCCTAGTAGAGAGTAACTGCTTGTCATATTCCACTGCTTAGCGAGCAAGCCTTTTATTCCTATCCTCTGTCCATATGTCCATATCTTAAGTGTGCTCTATTACCTGATGAAAATATAGGCAGACTTTTTTTTAGATGTATATGCATAATTGCAACCTTAATGCTATAAAATGAGAAGTTTACTATGTTGAAAGTGCTATTTACAATAAGTAGTTATTGTTGAGATATCCTTTGGATATTAGAAAAAAGATAATTAATTTTCCTTCTTTTGGCTGGTTCAGTATAATTTTGAAAGCTATTTTTCTGGTGAGAAACAACCTCCAACATTGGCGGCAGTCATTCTGTAGCCTTTTTTTATTAGTGATTTGATCATCAGTCTGAAGTGACAATTTCATGTTTTTATTCCCAGCCTATCAATATTAAACCTGAACATATCTGCTTTAAATTTATATTGTCAAATGAACAAGCTATATAAAATCTTGCTTGATCTCTAAAATCAGTTCGATCCTTATATGAAATTTGTAATTGTTATAATTCTACATGTGAAATGTCCTATACTATAATAATATTTAAGAAAATCCTTGCCTAACATAGTCAAGTGATATTCCCCCATTTCAGTTTCACCACAACTTCAATTTTTAGTTAGAGATGGCATTGTTAATCCTAAGGAATCAGCACTGAGAACTGAAAACTTACAGAAGACAATAACATTTATCACACAGTAAAATGACACATATGAAAAATCTTCAAACCTGTTTGAAAAGGCTGGTAGTCTAGCCATGGAGGATTATTCAAGAAATGGGAAAAGTTTACCTAAAGTATATTAGCACATTATATAATTACTGATTTGCCCTCCACATACAACAGTAACATAGAATTAGCTCAAAGCAGCTTGAGAACACAGAATGTCAGGTCAGAAGATATAATCTATGGCACAAGTTGCTAAACTGAAATTAAAGTGAATGGCAAGTAGCTGTGGGCAATAAATGTTAGCCCATCTCGCAATGCCCACACTCTGTAAAATGAATTTTAAAAAATGACAATCCAGGAGAGTGTTTTGACTACTTATAGCACTAGATCTTAATTTTCTCATAAACTTTTCAAAATTGGCTTTTTTTGAATTGCCCATTTGTTTTCGTGGTTGTTCATTAAAAAAAATCTTTTACTCCTGGTCTTTCAAACTTGTTGCCACATTGCTTCAGACTACTAACTTCCTACATTTACTTAAAACTTTTATCAGACTTCTGAGGTTTAAATGAGACAAAAACAGAGTCAGAAGTTGTGGATGATACCAATATTTGCAGGACACTAAAGGTTTTCTTGACATATTTCACTCCACTGCTGTAACTAATCATAACTTCATTATGGGTTTTTTCTTAAATCTTGTTTCCAGAGATGTGCTGTTGAAAAAGGTGTTTTAAGGGCTAATGTTTTGTACAAAATTATGCTATTGCAATATAAAATGTGGTACTAGATAAAATGTTAGTTTTTTGATTGTCTGATGCATCTGTAGATCAAAAATGAAGATAAAAAGGATAGATAAACTCTTATTTTGTTAATTGTAAGGATGGTGTGCAAAGCCCAAAGGCAGTGACAAACACCCTTGATGGAATGGCGCGACATTAAGACATATCCTAACTCCTGGGTCTTATTTCCATATTAGGTGTTTAACCCTTTAATTCCTTCACAAACCTGGTATATTGCCAGCGACTGGGAGCAAGAGTTTGGACACCAGGTGAATCCACTGGGGATCCAAGAGTGTGAACTCTGGTACTGTGACAAGCTATCAGGAGGGTTTGGAGGATGTCATGGCCAACGGATTGAATCATAGAATTCCTACAGTGCAGAAGGAGGCCATTCGCCCATCAAGCCTGCACCGACAATGATCCCACCCAGGCCCTATCCCCTTAACTCCATACATTTACCCTACTAATCCCCCCAACACTAATGGACAACTTATCATGGCCAGTCTGCCTAACTTGCACGTCTTTGAACTGTGGGAGGAAACTGGAGCTCCCAGAGGAAACCCATGTAGACACAGGGAGAATGTGCAAACTCTACACAGACAGTGACCCAAGCCCTGGCACTGTGAGGCAGCAGTACAACTGGAAGGGCCACCACAAAAGAGATGCAAGTTTAATTAGCGGGTCTAGAGCAGCAGTCCTACCTTCTAGGATCTCTTCTGGTCATGCAGTTGCTTCAAATCAACTTTTATTGGCAGATATATCACTGTGCAACTAATATCATCTCACATTTATTCTGCTATTAACACCTACTCTGGACTGCTTTGTGTCTTCAACACTATCATTACCACTCACTTTTCCTGTGTTGCATGACATACTTCATATAATCTTCCCATCCTCCAATCTATTTCTCACACTCTCTTTTGTTCCATTTTCCCCCATCCTCCCAACAGCTTTCTTACCTCTCCAGTTCTGCAGAAGAGTCATATTGGATTTGAAACATTACCACTGATTCTCTTTCCAGGCCTCTTGAATTTATTCCAGCACTTCTTGTTTTTATTTAAACAAATTTTGGCTTGTTCTTATGGAATGGTTTGGGATGTTCCCCAACTAGTACCTACTAGTTGTTGCATTAGGTTGGAATAGAAGCAATGTTGATCTCCAAAGAATGCCATATCTAAGTTGTTTATAGGCACAGTAGGAATACTGGCACATCATACTTGGAGTGAGTTGAAATTTCAGTCATGCTTCTGAGTGTTCTCAAAACTGATTTGATTTATTATTGTCATATGTATTAGTATACGGTGAAAAGTATTGTTTCTTTAGTGCTATAGACAAAGCATACCGTACACAGGGAAGGAAAGGAGAGAGTGCAGAATGTAGTGTTACAAGCATAACAATATCAACTTAATGCAAGATAGGTCTATTCAAAAGTCTGACAGCAGCGGGGAAGAAGCTGTTTTTGAATCGGTTGGTACATGTGCTTAGACATTTGTATCTTCTTCCCGATCAAAGGTGAAGAGACCATGCTCGGGGTATGTGGGGTCCTTGATTATGCTGGCTGCTTTTCCAAGGCAGTGGGAAGTGTAGACAGAGTCAATGGATGGGAGATTGGTTTGAATGATGGATTGGGCTTCGTTCACGACCCTTTGTAGTTTCTCCCGGTCTTGGACTTAGCAGCAGCCGTACCAAGCTGTGATACATCCAGAAAGAATGCTTTCTATGACTGACTGCTGGAAGTTCAGCTTTCCCTGAGGTATTGCTGTCAAAAGGGATGGGAAAAGTTGTAGCTGATAAACTAATAGGCAGCCAGATGTTTTAGAATGAATTTGATAAAATATTCATGTGGTTGAATAGTGAAGTTAAAATATAGTGCCGATAAGTGTGAAGCTGTATATAAAGCCATAGAGGTTTACAGCATGGAAACAGGCCCTTCAGCCCAATTTGTCCATGCCACCCTTTTTTTAAAAACCCCTAAGCTAATCGCAATTGCCCACATTTGGCCCATATCCCTCTATACCCATGTAACTATCTAAATGCTTTTTAAAAGAGAAAATTGTACCCACCTCTGCTACTATCTCTGGCAGTTTGTTCCAGACACTGACCATCGTCTGTGTGAAAAAATTGCCTTTCTGGACACTTCTGTATCTCTCCCCTCTCACCTTAAATCTATGCCCTCTAGTTTTAGGCTCCCCTACCTTTGGGAAAAGATATTGACTATCTAGCTGATCGATGCCCCTCATTATTTTATAGACCTCTATAAGATCACCCTTCAGCCTTCTACACTCCAGAGAAAAAAGCCCCAGTCTATTCAGCCTCTCCTTATAACTCACTCCATCAAGTCCTGGTCGCTTCCTAGTAAATCTTTTCTGCACTCTTTCTAGTTTAATAACATCCTTTCTATAATAGGTGACCAGAATTGCACATAGTATTCCAAGTGTGGCCTTCCTAATGTCTTGTACAACTTCAACAAGACATTCCAACTCCTGTATTCAATGTTCTGACCGATGAAACCAAGCATGCCGAATGCCTTCTTCACCACTCTGTCCACATGTGACTCCACTTTCAAGTAGCTATGAACATGTACTCCTAGATCTCTTTGTTCTGTAACTCTCCCCAACGCCCTACCATTAACTGAATAAGTCCTACCCTGGTTCAATCTATCAAAATGCAGCACCTCGCATTTGTCTAAATTAAACTCCATCTGCCATTCGTCAGCCCACTGGCCCAATTGATCAAGATCCCACTGCAGTTGGAGATAACTTTCTTCACTGTCCACAATGCCACCAATCTTAAAGTCATCTGCAAACTTACTAACCATGCCTCCTATATTCTCATCCAAGATACATATAAGAAGAAAAACGTGTGACACACACTCTAGGGATAGTTAAAACAGCCAAAACTGAAACTGAAAGAGACCTTGGGGCTGTTTTAGCTTCAACACTCAAACCCATAAAAAAGGGATAAACAAATCCAACAGCCTGCTGAACTCCATAGTCAGTCGAGAATACAGGTTGAAGAAAATCATGACTACACCATGCACTGCTAGGGTCAAACCACATCTAGAGTACTGTGTTCAGTTTCGTGAATAGCCACTTTAAATTGTAGAGGCGGCGGGAGGAGACTTTCTGTGAACAGAGAGAGCTGGATAAGAGAATATTGATATCAAGTCCTGGGGAACACAACCACCTTATCAGCCTCCAATCTAGAAACAATAAGGTTCACCACTGCCCTCACTCTCACCGGGTCAGAATCCTGAAACTTCCTCCCTCATAGCGTAATCGGTGTATCTGCAACCAGATGGACTGCAACAATTCAGGAAGGTGACTCACTACCTTCTGAATGGCAACTAGGAATGGGCAATAATTGCTAGCCTAACCAGCGATCCCACATTCTGTGAAAGAATGTAAAAAGGCAATTTTGTATCCATGTAGCCACTGGCTTTTTAATCCCCCGGTTTTAATTTTTCTAATGTGTCTATTGTGTGGCACTTTCCCAAACACCTCTTATGGTACATAGGCACATCATCAAATCTCTTGATTATTTGGAATGGGACTTTCCTAATGCCACTTGCCCATAACCACCCACATATACAAACAAAATCATTCCCCCTCCCACCAACCCCTCCGCCTCTCCCCATAGTCACCCCACGCACCCACACATTTTTCCTGGTTTGGAAGTGTGCAGGGCAGGCTCTCAATATGATTCTAGGTAATAAGCAGTGCCAGTCAATTATCCTACTATTATAAGAGTTAGCATCACTTCATTGCTACTTTATTTTCTATCATAAAACTAAGGATCTCGTGTTTTTTGAACAACCTTCTCAAAACCTCCAAGGATCTTTATATATGTGTTCCCAAGTCTTTTTGTTCCCACACACACTTCAAATGTGCACTGTTTAGTTCATCACACCTCAACTTGTCATCATTACCAAAATGTATCTATTTACTCCCCTCTATTGAATTTCATCATTTATGTCTCCTGGGAACTTTATCAGTCCATGTTCTCTATTATTATTTTGCTGTTTGTTTCCTTTATTTGAGTTTTATATCAGCTGCAGACTTTGACATTATGCCCTCAATACCCAAGGTCAAGGTCCATGAGACATTTGGCCCAATCAGTAGGCACAGGAACAAACTGAAATAACCATGGTCATTTTACAAGCCAAAAGTAAGTTATTCCAATTAAATGCGTAGATTCAGTCAGTGACCTCATTCAGGCAGTTTGTATCTGAACGATACTGAGTCTGATGGTCTTCAATCTAAAATAGGGACAACTTTTTCACAAACATCCTACAACAATGTATACCTCTGCAACATCAACAGCAGCAACTCTGCCATCTTTTTCTTTGGCAAAAGTGCACAATTCTCCTTTGGACACTCTAACAATCTCTTGTCTTCGTAGTCCTTTAAAAGTTGCATCAACATATTTTTCACCACTCAGTCAACAGTGTTGCTGACCAAGTTTCATAGAATCGCCGCAGTGCAGTAAGAGACCATACAGCTCATTAAGTTTGCACTGGCGCTTCAAAAGAGCATCTTTACTCAATCCACCTGCCCACCATTCCTCATAGCCCCGCGCATTTACCATGGCTTATCCCATAACCTACATATCTTTGTACATATTGAGGGACAATTTAGCATGGCTAATCCATCTAACCTGCACATCTTTGGACTGTGGGAGGAAACTGGAGCCCTGGAGGAAACCCATGCAGACAAGAGGAGGACATGCAAATTCCACACAGACAGTGACCTGAGCTGGGAATCGAACCTAGGTTCCCTGGTGCTGTGAGACAGCAGTGCTAATCACTGTGCTACCATGCCGTCAAGATATTGTACATTGTATTCAAATTAGAGGAAAGATTAGGATGTCAATTCAGTCAAACCTGCCCTCTGAATCACCATTTTTTTTTAAATTGAAGGTTTGATGTTAACCCACACCTAAGACCCCTTTCCACTTCTCCATGTCAGTAACCATGGAAAAGAGATTCAAGATTATTAACAGGTGAGTGATGACACATTGGAGAAAATGCCTTCTCAAAGACCATTAGAACAATTGGCCTTTGAGGCAGAGTTGATACAACAGTCTGAAAACATGTACAAACTGACTCAAGAGCAGCTTCTTCCCTGCTGCCGTAGACTTTTGAATGGTCCTATCACAAATTAAGCTGATCTTTTTTAACCCTACCGTAAAGTGAAGTTCATTTATTAATTAGAAGTACGCTTACATTCACACTGCACTGAAGTTATGGTGAAAATCCCGTAGTTGTCACACTCCGGTGCCTGATCGGGTACACTGAGGGAGAATTTAGCATGACCAATGCACCTGACCTGCACATCTTTGGACTGTGGGAGGAAACCGGAGCACCCAGAGGAAACCCACACAGGCACGGGGAGAATGTGCAAAGTACTAACCACTGTGCCACCCATCGGTAACTGCAACACTACATTCTGCACCCTCTCCTTTTCTTCCTTATGTACCCTATGAGCAGTATGTTTTGTCGGTATAGCTCACAAGAAACAAAACTTTTCACAGTACCCCAATGTATGTGACAGCAATAAAATCAGTTGGTACTGGATAAATAATTGAATACAATTTTAAAACTATATTGAAATAGATTAGAAAAGCAATTTAGATAGTCATCTTCTGTCAAGTTTTAGCAAAGGCACAGGTGCGGAGTGCTAAACATTTCCTGTGTTGTAATTTCTATGATTATGTCTAGCCTGGAAAGAATTTTCTGAACATCAAATGAAGTGACCATAGCACCCTCTACAGATAGGATGTAATAAAGTCAACCATAATTTGAGGACATTGTTTTGAGTATTGTGTAAAAATGGAAATTAAATTTTAAAATCTCTGAAAAGCCAGCCTGCCTGGTTGGCATGGGCACTTAGTTCCAATTTGAGTGAATTGTGCTTATAAACTCCATTTACTTAGCCTCTGATTGAGGATAACCTCTCCTCCCAGTGGTGAATCCAGTGAACTCTCATTATGCTATCTACTTGTAAGCATATCCTTTCTTAAATATGAAACCAAAATTGCACAGTATTCTTGGTGTGACCTCACCAAAGTCACATATACTTGTAGCAAGATTCCTTTATTCTTGTATCCAAAAACTCCTTTCAATCAAGGCCAACATGCTGTTTACCAACATGTCATCTCCAAACTGTGGTCTGGGCCTCAGCTCCCCCCTCTGCAACAGGAGCCTGAACTTCCTGACCCACAGACCACAATCGGATAGGCAACAACACCTTCTCCACGACCATCCTCAACACTGGTGCTCCACAAGGCTGTGCTGTCAGCCCCCTACTATATTCTTTATACACCTATGACTTTGTGGCCAAATTCCTTTCCAACTTGATTTTCAAATTTGCTGATGACACCACCACAGTGGGTTGGATTTCAAACAATGGCAAGACAATACAGGAATGAGATAGAGAATCTGGTGAATGCTGCAACAACAATAATGTCTCCCTGAACGTCAACAAAATGAAGGAGATTGTCATCGACTTCAGGAAGCGCAGTGGAGAACATGCCCCTAACTACATCCACGGGGATGAAGTAGAAAAGGTTGAAAACTTTGAGTTTTTAGGTGTCCAGATCACCAACAACCTGGCCTGGTTCCCCGCCCGCCCCCACCCCCCCCCCCCACCCCCCCACCCCCCCCCCACCCCGGCTGACACTAGTTAAGAAAGCTCACCAATGCCTCTACTTTCTCAGAAGACTAAGGAAATTTGGCACGTCAGCTACAACTCACTAACTTTTACAGATGCATCATAGAAAGCATTCTTTCTGGTTGTGTCACAGCTTTGTATGGCTCCTGCTCTGTCCAAGACCGCAAGAATCTACAGAAGGTTGTGCAACTCAATCCATCATGCAAACCAGTCTCCCATCCATTCACTCTGTCTACACTTCCCTCTGCGTCAGCAAAGCAGCCAGCACAATTAAGGACCAGACACATCCAGGGCATACTCTCTTCTACTTTCTTCCGTCTGGAAAAAGATATAAAAGTCTGAGATCATGCACCAACCGACTCAAGAACAGCTTCTTCCCTGCTGCCATCAGACTTTTGAATGGACCTACCTCGCATTAAGTTGATCTTTCTCTACACCCTAGCTATGACTGTAACACTTCATTCTGCACCCGCTTGTTTCCTTCTCTGAATGGCATGCTCTGTCTGTATAGTGCACAAGAAACAAAACTTTTCATTGTATACTAATACTTGTGACAATAATAATTCAAATCAAAATTGGTTTCCTAATGTACAAGTATACTCAAATTTCTCTGATCATCAACATTCACAAGTCTTAACACATTTTAAAAAAAATTCTGATCTTTTATTTTTAAGGCCAAAGTGAATAACCTCACACTTTCCCACATTATACCCAACTGCCACTTTGTTACTCACTCACTAGTCTATATATCTTTGCAGCTTCTTTGACCCCCTCCTCGCAGCTTGCGATGACAAAGACTGAAAGGAACCATATGATGATATTAAAGATAGAAGTTAAATGCAAAATTTGACTCGATTTTAGAGAGAGATCAACTCTTAAAATCCCCTCATGTGCCAAATTCCCAGATTTAACTTGGTACTCTGTGGCAGTAGTTCTCTGTTCAGCTGTACATCATGATCTCCACAAAGAGCAAAGGAAGTTCTGTTAGCATTGGTATGCAGAGAAATGTCCCGCACATAGTAACAAGGTCAATAGTATTGTGCTGTTCTTGGGCTTGAGTGACAAGATGTTACCAAACAAGAGGTTGAAGTGTGAGTCTGAGAATATTTTAATGTGTTAAGTCTGAGAATATTTTAATGTGTTTTAATGATCATGTTCAAATATGGAGAAAAGGGGGAAGATTTTTTGTTGCTGTGTGAACAAATTAAGTTGAGCCATGAAAATAAGAAATCACGTACTACAATAAAAGATTGGCCTATACATTAAATGAAGATTTTAGGACAGAGTTGGGTACCACACAAGTAGAACATACCATAAACACCTCTCGTGTATTGCATATTGTTAAATTTACGTGCAGTCCAAGGAATCTGAATAGTGTAATGGTACACACTGAATCTTCCAATATTAGAGGGTTTGCAGGATAGTCGGAAGCCCATTCAGTTTAATGGTAGTCCAGGGAGCTGAGATTAATCACTGTGGGTCTGAGAACCAGGTTATATTACTTGTTTGCATTTTAATTAATCTGTAGAACTTGTGTATAGGAACTATGCTGTTATTAGTCTGTGTATATAAAGCTTGTTGCTTAAAACTGCTTGACTTTTAATCATACAGAGGTTATTGTTACAATGCTAACACCCTTTGTTGTTACTGAAATGTCTAACATCTGATTTCCCTGGATGGGTACAATATGATTTCTTGGCTGGGATTTTACCATTGCGTTGCGCCTGTTTCTGGGTGTGAAAAATTAGTAAAGTCCGGCGAAGCGAGTAGTGCGATCTGCACCCACTTGCACGCCAGTTCGCGCTTTACCAAGGCTTGAAAATGGCTGCGATCGAAGACCTGCTCAAAATGGGTGTGACATCAATTTAAATATTTCTGGATGTATTTCAATCCGGTTAATGAGCTGGATGCCTCACTTTACCAGCACATCTGCCTTTACCACCGCATTCGTCCAATCCAGAATCGACCTGGTATAGACATGCTCGATAAAAGACTGATTCCAGCATTCCATCAGTGAGAATTAGTGACAAGGTAAGTGGTTACTGTCGGACTGCTCCATGCTGCTCACAGGGGCTCCTTTCGTGGTGGCTATTTTCCGTTTCGGGTCAGGTGGGGTCAGTGAGTATGTGGGGGCTGATATTAGCAAGATGTCCGATTTACAGCATGGACCTGGGTCTCAGCACTAACCTTGGGAATTGGGGATCCTGCTGGGTTTTAGTGCACGCAGCCTTCTTCCTGCTGAAGGATCTATGCGAAGCCCTTTGAAATTGCACTGCTGCAGCCTCAGAACTTTTCAAGCAGCAGTGTCTGTGCTCACTGTTGCATGAGTTTTGGGTATGTGTTACTGGGACGAAGGTGGGAGGGCTGTATTAGTGGGGGGCCTGTGGGAAGGGAATGAGGAGCTGTGTTGATGGGGGGTGGGTATGGGCAGTATAGGCAGTGTGTTTTTCTGGGCTAGGGGCAAGCAGTGTTCTTTAACCTCTCCATGTGTTTCTCCCCTTCTCCAAATCTCCCTCCTTCCCCACCCATATTGTCGAGATGGCTTTTGCGATGCAACCAATTGATCTTGCTGTTCTTTTGGTTGCTGCTGGAACTGAGGAGGACGAGCAGGAGTATGAATTGCAGGCAGAGGAGGCCCAGGCCTTACTACTCACACGAATAGAGGGAAACGGCCACCGGAGGCAGGAAGTGGATGCCATTCACTCGGGGGTTGGGAAGGGAGATGGGTGGTGACACAGGAGAGCAGAGAACTGGGCACATGAGTTTCGTTTGAATAAATATCGGACATCGCATGCCGCAGATGGCTCTGGCTCTGAAAGGAGACAGTGCAATACTTGTGCCACTTATTGCAGGACTTGGCACCTCGGGGCGGGGGGCATGGAGGTAGGGGGGTTGGCACTCACTCTCAGTGACCGCCAAATTGATGACCACTCTGAACTTTTATGTCACTGGGTCCTTCCAGACCCCCCAGCGGAGATGTATGTGGCATTTCACAGTCAGCTATGCACATCTGTGTCAAGGAGATCACGGATGCCCTGTATGCCCAGGCTGGCCAGTATATCAAATTTCACCTGGCCCAGGCCCAGCAGGAAGCTCAGGCTGCAGGATTCACAGCCATTGTGGGGATGCCTAATGTGCAGGGGACTATAGACTGCGCCCACGTTGCTCTCAAGGCCCCACTTCAGAATCTATGAAGATTGCTGACAGGACAGTAAGTGAGATTTTGCAAGCCCAGGCAAGTCATGGGGGTTGATGGCTAATGGCTATCAGAAATTGATAGCCAAGTTCCGCACTCATGAGGACAGCCTCAACCAGGATTTTGGGATCGTGTCACACTATTTGTAACCGCCATGACTTGCCTGGGCTTGCAAAATTTCACTGTCCTGTCTGGAGACAATACACATTTCTTTAACGTATGCTTAATGCTATCGCCACTCACATTGTCTGCACCTTTAAGACTTGATTAGCTGTAAAAACTCGCATTCTAATCAGTATTCTGTAAACTGAGTGTGTGTCTTTACATCCCCTGTTTGTGATCAGAACTCTCCACTCACCTGACGAAGGATCAGAGGCCCGAAAGCTAGTGGCTATTGCTACCAAATAAACCTGTGGGACTTTAACCTGGTGTTGTGAGACTTCTTACTGTGTTTACCCCAGTCCAATGTTGGCATCTCCACATCATGAGCTCAGACATACCAGAGGCCTTTGAGGAGGAGTCCAGGTTGCAGGGATGGCGATGGGTGATTTGGGGTACCCGTTTTGGACTTGGCTGATGATGCCTGCAGCTGAGATCTGGTATAATGAAGCACACATTGCCACCTGCTGTATAGTGGAGAGGTGAATAGGGCTCCTGAAAATGCAGTTCTGATGCCTGGATTGCTCTGGTGGGGCCCTACAACACAGCCCCTGATTTCTTCCTACATTGTGGTGGTGTGCTGTGCCCTTCACGAACTATCGCAGCAGAAAGGGGACCTTTTGTAGGAGGAGGACTTGGAGGCTGACCAGCCAGTCATCACTGGGGAACAGGCTGCCCAGCAGGAGGAGGAGGAAGAGAAATGCCACCCAGGCGCTGGAGGGCTGGCAGCAAGAATGAGACATGCCGGGATGGCGAGGGAGGGCTTGATCGCCAGGTGCTTCGCTTACTTGGCGGGGGGGGGCCTGCCTATGTGCACAGTTCCATTCCCTGACCCCCCCAAAATTCCTACTATCTCCTACAACATTATAACAGCAGAGTGGTGGGCCTGGGTACATTGCGTTAGTGAGTTTCTTTGGCAGGCAAAAGGGTGATGACGACTCGCTAAGCACTGTTATGATGATGCTCTGGTGCAAACTAGTCTGACTCCTACCTGAGTTTTGCATGCACACTGGCACCTGAGCCCACGTCTGTGTAGTGAGTAAGAGATCTGTGACCCTGCATACAGGGCTCAGGGATGGGTGAGGTGGGGGAGGGAAGGAATTGCTCGTGGGATCTGGGGCAGCAATGGCTTCATTTCTTCAGTGACACAGCATTGAGGACCCTCCCCAACTGACATCAACATGAAGGATCCCTCTGCCGACTGTCAGGGGATTCCTGTTCAAGGCAAATCTGAGACAAATTAATGGGTGGTGAAAAAACATTTATTGATTACAGTAAAAGAGTCGAAATAACAAGTTCTAAGATAAAGACATGTGAACAGAAAATTTTAAGGTGCTTAAACATCTAACTATTTCAGCCCTTCACCTGTGCAATCTTAGTGCAACTACAACTTCCCAACCTTGTGGCCTACCACAACATTTCAGTTCCTTCCCAGAATGTACATCAGAGTTGGAGGGGGCCAGTTGCTTACGTTGCCCCGTGGCTTGTGATGTGCTTGGTGGGCATCCTCTGGAGCCCAGACGTTGAGGGCCCTGACTGGCTTCCCAGTTACTGGGATGTATCCATGACATCCTCTTCATCCCGCTGCCCATGAGATGCCCTGGTTTCAGGGAGGGGGCAGTCACAAGGTGTAGCCACAGCCGTAGTCTCCTGGCTGGAAGGCCCCAGCATGGGCTCGAGCCCTTCCTCTTCCCTTGGGGTTCCTGTGGGCCTGAGTTACTCCATGGGATGGCGGTGCTTCTGCAATGAACTACAGAAGCTCTGGTGCCACCTGGCCCTGCCAGTCCTGCAGGACCACTAGCCTCCTACCCATGGTAGTCAAGCCCTCTGTGATGGCCACCTGAGTCAGTGGCCACAGGAAGTGCACTCTGAGACTAGGCTACGCTCTGCAGCCCCTCGCCCATGGCCCTCTGTGAATGGGCCACATTCTTAACAGCTGCTGGGTCTCGTGCAAGCTCTCGAGCCTCTCAGCCATGGGCCGCAGAATGTCAAGAATCCTGTTGAGTCCCTCAGCTGTGGCCAGCTCTGACTCGGCCATCACTTGGCGCCTGCCACTCATGGTGAGATTTCCTGTCTGAGGCTTTCCACCTTGGACATCACCCTTGCAGTGTTAGCCTGGGAACCATGTAAGACAGGCAATAGCTGGTCCACCTGAAAGCTTTGGGACTTCTCCCAACAGCCTTGCAATCGGTCCAGTGTGGCCATCAGCCCCTTCTGCATTCCCTGGATCTACTGCTAAATCTCCAGTGGCTGAGGGAGAAGTGATCACAGAGGTCCAGTATGTAGTTTTGGGCCAGCTGAGTCCTCATCTCCGCCAGACCCCCGCATGCCAGGGGCCTCGGATGTTCTCTCCTCCACCCGACATACATTATCAGATGTGTCGTACTCACCAGAAACCGCACCACTAACTGGACCCACCGATGTGAGAGTTGTGAGGTAGAAGCTGATGCCAGAAAGATGCCACCTCCGAAGGTCCCTTCACCCATATCCTCTGAGGACTCACCCGAGGTGTCTGTGCTAGAATGGGTGGGAACTGCAATGGGGCCCGAGATACCAGATGGTTCCATGGCATCCTGATCTCTTCCTGCAACACAGGACACAAGGTTAAGTGCAAGGGAGGGGTGGAACCTGGGATGCCAGAATGTGGCTTGACATTTCTCCATTGAACATAGAACAAAGCACAAAGAAGATTATATCACAGGAACAGGTCCTATGGCTCTCCAAGCCTGCAGCGACTAGGCAATCCATCTAAATTGTAACCTCCTACCCTTCTGGAGACCATATTCTTCAATTCCCTTCCCATTCATGTATTTGTCAAGAAGCTCCTTAAAAGTCACTATTTTATGTGCTTCCACGACCTCCCCTGGCAGCGGATTCCAGGCGCCCACCACCCTCTGTAAATAAAAATGCCTCTTATATCACTTCTAAACCTTGCCCTTCGCACCTTAAACCCATGGCCTTTAATAATTGACTCAGATTGATTGGGGGATTGATAGGTGCTCATTCCAATGCCCAGGTTCATGGAGGGTGATCTCAGCAAGTTGCTGAATGCTACAGAGGCAAGGCGGGACACCCTCTTTCCTCCCAACAGGACATAGACCCGGGGGAGATGACAGCAAAGTGGCCTGGGAGGCAGTTGCCGCTTTGGTTACTGCCATGGCACTGGTCCCTAGCACAGCCCGACCATGCTGTTGCTGACAGCTCTGCTGTCCACCTCTCTGGATAGCTTCAGCATCCTGCTCCTCTAAGGGGGTGAGGACAGGGGGTCAGTCTCACTGACGGGCATTCTTCTCCTGTGGGACAGAAGAAGTCATGAAAGAAATAATGGCGTGACTCCTGCAGATTATCAAGAGGTGGCCTTCAGAGATAGTGATATTCTTGTGGGGGGAGAAAAGAGGTGCTTGGGGGTCAGGGGCTGGAAGTATGCAGGATGCTGGGAGGTGGGGGGAACTGGGGGAAGATGCTAGATGCCTTTTTTGCGGCAGTGTTTCCTGTGCTAGGGACCAGTGCCATGGCAGTAACCAAAGCGGCAACTGCCTCCCAGGCCACATTGCTGTCATCTGCCCCGGGTCTATGTCCTGTTGGGAGGAAAGAGGGTGTCCCGCCTTGCCTCTGTAGCATTCAGCAACTTGCTGAGATCACCCTCCATGAACCTGGGCGTTGGACTCTTGGACATTTTTTCCTGCAGTGCCTGCCTGCCAGTCCACCCTTGGGGTTTTATGGAGCTGCCCCTTTATTAGGGCAGATCAGCTGCAGGCAGTTTGGGAGAGTATTGCAGCAAGTTAAATGCAGTTTGCTTGTTGGCATTGAGGGGAAAGCAAGTTAGCACTTGCAGGTGTACTGATGGGTGGCGGGGTGGGGAGGTGGTGTGGCTCAGTGCCTCTATGATGATTGGGGGCAGGGGAGAGTGAGGGAGGTATCATACAACCATTGGAGACAGGGGGAGGTGGGTGTGGGGTGTGGTGAGTGTCGGGGGGGCGCTGCCACTTTGCCTGCGGTCAGTGGGGATGGGGGGGGATACAATTGTTCTGGGTGACAGGCGGATGGGGGGATGCGGTAAGGGCATCAGAAAAGTTGGGGTGGTCCACTGGGGGGAGGCATTATCCGGGCCAGGTGGAATCTGGCAGGGGAGCAGCTTTATTTTTTTTAATTCATGGAGGCACTGATTGGAGCCACAGGGTTTTGGCATGTTAAACTCAGCCCACAGGCTTCTGCAGTGAGAATTGGACTCGCTGATAATTTTGCAGGCAGAGTACACGTAGTGGGGCCTAAAAATGTGCCCAAAAGATGGATCTGAAACTCCCAGTTTCAAGTCTGCCCAGCACTTAGACAAAAACGATAAAATAACGATATTTGTCTCTTGTCATATTCCAGGAGTCATGGCCCATGCAATAGTTTTCAGATTGATTATTTTGGCTTTTTCAAAGGAAGTATAACGAGTATGTTGTGGTGGACGTTTTGATTTAATTTATTATTGTCACACATATTGGTATGCAGTGGAAAGTATTATTTCTTGCCCACTATACAGACAATGCATACCGTTCATACAGTATATAGGGGACAAGGAAAGAAGAAGGAAAGGACAGTGTGGCCAAACAGGCCATCTAAAATGGTGTTTTGTAGAGCATTCTGGGACAATTGGGCAATAACTAAAATGACAGGCTGCAGTTTAAAGACAGAAGCAAACAGGCTGCAACCCTGACAAGCGAATAAACAGGATATGGGTCATTCCAGGATGAAAGGGACTTTCTGGTCACACTGGGTTGTGTACCAGACATAAGGGCACTGTGACCCCTTATTTAGGAGGGAGGTATGTGACCCGTGTGCCTCCAGCACCTACAGATATGGCTGTTGGGACATACCCAGAGATCAGCGTGGTAGCACCTGATTGGACTGTTATTGATCAGGGTGATCAAGTCCTGATCAATTGATTGGCAATGGCCAAAAAGGGGCATGAAACCAAACGGGGTATAAAGGGTGCTGTGCAACCAGGAATCTCTCTCTCTTTCTAACCCCACGAATGAGCTACAACAATGGTGACCATTGCCAGTGACAACCAGCATGAGGAGAGCCACCACACCCGAGAAGAAAGGAAGGAAGACCAGAGCCAGAGTGCCAGACCAGACCAAAGGACCAGACTATGCAGACGACTACTGAGACCAGCGCACAGATAAAGACCAATATCTGCTTGGGTACTTGCCAGTTATGCAAAGTTAAGTCAAGGTCTTGTATTGGACTTGAATTCTAGTATTTTCTGTAAATTAACTTATTGTTGGTCGGGTGGGTGATTATTGATTGTGTGGGTTTAAATAAATATTGGTTGTACTAACAAGACGTCTACTCGTAGTAACTTGCCCACCGTATAAAGATTAAAACAGACTGTGTGGCAGGCAACAACTGAGTGCAGAATATAGGGGCCAATTCTCCTGTCCTGCTGCGCTGATTTTTAGTGCAGCAAGATGGGACACTCTCGCGCTGGCCAATCCGTGGGATCTTCGCTGGGTGTCCAACCCCAAGCGTGTCTCCCAGTGGCGAATTTCTGGTGCTGTCAGCTCCTTGCCGGAAATAGGCGCAGACCAATATTAAGCATGCAAAGATTCATTTTAATATAATTTATGATTAGCGGGCCAGGAACTGAAATCTCCAGGCCCGCTGGTATCTCCCCCGTCCACCAAGAGTATTTCATTCCTGCAGGGATTACTATAGCTTCCCACTTGCGGAGAGCTGGCGACCCGACCCCGATGAGTGAAGGAGGGGAAATCAGGCGACCCCGATGAGTGGAGGAGGGGAAATCAGGCACCCCCTCCCCCCTGGGGGAAAGGGTGGGACAATCTAATTTGTCCACGTAAAGAGCCAGCACGTTCTCAACAGGCTGAATAGCCTCGTTTATGTTGTAACCATTGTTTACATAAAGTGACACAATGGTTAGTCCTCAGCTGGAATACTGACCAATCACATTAGGAAGGATTTCTAGGTGTTAGTGAGGATGTAGAGGAGATTGACTAGAATGGTTCCAGGGATGTAAAAACTCCAGCAGTGCAGAGAGATGAGAGAAGCAGGGGGAGAGAAGATTTGATAGAGATGTTTAAGATCATGGACTAAACAGACTGAATAAATTTTCCATTTACAGGTAACCAGGGAGACAGATTTAATAGTAATTGCTAAAAGAACTAGAAGTGAGAGGAGAATATAATATGAGAAGAATCTGCACTAATATGTTCAGACATATTTCAGGAGTCATATTTTAAGGCCTTACCATGATTCTGTTTCAAATGAACCTTGATGTATTGTTTAACAAAAAATGGCCAAATCAGATGATCACCTTGGGATCATAGTGAAAAGCTTTGGCAGATTGAAAGTAGCAATATCATGGCTAAACAGCAAGACATTTTTCTAGAACTTTACAACAAAGGTTGACTTGGAAATATTGTTGAGCTCAACCTTTCACTTAGCTTATTCTGCCCTCCTGAGGTTTGCTGAGGCTATGCAAGGAATGCATTATTTTTCCATGGTTACTTCTAGTTTTGCATTATTTAATGTTTATTAGTGTCATAAATAGGCTTACATTAATACTGCAGTGAAATATTATATTAATATTACTGTGAAAATGCCCTAGTCATCGCAGTCCAGAACCTGTTCAGGTATGCGGAGGGAGAATTTAGCACGGCCAATGCACCTAACCCGCATGTTTTTTTTGGATTGTGGGAGGAAACTGGAGCACTTGGAGGAAACGCACGCAGACACAAGGAGAACAAGCACAGATGGTGAGCCAAGCCGGGAATCGAACCCAGATCCCTGGTGCTGTGAGGCACAAAACTAACCTCTTACACCCTCAATAGTCCACAAATCACATCACATAATGCATGATGCAAGACAGTTAGAGCTGAGCATTAAGAGATGCAAATGTGCCAAACCTAGCAATGGTGTCTGGTAGGGCCATGCCTCTCTTTGTCATATTGTCTGCCAACATCCAGTATAAGATCAGCAGAAATTCCCTGCAGTTAAATATTGTGAACACACTCTACACAACTCCATTCACTATCCACTAACTCCATATACTCCCATGCAACTGCCAGACATTAAACCAAACCATTTATGATCTTAGCATTCTATTTAATGCTGAGCTGAGCTTCAAATCTATTATAGTTCCTATTATGTACGAGGTCTAATTCCACCTCCCTTACATTATCCAATTATGCTTCTGCCCCAACTCATTTACTACGAGGATGCCAATTAGGAGCAGAAGTAGGCCACCAGGTTGTTTAAGCCTCTGTTGCTGTGGAGTAAAGAAGAAAGGAAAAAGAACAAGGAACAGGCACTTCAGCCCTCCAAGCCTGCACCAGCCATGCTGCCTGACTTAACTAAAACCCTCTACCCTTCCAGGGACCATTTCCTCTATTCCCATCCTCTTCATGTACTTGTCAAGATGCCCCTTAAAACTCACTATCGCATCCGCTTCCACTACCTCCCACAGCAACGAGTTCCAGGCACCCACCACCCATTGTGTAAAAAAATCAGCTTCAAACATCTCCTTTAAAAACTTACCCCTTGCACCTTAAACCTGTACCACCTAGTAATTGACTCTTCCACCCTGGTAAAAAGCTTCTGACTATCCACTCTGACCATACCTCTCATAATCTTATAGACTTCTATCAGGTCGCCCCTCAACCTCCGTTGTTCCAGTGAGGACAAACCAAGTTTCTCTAACCTCTCCTCATATCTAATGCTCTCCATACCATGCAACATCCTGGCAAATCTTTTCTGTACCCTCTCCAAAGCCTCCACATCCTTCTGGTAGTGTGATGACCAGAACTGAACATTATATTCCAAGTGTGGCCTAACTAAGGTTCTATAAAGCTGCAACATGACTTGCCAATTTTTAAACTCGGTGTCCTGGTCGATGAAGGCAAGTATGCCGTATTCCTTCTTGACTGCCTTCTCCACCTGCATTGCTACTTTTAGTGACCTGTGTACCTGTAACCCAGATCCCTTTGCCTATCAATACTCTTAAGGATTCTGCCATTTACTGTATATTTCCTATCTGTATTAGACTTTCTAAAATGCATTACCTCACATTTGTCCAGATTAAACTTCATCTGCCATCTCTCTGCCCAAGTCTCCAACTGATCTATATCCTGCTGTATCCGCTGATGGTCCTCATTGCTATCCGCAAATCCACCAACCTTTGTGTCGACCGCAAACTTATGAATCAAACCAGTTACGTTTTTCTCCAAATCATTTAAATACATTATAAACAGCAAAGGTCCCAGCACTGATCCCTGGGGAATGCCACTTGTCATAGCCCTTCATTCAGAAACGCACCCGTCCACTGCTACCCTCTGTCTTCTTTGACCGAGCTAATTTTGTATCCATCTTGCCAGTTCACCTCTGATAATATGTGACTTTACCTTTTGCACTAGTCTGCCATGAGGAACCTTGTCAATGACCTTACTGAAGTCCATGTAGACAACATCCACTGCCCCACCCTCATCAGTCAGTTTTGTCAAGCCAGTGACTTGACTAGATGCAATCCGTCCTTGTACAGGTCCCACCTGCCCTGGATATCTGAACCCAATGGTTCAGATATCTGAAATCCTCCCTCCTACACCACATGTTGAGCTGCATTATCTTCCTATTCCTAGCCTCACTAGCATGTGGCACAGGGAATAATCCTGAGATTACAACCCTAGAAATCCTGCTTTTTAACTTTCTCCCTAACTCCCTAAACTGCTGCTGCAGGACCTCATTACTCTTCCTATCTATGTCGTTAGTACCAATATGTACTACGACCTCTGGCTGTTCACCTTCTCTCTTCAGAATGCTTTCTGCCCATTCAGAGACATCCTAGACCCTGGCATCATGGAGGCAACATACCATTCTTTCATGTCTACAGAAGCATCTATCTGCACCCCTAACTATAGAATCCCCTATAATTATTGCTCTTGTGCTCTTTGTTCCTCTCTGCAGAGCAATAGAGCCAGCCGTGGTGCCACTGCTTCGGCGGCTGCTGCTGCTATCCCGATAGACCATCTCCCCCAACAGTATACTTGATAGAGGGGGACGGGGGGATGACCATAGGGGATTCCTGCCCCTTCTGGCGGTCACCCATCTATCTGCCTGCACCTTGGGTGTGACCACGTCTCTAAAGCTCCTATCTCCTGCCACCTTCATGCTCCGAAGGTGCTCCGACTGCTGTGCCAATTTATCCCTGCAGTCTATAAGGAGATGCAACTGGGTGCACTTCCTGCAGGCGTAGTCGCCGAGACACTGGAAGTGTAACAGATTTCCCACAGCTCACAAGTGCAGCACTTAATCCCACAGACAAACATTTCTAGCACCAACTAAATTATATAAGAAAATTTATAAAACTCTTACCTTCACTTTTATCATCTCACAGTGGCCTTTCTTTTGGTCAGAGAGGGAGGGAGGGAGGGAAACACTAATGAAATGTTTCAGGCTTACTGCTCCTTGACAACTTCCCACTTTTTAGCAGATGATGCTGGCCAGACTTCTCCCAGAACACACCAGTGAAGTCCCTTAGCCACCTCTATTGGATGCTGTAACTGTTGGAGGTGTTCTTCTGCTTCTCACTTCTTTGTAGATGGTGCTGGTCTGACTTCTCCCAGAATTTTTTTTGTTTTGTTCATATATCCAATTCAATCCAATCAAAGTCCAATTTAAAGTCTCAGCAAGTGAGACATTCCCGATCCAAGTTGACAAGACAGGCCTCTCACCTCCTGTCTGCTCTGCCATTCAATGAGATCACGGTTGATCTGATTGTACACTCAACCCTACATCCTAGCACGGTGGCACAATTCCGGCCTTGGAGGTTCTATGTGGAGGTTCTCCCTGTCTGCATGGGTTTCCTCTGGGTGCTCCGGTTTCCTCCTACATTCCAAACATGTGCAGGTTAGGTTGATTGCTAAATTGACCCTAGTTTCAGGAGGATTAGCAGGGTAAATCTGTGCGGTTACAGGAATAGAGTCTGGATGGGTTTGTGGTTGGTACAGACTTGATGGGCCAAATGCCCTTCTTCTGTACTATGTAGGAATTCTATGATCCTCCTGATAACCATTCACCCCCTTGTTAATCAAGAACCTATCTAGCTCTGCCTTGAAAATATTGTGGATGTGCCGGCGTTGGACTGGGGTAAACACAGTAAAAAGTCTGACAACACCAGGTTTTAGTCCAACCGATTGGACTAAAACCTGGTGTTGTCAGACTTTTTATTGAAAATATTGAACAACTCTGCTTCCACTGTGCTTTGAGCCTCATCTCTGTCCTAAATGAGTGAGCCCTTATTTTTAAACAGTGATTCTAGTTTGAGATTCTTCCACAAGACAAAACATCTTCTTCACATCCACCCTGTCAAGACTCCTGAGGAGTCTTGATCAAGTCACCTCTTACTTTTCTAAATTCTGCTGGATACAAGCCTAATCTGTTCATCCTTTCCTCATAAGACAACCTGCATATCCCAGGTATTCATCTAGTAAATATTCTCTGAAATGCTTCTAACATATATATTTCCTTAAATAAGGAGACCAATGCTGTATATAATACTCTGGATCGGGCCTCACCAATGCCCTGTACAACTGAAACATAGCCTCCCTACTTTTATAATTAGTTACAATGAACAATAACTTTCTATTAGCTTCTCTAATCACTTGCTTCTTGTGCCTCATGCACGGGGACTCCCAGATCCCCCTGAATCTCAGTCCACTGCATTCTCTCACCATTTAGAGAATAAGCTTTTTTATTCTTCCAACCAAAATGATGACTTTCACATTTGCCCAAATTATACTCCATTTGCCAGACCTTTCACCACTCAATTAATTTATCTATGTTACCTCCTTATGTCCTCTTCAGAAGTTACTTTCCACTTTGTATCATAAGCAAATTTTGCAACAGTACTTTTAGCCCCTTCATCCAAGTCACTGAAATAAATTGTCGAAAGTTGAGACCTCAGAACTCATTCCTATAACACACCACTTGATACGTCCTGCCAACCAGAAAAAGGCTGATTTTGCCAACTTAGTTTTCTGTTAGCTAGCCAATCTTCTGTCCATGCCAATGTGCTACCCCCTACACCATGAGCTTTTATTTTCCGCAATAACGTTTGAAGTGACACCTTGTCAAATACCTTCTGGAAATCCAAATGCAGTGAATCCACCAGTTGCCCTTCATCCATATGTGACTCCTTCAAATAATTCCAATAAATTGGTTAAGCATGATTTCCCATTCACAAACCCATGTTAACTCTTCCTGAATGCCTTGAATTTTACTAAGTGCCCTGCGAGAACACCTTTAACAATGGCTTGTAACATTTTTCTCAAAATGTTAGGCTAACAAATGTTAAGCTAATCGGCCTGTAGTATATCCTGCTTTCTGTTCTCCTTTCTTTTTGCTATTGAACTATCTAATGGAATATTCCTCAAATCGAGGGAATTTTGGAAAATTGAGATCAATGCATCAACTACCTTACTTTCAAAACCTTAGGATGATGTCCATTTGAACCCTAGGATTCGACAGCTTGCAGACGCAGAAGTTTGCTCAACACCACTTCCTTGGTGATTGTAACTTTCCTGAGTTGCTCCCTCCCTTCCATTCCCTGATCTACAGCTATTTCTGGGATGATACTTCTGTATCATCAGGTAGACAACGTTGTCTGAGTCACAAGTGTATGTACCATGTACTTGGATAATGTTCTCATGTGAAATGATGGTATCTGTGTTAATGATCTGCCACGTCTTGCAGAAGTTGCTGTGGCAGGGTTGTGTGATGTCATGGTCACTTCGTCTGAAGGCTGGGTAGTTTGCTGCGGACAATGGCGTGTTTGAGGTTGTGCACTGTTTGAAGTCAAGAAGTGGGGGGGAGGTGTGGGGCTGGCCTTGGTGAGATATTCATCCTTATCGACTGTCCTTACCCCAGTTCAATGCCAGCATCTCCATATCCTGAATTACTCCCAGAAACTCCTGCCATTGCTGTTGCACTGTCCTTCCTGCTAGGCTCTTCCCCCAGTCAACTCTGGCCAGCTCCTCCCTCATGCCTCTGTAGCTGTCTTTACTCAACTGTAATACCATTACATCTGATTCCAGCTTCTCCCTCTCAAACTGCAGGGTGAATTCTATCATATTATAATCACTGGCCTCCCAACGGTTTCTTCAACTTAAGCTCCCAATATCAAGTCTGCCTCATTGCCCATTACTAAATTCAGAATTGCATGGTAATGGGATCGGCCACAAGCAGCTCCAAAAAACCATCTAGTACACATTTCATGAATCCCTTTTCTTGGAATCCACTACCAACCTGATTTTTCCATCCACCTGTATATTGAAGTCTCCATGATCTCGGTAACATTGCCTTTCCTATCTCCTGGTGTATTTTGTGTCCCACGTCCTGATTACTGCTCAGAGATCTGTACCTAACTCCCATCACGGTCTTTTAACCTTTGCGATTCATCAACTCTACACACACAGATTCTACATCTTCTGACCCTATATTGTTTTTTGCTAACGACTTATTTTCATTTCTTACTAACAGACAACCCTGTCCCCTCCGCCAACCTGTCTGACATTACGATAGGAGTGTATCCTTGGATATTTAGCTCCCAGCTGTGACCTCCTTGCCACCACATTTCTGTGATACCCACAACATCATTCACATCATTGACATGGGTGGTATCAGAAATCTCAGACGCATTGCATAAAGTATTAAGTTATTCTGGGAATCAAGAGTTGTTTTCAATTAGAGTTTGTATAATAAGAATTTTTAAATAAAATTTGGGCTGATCTGTGAACTGAATCTTGTCATGTGTCCATCTGGTGAGAAAGGACACCTGGATAAAGTGCTTTAACAAGCGTCTGCTTGTTTCCAGACAATATCAGTTAGACATTTGTAAATCGAGGTAGCGATTGTTCACTGATGAGCTGTTGAGACTTACCTTTAACGTGACACTACTAGTGATCTTTAACTATTCACAGTTCCAAATGTGGTCTTGCATGGGATTCTTCCATACAGGCTCGCTGCTTTCTGATTCCTGTCCAAGGCTGTGCACTGACCAAGGACTTCATACTTTACTCTAAGGATGATGTCATTCTCCAGTTGTCTGTTGATCTTTTTTTCTGTCAAGCACCCTATTTTACAACATGTGCAGGCATCAACATCACAATGCAACACAACCTTATGCCTTGCCAGCTCATTCACAACTTCAGTCTGTTACTTGTGAAGGAACTGGTCGTGGAGCTCTATTGCTGATACTTAGGTCATGTGAAAAAGTTCCTTCTCTTTCTTGCATTTCTATTCAGCATCTTTTCATTGACCATTTTATCATATTGGTTCTTCTGTTTTTCTATTAGACTGACCATTTGAGCTATCATGTTCTGGCTTCTAATCTCCTTCTTTCTCTGTTTGAATTGTTACCTTGTGTAGCTCTCAACAGCACAACTTCTACAACTAACGACTTATTTTCATTTCTTACTAACAGACAACCCTGTCCCCTCCGCCAACCTGCCTGACATTACGATAGGAATGTATCCTTGGATATTTAGCGTCATTTTCTACTCTCTTCCTTTTGTCTTCTGCATCAGCCTGTCTTCTGCATCAACCCATCTTCTGCATCTCCTCCACCTGTAATTTTACACTCAACCTCTGCCAGTTAAGTTCAGTCTGAGCCATTTCCAGCTCCAACTCCCACAGTTGCTTTTTCCTTTACCTTAAATTTCATCTGAAATCCCTTTAGATAAACTATCAATTTTAAGTGGCTCCTCTTTGTTAAAACAGTTCTCTGCATCTATCACAGTCTCCAACCTGTTTCCGAATTTGTTCCAACTCAACTTTATTCCCTAACTGTTGGCTGCACCAATCTCTCACGCATGATTTGCTTTTATCCAATGATTTAGCTGTTCTGCTTGGGTTCAAATTCTCATTCCCAGCATAAGCCCATTGCTCTGCTTCTGCAATCCATTCAGTTTATCAATTTCTGAGTTTCTTCCAAGGTGAACTCAACAGTCTTCTGACAACATTAGATAATGATACCTCTCAACTCATGCTCTGCATGTTGTGGAGAACTGCGATATTCCTTCTGTTGCAGTTGCAACAACCTTTACTTCTATGTTCAACATTTTTCCTTCTTCTTATTATTTTTATGAGACACCTTTCCTGAATTGCTAACTTGTTCAATAATTGTGTTTTCTTTTTGGGTTTGCTCAATGCTATGTAGTCCACAGCACCCTCCCACAGCACTGGACAGTTTTGGCCTTTCTGCAGAATGCCAATTTGTCCAGCTTGTTGGTGTGCTCCACATGGCTGGTGGTTTGATCATTGAGTTGAATCTCTGCAGGATTCCTAAAATGGCTGTGGTGAATGATAGATCTGGTTGAACAGCACAGTGACGCTTGTAGTAGATGACACAGGAGTACCATGAATGCCATGAATCAAATCCTTGATGTGTTTCATTCTGAGACGAGCAGTCCTCTCACTATCACAAAACTGATAGCATCCATTACATGGTACTTTCTTTGCTCTTCTCGGGTTCCATGCTCTGATCTCTGTTATTGAGTTCCACTTGTATTTTTCTTTCAACCCTTTTACTTTCTTCTCATCTTCCTACTCTAATTCCAGTTCCTCATTGCTTGCTGGTGGATCTTCTACTATTTTTCACTGACCCTAATAGGTTTCCTAGCTAGTTTTAGCTTTTCAATTAGTCACTGAGAGCCTTCTGCTGTCCTCTGCCTGGGTTTTCACCAGGGTTTCCCAACAAACCAACCCCCCAGGTTTCCTCCAGGGTCTACCAGTTCTTCATCCTCTCCAGGGTTTCTCAGCGCCCCCTCCCCCCACTTCTCTGGTATGTTTTACTGCCTATCCTGAGTCTGTCATTGCCTCTTGCTTGAGCCCTTAATTTCCTCCACTGAGGTCTTGTGTTGCTTATGGACCCTCTTTAGAGAGTTGCTGTCCATCTTGGGTCTTCTCTGATTTTCCTGTCCCTTGTCCTTTGTTCCTGGTTATGGTTGTTGCATTAAATGTTGTACAACTTTTAATGCATTATTGGTTTAAGACTGACAAAGTTTGTTTTTAGGCTGTCAACAGTTGCTGTTTTTGTGTGTTCCCCACGCTTTTGGGGTTTTGGCAGGAACCTACAGCCCCTCTATTGTTTGTTTTTTAAAAACTGTTTTAACTTTTTTTTTGCTGATGGAAAATGTCTACCTCAACTTCTGCAGTTTGCCCATTTTTCCTGGTTGTCTGAAGAATCAGTTTATCTCTCCTTTTTCGAACATTGATCTTTTTGTCAGTGTCACTACCAGCTCCAGCCGGGACCAGTTAAAAAGAAACTTTTTCATCTTTATTTTTAGACAGATGGAGGTCTTCTCCTCACTGCCTACAATTACCCAGTGTAGGGATCGCTGCCATGGACACATTCACAGGCTCTGTTCAGTTCAGGAGCCTTAAGAGCCCCAACCTTTTCATCTTCCAGTGCTTTTGGGAAAGGTCCTGCAGCTCCATGAGACATTTTTTCCTTTTTACTTCTGAACTTGTTAACTGCAGCCAATATCTTGTTTTAAAAACTTCTCAACCTAATTCCATCCCTGTTCTTGGCACCTAAAAAATCTTTTCAATTTCTGTGCAACTTCAACTATTTGACTACCTGCAGCCCCTCAGTGGAGGGAACGCTACCCAGACGTACTGCAGGCTTTGGTTAGATTGGGTTACCTGCAAATCTCAGCTCCTTACTTTCCCTAAATCCTGGGACAAGCTCTAGAGCTCATTATGGCTTTTCCCCTGCCTTTTAGCCTCTAATGTTAGCCACCTGAAGTAATTTCCAGGCTTTCTATCCAGATTTTTCCTTCTTAAACCTGAAAGACAGCTAAGTTTTCTCTGTTTTCTTCCCCTCCAGGAAAAAAAACTGTAGCACTCCTGAAAGCTAATCCCTCTTCATTTTAATTTTCTGTGCCTTTCCAAACCTCTTGACCCACCAGTCACACCAGGTTCACTATTTTGACTGCCCCTCAGGAACTGGCACTACCTCCACAACTCTCTCTGACTCTCTTCACCCTCAATCAGGCACTTAGATAGGTATCCCTCTTTTCCACATTTCATTTGAATTGAACATTACAGTTGGGCTGTGCCGTTGAAATTTATCCGCATTGGCAATGTGTAATAATGAGGCACCCTTCAGGTGACATCAAGACACTTCAGGCTTTGTTAGGAACACAAAGTATTTAATAATAAAGAGAAATCAGATACAGGGGATTGCTGCCCATGGCCACCTTGGGACAGAGCTCCAGTTCTTACATGCTGCTCAGTAAGTCTGCACCAGAGAGGACTTCACCCTTTAGGGTGATTACTCGCTCCGATTGGTTCCTCAAGCCAGGGTAACCCTCTTCTGCTGTGCTGTCTTAAAGAGAGTAAGAAGCCTCACAACACCAGGTTAAAGTCCAACAGGTTTAAAAATAAACCTGTCGGACTTTAACCTAGAGTTGTGAGGCTTCTTACTGTGTTTACCCCAGTCCAACGCTGGCATCTTAAAGAGACAGACACCACAATCGCTATTAAACTCTTACTATCTATCTTTGTAATACTGGCTCGTTTTTCTTCTCATACTTTTCGCTCTTTGATAATCATTTTGTCAGTCTTTGCTGTTATTTACATTTTTTTCCAATTTTCTGACCTGTTATCTATCATTGTACAATTTTATGCTTTTTCTTCAAGTTTAATGCCATCTTTAACTTTTTTAGTTAACCATGTTTGGTGGGCCCTTACTTTGGATTCATTTTTTTCATTAGAATGTGTCTATTCCATGTATTCTGAAATACCCCTTTAAACTGAACCTATCCCTAAAACCATTTGCCAGTTTATTTTAGCTAGTTCCACTTTCATGCCCACTTAATTGCTCATACTTAGATTTAAAATACTAATCTTCAGAGCATTCTTCTCTCCCTCAAACAGAATGTAAAATTCAATCATATTATGATTGCTGCTACCTAGGGGTGCCTTCACTATGAGGTTACCAATTGATCCTATTTCATTGTACGATAGCAAGTTTAGTATAGCCTGCTCTCTGGTTACTCCTAAATGAGCTGTTCTAAAAAACTATCCCCAAAACATTCTGTGAACTCCTCATCTATGCTACATTTGTCCATCTGATTTTCCAGTCTGTGGTTTAAAATCCCCCTTGACTATCACAATACCTTTCTGACAAGCTTTCATTAGCTCTTCTTTTATATTACGTCCTACCAAATAGTTACAATTAGGAAGCCTATACATTCCCACAAATGACATTTTGCCCTTATCATTTCTCATCTGTACCCAAACCAATTCTACATCCTGGTTTCCTGAAATTAGTAAGAAGTCTCACAACACCAGGTTATGCCAATCTCTTTACAGTTCTTCATCCACACGTGGAACAGCCATGGAGACCAAATTCGTACCTCAATATGCCAACAACATCTTTAACTATAACTTGGTGTTGTGAGACTTCTTACTGAGCTTACTCCAGTCCAGCATCTCCACATCATTTCTGAAATTAGGTTATTCCTCTCTGATGTGCTAACACCATCATTAATTAACAGAGCCGCACCTTCATCTTTTCCTGATTTTCTGTCCTTCTTAAATCACGTACCCTTCAATAGTCAGGTCCCAGTCTACGTCATCCTGTAGTCATGTGTCTGTAATGCTGTAATGGCTATCATACCCCAAATCACTGACATCACTCTCAGCGTGGTAGTCACTGCTGTCCTGAAATGGTCAAACGCTGCCTGAGACTCTTGGATGATCTGGGTAATGGCCGTCCGCTAGGTACCACCCCTAAAGTCATTGTCTAGTTTCTGCCATTTTGTCTCAGCCATTTCAACTTGTACTAAAATGGCTATGTCCTGATTATTCAGTTTGTGGGTTATTCGCATTTGCCTTTGTTTGTCCCAGAAGCATTCAATGTTGTGGCAGGGTATTGGTTTGACAGCTTTTCCAATAATTTTATCTTATCACTTGGGATAAATGGGACATATGTTGTCCTTAATCGGACTAGTCCTCTTGGCCTTGGACACAACTTCTATTCTAATTGGCGCAACTCCGAAGGCACGTCATACGACTTTCCTTCTTTGTCTATTTCATTATTATACAGCTCACTGCTCATGTCCCAATCGTCTGGACTTTTGGTCCCATATTGTGGAGCTGTTGGTAGTACTGGGTAAATTTTAACTGCAGCAGATTTGTTTCTGAATTTTTTGCTCAGATCCCAGAATGTCTTGACTATGAACAAAGTGACCTTTTCTTCCTTTTGTTTCTTTTATTTTTTCCACTATGCTGTTGTTTCCCAGTCAGGTTATCAAGATTCCACCCCTTCTCTCTTATTTTTGCTGTGAGCTTTTGATTCATTTCTCCTGCATATCTAGTTAATGATCCCTCTGGACTCCACTCAATTTTGAACTTGTTTTCTGCGGCCATTGTCAGTTGGGTAATTTGTTGTCACTGATATGTCTCTTCCTTGGCTCCTCCTGAAGTGAACGTGTCATTTGCCAAGTCCTGAGTTACGGATCTGCACTGCTTTCTCTTCATTCTAAGGCCCACAAACTGCTACATATCAGACACGTTATATGGGGTTGAGTTAAGCCAGCTCCTGTGTGTTTGGTGCTTGATTTGCCTGCATCTATATGTTAGACCTCTGGATGGCAGTGTGATATCAAAAATCTTCACAGATCACTCTGCTTCTTTTACCAATCACCTTAAAACTGCGTTATCTGGTTTCTGACATTTCCACCAATGGATACAGTTTTATCATATCATATCTGTCTAAATCATTCATGATTTTGAAAACCTCTATCAAATCTCCTGTTGACCATCTCCTCTCTCAGGAGAACAATCCCAGCTTTTCCGATCTATTCATGTAACTGAAATCCCTCATTCCTGAAACCATTTTTGTAAATGTTTTCAGCATCTTTTCTAATGCCTTTACATCCTTCCTAAAATGGATGAGAATATTTTTAAGTGTGCAGATTACCAACAGCCTGGCCTGGCCCTCCATGCAGCCACTATAGTTAGGAAAGCCCACCAATGCCTCTACTTTCTCAGGAAACTAAGGAAATCTGGCATGTCAGCTACGACTCTCACCAACTTTTACAAATGCACCATAGAAATCATTCTTTCACATTGTATCACAGCTTGGCATGGCTCCTGCTTCTGTCCAAGATTGCAAGAAACTACAAGGGGTCATGAATGAAGCCCAGTCCATCACACAACAACTTCCCTTCCATTGACTCTGATTACACTTTCTGCTTCTTGCAGAAAAGCAGCCAACATAATCAAGGAGCCCATGCACCCCTGTCATACTCTCTTCCACCTTCTCCCGTTGGGAAATAGATACAAAAGTTTGAGATCATGTACCAACCGACTCAAACGGGCGAGCCGTTGATGTCATCTATATGGATTTCAGTAAGGCGTTTGACAAAGTCCCTCACGGTAGGCTGGTAGAAAAGGTTAAGGCACATGGGATACAAGGACAGGTAGCTAGGTGGTTTGAAAACTGGCTGGGCAATAGGAGACAGAGAGTAGTAGTGGAAGGGTCCTTTTCTGGCTGGAGGTCAGTCACCAGTGGTGTGCCGCAGGGCTCAGTACTGGGACCTCTCCTCTTTGTAATATATATAAACGACTTGGAAGAGGGCGTACGTGGTGTGATCAGCAAGTTTGCAGATGACACCAAGATGGTAGGATTGGCAGATACTGAGGAGGACTGTCAGGTGACACAGCAGGATATAGATAGGTTGGTATATTGGGCAGATAGATGGCAGATGGAATTTAATCCTGACAAATGCGAGGTGATGCATTTTGGAAGGAGTAATGCAGAGAGGAGTTACGTGATAAAAGGTAGACCGATTAAGAGTATAGAAATACAGAGGGACCTGGGAGTGCAGGTGCACAAGTCTCTGAAGGTGTCAACACAGGTAGAGAAGGATGTGAAGAAAGCTTATGGAATGCTAGCCTTTATAGGAAGGGGTATAGAGTATAAGAGCTGCCATCTAATGCTTCAGTTGTACAGAACGTTGGTTAGGCCGCATTTGGAGTACTGTGTCCAGTTCTGGTTACCTTACTACCGGAAGGACGTGGAGACCCTGGAGAGGATGCAGAGGAGTTTTACCAGGATGTTGCCTGGCATGGAAGGACTGAGTTACAAGGAAAGGTTGGAGAAACTGGGGCTCTTCTCCTTAGAAAGACGGAGATTAAGGGGGGATCTGATAGAGGTGTATAAAATAATGAAGGGAATAGGTAGAGTCAACAGTGGTAGGCTTTTCCCTAGATTGGGGACAGTTACGAGAGGTCACGATCTAAGGGTGAGGGGGGAGAAGTATAATTTGGATACGAGAGGAGGGTTTTTCACGCAGAGGGTCGTGGGGGTATGGAACACGCTACCAAGTAAGGTGGTGGAGGCAGGCACGTTGGACTTGTTTAAGGTTTACTTAGATAGACACATGAGCGAACCAGGGATGGAGGGTTATAGTAGACGGTATTAAATAGGGTCAGAGCCTCGGGACGACACCGGAAATGTAGTATTACATGTTAATGTTTTGTCTTTTTATTCCACAGGTGTCGGTCCACCTTGTTGTCAAACGAGGGGCATGCACACGGTGGGTCATGCGTGGGCTGCTCTTGGAGGTTCCGAGAGTGGCCTAGTACTTCGTGTCGTTGTGTATGCTTAATCCTGGACCAGCAGACAGGCACCGCAACAGCTCAGTGACTATCACTGCTAGCTGTGCAGATACATGGATTTGGGCCTGTGTCTGTGAGAGTTTGCGCATTCTCCCTGTGGTTGCATGGGTTTCCTCCGGGTGCTCCGGTTTCCTCCCACACCCCAAAGATGTGCTCTAAGGCTGATTGGTGTACCAAATTGAGACTATTCTCCCCTGAATCTGGCTACATTAGGGGTTCCATTCACATACACACAGGGCAGGGTAGGTGTAGGAAGATGCGGCGGCGCGGGCTCGTTGGGCTGAAGGGCCTGTTTTCCGTGCTGGGTTGTTCTTTGTTCTCAAAAACAGCTTCTCCTCTGCCACCAACAGACTTTTGAGTAGACCTACCTCACTTAAAGTTGATCTTTCTCTACACCTTAGCTATGATTGGAACACTATGTTCTTTACTCTCTCCTTTCCTTCCCTGTGTATGGTATGTGTGCAAGAGACAATACTTTTCACTGTATACTAATACATGTGACAATAATAAACCAAATCAAATCAAATCAATGCCCAGAACGGAACTTAATACCCCTGTTGAGGCAGAGCCAGTGTTTTATAATGTCCTTGCTTTTATGCGCTACCACCATTTTAAAGCTCAAGAATAGCTCAAAAACCTTTAAATATATAAAAATCCCTACACTGCAGAAGGAGGCCATTTGGCCTATCGAGCTTGCACCGATAACAATCTCACCTAGGCCCTATCCCTTTAATTCCATGGATTTACCCTGCTTATCCAACTGACACTAAGGGGCAAATTAGAATAACCAATCAACCTAACTTGCACATATTTTGGATTGTGGGAGGAAACTGGAGCACCTGGAGGAAATCCACACAGACGCGGGGAAAATGTGCAAACTTCACATGAACAGTGACCCAAGCCAGGAATTGAACCAATGTCCCTGGTGCTGTGAGGCTGCAGCGCTGACCACTGTGCCACGATGAGAGAAGCCAAAATGATCATAGGAACAGAGAATGAGTCTTGGGAAATAATAGTGGGGAACCAGAGGAGGCAAATAAATAATTTGTGTCAGAATTAATCGTCGAAAACACTAACAACATCCCAAAAATATTAAATAATCAAGGGGAAAAAGGGGGGAAGAAATATAATATCTATCACTCGAGAAAAAATACGAGGAAAACGAATGGGGCTAAAGTCGGATAGGTTGCATCTGAGGATATTAAAGGGAGTAGCTACAGAAATAGTGGATGCACTGGTAGTAATTTTCCAAGAATACTTAAATTTTGGAAAAGTCCCAAAGTATTGGAAAACTGCCATGTTCAAAAGGGAAGGGGACAAAAAACAGGTAACTATGTGTCAGTTAGCTTAACAGCTGTCATTGGGAAAATGTTAGAGTCCATTATGGAGGATGTAATAGCACAGTATTTAGAAATACGTAACACAATCAAGCAGAGTCAGCGTGGCTTCATGAAGGGGGCATCATGTCTAACAAATTCACTAGAATTCTTTGAGGTGGTAATGAACAGGATAGATAAAGGGAAACCAGTAGTCATAATTTACTTGGATTTCCAAAATGCATTTGATAAGATAGGAGCCCCTGATGTTAGGGCTAGGGCAGCCTGGTTAGAGGACTGGCTAATAGATAGAAGACAGAGGGCGGTATTTTATCATTTCTTGTCTAAGTGCTGGGCGGACATGAAATTGGGAGAGATTCAGATCTGTCTTTTGAGTGTGTTTTTAGGCTTCCGCCATTACGCACCCTACCTGCAGAATTTTGAATGAGTCTGGTTCTCATGGCAGAAGTCTGAGGAAGGGGTTTAATGCACCCTAAACCCTAGAGCTCCAGGGCATGCGCAACTACGCATGTGCAAAAAAAAAGCTGCTCCTCTGCCTGATCCCTCCTGGGCCAGATGATGCCTCCCCCGGCCCTTATGGACAGTGGACCCCTCCAACATTACTAACTCCCTTATTCCCCCAACCCTCCCCCCACGCCCAGACAGATTATGGCCCCCCTCCCCCTCAAACAATCATAGGTAGAATGATCGCGGTTCCCCGCACCCCCCCCCCAAACAATGATAGGTAGAGTGATCGCAGCCCCCCTCCCTCCCAAACAATCAGAGGCAGAGTGATCGCAGCTTCCTCCCTCCCAAACAATCACAGGCAGAGTGATCGCAGCCCCCTCCCCCCCAAACAATCATAGACAGAGTGATCGCAGCCCCCTCCCCCTCACCAATTGCAGGCAGAGTGGCAGTGGCCCCCATGTCCCCCTCCACCCCACCCCGGACTCACCTGCACACGGCCCCATTCACCCCCTGACTTCAATGGCTGTATGACACTTCCCTCTCTCTTCCCTACCCCCAATCATCATAGAAAAGTTAAAGTTTATTTACTAGTAGGCTTACATTAACACCACAATTAAGTTACTGTGAAAATCCCCTAGAAGCCATACTCCACACCTGTTTGAGTACACAGGGAGAATTTCGCATGGCCAGTGCACCTAACCAGCATGTCTTTCGGACTGTGGGAAGAAACCGGAGCACCCAGAGGAAACCCACACAGACACAGGGAGAACCTGCAAACTCCACACGGACAATGACTCAACTCGAGAATTGAACTCGGGTCCCTGGTGCTGTGAGGCAGCAGTGCTAACCACTGTACCACTGTGCCGCCCCGGTTATAGAGGCACAGATCCCGCCCCCACGTGTCCTCTCTCCCCTCAATGCTAATAAACAAACTGCACTCAACTTGCTGGTATGCTCTGCCAAACTGCCTGCTGCTGATCTTCCCTAACAAGGAGTAGCTTCATAAAAATCCCAAGGATGGATAGGCAGGCAGTGCAGGAAAAAATATCCAAGAGTCCAGCGCACAAGTTCACGGACAGGGAGTGCAGGAGAAAATGGCAAAGAAATCAGCACCCAGATTCATTCTCATTGCAGAAGCCTGTGGGAGGGGTTTAACACCCGAAACCCTAGAGCTCCATTTGGAGCCTCCAACTGCGCATGCGCAAAATAAATAATGCTGCTCCTCTGCCCGATCCCTCCCGGGCTAGATAATACCTCCCCCAGCCCTCATGGACAGTGGACCCCCCAACATTACTGACCCAGCCTGTAAGCAGGTTGCTGGATGCTACAGAGGCAAGGCGGGGAACTTTCTTCCCCCCCAACAGGATGCAGACCCAGGGGAGGTGACAGTTAAACAGCCTGGGAGGCGGTTGCCACCATGGTTACTGCCATGCCACTGGCCCCCAGAACAGTGAAGCACTGTCACAAAAAGGTCAAAGAAGGCGGCTAAGAGGGGATCTTATTGAAACATATAAGATGATTAGAGGTTTAGATAGGGTGGATAGTGATAGCCTTTTTCCTCGGATGGAGAAAGCTAGCACGAGGGGGCATGGCTTTAAATTAAGGGGGGGTAGCTACAGGACGGATGTCAGGGGTAGGTTCTTTACCCAGCGGGTGGTGAGGGATTGGAATGCCCTGCCTGCTGCAGTTGTAAATGCGTCTAGTTTGGGGGCGTTTAAGAGATCTCTGGATAGGTTTATGGACGAAAAGGGATTGGTATAGGCTAGTGGGTCATTGTTTTTGTAACTGGTCGGCGCAACATCGTGGGCCGAAGGGCCTGTTCTGCGCTGTAATGTTCTATGTTCTATGTTCTATGACTTCAACTGGACGGCCTCCTCCCCAGTGACGCCCGGCTGGTCTGTCTCCACATCCTCCTCCTCCTACGAAAGGTCTCCTCTCTGCTACACCAGGTTGTGAAGAGCGCAGCACACCACCACAACGTGGGAAGAAATCAGGGGGTTGTATTGTAGAGCCCCGCCAGAGTGGTCCAGGCACCTGAACTGCATCTTCAGGAGTCCTATTCATCTCTCCACTATAGAGCGGGTGGCAATGTGGGCCTCATTACACAGCGCCTCAGCCACAGGCCTCCGCACAGGTGTCATCAGCCATGTTCGAAGCAGGTATTCTGTGTCACCCACAAACCACGCCTGCAGCCCGGGCTCCACCTCAAAGATCTTCACGCCCAATATTAGCAGTCTGCATCATGAGAATGTGATCCCATATGGGCAGAATGGTGGCATAGTGGTTAGCACTGCTGCCTCACAGCACTCGGGATATGGGTTTGATTTTGGTCTTGACTGACTTGGAGTTTGCACATTCTCCCTGTGTCTGTGTAGGTTTCCTCAGGGTGTTCTGGTTTCCTCCCACAGTAAAAAATATGCAGGCTTGGTGGATTGGTCATGCTAAAATTATCCCTTAGTATTCATGGTAAATGCAGGGAGTTATGGGGATATGGTAGAGGTGAAGGCCTAGGTAGGATGCTCTTTTGAAGAGTTGGTGCAGACTTGATAGCCAAATGGCCTCCTTCTGCACTATAGGGATTCTATGAGTCTGAATAGGATTAATACAGATAATTAACCTCAAGGAGTGAAATCAGGAAGCACTTTTTCGCATAAAGGACACCAGAAATCTAGAACTCTCTCCCCTAAGCACCTGTGGGGCCAAATGAAATTTACAAGACTTAAATTGATTGAGTCTTGTGATGTAAGGATGCTAAAGTATCACAGCCAATTGAAGTAATGAACAACCATGATTGGACCAGGCCCAATGGGTTGAATGGTGCATCATTTTCTATGTTTAAGCAGAAGATGTTGAACTAAAATTAAGAACCACATATGGAGTTGAATACTTGAAGGACTAGTTGTGACAATCAGTTTTTTTCTGTTTTTGTAATATCTGTGTATGATAATGTGTCTGATTGCATGGCTATGGACCAACCTAGTGCCAAATACTCATCGTTTAGAGCAACACACTTGGTGATACTATCTAATGAATTCTTAATGCACTTTTACCAAATACCCCTCTTATCTATTTCAATGGACATGTTAAAAACACTAGTTTGTGATGATTATAATTATCCAGGCTGATCACTCAGGCAGATAAGAACTTTGATGTGGAGAGAACCTTGCAGGCATCTCAATTATGGTTTGCTTGAGGTTGGCACAGGCCACGGAGCTTCACAGTCACAAAGGAGCTAAAATGCTCAACGAAGGTCTCCATGCAGCAGAGAAGTATGCAAATATTGTACATGGACTGTCATATATCCCTTGGCAGAGTAAGTGACCAGTGGTAGCAGTTAAATTAATGACAGCAGAATATATTAGCCACTTGTACAATAAGATCACTGACAATGATTACAGCCTTACGAGTGTTAAACAGTGACTTCAAGGTAATGGCAGGATGTTAAAGTTCAAACACTTTTATAATATTAGCCTGAGCCAGTCCACCAGAATAATTGTTGGGCTCAGCCCTTGGGATATTACATTCAGATATAATTTAGTTGGGTGAAGTCAAATTTTCAGAGCTTTAGTTCATTCAAATTGCAACTTTTAAAGAATTTAATCAGCATAGTAATCACAAAGAAGGGATTCAACATCAGCTTCAGAACTTAAATCAAAACCAAGCAACTTTTGTAAACAGTGGGAAACCACTCCCAGAATAGTTACTGTGTAGTTGAGGACAAGCCCCAGTTCATAAACCTAGGCTTACATTCCCAGCATCTGATGTGACAATGACATCAACAACTATCTGCAGAACAGTCAAGAGCTTCAAAGGTTCTAATCCTTTGAAGATTCAGCCCAGCCCTTCATAAACCACATAAGTCCCTTTTTATCAGTGCAAATTAACTGAACAAAATGCTTTCTGCATGTGCCGATAACATCTGCAATCATTTCAGCCTGAGGGTAACATTTATGAAGTAGTTATAGTAGTGGCCACATGAGAATTTTTAAAAAGAATCAATTAGCCTAATAATGTCATCAGTCTGACAGCTCAGGATTCAGATTTACTTGTGAGAATCTGTGGATAATCTCCCCTCTCAAAATGTGAAGAACTTCCCAACAGGATTAACAGATTACCTTCCATCAGGCTTTAGTTACAAATTGAAGAATTAGCAATCCTTTGTGTGTGTCCCTGCACAAAATTCCAATTATTAAAATGACCATAATTATAAATGTATTTCTTGCAAAGTAAAAGATGTTATAGGTATCAATAAACTAGAAAAGGGTATTCTTATTGACTCCCCAGAGTTTATAAAGGACCAGAAGAGAGCTTTTCCAAATAGTCAGTTGATGATTGAACTGTACATTGAAGCACCGAACAATTCAGTGCAATAAAACCAGCTTTAGCACATTGTTTGTGCTTACATCAACTGATTGCAGCTGACAATGGTGGTGATTTTCCTTAGTACCTGATGGAGGTGATTTATCCATTGACCCGTTCTGTAAAATGTATGTAGTACATAGTACAAATGTACAAAATTCAGCTGGGCTGTTACGCCTACCATGAAATGTTTCCCGAACACTTAATCTGTGGGTTCATAAATGAAGAGTCAACAGGACATTATCAGTAATGTGGGTGTACAATATGGCAGATACTGTTTTGTGTATAACAGGGTAATGTCGCTGACCTCCCCATTGAAGACAGAATGGAACATGCCATTCAGTTGCTATCAGTGAAACAAACCGTAGACTGCTGACAATACACAACTGCTAACCTCACCAGGTCTACTCATCCCCTGAACCCAATACAGCTTTAGTCCAAACATGGACAAAAGAGCTGAACTCAAGAGGTGAGGACAGCATAGTTTCATCAGAGGAGGCTAATGCCTAACAAATTTGTTTGAATTTTTTGAGGAGGTGACCAGATGTGTAGATGAAGGTAGCACAGTTAATGTAGTTACATGGATTTCAGCAAAGCCTTTGACAAGGTCTAAATGGAAGACTTGTAAATAAGGTGAATGCTCATGGGATACAGGGTAATTTGATAAAGTGGATTCAAAATTGGCTCAGTCATAGAAGACAGAGGATGGTGACAGAAGGCTGCTTTAGTGACTGGAAGCCAATGACAGTGGCGTACCACAAGGACCTGTGTTGGGTCTGCCATTATTCCTGATTAATATAAACAACATAGATGGCTATGTTGGGGGGTAGGATTAGTAAGCCAGGGAAATTATGTTGGAGTTGTATAGGACTTTGGTGAGGCCATGACTAGGGTACTGTGTGCAATTCTGGTCACCACATTATCAGAAGGATGTGATTGCACTGGAGGGGGTGCAGAGGAGATTCACCAGAATGCTGCCTGGGCTGGAACATTTAAGTTATGAAGAGAGGTTGGATAGCTTGGGTTGTTTTCATTTTTGGAGCAACAAAGACTGAGAGGCGACCTGATCGAGGTGGACAAGATTATGAGGGGCATGGACAGAATGGATAGGAAGCAGCTGTTCCTCTTAGTTGAAGGGTCAGTCATGAGGAGACACAGGTTCAAGGTGAGGGGCAGGGCATTTAGAGGGAATGTGGGGAAAAACATGTTTACCCAAAGGGTGGTGACAGTCTGGAATGACAGAGGCGGGTTACCTCGCATTCTTTAAAAATGATGAGCACTTGACACATCATAACGTTCAAGGCTATGGGCCAAATGCTGGTAAGTGGGATTGGGTAGTTCAGGTTTTTCTTGCATGCTAGTGCAGACTTGATGGGCTGAAGGCCCTCTTCTGCATTTTATGATTCTGTGATTCTAGGAGATGAGAGTGACTGCATCAAGGTAGCAAACCTGGTAAAACTGGAATTATTGTGAATCAGGGAAAACTCTCCAGTGATTGGTGTCAAACCCAACACAAAGGAAGGTGGTTGTGGTTGTTGGAAGTGAGTCATCTCAGTGCTGAGACATCACTGCTGGAGTTCCTCATGGTAATGTTCTAGACCTAACTTCCCTCCATCATAAGGTTAGTTTGCTGACGGTTCCATTTGATATTCCAAAGATACTGAAAAAGTCTATGCATATATGCAGCAAGAGCTGGACAATGCAACAGCAACAATTTATTTCAAAGAAAACAATGAATTGATGTTTTGAAGCAGTTCTAATGGACTATTGTCATTATAGCATTCACTGGTTCTTTACAGAGTGCATACTGGGTGAATGGGCAAGGAGGTAGCATGATGAGTGGGTGGGGTCTGATAAGGTGCAAGGGGTGAGGGCTAGAGGGCCTAAAATATAAGAAAAAATCTTCTCCAAGAGAACTGAGACAAGCCTTTTAAACATCCTAGGCCGGATTTTATGGCTTTGCTCGACCCGAGACCCAAAAATTCCACCCAAGGTCAACAGACATTTCCGTTGTCTGCTCCTCGCCTGCTCTGATTGGTTGAGACAGTAGAGTTTCGGCATCTGTCTTATCCCTCGGCTGACCCGTTGCCAGCTCAAGTCTGCTACCAGGAGCAGCAGGCCAGTCTCCATTCTGTGCTCATGTACCCTGAAAGGTTGGAGTGGTGAGGACTAATATAGTAAAAAGTATACAATAAATGGCATTATTTTGACAGGAAGGTGACATGGGCAGAAACCTCGCAGATGGCATTAATGCAGAGACGTTGGAGGTTTGAGGACTAATATGGTAAGAAGTATAATTTAAGTGGCATTATTTTGAAAAGTGCACTTGGGCAGAATGATTAAAACACATCCATTACTAGGGTTTATAAATATAAGAATAAAATATACAAGCAAGAAGTTCACATTGGAACTTTATACTCACTGGGTAAACTTCAGCTGGAGTATTGTGAATAAGTCTGGACACCACACTTTAGGGAAGATGTAATGACCTTAGACAGGTAAAGACGAGGCTTCCCAGGACATTACTATGTTTGAAAAACTTTAATTGTAAGGAGAGGTTAGAAAAGTTAGGATTGTTGGAACGGAGAAGGTTAAATTGTGAGCTAATAGATGTCATAGAGTCATGGAGTTTTACTATATAGATTGGCCCATCATGGGATGTCTGTTCTGAATAGTGGTGAAAGGCAGAAGGCAGCTAGAGTCCAGTCCTCAGCACTATGGCTGGCTCAACTATATATGGCGGGGCAGTGATCGGGAAACAGAGAAGCATTTGCCTGTTAAGCAACATAGGAACAGGAGTAAGCTATTCACTCAGTTAAACCTGCTTCGCCATTCAGCCAGAATATAATTCCTTTATTCAAAAATGGAGGGAGACAGAAAGCAGGAAACTACAAAGACCAGTTGGTTTAACATCTTTCATAGGGAAAACATTAGAATCTGTGTTAGGATTAGGATTCGATTAAACATATCACAACAGGACACTTGGAAAACTTCAGGGTAAACAGGCAGAGTCAATTGAATTTCCTGAGTTTAGGGAAAATCAACATGTTTATTTTCAAATAAAGGCTCTAGAGAGACTTGCACCATAATGGCTGAACCCAGCTCCCAAGAAGGTGCTGGAACAGCAATGCCTTTCTTTTACCAGTTTTGCCTCCCTTGAATCTGAGCTCCCTCTCAAGTTCTCATGTAGTTTGAACGCTCCCCCAACAGCACTCATGTATCTCCCTTTGAGCATGTTAGTCCCAGTCCCACTGAAATGCAACCCACCCATCTCGTACAGATCACTCCCATCTTGGAACCAGTCCCAATGCCCCTGAAGTCTGATGCCCTCCAACTACTCCAGTTCTCCAGCCACGTGTTGCTCAGTTGCCCTATAGCTATGCTCACTAGCATGGCTAGACTGGAAGTAATCCTGTAATGATGCCTTTGAGGTCCTGCTTTCCAATTTCCTTCCTCACTCCCTGAAATCTGCTTTCAGGATCTCATTCCCTTTCCTACCTAAATCATCGTACCAAATGGACCATAACATCTGGCTGTTTCCTCTGAAGAATGTCTTGCAGCTGCTGTGTGACATGCTTGACCCTGGCACCAAGAAGGAACTATGCCATCCTGGAATCACATCTACAGCCACAGAAACACTTGTCTATTCCTCCAATTAGCAAATCTCCTATCAGTACTACTCTTCCCCTCTTTCCTTCCTCTCTTCCCATATAGCTGAGCCAGACATGGTGCTACAAACTTAACTCTGACTGCAACCAAGGCTCCATCAGCATCCAAAATGGGAAACTGATTAGCCAGCAGGCGCTCAGTAGACCCATGTACTACCGGCCTGGTTTTCTTGGAAATGGTTGGTGATTGGCCATTCCCTTTCTGCCTCTGTGCTCATGTTCTGCCTCGCGGATGTGCCACAGTGACTTTAGCCAGCACTCAAGCTCAAATTTCTGCAACTGGTGACAATCCCTCCACATTTCATGGTCTAGATCACTGACAGTGTCCACAACTTCTCACATACTACAGGTCAAGCATTCCATGCAACTGAGCTGCTCTGCCATGCCTTAACTTTACTTCATTTATGTTAACTTTATCTTACTTTGATTTGCTTATATTGATTTTATTTTACTTGGCTGTAACGTAATGAATCTTACAACTATTGATAAACCTTATTAGTTCTGATAAAGCTGACTAATATGGAACACATTTTACTAGTTGTAATAAACATTGCTTAAAACACCCCTTTTCCCTGTCCACCAAATTCCCACGTCGACTTAGTTTCCTAGTCACTTGGCCTATGTCTCACTCAAGCATAGTTTCCTGACCATGCACTCTTTACTCCTTGCTGGACATGAGCCCAGGGTGGCATTTTACTTCTCTAGTGTGAGTGTCAAAGATACAGAATGCTCTGATAGGGAAGGGTGAACAGTAAGCGGTCATGAACCATATCAATACCAATAACATAAGTAGAAACAGGGATGAGGTCCAGAGGGCTGAATACTGTACCATTATTTGAAATGTACTGCTGGAATAATGTACAGCTTGCACAGATGTGGATATCCAGTGAAACAGTACTGTTCATAACTGATGTTCAAGTAAATTATGATGGTTCTCGCAGCAGAATAACTGCCATGGTGATAGCTGGAACCATGGTTACAACAGGCTCTGACACAAAATAAGACAATCTGCTGTATGTCTTTGCCAAAGACTGTGCAGAAAGTGATGGTGAAGATCCAGAATGAACAGCAAAATTGATAAACTACCTCAGAACAGAAGGATTTGATTTGAATCAATTTATTATTGTCACATGTATTGGTATACAGTGAAACGTATTGCTTCTTGCACACTATACAGACAAAGCATACCATTCACAGAGAAGGAAAGAGGGTGCAAGATGTGGTGTTTCAGTCATAGCTAGGGTGTAGAGAAAGATCAACTTAATATAGGTCCATTCAAAAGTCTGATGGCAGCAGAGAAGAAGTTGTTCTTGAGTCACATCATCTCAGATGTTGTATCTTTTCCCTAACAGAAGATGTATGTTTGGAGACTCTGGGAAGAATTGTGAGCGTACTGTTCTACAACAGAAGGTGGAGTTGGACTGCCTGATGGAGGAACTAAGGCCAATTACCAAGAACGTGACCTTTCTGGATGGCCCTGATCACACATATGTGAAGTTGAGAAAGCATGCAAACAGGCTGTCTTTGACAAAGTCTGTGAACAATTCAATCTTCTGGGAAAAGATGATTTTGTTTTGATGTTTTGGGATTCTGAAAATCAAAAGAACTGGTTGGAGTCAGCGAAATATATTAAAAAGCAAATCTGAAATGGTTTGTGCCAGTTTGCATCTAGTGTAACGTTTCATCCTCCTAATCCTGCTTAGCCCTCTGAGGACATTAACAGAACTAATTTATACTCATAACAATGAAATTGAGCTTGAATTTGAAATCAAAGCAGGATTAAGAATTGAATGAGGTTTTTGAAAGGAAAAACGAAGCAGCTGAATAATAACAGTATGTTGGAAAAGAAGAGAGAATGTGATTGCCGATGCTTTATCATGATTTTGATGAAAGATGAAGAAATGTTAAATGGTGGAAGAAAGAGACTGAAATGGACTATGCTATTGTTATGTTTACATGCATGTGTATATATTGTAGAGTACTATTAGTGTGAAACCAGAGATTTTGTAAAGTGAAGCCAACTTTGCATATTGACAGTTCATTTTTTAAGGGGAAGGTGTGACAATACTGTGCCTTTAAGAAATATATTTATGTTACGTTTCTTGTGAAGCATTTTTTTAGAAGTCAGTCCAAAGATGTGCAGGTTAGGTTGATTGGCCATGCTAAATTGACCCTGGTGTCAGAGGGATTAGCACATGTGGGGTTATGGGAGTAAGGATCTGGGTAGGATTGTGGTTGGTGCAGACTTGATGGGCTGAATGGCCTCATTCTGCACTGTAGGCAATCTTTGATTCTATTTACCCGGTGCTGCTTTGTTTACAACCAGCAGCCTACATGTTGCTGCTGCAGAAGTTTAATTAACTCTAATTGCTGGAGTGTTTGTTTTAATCTGGGTTCATGCAGTTTGGTGATTTCAAGGACCCGAAAGACACCTCTGGATTTTTCAGAGTGAGGTTTGATTAGGTTGATTGACAGGAAAGTTCATGTGACTGGGCGGGGCAGGTTCACAGAGAGAAATATGCTCAGTGCAGTTTGGGAGCTTTAGAGAGAAGTAGTTCTGTGTCTACTCTTCATCTCCCTGGAGATTAAAGACTGGGTCCTACTAGAAAGAAAGTCTGTTTCTATGAAGTTCTGCTGTTTGAAGATAGATTTTCTCTGGAGGCTGCTATATGGGAATCAGAACCAGGTGTGTTTCTGTATCTCTGTCCAGAGCTGTTAAAAGGCTGGAAGCCAAGCATCCACGTAAGTCTGTATGTTTTATGTTACCTGAGTTTAAAGAGGGATTTATGTCTGTGGAAATATGGCTTAAATTGGAACTATAGAGACAGATAGATCTTAAGAATTATACCATGCCATGTTTAAGTATTACAATTGGTAAAAGTTATATTAATTTTTGTTATATTTTAACTATGCGGTTAACTAACATTTGTTTTAATAAAAGCTTCCTAGTGGATCAATAGAATCACACCAGAAGTGAAACACATTATCCTCGCACTTATGCCAAAATAAAAAAAAAGTTGGGGTCAAGGTTAACTTCAGAATATACCTTGGCATTTTTTGATTTGGTCCCTTACAAGGTATACCCTCAGTGCTGTTAGGAAGGGAGTTCCTGAATTTTTGACTCCATGTCATTAAGAGAATGATGATAAAAATCCAGGTTGGGATGATATGGTTGAGGCGAACTTACAGGTGGTAGTGTTCCTATGCATTGTTGCCCTTTCCTTCTAGGTGGTAAGAATCATGGGATTGGGAGGTGTTGCTGAGGGAGTTATTAAAGGCATTTTTATATGATATATATATTTGCCTCTTTGTAACTTCGATGCTCACACTCCTTCCCCTTTGTTAGAGGGTTCAGCAACCCTGGGATTTTAAAAACTGAACAGGAGAAATTGACTTAGAATGAGGACCACAATGTGCTCTTGTACATATTTTATGCTACTTTTACTACTTGTATGGACACTCTCATAGCTACTGCTATGGAAATTAAATATATATTTTAGATTTAAACAAGCATTTTTGAAAATGTTGTGTGCTTTGGCCAAAATGCAAACTACCCTGGCGCATAATGGGAAGACTAAACTAGACAGGCCTCATTCTTTGGGAACTGAATTCTGTAGCTTACTGTTATGTTATCAGAAAAGTCATGGAGAGTTCAAATTCTCATACTGTAGAAGATGAATGGAAGTATTCATAAAGTATATGAAATATTCAATTCCACTGATTAAAATATTCAATTCTTATCAATAATAAGGCAGAATGAGACAGTGGGAACATCACCTTTTCAACCCTGTAGCCTACGGTGGGAAAGCAACCTTTGAACCTTACAGATTTACATAAGTGCTTCGTAATGGTGGGTGGGAACTTCCGGATCCTATAGACCAATGAATTCCTAATTCGCTAGAAGGTAGGATGCAAGGCCAAGATAAGGTGTACTAATTTGATTGGAGCATCCAGTTAGAATGACAAGGTGGGAGAAATTAATTCTCGAAAATGTACAATTGTTTTGTGTCGGTCAAATAAAAATATCTTTAACCAGCACATCGTCTTTCATGAGTCTTTGTATTAGCTGGATTCAGCTCAATACCTAGCACCTGAAAGAAAACCACTCTCGCTTCACCCTCTAGCTGCACACTGCAATCTGCTGAGTTTATTCTCATTGCCAGTGTCATAACTTTAAAGGCAACTTGTTGTGGCTTCAAGTGAGAATTGACTTATTTATTTAAATAAGGATCTGATAGAAGTGCAAAACACGTCTACCCTTTTCTCCTCCAACCGAGGTTCCTCTCTGACCCAGGATATGCGCCTTTGCTCCTGATTGCTTCAGCTTCCCATGTGGCCTTTCCACAAGACCTGGCCTGATCACGTGTCTCTCAAGGATCACTCTCTTAAAGGGGCCATGTTACCACATAATGGTATTCCTACAACATTGCTGTTCTTGTTCTTTTCCACCATAAAAGATTGTAGAGAAGAGAATGGTATTGATTCAGTGTTCCCTGAATTCATTCTGTGCATGCGGAGGAGACAGTGGTGCATCTGCTATTCGAAGGAGATGGTACTGAGAATCTACAGTCTGAGGCAAATATGAAAGATTCAAGAAAAGTCATTAGCTGATAATGTTTAAATAACTGCACACACAAAGACCAGTGGCAGAGAATTCATGGGACATGGAGAACTGTTCACACAACTTCCAAAGATAGAAAATCAGATTACTTGTCATTAAAAATAAATGAAGCCTGTCTGTCACTTATAAAGATTAATTGATATGAGTGTTGAAACAGACCTGAGAGATAAGAACTTTTCTCACATAATTGGAAAATGAAATGTTTAACTGAGGGAGCAGATAACTTAAACTTTAGAATTAACATTGGGGGTTGTCAGCAACAAACAGACATTAAGGTTTCTGAGAGTTTGGTAGTTCAAATCTAGGAAGTAGCGAAAACAAAGTGGTGAGACCAAAAGGGAAGAATATAAAAATAATGTAGTGACCTTGATTCATTGGTGCACTGCAGTCTCCCTCAGTGAACTGTTGAAGAAGCATCAGGATTCTGTTCCTTCTGTATCTTTGATGGGTAGCAAAAGCACCTTAAAGCCTCATTAAAGCCTACTTTCACTTTGCCACTTTTATTTTCAAGACGGCTACATCATCAGTATGTTCAATGCTTTTAAAAAGGTACATGATTAAGACCAAGAGCTCATCATCGTAATTTGTTGCTCCAGAACGTGAGCCAAAACCAGGTGCTGCTTTTTATTATGGGTAGACTTTCGGAGCATTGACAGGGCATCAACAGGAATCACTGTTTAAAAATTCAAATCCCTAGAATCACATCGAGCCTGCACCAATTCTTTAAAATAGCATCTTACCCAGGCCTACTCCCTCTATGCTTTCACCATAACCCTACCCATTTACCATGGCTAATTGACCTAAACTGCACATTTTCAGATGCTAAGGAGCAATTTAGCATGACCAATCTATCTAACCTGCGCATCTTTGGACTATGGGAGGAAACCGGAGCACCCGGAGGAAACCCACACAGACACAGGGAGAATGTGCAAACTCCACCCAATGCAACATTGATCCTGAGTCCCTGGTCCAGCAGTATTCATGGAGCACGGTCTTTGGTGGCGGAGATTCCATTGGGTTCAACTTAGTTGGTGATCTTTTAATCTCCCTTTGGAGCTAGCTATGGGGGTGGAGTAGTGGTAATACCAAGGGACTAGTAACCTGTAGGCCCAAGCTAATATTCTGGAAAATGGGTTTGCATCCCACCCTGGAAATGGAATTAAAACCTAGGCAAAAGTTTTAAAATTATTTTCAGAGTGTCACAGTAGGTTTGGCAAACAGGGGGGAAGCCATCCCAAGGGCAGATTTCTCCACTGTTTTTAGACTGTCAGTAAAAATTAAAGTGGAGGGGTTGGTATCATGTCACGTTGGCAAGGTGGGCTTTAATTGAGTCTGCTCCACCAGCATCTTAGCTTTTTAACGGCTCCGTAATTAAGAAAAGGAGCCCTGCCCCCGAATGGAATACCCCATTCCTCACAGCACTCTCACAGCCACACACACCCCCCCCCCCCCCCCCTTTCCCCTGCCACCACAGAATCCCCACTCCAGGACATGGAACCGCCCCACTCTCATGGAGTCACCCCACAGGCACAGAACCTCATCCTCACAGAGCCTCATTTTTTTCTACCTTCTTGAAAAACTAATCCCAGTCTTTTAGCATCTTCATCTTGTGGTGCTAGCACCAACTACAAAGAGAAGTCTACAACTCTTGTCTTCAGCCACCTGAACACGAGCTCCAATGTGAAAGAATAACTCTCTGAGCTCTGACTTTGGACTGTGATAATCATGTGAAATAATATTCATTTCTATGGTTCTTTTATTGTTACAATCCATTGTTGTAAAATTTTTTTTTAATCCACACTTGCTATGTGGGTGTGTAGTGGAGTGGGATTGTGGAAACACTCCTCCTCCAAGTTTGAGTGTGAATAAACTAACCTATGGGGAATAAAGTATAAAGGCAGGGAAGTATTGTTGCAACTATACAAGGCATTAATAAGGCCACACCTGGCATATAGTGCACAGTTTTGGTCCCCTTTTTTGAGAAAAGATGTAGCGGCAATGAAGGCAGTTCAGAGGAGGTTCATTAGATTGATTCCAGAGATGAGGGATTTGTTGTATGAAGACAGATTGAACAGTTTAGGCCTGTACCGTCTGGAATTTAGAATAAGGAGAGACCAAATTGATGTATTGAAGATGATAAAAGGCGTGGATAAAGTACATAAAATAAATTCTTCCTCTTGTGGGGATTCTAGGACGAGAGGTCATAGGATAAGGGATAGCAAATTTAAAACAGAGTTTGGGAGACATTACTTCTACCAAAGGGCTGTGAATCTGTGGAATTTGCTACCCCAAAGTGCAATGGATGCTGGGACAGTGAGTAAATTTAAGGAGGAATAAGATTTTTAATGGGTTATGGGGCATATCAGTCATGATTGAATGGCAGAGCAGACTCGTTGGGCCAATTGGCTTAATTCTGCTCCTATATCCTGCACTAGTCATAATGTGAATTTGCCCTGAGTTACTTAAAATTAGATCACACAAACCAAAGGTTTGGTATGTATGCCACAGTATGCTTAAAACAATTCAGAACCACTTTCTGCCCATGGACAGAGAGAGAATGAAGAAGTTCAGTTTGCCTTTCTCTCCTCCCTATAACCAATGTGAGAGATGGGTGGGATAGGAGGTGTCATTTGGCATTGGCTGTAATTCCTGTTTTACACCTTCTTGCTTTTCATTTCCATTAACATATGCTAATCAGGCTGCAGAATCACCCAATTTGTTCAACTATTGAATTGCACTTCCCACACCCACCACTATCCTGGTCGGGTAAACAACGTTGACCTTATCCTGCACATTCTCATGTAAAATATGGAGTGTACATAACTGTTACCTGAAATGTATGCAAATATAACTTCTATGCTTTCCTTTCAACGTTCTTCATATTTCAATGGTTTTGGAAAATGGTTAATACTAGTAAATCCGCTTTTCCTGTCCATTTCTTGTTTGAGCGGGTGAGCCTTTCTTTGATGGTGTGTGACTTGGAGATATGTGTCTTCACCTGACACTGCTGCTCTTGTTCTTTATGGAGGATGGTGGAGAAACTGAAGTATCAGGAAGTGTGTCACTTGTTGCTTTGCAGTTCTGTGCATTAATGCTGCGTCCAGCTGTGGCAGTATGTTTGCTTGCTGTAAATCACATTTAACAGTGGGAATAAACCTAATGATGCTGATCCTCTATTATTCTAATCCCAGTGGTGTTGTGAATTTTTATAGCCCATCTCCCAGCTTCATTAGTTTGTGGATTAAGAATCAAACTGAGCCATTTCCAGGTTTCTGAATATTATCTATCAGTGTTGAAAGGCGATCTCTGCACAAATACCACATTATTCCACAGTGTTTCTTAGGTTCCTGCTTTTTGAATGTACATGTATATAGCAGGTCTATCTCCCTCCTGAATGTACAGCATGGAAAGGCAATCTTTAACATAATTATTAAATTCAAGCTGGCACAACTGCTAGTTTTTGTCATCCATTTACATGATGTGGGCATCGCTGGCATGGTCAGCATTTATTGCTCATCCTTAGGTGCCCTTCAGAAGGTGATGGTGAGCTGCCTTCTTGAAATGCTGCATCCCTGAGTTCTAGGTATGCCTACAGCAATGTAACGGAGGGAATTCCATGATTGTGACTCAGTGACGTGAAGGAATGATGATATATTTCCAAGTCAGGGGACTTGAAGGGGAACCTCCAGGTTGCAGTGTTCCTAGGTATCTGCTGACTTATTCTATTAGATGGTAGTGATTGGGTGCTTTGAAACTATGGTCACCCTGTTACCCTGCCCTCTGACTGGGATACAGAATAGCAGTTTGCTTTACTTCTCACCTGTGACTCAGTGAGTAGCACTCTTGCCTGTGAGTCTGAAGGTTCAAGTCCCACATTAGAACTTGAGCACACAGGCAGGTACTCCATTGTGATACTTGAGGGAGCACTTCACTGTATGAGATTCCATCTTTCAGCTGAAATGTTAAATTGAAACCACATTGACTCTTTCAGGTAAGCATGAAATATCCAAAGACACTACATTGAAGAAGAGCAGGGGCGTGATGCCTGGTGGCCTGGCTAATATTTATCCCTCAATCAACAAATCTGGTTATCTGATCATTATCACATTTCTCTTTGTGGAAGCTTGCTGTATGCAGACTGGGGCCACAGATTGAGATGACCTGATCCTCAAACCTCTACCTGAATGGAAGCCAGGTCTGTTAATATCAATTACTTCAGGGAGGGGCAATTGGCAGAACCAAAAGTCACACGCTAAGGGGTTAAGACTCCATCAGAGAGTTAAGTCTTTACCGGGGAGGAATATTGCGCCATGTAAAATAGAATGTGGGGATGAAATTGCCCTGTATTCTTCAAATGAATGAGGTCAGATGAGAATGTAAGCTTTGTTTGATTGACAGATCAGTTAATGAATTTAAAAATGCGTGGAACCAACGAGCTAGGTTTTATCTTCCATCTGCACAGTTGCTTTGACAGAGCAGATGGCCCACCCTTTATAGAACCCGTCCGATTTCCATTCATTTCAATGGGATAAATGTTGGGTGGATCTATATAGGGTGTGCCATCTGCTCTGGAAAGCTAAGACTCAGACAGTGAAAATAAAAGTATGTTTAAGCATTTTCTTGTTGTGGAGAACATAAATGCGGTATTTTAAAGCTGTTCTCCCTCTATATAAAAAAAAGAGCTGAGGCAAGGTAGTAGAAAGAGTGGTGAGATCATTAGTTTGAGAACTTTGTTTACATAGCTTGGAATTGTTTCATTAGCTGACCAGAAATTCAATACCCAAATCAAAGGAATCTTTTGGGGAAAGGATTCTGTAACAGTGTGAAAATTAAGACTACTAAACTGGCATAGTCTAAAGATATACTGGAGCAAGTCAGGCTGAGGAAAACCTTGCAATAATTTTTGCGTTTGCCCCTGAGCAGGAAACAATTTATTGACTTTTCACAGATAAGAAACTGTAGTTTAAAGGCACCGATTTCCACATCACTGCTAAGAAAAATGAACTCAGCCAATGATCCTTTCATCAGGGGCTCATTATCACAGCAAACATGAGCCAGGAAAAATCCAAGTGCTGATAAGTATGAGTGGCACAGACTATGTTCTATACTGTATTCCTGCCCAGAACTGAGCCTGGAGGAAAATCTATTCCTCGATGTTTCACCAAAAAAAAATGTTATTTACAACCCATCAATCTGGGGGTGCAATGTCTCTGATATGTTTTGCACGCTGGATTGATATCAGCTGTTCCCTCAAATGAGATGGACACTGAATGAAGTCTACTCTATTCCAAACACATGCACCATTGTGTGGGGAGATTTTAACTTTGGGCCCAAACATCAAACTGGCATTGCTAGATTAGACACCCATGATAAGAGCCTGCCCAAAGGAAATCAACCAAAGTGTAAACTAGTAAAGTCCTGTCAAAGGCAACCAAGCCATCAACGCCAGCTTAATGCTGGAGTCCAAAATGAAAACCTCTCTGTTTTGGTGTAAGTGTCTTGCTCCCATGGTGCATATGGAGCTCAGCAAATCCATATGGGGAAGTTGACCCATTTTATACATAAGGTTTTTATTATACTTCATTGATATTCTCCCACTTTGCAGGCACTGTTATCTTCAGGAGCTCATCAATCGGTGTGACGCGCACCAACATATCCTTTCAGCTTTTGCAGCAACAATGCAAATTAACCTTGATTATGGACAGCTTTGTCCTGTAGACTTTTCTTCTTAGAACGAGCAGGCCATGCTAAAATCTCTCTCATTGTACCCGAACAGGTGCCAGAGTGTAGGGGATTTTCACAGCAACTTCATTGCAGTGTTAACTTAAGCTTACTTGTGACACTAATAAATAAACTTTAACTTTAAAACTTGAAGCTAAAGCTGCTCAGTCCGAGTTCATTTTGAAGCCTTATAAGCAACATTTTCCTGCAATTGTGAGACAATTCTCCAGCAATTGTGATGGGAATCAAACACAAGTGCTTGAGGTGATAACAAAGTTCAAACTCCATATGGGATATTCCTGTTGTGCCCATTTCAGGGCCAGAAATCCACACCTGAGGTCAATATCCTTTCCATAGGGCACAATTCACCTATTTGCACTCCAAGTTCTCCAGCCAGTGGGAAAACTGGAATGTTTATCATTAGCATTAGCAGTGCCTGTCGGGTAGGGGTCTCCCAGCTTCAGCATTTAAATTTATGCATTTCGGGAAACACGCTGGCCAGCCCCGTTTTACAGAGATTGGGATGCCCAGACAGGCCACCTTGACTCCACAATGGACATGACACCCCCCCACTGGCAAGGGGGACACCCCCAACCTCTCTCAATAGAGGAGCATCTGGGCACCCCCACCACTGAAGAATGGGCACTGTCCCCCATGTTGGTATGAGGGTGACCCTGGCCCTCTGCCCCTCACCACAGTCAGAGGCCTCAACATCCCCCTGCAAAGGGACACGCCCTCAGGACCACTGCACTACCTCCTTGCACCCTCAGTCACATCCTGGCCTGGTGTTGGAAAAATGCTAGAATCCATTATCAAAGAAGAAATAGCAAGACACCTAGAAAAGAACGGTTTGATCAAGCAGACGCAGCATGGATTTGTGAAGGAGAAGCCGTGTTTAATGAATTTATTGGATTCCTATGAAGATGTGACTAGTGCAGTAGACAGAGGGCAACTGGTGGATGTGGTGTTTTTAGATTTCCAGAAGGGGTTCCATAAGGTGCCTCACAAAAGGTTGCTGCAGAAGGTTAGGGTACACGGAGTTGGGGGTAAAGTGTTAACGTAGATTGAGGATTGGTTATCTAACAGGAAGCAGAGAGTTGGAATCAATGGGTGCTTTTCTGGTTGGCAGTTGGTGACTAGAGTGCCACAGGGATTGGTGCTGGGGCGTCAACTGTTTACTATTTCCATAGACAATCTGGAGGAGGGGACTGAGTGTAGGGTAACAAAATTTGCTGATGATGGAATTGTGTGTAAAGTCTGCAGAGAGATCTGGATAGGCTGAGTGAGTGGGTGAGGACCTGGCAAGTGGATAACTTCACATTAGCAAATGTGTGAAGTTATCCATTTTGGTAGAAATAATAGTAGGAGGGATTATTATTCGAAGGGTGAAAAGCTGCAGCATGCTACAGTGCAGAGGAACCTGGGGGTCCTTGTGCACGAATCACGAAAACTCAGTCTGCAGGTGCAGCAGGTGATCAAGAAGGTGAATGAAATGTTGGCCTTTATAGTGAGGGGGATAGAATATAAAAGCAGGGAAATCTTGCTGCAACTGGAGTACTGTGTGCAGTTTTGGTCCCCTTATTTGCAAAAGGATATATTGGCCTTGGAGGGAGCGCAGAGAAGGTTCGCCAGGCTGATACCGGAGATGAGGGGGTTAGCTTATGAAGAGAGATTGAATAGACTGGGTCTGTACTCGTTAGACTTTAGAAGGCTGAGGGGGGATCTTATAGAGACTTACAAGATAATGAAGGGGCTAGATAGGGTAGAGGTAGAGAGATTCTTCCTGATTAGAAAGGAAAACAGAACTAGAGGGCACAGCCTCAAAATAAGGGGGGGGTGCAGTTTAGAACAGAGTTGAGGAGGAACTTCTTCACTCAAAGGGTGGTGAATCTCTGGAATTCTCTGCCCATTGAAATGGTGGAGGCTACCTCGTTGAATATATTTAAGTCATGGGTAGATAGGTTTCTGATAGACAAAGGAATTAAGGGTTATGGGGAGAAAGTGGGAAAGTGGAACTGATCCACTGCAGATCAGCCATGATCTTATTGAATGGTGGGGCACGCTTGAAGGGCTAGATGGCCTACTCCTGCTCCTATTTCTTATGTTCTTATGGTGCCTTGTACTCCGAGGGGGCAAGGAGGTAAATAATGTGTCGATATGCCCCTCTGCCACTGCCAGGCTACAGAGCAAAGGTCCCCCAAGAGACCTGGGGACTGGGTGAGTTGGGGCTGGGGATGTAGGTCTAATGGCTGCACTTGCCCTTGTTGCCCTGGGAAAGGTGTTGTTCAATTTCAGGATGGTAAATTCTGAAACCATTCTGGGGTTAAATACGCATTATTGTCTTATTCATTATTGAGGAAGTTAAACCTCATAAACTATGCAAACTGTCAATCAAAGGCTGAAATTTATAAACATCATGGTTAGGTTGTATATTTTAAGAGGTTTCACTTCCTCTTTTCTAATCACAATGTACACAAATCACTGGAGGTACATTCAAGCATGAAGGGAAAGAAAAACAAACAAAGCTCTTAGCTGGTGGGTAAGTAATACATACCTGTCAATCAAACCACTACAAAAGGATGCAGACACCAGATGCTAACCCTTTTCATGTTAAAAGGGTACTCCCCAGTGAAAGCGACCACCAAACCATTTGAAAGGGGTTTCACAGCAGTTGTGGGTTATGGGAGAAAATGAGGGGTTCTCCCAGGAAATCCTGTCAGGTCATTTCTATAAGAGCACCTTAAAGAAAGCTTTTAAAATCTGGGTGAATCCCAACTGAATGGAGTGGTGCAATGATTTTGAAGGCTTCCAGATGTCCCAAGGGCATGGATGTCAAAGTGAACAGGGCACTTTAAAGGTTTCAGATGACAAAGGCAATAATGAATATCTTGCCCCAGAATGGTGTCAGAATTCACCATCCTGAAACTGAGCAAAACCTTTCCCAGGGCAACAATGTCAAGTACAACCATGAGCATAACACTTAATTCCTTGCTGCTCCTTCGATCACAAGGCACCAGGACCATGTTTATCAGGACATGCCATGAGCTTCCAGCTGGAGGGGCAGGGGGGTGGGGGGTAGTGTGCATTGCAGGAGGCCACTGTATTGAGTTTTTAGCACGATAATTACATGATTGTTAGGCTTTTTGAATGTGCATTGGGATCCCATCTGCTCTATGCGGGAACCTCTCCGGGACCAGAGTGGCGCGTGGAAGCATTGCGATGGGTTTGCCACCTGGTGAGAACCCTGTTTTAGGCCAGATGCCCAATTCAGTGAGCTGCCAGGATTCCCACCAGAGGATAATGTGCCTGATGAGTCCTGGCCAAGGTCTGTGAAATAATTTGCCCCCGTCCAAGATGACTCCCAGCGTAAGCAGGACAAAAAGAACTACTGCCAAAATATTAGCCACCTCTTCTTGACTGAAATATATGTTTAAATCAAATCAGGTGATGTGGGGGTTATTTGACTTCAGTGGGAGTATCCTGGAACGAGTGGAAATGGCCATTTGCAATGTTTCTCTGGGATTTCTGCTGATCATCTGCTAGTTACAAGGGAAATAAGAGTGTTCTCAAAACTTTTTTCAGATGTCTTCAACATGAAATTAAAATAACTGGAGAATATGATCATCTTCACAACTCACTACAATACTGAGCAATCCTAAAATAAGAACTAATGGACACTTACAGCACTGAATCTTCCTAAAAGTCATCCAATCTGCGACAATGTTTGAAACCTGTTTTATTGTCCTTTTGCAGCTCTCAGCTCAGTCGCATGATAGTGGCATGAACAGTGGTAAGGCTGATTCTGATATGGATGTTGGGTTGTGTGTGAGAGGAAATCAGAATGATACATTCTCTATCTCTCCTTCCCACCACCACCACCACCCCCCTCCCCGCCCCCCAACCCGGTTTAGAGGTCCCTTAATCACCAGTTAGAGCTACCCAGGCCAAATTGGTCACTCAGAGGGCTGTGAATGTTTCACACCACACTGCATATGCTAACTGTGGAAGCTACGTGGTTGTTCCGCAATAAACGTACAGATGTTATTTTTGCTTTGGCCTGTCTTGCTACAGGCTATGAAGTGATGGACTCCAGATGAATACTTATTGCTCTGTTTTTGAGTGATGGTTGTTTCTGAAGTAAGTGGATTTTCATGGCGCGAGGTCAAATATTTTGAGAGCTACCTGAATAAAGACAAAAAGAAGAAAGAAAGAAAAATATTTTTCCAATATACATTTATCACTAGATTTTAAAGGAATGTAAAGTTTGTTTCAACAGTTTCTTGAAGCTTCCTTATCTGGATAATAACCTTTTTATCTTTGACAGGTTACTCTATAGTTCGTATACAAGAGCGATGAGAAATAGAGACAAGTCTCACAGCTCAAATTAAACACTAACATTCTTGTTAAGTTTGGGAGGAATATCAGTCAGCAATCCAATAAACCTGTTAGCATTACAATCCACCCATTAGTGACAAATACTTTACAAGAGGTTATATATACAGTCACCCACTGATCACATTTCATTGTACACGACAGCAATTGCTGATTTGAAACCCCAAATCATTTTGTAGAATAATCTTCATGCCTCTCTTCCCAAGGTGGGCACAGATGTCCCGTTGTCAAGATATGGCTACGTTTGCGGCCAGGTGCCTCTGGAGAGGGAGCATGCAGTGTCCATGGGCGCAGTTGATGCCTGCTGGGCACCGCAGGGACTGAGGTGTGTTATAGACCCTGATAATCACATTTTGGTTTAATGTTTTAAGTTTCCACTGGACTTTGGTTTCTGTTCTGGCCGTTCCCCCCCCCCCTTTCCTTTTGGGGGGCTACCCCTTTTAATTTGTCCCAAGTTAATTTGAGCTTGTTTACTTGTTAAGTATGCAAAAGAGATCCCACTGTCAAGATAGTACTTTCCTATCAAAATCTACCTTAAGAGATAATTAAGATTTATTTATTAGTATCACAGGTAGGCTTACATTAACACTGCAATGAAGTTACTGTGAAAATTCCCTAGTTGCTACACTCAGGCATCTGTTTGGGTACACTGAGGTAGAATTTAGCATGGCCAATGCACCTAACCAGCATCTCTTTCGGACTTCTAATTCTTTGTTTAAACCACAATGTTAGAGCCTGCTTTGATGTTTCAGATGTACTTTTTCAACCCTCTTGGTTGCTGCAGATATCTTTAGCTCATTATCAACACACACACAACAACAGCTTCCTTTCCTGGTCGCACACAGTTCAGGACCACCAAGGTAATTAAAACAATCTGACTCCCTCAAATTACTGACTTCTTACAAGTTGCTGCTTGATGATTTAAAGACAATTTGTCTGATTAATTGTCTCATTTCTTCTTGAGTTCTCTGCCCAAAGGCAGGCCCTTGACAATTATTTGTCAAACAATGGCAAAGTGCCATTATTTTTAACTATAGCTCCAGTGAGAAGGCAGGTCCTGAATCTACCTCAGTTAGGACAGTAATCAAATCTACTGCTATTGGCAGTACTCTGATGGACATATGAGTTAATTGGCTCTCTGATAAAGCATACAAAAATATATACAAAAAATAGTTTATTGCAGAGTTAATTTTTCTTGCGTCATCAATCAATGCCGTTGTGTGTTACTTTCTCATGGTTTTCAAAACAGTCTGCACAGCATTTAAGCCTGAGCATTGTTTAAACAAATTTAGCCATTTCAATCTTTTCTAGCCATTATTGCTCTTTACAGACCTTCAGAACAAACTTTGCAAATGCAATTTTCATAGAATCACATAGTACAGAAGAGGCACTTTGACTCATCAGGCCCTGTTTCACCATTTTGATTCTAGGCGCTGGAGGACTTTAAAACTGGGAGTGTTTCAGATCTGACTTTTAGGTCCATTCTCAGGCGCCCCCATATGCAGTCTGCCAGAAAAAGTATCAGTGATTCCAAACCGTGCTGCATAAGCCTGTGGGTGAGGCTTAACGTGCCTGAAACCCTGCAGCTCCGATCGGTACCTCCAACTACGCACGCGCAGAAAAAAATAGAATGCGGCTCCCTTTCCACATCGTTCCCAGGCCGGATAATGCCTTCCAATTTACCAGCACTTGGCAGCCTTGAATGTTATGATGTGCCAAGTGCTCATTCAGGAAATTTTAAAGGATGTGAGGTAACCCATCTCTACCACCCTCCAAGGCAGCACATGCCAGACCATCACATCGTTTGGCTAAAAAGTTTTTCCTAATATGTACTAAACCTCCTGTGATTCCTTGTAGCTGACCCTTCAACTAAGGGGAACAGCTGCTCCCTGTCCATGCCCCTCATAATCTTGTACACTTCGATCGGATCACCCCTCAATCTTCTTTGCTCCAAATATGAAAATGACCCAAGCCTAACCAATCTCTCTTCTTAACTTAAATGCTCCATCTCAGGCAGCATCCTGGTGAACCTCCTCTGCACCCCCTCCAGTGCAATCATATCCTTCCTATAATGTTGCAACCAGAACTGCACACAGTGTTCCAGCTTTGGTCTCACCAAAGTCCTATACATCTCCAACATGATCTCCCAGCTTTTGTAATCTATGTCTCGATTGATTAAGGTAAGTGTCCCATATGCCTTTTTCACCACCACATCAGCCTGCCCTCTGCCTTCAGAGATCGATGGATAAACAAGCCAAGGCCCCTTTGTTCCTCATAATTGTTGGACCCTCTACATATTGACCAAAAAAATTCTCCTCTACACGTTTAAAGAAATTCACTTCATCCAAGCCTTTAGCACTGTGTCTATCCCAATTAATGTTGGGAAAGCTGAAATCACCAAATATAAATACCCTAGTGTTATTGTTTTTACACACCTTCGTAAATTGAGGTGCAAATATGTGCACAATTTCCCACTCACTATCTGCGGATCTATAATACATAGAAACCAGAAGCAAGAGTAGGCCACTTGGCCCTTCGCACCTGCTCCATCGCTCATGGCTGATCATTAAATTCAATACCCTGATACTGCCTTCCCCCCATATACCTTGGTCCCTTTAGCTCCAAGAACTATATCTAATTTCTTCTTGAAATCACAAAGTTTTGGCCTCAACTATTTTCTGTGGTGGTGAATTCCACTGAGTCACCACCCTCTGGGTGAAGAAATTTCTCCTCACCTCACTCCAGAGAAGTTTTCCCCTTATCCTCAAACTATACCCCGAACTCTGGACTCCCCCTCTATGAGGAACATTCTTTCTGAATCTAGCCTGCCTAATCCTGTTAGAATTTTATAAGTTTCTTTGAGATCCCCTCTCACCCTTCGAAACTCCAATGCATACAATCCTAACTGACTTAGTCTCTCCTCATATGATAGTCCCGCCAACCCAGGAATCAGCCTGGTAAACCTTTGCTGCGCTCCCTTTACAGCAAGGACATCCTTCCTCAGATAAGGACACCAAAACTGCAGACAATACACCTGGCACGATGCCACCAAAACCCTGAAGAATTGAAATAAAACATTCTTATTCCTATACTCAAATCCTGTCACTATGAAGGCCAACATACCAGGAGACCCGGATGTGTCCAATCCATTTGACTGCCCCTTCCTGTGACCAACACACCTCCAGCCCTGCACACTGAAGTGGACAGCACTGCAGCACCTGTATGTCCAAAAGCAGGCCCACACCCTTGAGGTCCCGCCCTCCAGGGGAGATTCACCTAGTTTATCTCAAGCAGCAGAGAGTAGCAGTCAGCAGGCCACCCCATCCAGAGCTGTGGATCCTGAGGAGAAACCTAAATTAAGCAGGAGTTTGAGGAATAGTAGGAAAAGATAGTCACAGCTTAGGCATGGGTGAGTTTGACACATATAGAAATTATTCACCAGTGTTAGCACCATTAGAAGTATGAAAAGTCACATTGTGCACACTCACACAATGGCTGAGTTCCTGTACTAGCCTCTCTCAACTCCACATGACAGGTGGACATCTGCTTTGGATCGCATAAGTGTCTTGCTAACCCCCAAGGATTAGGACTGAGGGCGCATAGAGCTAATCATTTCATGTCAGAGTCCCCCTGAATGACGGAGCAGGCCGAAAGGATTGGATGGTCTACTCCTGCAACTATTTTCTATGTATGTTTCTATGTATTATAGACCCCCAGATAGTCAGCGGGAAATTGAGAAGCAAATATGTGCATAGTTCACAGGGGTGTGTAAAAACAATTTTTAAAAAAATTTCATTTGTGGGACATGGACATCACTGGCTGGGCCAGCATTTATTGCCCATCCCTAGTTGCCCTTGAGAAGGTGGTGGTGAGCTGCCTTCTTGAATTGCTGCAGTCCATGTTCTGTGGGTTGACCCTCAATGCCGTTAGGGAGGAAATAACACTACGGCAATTGTATTAGGTAATTTGAACTTTCCCAATATTAATTAGGATAGATACAGTGCTAAGGGCTTGAATGGAGTGGATTTCTTGAAATGTGACAGGAGAATATTTTAGGTCAATATGTAGACAGTCCAACAATTGTCAGGAACAAAGGGATCTTGGCATGTTTGTACATTGATTTCTGATGACAGAAGGGCAAGTTGATATAGTGGTGAAAAATACATATGGGACACTTGCATTTTATAAGACCCCACCCTGGGACCTCACAGTTGCCCCTATGTGGTGAATCTACCTGCTCCCACACACACTTCCAGCTGCCATTCCAGAAAGGCAATCCCTCCGAGGAAACATCACTTAGACACCAGCAAGGAGAACCTGAGAAGCGCAAAGTTCACACCAAGCGCAGATCCCTTGGAGACCTAGGATGAAGGCAATGAACAGCAAACCCTCTTCCCCTCCCCCCCCCCCCCCCCCCACCTCCAATGCCTAAACTCAGCCTCCCCTACCCCTATTTCTTATGTTCTTATGTCTGCCGGGCACAAGAACGACTTACCCGGTTCCCCCACCTCCTGTCCAGTGCCCCTTCTCAATTCAAATCTCTGGTGGGTGATGGCAATCTTCCCTCTCACCTCTGATACTCTGTTTGGAGGTGAGCTCATGAGGTTTGTGTTTTTATAAAGCTGTTGTAAACTGCGCTCGCATAAATGCAATACCCAGTCAGCTCTTCTGGGTGGATATAAAAGATTTCATTGCCTTATTTGAGGTAGAGTAAGAGAGTTCTCCCAGCATTCTGTTCATTACGTAACCCTGACTAAAACAGATCAACTGCTCGCTTACTCCGTTGCTGTTTGAGAGAACTTGCTGTCTACACACCAGCCCTCGGGTTTCTCATACTGCAACAACGACAACTGTAACCATGGTATTTTATGGGCTGTAAATTTCTTTGAGACTTCCTGAGGTCATGGAGAGTGTCATGTTGTTATTATCGGTCTAAGGAGAATTTAATTAAAACAAAACAGAGCTTACTGTAAGAGACTGCTGTCTCATTGGGAAAATCAGTGAATTGACATGAATTTAATGAGGTGGCAATCCCCACTTCAGTAGAGCTGCTAATTTAAATGGTCAGAACATTAGGTGACGCGTGCACCTAACTCCCAAATGCTCTTCACGAGGGAAGTGCGAAGTTGGAGAATTAAAGTTCAAATAGTGGGACAATTAAAAGCCATACTTCGAGGTGACCCCTTGCACATTTATTGTTCTGAATAATATTTCATCATGGTCCTTACCTTCTGTCTGAATTATCCATACTTGCCCACAGTAGATTCTAAACAGAGTGTAGTAAAACAGAAATTAAAGGGCTTATTGTTTGCAACTCACCACGTTTTTGAAACATAGGGTGGGATTTTCTGGCCGCACTCACCCAAAACTGGAAAATCCCACCTGAGGGCAATAGATCTTTGTATGCCCCTCGCCCCCTACAATTCCCATGCTGGGCAGGAAGGGAAAATTCCACCCAAAGACATGTATTTTTATGCCACTTCATCATTGTATCAGTGACTCTGATGCAAGGGTTTTTACAGCTACTATAGAATAAGTATTCATGCATATATATATAGCAATGACCGGAAGTGACGGGTAGCACAGTGGTTAGCACTGCTGCTTCACAGCTCCAGGGACCTGAGTTCGATTCCCGGCTCGGGTCACTGTCTGTGTGGAGTTTGCACATTCTCCCTGTGTCTGCATGTGTTTGCTCCGGGTTCCTCCCACAGTCCAAAGATGCCCCTTAGTGTACTAGGATGCTTAGGTTAGAGGGATTAGCAGGTAAAATATGTAGGGATATGGGGGTAGAGCCTGGGTGGGATTGTGGTTGGTGCAGACTTGATGGGCTGAAGGGCCCCTTTCTGCACTGTAGGGTTTCTATATTCTATGATGTGCTGATTACATGGAGATTCTCACTATCCTGGCTACAAGCATGATGTGTAAATGCTGCTGAAGATTTTTATAGTAAACTGTTGAAGTTGTAGTCCTTCTTATCATTCCTACACCACCCCACAATACTATAGCTACAACGTTCCTGTAAATCAATAGCTTTCTGATAGACTGGGCTTTGTCTACAGGGCCACGAGTTCAGATTGTGCAGCCTCATCTTTATTGGGCTCCATACTGTCAGGCAAGGCAGATTAGTATATGCACTGGATTTGATCCCAGAGAAGACACATTCCCCCTTGTTTAATTTGTGCTGTCCGCAGCATTAAAAGAACTATGTTCCTCAGAAATGTTATTAAAAATCTAATAAAGATGTGTTTTTGGAGAAAAATGTGATGTAGAGCAATGGTCCTATTATCTCAGAATTGTTATGGTGCAGAAGGATGCCACTTGGCCCATTGATTCTGCACGGGCTCTTCAGCTTTCTGACCATTCTCCTGCCTTTTCTGCGTACCCCTGCACATTGTTTCCATTCAAATATTCATCTAATGCCCTTTTTGAAAGCCTTGATTGCATCTGCCTCCCCCACATTTCCTGGCAGTGCATTCTAAACCTGAACCACTTGTGGTGAAAAACCTTTTTCTCATATCTGTTTTGATTTTTCTACAAATCTCTTTAACTCTGTGCCCTCTCATTCTTGATCCTTTATTAGGCAGGAACAGTTTCTCCCTATCTACTCTGTCCAGCACCCCTCACGATTTTGAACATCTCTATCAAATCTTTTTCTTAGCCTTCTTCCCTGGAACAATTCTTGTAAACTTCTTCTCCACTCTCTAATACATTCATATCTTCCAGTAGTGTAATGCCCAAAACTGTGCACAATTTTCCAGCCGAGGTCTAACTTGTGTCTTGTATCATTTCAACATACCATCCTTGTTCTTCTCTATATTCCTATTAATAAAGCCCAGAATACTATATGCTTTTCAAACAGGTCTCTCCACTTGTCCTACCACCTTCAATGATCTGTGCGTATGTATATTCTACGTTTCTATATATATCCAGGTTCCTCTATCCTTGCACCCCATTAAGAATGTTACTCATTATTTTCTATTGTCTCTCCATGTTACGACTACACTGACTCGCACAAACTTTTACAGGTGCACCATAGAAAGTATTCCTTCTGCTTGTAAGCCTACTTGTGACACTAATAATAAATAAACTTTTAAACATTAAATGATTGTAACACTACATTCCGCACTCTCTCCTTCTCTGTGAATGGTATGCTTTGTCTGTATAGCACGCAAGAAACAATACTTTTCACTGTGTACCAATACATCTGACAATAATAAATCAAATCAAATGCTCTTCCAAGACCATAAAAACTACAAAGGGTCATGAATGAAGTCCAGTCCATCATGCAAACCAGTCTCCCACCCTTTGACTCTGTCTACACTTTCCAATGCCTCGATAAAGCAGCCAGCAGAATCAAGGACCCTCACACATCGTGGGCATACTCTCTTCCAACTTCTTCTGTTGGGAAAAAGACACAAATGTCTGAGGAAATGTACCAACCAACTCAAAAACGGCTTCTTCCCTGCTGCCATCAAAGGACCTACCTTGCATTAAGTTGATCTTTCTCTACGCCCAAGCGATTTTTCACAGTACCTTCATTGCAGTATTAATATAAGCCTACTTGTGACACTAATAATTTTTTTATTATTAAAATATCAGAACAATCGGAGGAGTTATGGACAGAGCGGATGGATGTTGCAGTTTGCAGAGGGACGTAGATAAGCTGCAGAGCTGGGCTGAGAGGTGGCAAATGGAGTTTAATGTGGAAAAGTGTGAGGTGATTCACTTTGGAAGGAGTAACAGGATTACAGAGTATTGGGCTAATGGAAAGACTCTTGGTAGTGTGGATGAGAGATCTGTGTCCATGTGGATAGATCCTTGAAAGTTGGTACCCAGATTGATAGGGTTGTTAAGAAGGCGCACGGTGTGTTAATTTGGTAGAGGGATTGAGTTTCGGAGCCATGAGATCATGTTGCAGCTGTACAAAACTTTGGTGCAGCCACACTTGGAATATTGCGTACAGTTCTGGTCGCTGCATTGTAGGAAAGATGTGGAAGCATTGGAAAGGGTGCAGAGGATATTTACCAAGTTGTTGCCTAGTATGGTGAGAAGGTCTTATGAGGAAAGGCTGAGGGACTTGAGGTTGTTTTCGTTAGAGAGAAGAAGGTTAAGAGATGACTTAACTGAGGCATACAAGATGATCAAAGGATTAGATAGGGTGGACAGTGAGAGCCTTTTTCCTCGGATGGTGATGGCTGACACAAGGGAACATAGCTTTAAATTGAGGGATGATAAATATAGGACAGATGTCAGAGGTAGGTTCTTTACTCAGAGGGTAGTAAGGGTGTGGAATGCCCTGCCTGCAGCAGTTGTGGACTCACCAACTTTAAGGGCATTCAAATGGTCAGTGGATAGACATATGGATAATATTGGAATAGTTTAGGTTAGAGGATCATTAGATTGGTTCCACTGGTCGGTGCAACATCGAGGGCCGAAGGGCCTGTACTGCGCTGTAATGTTCATGTTCTAAAAAGAACATCCCTTTTCTTCAGCACTACAATACTCTCCCAAACCACCATTCGCCCCTTCACCTTCCTTGCCTATCTTTTCTGAACATCTTGTACCCAGGAATATTAAGACCATGTCTTGTCCTTCCTTGAGCTGGGTCTCAGTTATTGCCAATTGATTAAGAATTAGATTTTCATGAAAGCAACTTGTTCCAGGCACTGAGAGATAAACAATAGTAAAGCAGAGAGTAAAAAAAGTTTATTACAGGGAGCATGTCTTTTCAAGCTGTTTAGCTTAGACTAAGCTGGTAGCAGGGTGCATCCTTTTCAGCAAAATTCAGCTGAAATTCTTGAGCTAGCCGTAAGGGTTTTAAACCCTTTGCAGCTGACAGTGAGTGGGACAGCCAATCTGCAAAGGGAAAGAGATTTCACAGAATCCCAACGGTGCAGAAGGAGGACATTTGACCCATCAAGTCCACACCAACAACAATCCAACTCAACCCCTATCCCCATAACCCCACGTATTTACCTTGTTAGTCTCCCTGACACTCAGAGGCAATTTATCATGGCCAATAAACCTAACTCGCACATCTTTGGACTGTGGGAGGAAACCCACACAGACATGGGAGAATATGCAAACTCCACACAGATGGTGACCCGAGGCTGGAATTGAACCTGGGTTCCTGGCACTGAGACTAACCACTGTGCTGCCATGCTGCCCCCTGCCACCATGCTATAATTGCTCTCTCTTTCCTTCCTTACAACCAATTTTGAACAAGGGTGTAACACTTGCAAATTTCCAGTCCTCTGACATCTCCCTTGAGCCTAGAGAAGACTTACAGCCAGGGGATTGAGAGCAAGTGATGACCCCAGAGGCTGGAGTCCTCTCTCAGGCAAAATACATCTGGAAGCCATGCAGTTAAGACTCCAGAATGAAAGAACATTAGAACCCAAGAGATCCGACCCAAGGTGACTATGCTTATAGAGCTAGTGATGATTGTATTGAACTGGAAGTCTACAACTGGGAGGCATTTCAAGGACATCTGACGAGAAGGCTTGTCAGAAGTTAAGTGGAAGGCCCAAGAAATTCCAACCCTGATATGAATCTTAGGAATGATACTTTGACGAAATCCTCCAAAGTTCTCTGATTTTTGAGCAATACAGTTCTTTGGTTTTAAGTGGCTTCTTTGTGCCTTAATTCTTTTGGTAAATACAGTGAAATTCTGATTTCAACAAAACCATAAAGCCATTGCTGGTCTCTTCCCGAGACCATAACATGAACCAACATAGATTTAAAAAAAACTACAAATGCTGGAAGGCAAAAATAAGATTAAAAAATGCTGAAAATGTATAGCAGGTTCATTGGTATCCGTAAAGAATAAGGAATGGACCTGATACAGACATGGAAAGAAATTTAAAGACTTAAGGGCCATGTTTTGACACCACAAAGAGGAAATTAACTGGTATGGCTTGTAAAATGCAATTAGAAAATGCAGGAATCTAATTGGTGTGAGGAATGACCCCAGTGAGACAATCCAAAGATATACATCTGCAAAGCTCTATATGCATTTCTCCTTATATGGATCGCTCCCAGATCTTTGCTTTTTCATAGCTATTATTGCATTCCTTTGATCTTTTAACATATTTTCATTATCTTACTTCTCTTTGTTATCATCCATCAGTTCAAAGGGTTGAACCATTAATGTCTTGTTGCTCATTCCTTTTCTTTTTGTGTTTGACACCAGATGGCTGCTTGTCCAATGAGCAAAATAGAGAACACAATGTGGAAAGCTGTTGGATATGATTTTTTTTCTTGTTTTCCATTAATTGGCTGGTGAATGGACCCAAGTCAATCAGTAATGAAACATAAATGTAACTTTACTTGAAAATTAGGTGCAGCTAACCATTTAAAGGGCAGGGGTGCAAAAGCAATGTTCTTGCCTTCAAAGAATCTTTCATTCTAATTGTAAACCTAAAGGTTCCTCTTGATGAAATTATTGAATAAATATACTTACCGAGTTTGTATAGCATCCTCTCTTTGTACTTAAATAAGCAATGAAGATCCCTTAAGATAACAGGAAGAGGAATGTCAATTGCAAACCTTACACATTATTTCAGTGATATCAACATTCAGCCTATAGCCCACGAATATATTCCTGGTATTAATACTGTAACAAAAAAATCAGAGTTTTGACTTACTTTGCATCAAAGTATTTCCTTAATCTGCTTGAATGTCTCCCTTTTTTCCTTCTGTCTCATTCCCTTTGATACATTCTTCCTTCCCCAGCATTCCCAACCCATCTCACATTCTGGGCCCTATTTTACCATTTTCATTCTAAGTGCTGGGTGGACTTGAAACAATTGGGAGTGTTTCAGATCCAACTTTTAGACCCGTTCTCAGGCGCCCCCATACGCACTCAGTAATTCTAAATCACACTATAGAAATCTGTGGGTTGAGTTTAACGCACCCAAAATCCTGCAGCTCCGATTGGCACCTCCAACTGCGCATGCGCAGAAGAAAAAGATAGAATGCAGCTCCCCTGCCACATCCTGGATAATGCCTCCCCTTGGCCCCCACAGACATTGCCCCACACCCCCCAACATTACTGACCCCTTTATCCCCTCACCCTCTCCACCACCCAGATCGTTCATGGGCCCCTCCCACCAATCTCAGGCAGAGTGGCAGCAAATCCCCCTCCCTTCCCCTCACTGATCACAGACAGAGTGTTAGTGGACCCCTCCTTCCCCCTCGCTGATCACAGGCAGAATGGCAGTGGACCCTCCCTTCCCCCCCACTGATCTTAAGCAGAGAGTCATTGGACACTCAGCACTTACCTCTTCACTAACTGGAGCACCCGAATCAGACTTTGGTAGAGCAAGTCTGTTTTGCGCTGAATCTGGATGGGCAAACGCACTGGCAAAGCGGGAAGTGCTAGAAAGGTTGGGCATGCAGCCCATTAAGTCAATTTAAATGTATGCAGATGCATTTAAATTACAGTCATGCCTGTTTTGGGTGTGGTCCTGTTGTGGCCATTTTTTTGGCCCTTGGTAAAGAGGTTTGCGCTACATGCCTTTAACCCAACTTTACCAGTTTACCAGTCTCATTGAGACGTATAAGATGATGAATGGGATGGATAGGATAGAGATGGAAAGACTCTTCCCGCTCAAAAAAGACAATAGGACTAGGGGGCACAGCCTCAAGATAAAAGGGGGGCGGTTTAGAACGGAGTTGAGGAGGAACTTCTTCACTCAAAGGGTGGTGAATCTCTGGAATTCTCTGCCCGTTGAAGTGGTGGAGACTGCCTCGCTAAGTATTTTTAAGACGCGGGTTGATGGGTTTTTGATAGGAGAGGGGATTAAGGGTTATGGGGAGAGGGCGGGAAAGTGGAACTGAGCAGCGACAGATCAGCCATAATCTTATTGAATGGCGGGGCAGGCTCGAAGGGCTGGATGGCCTACTCCTGCTCCTATTTCTTATGTTCTTATGTTCTTACCAGGTTTTCGTGCCCAAAACTCAGGCCCTCTGTCTCTCACAGCTTCCATCTTTTCTCTCCTTGTTCCTGTCTTTCCATTTTGTATCATCTCTCACATTTTCATTATTTCACACATTGGGGTGAACTTTCCTGTTCTGTCTGCCACAGGAATCATCTTGGGTGTGGGGCGGACCATGGAAAGGTCCATTGACCGCGATAGGGGGATTCTCCAGTTTTGGAGTGGATGGAGCTGGAAAATCCCACCCATCTGCCTGCTTTTCTTTCCTTCTTTCGTCTAATTCCCTTATTCACCTTCCTTCTGTACCTGTCCCATTTACACTTTCTTAATGGCTGCTTACTTAATATATAAAGGTTCTTAAACAATATTGACCCAGTACAGTAAAATGTACTTAATTAATACTAACTTAGAATAGACCAGTTATCAGTTTGTGAAACGGATGCTGTGATCAGAAGAGCTGGAAACTTAGACATTTCCCATCACAGCATTCACAAGATACTGATGAACGTAAGTATTGTTCATGCCACCAGCCAGTGGGAAGACCAACCTGCCATTGGGAGAATTGCAGTGGGATTTTACGTCTTGTCTTTTCTGAATATCACATATTCTTGGACATTGAAGTTAGCCTTGATTTTATTGTTGCCATGTCTCTGCCATGGCTGTCAGTTTATACATATAAATTGTCAGCTGAAATGGAAAATCATTTGTTTGCATCTGAATGCCCACAGCATTTGTAATTAAAAGGCCTTAATTCAGATTTTTTGTATTGTTTTTGTAAGCTCTGGATCTATTTGGCATACTCTTAAGTTTGCAATCACTATTCCATCTTTCCATACTCTAATTTGCCTTTATTGTTATTTTGATCTATTTCCTTGTCATTTCCCTTTAATTTACACAAGCCTCCCTTGCATCCCTTCCCCCTTTATTTAGTTAAAACCCTCTCGCTTTCCGAGTTATACAGCTTGCTAGAACACTTGTCCCAGAATGGTTCAGATGAAGACAGCCCCAGTGGTACAGTGCCCACTTTCCGCAATACTGGTGCCACTGCCCCACAAACCAGAACCCATTTCTCACAGACCAACATTTGAGCCATGCGTTCCTCTCTCTAATTTTTATTTACCTTATGCCTGTGGGCGGCACAGTGGTTAGCACTGCTGCCTCACAGCACCAGGGACCCAGGTTCAATTCTGACCTCGGGTCACTGTCTGTGTGGAGTTTGCAAGTTCTCCCTGTTTGTCTGCATGCGTTTCCTCTAGGTGCTCCGGTTTCCTCCCCAGTCCAAAGATGTGCGGGTTTGATTGGCCATGATTGGGGTTACGGGAATAGGGCCTGGGCAGGAATGTGGTCAGTGCAGACTCAATGGGCTGAATGGCCCCTTCTGCCCTGTAGGGATTCTATGTCATTTTGCATGTGGCTCAGGTAATAATCCAGAGATTATTACTTTGAAGATTGTGCTTTTTAATTTAGTGCCTGGGCCACAAATGATAGATCAGATCAAAGCTCTGCAATCTTGCACATCTGGTCATGAATAGTGATGGACAATTTTTTTAAAATCTGCATTCATGTGACATTGGCATCACTGATGAGCCAGCATTTATCGCCCATCGCTAGTTGCCCCCGGGCAGTTGAGAATCAACCACATTGCTGTGGATCTGGAGTCACGTGTAGGCCAGACCAGGTAAAGATGGCAAATTTCCTTCCCTAAAGGACGTTAGTGAACCAGATGGGTTTTTCAGACAATTGACAATGGTCATCAGTAGATTCTCAATTCCAGATATTCTTAGTGAATTCAAATTCCACCATCTGCAGTGGTGGGATTCAAAGCCAGGTCCCCAGAACATTTAGCTGAGTTTCTGGATTAGTAGTCTAAGGATAATACCATTAGGCCATTGCCTCTCCTAACAGGAAAAGGAGGCTCCAAAAATATCCTCATCCTCAATGATGTGGGGAGTCCATCACATCAGTGTAAAAACTGAAGCAGTTGTAAACTTTTCAGCCAGTAGTGCTGAGTGGAAGTTCTACCTTGGCCTTCTCAGGTCCCCAGCAGCCAGATGTCAGTGTTCAGCCAATTTGATTCACTGTATGATGTTAAGAATTGGCTGGAGGCCGTGGATGAAAGCTATGGGCCCGACAACATCCTGACTATAATGCTAAAGATTTGTGCTCCAGAACTAGCTGCACCCCAAGTGAAGCCATAACCCTGTCATTTACCAGAAACTTAAATTTGTCCAGACATTTCCTATCCACTATAAGCAGGACAAGTCCAATCCAGCCATTACTGCCCCATCAGTATACTTGTGAGGATCAGCAAAATGATGGAAGTGTTGTTATCAAGTGGCACATGCACAATAATAACCTGCTCTTAGTTTGGGTCCCACTGGGACCACTCAGCTCCTAACCTCATTGCAGTCTTGGTCCAAATATAGGCAAAGGAGCTGAATTCCAGGTGTGAGGTGAGAATGACTGCCTTGATCTCAAGGGCAATGTCCTGGATGAGGCAGGATGGAAAATAATTGCATATCTACGTCATCCAGACTACTCTAAAAATTAGCATTTTTATTTATCTCTTAAATATACGAGCATTTCCATGACTAGCCATAACACATAACATAGGAATCTCAAACCATCAGAGACTCAGGGCAGTATTTTACCATTTTTAGTCTAAGTGCCAGGTGGGTGTGGAACTGGGAGAGTTCCAGATCCATATTTTGGGTGTGTTTTTAGGCCCACCCCATGTGCACTTTGGCTGCAGAATTCTGAACGAGCCTGTTGCTCGCTGCAGAAACCTGTGAATGAACATGACCGAAAGCCTGCAGAGGGAGGTAGGGCACATGTGCATTAGCAGTAGCTGGGTCTGACAAAGGAAGAGCTGTCAGGCCCCTGCTGCAGCAGGCAGCCTGAAGTAGCTCCCACCCCCACGATCGCGAGGGCCTGTGGCCCAAGCTACAGCCCTGCTGAACCCCTCCACCACCCAGACTAATCACGGACACCCTCCCTTCCCCACTGATCGTGGCCCTGCTGTCTTCCCCCCCCCCCCCCCCCCCCCACTGATCGCTGCAGAGTGGCAGAAGGAACCCTCGCCCACTAGCCCCACCCTCTGGCCACTGCCCACATTAGCCCCAACCCCTGGCACTGCCCAGTGGGCATTGCCCTAGTGCCAGACTGTCATTGCCCAGCTGCAAGGGTGGCACTGCCCAAGGGGCCCTCCTCCTGCCTTCAGCCTCCGCAAGTGGAAGGGGGGGGGGGACCTCAATGGCCTCCTGTTCCACCAGCAAGGCCAAGTTGACTGCTCCCCATTCACGGGGAGAATGTTTATTCCCCACCGGCGAGAACCTTCCCCGATGACATCATAAAGACAGTTAACCCTGGACGATTGAGCGCCGGGCTCGCTAATTTAAATGCTTATTTTAATAAATTTGAATACATTAACCTGCCTCTCACCCATTTACATTGAGAGGCTGACTGTGTCAGAAATCCTGCGCTCACAAAATCATGCTGGTCTTGAACTGTGCCAATCGCGCAAATTGCGTTATGCTCCACTTTATGACCGCATTGCGCCCGAAAACAGGCTAACGTGATGGTAAAATCCCGGCCTCAATATCTATAAGGAGGTACTAACCCCCTTTGTTACCGTTGACAATTGAATTACAGAGAAATATATCACTCTTTTGCATTTCCAAGGCAGAATTCCAGCACCAGAGACAGTTGTGTCTATACCAAGCAGCTATGGACAAAGCCTAATACCCCAAAGTGGTGTTAATGGCCTAACTGCTGCATGCTCTAAAACTTTTTTTTAAATTCGACATGTCCACTACGACTCTCACCAACTTTTACAGATGTACTATAGAGAGCATTCTTTCCAGTTGTATCATAGCTTGGGTATGGCTCCTGCTCTGCCCAAGTCCACAAGACACAACAAAGGGTGACCGAAGTCCAGTCCATCACTCAAATCAGCCTCCCACTTATTGACTACTTAAAACTCTTTCAAGCATTCCAAGAATTCCTATAAAAATTTGCTTAAGAGATTTCTGAGATTCATTGTGAAAAATCGCTTGAAGTAGCTTCTGGCAGTTCATTCTACCTCTGAAACATGCAGATTCCTCATGTCTCATGGATGGTTGCAAACCATTTGTGAAAACAAATCCCTGAAGCAACAATGAATAGAAGGTGAGACATCCTTTGGCTGAACAATTACACACAGGAGCGTCACATGAGAAAAACAAACAATGTGGACCAAGTCCAGTGAGACATGGGCTAATCAAACACCTATCTCACATCTTGGAGACCAACATGGACTAATGACCCAGAGACAATCAGAAGCATTGGGCTCGAGGGCAGTCGCTGTGTTATAGAAGTATAAAGTCTGGACAAAGACCGTCATGGATATGGCATTGTCAGGACTGAGACCTCTAGAATAACTGGAAGTGCCTTGAAGTGGCTCCAACAAAAAAAAAGTGTTGATTTAACTATGATAACTATTCACACTTTAAGGGTTTGGCAGAAACATCGCACAGGTCTGCTCTCCTCTTCTCCCTGGCTCCAACTGAACTCCCAGTCTCCAAGACACACGCCCTCACTCCCAAATGGCCTGGCTTCCATGCTTCCATTCCACAGGGTCTGGACCAATTACCTGGCTTGCAAAGGATCACTGCATAAAAGGGCCACGTTACCACAGCTTTCAACAGCAAAAGTCCCAGCAAAAACTGATCCAATCATCCTGCAGTCAACCTAGTCTGACTAACTCGGGGTGACTATGCTTTTTTTTAATACTCTATTGTTTACAAGATTACAGTTCTGACATTTTAAGCTGTTGGACTTTCAATGAAACTGCGCCTGCTGCCATTCTCAATTTCTTTGACATTATACCTAATGGCTATAGAATTCTCCGGCTTCTCCAGTCCTGCTGGCAAAGCACCCCTGCCCGCAGGTTTCCCCAGTAAGAAGTCTGGCAACACCAGGTTTAAGTCCAACCGATTTTATTTGGTAGTAAACTCACAAGCTTTCGGGGTTTGCCCCTTCGTCAGGTGTATGGAGAGTTCTGGCCTCAGACAGAGCATATAACAGCACAGACAGTTTACAGATTGGAGAGTTCTGGCCTCAGACATTCGCCTGACGAAGGGGCAAACCCCGAAAGCTTGTGAGTTTACTATCAAATAAATCGGTTGGACTTTAACCTGCTGTTGCCAGACTTCTTCTTGTGTTTTACCCCAGTCCAACGCTGGCATCTCCACATCATAACAACTATCGACACTGCAGGTTTCCCGCCATTGTGGGGTGATGTCAGTGGGAATTCCCATTGACAGTGGTGGAGCCAGAGAACCCTGCCGCTAGCAAACAACACGCCACCTCCCTCCGGTGAGAAACACGCGGCTGGCAGTCTGGAGAACGTCACCTGTAATCTCCTTTTTCTGGCTTAATGTCATGTTTGATTTTGATATGCTCCTGCAAAGCTCCTTGGGATATTTCATTATGTTAAAGGTATTAGATGAATAGCAGTTGTTTGTTCGGTAATCCCGGGTTTTATTGGCTACGTTTTTAACTGGCAGCAGAATTCCAACACAATTACAGACTTAGTCCTGAACGGACAGGGTTTCAGCTCAAAGCCCAGGAGATGAGGGAAACACAGCAGCCTGCACTCCAATAAAGGCGGGTGTGAATAATAGATTCCAAAGCTGCCATCTAATTTTGGAGTGCAAATATTATTCATTGGCCGCCTGAACTTCACTTTGATCGTTTGTGGAATCCCTCGATAAGAGTTCACTGTGGTAATAACTTCTTTATATCTCTTGTTCTGAACTTAATGCCATGGAATTGATTGTCATTTGAAGAACTGAATAATGCACACAGCACTGAATAGCTTTAACTAACACACATTCTGAGCTTGCTGCCATGATCCCAGCCACCATGGTCCCGGTGTAGTTGCGGCTCTGTTTACATGTTCTGCAGCCTGTGTACTTGTACCACATTAAAGGACATTGATGAATTGGATACAGTTTGCCTTGGATATATTAGATGAGAGAAAGGAAATTGAATAAGATCATTTACTATATCCCTTACAGTCCTTTAGGCTGAACTAAGAGGCTAATGAATGTAGCAAAAGACACTCAGCACAAACTTCCTTTTTTAATGTAAAGGAAAACACTGCAGATAAGCGCAGAATGCGGCAGATAAGCGCAAAACACTGCGCATGCTGGAATCTGAAACCAAAAACAGAAAAATGCTGGAAAATCTCAGCAGGTCTGACAGCATCTGCGGAGAGAGAACAAAGCCAAAGTTTCGATTTTGGATGACCCTTTGTGAGAGATCTGTCGAAAGGGGTCATCTAGACTTGAAACATTGGCTCTACTCTCTCTCTCTCCACAAAATACTGCAGGTGCTGGAAATCTAAAATAAAAACACAAAATGCTGGATAAATTCAGGAGGCCTGGCAAGTGTCTGTGGAGAGAGAAACGGAGTTAACGTTTGGAGCCCACGTGACTGTTCCTCAGAGCTGAAGAGGGGTACGTCTGCTGAATTAATCCAAAATTTTCTCTCATTTTAATGTGCTTGTGGTAGATTTTGAGATTGTGGTTGTTGAGTGAGTGAGAATGTCACATTGTTGAAGTAATGCATGTTCTCTCAGGGTCAGTGTTAAAGACAGTGTTGTAAGGACTGTGCAGAGGGATTTGGAACCGTTTAATACTGACGTTGGGAGGTTGAAGTAGCAGGTATTTCACAATGCTAGCATTGTGATCTTGGTAACCAGTGAAGAAGAAACAAAAAAACAAATACAAGCTAGTGCAAAAGCAAAATGCTGCAAATGCAGGAAATCTGAACTAAAACAGAAAATGCTGGAAGTATTCAGCAGGTCAGGCCGCACCTTTAGAGAGAGAAACAGATTTAATGTTTCAGGTCAATGAAGGGCAGCATTGTGGTACAGTGGTTAGCATTGCTGCCTCAGTGCCAGGGACCTGGGTTCAATTAAGAACATAAGAACATAAGAAATAGGAGCAGGAGTAGGCCATGTAGCCCTTCGAGCCTGCCCCGCCATTCAATAAGATCATGGCTGATCTGTTGTGGCTCAGTTCCACTTTCCCGCCCTCTCCCCATAACCCTTAATCCCCTCTCTTATCAAGAACCCATCAACCCGCTTCTTAAAAATATTTAGCGAGGCAGCCTCCACCACTTCAACGGGCAGAGAATTCCAGAGATTCACCACCCTTTGAGTGAAGAAGTTCCTCCTCAACTCCGTTCTAAACCGCCTCCCCTTTATCTTGAGGCTGTGCCCCCTAGTCCTACTGTCTTTTTTGAGCGGGAAGAGTCTCTCCACCTCTATCCTATCCATCCCATTCATCATCTTATACGTCTCAATGAGATCTCCCCTCATTCTTCTAAACTCTAACGAGTACAAGCCTAGTTTATTCAGCCTCTCCTCATAGCTCAATCCCCTCAATTCCCAGCTTGGTTTGATTCCTGACTGTGCGGAGTCTGCACATTCTCCCCATGTCTGCTCCCGTTTCCTCTGGGTGCTTCGGTTTCCTCCCACAGTCTGAAAGACATGCTGGTTAGGTGCATTGGCCATGCTAAATTCTCCTACAGCGTACCCGAACAGGCGCCGGAGTGTAGCAGCTGGAGGGTTTTCACAATAACTTCATTGCGGTGTTAATATAAGCCTACTTGTGACAGTAATAAACAAACTTTAAAAAAAACCCCTTCATCAGGACAAATTATTATATTATTTATAAGTAGCGGCAAGCAACATCATAACAAAGTCGTATACAAAAGAGTCTTGCACAAAACTCCCAGGATTCAGTGGACTTTAATGGCACTCATTCTGCTTATTGGTCACACTCAATGGAGGTGAAAGATTTTCCGCAGTGGACCAAACGAATGATCGTGAGTCAGTCATCCATTTTAGCTACCAATCAGTTGTTGCCCATTTTTCACAAGCCTAAAGAGCAATCCCACCCCCACTGTATTTAATAAAGGACAATATTGAGCTGGTAACAGAGACAGGGATGCTGCAATACACCAACTGCTCACTCCTGATGTGTATTTGTACATTATTATTTCTTACATCTGAGTGAATGTCATCATTACTAACCCATCACTACTGTCATTATCAATTACATTGAGTATTCCTGCTGTAATCTCAATTAATTCAGGAAAAGAAAATCAATCTGCTCACTGACTTGTAGCACGATAAAATTATGTGCTATGCCATAATTCTATTGGGGGCTATCGTCCCTGTATAGGCTGTTTATATTTATATACTTATCAACTGCCAGCACTTCATACTAAGTCAGTGTTTTGCAGGGTTTGGTCAGTGTGACACAAATAAGTGACGATCTTGATCCTTATCTACTTCAGCTGATCAGATCAGATTGAATCCATTATCAGGTGCCACTTCTGGAAGGGATACCTGTTCCTGTACATGTCAAATGGGAATTCTCAGCTCGGATTCAAGCATGTCTGCAGCTGAGGCCTTTTCTTTGACAAGAAGAGCGGCACTGAGGGCAGAAGGAACTGGTATAGTCCTTTCATAGTTAGTCAGGAATAGATTAGGTCTGATTAAAAACAGAACAAAGAACAACACAGCACAGGAAACAGGCCCTTCAGCCCAACGAGCCCGTGCCGCCATTTCAACATTGAGTTCCGTCTTCCACCCACGACCTTTGTCTACCCTTATGGCACTCCACATTGGAAACCAGATTAAGGGGAGACTAATTTAGGGACAATTTCTTACACCAATCAGCCTAAGAGCACATCTTTGGGGTGTGGGAGGAAACCGGAGCACCCGGAGAAAACCCATGCAAGCATGGGGAGAATGCGCAAACTCCCACAGACACTGGCCCAAATCCATGTATCTGCACAGCAAACAATGATAGTCACTGAGCTGTCGTGTTGCCCATCAGCTGGTCCAGTTTAAGTGCACACTAACAATGTGAAGCACTAGGCTACTCTCAAAACATCCCAGAGCAGCCCTCGCACGACCCACCGCGTGTATGCCCCTTGTTGGACAACAAGGCGGACCGAAGCACCTGTAGATTAAAAGAGAAAAACATCAACAACATGTACATCTTATGCGAACATTCAAGGGAATCCCCAGAAGCTCAATTAGTAAGTTCGCAGACGACACAAAAATTGGTGTTGCAGATAGTGAAGAGGATTGTCAGGGGATACAGCAAGATATAGACCTGTTGGAGAATTGGGCAGAGAAATGGCAGATAGGGTTTAACCCGGACGAGTGTTAAATAATGCATTTTGTAAGGTCCAATGCAAGTAAATGATAGAATCCTTAGGAGTACTGACAGACTGGGAGATCTGAGCATACATGTCCACTGATCACTAAGAGTTGTAACATAGGTGGATAAGGTAGTCATTCAGGCCATTGAGTATAAAAATTGGCAAATTATGCTGTAGTTGTACGGAGCCTTAGTTAGGACTTATTTAGAATATTGTGTACAATTCTGGTCACCACAGTACCAGAAGGTTGTAGATGCTTTTGGAGAGGGTACAGAAAACATTCAGCAGGATGTTGCTGGTCTGGAAGGTATTAGCTATGAGGAGAGGTTGGATAAACTCGGCTTGTTCTCACTGGAACGGCGGAGATTGAGGCGTGACATGTTAGAGATTTACAAGCTTATGAGTGGCATGAACAGAGTGGGTAGTCAGATGCTCTTTCCTAGGATGGAAAAGTCAAGTACTAGGGGACATAGGTTTAAGGTGCATGGGGAAAAGTTTAGAAGAGATGTGCAAGGCAAAGTTTTTACACAAGGGGTGGTGAATGTCTGGAACACGCTGCCCGGGGAGATGGTGGGAGCAGGTACGATAGTAGCATTTAAGGGGCAACTAGACAAATATATGAATCAGATGGGAATGGAAGGGTATAGACTCTGAGTGCATACGGTTTTAGTTGAGGCAGACATCATGAATGGCACAGGTTTGGAGGGCCGAAGGGCCTGTTCCTGTGCAGTACTTTTCTTTGTTCTTTGTCTATCTGCAGCCAGTCTAAGAACAATGGAAGGGGTGGGATGGAAAGAAATGAAGTAGAGTGGAGAGGGGAAGATTGAAGAAAACATCAAGGTAGGACAACTGAAAGGGTGAACAGAATGAGGAATGAAGGGGAGAGCAAAGGTTAATTTACTGCCAATAAAGGGAAAGGGAGAACAAGGTAAGTAATGAAGGGGAGAAAGGAAAAGAATAGGGGAGAGGGAAAAGTAATTGAGGAAAGGAATGGGGAACGAAGGAGAGAGGGAGAAGTGAGACAGTTGCCATTGAAGTAGAGTGGAAAGGTTGAGATGAAAATTGGGATCTATCCTTGGGAGGGCAGAGTGAGATGCTGGAAGTGACACTCTGGAATGGGCAAAGAACAGGAATAACAGCATAACCTGAAACTTAGATTAGAAGAATGGAAATCCAGGGTTAATTACTGGAACAGAGAGTGAGGAATGTACGGAATAGTCACTCCAAGGAAGTGACAGTTTGTCAGCAAATTCACGAAAGAGTTAGTTTAGTACCCTGACAAAAAAAATGAAATAATGGTTATCAAACAGATTCAACCTTAATGACTCAAAACTAAAACATCCATTTTTGAAGGTGGCCTTCCGTATGCACCAAGGAACTGTTGAGCTTTATATCAATTCTGCAAAGCATGCGGCAGAAAGGGCTATTGACAGTGGCAGTGCACTGGAGTATCTGATGCAGCTACGAAGAGCAATGAGAATGACCAACTGGTATTCCATCAGAAATATATTCATGGGATGGTTGACAAACCGGAAAATTGGAGGTAAAATCCAAATAGGATAGTGAAGCTTTTAAATCATGAGACATTTAAGACACTGACAGAACTACCAGTATCAAGTTAAATGATTTTAAATCAGATTTATAAGCTTACAAAGGAGCAGTCTGCACACATATGAAATGCAGTAAGACATTTGAGTAATAATGATTTAAAAACATATATGCTGATATTTTGGAATGTATTAAATTACTTTCTAAGTGTATTTTATAAAGATTATTGTTCGCTTTAGCCAAAGGCAAATTGCTGTAAGCTATGATGGTAAAGGGCATTTGGCTAGAACCACATTCTAAGGGAATAATGAAACCTTGAAAATACATAAGTTTTATCAGCAGAGTTTCTACTGGTGTAACACTCAGGGCAATTTTATGAATAGGCTTATTCACTGTCCAAATAAGATGGATGCATGCCCGGACGTGGGATCATGTGTTAGTCCGATGTGACAGTGACTGGGACAGAAATTAATAGGAATATTGACTGTGAACTTAGAGGCCAGGCATCTGGTTACGAAGGGATATAGGATGTTGAGTTACATCCAGATTTTATAGACAAATGAAATAACATTATACCAGAAGGTAAGATGCAGTTGGCTGAAGTATATGGTAAGTCTTGTTGTTGATCTATGTATATTGAAAGTGATTGATTCAAAGCTAATGAAAGGCGGATGTATCTGATAAAGTGTATAATTAATCTATCTTGCATTGTATATGTCAGAACTTATTGGAGATGCCTGGCTGCTCTACACCTGGAGGGGCTAGAACTCTTCAATAATTTTTCCCTATGATCATTGGTCAAATAAAATTAAGTTATGGAGTATAACATTGGCAAGTGTGACATTACCCACTTTGGAAGGAATAATGGTAAAAAGGACTATTATTTAAAGGGTGAAAAATTACAACATGCTACTCTGCAGAGGGACCTAGCGGTCCTTGTGCATGAATCACAAAAACTCAGGTTGCAGGTGCAGCAGGTGATCAAGAAGGCAAATGGAATGTTGGCCTTTATCGTGAGAGGAATGGAGTATAAAAGCAGGGAGGTCTTGCTGCAATTGTACAAGGTACCGGTGAGGCTGCACCTAGAGTACTGTGTACAAATTTGGTCCCCTTATTTAAGAAAGGATATATTAGCTTTGGAGGGGGTGCAGAGAAGATTCACCAGGTTGATTCTGGAGATGAGTGGGTTAGTTTGAGGAGAGATTGAGTAGACTGGGCCTGTACTCATTGGAGTTTACAAGGCTGAGGGGAGATCTTATAGAGACATATAAGATAATGAAGGGGCTAGACAAGGTAGAAACAGTGTGATTATTTCCATTTAGAATGGGAACAGCCTCAAAATAAGGGGGAGTTAATTTAGAACAGAGTTGAGGAAGAACTTCTTCTCCCAGAGGGTAGTGAACCTTTGGAATTCTCTGCCCATTGAATCAGTGGAGGCTACCTCGTTAAATGTGTTTAAGTCACAGATTTTTGACCAATAAGGGAATTAAGGGTTATGGGGAGCAGAAGGGTTAGTGGAACTGAGCCACTATCAGATCAGCCATGATCTTATTGAATGGTGGGGCAGGCTCGAGGGGCTAGATGGCCTACTCCTGCTCCTATTTCTTATGTTATATTCTTATATGCCTTTAACTAAGACACTGGCTTTCATGAGTCTTGTATTGTCTGAAGTTTTGTCGATATCTGGCTACCTTGCAAACCCCGCAACAATGGCGATGATATGCATACAAGAGAGGAGAATTTATAATAGAGAACAAGGAAATGGCAGAACAATTAAACAACTACTTTAGTTCTGTCTTCATGGAGGAAGACACAAATAACTTTCCAGAAATGTTCCAAAATCAAGGGTGTAGCAAAAAGGAAGAGTTAAAGGAAATCAATAATATCTAGAAAAATAGTGTTGTGATAATCCACATCCCAGGGTACAGAAGAAGATGGTCATGGAAATAATGGATGTGTTGGTTGTCAGCTTCCAAAATTCTGTAGATTCTGGAATAGTCTCAGCAGACTGGAGGATGGCAAATGTAACATCACTATTTAAAAAAGGAGGGAAGGGAGCAATAGAGAATTACAGATCAGTTAGTAGAACATCAATCGTAGGAAAAATGCTAGAGTTTTATTATAAAGGATGTGATAACAGGACACTTAGAAAACATCAATTGGATTAGACACAGTCAACATGGATTTATGAAAGGGAAATCAGATTTGTCAATGTTTGAGGATGTAACTAATAGAATAGAAAAGGGCAAACCAATGAATACGGTGTATATGGATTTTCAGAAATCTTAGATCAAGTCACACATAAGAGGTTAAGTGTGCAAAATTAAAGTGCATAATGTATAATATAATGGGATAATATATTGGCATTGATTGAGAATTGTTTAACAGGCAGAAAACAGAGTAGGAATAATCAGGCCTTTTGCAAAGTAGCAGATAGTGGCTAATGGGATCAATGCCTGGCCCCAGTTATTCACAATATATATCAATGATTTGGATGATGAAACCAAAGTAATATTTCAAAGTTTGCTGTTGACACAAGACTTGGTGAGGAGAACGTTAGGGGGCTTCAGTATGATTAACTAAGTTGAGTGAAAGGGCAAATATATGGCAGATGCAGTATGATGTGGATAAATGTGAGGTTATCCACTTTGGACAAAGAAACAGAATGACTGAGTACTATTTAAAGGGCGATAGATTGGGAATTGTTGATGTAAAAGACAGTTGGGTGTTTTTGTACCTTGCAAGGATGCAGGTATACAAGCAGTTACGAAGGCAAATTGTGTTGGCTGTTATTGTGAGAGGACTTGAGTACAGGAGGAAGGATGTCTTACCAAACATCCAACATACGGAACTGCCTCCATGAGATTCTACGTCATTTTAATGGAGAATGCTGTGCGCTCAGTGCCCAGGGTCAACGCAGTGTTCAAGCTCTGCATGGACTCCTTCCATGACACACAGATACTCAGGAATCTCCACCAGATCTTCTCATAGAACCTGCTGGACATCTAGCATCTCTGTTTGATGGACATCACTAGAGTTTCGATATCTTCGTCATCCTTGTCTCTAACAGTTGTCTGATTTCCAAGACCTGTGACAGAGATGCCATTCTCTGCCTCTGCCAACTCCTCAGAAGAGAGTGCTGTTCCCTCCTTAATGTACAATGCCCCCTGAGCTGATGAACTAATGCTCACCAATGTGCTCATATCTGTGCTGTTGCCATTTAGCGACAGTGGGTGTGATGTAGATGGATCTGTTTGTGGCTCCTCCTCAGATGTCAAGGAAGGGTCTTGTAAGCCTCTGAAGGATGGCACAGCTGAGGGAAGAAGACACATGTCAGTTTTATCAATTGTTGCAGAATCAATGTTGTTTGGCAGGCTAGTGAAACCATGGACAACTGCATTATGGTAGCATCGTGATTGCTGGATCACTGGCGCCTCTTGCTTACAACTTCTCATTTGTGATGAAATAGCCCCACATTATGTGGAATCTCCACCACTCCTGCATCTGTCCATTGAACTCTTGCCTTCCTTCAAGATACCTGCCTCTCCATAGCCTGTGGACATTGCTCCATGATTGCATTCTAACTCAAGGGCATCTATCTCAAATGTTCTCAGTATGAGCAGGTTAGCCACCCGATCATCCATTCATGCCAATTCCACAGATTTATGGCATCCCCCACTTCCCCTGGAGAACCAAGTTGAGTTTTCCACCAGATTTACAAACCTCACCTTTATTGCACCCAAGGCTAATAGCTAGCAGGCAGATCTCTCTTGGCCGGCACAAGAATATATGCCTTTTGTAACTCTGAATCTTATAACCCTGAGCACATTGAAGGCACCTTCAAGACACCAAGTTTCTATGTGTCCAGATCACCAACAACCTGACCTGCACCCTCCACGCCAATGCTACAGTTAAGAAAGCCTACCAACATCTCTACTTAAAGCTAAGGAAATGTGGCATCTCCACTACGACTCTCTCCAATTTTTTACTGATGCACCATAGAAAGCATCCTATCTGGTTGTATCACAGCTTGGTATGGTTCCTGTTTTGACCAAGACCACAAGAAGCTACAAAGGGTTGTGAATGTAGCCCAGTCCATCATGCAAACCAGCCTCTCATCGATTGACTCTGTCTACACTTCCCACCACCTCGGAAAAGCAGCCAACGTAACCAAGGACCCTATGCATCCCAGACACATTCTCTTAAGAACGTAAGAACATAAGAACAGGAGTAGGCCACCTGGCCCTTCGAGCCTGCCCCACCATTCAATAAGATCATGGCTGATCTGTCGTGGCTCAGTTCCACATTCCCGCCCTCTCCCCATAACCCTTAATCCCCTCTCTTATCAAAAACCCATCAACCCGCGTCTTAAAAATATTTAGCGAGGCAGCCTCCACCACCTCAACGGCAGAGAATTCCAGAGATTCACCACCCTTTGAGTGAAGAAGTTCCTCCTCAACTCTGTTCTAAACCGCCCCCCCTTTATCTTGAGGCTGTGCCCCCTAGTCCTACTGTCCTTTCTGACTGGGAAGAGTCTCTCCACCTCTATCCTATCCTATCCATCCCATTCATCATCTTATACGTCTCAATGAGATCTCCCCTCATTCATCTCTTCCGCCGCCTTCTGTCAGAAAAAAGACAAAAGTCTGAAAACATGTACCAACCAACTCGAGAGCAACTTCTTCCCTGCTGTCATCAGATTTTTGAATGGTCTTATCGTATATTAAGCTGATCTTTCTCTTCACCCTACCTGTAGCTGCAATACTATATTCTGCACCCTATTTTTTTTCCTTTTCCCCTATGTACTTCATGAACAATATGTTTTGTCTGTATAGCATGCAAGAAACAATGCTTTTCCCTGTAACCCAATACATGTGACAATAAATCAAATCAAATCTCCACAAAGTACTATACCAACTTGGTACTTGTCCTTGCCAAGCATGGAACATCATTAAATCTTTGGCAGCACTCAGATCCAATATGATGTACAATGTCATAACATCATGCCCATTGCCCAGGGCTGCCACCTCTGGTCAGGCATTTATCTCTTCTGTGATGGCCCCCCCTTCCTATCAAGGTATGAAAATATCCCACCTGGCACTCACTTCAGTATCCACCAATCATGTGTGCAAGATGTGTGTAAAATTCAGATCTGGATATCAGTTTTTGAGTTCCTCCCAAGGATTGTCAGTCACATCTTTGGAAGGTAGCCCATGTCTCCAAGTAGCCATCTGTTGACTCAGCTTAGAGGTGTGAACGTCTGTGGTGAATGTAACTGGCAGAAGGTGAACATGTCACGACAGCTTCCCTGGGTATCTTGCACAGAAACACGTTGTAATCTTTCACTGATTCAAGAGCGGCTGAATATTGATGAAGAAGAATTTCTTTGGATTGATGAAGACTCCTGGGTGAGCTGGGGAACTCTTGATTGCTACACATATGCAGTTGATAACTCGCTCTCAATCCAATGTGAATCCAGCCAAAGCAGCAAACTTGCTCATTCTAACCAGCTTCATGAGCTGAGAAGTGGATATAAGAGCCAGTACTAACAAATATAATATCTGTTATCTGGGAATGGCAGCTAATTGTGAAATTCTACAAAGGTTCACCTCAAACCAAATTCTTAAATTCTTTCTGGCAGGAGGCTGCAGTCAGGTCAGCCATGATCTTATTGAATGGTGAAGCAGGTTCAAAGGGCTGATTGATTTACTCCTGCTCCTAATGCTCCATGTATTCATGTGATATGGACACTGCTGACAAATTATCGCACAGCTCTAATTGCCTTTAAAAAATGAGTGGCTTGCTTGGCCAATTAAGAGGCAGTTAAGAATCAACTGTGTTGAGTCTGGAGTCTTACGTAGAGCAGATCGGGTAAGGATGGCAGATTTTCTTCCCGATTTGACATTAGTAACAGTCCATTAACCATAAGGTTGCTGAGGGGCAAGACAACAGAGCAAGTCCTGTCCTCCTGTGACATGTACACCAGTGATGATGTGGGAAGGGGGGAGACACCAGCACAGTTTTAAAATTCCACATGATTCGATGTGTTCAGAGGTTTTGAGTTCAAGCCAAACTCCAAAGACTTGAGGCTGACACTTTGATGCAGTACTGAGAGAATATCTTTTGGTTAAGACATTAAACCAAAGTCCTTTCAGGTAACAGCGCAAAATCCTGTGATAATATTTCTCCCCTCAACCAACATCAGTAATAGAGAAGTTCTGGTCATCATCACATTGCTGTTGGTAAGAGCTTGTTGCCTGCAGATTACCAGCTCTGATTTCTACCTTACAACTGTGACTGCATTTCAAATGTTTCTTGGGTGTAAAGTGATTTGAGTCACACAAACCATTATAAAATGCAAGCTTTCCGCTTTCTTTCATTCTACCTTTTCTAAATTTAATAACTTTCTCTCTAAAATTAGTAATGCATTGCTGTCACAGTTCAACATTTCATTATCTAGTGGTATTGTATTATAAGCACACAAAAATAATCCTATAGGAAATGATTGCTTTTCAGATAGCACCTCCAGGAGAATTTTGTCCACATCGCATTTCCCAGATATTAAAAGCAGCATTTTTTAAATTTAATTTTTTCAATCTGCAATCACTCAATACAGATCATAGCCATAATCATTTAGAATATTACTTTCCTGGCTTGGATACCAACTCAGGTGTTTATTTTTGCACGTTGTTTGTGTCTAGCGTTTCTTGGCTTTGTGCTGGATTGGTTTTCATTCAACACACATCAAGGAGATTTGACTGAACAAGACATTTGCTTTTTTGCACGTTTCCACGTCAAAGGGTATTATTTAATTTTACATCAAAACTTTGATTGGCGGTGCAGTAGGTAGTCCTTAATTAGTGTAGAGCTGAAAGAGGAGGTTAAAAGACTGTCTTTACCGCTGTCTGTCTGTCTTTCTCGCTCTCTCCCTTTTTCAATGGTGATAGCCTGTCAGCTAGAGGCAGAGAGACCAAGGCTCCTGGAGGAATGTATGCAGTCTGTATCGGAAAGGCGATGGCCCAGTGGTATCATCGCTAGGCGCTTAATCCAGAAACTGAGCTAATGTTCTGGGGGGCCAGATCTGAATGCTGCCATGACAAATAATGAAAGTTAAATTCAATCAAAAATATTTGGAATCAAGAATCTAATGATGATCATGAAAACATTGCTGATTGTCAGGAAAAACCCATCTTGTTCACTAATGGCCTTTATGGAAGGAAATCTGTTGTCCTTACCTGGCCTACATGTGACTCAGAGCCACAGCAATGTCATTAACTCTCCACTGCTCTCGGGCAATTAGGGACGGGCAATAAATGCTGGCCAGTCAGTGAACACCCATGTCCTATGAATAAGTAATCAAAAGAAAATGGTAATATATGTTCAATTAGTTTATGGATTGTTTGTTTCAAATTAAGTTTCAGCCTAAAACAAAGGCAAGGCTGCGTAATTTATTATTGTTAAGATAAAAGAAGTGGGTGCAAATCATGACTCCAGCTGGAAAACCGTATTCCGTTTCTTCATTAATTTAAAATGAGCTCGTTTGTGACTTTCCAATTTTAGTCTCTTGAGTAAAGCTTCATAGGCCATCCTTCGGTCAGGACAGAATGACACATTTGGTTTCACAAGGGTGTCTCTAGTATTCAAAACAAACAGCAAGGATTCTGTGTCATGTTTCTTGAATCATGTTGTGGTTGAGCTTGGCAGGAAGAGTGCACACCCCAGATACTAAGGGACGCACAATTTGCTTAAGGGCGACACTGTATCTCAGGTAACTCATGCCGACTAGTGACATCTACAACAATGTGAGCTGGAAAATTTTTCAAACATTAATTTTGTTTGAGGAGCAATGGAGTGCCAGATCATTTGCGACTTATTTTCAAAGCTTGTGATATATTATCCTAATGCTAGAATGTGACCACTGCCCAGTGGTCATTCAGAGTTAACTTTTATACACTGTGCTATTTAGTTGAGGAATCCCTTTGACACAAAAACCTGAATAGCTGCTGAATATGCATAGCTCTTTGTTTGAGTTACTGTGGTGTGGTGTAAGTCACTGTTAGCTATTTATTATTGTACAACTGAAAAGTTTGTTTTTAAAGCAGAATACTCCCACTACCATGAGTATGAGTAGTGACTGAAGTTTTCGAGTAGAGGTTATACGATGTGGGTGAAAGGGTAAAGATTTTTGCTTGACATGGAACTTGATAGTGTATGAAGTTACAATGGTAATATTTTTACACTACAAGCTGTTAACCCTAAAGCACCAGTTTCTTATTCCATCAAAATAAGCATCCACAGAATGGATGGAACAGAATTGTTCTGACTGCACACTTTCAATGAATTTAGTGATATTTTGGCATAACTTAACCATCTTGCACAGAATCCCTACAGTGCAGAAGAAGGCCATTTGGTCCATTGAGTTAGCACCAACTCTCTGACACAGCATCCCACCTAGGCTCCCTCCCATAATCCCACATACTTACCCTAGCTAGCCACCCTGACACTAAGGGGGCAATTAATCATGGCCAGTCAACCTAACCCACATATCTTTGGACTGTGGGAGGAAACTGGAGCACCCAGAGGAAACCCACATGCAGACAGTAACCCAAGGCCAAAATAGGAGTGGCACGGTGGTACAGTGGTTAGTGCTGTTGCCTCTCAGCACCAGGGAACCATCTTGCATATCTTGCTGTTAATCACAATTGTTATGCAGCATAAGAACAGTAGCAGATCACAGCACATTGTGAGATGATTCATCCCATTTGTGTCTATGCATTTTAAAATAATAAGTCAGAGAATCATAGAGGTTTACAGCATGGAAACAGGCCCTTTGGCCCAATTTGTCCATGCTGCCCCTTTTTTTTAAGCTAGCCCCAATTGCCCATATTTGGCCCATATCCCTCTAAACCCATCTTACCCATTTAACTGTCTAAATGCTTTTTAAAAGACAAAATTGTATCTGCCTCTACTACTACCTCCAGCAGCTTGTTTCAGACACTCACCACCCTCTGTGTGAGAAAATTGTCCCACTGGACACTTTTGTATCTCTCCCCTCTCATCTTAAACCTATGCCCTCTAGTTTCAGACTCCCCTACCCTTGGGAAACGATATTGACTATCTAGCTGATCTACGCCCCCCCATTATTTTGTAGACCTCTATAAGATCACCCTTCAGCCTCCTATGCACCAGAAAAAAAAAATCCCAGTCTATCCAACCTCTCCTTATAACTTAAACAATCAACTCCCAGTCGCATCCTAGTAAATCTCCTCTGCACTCTTTCTAGTTTAAAAATATCCCTTCTATAATAGGGTGACCAGAACTTTACACAGTATTCCAAGTGTGGCCTTACCAATGTCTTGTACAACTTCAAGAAGTCCCAACTCCTGTATTCAATGTTCTGACCAATGAAATGAAGCATGCTGAATGCCTTCTTCACCACTCTGTCCACCTGTGACTCCACTTTCAAGGAGCTATGAACCCCTAGATCTCTTTGTTCTGTAACTGTCCCCAACACCCTACCATTAACTGAGTAAGTCCTACCCTCGTTCAGTCTCCAAAATGCATCACCTTGTGTTTATCTAAATTAACCTCCATCTGCCATTTGTTAGCCCATTGGTTCAGTTGATCAAGATCCTGTTGCAATCTGATATAATCTTCTTCATTTCACTTTGCCACCAATCTTTGTGTCATCTGCAGACTTACTAACCATGCCTCCTATATTCTCATCCAAATCAATAATATAAATGACAAATAACAGTGGACCCAGCACCGATCCCTCAGGCACACCGCTGGTCACAGGCCTCCAGTTTGAAAAACAACCATCTAAAAAATGGCTTCTGTCATCAAGCCAATTTAATCCATTTAGCTACCTCACTGTGAGATTTAACCTTGTGCAGCAACCTACCATGCAGTAATGAAATTAAAAAACTCAGAATGAAATGAAGTAATAACAAAACAAGCAATTATCTGAGATGGACTTTGTCAGCCTGGATGGATTCTTCTGTTGCTTTGATGGATCAGTGTTCAGCAAAGAGACCAATTGTTCGAAGTTTAGGCTGGGGTCATCTCATGCAGTGTTAAACCAAACCTTGAATTGCACATCCAATCATAATCTTCGATAATGTGACTGAACACATTGACGAAGGAAGTGCCGTGGACGTAGTGTACATGGACTTCAGCAAGGCGTTTGATAAGGTCCCCCATGCAAGACTTCTTGAGAAGGTGAGAGGGCATGGGATCCAAGGGCCTTTGGCCTTGTGGATCCAGAATTGGCTTGCCTGCAGAAGGCAGAGAGTGGTTGTGGATGGGGCTTTTTCTGAATGGAGGTCAGTCACCAGTGGAGTGCCTCAAGGATCTGTTCTGGGACCCTTGTTGTTTGTCATTTTCATAAATGACCTGGATGAGGAAGTGGAGGGATGGGTAAGTAAGTTCGCTGATGACACTAAGGTCGGTGGTGTTGTGGATGGTCTGGAATGATGGCAAAAGTTGCAGCAGGACATAGATAGGATGCAGGACTGGGCGGAGAAGTGGCAGATGGACTTCAACGCGGATAAATGTGTAGTCGTCCATTTTGGCAGAACCAACGGGATGAACGAGTACACTATCAAGGGCAGAAGTCTGAGGAGTGTTGAAGAGCAGAAGGATCTAGGGGTCCGGGTCCACAGGACTCTTAAATCGGCCTTGCAGGTGGAGGAGGTGGTCAAGAAGGCGTATGGTGTACTGGCCTTCATTAATTGAGGGATTGAGTTTAGGAGTCGGGAGGTAATGCTGCAACTTTATAAGACCCTTGTCAGGCCTCATTTAGAGTATTGTGCGCAGTTCTGGTCGCCTCACTATAGGAAAGATGTAGAAGCTATTGAGAGGGTACAGAGGAGATTTACAAGGATGTTGCCTGGATTGGGAGGCATGCCTTATGAAGTTAGGTTGAGGGAGCTGGGACTCTTTTCCCTGGAGAGACGAAGGTTGAGAGGCGACCTGATAGAAGTTTACAAAATGTTGAGAGGAATAGATAGGGTGGACTCTCAGAGGCTATTTCCCCGGGTTGAAATGGTTGCTACGAGAGGACACAGATTTAAAGTGCAAGGAGGGAAGTTCAGAAGTGATGTTAGGGGTAAGTTTTTCACTCAGAGGGTGGTGAGTGAATGGAATCGGCTGCCGTCAGTGGTGGTGGAGGCGAACTCGCTGGGGTCTTTTAAAAGACTTCTGGATGAGTATATGGGGTTTAATGAGATTGAGGGTTATAGATAGGTCTGTAGGTTGGTAGGTGTTGATGTGATCGGCGCAACTCGTGGGCCGAAGGGCCTGTTTGTGCTGTAGTGTTCTATGTTCTATGTTCATAAATATTATGGGTGGGATTTTCCAGAAACACTCTCCCCAAAACTGAAAATTCCTGCCCGAGGTCAACGGACCTTTACATGACCTACCCCAACCCTGCCTGCCACGATTCCCATGGCGGGTGGGTGGGATGGGTAAATTCTCATATATAATTTAGAAGCGTGGGTGAGGGCAGTGGCTTTGAGGTATGCTCAGTTGTCCTGCAGAGACCTGACTCTGTTCTCCTCAAATATTGAGGTTGTTTGATGACAGAGATATCTCTATTTGCATCTGACAAGTCAGGGTCAGTTTGGACTTGACAAGTCAGGAGTGTGATGGAATATTCCCCTGGACAACTGACAGCTCCAGCAACTCAAGAAGCTTGACACCATCCAGGACAAAACAGTTCACTTGATTGGCATCCCATCCACAAACATTCACTCCCTCCACCGCCAACAAAGTGGCAGCAGTGTGTACCATCTTTGAGCTGCAATGCAGGAGACCACTTAACTCTTTAGACAGCACCTTCTAAACCTATAGCCACTACCATCTAGAAGCACAAGGGCAGCAGACACATGGGAACAGCATCACCTGGAAGTCCCCTTCCATGTCATTCACCATCTTGACTTGGATATCACCATTCATTCGTTGTTACTAGGTCATAATCCTGGAAAGCCCTCTCTAACGGCACTGTGATGTACCTGCACCCCTTGGACCACAACGATTCAAGAATAAAGATCACCACATTCTCAAGGGCAATTAGGGGTGCACAATAAGTGTATATCTATATTCCATTAATGAATGGATTATTTAATTATATTAATTCCAGTGATATCCATATTCCATTAATGAATGATAAAAATCGAAAAAAAATCTATCTAGGATTTTTCCTATACAGTGGGGTCCAAATTACATGCTCTGAGGTTGTTTTTGTTTTGTATCTGGGTTTGGGATATCCAGTGGTGCAAGTTCCCATGCTCAACTGACTGTGGAATGCCGCCATTAATATGTAGGGATCCTTCGTGTCAGGCAAGTGTCTGACCCAGTGAAGCTGAGCTCTAATGACCATACCCTGGATACTGGAGGTGATTTTCAGCACAGCAGGCTGGAAGACTCGAGCTGGGTGCCACGGTCTCCGTGATTCCCTGCAGCCAGATTTCCAGCGCTGTCAACCCCACGCTGATTTCTGGCACAGAGCTGAATGATTTATACAAATGTTCATTTGCGTACAATTCCAATCTCACTATTGGTCCCAGTTCTGAAATCCCCAGGCCTGCTAGTGTCACCCCACCCCACACACCCCCCCCCCCACCCCCAGCCAGGAGTGGTTCACTCCAGCGGGGTTTAGTATAGCCCCCCCGTCTGTGGGGAGCTCATGGCCTGACCCTACTGGAGTGAAGGGGGCCTATCGAGGGCCCACTGGAGGGTTGGGTGGCATGGGGGTGGTGTTGTCTGAGCATTGCCACCTTAGCGGTGCCAGCCTGTGCCCTCTGGCACTGCCCAAGGGGTAAAGTGCCAATGCCCAAGTGGCACCTTAGCACTGCACATCAGACATTAGGTAGTGCCAAGGGAATAGAGCATGATGGTGGGAATGGGGTCTCTGGGGGCAAATGGTGGGGGTGGGGTGTCTGGCGCTGCCACTGTGCATTTGAGGTTAATGACAGAGGAAGGGAGGCCAGTGATGAAGGCTGGCCATTGGGGTGGGGTGGGGGTAAGCCTGCAGGGGGGTGTTCGGGGCTGCCGGAAGGGTGAGGGCTTGGGACTTGGGATGAGGTGGGATCAGAGCTGCCAGTGGGGGGGATGGAGTTGTGGTAAAACTGAAGCGGGTGAGGGCCGGGATTGGGGGGTGTCCAGGCTGGCCCGGGCATGCTTGGGAGTGCCAGCGATTTGAGCCGTTGGGGGTCACAAGGCTGGCGATTCAGGGGCGTGGAGCTGGCCAGCGATTGAGCTGACAGCAATCGGGAGGCTGACAGTGCGGGGCCACTGTGCATGCACTGACCTCAGCACTGACAGATGGGCACAGGTCAACAGCCCACTCAGCGCTGTACTGTCATCCTTTCCAGCAGGAATAGGCCCTGCCCCCAACTTTTTGGACTGATTCACGCTATTGCACTCTGCAGTGCAGAGTGTGGGAGATACATTTTGTAACTCGTGCTAAAAATCAAACAGGATTTACTCCAGTTTTTGTGCGAATTCGGCACTTAGAGCTTTTTTGGGAGATTTGCCCTATAGGTAGGCAGCACCTTGCAAGAACTTTGGTGTTAGGGCTCTTGTCCTGTCACTTGGTGTTGTGGATAGATCTTACAGGGTTGTGGTGGAATGTGTCTAATGCTTATAGGTTGTCTATGCCTTGTAGCCATAGAAAAGTGAACAGAGAACCACAGCCTGATGGACTGTGATCTTTATTTTGAGACAAGCTCCGTGCTCTCTGCAAAATCTGCGGCCTATTAGGTGATAGACGTTTTCTTCATCCAACACAATGTTGGAAGGGATATTCCCAAGACAGCAGAATGCATTGCCTGAACTGAGTGGTGGAGTGGATTGTTGGCTGGAAGTTTTGGCCAGGAGCATGTTGGTACAAGATCCCTGTCTTTTTCAGACAGGCCAAAGCATTCTTAGGCTTAGGCAAAGCAGCCAGATGTCCTCTGGAGTGTGTGCAAATGAGAACACAGACATTGCCAAACTAGGCTTTATTCTGTAGTTGTTCTGTGATCTTTTTGTGAGCCTTGAAATTTTGCAGATTGAAGTTATGTCCCTGGTTTCTCTGAACTGAATGCATAGCCCTATGTTGAGATCCTTGAGTGTATACATGAGCATGTCTGAAAATTTGATGACAAACATTGTGGCTTAGTGCCTTTTGTGACAGAATAGATAAGGGCATTATGAATGGACCCTCTTACAGCCAAAGTTGGAAGAGGGCTGAAGCCCTTGTTCTTTTTCCTTACTGTTGGTGATCAATATTGTTCTATAAAGGAAGGTGAGTAGATTTCTCAACTCCTGAGTGAAGTTAATTTTTATACAATCAGCATCAAGCTTTCTTGAGTTTAAATAAAGATGATTATTTACTGACAGATTTAACTTGAAAGCCCAATTTGCTCACATGCACATAATTGGAGGTCTGGTTCACACATACACACAGACAGACGCAAGAATAGGATACTTTTATAAGTTGCAAAGTGTTTTGTTTTTCACAGGAAAACTAGCCTGTGCATGCCTATTCAAGGTAACGTTTTCACTCCAAAAAGGTAGCTTCTCTGGTTTCAATAGCTTAGTCATATATCAGCAATGAAGGTAGGATTCTCTTGAAGAGATAGATATTTAGTAAGTCTCTAATTTAAGCAATTACAGTTTTCCTCCCATGTGGTCATGTTTTTGTACAGGTGGAATCAATTTGGGAGACTTTTAAGCTGTAGCGGTCTCTAGGGTTTACTGCCTTGGTCTACAGCTGATATTCCTCAATGAGTTTTCTTTGCAGTTGAGTTCACTGTGTTTTTCTCTGGGTTTTGAGATAAATGTAATTTGTTATCTGAAGACAGTTTTCATCATATGATCATCACACAATGTTTAAAGTTGTGAATAGGACAGCATTCAGTGAGCGTAACAACTCAAAATCTAAAAACAATTATTTTGAATGGACTTAAGTAACTTTTTTGGTAGTTTAAGCTTGTACTATTTGATATATCTGCAGTGACGTTAATATCTGTCTTTTGTTAAATAATTGCTTATAACAAATACGCTGCATGCATTTCGATATATTGTGTATTGTGTGTATATATATATATATATAGAAAAATAATTTTACATAGCACCTTTCACAACCTTAAAACATCACAAACCACTTTACAAATCGGTGAAGTATTTTTCAAGACAATCACTGTTCTAATGTAGAGAGGTAAGGCACTGCTTTACATCCACCAAGTCCCCACAAATGATGTTGAGGCTATGGCAGATACTCTGGTTTCTTTGACAATATTGGGCAGGACATCAGGGAAAAAGTACCTACACTTTTTGAGAATGTACTTAGGGGATGTGTGTATCGATGGCTGGGCCAACATTTAGTGCCCGCTCCCACTTGCCTTTCAGAAGGTGGTGGTGATCTGCCTTCTTGAACCATTGCAGTCTCTAGGCGTAGGTACACCCACATTGCTGTTAGGGAAGGAATTCCAGGATTTTTACCCAATGACTATGAAGAAACAGTGATACATTTCCAAGTCAGGATGATGAGAGACTTGGAGGGGACCTTTGCAGGTAGTGGTTTTCCAGGTACTCTTATCTCTCTAGATGGTAGGGTTGTGGATTTGGAAGGTGCATTCTAAAAAACCTTGGTAAATTCCTGCAGTTCATTTTGCAGATGGTACATACTGCTACCACTATTCATCGAGGGAGTGAATGTTTGTGGAAGGAGTAGCAATCTAGCAGGGCTGCTTTGTTCTGGATGGTGTCAAACTTCTTGAGTGTTGTTGGAGCTGCACTCATCCAGGCAAATGGAGAGTATTCCATCACACTCCTGACTTCTGCCTTGTAGCTGGTGGCCAGACTTCGGGTGTCAGGAGGCAAGTTACTCACTGCAGGATTCCTGCCCTTAGCCTGCTCTGGTGGCCACAGTATCTATAGGGCTAGTCCAGTTCAGTTTCTGGTCAATACTAATTCGGTAGATGTTGAATAGTGGAGGATTCAATGATGATAATGCCATTGAATCTCAAAGAATAATGGTTAGATCCTCTCTTGTTGGAGATAGAACATAGAACATTACAGCGCAGAACAGGCCCTTCGGCCCACGATGTTGCGCCGACCAGTTACAAAAACAATGACCCACTAGCCTATACCAATCCCTTTTCGTCCATAAACCCATCCAGAGATCTCTTAAACGCCCCCAAACTAGACGCATTTACAACTGCAGCAGGCAGGGCATTCCAATCCCTCACCACCCGCTGGGTAAAGAACCTACCCCTGACATCCGTCCTGTAGCTACCCCCCCTTAATTTAAAGCCATGCCCCCTCGTGCTAGCTTTCTCAATGGTCATTGCCTGGCAATTATGTGGCATGAATTTGATTTGTCACTTGTCAGCCTAAACCTGGATATTGTCCAGGTCTTGCTGCGTTTGAACATGGATGGCTTCAATATCTGAGGAGTCATGAATGGTGTTGAACATTCTGCAGTCATCAGCAAACATCCCCAGTTCTGATCTTATGATGGAAGGAAGATCATTGAAGATGGTTGGGTCTACAACACTAATCTGAGGGACTCCTACAGTGATATCCCAGAGCTGAGATAATTGATTCCCAGACACAACAAACATAGAACATAGAACACTACAGCATAAACAGGCCCTTCAGCCCACATTTTGAGCCGATCATATCCCAACCTACCAGGCCTATCTATAACCCTCAATCCCATTAAGTCCCATGTACTCGTCCAGAAGTCTCTTAAAAGACCCCAGCGGGCTCGCCTCCACCACCACCGACGGCAGCCGATTCCACTCACTCACCACCCTCTGAGTGGAAAAACTTACCCCGACATCTCCTCTGTACCTACTCCCCAGCACCTTAAACCTGTGTCCTCTTGTAGTGACCATTTCAGCCCTGGGAAATAGCCTTTGAGAATCCATCCTATCTTAGTTTCAGGGTCTCTTTGTCTCTTTGTACAAAGAACAAAGAACAACACAGCACAGGAAACAGGCCCTTCGGCCCAACGAGCCCGCGCCGCCGTCCTACTATCTCAGTGACCTATTCATGATTTTAGTCTACGCCTAACGTGCGAGGATCAGGGAGGTCCAATTTAGGGACAATTTTAGTACCCAATCAATCAGCCTAAAAGCACATCTTTGGGGGATGTGGGAGGAAACCGGAGCACCCGGAGGAAACCCACGCAACCACGGGGAGAACGTGCAAACTCCCACAGACACAGGCCCAAATCCATGTGTCCGCACAGCAACAGAGATAGTCTCTGAGCTGTCATGTTGCCCTCGAGATGGTCCAGTTTAAGCACACTAACGACATGAAGCAATAGGCAACTCCCGAAGCAACATCCAAGAGCAGCCCACTACAACCTGCCGCCTGCATGCCCCTTGCTGGACTTAAATGCCTGTGGAGACAAAAAAATTCATTATTAAACAGGCAAAGACTAACATTCCTGAGGCAAAACGTATTCCCAAGCCTACAATGTTCAGTAAGGCCTACTATATCCCCCTATATGTAGCCCGCTCATATGGCTGTCTAAGTGACTCTTAAACAACCCTAGCGTGCCTGCTTCCACCACCTTACTCGGCAGTGCATTCCACACCCCCACTACCCTTTGCGTGAAAAACTGCCCTCTAATATTTGTCTTATACCTAGCCCCCCTCACCCTAAGCCCGTGACCCCTCGTTCTATCCATTTCTTGTAGCGGAAAAAGCTTACCACCATTTACTCTATCTATCCCCTTCATAATCTTATAAACCTCTATTAGATCCCCCCTCAGCCGACGTCTCTCAAGGGAAAACAGCCCAAGTTCATCCAATCTTTCCTCGTAAGACAGCCCTTCCATACCAGGCAACATCCTGGTAAATCTCCTCTGCACTCTCTCCAGGATCTCTACATCCTTCCGGTAGTACGGCGACCAGAACTGGACACAGTACTCCAAGTGAGGCCTAACCAACGTTCTATACAACTGCAACATCAAACTCCTACTCTTATATTCTATACCTCTTCCTATGAAGGCTAACATACCATACGCTTTCCTCATCACATTCTGCACCTGTACCGACACCTTCAGGGACTTATGCACTTGCACCCCCAGGTCTCTCTGCGTATCTATACTCCGGATAGTTCTACCTTTTATCGTATAACTCCCCTCCACATTATTCCGGCCAAAGTGCATCACCTCGCATTTCTCCGGATTAAATTCCATTTGCCATCTATCTGCCCAATCTACCAGCCTGTCTATGTCCTGTTGCATTGCCAGGCACTGCTCCTCAGTACCCGCCAAACCAATCATCTTGGTGTCATCAGCAAATTTGCTGATCACACCACCTACCCCCTCTTCCAAGTCATTAATATATACCACAAATAGAAGAGGTCCAAGTACCGAGCCCTGCGGCACACCACTGGTGACAGGCCTCCAATTGGAAAAGGAGCCTTCCACTACTACTCGCTGTCTCCTCCTCCCAAGCCAGTTCTCCACCCATCTACATACCTGGCCTTGTATCCCATGAGCCTTCACCTTTTCTATCAGCCTACCATGAGGGACCTTGTCAAACGCCTTACTGAAATCCATATAGACAACATCAACGGCTTGTCCTTCGTCAACCGTTTTTGTCACCTCTTCAAAAAATTCCACTAGATTCGTAAGGCACGACCTCCCTGTAACGAAGCCATGCTGCGTATCCCTGATCAGATTGCAGCGCTCCAGATGTTCATACATCCTATCCTTGAGGATCCTCTCCATTAGCTTGCCTATAACTGAAGTCAAGCTCACCGGCCTATAATTCCCTGGGTTATCCCTCTGACCCTTCTTAAACAACGGTACTACATTTGCAATGCGCCAATCCTCTGGGACCTCACCTGTGTCCAAAGAAGAGACAAAGATTTGCGTCAGAGGCCCAGCAATTTCATCCCTCACCTCCCTTAACAGCCTGGGATAGATGCCATCAGGCCCTGGAGATTTATCCGTCTTTATACTGTCTAAGAGTCCCAACACTTCTTCCCTCGTGATGACTATATCCCTCAACGGATCCTCAAACTCCTCAAGCACAGCACCAGACATCAGGCCCCTCTCCTGTGTGAATACTGACGCAAAGTATTCATTCAGGATCTCCCCCTATCTATACCCCTCAACATTTTATAAACCTCTATCAGGTCACCTCTCATCTTTTGTGTCTCCCGGGAGAAGAGACCTAGCTCCCTCAACCTACCCTCATAAGGCATGCCTCCCAATCCAGGCAACATTCTTGTAAATCTCCTCTGCACCCTTTCAATAGCTTCCACATCCTTCTTGTAGTGAGCCGACCAGAACTGCGCACAGTACTTCAAGTGGGGTCTGACAAGGGTCTTATAAAGTTGCAGCATTACCTCCCGACTCCTAAATTCAATCCCTCAGTTGATGAAGGCCAGTACACCATACGCCTTCTTGACCACATCCTCCACCTGCGAGGCCGATTTTAGAGTCCTATGAAGCCGGACCCCAAGGTCCTTCTGATCCTCTACACTGCTAAGAGTCCTACCCTTGATATTATACTCCTTTGTATACTCCTTTGTATCATCTTCCTTTGTATCAGGTATGGCTCCAACAACAAGCTCCAGTTTTGCGAGGGCTCCTTGATGCCACACTTATTCAAATGCTGCCTTAATGTATGGGCAGTCATTCTCACCTCACCTCTAGAGTCAGCTCTTTTGTCTATGTTTGAACCAATGAGGTCAAGAGCTGAGAAACCCTGGCAGAACTCAACCTAAGCCTCAGTGAACAGGTTATTGCTGAGCAGGTGCTGCTTGATAGTTTTACTGATGATTGCGAGTAGACTGATGAGGTGGGAATTGGCCCGGTTGGATTTGTCCTATTTCGTATGTACATGGCATACCTGGCAATTTTACACGTTATGTGGATGTGCTGGCGTTGGACTGGGGTAAACACAGTAAAAAGTCTGACAACACCAGGTTTTAGTCCAACCGATTTACACATTGCCAGATAGATGCCAGTGTTTTAGCGGTGCAGCAAGACCTGAAACACAAGTCTTCAGCACTATTGCTGGAATATTATCAGAACTCATAGCCTTTGCAGCATCCAGTGTCTTCAGCCGTTTCTTGATATCACAATGAGTGAATCAAATTTTGCTGAAGAGTGACACCTGAGATGTTGGGAGCCACTGGAGGAGGCTGAGATGGATCATCCACTTGGCACTCCTGACTGAATAGTGTTATCAATATTTATCTTTTGCATTGATGTGCTGAGCTCCCCCATCATTTAGGATGGGGATACTTGTGGGGCCGCCTCCTCCAGTGAGTTGTTTAATTGTCCGCCACCATTCACAGCTGGATGTGGCGGGACTGTAGAGTTTAGGCCTGACCTGTTGGTAGTGGAATTGCTTAGCTCTGTATATTACTTCCTGTTTATACTGTTTGTACACCAGTAGTCCTTTGTTGTAGCTTTACCAGATCGACACCTACATTTTAGTTCTGCCTGTTGTTGCTCCTGGCCTGCCCTCCTGTACTCTTCGTGTCTCAGGGTTGACCCCCTGACTTGGTGATAATATCAGAATGGGGGATATGCAGGGTTCTCCCTGATTATATACTCAGGGATTCTCCCTGAGTATAATTCTGCTGCTGTTGATGTCTCTCAGAACCTCATGGACGTCCAGTGTTCAAGTGCTGTTGGAACACGGTTCAGCATCTCGTCCAAAACATTGTGGCTAAAATTTTCTGGTCCTACTGGTAGTGAACAGAGATTTGACTGGGTTCCAAATTCTCTGTCCTCGCTGCAACGACTGTGGGATGTGAACGGTCAGTGAGATTGCGATGCCAGGTTTCAGTCACTAGCTCTCAGTGGAATCCATTGTTCATCCATTGTCTCCAAGGAGTCTTAATACGATAACAAATATACGTGTTCTCAAGCTGAAACTATTCCCAGCAAATGACTCATTAAATGTTTCCAAAAATTAACTTTACGATCGACCGCGCATTAAAGTTTCGACAATAAAAAATAAGCAGGAAAATGCAGTAATATTGAGGCTTCTGTTTATTTTCCTTCATTTGGCTCCAGAGAGAATGAGTGACATCAGGCCAGACTTGCAGCAAGATTCTTATCACAGACAAGGTCCTGCAAGAAAACCAAATTAGTTTTGACAAGATGTCACATTCGAGAATTGAATGAACTCCTCTGTTATTAAACCACTCTTCACAAATAAAAGGGTCAGGCCAGATCTGCTAAATATATGCAAGTCATCATGGAGAGACTGCCAAAGTAAATAGTCATTTCAGGCATCCGGATGAGCCATCAACAGCTGCCTGGGGTATTGGGGGCAGTCACATTTCTTCTGAGAAAATGAATCGGGCACGTTAAGCTAAACACTTGTGTTACACACAGGATGCTTTATGTTGAAATGCAAGCTCAGAATTCTTGTTTTCATGTCCTAGGCAAAATTGTATCTCAGTTGATGCCACTGTTGGTCATGAACAGAGACAAATGATGAACAGTAAAATACCAATTGTCACTTCAAGCCTTTGCCTTACCACTGTTGTACAAAACTGAGCATGATAACAAGGCACCCAAGCACACCACTTGCTTCCTCAGCAGCCTTGTGGCATGGTCACGGATTTTCAGTGATTCAAATGTTATTTTTAAAACAAAAGGATTTAGGGCAGCACAGTAGCACTGCTGCTCCACAGCTCCAGCAAGCTGGGTTCGATTCCCAGCTTGGGTCACTGCCTGTGTGGAGTTTGCACATTCTCCTTCTGTCTGCGTGGGTTTCCTCCGGGTGCTCCGGTTTCCTCCCAAAGTCCAAAGATGTGCAGTTTAGGTTGATTGGTCTTACTAAAAAATTGCCCCTTGGTGTCCTGAGATGTGTAGGTTAGAGAGATTAGTGGGTAAAATATGTAGGGATTTTGGGGTAGGGCTTGGATGGGATTGTGTTTGGTGCAGACTCAATGGGCTGAAGGGCCTCTTTCTGCACTGTAGGGTTTCTATGATGATTTTCTATGATTTGCATTTTATAACACCTTTAACATCTTCGGCAAGTCCTAAAGACATACGGCTAGCTAAATTCTTTTTGAGTTAAATCACCTTTGTAATGTAAAAATGTTGGCTCTTAAATGATGGCTGGGATTTTGCATTCCCATTATTGTATTATAATACGTTAATACCCCTCTCATTGGCGGGCTTCCCCGTAGCAATCATCCCATGGCACTCATAAGTCCGCCATGGCAACATGATGTCGCCATTTACGACAGCTTTTTAGAAATGGGAACTTGGTGAGTTCACTTCTGATGGGAGTTCGGAGGTGAGTGCACTACTCACCATGGTCCACTGCTGCTCCTTACCCAGGGAGAGAGGGCATCGGCAAGGGCAACGATGAACTGGCAAAGGGCCTCAGAATGAAGGGAGTAGGTGAACCAGCAATTTAGCAAGAGGCGATGGGGGTGAAGCGATGACGGGGAGAGAGATGGCAATGGGGGGAGGGGTGGTGGTGAAACAGACAAGGGGGCGGAGGAGTGGCGATCAACAGACTATCTCAGACAAGGATGGGTGGATTGAGCTGGCAAGGCTGTTCGGTTAGAAGGGTGACCCAGTAGAGGGAAACTGCAGACCCAGCAGAGGCACCAGTGGTAGAAGCTGTGATGATGCTTCAATGTCAACACCTGAGAACATCAATGTCCACCAGCAAGAGTGGCTCAGCAGCAGAACTACTGATCAAGCCTGAAAGGATATAACTGCTATTCTGGGTCGGCAAAGGAACCAACAAGAGGAAAAAATATCCTTACCAATCTGTCGGCTGCAGATGCATCAGCCCATGAGAGTAGCGGTAAGAGTGACCACTGCACAGTGCTTGTGGAGATGAAGTTCCGCCTTCACATTGAGAATACCCTCCATCATGCTGTGTGGCACCATCACCGTGCTAAATGGAACAGACTTCGAACCGATCGAGCAACTCAAGGCTGAGCATCCATGAAGCACTGTGGGTCTTCAACAGCAGTGGAACTGTACTCCAGCACAATCTGTAACCTCATGGCCCAACACATCCCCCACTCAACCATTACCATCAAGCCAGAGGATCAACCTTGGTTCAATGGAGAGTGCAGGAGGGCATACCAGGAATAGCAACAAGCATACCTAAAAATGAGGCGTCAACCTGGTGAAGCTACCAAACAGAACTACCTGCATACCAAATAGCAAATGATGGACAGAGCTAAGCGATCCCACAACCAATGGATCAGACCTGAGCTCTGCAGTCCTGCCACATCCAATTGTGAATGGTGGAGGCTAGGAATACTGCAGTGAGTGACTCACCTCCTGACTCCTCAAAGCCTATCCACCATCTATAAGATGCAAGTCAGGAGTGCGATTGAATACTCCTCACTTGCCTGGAAGGGTGCAGCTCCAACAACACTCGAGAAGCTTGACACCATCTAGGACAAAGCAGCCCTCTTGATTGGCACCACATCTACAAACATTCAATCCCTCCACCACTGATGCTCAGTAGCAGCAGTGTGTACTATATCTACAAGATGCACTGCAGCAATGCATCAGAGATCCTTAGACAGCATCTTCCAAACCCACGACCACTTCCATCTAGAAGATAAATGGGAACACCACCACCTGCAAGTTCCCCTCCAAACCACTCGCCAACCCAACTTGGAAATATATCGTCATTCCTTCACAATCACTGGGTCAAAACCCTTGACTTTCCTCCTTAATGGCATTGTGGGTCAACCCATAGGGCATGGACTGTAGCGATTCAAGAAGCCAGCTCACCACCACCTTCTCAAGGGCAACAAATGCTGACCAGCCAGCGATGCCCATGAACCAGGAATGTTCATAGAACCCTACAGTGCAGAAAGAGGCCCTTCGGCCCATCGAGTGTGCACCAAACACATTCCCACCCAGGCCCTACCCCCATATCCCTACATATTATACCCACTAACCCCTCTAACCTGGAAACTAAGGGGCAATTTCTTAGCATGGCCAACCAACCTAACCCGCACATCTTTGGACTGTGGGAGGAAATTGGAGCACCTGGAGGAAACCCACGCAGACATGAGGAGAATGTGCAAACTCCACTCAGACAGTGACCTGAGCCAAGAATCGAACCCAGAACCCTGGAGCTGTGAAACAGCAGTGCTAACCACTGTGCTACCGTGCCGCCCTGAATGAATGAATTTAAAAAAAACTCTTCGTTGTTGGTGTCAAAAGTTTCTTGGCCCTGAGGCTGCCTGCCATAGAGGCAGCATGAAACTAGTTTAGAAATCTTTTCCCTAAGTTGCTAAAAATACATTGTGAAAACCAACCACTGCTGCTGGTGGCTAAATACTGCTTTTCCCACCCACTACTGTACTCTGCTAAAATCTGAGAAAATTCCATCCAAAGCCAGCACTCTGCCAAAAACATTGTAAGTACCGAATTTACGTAAAAACAGGAGTAAATCCTACTGGTTAATTTTTAGCAGGGTTTTCATAATGAATCTCCCACACTCTCTGAATATTGCAGTGTTTCAGGGAGATTCACACCGAAAATCCAGGGCCGGAGTCTATTTCCACCTGAGAAGCCGGCAGCGTAGTACTGAGCGGGCCACTGCGCATGCGTCAATATGTTAGATTAGCATATGTGCAGTAGCCCCATACTGCTGTTCTCTGTTGTTGGCCAGCTCAATCATTGGCCAGCGGCATGTTCCTTGCATCGCTGCCCCTTTTGATTTTCCCCCCCACTCCCCAATCACTGGCCAGCCCCGACCCAACATCACACCCTCCCTGGCCCACCTTGATCTACACCCCCCCCTCCCCCCGCCCCCCAGATTAGAGCAGCGCAGTGGGCTGGGAGAATCGTCTCCTTTAATGTATCAATATTCTAAGCACGAGCCCATTTCCCCACCATTTTTTAGATCTGCCTGTAATTGATCCTAACTTGTGAACACTGATGAAGCACAACAATGTAATATCAACTCCGGTGGAACTTCACCAACAAATGCTCCCAAACTCCCATTGTTGGCCCTTTCTTTCTTGTGGAAATGAGAAGTGGCAATCGGAATAATGATCAGCAGCTAACCAGCTGAAAATCTACACCTCATGAAAACGCCATAGTCCTCAGCTTTCCTCAACCTCACATTCTCCACCTTGCTCCCAGGAGATCTCTAACCTCACTTTCTCTCCGAGTATCAAATAACGGTTCATCTCTGTCTCAGTTCCAATTTCTATGTTGATTACAATACAGAGGTTGCCATCACCAATGTCACGAATGACATCCTTTGTGATTCTGGTTACAACCCATTGCACCTCCTTGCCCTCTTTCCTGTCTCTGTTCCACAATGACCTCTCAATTCTCTTCATTTCATTCCTACCTGCCACTACATTTACTCAAGCTGTTGTTGCTACCATATGTGCAGAGGTTTCTACACTTTGTGTCCAATATTCTACATTTGGTCTTCTATTTCCCACCCACCGAAGAATGAACTGCTATAGTATTATCCATCAACATCTAGCTCAGTGTCAATGACATCCAACTCCAGATCTTTGCCACCTGTCTTATGAGGTGGTTGCTCTATGAGCTTTAGGAAGTTTCAGATAAATGTTGGCACAAATACTATATCTGACGGTTAGCAGCACCTTTGTGTCTCTGGGTATTGGCTCCATTAGCATGGCCACTGGGATGAGCAAAGACTGATGATATGAACCTTTACTTTATCTTTGCCCTGGTCTGATTTTTCCAGCCTGTTCCTGAGGCTGTCTTCCTCCTCTATGACAATGCTTATGGCCTGATCTCAGTTCTTCCCTTACTGAAAACATTCTTCAGCTCAAACCCTCTCTTCACCAACTTTGGCACATCCATCCTTCACAAAATTCAGCCAGCCCGAACTGTGTAGCCTAAATTGAAGATAAAGCATTGCCTGCTCTTCATCCCTGGTTTTGCCCAGGCCCCTATCTATTGGTTTTCAAATCACTCCTCAGTCTCTCTCCTGCTTTCTCTCCTAGTTTGATCTGTCCATTCCTCTATCTCTGGGTTACTGCATTCCTGTTTATCTCCCACCTCCCCCACTTTCACGACCAGACATGGACTCATTAGCTATTGGGGACATCTCACACTAATCTACATTGGCCTTTTCCTTGCACCACCCCGTGTTTATGAAAGCCTCCTCACAAACTGCCTTTTTGACAGCTCTGTGGTCCTTGGGCAACTTGCCCAAGTGTCCCTAAAGGTGATCCACATCTCCCTTTTGTAAAGTGCTTATCTTTTCCATCAGATGTTTGCTGAAGACAATTGAGATACTTTGTGTTCACTATTCACTACATGTCTAACACCGGTTTAACAGACTCCAGGTCCCTTGCGAACTCAAAGTACAGGAACTTATCCATGGAATGTCTCTCATCCTGAACTGGATATCTGCAAAATTTGGAAATTATGCACAATAGAAGATCTATCATTTAAATGCCAGTCACCATTTATTAATATTCCAACCTGCACAAATTTGAGCAGCACAGTGGTTAACACTGCTGCCTCGCAGCACCAGGGACCCGGGTTTGGTTCCAGTCTTGGGTCACTGTCTGTGCGGAGTCTGCATGTTCTCCCCAGGTCTGCGTGGGTTTCCTCCGGGTGCTTTGGTTTCCTCCCACAGTCCAAAGATGTGCTGGTTACGGACCTCTCACACTAATCTACATTGGCCTTTTTCTTTCACACCCCATGTTTGTGAAAGCCTCCTCACAAACTGCCTTTTTGACTGCCCCCTGGTCTCGCCCAAGTGTCCCTAAAGGTGATCCACATCTCCCCTTTGTAAAGTGCTTATCTTTTCCATCGGACATTCGCTGAAGACAACTGAGATACTTTGTGTTCACTATTCACCATGTGTCAAAAACAGGTTTAACAAACTTCAAGTCCCCCGCAAGCTCAAAGCCATGGTAAATTCTCCCTCAGTGTACCTGAACAGGTGCCGGAGTGTAGCGACTACAGGATTTTCACACTAACTTCATTGCAGTGTTAGTGTAAGTCTACATCATTTCATGTATTTATAAAGGGTGCCTCTATGTCAGTGGCCCAACAGTTGGATTCACATAGTTTCTAACTACTTGGCCAATGAATGCTGTGCTAATTAGACACATTTGTTTGAAAGTCTGGTTGTGGTCACAATTTTAGTTCTATTGCTGATCACCACAATCTGAGTTTGGCTGGAGGAGGTAAACCAGGGACCAGTAGGTGTAGCCCTCAAGTGTTGATAAGGCATATGTGGGCTTTTCGCACCCACTTTCCCTGGAAATCACCTGCTGACACAGTGGCAAATTGTAGTTTGGCTCGAAGACTGAGGGATAGGGTGGACAGGTTCGTTAACATACCACTGGAGGTCCTGCTAGAGGAGGTCCAGAGGAGGAGGGATGCTTTATACTCAAAGCAGGGTAAGATTCCTCACTGCCCTCCTCTCCCTTTCACCTGCTGCAGCTGGGTCTTCTGTGCCTGGTTTCACATCCTTCGCCCCTTTCTTACCCAGATCAGTAGATCCCCAAACAAGATACCCAGGGGCAAACGCTTCATTTCACCTGATGACTCCTAAAATACAGTATCTCACAACACTTTTGATTTAATTTGATTTGATTTATATTGTCACATGTACTAGTATACAGTGAGAAGTATTGTTTCTTGCAGGCTATACAGACAAAGAATACCGTTCATAGAAAAGGAAATGAGAGAGTGCAGAATGTAGTGTTGCAGTCATAGCTAGGGTGTAGAGAAAGATCAAATTAATGCAAGATAGGTCCATTCAAAAGTCTTACAGCAGCAGGGAAGAACTATCTCAGACTCCTATTTATTGACTACAGCTCAGCTTTCAATACTATTATTCCCACAAACTCCATGGTCTGGGCCTCGGCACCTCCCTCTGCGACTAGATCCCTGAACTTCCTAACTCATAGACCACAATCAGTAAGGATAGGCAACAACACCTCCTCCATGATCATCCTCAACACTGGTGCCCCTTACTGTCCTCCTTATACGCCTATGACTGTGTGGCCAAATTCCCCTCCAATTCAATTTTCAAGTTTGTTGACAACATCCCCACCGTAGCGGGTTGGATCTCAAACAGTGATGTGATGGAGTACAGGAATGAGATAGAGAATCTGGTGAACTGGTGCAGCAACAATAATCTCTCCCTCAATGTCAACAAAATGAAGGAGATTGTTATCGACTTCAAGAAGCGTGAAGGAGAACCTGCCCCTGTCTACATCAATGGGGATGAAGTAGAAGGGGTCAAGAGCTTCAAGTTTTTAAGTGTCCAGATCATCCTGATCCCCCCCCATGCTGACACTACAGTTAAGAAAGCCCACCAACGCCTCTATTTTCTCAGAAGACGAAGGAAATTTGGTATGTCAGCTACAACTCTCACCAGGTGCATCATAGAAAGTATTCTTTCTGGTTGTAACACAGCTTGGTATGGGCTTCTGCTTTGCCCGAGACTGCAAGGAACTACAAAAAGTCGTGAATGCTGCTCAATCCAGCCTTCCATTCATTGAGTCTGTCTATTCTTCCTGCTGCATCGGCAAAGTAGCCAACAGAGTTAAAGACGCCACACGCCCCGGACATTCTCTCTTCCACCTTCTCCCCTTGGGAAAAAGATACAAAAGTCTGAGGTCGCGTACCAACCGACAACACTTCATTGCAGTTAGAATGGAGGTGCCATCCAGCAGCTGAGACATTAGAAGCACCATTTCCAAAAAGAGCGGGCAAGTTTTCCTCAATTATCTATCTAATATTTACTTCTCACCAAACATGCCAGGGGCAGTATGGTGGCACAGGTGGTTAGCACTGCTGCCTCACAGCACCAGAGACACGGGTTCATGTCTGGCCTTGGGGTCTGACTGTACGGAGTTTGCACATTCTCCCTATGTCTGCATGGGATTCCTCCAGGTGCTCCCTGGTTTCCTCCCACACTCCAAAAATTTGTGGGTTAGGTGGATTGACCATAGAACATAGAAGAACTACAGCACAAACAGGCCCTTTGGCCCACAAGTTGCGCTGATGATATCCCTACCTACTAGGCTTACCTATAACCCTCAATCCTATTAAGTTCCATGTACTCATCCAGAAGTGTCTTAAAAGACCCCATCGAATTCGCCTCCACAACCACCGACGGCAGCCGATTCCACTCACCCACCACCCTCTGAGTGAAAAACTTACCCCTGATATCTCCTCTGTACCTGCTCCCCAGCACCTTAAACCTGTATCCTCTCGTAGCGACCATTTCAGCCTTGGGAAAAAGCCTCTGAGAATCCACCTGATCTATACCTCTCAACATCTTATAAAACCTCCTTCAGGTCACCTCTCATCCTTTGTCTCTCTAAGGAGAAAAGACCAAGCTCCTTCAACCTATCCCCATAAGGCATGCCTCCCAATCCAGGCAACATCCTTGTAAATCTCCTCTGCACCCTCTCAGTAGCTTCCACGTCCCTCCTGTAATGAGACGACCAAAAGATGGAGTTAACTCAAAACGTCCATGCTAAATTGATTCTTAGTGTCAGAAGAGTTAGCAGAGTAAATGTATGGGATTATGGTGATAGGGCCTGGGTGGGATTGTTGGTGCTGACTCGAAAGGCTGAATGGTCTCCTTCTGTACTGTGGGGATTCTATGATTCTAGGCTTACAACAACAAATGATCTGGCCATTTATTCCATTGTTTGTGGCATTTTACTGTGTGTAAATTGGCTGCTGTGTTTCTATATTCCTGCAGTGACTACAATTCTAACACATTTTGGTATTATGAGTCACCTGATAAAGGAGCAGTGCTCTGAAAGCTTGTGATTCCAAATAAACCTGTTGGATTTTAATCGGGAGTTGTGAGACTTCTTACTGTGTCCACCTCAGGCCAACACCGGCATCTGCACGTCATTGCTATTTAAGTAGCGCAGTGGGCTGGGAGAATCCCGGTGAAGACTTTCCCCTTATTTCATGGGAAAGTTCACTCATAATAAAATTCAAATTTTACAGTCAGCAATTTAAACCTTTAACCGGTTACCAAAATCTTAAAAGTTTGTCATTGCTAGCTTTGGTTAATATTTGCCTCAGCAACCAAGCGGCTTTTCTCAGTCACCTTCTGCAGGGGAACCTTTTCACAGATGAGTATTGCCAGAGCATGCTGGCAAAGATTGTGGAGGGAGCACACAGACTTTTCACTGCATTCTACCCAGATGCCTGTCCCACCAGAGGCACTGACTATAGTTAACAATAAAGTCCTGCTTCTTTCTCCCAGAGCTACTGAGGCCAATTGGAATCTCCAGACTGTGGTCTCCTGCTGAGACTCACCAATTCAACACAGATCAAAGTCAGAATTTCCTGCTATTTTGCAGTGAGCTCTGCTGAGGTTTTGTGTTGTGAATTTACATCCAAAGCAGGTTAAAAGAGAGTTTCAAGCTATCTGAAGTGAACTGGGGCTGAACCCATGTCCCAGAGGTGAAAGAACAGTGCCTTTAAACCAAGACGTTACTCATTATTCTGGCGGTGATATTAATGAAGTGAGTCTTGAAATCTAAGCAAATTCAGATCTCCTTCGATCTAACTGAAGAAACAACGCCCGCTCCAAGCCAAGAATTTACAGTCAGACAGTTTCCCGTTTCACTGGGTCACAGCTTCCTGTTTAGAGTCTTTACTGCAGAAGCTCTGAACTCTTAACTGGAGAAAGAGAAGGATCGGAGCCAAACCTTCTCATGTTCCATTAGGCTTTGGCAGCCTTCTGTTTTGGGTTGAAGTCAATGGGTAGCAGCTCATTTGAGTGAGACCAAAACAAATACCAGAACTGCAAATGGTCAGTTTGGACCCACATTTATCTTGTAAACTGATTTAAAACCCAGAGTTAGTGATAGTGACAACATGTAGAGGGACAGTGTGCTATGAGGAAGTGGACAGATCACATTCCTACCATGGTGAGAAACAGCTGGTTCTGAAATCCATGTTGCTGAGATAAATGGAAAGGCACTGTGGGGATGGTATTGGTTACAGAATGTGTCTGTTGAAGAATTATTTGTAGTCATAGATCCCTACAGTGCAGGAGAAGCTCATTCTGCCCATCGATTCTGCGCCAACTGTCTGACAGAGTATACTACCCTGCTTTTTCCCCACCCTACCCTATTATGGCATTTAATGGCATTGGAAGTTACAGATAGTTCTATGGCTTGGTAGGTATAGATGTGATCAGTGCAACTTGTGGGCCGAAGGGCCTGTTTGTGCTGTAGTGTTCTATGTACCCCCTAATTCCACACATTTAGTATGGCCAATCCACCTAACTTGTACATGTTTGGGCTGTGGGAGGAAACTGGAGCATCTGGAAGAAACCCATGCAGACACAGGGAGAACGTGCAAACTCCGCAAAGAAGATGACCTGAGGCTGGAATTGAACCTGGGTCTCTGGTGTTGTGAGACAGAGTGCTAACCACTGTGCCACCGTGCTGCCCCCTGTCTTCTGTACATTAATAATTACTTTATTAATTACTTGTAATCATATATAAGGATTACAGGCAAGGAGCTATTGCCATGATCAGGTCTTAACAGTTCCCTGTTCAATACCAAACTGAGCCTGGCTCTGTGCCTTCTAAAGTCACTGTGATTTGGTACTGTATCAATCGCACATTAACCTTGTATGTACCAGACCCTTGTACTACCAATAGGTCGACAAACCTGGCTCTGCAATGCCTTGTCTTTGAACATTGAACACATCCTAATCCTTTAATATGGCTGCAGCAATATACATACACTCAAACGCAGAGAGCATAGCCTCTAATATTGGTGAAGGCAGCAAAACAAATCACTGTCCAATGCCTAATCCTTAAACAGACAATAGGTTTCTCACTTTGGACATAAGGAACCTAAAGCCTGTTTGGGTTGCTTAGATGTGATGTGGATATGTTGATATGGGTTGTGGGTTGCTTAGAGGCAGCAACTGTCATGGTCTGCTGATCAACATATGGGTGGGATTTTACAGCTTCGCTCGACCGCTCTGATTCTCGTGGCGATGAGAGGCAGCAGGTGCTAACCACTGTGCTACCGTGCCGCTCTCTGTCCTCTGTACTCTAACCACAAGTCGGGGCGGTTACAGCCTAACACTTGAAACGCTGGGCTATGAAGTTTGCCCAATTCTGGGAGAATCGCAATAGTGCCTTTTGCTCCTGTGCTACTCAGGAACAAACCAGCAGGTGCCGCCAAAGAGCTGAACAGCAGCTCTGAGCTCTCGAATGTGCAAGAGGTCTCGGGGCCAACATGCTTGGATTGACAAATCTGAGCTGAGATTACTCATTCAAATTCCAAACATCCAATAAAGATAATTAACTGAAAGAAACTGTTTGACAAACAGTAAGTTTAATGAGGGAAGAGGCACGTAAATGGGTGAGTTGTTGAAGCTGGAACTAAGAGCAGTGATCTTCCACATTACTGCACCTTGGCTGCTGGACGTTGTTGCACACCTATGAGTCCAGCAGTGTAGGATTTTACTGTGTTTATCAAAAAGCTGAGAGTTCAAATCCAACCAGGGCAAATTGTGAGAACCAGATTTAATAAATCAGATAAATAAATTGCAGCTGGTACCAGAAAAAAAGGTGACAAAAATTACCACATGGCGTTAAAAATCCAGCTGGGATAAGACAAGTCCTTTGGGAGAGGAAGAACCCGCATGTAGCTCCAGCCAACTATCAGCTTAATTCTTAGAACCAGTATAGTACAAAAGGAGGCCCTTCAGCCCGCTGTGTGTGTGCTATCCTTCTGTTGGAGCAATTCACCTATTGTCACTTTCTCTGTAACCCTGCACTCTTAGGCAGTACAGTCCATACCCTAAACATTTGCCTTGCGAAACTGCTTTTGTTCATGTCGCCAATGATGCTTATGCCAATTTAATCTGTATTCTCTGCTTCTTTGTCTTTTCACTAACGGAAACAGCCTATCCTTAACTACTTTGCTCAGTCCCCACATAATTTTGAACACCTCCATCAAATTTCCTTTCAACCTTCTCCAAGGAAAACAGTTCTAACTTTTCCGATCTGTCCATGGAATGGATGTTCCTCATCCCTGGAACTATTCTTGTGAATTTCTCTGAAATCTCTCTGATGCCTTCACGTTCTTTCGAAAGTATGAAGCCCAGTCTTAAATCTATGAGAGGACACAGGTTTAAGGTGCTGGGGAGTAGGTACAGAGGAGATGTCAGGGGTAAGCTTTGCACTCAGAGGGTGGTGGGTGAGTGGAATTGGCTGCTGTCGGTGGTGGTAGAGGCGAACTCGCTGGGGTCTTTTAAGAGACTTGTGGATGAGTACATGGGATTTAATGGGATTGAGGGTTATAGATAGGCCTGGTAGGTAGGGATATGATCAGCGCAACTTGTGGGCCGAAGGGCCTGTTTGTGCTGTAGTGTTCTACGTTCTATCTCTTTGTACCGAGGTGTTTCTTCAAGAACTACTCCACAGCCAAGTGTCAGGGTACACAGGTCTTCATTCAGTCTACTCACTCCATATTGACTGTCCACTCAGGGGGGTTCCCAACCAGCTCACCCTGCACCCAGGTCATATGACTCATTCCCTTAAAGGGGCTGAGCCCCAACATGTATAATACCTAGACCTGGATGCAATACTCCATTTGACACTGAACCAGGGTTTTATACAGGTTTAGCAAGATGTCCCTGCTCTTGGACTCTACGCCCCTATTGATAAAGCCCAGGATTTTGTAATCTTTATCAATCAATCTCTCAAACTGTGCTGCCACCTTTAATGGATTAATGGACATATACACTGAGGTCCCTTTTGCTCCTGTACCTCCTTTGGAATTTATTTTAAATTGGCTAGGATATATAGGATGACGGTGATTCTCCCCCCACCACCTGAAGAGTTGCTGGCAAGCACATCTCAGCTGACACTAGCTGCCCTGCCTCCATAAGTAACATTAACTGGCTGGAGATGGAACTTCCACTCCCCAGTCAGGTCAAAGACCTGCCTCAGAGTGCACTGGGCTGGACTGCGTCCTGTGAGGCAAGCACAAGTGATCAGGCAGAGGGGAGCTGGGGGTGTGGATAGAGGTGCCAGGGAGGAAGGAGCATCCACAGGGCAGGGGAAAAGGCCCAAAGTTGATAGGAAACGATTGATGGAGGAATGCCCACATCCTGCCTGAGGCCTAAGCAGGGACACATGTAAGGTTTCCCCTCTGCCCCTGAACTCCTCCTGCCAGCCTTAAAACTGACCTGGTGGGGGTGGGGAGATAATTTCCATTAAGTGGTCTTAAAAGTGCTTCTTGGCCTTTAGGATCAAGCCCAGGATGGGGTTTATTGTCTTATCTTGTCAGCTTGGGGAAGCATGGCGGTACAGTCATTAGCACTGCTGTCTCACAGTGCCAGCAGTTGTGTTCAATTCCCAGCTTGGGTCACTGTCTGCATGATGTTTACACATTTTCCCTGTGTCTGCATGGATTTCCTCCGGGTGCTCTAGTTTTGTCTCACCGTCCAAAGATTTGTGGGTGAGGTGGATTGGCCATGACAGATTGTCAGGGGGGTCTAGCTAGGATAAATGCATAGGGTTATGGGGATAGAGCCTGGGTGTGATTGTGGTCGGCGTAGACTCAATGGGCCTCCTTCTGCACTGTAGGACTGTATGATTTCTATGGATCATATTTGTCTCTTTTGCAGGGACCAGGAATTGGATTCAATTGGAATTTGTTTTTGGAGCAAGCAAGGAGATGGATTTGGGTCTGCCTGGTCCACTCTAAACATTGACTTTGTAACTTTTAAGAATGGAGTAAAACATTAAAGGAAGTAAATTCACAAGAAACACACCCGTACAGTCAATGGACTAACCCACAATCGAACTGTCCCATGGAGATAATGGGCCAGCCTACTGAAAACTGGGGAATACTGTGCTCTGAAATGGCCATCTTGCCACTCCCTCTGCTGTTTTAACTTATATACATATCGTCCGTTATTTCTATTCGTAATAACTCGAGGTGAATCGATGAGGCCATTAACAAACGTGGAGATTTATTGAATATGTAGAACTATTTACAACTCTAGGTTTAACATCACAATTATAGGTCTATTTCCAACAATGCTCTGACTCCAACTGCCAGCTTCCAGTCCTGGGAATGCATGCTCTCACTCTCTCTCGTGCCTGAGAGTCACGTCCTCGCTCTCCATCGGTTCTAGCCTGGTCACCTGGTCAGTGAAGGATCACCACGCTATCACACAATTGTTTTGGTAAAAGATATATTTCTATTTATAGACTGTTGGAAAGAATAACCAAGCAATGAAAGACGCTTGTTAAGTGTTTCAATCTGACTGTGTTTTAGGTATTCTAGACAGTTGTTAGCTTATGGTTCACGTTGATTTAAAAATTATATTAATCATCCATACATTAACCAAGTTACAATTTAACATTTAAAATGACCAAGATAGCAGTAACAGAAAGGTTGAGCTTTACGGTTCCCCCCATCAGGGCCTTTGGAGGTGGGGGACTCATAAAACACAGCCTGTGGCCTGTCCACTATCTACCTACTCACCCCAACTCATTTCCATCTGAAACAGTTTGCAAGGAGACTGCTGGAATCGACAGGTAGACATGGCGTTTGGAGCAGAGATGTAACACACAGGAGTAAAACTCATCCTTGCTGATTGGGCACTATGTTCGTGGAGCAGTTTCTGTAGGCTCCCTGTACCCACATTCACTGATGCTGTGGGGACGTGACACACAATGGCACATTGCAGGATGGCTCAGAGACCAAGGGAAAGGGTGGTTAAGACCTTGGACATAGCACAGGAGGTCCTGGTGGTGGAGGTCCAGAGGTGGAAGGGTTCCTGCAGGGCGAAGGGAGTTCATCTCATCATTATGTTCCTCTCTCATGGAGCAGGTGGTATGATTCTACCTGGTCTTATCTTCTCCTCCCATTCCTTGCCCGGACCAAGAGGAGACTCTTAGCAAGATGCCAGTGAGCAAGTACACCCTTTCCCCTGATGAGAGTACATCTGGAGTGCGCTGTACGGTTCTGGCTCTATACCTCAGAAAGAATATATTTATCTTAGAGAGCATGCAAGCAAGGTTCCATAGATGATTCCTGGGATGAAACAGTTGTTCTACTTTGGAGAGATTGTGGAGAATGGCCTATATTATCTTGGGTTTCATAGGTTTAATAGGATCAAGAAATTGAGTGAATGATTTAAAGATTGGTATATGAGAAATAGGCTTCAATTCATGGGGTATTTGCATCAATACTGTAAAAAAGAACATGGAAAGAGATCTTTAGCACAAATGCGATCTATGGTACTGTGTAGTACAAAAAGAAGTGTTCATATGTTTCATTGACTGTAAAAAAAAACATATGAATCACGAAAACCTTACTAAATGTCTAAGGAGGATAGGAATATGTGGTTTAGACTTGTGTCTACTAGGGAATCTCTACTGGAAACAAAGAATTTTTATAAGAATGGAGAAGACAATGAGCAGGAGTTTATGACCATGCACGTCCTAAGACTGCAAATTCTGCCTGAGCTCAACGAACCTTTCCATGGCCCGTTGAAGTTCCGGTCTCTCCCGCTATGATTCCTGCAGTGGACAGGGTGGGAGACTCTCGGCCAATGTCAAACAAAATATGAATCAATTGAGGAATATGTCAGGATTGTGTTTTATCACCATGCCTACTTAATATCGATGCTGAAGCTATATTTAGAAGAATCGAACACCTTGAAGGGATGATGACAGAAATATAAACAAGTTTAGATACGTAGATGACACTTTATTGATGGCTGAGACTTAAGATCAATTATAATATATTGCAGGTCAAGTTAACAATGCTGTTAAATGTTAAGAATATCAAAATAATGATCATTACCAAGAAGCCCATTAAATCAAAAGTGACAATCCCAATTTACAGAATGAATGCAGAACAAGTGGACAATGTTGTGTAACTCAATTGGATTGTTATGGGAGATGCTAAATGTAATACTAAAATTATCAGAAAAATTGAAATAGTAACAGGCGCTTTCAGCAAAATGAATTAGCGCCTAACAACATTGGGAATAAGCCTGTGTACATTAACTGTGATGTCAGTAAGTAGTTTGCAAAAGGGGAAGTTATTCCTTTTGAAGAAACCATAGGCTCTTAATCAGGCTTAGAATCTTAGTAAACATTACGGCTGGAATCAGTGGAGGCACTTGAGATGCATTCAAATGTGAAGGGAAATATCCATAAATACAGCTGTCCACTCTGGCCTCTCTCACAGCACTGAACTTTGAAATTGACAGATCAAGACTTTCCAGTTGATTAGAAAGGGGTTCAAAGTTTCAGCTTACCAGTAAGCCTCAGAAACCTCAAAACAAAGCTGTGTGCATACACTGGGGCTGAGTACACAGCGAATGGATCAACACCACCACCACCAATCACCGCCTCGCACCTCCCCCCCCCCCCCCCCCCCCCCCCCGCCCCCCCAGCCCCAGCCCCACTCCCCTGCCACCAGGTGAGATGGACATCTCCTCTCAGTCAGAGGACTTTAAGGGGGTCTGCTCACACCTACAGCTTCTGGCAGAGAGGAAGGGAAATCTTTGCTGCAAAATGGAGTGCTGCTGAGATTTAAAATCCTGCCAGGTAACTAGTAGCACGGAAAGTAAAGTGACCCGGCAACTTCAGAGTTTTCACGGCAGGGGGCGTTGGATAGTGATCACTGAGATGCCTGAAATCATCATACCAGGAGTGATCATCAGGTTTGCCAGGGCTGGAAAGGGCAGTCCAGTCCCATCCCATCCCAAAGAAGAGTGGCAAGGTCAACCACTTGCCCCCAGCCTGAGTGCACCCAACCCCTAGGGCTCTTGAGGGACCATTCCTCTTCAGCCTCGTAGTGGCAGAGGGGCAAATGGTCACAGAACCTACTCCTTGACCCCCCCCATCTTGGGACCCAGAGTGCCAGGCCAGGATATCAGTGCCAGGGTGTCGGGGACAGTGCACCACTGGCACTGTCAAGGCACATGGCCTGAATGGACGGGCTCGAGTGGAGGCTGAGTGAGGGGTCTCGGGGAGATTTGGGTCAGGCCACCCTCATGCCTGTATGGTGTCGGGTTGGGGTGGGGAGTGGGTGGTTTAACCTCTTATTTTTGGCTGTGCTAGCATTTATTGCCCTTCAGGTGATTGGCTGGCTCGACCATTTCAGTGGACATGTAGTCACATGTAGGTCAGACCAGGTAAGGACAACAGATTTCCTTCCCAAAACGACATTAGTGAACCAGATGGGTTTTGTGGTCATCATTTGAGTTTTACTTACAGAATTTGTTTGTTATTGAATTCGGATTTCACTCTCTGCCACAGTGGGATTTGGACCCAAGTCCCCAGAGCATTACCTGGGTCTCAGCCTTCCCAATCAGCCAATTACATGTGAACATTGTGGTAATGCAATGAACATGGCAACCAATTCTGCATAACAAGCTCCCAAAAACAGTAATGTGATGACAACCGCAAATGAGGGGAGAAATAATGAACTTGAAGAAAACAGAGACAGAAAGTGGTGAAGGGAGATCAGCAGGAGTCAGAGAGAGACACCAGAATTCTACTGCCCCATGCGCCATGGAATCAGAGAGGGCAAGGGATGGACGACAGAAATGTCTGTTGACCTCGGGTGGGATCTTTCGGTCTCGCTTGAGTGAGATTATAAAATCCCGTCTAGTCAGTGTGTGAGAGTGAGGAATCAGTGTGAATGAGTGTGTGAGAGTGAGGAATCAGTGTGAATGAGTGTGTGAGAGTGAGGAATCAGTGTGAATGAGTGTGTGAGAGTGAGGAATCAGTGTGAATGAGTGTGCGAGAGTGAGGAATCAGTGTGAATGAGTGTGTGAGAGTGAGGAATCAGTGTGAATGAGTGTGTGAGAGTGAGGAATCAGTGTGAATGAGTGTGTGAGAGTGAGGAATCAGTGTGAATGAGTGTGTGAGAGTGAGGAATCAGTGTGAATGAGTGTGTGAGAGTGAGGAATCAGTGTGAATGAGTGTGTGAGAGTGAGGAATCAGTGTGAATGAGTGTGTGAGAGTGAGGAATCAGTGTGAATGAGTGTGTGAGAGTGAGGAGTCAGTGTGAGTCAGAGAGAAGGAGTCTACGGCAGTGTGGTGTCAGTGTGATCCAGTGGCAGCTTATTAGAATAAAACAACAAAGAAAATTAAGAACAGATGTCAAAGTGTCACAAATTGTGTTTTGGAGAGTCTGGAGGTAAGGAGTTTGGGGATTGAGTGCAACTCAGAGTGAATGTGAACATTGGGGAGAGAGGTAAAAACGAACAATGTCTTCAACTGAAGGGAAGATGCTGCCTGGTCAGTAACTGGTGAGTTTATCTTTACATTAGTCTCAAGTTTCTGTCAACTTTAGTTATTCTATTAAATGGAGGCATGGCAGTCACCTCCACTGCTTGGAGTACATGCCAGCTTCCACATGGGAATTCCAAGATATTTTTCATGTCCAGGACAACCAAGTGTACTGAGATTGTGGCCATCGAGCAAAGCTCAAAGTCTGGAGCTTCAGTGGAGCCTGGCTTCACTGCTGGGAGCCATCAGCGCGTTGGGGAATCTGGTCTCCCTACAGCCCAGAGGAGTGGGTGGTGGGCAGGCAGTCGAGGATGAACAGGCAGGCAGTGCAGGGGTCCCCAGGGGGCATCTCGCTTTCCAACACCTATTCTGCTTTCAGTACTGCTGAGATTGATTGTTCACACTTGGGGAGTGTAGTCAAAGGCAAATTCAAGGTAGCCCAAACTGCTGGGAGGTGGCAGAGTTGGAAGGGGGGGCGGGTTGATTGATGAAAGGAGAAACAACAATAGTCATAGGGGATCTAATAGTGAAGGGAACAGGCTGGCATTTCTGCAGCCATGGAGGTGAACCCAGGATGGAATGTTGCCTACCTGATGCCAAGGTCAATGATATCACTGAGAGACTGCGGAGTATTCTAAGGGAAGAGGGTGCACAATCAGCACTTGAGATCCATATTGTTATCGGTGACCTAGGTGGGAAGAGGGAAGAGGTCCTACAGGGAGAACTTTGAGAGTTAGAAAAGGGAAATGGCAAGCAAGACCTCAAAGGCCTTTCAATTACTCACGGTGTGACAGGCTAGATACAGCAGATGAGTGTGTGGGTTGCGAGATGGTGCAGGAGGGAAGGCTTTAGAATTGCGGGATATTGGGATTGGTTCTGGGGGAAGTGTAGACTGCACCTCCCCCAGAACCAACCCCAATGTCCCACAGTCTGCACCTCAACAGAGCCAGGACCAATATCTCGGCCGGGCAGTTTGCTAGTGCTGATGGAGAGGGTTTAACACAATTTTGCATGGATCTGGGAACTAGGGTGTTGCATAGACAGAATAAACAAGGTGCACAAGGGATTGGGGAAAGCAGAGATCACTGTAGTATGAAATAATAAGGTATTGAGTGGGATCAGAGTAAAATGGAATGTCATGTATGACAGACAGTCTACTCATTCATCCCTGCATCAAATAGCAACAATGAGACCTTGATGTCTACCCAGCTTCTTAGATCTTTAAGCAGTGCTGCTGCAGTTTTGTAAAGTGCACCAATGGAGTGACTATATTTTAGCTAAGATTGCAAATCAGAGAAATGGGACTCAGGTTTGGTTCTGAACTTTGATGCTTCCACCAGAAACTGTATATTGGAGATAACAGTAGATGTGTGGCTCTTTTAAGATTTTACCTTGACAGGAGATAGCTTTAAATGTAATATCCAGATAACACACTGTGAAGTTTGCTTGCTGCAGGGGGCTTTATTAAAGGAACAAAGAAACAGGACTGCAATTTTAAATTTCTTCTAATTAAATTATTAATGCCATGATAATTGAATCATTTTGTCATTTTAACTTTGCCTTATTGAGATGTCTCTCCAATAACATTATTACATTGTCTATTTTGTAAATGTCACTTTTTAAGGTCATTTGTTTCTGAGGAAATCTGATTAGAACATAGAAAAGTACAGTACGGGAACTGGCCGTTTGGCCCACAATGTTGTGCTGAACATGATGCCAGATTAAACTAATCCCAGCTGCCCCTGCCCTTGCTCCATATCCCTCTATTCCATCTGTGTTGTCATCCACACTCTTATTATCTCCTTCCACTTTTCTAAAGCTTACGCAGTTGGCCCCTGACTCTCTGTCCCTGTACACTCTTTAGAAAGGTGATGGACTAAAAGCTCACACTGTATATTTTTTTAAAATATATATCGATATCTTCATGGCTATTTCTTAAATTTTAAAAACTGAGCAACGATCCTTAAAGTGGCTGAAACTGTGTCCGTCTGTGATTCCCTGAATAAAAGAGGCGATTTTGCAGTTTCGGGAGTCTCACAGCTTGTTATCTCTGAGGAGCATTTTGGGGCCAATTGAAAGGAAACCATACCAAGGTATTTGATAACACAGGCTGGCCAGTAATGACAGAGGAAATTGAAAGTGGGAGAGATTCAGATTCTTCTTTTGGGCACGTCTTTGGTGCACCATGCACGCTCCCAGCCCCTGACCCCCGAGCACCTCTTCCTCTACCCCCCCCACCGCCCCCGCCCACCTCTGCCCCCATACGTGAAACAGTATTTATTTTCTCTGGCATCTTTCGTTTCCCTATCTTTTACTGTCTGAATACAAGGGGGATCTTGCAAACTCTTTCTTTCCTATTTTGAGTGCATGCAGATAAACTAACCCGCTGAGTTCATCCTATCTCTGGTTTGCGGCGGGGTTATTAACAGAAAATTGGATCACACCAAAATCAATGGGGCTGGGAAATACACCACTGCTTACAAAGAAGGAGGCAAATCCAAACATCTTTCTGTTACGGATGGGCAGTGAGAGGAGGACTTAGTGCTGGTTAAATTAACCTTTCCTGTCCATAACAGAACTCTGTAACCAACTCAACATTGCCTGTCCATTTCCCTTCTGCAAAAATGCATCAGCTCACACTCCTCTGTATTAATCTGTCATTTGTCTGCACTTTCTGTTGAGTGTCCTGTTGTAGTCGATGTATATCCTGAAGCATATCACTCTCTACTTCCCAGCCTGGAAGTAGCCATTTACCACAACTCACTGTTTTCTGTCCTAAAGCAAATTCTTATCCAAGTTGACACTGATCCTTTTTGATGAGCTTCAATTTTGTTAACCAGCACTTTATGACAAATATTTTCTTAAAATCTATATTGAAGAAAATTCATCGCCTTCTCTGCTACTTCATCAAAAATTCAATTAGTCAAGCGCCAATTGGCTTTTTACAAATCCGTGCTGGCTCTGCTTAAACCTCTCCAAATGCCTGTTGATGTTTTTTATCCTGAGATTATTATTTCCAAAACCTTACTCATCACTGATGTTAAAATGACTGGCCTTCATTCATATGTGGGACATGGGTGTCGCTGGCTGGCCAGCATTTATTGCCCATCCCTACTTGCCTGAGAGCAGTTGAGAATCAACCTCATTGCTGTGACTCTGGATTCACATGTAGGCCAGACCGGGTAAAGATAGCAAACTTCCTTCCTGAAGGATTTTAATGGACCAGATGGGTTTTTCCGACAATCAACAATGGTTTCATGGTCATCAGTAGATTCTTAATTCCAGATTATTTTAGTATTCAAATTCCACCATCTGCTGTGGCAGGATTCAAACCTATAGCTGTACGAACTGTGCTTTTATAAAAAAAAAAGTGTGTCATATTTACCACTCTCCGATCCTCTGGGGCTTCCCCCATATCTAAGGAAGACTGGAAAATTAGGAGAAGCCCTTCTGTCTTCAGATGTGGCACAGTGGCCCAGTGATTAGCACTGTTGCCTCACAGTGTCAGGGACCCAGGTTCAATTCTGGCCTTGGATCACTGTCTGTGTGGAGTTTGCACATTCTCCCTGTATCTGCGAAGGTTTTCTCTGGGTGCTCCGGTTTCATCCCATACTCCAAAGATTTGTGGGTTAGGCTGATTGGCCAGGTTAAATTGACCCAAGTGTCAGGGGGATTAGCTGGGTAAATATGTGGGGTGACGGGATAGGGCCTGGATGGAATTGTGGTCACTGCAGACTCAATGGGCTGAATAGCCTCGTTCTGCACTGTAGGGATTCTATGATTCTGCAATCGCCCCCATAACTTCCACTAATCTGGGAGATAAGCCAGCTGACTGATCCACTTTTTGGATATCCCTTTATTCCCTTCATATTCTCTCTTTATAAGTCTTACTTTTCCCTTTACTTCCCCTTGCTACTTCTTCTATTTGGTTTGGTTCTCACTTGAAGAATTCATCTGATATGCACCATCTGCCTTTTTCATCATGGAATCATAGAATCCTACAGTGCAGAAGGAGGCCTTTTGCCCCATGGAGACTGCATCAACCACAATCCCACCCAGACCCTAAGCCTATAACCCTCCTGTAATTACCCTAGCTAGTTCCCCTAAGGGGCAATGTAGCATGGCCAATCCACCTAACCAGCACATCTTTGGAGTGTGGGAGGAAACAGGAGCACCTGGAGGCAACCCACTCAGACACAGGGAGAATGGACTAACTCCACACAGACAGTGACCCAAGCTGGGAATTGAACCCAGGTCCTTGGTGCTGTGAGGCAGCAGTGTTAACCATTGCACCACCGTGCTGCCCCTGGACCAGTCAATTACTTTCATTATATTCTCCATCTTCCTTGTGATCCAAGGTGCCCTGGTTTAGATTCCGTTATCATGCATCCTTGACGTAATGCACATTGATTGTGACTGAAACATCCTTAAAGATCACCCGTTGTTCCATTGTCAAGAAAGTTCTCCTGAATAAATCTCAAAAAGTCATCCCTTTCCTTTCCATCTGTGCAAACACTAGCAATCACTATTTGGGTAATTAAATTCCCTAATATCACCATTCTAAAGTTCTTGCACATCTCTCTGATTTCCCTGCAGATTTGTTCCTCTAACTCTCACTATTTGTAGGCCTACTGAACATCTCAGTAGTGTGATCATATCCCTTTTGATTCTAAATTCTAACTAAATGGATTTGCTTCTTGCCTGCTCAAGGACAACCCCTCTTCCCAACACTACAATGCCTTTTCCAATCAGTACTGACACCCTATCTCCTTTTTCCCTTCCCTAATTTCTATGACCACTTTTCGATTTGAATGATAAGTGTGGCACAGTAGTGCAGTGGTTAGCACTGCTGCTTCACAGCTCCAGGGACCTGGGTTCGACTCTTGGCTTGGATCACTGTCTGTGTAGAGTTTGCACATTCTCCTGTGTCTTCATGGGTTTCCTCCCACGGTCCAAAGATGTGTGGGTTAGGTTGATTGGTCATGCTAAAATTGCCCCTTAGTGTCCTGGGATGCATAGGTTAGAGGGATTAGCAGGTAAACGTGCTTGTAGATCACCAATCTTATTCACCATATTCTGCATTTTACGTACAGGCATTATAAACATGATTATAGACTCCACAGAATCCCTACAGTGCAGAAAGCGGCCATTTGGCTCATTGCGTCTGCACCAACTCTTCGACAGAGCACTCTATCTAGGCCCAACCCCTGCTGTATCCCCATAACACTGCTCATTTACCAAGGTTAATCCTCCCAACCTGCACATCTTTTGGACTGTAGGAGGAAACCAAAACACCCAAAGGAAACCCATGTAGAAATGGGGAGAATATGCAAACTCTATGCAGACAGTCACCCTTAGCATTCCTGACAGTTCTTTTTAATCTGCTCCTATTTAATTTGCCGCTACTTTCTTTTCTTGAAGTATCCAATACTCTCATTTCTTCACCTACCACTTTTCCATTTTGATTTGCTGATGCCCATCCCCATTGCAAAATTGAGTTTAAGCCCTGCCCAGCCACACTATTGAACGTCCCCACAAGGAAACTGGACCCAGTCCTGTTGAGGTGCAAACCATTCTTTTAGAAAAGATGCCTCCTGCTCAGAACTGGTCCCAGTGCCCCAAAAATCTGAAGCCCTCCTCCTGCCTCATGCATCAAGCCATGTATCGATCTCCCCAATCCTCCTGTTTACCAATGTATGGCACTGGGAGTAATCCAGAGATAACTACCATTGAGATCCTACTTTTTAAACATCCTTTCTATCTCCTGAAAATCTGACTCTGAGTCCTCTGTCTGTCCACTCTATGTTGATGATGGTATGAGCATATATCACAACTTCTGTCTCACTCCCTTCGGTCTGTAGAATATCCGCAGCCTCTCTCTGATATCCCTTATCCCGGCATTGGGGAGGCATGATGACAGTTACAGAAATGTCTGCCTGACCCCACTAATTGTTGAATCTCCTATAATCACTGCATTCCCCACCTTTGCTGTTCCCTGCTGTATTGTGCTTTGCCCATTGATTTGATTTGATTTGATTTGATTTATCATTGTTACATGTATTAACATATAGTGAAAAGTATTGTTTCTTGCATGTTATACAGACAAAACGTTCATAGAGAAGGAAATGAGACCATGCAGAATGTAGTGTTACAGTCAAAGCTAGGGTGTAGAGAAAGATCAATGTAATGCAAGGTAAGTCCATTTAAAAGTCTGACAGCAGCAGGGAAGAAGCTGTTCTTGAGTTGGTTGGTACGTGACCTCAGACTTTAGTGTCTTTTTCGCAACGGAAGAAGGTGGAAGAGAGAATTTCTGAGGTGCGCGTGGTCCTTAATTATACTGGCTGCTTTGCCGAGGCAGCGGGAAGTGTAGACAGAGTCAGTGGATGGGAGGCTGGTTTGCGCGATGGAGTGGTCATTGGACTTTTCCATCTCCTGTGTCATCATGTGTAGTCATGCCTCTCTGATGCTGGGTTAAGGGACATCAGGGAGAGGCTGCAGGCCAAAGGGAGTGAGACAGAAGTTGTGATATATGTTCATACCATAACATAGAGTGGACAGAGGCTTATGGTCAGATTTTCTGGAGATAGACAGGATGTCCAATGACCAATCCATCACACAAACAATTGCTGCCATGGTCTGGGCTGTATTCATTCAATTCACATTCCCAGCAGCCTCCAGTGCTGAGCACCTGTTTGACCATGGCACAGACCTCAAAGATTCCTGCCTCTTCCTGCTCTTCCACACGGTCATCCAGCTGCTATCCTGAACTCTGCTTGTGGGCTGCCTCCCTGAACATACAATCCAGGAAACTCTCATTCTCCCAGATTCTGCACTGTGAGTCCAGCTGCCCCTCAGGATTCAAAATCTTGATTTCAAATGGAAATGGCTGGGACTTCCTACACATGTGGGTCCTCAAGACACACAAAGTGTTCTGTAGTTCCCACAGGAATTCCAAGCAACAGGTCTCAGCTCCCCATCAATGATGTAAAGAGAAACTTTATTCGCTCTTGAAAAATCTAGTTAGTACTTTGTTTAAACTATTAACTTTAATTGATGACTCTAAAACTGTTCCTTGTAACTAAGGGGGAGATGTTGATGTAATGGTAATGTTAGTAATCTAAAGGCCTGGTTAATACACTAAGGGTATGATTCAAATCCCAACATAATAGATGATGGATTTTAAATTCAATCAATGACTAATCTCTGTAGTAGTGACTGTTGTCACTAATTTTTTTGTTGCAAAACCCCATCTGGTTCACCAAGGTCCTTTAGGGAAGGAAATCTGCCGTCCTTACCTGGTCTGGCCTACATGTGACTCCAGACCCCCAGCAATGTGGTTGAATCTTAAGTATCCTTTGAAATATCTTAATAAGCCATTCAGTGTAAGGGCAACTAGGGATGGGCAGAAAATGATGACCTTGCCAGTGATGTCCACATCCCATTAATAAATAAAAATAAACTTTGAATACTCATTCACTTACTTTTATATTTGCTTCAATTGAACTTTTATTAACGAACTAGATATGCTCTCAATGGGTATTTTATCATTTCCTAGTCCGAGTTAAAAGCACTGTGCTAGCTTAACTGCTGGTGTCTCCTATCAGGTCTGTGTACTTTCACTGCTCTCCCTTCATTACTCTCCACTGTTGCTGCTGGTGTCTCCAGTCAGAAGTGGTGTCACCCTCAAGTCCATCCAATTTGAGGAATTGCAAGGTGCTTGCTTGCGTCTTTACTCCAGCATTCTCAGCTACTGCGTGGGGGAGACTTAAACCTCAGAAGATTTTCCCTCAAGCTCACTGATGTCATAGCATGAATCATTTAGGAATAGGGTGAGCAGCCTGCTTAGTATAAAGATAGTGGGGGGGAACCTACGAAGGGATGAACTGACCATCTCTGTGCTGTGTTTTACAGCAAGCAGGTTGACTGAGGTTCAGACCATCACAGATGGTTAATCGAGACCTCTTTGTGACAATTTCTAAGGTTCGGCACTCTGCGTTCGGCTTGGTTTGATAATAATCAAGTCAACTCCAGATAGAAGATTTATACCTTTATTCTTTTACGACGTCGGAGCTAGTTTTCCTTAGGGTGGGCAGGCATTAGTGGTCCCGCACAGCCAGGCAAAACTAAACTCCTTTGTTCTACTTTTCCAAACATTTATCCCAGTCTGTAGGCGGGCTTCCAGAGCATTAGCCCATTACAACTTGTCCCCGACTCTTTTACACCAATAGAGCGGTAGTATAGCTGCATGCACAGTTCATAATGTTCTGAAAACCAATCAAATCTGTACACACTCTCATCGCAATAAATCCTTACACGACAGTTAAAACGCTTGGTACTAGGGACAGCTAGACTACAGAGTGTGACATATGTGCAGGACAGCATGTTCACAGCATGAGATTACAAACTATACAAAAACCTTACGGCTTTTATATTCTCATTTGCAGTCAAGCTTCTCCCTTTGTTGCGAGCCTCAGCTTTGCTAGTGGCTTCTACAATCACTGTGTTAGCAGCTCAGTCTCCATTTTGCAGAAGGTTGTCTTGTGTGAACTCAGTGTCCTGGCGAATCAGATTGCAGGACCCCAGCCACTCTTGTGCTACCCAGTGATCAGCTCCTAGACTTCCCTCTGGAAATGTTCAACGTGCGAGTGCCAGTCGGGGAATGGAAGGAGCAGATACAGATAACGGAGGAGTATTGCAGGAGAAACCACACCCTCATTAGGGTTCTTTACTCAGAGGGTAGTAAGGGCGTGGAATGCCCTGCCTGCAGCAGTTGTGGACTCGCCAACTTTAAGGGCGTTCAAATGGTCAGTGGATAGGCATATGGATAACATTGGAATAGTTTAGGTTAGAGGGCCATTAGATTGGTTCCACTGGTCGGCGCAACATCGAGGGCCGAAGGGCCTGTACTGCGCTGTGTTCTATGTTCATTATTGGACTGCCCACTTGAGTGACTCTGGTAGAACGTGTCTGTGCTCAGGCAATCACTGCAGCAGTCTGTGCAGTGCTGCTGTTTGAGGGCTGTCTACACCATGCAAGGGAGACATGAGATCACCTCTACCCATAGGTGCTAGCATTGAATCCCAGAGTCATGCCTCACTTCATTGGAAAGGAGCCCTGTTGGGAAGTGGAAGGCACACACCATTGATTGTCATGAAGAAGATAAAGCACATTTGACATACCTGCATTATAGTCTGAATGGAATGCTTAAATTTATTATGGATAATGCAGCAGGGACCAGTGCTAACACTCACAAAACTGATTTTTGGAAGCATTTCGTTTGAACATTTGTGAGGCACACGGGAGATTTAAAACTTAATTTTCTACATGTTTTAATTTCATCCTGTGAATTGTGAATGTTAACATAAAAAAAAAATCAAATCCATCAAGAATGGCACACTCCTGTGCTGTGAATATTGAGGCATCAGTGGTACATTTAATAATTCTGAGTTACACAGCGTGACTGGCTTATTCCCTGTGCATTGCTAAATCTCCCAGCATTAACAAATGGAATGTTTGCAGTGTGCACAATCCGGTGAATGTTTGAAGATGTGTACAATGACAGGATGAATCCATTGAAAAAGTGACTCGCTTTGCAGCGCTAATTCCCGATGCCTAATCTCATAGAGGGAATGCAACTGAAAAGGCCAAAAGCCGCTCACGGATTATATTCTTGTGAAGAATTGCATAGAGATTATGACATAATGGGCAGGATTTTACAGCTCGCTTGAACGATACTGGAAAATCGCCCCCGAGGGCAACGGACGTTTCCATTGTCTGCCCCTTGTCCGCTCCGATTCCGTGGCAGGCGGTAGAATTGCGGTGAATATGTTTGTGTACGGAAGAAATGTCATCACCAATCTCAATTTTATCACTGAACATAGCAGTGAATCTCCAGAGGTTACAGTCACAATAGTTTGGTGGTCCTCTGACAATAACCTCTGTATCATTTAGGATTGAGTGCTTTAACTAACAGGTTGTAATAAGAGTGTAGCTTTTAAACAAGTGTTCGACAGTATTACACTAAATGGTGAGCAATGAATAGAGCCTGTTTCTTCCATAAAGCCCTGGCCGGAGTGAGGCCGGTGCCCCCAGGCCGGAGTGAGGCCGGTGCCCCCAGGCCGGAGTGAGGCCGGTGCCCCCAGGCCGGAGTGAGGCCGGTGCCCCCAGGCCGGAGTGAGCACCTGCAATGACCTCTCCTGCAGCAGAGAATCTAATGAGAAGAACATCAGTTGCCATTCCGAAAGGAGGGCTTTGCCTCTGGTAATCCAGAGCGGAGCGTGTGTGAAATACCAATTGAAGGAAAAGGTAAAAATGCCACCAGAGAATGGATTGGATACAAGATGCCAGAAGTATGTACAAGCCGTCTCCAATGAATCAAACACCCTGGAGACACAGTGATTCCATTTGTTAGCGATAAAGGGATAAGCATTGAGAGGAATGACATTTGTGGCTGTCTACCACAAAGGAAAAAAACGGAAAGGCCTGCCATCGTAATAAGATTGGCGAATCGTAAGGAAAATATTAACTTGCTTAAAGAGGCAAAGATAATTTAGGGATCTGAAGTGTAACATAGAAAATAGATGCAGAAGGAGTCCATTTGGCCCTTTGTGCGTGCTTCACGCTCGTTATGATCATGGCTGATCATCCAACTCAATAGCCTGATCTGGCCCTCCCCCACTGCATCTCTCCCACACACCCCCTCCCCTCCCCCTCTGCACCCCTGACCATCCTCTTTAATTCCCAACTCCTCCTTGAAAATCTATATTTCTCCTTATCTCAGTCCTAAAAGGTTTACCTCTTACCCTTAGACTGAGATGCCTGGTTCTGGATACTCCTGCCATCAGGAACACCCTTCCTGCATCTACCCTGACTAGTCCTGTTAGAATTTTATAGGTTTCTATGAGATGCCCCCCACCCCTCATTATTCTAAACTTCAACAAATATAATCCTAACCAACTGAATCTCTCCTCGTTCATCAGTCCTGCCATCCCAGGAATCAGTCAGCAATCCTTCTCTGCACTCCCTCAGGAGCAAGAACATCCTTCCTCAGATAAGAAGACCAAAACTGCACACAGTATTCTACTTGTGGCTTCACCAAAGCCTTATAAAATTGCAGCAAGACATCCCTGTGGCTATATTCAAATCCCCTTGCTATGAAGGCCAAAATACCATTTGCATTCTTTACCACCTGCTGCACCTGCATACTTACCTTCAGCGACTAGTGTACTAGGACATCCAGGTCTTATTGCATGTTCCCCTCTGTTAATTTATAGTCAGTCAGATAATAATCTGCCTTCCTGTTTTTGCTACCAAAATGGATAACATCACATTTCTCCATATTATACTGTGTCTGCCCTGAATTTACTCACTCACTCAACTTGTCCAAATCACACAGAAGCATCTCTGTATCCTTCTCAAAGCTCACCCTCCCATCCAGCTTTGTGTCATCTGCAAATCTGGAGATATTGGCCGGAATTTTACCAGCACTGTCCCAATTCTGGGGGTAGGTAAGGCTCAGAGAACAGTCTTCTCCATTGACCTCAGGAAGGATCATACGAACCTCGGGCAGATGCGCTGATAAAACTCCTTCCATTGGGTGTGATTTTCCTGGCCTGCTGTGCTGCTTGAATTCGCAAATGGCATCCAACTGGTAATGACTTTCCTGGGCCATTTTTTATAGTGTAATCAGCCTCGCACTGAAAAGCAGCATGATTATCATATGGAAATTGCCATTTCCATGTCATTGACAAGCCCTGGACAATATTATCCAGGCATGCTAATGTTTTTGCCCCCGTCAGGGGAGGTTCTCCTCAGCGGAGATTAAAGCCATTCCCCATTGACCCAATGGCCTTACTGGTGGAGGCAGAGGCCATTGAGGCCCCCCTGGGAGCCTGGCATCTTGACAGTGCCAGCCTGATACTCTGGCACTGCCTACTGGACACCTTGGCACTGCCCATTGGACACCGCACTGTGACAAACAGGTGGGGTTAGACCAGAGTGGACTGACTGAGAAGGGGCGAGACCGCTGCCACTCTGGAGAGCAATCAGTGGGGGAGGGAGGAGGATTTTAGGGGCCAGCGACCAGGAAGGAGGGAGTGTTGGGACCAGTGATTGGTAGGGGGAGTGGGTTGGAGAGGCCAACAATTTGTGGAGGGTGGTTGGAGAAGCCATTGGGGGAGGTCACCAATCAGGAGGATGGTGAGTGGGGAGCCAGTGCCTCTTCATGTGCCGATCTCCCTTGTGGGGGATCGGTGTATGCGCAGTGGCCTGCTCAGCACATTGATGCCAGCCTCTCAGGTGGGTTTAGGCCCTGCTCCCCATCCGCCCCCCCCCGCCCCCCACACACCTTACCAGCATGAAACCCCTGGTGGACTCCGTGCAGCTCAGAGTGCCAAAAATTCACCTAAGTACACCCAAAAGACAGATGGGGAAATCTTCCATTTTCCTGCCCATTGGATACTTAGGTTTTTGGAGAGAAAATCACCCCTAGTACATTTAGTTCGCTCATTTAAATCATTAATATATATTGCGAATAGCTGAAGATCTAGCACCAATCCCAGTCACTGTCTGCCATTTGGGAAAAAAACAGTTTATTCCTACTCTTTGTTCCCTTTGTGCTTACCAGTTTTCTATCCATCTCAATACTCTACCACAATCCCATGCATTTTAATTCTTACAAGCTAATCTCTTACGTGGGATTTTGTCAAAAGCTTTCTGAAATAAATCTATCCACTGGCTCCCCCTCATCAACTCTACTAATTACATCCTCAAAGAATCCCAGTAGATTTGTCAAATACTTCCCTTTCATGATATCTGTGCTGACTCTGTCCAATTCTGCCACTCTTTTCCAAGTGGTCTGCTATAAAACCTTTGATAATGGATCCTAGATGTTTCCTCAGTACTGAAATCAGGCTGACTGCTCTATAATTCCCTGTTTTCTCCCTTTTAAAAGAATGGGATTACATTTGCTACCCTCCAATCCATAGGAACTGCTCCATAATATATGGAATTCAGGAGTGTATATCAATAAGGAAGAATGTTGGCATTCCTAGACATGCCAGGAAGTGATGGTGTAGTAGTATTGTCTCTGGAAGAGTAATCCAGAGACACAGAGCAATGCTCTGAGGATCTACGTTCGAATCCCACCATGGCAGATGGTGAAATTCAAATTCAGTAATAATCTGGAATTAAGTCTAATGACGACTATGAAACCGTTGTCAATTGCTGTAAAAACCCATCTAGTTTGCTAATGTCGCTTTAAGGCAAGCCACTGAGCTGAAGGGCAATAAATACTGGTCATGCCAGTAATGCCCATATCTCTAAAAACCTGTTCTTTAATGAAAAAGATTCAAGTATCTTGGACTAGGAATTGTAAGTTTTTGCTAAGTTGAACAGGACTCCAGAAGAGGTGAAAATTGTAGTGACTTCAAGGACGCACATGAGGTTGGCCTCTTGGAGTATGAGCTTCCTGATTGAAGTCATGATTGCTATATTTGCGGCTAGATGTCCCTAAAGACTGAGCACGCGATGTCTGAGGGTACCATTAAACCTTCCGTGCCCGCTGGGCACCAGAGGGACGGGGGTGCATTATTGACCCTTTTAATCACATATTGATTTGATGTTTTACGTTTCCTTTCCACTTTGTCCTTTGTTTTGGTCAGTTCCCCTCCTTTTTGGGTGCCGCCCATTTTAATTTATCCCCTCGTTAATTTGATTTAGTTTATTTGGTTGGCCAAGAAGATCAGTAATGATTGCCTGCCCAATCAGGGAGCCTCACCTGTGTATAAAAATGGGAGTGTCAGGTCTACTCACTCTCCTGATTCTGACTGTGTACCTGAAGCACTCCATGAGTGGGACAGAGTTTATGAATAAAGAAAATCTGGTCCTCTGAGGAGATACCGGCCTCTGAGGAGTTATTTCAAAAACATACCCTATTAGTGACTTAACAAATATAACAGTTTGTGGTTGTACTTTGCGAACATAACATTTTGTAAGGTGGGATACATAGACGAATCTACTGAATGCTGGATATACCATAGAACACTACAGTGCAGAAAGAGGCCCTTTGGCCCATCAAGTCTGCACCAAACACAATCCCACCCAGGCCCGACCCCCATATCCCTACATATTATATCCACTAATCCCTCTAACCTACGCATCCCTGGACACTAAGGGGCAATTTCTTCACATGGCCAATCGACCTAACGTACACATCTTTGGACTGTGGGAGGAAACCAGAGCACCCAGAGGAAACCCACGCAGACACGAGGAAAACATACAAACTCCACACAGACAGCGACCCAAGCCGGGAATCGAACCCAGGACTCTGGAGCTGTGAAGCAGCAGTGCTAACCACTGTGCTACCATGCCACCCCTGTATGTAAAGCATCTGTTCCAACACAGCTCAAAAACAAGCAAGGAACACAGGTAGCGATAGTAGTAATTGGTATTGTAATAATTGTCAGGGAATCTTTCCATTTCAGTGCATTGAAGATGAACTAAGATACATGAATTCATCTCTTGATGGGGATACTAAATTAGACAATAATTATGAAAATTCTGAAGGGTTAAATTTTAAGACATTGTACAGTGTACAATTTGGGTGACTTTAGATCCTGAAAACAATTTTTAACAGTATAAATAATATTTGTGCCTATTATGCTGATAAATAATTTAAAATATAAGTTAGGCAATTCTTGTATCGCTTATTCATTTTAATAGCAGAATTTTAAATGCCATCTTCCAGAAGATCAAAGTGGATTTGAATCAGTTCAAAGATCAGTGGTAGCTACATCAGAGACAGAGCTTTGATTTAGAAAGGGATGATAAATTTGAATTGTAACGCTATGAAATAAGTGACATTAATCGGACAAATAAAACAGAGGGGGCGTGTTTATTTTTGTAAGGAGATAGAGCTTACAATTATAAGTCCGTTGATGTGTGACAACTATTATAGGTGATATGTTGGAAAGTAAAACTGGAAATTATTATTGAAAAAGATAAAAACTCAGCAGTTGTGCAGATAGAACATCAGGATCCAACACTGAGCTATTTAAAAATAGTCGAAAAAGAATGTTAGGATCATCAGGATCCAACACTGAGCTATTTAAAAATAGTCGAAAAAGAATGTTAGTTCAGGTGAAGGAAAAGAAGACGGTATTTGTATACGGGGATTTAACATTGATTTGTTGAAATATGATAGTAATAAACAAACTAAGACTTTGTCAATATGCTAGTTATTATGGGTTTATACTTATTGATTAAAAGACAAAGTGGAATATTCAATTATAGTGCTACGTTAATCAATAATATATTTACAAATGCATATGATAAATGGGCTATTGATAAATGACATTAGTGATCATTTTGCTGTATTTGCAAGCTGCGACTGTAATTATAAGAAAGTAAACAAGTGGGCGGCACAGTGGCACAATGGTTAGCACTACTGCCTCACAGTGCCACAGACCTGGGTTCATTTCTGGCCTTGGGTCACTGTCTGTGTGGAATTTGCACATTCTCCCTGTGCCTGTGTGGGTTTCCTCTGGGCGCACACTCTAAACATGTGTGGGTTAGGTGGATTGCCCCTTAGTGCCCAAAAATGTGTAGGTTACAGGGATTAGTAGGGATTTGAGTGGAGTTGAGCGGGATGCTCTGTCGGAGACGTGCCGACGGGCCTGCTTCTGTGTGAAGGGATTTTATGAAACTATAAACAAGTAAGTTTGAATGAAGCTGTAAATGCTTTAAAAAAAGATTTATTAAGAAAGATAGGAAAGAGGTGGCATTGATAAAGACGAAAGCTTTTAAATATATTTTTAAAATTGTATGGGTATGAACTATCCTATTAAAAATATAGTAGTGATACAATTTATAAAGGTAAGACTTAGATAACTAGAGCATTGTGGAATGTACGTAAGAAGAAAATTGCATTGTATAAATAGTTTAAAAGTATGACACTAAAGGTTCAGAAGAAAACTATAAGAAATATAAACTATAATAAATATAAACTAGAAGAAATAAAATTATAAGAACTATAAGGAATAAGTTAATTTCTACATTAGGACACAATGAGAAAAATATTATACTAAATTACTAGAGTACAATAAAACAAGATAAAGCATACATTGGGAATGCATAACAGTCTTATTAAAATAGCCCTCAAAGCTCAAGTTAATCAGATTATTTTATTAGGAATAATAATATTATAAAAAATAGGAAGGAAGTTGTAGCTGGCTTTAATAGCTTATTTGTGAATGTCGGCCCAAATCTTCCAGAGGAAATCATTGACACAAAGACCAAACAGATTGCTGCAGATGATTATATAGATGGAAGTAATATCTACTCGGTTTTTTTTGAGGTATTGATGAAAACGAGGTCATTGGTATTGTTAAAAACTGTAAGAATAAAAGATTTACTGATTCGAATAATATTGCTATGACAATTATTCTGTTATTGATTGTGGTAAAACTTGTTACTTATATTTGTAATCGATTTTTTTAATATAATATTTCAGTTTAAGCTTACATTAACACTGCAATGAAGTTACTTAAAAATCCCCTGGTCACCACACTCTGGCATCTGTTCGGATACAGTGAGGGAGAATTTAGCATGGCCAAAGCACTGAACCTGCACATCTTTTGGAATGTGGGAGGAAACCAGAGCACCCAGAGGAAACCCACACAGACACAGGGAGAATGTTCAGACTTTGCACAGACAGTGACCCAAGCCAGGAATTGAACCCAGGTCCCTGATGCTATGAGGCAGCAGTGCTAATCACTGTGCCACTATGCCACCCCATTGTTTCCTTGTTTAAGGTTGATGATTTTACTAAATACAGGCCAATATTCTTACTTTCACAGCTTTCTAATGTTCTAGCAAAGTTATTTGCCCAAAGATTGGATACTTTCATTGATAAACATGATTTACTGTGTATGGGTTCAGACCAAGCAGGTCTATAGATAAATGCTATAGATAAAAATAAATTAACAATACAGACTTTTATTGATCTTTAAAAAAAATTGATACAATTGGTCATGATATAATATTTTAAAAGTCTGAAAGATATGGGGTTAGGGGAGTAGTGAATAATTGATTTAGAAGCTATTTCCATTGGCTCCATCTACACTTCCCGCTGTCTCGGGAAAGCAACCAGCATAATCAAAGCACCCCATGCACACCGGACATTCTCTCTTCCACCTTCTTCCACCAGGGAAAAGATACAAAAATCTGAGGGCACGTTCCAATCGAGTTAAGAGCAGCTTCTTCCCTGATTTTAGTAAGGCGTTTGATAAGGTTCACCATGGTAGGCTTCTGCAGAAAATGCAGATGTATGGGATTGGGGGTAATCTAGGTACTTGGATCAGGAATTGGCTAGCAGATAGGAGACAGAGGGTGGTGGTTGATGGTGAATATTCGTCATGGAGTTCGGTTACGAGTGGTGTGCCTCAGGGATCTGTTTTGGGGCCACTGCTGTTTGTAATTTTTATTAATGATCTGGATGAGGGTATAGTTGGGTGGATTAGTAAGTTTGCTGATGACACCAAAGTCGGAGGTGTGGTAGATTGTGAGGAAGGGTGTCATAGTTTGCAGGGTGACCTAGACAGGTTGCAGAGCTGGGCCGCAAGGTGGCGGATGGAGTTTAATGCAGAGAAGTGTGAGGTAATTCATTTCGGTAGGAGTAACAGATGTGTTGAGTATAGGGCTAACAGGAGGACTTTGAATAGTGTGGAGGAGCAGAGGGATCTAGGTGTATGTGTACATAGATCCCTGAAAGTTGGGAATCAAGTAGATAAGGTTGTTAAGAAGGCATACGGTGTCTTGGCGTTTATTGGTAGGGGGATTGAATTTAGGAGTCGCAGCGTCATGTTGCAACTGTACACAACTCTGGTGCGGCCGCACTTGGAGTACTATGTGCAGTTCTGGTCCCCACATTACAGGAAGGACGTGGAGGCTTTGGAGAGGGTGCAGAGGAGGTTTACCAGGATGTTGCCTGGTATGGAGGGGAGGTCCTATGAGGAGAGACTGAGGGATTTGGGGTTGTTTTCGCTGGAAAGAAGGAGGCTAAGAGGGGATCTTATTGAAACATATAAGATGATTAGAGGTTTAGATAGGGTGGATAGTGATAGCCTTTTTCCTCGGATGGAGAAAGCTAGCACGAGGGGGCATGGCTTTAAATTAAGGGGGGGTAGTTATAGGACGGATGTCAGGGGTAGGTTCTTTACCCAGAGGGTGGTGAGGGATTGGAATGCCCTGCCTGCTGCGGTTGTAAATGCGCCTAGTTTGGGGGCGTTTAAGAGATCTGTGGATAGGTTTATGGACGAAAAGGGATTGGTTTAGATTAGTGGGTCAGTGTTTTTTTTTAAAAAAAACTGGTCGGCGCAACATCGTGGGCCGAAGGGCCTGTTCTGCGCTGTTATGTTCTATGTTCTATGTTGCCATTTTGAATGGACTTACCATATATTAAGTTGATCTTTCTCCACATCCTAGCTATGACTGTAAATCTACATTCTGCACCTTCTTGTTTCCTTTTCTATGAACGGTATGCTTTGTCTGTGTAGTGCGCAAGAAACAATGGGATGTAACTTCCAGCTGAAGTGCTGGGTTAAGTTGATTAAGTGACGGACATGCGTGCGGGATATCACGGAAGTCCCGTCGCATGCACATGTGTGCTGAAAGAGCACTAATTTTAAACCTCTGGTCGAGGTTGGGGAATCTGTCAGTTCTGAAGCACCGAGCTGTCATTGTGCCGAAACCTCCGCCACTTGCGCTGTTGTTAGGTGAGTTTTTGCCCTTATTTACTTGCACTTCTATTTTTTGGTCGAACCGCAGCACATAGAAGCAGCAAGCTTTCTTTGGGTTGGTTTTTTTTCGATAAATGTTTTAAAAAGTTGCTGAACATAAAAGTAAAGCACAGAAAGTGAAAGAATGATTTTGAAAATTCACTCTTTGGGGGAGGTTTCCGGCGAATGGCTAATTCAGTTTGTGGGGTGAATCTTTGGAAGAAGACTTGGAAAGACGTACAGATATTTACAGCTTTGTAAAGTGTATGAGGACCATGGAGATGATTCTCCCGTTCTCGCAGCATAGAGGGCCAGGACACTCAAGTGGAAGCCATTTAGCGGGCTTCTCGCTCTGTGCACCTCCGGCCGCTGGATTTCCAATGCCATCTGCTCTGCACCAAAAATCGGTGCGAAGCTGAATACATCATGTAAATGTTCATTTGAATATTAGGAGGCTCAGAACTGAAGTCTCAGGGCCTGCTAGGGTCTCAGAGTATCAGACAATTCAGAAGGATAGACAGGAAGGAAAAGAAGGTGGGGTGGCTCTGTTAATTAAGGATAACATCAGGGCGGTAGTGAGAGATGATATAGGCTCTAAGGAGCAAGATAAGGAATCAATGTGGGTGGAGATTCGGAATAGTAAGGGGAAAAAGTCACTGGTGGGCGTAGTCTATAGGCCCCCAAATAATAACTTCAAGATAGGGCGGGCTATAAACAAACAAATAACAGATGCATGTAAAAATGGAACAGCAATAATCATGGGGATTTTAATTTGATACTCTCCTTTATTTCCTTATTTATCCATCGCTGATTATCCCTTTTCTTACATTCCTTCTTTTTCACTGGAATATATTTTTGCTGAGTACTGAGAAGAATCTCCTTAAAAACCTTCCATGTTCCTCAACTGTCCCACCAATTAGTCTGTGCCAGTCTACATTAGCCAACTCCACCCTCATCCTATTGTAATCCCCCTTGTTCAAGCAGAGGACACTGGTTTGTGACCCTACTTTCTCACCCTCCATCTGTATTAGAAATTCAACCATATTGTGATCACTCATCCCAAGAGGATCCCTCACAACGATATCATTAATTTTACCTGTCTCATTACACAGGACCAGATCCAGATTAGCTTGCTCCCTCGTAGGTTCTGTAACATACTGTTCGAGGAAAGTATCTCGACAGCATTCTAAGAACTCTTCCTCAAGTCCACTGCGTCCGACTTGAGTTGACCAGCAATGATCTTATTGAATGGCGAACAGGCTCAAGGGGCTAGATGGCCTACTCCTGCTCCTATTTCTTATGTTCTCCCCGACGCCCCGCCAGGCGTGTTTCACTCTGGCAGGGTTTACAGCAGCTCTCCACTAGCAGGGAGCTGGCGGTCCAACACTGCTGGAGTGAAGGGCGGGGGGGGGGCCATAGAGGGGAAGGGGAGTGTTCCCTGTGCATTGCCAGCTTGGCAAAAGCAGCATGACTCGCTGGCACTGCCAAAGGGAAAAAGTGGAAATGTCCAGAGGCACATTAACACTGTCCACAGGGCATCGGGCATTGCCAAGGGGTTGGGGCCAGAGGGCTCAGGGCCCAATGGGAGGTGGGTCTTCTTGGGGAGATAGGGCCTGGGTGGGATTGCTGTCAGGAGCCATTTATTTTATTTATGTGCTATATAATATAGTAGGTTAAAATCAACCAAACAACCACTTATTTTCTTTAGCTGAAACAGGTGCAATGTGTATACGTGTTCTTTAATTCTACAAAGAATGTATTTATGCACCAAAGAGTTATAATAGAGTAGGGAAATTTGCCAGTAAAACAAATTTAAAAGCTTTGTATCTAAATGCGCAAAGCATTGAGAACAAAATTAATGAGTAAACGATGCAAATAGAAACAGAAGCGTACGATTTGATGTTGATTACTGAGACACGGTTACAAGGAGACCAGGACTGGGATTGAATGTCCAAGGGTACTCAGCATTATGGAAAGATAGACTGAAAGGAAAAGGAGGTGGTGTAGTTTTGCTGGTGAAGAAAGGGACCAGTGCTGTCATGAGAAATAAGCAAGGGAGATCAAGATGTGGAATCAGTCTGGGTAGAAATAAGAAATAACAAAGGGAAGAAGTACTTGGTAGGGTAATCTATAGGTCCCCAAGCAGTAGTTCTGCAGTGGGGCACAGTATAAACTAGGAAATACTGGGGGCTTGCAGGAAAGATACGGCAATAATCATGGGTGATTTTAATATGGTAAGAAGTCTCACAACACCAGGTTAAAGCCCAATGGGTTTATTTGATAGCAAAAGCCACTAGCTTCCGGACCAGTGCTCCTTCGTCAGGTTGGACTTTAACCTGGTGTTCTAAGACTTCTTACTGTGTTTACCCCAGTCCAATGCCGGCATCTCCACATCATGATTTTAATATGCACACAGATTGGAAGGATCAAATTGGCAAGGGTAGCCTTGAGGCAGAGTTTATTGAAGGTATTAGAGATTGTTTCCTGAAACTATACATTGTGAAACCATCCAGGGAGCAGGCTACCCTGGATTTGATATTGTGTAATGAGGAGGGATTAATTGATAAGCTCATAGTTAAGGATCCTCTCGGGACAAGTGACCATAGTATGATAGAATTCAAAATTCAGTTTGGGGGGGTGAGAAAGTGGAGTCTCACACTAGCGTTCTGGAATTAAACAAAGGAAATTACATCGGCATGAGAACAGATCTGGCCCGAGTAGAGTGGACAGGAAGGCTAAAAGATAGGACAGCAGATGAGCAGTGGCAGTTGTTTAAGGAAAGGCTCAATTCCTCACAACTAAAATATATCACAGTGAGGAAGAAAGATGGTAAGGGGGTTATAAAACATCCATGGCTAAACAAGGAGGTCAAGAGCAACATAAAGACAAAAACTAAGGCATATCATATTTCAAAGGCTAATGGCAGGCTGGAAGATTGGGAAAATTTCAAACATGAACAAAGGGATACTAAAATAATAAAAACAGCCTTAGGTAAATTATGGAAAAAAAACTGGCGCAAAATATCAAAAAGGATAGCAATGGTTTCTAGAAGTATATAAAAGGGAAGAGAGTCACTAAGGTGAACACTGGTCCCTTGGAAGATGAAACCAGGAAGTTAATAGTGGGGAACATTGAAATGGCAGAGATGCTAAATCAATACTTGGCCTCAGTTTTCACAGTGATGACATTAGTACCATTCCTATAGGGACGGGCAAGTCAGAGGTAATAGAAAAGGTAGAATTTAGAACAACATCGATAGGGAAAAAGTACTCAGCAAACTATTGGACCGAGGGCAGAAATGCCCCCCTAGGCCTGATGGTCGACATCGTAGGGTATTAGAGGAAGTGGCAGTGGAGATAATGGATCCTTTGGTTATAATATTCCAAAATTCCCTGGACATGGGAAAGGTTCCGGTGGATTGAGAGCTGGCTGCTGCCCCCATCTCTGCTGCTGCCACTCCCCCCCCCCTTGCTGCTGCCCCCCCCCACCTCTCTGCTGATGCCCCCCTCTCTCTGCTGATGCCCCCCTCTCTGCTGCTCCCTCCCCGCTTCACTGTGTTATTGATGAGTTTCAGGAAACCTGTGGAATCGCCATCAAATTTAAAACTGCGTTGAATCTTTGCTCTAACTGAGTAATTAGCATATGCTAGGAGGCGACTTGGCACTCACAAGGGGCTTTATCCACGAGCAGGCTTCAGCAGTTAGGTTCAGTGTGGATAAAAGCAAATTACTGCGGAACCGGAAACAAAAACAGAAAATGTTGGAAAATCCCAGCTGGTCTGACAACATGTGTGGAGAAAAATTGGAGCCAATGTTTTGAGTTAGACAGTGACGAAGGGTCCTCTAGGCTCGAAACCCAGGGCAGAATTTCACCCACAGATCTGAGCGATGTTGGTACGATCCCGTCCCAGCCGATGGAGAATGCCGTTCTCTGAGCCTTGTCCATCCCCGGACTCGGGGCCGGCGTGCCGGGAAAGCTGCGGCTGCTGGCTCTATCATTTCTGGTTTTGGTTCAGTGTGGAGCTAGGTGGGTTAATCTCAGCTTCTCCACTGCCTTCTTATTTTTGCTTGTATTATTCCAAAGCCCTAACCCTGTCCATAGCGCTGCCCCAGGTTAAAGTCCCCCCATTCTGCTTCCAATCTTTGCTTACTTGCACGTTTGTTCGACTCAGGTCAGTAGAAAAAATCATCTGAAATAAAGAAGCTGTTTTCACTTTGATCATTTGGGAACAAATTCAAGGGAATGAACACACACTGAAGTGGAGATGATATTCTCCGTGCACTCAGAAGGAATAATTTAAACCTGATTGAACACTAGTGGCTCAGATTTTAATCAAATTGGTTACGCAAGCTGTCAACTCAGTGACACTGAATATTACTCCCGCAGTTTGTGATTACGCATTGAGGTGGGTTCAACATACTGCAGGCATTGTTCCAGGTCAGATGGCTACTTTCAGTGGGATTTACATTGATGAGAGAGGCAATAATCACTTGATAATAGGAACCGTTCTGTTCTTATCGCATGTTTGAGTCCCCAATTAAATTGAAATATGAACCATGTAAATATAGTGTTACAATGAAATTATGATTTGAAAATGCGAGCCTAGCTAAATTAATTTAATTGGGTTTATTACTCTTGCAAAGAAATACCAGTGGAAATTAAAATTAAATTTCCCCGCACAACTTTACAGTGACAAAGTGCCTCATCACTCATCAAAGTGTTTCAAGTCAACCTCCTCGGCATGAACACTCTCTTGAAGCATTTCTCTGTTAAAGCAGCATATCTGACAACAGATGCCCATACATTGCCTCCATTGGTGACACAGTCTCACACAAACATCCCGACAATGGACAGGCTCCTAAACCTGTAAAAGTGTAAAGCCACATGCTAGGACCAGTGTCTATTTTTGTACTATTGTACAACAATGTGCTGGGTCTTTTACACAACAGTGTCAGCACAACTCACAACCAGGTGAAGAGTGACAGGGTTGGAAGTGTGGACACAGGCTACTGCAGGCAAAAAGAATCAATGAGATGATTCCACTTTGTAAAAAAAAACAAGGCGGCCATTCAACTGCACCTACAAGAACATTGACTTCAATCAGCCATTGAGGCTGGCCTCTTGGAGTAAGAACACCCTGATTAAGGAGTTGATGTTTTAAGTTTCCTTTCCGATTTGTCTTTTGGACGGTTTGCCTCCTTTTAGGGAGCTGCCCCTTTTGAGTTACATAAGAACATAAGAAATAGGAGTAGGAGTACGCCATCTAGCCCTTCGAGCCTGCCCCGCCATTCAATAAGATCATGGCTGATCTGAAGTGGATCAGTTCCACTCTCCCGCTTTCTCCCCATAACCCTTAATTCCCTTGTCTGTCAGAAATCTATCTACCTGTGACTTAAATATATTCAACGAGGTCGCCTCCACCACTTCAACGGGCAGAGAATTCCAGAGATTCACCACCCTTTGAGTGAAGAAGTTCCTCCTCAACTCCGATCTAAACTGCACCCCCGCCCCCCCTTATTTTGAGGCTGTGCCCTCTAGTTCTGTTTTCCTTTCTAAGCGGGAAGAATCTCTCTACCTCTACCCTATCGAGCCTCTTCATTATCTTGTGTGGCTCTGTGATCCCCTATGAGCTGCAATTAGGTCTCCAGTGAAGGATGGTGGGTCCTTGAAGAGGAACACCATCATATTGCTGTAAATTCCTAATTCTTTAAATTCTTAAATTTTCTCCCTTGCCTTCTGGTGGGCTGCAATGAACCAGTTGAATCCTTTAGGAAGCTCCTGATTGGACATAGAACATTGAGTGCAGTAGTCTCTGGGGCTGCTCGGTGTTGGAGGTGCGTCCCTAATGATTCAGATGTTCACCATTCAGAGAAGGAACCTTACCTTAAACCTGAAATGCTCCCAGCAGAAAGGCAGAGGACCCTGACAGGGACAGTCTCGACTGTAATTGCAGGAGTTACAGGATAACCAATTTTCAGAGCTGGTTTGCCCTGAAGCAGATGACACAAGAGTCAGTGCCAACCCACGGTTTCATTTGTAGAGAAGACTCAAGCATCTTAGAGAATGATGCAGCCTGGATACTGCTGAGAAGTGTTGGTTTCTGTACACTTAATATCCCCAGTGGGTTGCTCCTAACAACTGACCTGTTCTATTAATTTTACAGTGTGATGCATCATACTTTTGCTAATTTTGTGCAGCTCGTATCTGCTCCTGCTGTTTCTGCGTTGTAGAATCAATGGTTTGGCCGGAGACAAACTTTTGTTTTGTGCAGAAAGTGAAAAAAATTAAACAGTGATCAATGATAGGAGATCATCAGTGGAATCTCTTAATGCAAGTCTTTACATCTGTCCCATTTCTGTTTGGTTGTTGCTTGATTGTGAGACAAGGTTTCCTACCCCTTGGGAATGTGATTATTCTTCTCTGCTTTGAAAGGTTAGATTACTGGGGCTTGGAGAGTACATTTGTGTAAAGAAATGACTCACAGATCACAGTCGCCCAGGGAAGGAGACACACTGAGAGATGTCATAATTATGCCAGAGAAGACAGGGTAATAAGTCGAATGTCACACAATTTATGCAGCCCACGACATTTAAATAGGAGGGTGCAGTCATGCCAGAGAAAAAGGGCACACAGTGGGAGGACCCCAACCAGGAACTTCCATCCATCATTTGCGGTTCTATTGGAAGGGCTCGAAGTCAAGTTCAAATAAAAATTTGTTGGATTTCTCACGTTTGATGTTGAGTCTTATGAGCAGTTAAAATAAAATTAGAAAGACTGACCTGCTGAAAGTAGGGCGCTGGAGCTAACATGACATAGTGAAGATCTAACTGGAAGTAGTTCTGTGTCTTTCATTGCTATTTGCAGTTAATGGGCAGCTCTCACAGAACATCTAACACATTCACATCAAAGCAGCATTGACAGTTGATGGGCAGGAATTCGATGCTTTGAACTAATCACATCCACTCGTCATCTTCATTAAGCCTGGTCCTCATGGTGTGTATCTCATAGTTATTCACACCATATTCCTTGACTTAAACTGAGAGTTTTAACCAGTTCTCCCTTGCTCCTGCTCGGAATTCAGAATCCACTTTTCTATTCTGTGCATGCCGTTGGAATTGAGATCTGAAAGGTGGAGCTTTGCTTTTTAGTTTGATACCTGCTGTAGCGACGGCTGGTGGGATGAGCTCTCATGATTCTGACCTCTTATCTTGCTTTTAAAGATCAAAATCTTCAGACACCACTTTTACTGTTTTACCAAACCTAAGCTGAAGCTTATGAGATGAGCTTGAGGAAAGTTTTAGCTGAGTGGAAAGCAGCTTTGATTTCAGTTCTCTGGATTAAATGATTTTAATTCCGGGAATGTGGAGGAGAAGGCTGCAGGCAAACCCCAGTGTGGCCTGGATAATTTTAACTTGCAACCTCATTTTCAGTTGACTAACGGGCAGGCCTCCCATTTTCAGCAGGACTTGAGCAGCTCACTCAGCTGCTGTGTGTGATTGTTGGTCAGGCTTTCAGGGTATATTTAAAATGAAGATACGCCACTTATAGACAGGAATTCTCATCAAAGAACACTGGAAGAGACCCCGCGCACTGAGTTGAGTAGAATGTTTGGCTGCCACCTTTCTAAGGCCCCAGCAGATCAGGGGAGCCAGAGAAACATACCCAGAGCTGTATTCTACCAGGACTGGATTGAGGTGAGGGACAGAGTCACTAGTGTCCACTCCAGGGACGGGCATTGGTGCAGGAGAAGAGGCAATGACTTCACAAGAGCAGCCTGGATGAATACGGCTCTTCATCTCTCCATCCCTCTCCACAGCCCCTGAAAAGACTCCCCTCATCCCTCCTCCAACACCCTCAACAATTCCCTGCCCTCCATCACATCTTTCAGCAGACAAGCACAACACTCAGCAACATCTGTCTTTTTCAATCCAAACACATTCCCCCCTTTGCTTTCTTCACACCGCATCGCTTACCTCACCTTAGCATTTACACAACCAGCAACTCCTCCCAGTGTTCCTTCCTCATTCCAGATTCCACATATCTGGACTTTTCATTCATCACCAACAACCTGTGCTGGTCCCCCCACGCCGACATGATAGTTAAGAATGCACATTATCGCCTTTACTTTCTCAGGAGACTAAGGAAATTTAGCTACGACTCTCACTAACTTTTATAGATGCACCATAGAAAGCATTCTTTCTGGTTGTATCGCAGCTTGGTATGGCTCCTGCTATGCCCAAGACCTCAGGGAACTACAAAAGGCTGTGAATGTAGTCCAATCGATCATGCAAACCAGCCTCCCATCCATTTGATTAAATCTACACTGCCCGCTGTCTCGGCAAAGCAGCCAGCATAATTAAGGATCCCACGCACCCCAGACATTCTGTCTTCTACCTTCTTTCATTGGGAAAAAGAGACAAAAGTCTGAGGTCACGTACCAACTGACTCAAGAACAGCTTCTTCCCTGCTGCATCAGACTTTTGAATGGACCTACCTTGCATTAAGTTGATCTTTCTCTACACCCTAACTATGACTGTAACACTACATTCTGCACTGTCTCATTTCCTTCTCTATGAACGGTATATTTTGTCTGTGTAGCGCGCAAGAAACAATATTTTTCACTGTAAGTTAATACATGTGACAATAGTAAAATCAAACCAAAAAGATCAAACTGTGGAATCTTTTTGGGTGGAGCTAAGCAAGGGGCAGTAAAGATTGGTAGCAGATATTTCTGGGCCACCAAACAGTTCTGATAGTATGCGTATGTATCAGTATGGTATCAATCAGAAGATTAGAGAAGCATGTAGCATGGTTAATACAATAATCATGTGTGACTTCAATCTGCATGCAAACTGGGGAAATGTGCACTAAGGCTGTGGAAGACGAGTTTCTCGAGTGTGTTAATAATGGTTTTCTCGAGCAGTATGTGAGGAATGGCCTAGAGAACATGTTATTTCCTATCTAGTGTTATGTAACGAAAAAGAGCTAATTATTAATCTAATTGTAAAAGAGCATTCAGGGACGAGTGACCACAATTTTACATTCAGTTTGAAAGTAAGTTGCTGAGGGAGTTAAATCTGAACAAAGGAAATGATATGGTAAAGGTGTGAGGGACGTACTGGCTGAGGTGTATAGGGAAAATACATGAAAAGCTAAGTCCGTGCACATGCATTGGACAGTCATTAAATTATTATTAGGTAGCTTACAACAATTTTACATGCCTTTAAGGCACAAAAATCTAAAAAAAAATCAGTTACCCATGGCTAACAAAGGAAGTTAAGGATTGTGTAAGATTAAAAGAAATAGCTTATAAAGTTGCTAGTAATAGCAACAAACCTGAGGATTTTGGAATACAGCAAAATACGACCAAGAAACTGATGAAGAGAATAGAATATGAATGTAAATGAGCAAAAAACATGCTTTTTCTTTAGTTTATTTATTAATCACAAGTAGGCTTACATTAACACAACACTGAAGTTACTGTGAAAACCCCCTAGTTGCCACACTCTGGCACCTGTTTGGCTACACTGAGGAAGAATTTAGCATGGCCAATACACCTAATCATGTCTTTTGGACTGTGGGAGGAAACCAGAGCACCCGGGCGAAACACAGTCAGATACAGGGAGACCATGCAGACTCCACACAGACAGTGACCCAAGCCAGGAATCGAACCTGGGTGCCTGGTGCTGTGAGGCAGCAGTAGTAACCACTGTATCACCTTGCTGCCTACAGAAATAGTACAGTAAATAGACTTTAAAAGCTTCCAAATGTACATAAAAGGTAAATGTTAGGCGAAGACAAATGTGAGTCATTATAGGCAGAGTCAGGAGAATTTATAATGCGGAATAGAGAAATAGCAGAGAAGCTAAGTGATTACATTGTTTCTGTCTTCACTGAGGAAACTACAAGATATCTCCCAGAATTAGAGATCCAAGGGACAAAGGAGAATGAGAAATTGAAAGAACTTAGTATTAATAAGAAGGTTGTATTGGAGAAATAAACGGGACTGAAAGTTGATAAGTCCCTGGGAGTTATTATTCTACATCCTGGAGAGTTGAAAGAGGCAGCTATGATAAAAGTGGATGCATTGGTGATCATCTTCCAAAATTCTATAGATTCTAGAATGGTTCTTGCAGATTGAAATGTAGCAAATGTTACCCCAGTGTTTAAGAAGAAAGGGATAAAGAATTTGAGAGGGAGAGAGAAAACATGCAACCTCAGACCTGTTAACCTTACATCAGTAGCAGGGAAAATTCTAGGATATATTATAAAGCTATTCAATAAGTGGACACTCGGATAACAGTAATCTAATTGGGTGTAGTCCACATGGATTTTATGAATGAGAAATTGTGTTTTACGAGCCTGTTGGAATTTTTTGAGGTTGTTATTAACAGAATTAATAAAGATGGACGTACTGTACTATTTTCAGAAAGCATCCTAAAAAGTGGTGGCACAGTGATTAGCACTGCTGCCTCACAGCACCAGGGTCTCTGTAGGGATTCTACGGTTCTAAGTCCCCCACATGAAGATGTCAGCAAAATTAATGCACATTGGATAGAGGTGAATATGCTGGCGTGGGTAAAGGATTAGCTCACAGGCAAAAACAGAATTAGGAATAAATGGGCCATTTTTTGCACTGGCAGGCTGCGACTAGTGGGGTACCACACAAGTACCCAGGCCCAGCCCACTGATTAGGATTGACCAAAGACAGAATTTAATGTTCCCCTGTCCTTCCTTTCCCCATAATGGTTTGAGGCTTGGGAGGGGGTGGGGGGAAGGGGGTCAGCGTGGAGTGAGGGAGTGTAAAATTACATGGATAGGATTCCCCCCACCCTGACCCAGACTGAGGGGCAGACAGAGCCTTTGATATTAAGCTCACCCATGCCCCTACAAAGGCCTTTAGGTCTCTAGACTTTCGGATAACATTTGAATCAGGGCACCAAGTAGAAAAAAATCTTCATCCTAGATGTTAGGTGTTAAATTGGGGGGGTGGGGCTGGTCCTTATTCTGAAGACCTCTTCAGATTTGAGGCACCCTTCCCTCAGGGACCTGGGAGCTCTGGCCCTCCCTCACCCTCTCAGCCAACCCTCCATTTGACCTATATCCCTCTATTTCCATCTTGCTCATGTAACTGTCTAAGTGCTTTTTAAAAGTCTCTACTACTGCCCCTGGCAGCCCATTCTAGACACTCTTACACACCCCGTGAGTGAAAAACTACCCTTCTGGATCCTTTTATATCTCTACCCTTTCACCTTAAACATATGCCTTCTAGTTCTGGACTCACCTACCTTTTGGAAAAGATATTGACTACCTTGCCTACTATGCCCCTCATTATTTTATAGACATCTATAAGATCATTCCTAAGCCTGCTATACTGCAGGGAAAAAAGTTCCAGTCCATCCAGCCTCTCCTTATAACTCAAACCATCAAGTCCCTACTAAATCTTTTCTGCACTCTTTCTAGTTTAATAATATCATTTCTATAACTGGGTGACCAGAATTAGACACAGTGTTCCAAGTGTGGCCTTACTAATGTCTTGTACGACTTCAACAAGACGTCCCAACTCCTGTATTCAGTGTTCTGACCAATGAAACCAAGCATGTCGAATGACTTCTTCATCACCCTGTCTATCTGTGACTCCACTTTCAAGGAGCTATGAACCTGTACCCCCCCTAGATCTCTTAGTTCTATAACTCTCCCCAATGCCCTATCATTAACTGAGTAAGCTCTGCCCTGGTTCAATCTACCAAAATGAATCACCTTATATTTATTTAAATTAAACTCCATCTGCCATCATCAGCCCACTGGCCCAATTGCTCAAGATCTTGTTGCAATCCTAGATAACCTTCTTCACTATGCCACCAGTCTTAGAACATAGAACATAGAACATAGAACACTACAGCGCAGAACAGGCCCTTCGGCCCACGATGTTGCGCCGACCAGTTAAAAAACAATGACCCACTAACCTAAACCAATCCCTTTTCATCCATAAACCTATCCACGGATCTCTTAAACGCCCCCAAACTAGGCACATTTACAACTGCAGCAGGCAGGGCATTCCAATCCCTCACCACCCTCTGGGTAAAGAACCTACCCCTGACATCCGTCCTATAACTACCCCCCCTTAATTTAAAGCCATGCCCCCTCGTGCTAGCTTTCTCCATCCGAGGAAAAAGGCTATCACTATCCACCCTATCTAAACCTCTAATCATCTTATATGTTTCAATAAGATCCCCTCTTAGTCTTGGTGTCATCTGCAAATTTACTAACCATTCTCTAGAGATTTGAAGAATGAGAGATGATCTCATTGGAACCTACAAAGTATTTAACGGAATAGATGGGTTAGATACAGGGTCCCAATCTTCAGTGTAATCAATGGGGAGACGATGGTCTAATGGTATAATCATTATGTATATCATTATAATTTAATGGCATAACTATTAATCCAGAAGCTCAACTAACATTCTGGTGGCCTAGGTTTGAATCCCAGCATGGCAGATCCTGGAATTTGAATTTCATTTAAAAAGAAATCTAGAATTAAGAATCTACTGATGACCATTGAGCATTGTCTGGTTCACTAATGTCCTTTAGGGATGGAAATCTACTGTCCTTACCTGGTCTGGCCTACATGTGACTCCAGAGCCACACAATGTGGTTGATTCTCAACTGCCTTTGGGCAACCAGGGATGGGCAATAAATGCTGGCCAGCCAGCGACGCCCATGTCCCATGAATGAATAATAAAAATCAAAACCCTGACCTACCCGGATACCCCTGACTCCAAAATCTTCAATGAATTGGCGAGCTTGATTAGAAGCTATTCTTCATGCCAAGATTAAAAGTCTACACTGCTCGTTCAGCCAATCCATTTGATGACGGGTAATAGGATGCTGTTCTAATGTGTTTGATCCCATTGGAAAGCATGAAGATCTGAAACTTGGTGCAGTAAAGGCAGTGCCATTGTTGGAATCCAGGACTTCAGGTATCCTGAAGCATTGTTGTAGTTTCTCAATGGTAGCATGGGAAATTGTGAATGTTGCCCCCATGAAACTTCCATAATACTCCAGCAATACCACTTTTACACAACAGAGCAAACTCCTGGGGAATCTATCACCAGATTTCTAACCAGATTGCAAACATTGGCACAGAATTGTGAATTCGGGCTATTCTTGAATGATATGTTGTGAGATAGGCTGGTCTGTGGAATTAATCAGGTGAGAGCCCTGAAACAGATTATTGGCGGAACCTAGTTTGGATCTAAATAAGACCATTGAGATAGCTCTATCTTTGGAAAATGCAAAGAAAGGAGACTTTGGACAGCTGTGTCCTTTGATTGGAGGGAGGGGCTTCATGCAACATTCCAAGTACAGAACAAGATCATCAGAAAATACCAGGACCATCTCCGGAGTAGTGAGCCTGTGCCAGGGCAGCCTCATTACCAGCCATGGGGATTGCCAGCTTCAAGACACAAATGGAGGTTGACCCCATGCTGCATCTCTGGGTGATGAAGATATGGATTCTGATATGGAAGTGGAAGAGACAGGCACCCTGACTGAAGAGAGACTTCATTAGGAGGCAGAGTCCAGAAGTGAAGGTCTCCAATCTGCTTCACACCCCCGATCCAGTCCTGCCTGTAACCAACACCAGCCGATTGCTAAACGGTGGAAAAGAAAACCCCTATCGTGGGAGTGCAGGGACGTGAGGGGGGAGGGATGGTATGATGGCCATGGCAAATCATTAATAGATCTCCCTGTGAGCCTCATAGAATATGAGTTCCCCTATTAGGTGTGGAGGCCCATCCAATAGAGAAGGAGCAGCAGGCCGTTTGGCTCCCGGCAGTCAACAGACTCTGGGCTGACCCGCAATCTGTAGCCACTGAACGGTGCTCAGATAGCTCTGAAAATAAAAGGGTGATTTGTGATGAAATACTGTTCTCAGTTACATTATTACATCGATAATTGTCATTTCTGACTGTAAGAAGGTGGATTGAAGGCAGCTTTCCCTTGATCAAAAAAGAGCTTGAATTTAAAAAGCACTTTTTATAACTTGAGGATATCCGAATACTCTTTGGGAGTTAGGAGATTTTGTATGTTTTAGTGACACATGAGGCAGACAAATTACGGATAAATGCCTGTTTCCATGGCAAAGTTTTCCTGGAACAGGTCGCCAGCAGCTTTAGCTTGAGGGGCAGCACTCCACATCAAGCATGGCTGACCAGGAGTCTATCACCACCTGCCATAGACATATTGAAAGGTTTGGCAGGTTAATAATCAACCTGTTTGGCCCTGTTATCAACGCATCTTCCTTGGCCATCGAGCCCTGAAATGGGACTTAAGCCCAGAACTGCTGGCTCAGAGACAGATCCGCTGTGCTGCAAGATCCCTAATACCTCTTGCTGACAATAAAATACTATGTGAAGTGTAGATACTGTCACAATGTAGGAAATGCAACAGCAATGTAGTCCCCAGTAAGCTTCCACAAACAACAATGTAATACATGACCAGATTGTAGATTCTTTATTGGGGGTAGAGTGTTGGCTAGGGCACTAGGAAAATGTCTTTGGTTTTTCAAATAGTGCCGTGGGATCACTTGTGTTAAATTTCTTAGTACAGAAGGTTCCCCTCAAGAGTGACTCCAAAGCCAGAAATCAGGGAACACAGATTTTTATTCAGTCAACTCGCTCCACACTCCAAACGACAGCTGCCCTTTCAGGGCAGTTCCCGGCCAGCTCACCATGAGTCACATTGTTTATTTATTAGTGTCACAAGTCAGCTTACATTAACACTGCAATGAAGTTACTGTGAAAATCCCCTAGTCGCCACACTCTGGCGCCGGTTCAGGTACACTGAGGGAGAACTTAGCACGGCCACTGCACCTAACCAGCAGGTTAGGTGCAGTGTGGGAGGCACCCACTGGCCTGTGGGAGGCAACCAGAGTACCCGAGGGAAACACATGCAAAAAAGTGGAGAATGTACAGACAGTGACCCAAGCTGGGAATTGAACCCAGGCCCCTGGCGCTGTGAGTTCGCAGTGCTAACCACTGTGCTACCGTACTGCCTTAAGGTCTACAAGAGGAAGCCAAAGTGTTTGCCAGTTTCTGTATGTTAATTACTTACAGAGGAATCACATATAACATCAGCCACTTAGTTGACATTGCAAGTGGTTGGCCGTCCCACAGTTGAAAATTGCTCTATTCCATATAATATTGGAGTGATATTAGATGGGATTGCATTATTATTATATTGCAAAATAACTTACTCTATTGGAACACAATCTGGGCAGCAAGGAGAATTGGAGCTTATAAAGTGACTCAGATGGAGAGTGGGTTTACATAGGAGATCACATCCAAGCAAGAAAAATAATCCTAGAGAGCAAAAGTGAGGAGAAATCAGTTTTGGAATAAGGATGGATGAAATTCACACTTTAATAAACATTGCTCGTTGACTTTGGCCTTGGTCTAATGTGACGTCCAAGATGTTTGGGCTTTGGAAATGCAATATTACTGAATCTACCTGGCTTGCCATAGTCATGTGACTTTGCCATGTGACACTCAGCCTGTAGGCTGATATTTCACTGAGATATTACACTGATGGAGGTTGCTGTCCTTGTAGATGAAACATGGTGTACAGAAATGGATAAAAACACATTTCTGAAAAGGTGCAGTGAAGACACTGAGAAGCTAGGAATACAGAAAGGTTCAAAATCTGCAAAAAAGCTGCTGAAGCAAGAATAAAGAAAAACAAAGTCCGCAAGCCAGACACAACTCAGTAAGACACACAGGGAAGTAGATTTAGATTTGATTAATTATTGTCACATGTATTAGTATACAGTGAAAAGTATTGTTTTTTGCATGCTATACAGACAAAGCGTATTGTTCATAGAAGGAAACAAGAGAATGCAGAACGTAGAGCTGCAGTCATAACTTGGGTGTAGAGAAAGATCAACTTAATGTGAGGTAGGTCCACTCAAAAGTCTGATGGCAGCAGGGAAGAAGCTGTTTTTGAGTCGGTTGGTGCATGATCTCAGACTTCTGTATATTTTTCTGGTTGGAAGAAGGTGGAGGGGAGAATGTGTGGGGTCCTTAATTGTGCTGGCTGCTTTTCTGAGGCACTGGGAAGGGTAGATAGAGCCAATGGATGGGAGGCTAGTTTGAGTGATGGATTGGGCTATTTTCATGCACTTTTGTAGATTTTTGTGGTCTTGGGCAGAACAGGAGTCATACCAAGCTATGATACAACCAGAAAGAATGCTTTCTATAGTGCACCTGTAAAAGTTGGTGGAAGTTGTAGTAGACACGCTGAATTTCCTTAGCCTGAGAAAGTGGAGATAAATGTGCAGAAAGCTACTAAAAATACTGGGTAACTGAACATGGCAAACTTTTCAATTCCATCACCACGCTTATTTAACATGGCAGAACTCTCAAGAGCAGCCACACTATCAACACAGAATTGGTGATTATTTTCCAAACGTCGCTGGATTCTGGGGAAGTGCCGGAAGATGTTACAGCTAATGTTATGCTGTTGTTTAAGAAGGGTGGCAAGCAAAAGGCAGGAAATTATAGGCCGGTTAGTTTACTGTCTGTTGTAGGTAAGATGTTAGAATCAGTGATCAAGGAGAAAATAGCGAGGCATCTTGAGGAGAGTTGTTTGATAGAGCAGACGCAGCACGGTTTCGTTAAGGGGAAGTCGTGTCTGATGAATTTATTGGAGTTCTATGAGGATGTGTCTAGGGCGGTGGATAGAGGAGAGCCAGTGGTTGTGGTGTTTCTTGATTTTCAGAAGGCGTTTGATAAGGTGCCTCACAAGAGGTTATTACAGAAGGTCAGGGGGCATGGAGTTGGGGGTAGGGTGTTAGCGTGGATAGGGGATTGGCTGTCAAATAGGAGGCAGAGAGTGGGGGTCAATGGGTGCTATTCAGATTGGCGGTTGGTGACTAGTGGAGTGCCCCAGGGGCCGGTGCTGGGGCCTCAGCTATTTACCATTTATATAGATGATCTGGAGGAGGGAACCGAGTCTATGGTGTCGAAATTTGCTGATGACACCAAGATTGGTGGAACGGCAAATTGCGCGGAGGGTGTGGAGAGTCTGCAGAAGGATCTAGATAGGCTGGGCGAATGGGCCAGGAACTGGCAAATGGAATTTAATGTTGGCAAGTGTGAAGTTGTCCACTTTGGTAGGAATAATGGTAGGAAGGACTATTACTTACGTGGCGAAAAACTGCAGCAGGCGACGGTGCAGAGGGACCTCGGGGTCCTTGTGCATGAGTCGCAAAAACCCAGCCTGCAGGTGCAGCAGGTGGTCAGGAAGGCAAATGGGATGCTGGCCTTCATAGCGAGGGGGATTGAATATAAAAGTAGGGAGGTCTTGCTGCAACTGTACAGGGCGCTGGTGAGGCCGCAGCTGGAGTACTGTGTGCAGTTTTGGTCGCCGCACTTACGCAAAGATATTTTGGCCTTGGAGGAAGTGCAGAGGAGGTTTACTAGGCTGATACCAGAGTTGAGGGGGTTGATCTATGAGGAGAGGCTGAATAAACTAGGCTTGTACTCGTTAGAGTTTAGAAGAATGAGGGGAGATCTCATTGAGACGTATAAGATGATGAATGGGATGGATAGGATAGAGGTGGAGAGACTCTTCCCGCTCAAAAAAGACAGTAGGACTAGGGGGCACAGCCTCAAGATAAAGGGGGGGCGTTTTAGAACGGAGTTGAGGAGGAACTTCTTCACTCAAAGGGTGGTGAATCTCTGGAATTCTCTACCTGTTGAAGTGGTGGAGGCTGCCTCGCTAAATATTTTCAAGAAGCGGGTTGATGGGTTTTTGATAAGAGAGGGGATTAAGGGTTATGGGGAGAGGGCCGGAAAGTGGAACTGAGCCACGACAGATCAGCCATGATCTTATTGAATGGCGGGGCAGGCTCGAAGGGCCAGATGGCCTACTCCTGCTCCTATTTCTTATGTTCTTATGTTCTTATGTGACTGTTACAGTGATGACCCAGAAAGAGAGTTCCAAGCGAATCAGCAATGTCAGATAGACACTGGTACATCATGCAACATTACAACCTTCACAGACCTCTGCAAAGTCGCTCAACATGGCTAACTGAAAATGAAACCTTGAAGATAAAGTTAAGGCTGCACAATGGGATGATACTTACACCGAGAGGCCAAATTAGTCTGAGAGCCCAATGCAATGGCAAGAAGTAGATTTCCAGATCATAGATGAAACATAACTGACACTCATTTCAGCTGAAGCCAGTCTAAAACTTGGACTGGTAATCCTGAACATGCCAACAGAGATTTACAATGTGTCTTAGTGCACAAAACTTGTAAGATCCTTGATAAGTACAAAGATGTGTTTGGGCTGTTTACCTGGAGAATATAATCTCGATGAGAGTATTCAACCAATTCAGCAACAGGCGAAGATTTCCAGATGCCCCCATGCCAAGCCTTAAAAACAAGATGGAAGAGCTGTAAAAGAGGAGTGTAATCAGGAAAGTAACAACTCCAACAGACTGGATTAGCAGCATGTTAACAGTGAAATAACCTGGAAGGTTGAACATATACTTTGACCCAAAATATCTAAATAAGACTTAGCCCCATGCCAACCACTGAAGGAATTTTGCTACAACTTGACAAGGTGGTGCCAAATTGCACTACCCAAAGTGAAGCTAGATGAAAGCAGCAGCTTTCTAATGACATCCTGGATTCTGTTCAGGAGATACAGATGGTTGTGCATGCTGTTGGCATTTCCAGTGCTCCAAAAGAGTATCAACACAGACAGTGCGAGATAGCCAGTGATCTTCCCAAAGTGGAAGTCTTCATGGATGTTCTAGCCTGTGGATGTGGAGACACAATGGAAGAAGTCCATAGCCGACCATGATCAGGATTTCTGGAGAGAGCCTACCAGATAAATCTGAAGCCGAATAAGAAAAATTTGCAACTAAAGATCCCAGAAGTCGCGTATTGGCAGCAATCGGCCTTCAGCCGGATCCTGACAAGCTGATATAGCAATCAACAGATTAGAAAACAGTGCAATGATTTGTTGGATTTGTGAAGTATTTAGCAACATTTTTGTCAGCAGAGTGTGAATCATTAAGCAAGCTCACTGCTAAGGAGGTGCTGTGATGTTGGGGCTCAGAGCAAGAAGCAGCAATCACTAAAATCAAACTAAGACAGCATGGTGAAACAGTGGTTAGCACAGCTGCCTGACAATGCCAGGGACCCAATCACTGTGCGGAGTCCACACATTCTCCCCCACGTCTGCGTGGGTTTCCTCCCACAGTGTGAAAAACGTGCAGGTTAGGTGCATTGATTGTGCTAAATTGCCCCTCAGTGTACCCGAAACAGGCCCCAGAGTGTGGAGACTGGGGGATTTTCACAGTAACTTCATTGCAGTGTTAATGTAAGCCTACTTGTGACACTAATAAATGAATTTTAACTTATAAAGTTTTCCAAGACCCCAAGACCTGGCTACATAGGGGTTGCCCCAAGACCAGCCTTGGGGCAACCGCAGTGCAGCCAGGACAACCAATCATATCTGCATGTTTGTTTTTGCCTCTAAGCAATTTCATCACTTCCTGCTTGGGAGGGACAAAGTAACAGTGGAGGTTTTTTATTCATTCATGGGGTGTGAGCTTCACTGACTAGCATTTATTGCCCATTACTAATTGCCCTTGAGAAAGTGGTGGTGAGCTGCCTTCTTGAAGCATTGCAGTCCATGTAGTTGTAGGTGCACCCACAGTGCTGTTAGGGAGGGAGTTCCAGGATTTTGACCCAGCAACAATGCAGGAAAGGTGGCAATATATTTTCAGGTCTGGATGGTGAATGGCTTGTAAGTGAATTTCCAGATGGTGGCGTTCCCAAAATATCCACTACCCTTGTCCTTCTAGTTGGCAATAGTTGTGGATTTGGGTGCTATCTAAGGAGCCTTGTTGAGTTGGTGCAGTGCATCTTGTAGATGGTACGTACTGCTGCCACGCTGCATCACTGATGGAAACAGTGAATGTTTGTGGATTGAGTATCAGTCAAGGGGGCTGGTTTGTCCTGGATAGTGTCAAGTTTCTTGAGTGTTGTTGGAGCTGCACCCATCCAGGCAAGCGGGGAGTATTCCATCAAATTCCTGACTTGTGTCTTGTAGATGCTGAACAGGCTTCGGGAAGTCAGGAGACGAGTTACTCACCACAGTATTCCTAGCCTCTTAGACTTGCAGTCACAGTATTTATGTGGCTAGTCCAGTTCAATTTCTGGTTAATGGTAACCATTAGGATGTTGATGATGGAGGGTTGATGACGGTAATGCCATTGAATGTCATGGGGAGATGCTTAGAATCTCTCTTACTGGAGATGGCCATTGCCTGGCAGTTGTACGGTGCGAATGTTACTTGCCAGCCCAAGCCTGGAGATAGTCCAGATCTTGCTGCATTTGAACATAGAAAGCTTCAGTGTCTGAGGAGTTGCGAATGGTGCTGAATATTGCACAATCATCAGCAAACATCCGCTTTTGGCGTTATGATGGAAAGAATTGATGAAGCAGCTGAAGATGGTTGGGCCTAGGACATTACCCTGAGGAACTCCAGCAGTGATGTCCTAGAGCTGAGATGATTGACCTCCAACCACTACAACCATCCTCCCTCTGACTCTCATTTGAATCAGGTTTTGCGAGGGCTCCTTAATACCACACTTAGTCAAACGTAACCTTGCTGTGAAGGACAGCCACACTCGCATCACCATTTATCCATATTTGAATCAAGGTTGTAATGAGATCAGGAATTTAGGGGCCTTGGCAGAACACAAACTGAGTGTAAGTGACCAAGTTATTCCTACCTCAGTACCTCCTTGAGATCACTGTTGTTGTCCCCTTTACTGATGAGTCCAACCAAAAGCCCCTCCAAAACATTTTTTGCAAAGCAGAGTGGAAGAAACACACCGATTCAAGGTGTGGAAAGTAGCCCTGTCCAGTAATATCACATTGCAGTCAAACTTCTCATCCAAAAGCAAAAACCCTACTGCAATCAGAAGTAGTAACAGGTGGGAGTGAAAAGTTGAAGGTGAAATGATGGAATTAGAGCTTCAGATTTCAGTTTAATTAACCTGGCCTTCATTAATCGAGGGATTGAGTTTAGGAGTCAGGAGGTAATGCTGCAACTTTATAAGACCCTTGTCAGACCCCACTTGGAGTATTGTGCGCAGTTCTGGTTGCCTCACTACAGGAAGGATGTGGAAGCTATTGAGAGGGTGCAGAGGAGATTTACAAGGATGTTGCCTGGATTGGGAGGCATGCCTTATGAAGATAGCTTGAGGGAGCTAGGTCTGTTCTCCCTGGAGAGGCGAAGGTTGAGAGGTGACCTGATAGAGGTTTATAAAATGTTGAGAGGAATAGATAGGGTGGATTCTCAGAGGCTATTTTCCAGGGCTGGAATGGTCGCAACGAGAAGACACAGGTTAAGGTGCTGGGAAGCAAGTACAGAGGAGATGTTAGGGTTAAGTTTTTCACTTAAAGTGTGGTGAGTGAGTGGAATGCTGCCGTCGGTGGTGATAGACTTGCTGGGGTCTTTTAAAAGACTTCTGGATGAATATATGGGATCTAATGGGATTGGGAGTTGCTGATAGTTCTATGGCTTGGTAGGTATGGATGTGATAGGCGCAACTTGTGGGCCGAAGGGCCTATTTGTGCTGTAGTGTTCTATGTTCTATGTAACCTCCCAGATAATTACTAGAGCTAGGCATTAGAGAGCCAGCCAGGATGCAAACCTTCAATGGTGTCAACAGGAGTCAGCCCACTTGGATAGAGAAATTGTCACCTCAATCACATGCAGTGGAAGTGAACAACTAAATACACCGCACACCTGCCGCTTTTCCGAACAAATGGCGGAGCGTTTCTTCCACAGCAATCGGCCAGTCAGGGAGGACAAATCTCACCAGCTGTACTGAGCGCAGATCTACCATCAATCCCAGAGGCCCATGCATCTCAAATGACCAAAATGGAACAACAGTCACCAAGGCAACAAGGGCCACAGGAATGACGCTCTCCAAATACCAGCCAATGTCAAAACATTTCATTCGGAGATGTCAGGGGTAAATTTTTCACTCAGAGGGTGGTGAGTGAGTGGAATCGGCTGCCATCGGTGGTGGTAGAGGCGAACTCGCTGGGGTCTCTTAAGAGACTTCTGGATGAGTACATGGGATTTAATGGGATTGACAGTTATAGGTAGGTCTGGTAGGTATGGATATGATCGGCGCAACTTGTGGGCTGAAGGGCCTGTTTGTGCTGTAGTGTTCTATGTTCTATTAAGAGTCCTGCACAGTTTAAAGACTGTGGGAGCAGTTCATGTGTAAGACTGACTAGGAGAGTAAAGAGTTGTTAATGCATGAGAACAGTATGTTTATAGTGGGTAACGGGGGTAATTCTCTGTCACATAGTATAGTGTATGCAAATATGTCTTTTTCTTGATAAGGATGTTTGCATCTTTTCCTCGATATGAAAGGGTGGATGTTTGTGTTTTGGAAATTCAATCTTAATGAGTGTATTTACATGACTACCTGGCTTGTCATTCTCATATGCCTCTGCCATGAGGCATTCTGTCTATATGCTGCCATCCCTGTGCAGTTGAATAAAGACACTTACTGAGACAAGACACTGATGAAGACTGCTATTACGCAGGAAACACAAAGTATTTTTCTAGTCCTAACTTCAGTGCTTCTGTGCATTCTTTTTGAAAATACACACTGTAGATTTAAGCTTCTCATCACATTTCTCTCTCTGTGATGAGACTTTAAAACCTGCCAACTGGAAGCAGTTCAATTCAAACCACAAACAGGTTTGAGGCATAACTTACAGGAGAGGATTCCGGCCAAGATGATAGCCAGCTCCCATTATCTCCACAGGAGATTATTCAGTTTTTGTATTGCTTCCTACTTTGAAATGTCTCTGTCTGAAATAGGATGTGACATTCTGTGTATAATCCACATAGAAATTTGAGTAAATGCTTTCCTTGCAGTCTCAGCCAGTTTTGCCTTGAGTTCTATAGAAGGGTATTTTTTAATCCATTCACGGGGCATGGGCATCACTGGTTGGCCAGCATTTGTTGTCCATCCTATTTGTCTTTGAGAAGATAGTGGTGCACTTCCTCCTTGAATTGCTGTTAGGGAGTGAATTCCAGGATTTTGACCCAGTGACTGTGAAGAAACGGCGATATATTTCCAAGTCAGGATAGTGAGTGGCTTGGAGAGGAACTTGCAAGTGATGGTGTTCCCATTTATCTGCTGCCCTTATCCTTCTAGATGCAAGTGGTCGTGCGTTTAGAAGGTGCAGGATATTTGGTGAATTGCGGTAATGCATCTTGTAGGTAGTACGCACTGCTATACTGAGCATCGGTGGCAGAGGGAGTGGATGTTTGTGGGTGTGGTTTGTGTCACATGGACTTGAAATGTTAACTCCATTTCTCTCTCCATAGATGCTGCCAGACCTCAGTTTATCCAGCATTTTCTGTATTTATTACAGATTTCCAACACCAACAGTGTTTTGTTTTTATTGGCTTAAGAACAAAGAAAAGTACAGCACAGGAACAGGCCCTTCAGCCCTCCAAGCCTGTGCTGAGACTATAGAAAAAACCTTCTGCCCTTACTTGCTCTGTATCTCTCTATTCCCTCCCTATTTATGTATGCGTCCAGATATTTCTTGAATGTTGCTAATGTGCCTCCTTCCACCACCTCCTCTGGCAGCACGTTCTAGACACCCACCACTCTGTGCAAAAAATAAAACTCCACCCCCCTCCTGCCCCACACACCTCTTTTAAACATTTTCCCTCTCATTTTGAACCTGTGCTGTGCCCTCTTGAAGTTGACACTTCCACCTGGGGAAAAAACTCCTGACTACCTGGCTTGTATATTCTTTGTTTAAAAAAATACGCAGATCTTATTTAAAAGTTCAACATCTGGGGCTAGGATGAATCCATTGGAGCTAGGCCATGAATCAATTGTCATGATATCTTTGAATACTAGACCAGCTGATAACTGATTTTTATCCTCTCTGATGTGGAACATGAGTAAGTACAATTCAGTTTGGAAATTGCCTCAATTGCTTATCTGTAGGCTTGGAAGTAAATGGCAGAACCCTGAGGAGTATTGATTGGCAGAGGGATCTGGATGTACAGGTACACAGGTCACTGAAAGTGGAGAAGGAAGTCAAAAAGGCATACAGCATGCTTGCTTTCATTGGCCGGGACACTGAGTTTAAAAATTGGCAAGCTATGTTGACACTTTATAGAACCTTAGTGAAGCCTCACTTGGAAAATAGTGTTCAATTCTGGTCGCCACGCTACCAGAAGGATGTGGAGGCTTTGGAGAGGGTACAGGAAAGATTTACCAGGATGTGGCCTGGTATGGACAGCATTAGCTATGAGGAGAGGTTGGAGAAACTTGGTTTGTTCTCATTGAAGTGATGGAGGTTGAGGGGCGACCTGATAGAAGTCTACAAGATTATGAGAAGCATGGACAGAGTGGATAGTCAGAAACTTTTTCCCAGGGTGGAAGACTCCATTACTAGGGGGCACAGGTTTAAGGTGCGAGGGGCAAGTTTTAAAAGAGATGTACGAGGCAGATCTTTTATATAGAGAGTGGCGGGTGCTTGGAACTCGTTGCTGGGGGAGGTAGTAAAAGCGGATATAGCAGTGACTTTTAAGGGGTGTCTTGACAAGTACATGAATGAGATGGGAATAGAGGGATATGGTCCCTGGAAGTGTAGGGGGTTTTAGTTAAGTCAGGCAGAGTGGTCAGTGCAGGCTTGGAGGGCCGAAGGGCCTGTTCCTGTGTTGCAATTTTCTTTGTTCTTTGTGATGCACAATTCTTTGAATTATAGATTTGCTACAGTGCAGAAGGAGGCCATTTAGCCCATTGACTTTCTGAAAGACCCATTTTACCCAGCCTCACCCCCCTGGGTAAAGGGTGAAGAGAGCTTCACTGAGGTCTTGAAGGGGGTCTTGAAGGACATGGGAGATAGAGAGATGGAAGGGCTCCATGAGCCTATTCCCAAATACAACTGTCAATAAGCATGGCCAATCCATCTCACTTGCACACCTTTGGACACTCGAGGGCATTCAACATGGCCAATCCATCTAATCTATACATCTTTGAACTCTGAGAAAAAACTGGAGCACTCGGAGAAAACGAGGAGAACGTATGAACCTCAAAGACAGCTACCCAAGGTTAGTATTTGAAAACCCAAATTGTAATTACATGCACAGTTTTAAAACTGATTCTTTTCTTGCCCATTTTCATCCCTTCTGTACTTGCTGGCTTTTTGTTATTAGTGTCACAGGTATGCTTACATTAATATTGCAGTGAAGTTACTGTGAAAATCTCCTAGTCACCACACTCCGGCACCTGTTCGGGCACACTGAGGGAGAATTTAATATGGCCAATGCACCTAACCAGACTGTGGGAGGAAACCCATGCTGACACGGGGAGAATGTGCAGATTCTGCACAGGCAGTGACTCAAGCTGGGAATTGTTCTCGGGCCCCTGGCGCTGTGAGGCAGCAGTGCTAACCACTGCGCCACTGTGTTGCTCTTGGCATTCTCAAGGATCTGATTGTCTCCAGTACATGGTCCAAGGAACCATTATTCATCTGTGAATCTTGTATTATTTGCTGAACTACTGTTGTGGATCAGGGAGCTGAAACGTTGGAGTTGGTGTAATCATGTTCCCACCCAGTTCCAGAGTTCACACATTCACTTCCAGCAGGCGTGTCTGACTAGAGATCCAGAATGAAAATCTTAACAGATGCCCCCCCCCAACCACCACCTCCCCTCCCCCCCACCCCACACTTTGACTCAGGGGCATTGAGATGAATTACAAAGTCTACACAAACACACACACACTCACAGACACACAAACACACACACACATTGTTGCTGAGCTGAGTTAATTCAAAGACAGAAACTTACGCTGAGCTCCTTTAATACAGCAACCATCAGGGGCCTCTTGTTGAACGATAAGACACTCAGCCCGAGGAGAGATTTAAAGGGATGAACGAGAGCTTTGCTGAAGCTGTGAATTTTGAAGAGGGGCTTAAAGGACAAGGGAGGTTGCGAGATGGAAGGGTTCCATGAGTTATTCCAGAATATAACTGTCCAAGAAAGGAGTAAAACAGAAAGAAATCCCACAACACCAGCTTGAAGTCCAAACAGGTTTATTTGGGGCAAAAGCCGCAAGCTTTCGGGACAGCCTGTCCCTTTGGCACAAAGTCTGTCCCGAAAGCTTGCGGCTTTTGCTACAAATAAACCTGTTTGGACTTTAAGCTGGTGTTGTGGGATTTCTTTCTGGTTTGCTCCAGTCCAACGCCGGCATCTCCACATCAAGTGGGGAGTGCCAGTGGCAGCTGGCGAGAGGAGAGATGAACAGGAGGACAGATTAAAAGAAAAGAATGAAAAGTTTGGGAAATTGTCAGACAAAGGACGTGACAGTGACACCGAAGGACAAGGGAGGCAGATTTCAACCCAGGGCCCCTGAATTTCGAACAGCTCCTCCTGATCTCCCGGCATTAACTGGAGTGGAGATCAGTGGCAGATCCAGAGAAGGGGCATAAAAGCTGATTTCTGTTCATTAATGTTATTTTCCTGAGGGTTTTGCTGGGTGGCATTCTACAAATTTCAGATAAAGGATAAACATATCTTGAAGAACTAGACCAGTGATCATAGATCCAAACCTGGAGCCCTCCAATACATGAGGGTCAGCGTGTAAACACACTGACAGAACAGGTGTACAAAGGAAAATGCCTTACTTGTTTTGAAGGGGAAATCAGTAAGGAGCTTCAGCCATAATGAATTAATTCTAACAGGGACACTAACAATAATTGGCTTATTATATTCTAAAATTAAATGTAGTCAACAAACTGGAGAGGTTTATGTTCACTTCTAAGGCAGGCCCCCTTTTTATGGAATTAATACATTCCTTGCTCCTGGCATCAAAACTGCACCATCCATTGATATTAATCAGCCAGCACTTTTAGTATTTCAGTCCCAGGATACAACTAGAAGATAAATGTAAAACATTACAGGAATATACAGTGTTATAAGCATTCCATTGTGGTCCGGTCACTGTAATCTTCCAGTACTAACTCTGTGATTTTTAGTGCCTGTTCAATCAATAAGGCCATTAAAGGCAGTTTTAATAATATCCCCACAGCCTACAGTAGAATGCAACATATCTCCAAGCTCTTAATGATCATTTCACAGGGATGGAAGCTCATTTCAAAATCTTTTTTTTTAATTTTCTGCTTCCCTGGGTAACTCAGCTATGTCTATGAAGGTCAAAGTGCTTTCAGATCGGTTATCTACTTTAACAAACTGTTGACAGGTAGGGGCGGTCAGGCATAACCAACTGATTACGGACTGGCTGTGGAGAGTAACAGTTTAACTGAAATGGGATAATAGGCTTTATGCATTGCTGCTCTGTCAGATAAGCAATGTCTGGACATGCCTGGGTGGATCAAAGATACGCAAGTGCCCCAAAGCATTGCCCCCTAAGGAGCAGCAATACAAGGTATGAATTTTAAACATTGAAAGAATGTAATTATAATGATAGAATCTATGTTAAGATGAATCTTTTCTTCATTGTATTTCTTCCATCTGTGTTGAGAGGAAATTCTAGCACACTTTTTTTCACACATCTTTTTACATAAATTGTGATTCAGGGCGCAGCACTTGCAAACTGGAAAGAGAACTTACTGTGGTGTCTATTTGATCCGTCTCTCCATTCTATTAACTCTTGAATAAAAGTGTGAACACTGCATTTTCATAGAATCGTAGAACCCTACAGTGCAGAAAGAGGCCCTTCGGCCCATTGAATCTGCACCAACCACAAACCCAACCCCATATCCTTACATATCTTACCCACTAATCTATGCATATCAGGACACTAAGGGACAATTTTAGCATGGCTAATCAACCTAACCCACACATCTTTGGACTGTGGGAGGAAACCAGAGTACCTGGAGGAAACCCACGCAGACACAAGGAGAATGTGCAAACTCCACACTGACAGTGACCCGCGCCGGGAATCGAACCCAGGTCCCTGGAGCTGTGAAGGAGCAGTGCTAACCACTGTGCTACCATGCCACTTACACATGTAAAGCATATGTTTTACATAGTAAACTCCTAGGCTGAAACCACATCTTCAATTCAGGAGATTTTAATTCTCACTTTAAGCTAAGCCAATAAATTTGAGAGACCCTGAAAACTCACTGACCTTTAACCTGATGTAGGCTCCAGGTCTTACCGCCACTGAGCACAGACCTGGATCCCTATGGATACTGTTCAAAAATCTCATGATTATTAGGGGTCTTGGAGATGTGGTATTTGTCAGCACCCAACAGAATAGCAGCAAGCACATACTAGCCCCTGTGTAAAGAGGGCTTGTTTATGAATGCTGTCAGATTCTGTCTTCAGTACGCCAGGTCTAGATCCACAGAGAGGGCTTCACATTTGCCTCATTTCTCTCAGGAAATCTATAATACATATTGGATCCTTGTGTCTCTCGGTGTTGGGCTAACTCTGCCTCACTTCAGTGTAGCCTACATCACAATCATGCTGGATTATCAAATATTATAAAACAAAACCCTCCCTTCCCAATTCTCCTGTTGATAGTGAAAGAATGGTGAAGTCAGGGTGGTGAGTGGCTTGGAGGGGAACCTCCAGGTAGTGGTGTTCCCATGTGTGACTTTGTCCTGGGTGGTAGTGGTTGAGGTTTGGAAAGTGCTTTATTAAAGAGCCTTGGTGAGTCCCTGCAGTGCAGTCAATCACGTTGCCGTGAATCCAGATTCACATGGGCCAGAACATGCATGGATAGGTATTCAGGTACATTACGTTAATGAATTTGGTGGGTTTTTACGACAATTGATAGTTTCATGGTCAATATAGAGTAATTTTATATTCCAGATTTATTAATTGAATTTAAATTCCACTAACTACTCTGGATTTCTGGTCCAATACCACCACCGCTCTAGAATATTCTCCTGGAATACACTTCAAAAATATGATTCTCAATCAATACTGCTTCCCCCATCTCCTCTCTTTCCTGAACACTTTGTATCCATATATATGTCCTCTGTCTATCTTTTTGAGCTAGGGTCCTTGTGCATGAGTCGCAAAAACCCAGCCTGCAGGTGCAGCAGGTGGTCAGGAAGGCGAATGGGATGCTGGCCTTCATAGTGAGGAGGATTGAATATAAAAGTAGGGAGGTCTTGCTGCGGCTGTATAGGGCACTGGTGAGGCCGCAGCTGGAGTACTGTGTGCAGTTTTGGTCGTCGCACTTACGCAAGGATATTTTGGCCTTGGAGGGAGTGCAGAGGAGGTTTACTAGGCTGATACCGGAGTTGAGGAGGTTGAGCTATGAGGAGAGGCTGAATAAACTAGGCTTGTACTTGTTAGAGTTTAGAAGAATGAGGGGAGATCTCATTGAGATGTATAAGATGATGAATGGGATGGATAGGATAGAGGTGGAGAGACTCTTCCCGCTCAGAAAGGACAGTAGGACTAGGGGGCACAGCCTCAAGATAAAGGGGGGGCGGTTTAGAACGGAGTTGAGGAGGAACTTCTTCACTCAAAGGGTGGTGAATCTCTGGAATTCTCTGCCCATTGAAGTGGTGGAGGCTGCCTCGCTAAATATTTTTAAGAAGCGGGTTGATGGGTTTTTGATAAGAGAGGGGATTAAGGGTTATGGGGAGAGGGCGGGAAAGTGGAACTGAGCCATGACAGATCAGCCATGATCTTATTGAATGGCGGGGCAGGCTCGAAGGGCTAGATGGCCTACTCCTGCTCCTATTTCTTATGTTCTTATGTAAAGAGTGATGTTGGCCCAGTGGCAAGTGCTTGGCTTGCTGTTCCTCTGACCCCCTCCCCCCCACCCAAAAATCATTGACTATAATATCGAGTAAACTTGGACAGGATATTGTTACCATCCACAGAAGGCAGATAACTTTAAAAAAGGTAATTGAATTCCCAGTAACCAACTTAAAGAAATTTGTACGACAATATGTCATATTTTAAGACTTTAACTGTAACAAACAGTTTTAAAAAGTAAAATTGACTAAACACGATATTGTTGGTAACTTGGACCTGCATTAATGCTTTCATCTCAGCACATCTCAGTCATACGTTACTTTGCGCTTTACAGTCTTTATAAGAAATAGTCCACATTTGGTTAAGGCTTCCAATGGATTTTCGTTTCCCCATTTTTCCAAGTAGTAATTTGGACGGCCCGTTTAATGGCGTTTCCTTCAGTTTTCAGAGTTTTCAAATCTACTATAAGAGGTAAGGCTCATTTCAATAATTTGTCTTTCCCCCCCCTTACTCCCCCACGCCAGCTATGCCAGGACAAAATTCCCAGATTCTTTAGGTGGCTACAGGATGTGTTTCTTTGACTAAAGACCATCTTCCTCCTGCAGTCTGCTTTATTGGCTCACACAGAAGTCTCAGTTTATTCTATCCACACCATATCAACTGGGGTCCTTTTCCTCCTCTCTCTGTCTCTCTTTTCTCTGTTTCCCAATAGCCTGGAGACTGAAAGTCTTTGCACCGTCTGTACAGCTGTCCTTGCTTTTTGTTTCCAGCCGTGGGAATGTTACAATGAAATGTCGCCAAGTGCTGGAAATAGTCAGCAGATCTGACAGCATCTGCGGAGAGAGTCATATCTGACTCAAAACCTTAGCTCTGTTTATCTCAGTACAGATGCTGCCAGAGACTTGCTGAGTAGAACTTCCTGTTTTTATTTCAAATGTCCAGCACCAGCAGTTTTTTTTTCACTTTTATTTTAGTGAGAGCCTCGCTCCTTGCTCAGGAAGACTCTTGGCAAAGCACCTCGACTTGTTATTGGCCAGAATTTAGAGCAGATCACTTGACTCACTTCACGACTCAATTTTGCACAGAGAAGGAGCTGAGGCCAGCATAGATCAGCAATGATGATGTTGAATGGCAGGGCAGGCTTGAAGGATCTGGTGGCCTACCCCTGCTTCTATTTCTTGTGTTCTTGTGTTCCCTCTCACCTTCACATGGTCCATCTTTAACAGTTCCCTTCTCTTCCTTGACCGCTCTGTCTCCATTTCCAGGGAAAGAAATGCCTTCCAGAGCCATGACAGAGTTCCCCTAGTCTTCACGTTTCACCCCTCCAGCCTCTGCATTCAAAGCATCATCCTCCCACTAATTCTGCCAGCTCCCAGCTTGATGCCACCATGAAGCATATCTTCTCCTTACCCCACCCCCATCCCTCTACAAAAGCATTCTGCAGGGACCACTCCCTTCCTGACACCCAGATCCATTCCTTCATTATTCCCATCTCCTCATGCTCTTCCCATGGTACCTTCCCTTGTAATTGCAGAAGGTACAACACTTGCCCCTTTACTGTTCCTCCTCACCGTTCAAGACCCCAAGCACACTTTCAGATGAAGTAACATTTCATTTGTACCTCCATCGCTTTGGTCTGCTATATTTGCTGCTCCCAATGCCGTCCCTTCTACATTGGGGAAACTAAACGTAGGCTGGGTGATCACTTAGTGGAACAACTTTGCTCCGTCTATAAGCATGACCTGCTTGCCATTTTAACTCAACACTTTGCTCTCATGCCCACATGTCCGCCCCTGGCCTTTTATGCAAACTCACCTTCCAGTTGGGCACGTTGTAGCTCTCAGAACTCGACATTGAATTCAACAACTTTGGACTAAAACCCTTCTTTATCATCATGTTATTCAAAAATGTTTTGTCCCACTGCAACCTTCCACTTCCTTCACCGCAAACCTCCCTCACCCACTGCAACCCCCCTTCTCCCACCGCACCACCCCCCCCACTGCAACCCCCCCTCACCCACTGCAACCCCCCTTCTCCCACTGCAACCCCCCCCGCCCACTGCAACCCCCCTTCTCCCACCGCACCACCCCCCCCACTGCAACACCCCCCCTCGCCCACTGCAACCCCCCTTCTCCCACCGCACCACCCCCCCACTGCAACCCCCCCTGCCCACTGCAACCCCCCTTCTCCCACCACACCACCCCCCCCACTGCAACCCCCCCGCCCACTGCAACCCCCCTTCTCCCACCGCACCACCCCCCCACTGCAACCCCCCCCTCGCCCACTGCAACCCCCCCCCCACTGCAACCCCCCCTCGCCCACTGCAACCCCCCTTCTCCCACCGCACCACCCCCCCCACTGCAACCCCCCCCGCCCACTGCAACCTCCCTTCCCCCACCGCACCCCCCCTCGCCCACTGCAACCCCCCCTCGCCCACTGCAACCCCCCCTCGCCCACTGCAACCCCCCCTCGCCCACTGCAACCCCCCCTCGCCCACTGCAACCCCCCCTCGCCCACTGCAACCCCCCCTCGCCCACTGCAACCCCCCCTCGCCCACTGCAACCCCCCCTCGCCCACTGCAACCCTCCCCTCACCCACTGCACCACTCCCCCGCCACGCACCGCAACCCCCCTCGCCCACCGCAACCCCCCTCGCCCACCGCAACCCCCCTCGCCCACTGCAATCCCCTGGCCTGCTGCAACCCCCCTTGCCCACTGCAACCCTGCTCGTCCACCTCAACCACCCTCGCCCACCGCAAGCCCCCTCGCCCACTGCAACCCTGCTCGTCCACCTCAATCCTCCTCACCCACCGCAATTCCCTCGGCCACTGCAACCCCACTTGTCCACCTCAACCCCCATACCTGCTGCAACGCTGCTCCTCACTCCAACCCCGCTCCCCACTGCAATCCCACTCCCCACTGCAACCCCTCCTTGCCCACCCCACCTCAAATCCCCTCCCCACTGCTACCCACCTCCCCACCTCAACTCTCCCTCCTCACTGCAATTCCTTCCCCACTGCTACCAGCTCCCCACCTCCTCATTGCAACCTCCCCTCCCTTCCCTACCTCAACCCCACCTCCCTAATGTTGCCCCTCCCCACCACAACCCATCCCTCCCCACTGTAACCCCCCTCCTCACCGCCACCCCCTCCCCACCGCTACTCCCTCCCGACTGCGACCCCCATCACAAGCCCATCACACCAACCCCCCACCACAACTCCCCTCCTCAAAGCAACTCCCTTTCCCCACCCTACCACTACCCCCCTCACACTCCCCACCGCAACATTCCCCACTGTAACCGCTCTCCACACTGCAATCACCCCTCTCCACTGCAACTCTCCCTCCACCCTGCCCAATTGTCCATCAGTCATTTATTCTTATGTGTTGCTATTTCTGAACACTGTTGCATATTCTGCTATCTTACCTTTACGCACCTTCTGTAGTCCTTCACTCAGCCAATAACACTTCCTCTGGTTTTGGCCTTAAACATCTTTGCTGTCATCTCTCCTGGCTCCCACCCATCACTGACCTAGTTTGTTCCACTCCCTCTGGAGCAGTATAAAATCCATCACATTTCTCCCTCTCTTTAGTTCTGAAAGAGTCGTACAGTACAGCTCTGCTTTTCCCTCCAGAGGTCATACTAGCCTTCCATTTCCAGCATTTTCTGTTTTTATTTTCTATTAGATCCTTGCTGTCTTTTTTCAAAAGATTAAACCCATTGGCCCCCCCACCCCCCACAGTAACCCTTCCAATAATTAAATACAATTTCTAAAATGGGGAACTCAAAACTAAACGTAATATTGCAGATGTGGCTCAACAGGGTCGAGTGCAGTTTGCAGCTATCTAGATTTACTTACTGTCACTCTTACTATTTATCCCGAAGTTCTGTTTGTTTCGCAACAGCCTGGGAACATTCCCCTGATAACTGTAGCAACTTGTTTGCCAGAACTCTCTCTCTTGCTCAGGTGCCCTAGGTTCATGCTCATTCTGACATAACTCAATTCAACCTTCAATCTTCTCATAGCCTTACAGCACACGTATTTACTTACATCTACTACGTCAATGTTCATTGATCATATTTGTCCAAATCCTTTAGGATTTGTGTGCGTTGGTATTCATCATTCGCCGCTACTCTCAGTTTCATAATCACCAGTAAATTCTGTTGTGATCTTTGCATTCACAGTAATTGTGCAATGTAGCTGCCGCTAGAATTGGGAATAGTGATTTTTATATCCATTTGTGTCAATTGAGGGCAGTGTAAAACAAGCTGCTGATTTACAGTAATCTGTTTCCAATAGCAAACATTGGAAAGACCTTTGATTCTTCAATCACTCTCTATGACCTACAGTATCCTGGTCAGTATTAACCCCTCACCCAGTTACTGAGGAAACCAAGTACCATAGTTCAGGTGCCCAGCTAAGTCTTATTATTGAACTATTAGCTGGTATTACAAGAACTGCCGCCATCAGAATTTTGAATGGATCTCCCTCACCTTAAGTTGATCTTTCTGTATAGCTTTGCTGTGACTGTAATACTACATTCTGCACTCTCTCCTTTCATTCTCTATGCATGGTATGCTCTGTGTAGCATGCAAGAAACAATACTTTTCACTGTATATTTTCACTGTATATTTTGACTATGCATGTGACAATAATCCAATCAAATCTAAAATTGGGAATTAAATAGTCATCAGATGCCAAGCAGCTTCTGAATTCACTTTATTTTACAGGATGGTCAATTTAAATAAAACTTATTTGGAATTAGGGCAAGATCTTCAAACCTAGTCAAGAATTATTGTACACTTTGGGTATGCCATGTATGCTGTGGATAGAAGTGAATGACCAACTTTACATCAGTCAATGCTCTCTAGTGACTTTCAGCAACTGATTCGCTCTGCAACATTCTATCCAACCCAGGCGAACTCTGCCAAGCTTTAACATACATCCTCTTCATTTTTACCCAATCTGTTAAGACCCAGGCCAGAGAGTCCAAGGTGTTTTGTGAAGTTAGCCTAGGCCCTAAGTTTTACATTTGATTTTGGCATTGGTGAGTATAAGATGTATCATGGTCAACAAAGGTATGATTCAAGTGACCCACTAGGAAGCTTTCATCAAACAAAGTTTATTTAAGAACACAGTTAAAATACAACAAAAAGAATTAGCATAACTTCTCCCATTTACAAGACTTAAACATGACAAGTGCAATTCTTAACAGTTAGCTATCTCTGTTGTTCCAATGTAAAACAATGCCCCATAGACATAACCTTCTTCAGAATTTGTTAGCACTATATCAAGCATGCTCATGTGATACCATATTTCCAGCTTTTAAGATCTATGGGAGAAAAGGATATATTCTCAGGACGGCCAAACAGAGAAGTAAAGCTAGTCTCCAGTAGCTTCCAGTCTTCAGACTTCAGAGGCAGGAAAGGATAAGCCTCTCTCTCTCTCTCTGCAGCTTCCAAAACAGCAACACTGAGGCATCAGAGTCGAGAACTCCAGAGAAAGGGACAAAAAGAGACACTCTAAACAGCACCTGAAAACAGCACTAAGCTGGGATTTTCTGTGAAAACTTAGCTGTCTTCAGTCATATGACCTGACTTGTCAATCGTCCCAATCAAGCTCTACTCTGCAATTCCAGGGGAACACTAAAACAACACAACCCTGCATTAGTTCAGATTAAAACAGACAGGGTATCAATTTATATTGCTTCAGCAGCAATAGAGGATACCGGTTGTAGACAAAATGGTTCCGATAAAATGCCAGGGACGGCTAGAAATATTCTGCAGGGAAACATGATTAAATATACTTCTTAAAGGTACAGTAATGTCACACTCCACATCACCACTGTTTCCTCCTTTACTCCTAGACTGACAGTGTCCTCTTCCCTCATCAAGCTTCAAAGTATTGATGTAGCACCATAGCCAGGCCATTTGCCTCCAGGAGATGTACTTTTTGACTCCTAACTGGTTCCATCTTTCCTTTGGCTGTTTTGTTGCTATTTATGGGTTGAAAATGTGATTGCATAGCGCTGCCTCAAGTGGAGCCTCACCAAAACTCACTAAACCCCTCGATAAATGGCAGCTAATGAAGAACATTGGATCATTAAACTCAGCAACAACCTACTGTTATATAGACTCCAATTGCCTCTTGCACTGCAATAAACTACTCTCTCTGGGAGAGACAGTAGCATGGTGATAATGTCACTGGAGTACTAATCCAGTGGTCCAGGCTGATGAAGTGGGACCATGGGTTCAAATCCCATTAGGGCAGTTAGTGGGATTTAAATTAATCTGAAATTGAAAAGCTAATCTCAGAATGGTGACTATGAGGCTATTGTTGATTGTTTTAAAACCCATCTAATGTCCTTCAGGGAAGGAAAGCTACTGTCCCTTACCCAGTCTGGCCTATAGGGGATGGCACAGTGGTTAGCACTGCAGCTTCGCAGTGCCAAGGACCCGTGTTCAATTCTGGTGTTAGATCACTGTGTGGAATTTCCAAATTCTCCCTGTTTCTGTGTGGGTTTCCTCCAGGTGCTTCAGTTTCCTCCCATAATCAAAGATGTGCAGGTTAGGTTGATTGACCATGCTAAAATTAACAGGGGGATTAACAGGGTAAATAAGAGAGGTAGGGCCTGGGAGTGATTGTGGTCAGTGCAGACTTGATGGACTGAATGGCCTTCTTCTGCACTGCAGATTCTATGATTCTTTATGTGACTACAAATCCACAGTAATGTTATCTCTTAACTGCCCTTTGGAATGGCCTAGCAAGCCACTCAACTCGAGGGTAATTAGGGATGGTCAACAAAGACTGGCCCACATCCCATTAAAGAAAAAAAACGAGTCCAGTTTGCCTCTCATATCCCTCTTCCTTGTCCACTCTCCTTTCTAGAGCGATGGCATTTCTAGATCATTATACCTTTCAACGTCAGTAAGAGGGATAATTCATTCTGAAACTCGATTGGTGGATGACATAGGATTTTTTTTTAGGAAATGGGGGTAGGGCCTGGTCGGTGCAGACTCGATGGGCCGAAGGGCCTCTTTCTGCACTGTAGGGTTCTATGATAATGCAACAGAATGACTGCAGAATGACTGGCCCTCAAACAGTTAACATTGGTTCCTGCTGTGCTCTGAACCTCTGACCTTGCTACCTACTCTGATCCCATATTCTATGGTTTTCTGTAAAACATATTCCATCTGGAAGTGATAAAGTCCTTCTGGCCTTGTTTGTATTACCTAAAGGGTGTTGAATTCCCAGAATCTGGGGAGTTTACCAAAACTAACAAGAATATGCTTGAAATACAATCTAGTCCCCTTGAATTTCTAATATCTGTTCCACAGATAATTCTGACCAGCAGTGTTGTACATTGTTAAACAACCTGGGTGGCAGGAGAGCTGCATTGACAGCACTTGCTGGAGTATTAGTGTGCATTACAAGGCAGAACAGAGGGACACAGGGAGCTGAACCTTTGCCAAGGGGGTAGGAAATAGGCGCAGTTTTTTTTAGCAGGTCAGAAACCTGTCTCCAGTCAGAAACTGATGAAAGTTAAGATTTTAACGAGCATGAGTCCTTCACAAATATGGGTATGTATTTCCTGTCCAGAGATTCATTGCTGCTGACCTGAATCTAATGCAGGAAGCCATAGGGGAGAGAGGAGGGAAATGGGAGGAGGCCACCCCATTGTCGAGCCGGGGGCACCTCCTTGTTTAACATCTCCCCCCTACAGTATGGAGGCCAAATATGTGCGCAGTGTGGTCTAACCAAGCTTCTATGCTTTTCAGTTCCCCCTATCGAGAATTGAATGCAGGAACTAGGTTTGCTTTTTTTTTTCCGCAGCCTTATTGACCTGTGTCACTATCTTTAATGATTCATCTATCTGTAACACCAGGCGTCTCCATTCCTCTGCACCATTTAGTGTCTTGGAATAAATGCCGATCCATGTTCCTAATCTAAAATCACTGCAGGTAGTGATTAGATCCATGTTGAATCTCTGGACCAAAATTCTGGGATCTGCAGTGGAGCAGAAATTAGTTAATCCAAAGATAATATTTTTAATGTATATTCATGCAATGTGACGTGTGTCACTGGCAAGACCAGCATTTGCTGTGCATTCCTAAATTATCCCTTGTAAAACATTATCATTCATTGGCCAGGATTCTCCCAGCCCCTGCTGCGTGCTTGTGTAGTGCATCAGACTGCTGTCTCACAGCACCAGGGACCTGGGTTTGATTCCTGGCTTGGGTCACTGCGTGGAGTTTGTACGTTCTCCCCATGTCGGCGTGGGTTTCTCCCGGGTGCTCCGGTTTCCTCCCACAGTCTGAAAGACGTACTGGTTAGGTGGATTGGCTGTGCTAAATTTTCACTCAGTGTACCCGAACGGGCGCCAGAGTGTGGTGACTCGGGGATTTTCACAGTAACTTCATTGCAGCGTTAATGTGATCCTTACTTGTGACATTAATAAATAAACTTCATAAATAAACATCTGTAGTGGGACTCGTGACCAGTGTCTGGTCAATCGTGAGTCCCCCAGGCCAATTATTTCCACATGATCAGCCCTGTTCTGATGATTCGTTAAGTACATCCAAAAAACAGGCAGAAAATTCTCCTGTTTTCCCATCTGTTGGACACTTAGTTTTGTTTTGGGAGAATCCCAGCTGCTGAGTTAGATTTTTCTGTTTTTAGTGTTTCTTTTGTCCAGAAGTAAAGTCTCAGTGCAAAACCTTCCGGCACAGTCCGGAGAAAGATTATTCACCTTCCGCTGGCCCACTTGTAATCCGCTGCAGTATGCAGTGAGCATGTAACATTCAACTTCTTTAAGTTCATCTGTGGGACATCGCTGGCTGGCCAGCACTTAACACCCATCCCTCGTTGCCCGAGGGCAGTTGAGAGTCGACCCCATCGCTGTGGCTCTGGAGTCACATGTAGGCCAGACCAAGTAAGGATGGCAGATTTCCTTCCCTAAAGGGTATCAGTGAACTAGATGGATTTTTCCTGACAGTTGACAATAGTTTTATGGCCATAGTAATTTCTTAATTTCCAGGTATTTTTTATTGAATTCAAATTCCACCATCTGCCGTGGCGGGATTCGAACCCGAGCGCACAGAACACTAGCTGAGTTTCTGGATTAATAGCCTACTGGTAATACCACTAGGCTATACCCTTTCCTTAACTCTTACTTGCCCGCTCCCTGATGCCCAGATTGTTTCCCCCATGAACCAGCTCCTTTTTATCAATGAGATTGTAGCTTGTTTGCTGTCTATTTTAGACCACTGTAACCTCATTGCTGTGTTTGCTGTGGAAGATTTTTATGTGAAGGACTGCTTGGGTGCTGTACCCTCTGTGATGCCCTTTTTCCTGGCATCAATGAGGGTGGCATCACCTGGCATCTGTCCCTGCCTTTGTTTTGATGAGGAGCATTCTGATGTTGTCTGGCATGGATCCATTGATACCCAATGCATGTTATCCATGGACCATGCTGTTCCGCTTAGACTTCTGTTGTTGCCAATGTGTTAGAAAGTTGGAAAGACAGGATTTAATGTTAATCCTCACCGACATGCTTGAGCTTTGGAGAGAGTTGGTGGGAAGATGTCTATCTGTGTTGAGACAGAGCAGCCTTGTTCCTCCTGTGCATTTTCTGCGGCATCAGGCTGGACATTAACACCCACTGATTAACAAAACCCCGTCTTCGACTCCTCCTGTGGCAAGTTCCTTTGATTTGAAAATCTTTCAGAGAAACTCAGAATGTGAGGGAGGATTCTCAGGGTCTCGCTTGTTCCCACCGATTACTGTGATGGTCTGAAGAATCAGGGATCGAAGGAAAAGCAGATTGTATGCTGGGCGCCAAACCTGTTGCGACCGTCTCAGGCTGCACTGCTGGCCCCGATTGGGTTCCTGTCCAGCGCAGGCGGGAATGCTATAAGTATTCCAATGGCCTCCTTCACATCTCATTAGCAGGCTAAGAGGCTGATTCAATGGCCACTTGAGATGCTCCCTCCCCTCCAGCTGGAAGTCCTGTGGGCATGTATTGATGCTGGTACTGAAAAGCAAGAACATGGTGGAGTGAGACTGAGAGGAGACAAGGAGATAAGGCATCACTCCAAAGTTATACCGGGGTGTAGATGGGAGGTCTTGCTAAGCATCTGTGGGTAGCAGTGGCTCAGGGGTGACCTCTGGATTGACCTTGGGGGTGACTTTGGGAGTGATTTTGGGGCTAACCTTGGAGGGTGACCTCGCGGGCGGCCTCAGGACTAATCTCAGGGATGACCTCGGAGATGATGTGGGCACTGCCAGGTGGTCACTGCTCAGCCACGTCCCCAACAACCCAAAGGCTTCAATGGCCTCTGAACCCCCTCAGTGTGGTCATCACGCCTGCTGTCTGTTTGTAGAGACCAGGAACGATTCTCGTCAGGGACTCACTGTGCCCGAGAATTGGAAAATCCTGGGAGCAGGGAGAGTCCAGCCTCAATTGGACTCCCCGTAGTTAAAGAAGCACAGGTCACATTAGTGCAGAGTGGTTGCTGGGAAGATTGCAGACTCCTCACCCATGAATCTGTGGTCCCGCTCCCCTCTAACAGCAGGCAGCCAGGAAATTGCAGCCTAGGAATGTGAATTAAATGTTAGTGTCGACTTTGCTGGACACTATTACAGCTGCTGGATAAAATCCAAAATTTTACTGATCTCTAGTGTGTTATATATTTAAATAGTTGCATGGTTGCTTTAAGAGCATTTGATGGTAATGTCATTAGGGTAAAAGCAAATTACTGCAGATGCTGGAATCTGAAACCAAAAGACAAAGGGTCATCTGGACTCGAAACATCAGCTCTTTTCTCTCCTTGCAGATGCTGCCAGACCTGCTGAGATTTTTCCAGCATTTTCTCTTTTGCTGTCATTAGGGTGTTGCACAGGCTGCTGTTTTAGTTTCAGCTTGTACAGACTAGAGCCCCTGGAATAAATGTTGTTGTTAGTTTGAATCAACATGTGCACACCACATACTTTCTTTCTGCTTAAAATCCATAGCCCCTCACATGGTGTGAGATTGAGAGTTGAGAAACATTTGCAAGGAAAGGGAGAAGATGTGAAGCTAGTTATTCTTCATCAAGGACATATGAGTAATTAGGACCTAATGAGCAATATTAAGATGGCACAGTGTTTAATACTGGAACTCAGCATTCTATTTAGCTGCAGGGAGTGTTGGCACTCTTACCTTGGCTGACCTGGTGAGGACACTACATTTTCTTCTAAGTTGATGCCATTCTAGGGATGGCACTCACCACCTCTGCTACTGACTTTTGACAACAGAGTTTGTAGATTTTTAAGTTCTATGTGTCAGAGATCTTCACACGTTCCCCACACTAACAGTCACATTTACATTAAAATTTTGAGAACCTGTGTGCTCTGATCATCAGATTCATTTTGACTGCTTCTTTCTGTCAGGCGCTCCTCTCGGTATTGCACCATTCAGGGAAAGGGAGACTTTGGACAGGGAAGAGATGTTGAATTTGGGTGACCGTTAGAGAAGATATTTCGGCCAAGGGTGGGCACTTGAGGAGGGAGAGATGATTTCATGTTTTTGCTCTGGTTCTGAGCCACATGAAGAAAAGCCAAGTGAAAAATAATCTTGTTGAAATCAGTTGAAGAGTGTCCAAGACAGGAAGAGGGTAATGAGAAACAAGTATGTTGGCTGTGATCATTTGAATGCACTGTTTCAGATTAGACTGTGGAGCTTGCTGATGTGTATCCTGGTGATGATGGCATTTAGATAACTCAGAAGGAAGCTCAGCCTTCTTTTAGTCATTTGATTTGCCTGTAGAGACCCTGTTTCCATTTTTTAACACATATAAGATGTCTGTTTGTGGTTTAAAATGCTGAATATTAACATTGTATTTATGTTGCATTAATCCACTATTATCAAACTGTTTGAATTTACTGCAAATCTACTAGCTCATGTTACAGTTTTGAGTCTGGAGTCTGCATGACAATAACAACTCAAACGTGAAGACAGAACTAAGTGTGAATACTCTGGGCAGGAGATCTAATTCAGTAACCTCACCGAGAACAGCCACTGAGAAAGGCAAGTACCCTTTTCAACCACATCTGTGAACAAGGAGAAGCACTGAGCAGCGAGTAGGAGTAATTGTAATCACAACAACCAAAGAATCACAGAATCCCAACAGTGCAGAAGGAGGCTATTTGGCCCATCATGTCTGCACTGACTGTCCGACATTGCATCTTACTCAGGACCAACCCCCACCCTATCCCCATAATCTCACATATTTAGCCCGCTAATTCCCCTAACCTACACATCTTGGTACACCAAAGGGAAATTTAACATGGCCAGTCCACCTAAACTGCACAGCTTTGGACTCTGCCCTATATTTCTGACATTCATTCTGAAGAACTTGAGTAGACCAAACACAAGTCAGCGAGTGCTTGCTTTATGGGCTGCGAGTCCTAGTTCACAAATTTGATCTGTTCGTGAACATCGTCCATTAAGGGCTGGCCTGCTATTGCAGCAGCAGGGCTGTACATGGCATTCCCAGATTACAGACTGACATTTATTCCAGCCTATTGAACTGACCCTGCAATATCCTATAGAGATCATGAGATAACAGTGGATTCTCTGCAAGCACAGAATGCTGTGAGCTTTTTACAGAATCATGGGTTCAATATTTACACTAGACCAGCTGAGCAGCTGGCTTCTTGGAGATATGTGCTACTCATTTGTAATACATCACAGTCCAATGCAGAGGCAGGGATATCCAAGTCAGTACTTGGCAAGCTGCGGCCCTGATGCTTGGACCACACTCAGATGTGCCTCAGTATTTTTTCAGGAGAAAAGCTGCTGTGTGGATAACGGCACATGGTATTGGGGGTGACATATTAGTATGAATAAAAGAATAGTTGGCTGACAGGAAGCATAGAGTAGGGATAAATGGGTCTTTTTTTGTGTTGACAAGCTGTAACTAGTGGAGTGTCATGATGTGGAGTGTCACAGAGCTTAGTGCTGGGTCCTCAACTATTTACCATTTATATCAATAACTTGGATGAAGGGACTGAATGTATGATAGCTAAATCTGCTGATGATACCAAGATAGGTAGGAAAGTAAATTGTCAAAGGAGGGTAGACGTTCTGCAATGGGATATGGAAAAATTAAGTCAGTGGAGAAAAAATGGCAGATGCAGTGTCGTGTGGGTAGATGTGAACTTGTCCATCTTGGCAGGAAGAATAGAAAAGCGGAGGGATCTGGGTGTCCTAATAAATAATCACAAAACATTTGTATGCAGATAGAGTAAGCAATGAGGAAAGGGAATGGAATGCTGGTGTTTATTGTAAGAACAGTAGAAAATAAAAATAGGGAAATTTTATTACAATTGTAAAAGGCTTTGGTAAGACCATATCTGGAGTAGTGAGTACAGTTTTGGTCTTATTTTAAAAAGTTGTATATAATTTCTTTAAGTGCAGTTCAGGGAAGGTTCACTGAACAGATTCTTCTGATGAGGGGTTGTTACCCATAGGAATTCTGAAGAATGAGATGTACTGTTATTGAAATATAGAACATCCTGAGGGAACTTCGTGGGGTGGATACTCAAATAGTGTTTCTTCTTGTGTGGGAGATTAAAATTGGGATACAGTTTAAAAATAAGAACTCTCTCTTTTAAGGCAGAGATGAGGAGAAATGTTTTCTCCCAAAGCATTCCTGTTTTGTGGTTATTGGGGGGCAGATTGGCAGCAACAAACTATGGCACAGGCAGAGAGGGTGGTCGTAAAGAGCAAACCAGTTTGACTAGGATTGTGTGAGTAGCATTTCAATTACATTGTCAAGATGCACAGAAGCATCGGTGAGAGGTCTTGTTTAATTTAGTACTTTGAACACATATGCAGCAGTGCCAGGTCATAATTATAGATTAAGGTTCTTCATGGACTGCACATCTTTTCTCTGACCAAGGGGAGTTCACATTCCATGTTTATGTACATTGTCTGAGGTTGCAACACCCTTTTCAATTAGTTGAAGTTTCTGAAGTTTATTTATTGGTGTCACAAGTTGGCTTACGTTAACACTGCAATGAAGATACCGTGAAAATCCCCTAGTCGCAACACTGTGTCGCCTGTTTGGGTACACTGAGGGAAAATTTAGCATGGCCAATGCATCTAACCTGCTCATTTTTTGGACTGTGGGAGGAAACCGGAGCACTCGGAGGAAACCCATGCAGACACAGGGAGAACGTGCAGACTCCGCACAGATAGTCACCAAGCTGGGAACTGAACCTGGGTCCCTGGTGCTGTGAGGCAGCAGTGCTAACCACTGTGCCGCCGTGCCTTCCAAGTGTCTGCTCCTCAACATTTGGTTGCATCTTCATCAGCTGTGTTAGAGGGGGGGCGGAATGGGGGCAGGACCTCCTCACAAGCCTGTTCCTGGGCCTGGGCAAACTTGATTGATTTGATTTATTATTGATACATGTATTGGTATACAGTGGAAAGAATTGTTTCTTGCATGCTATACAGACAAGCATACCAAGAAGGAAAGGACAGGGTGCAGAATGTAATGTTACAGTCATAGCTAGGGTGCAGAGAAAGATCAACTTAGTGTGAGGTAGGTCCATTCAAAAGTCTGATGGCAGCATTAGCAGGTCCAGGCAGTGGGTGGTTTAGGGGGTCATTCAGCTCGACTGCCTGCCCCTCTACCACAGCTACATCCGTAAGAACATAAGAAAATAAGAAATAGGAGTAGGCCATCTGCCCCGCCATTCAATAAGATCATGGCTGATCTGAAGTGGATCAGTTCCACTTATCCGCCTGCTCCCCATAACCCTTAATTCCCTTATCGATCGAAATCTATCAACCTGTGACTTAAATTCACAGCCACTTGTCCTTGGAACTGGAGCACATTGTGTCCACTAGTACGCTTCAGGCTTTCCGTGACTGGTGGGTGCTTGCCGGGGCTGAGGTCATCATTACCCCCGGGAATGGTACTTTACTTTAAGTTATTATGCTTCCTTTTGCTATGCTTTAGTTACAGTACCTCACCAGGGACTGTCCCCCTCGTCATTTGTGTTTAATTTATTGCTGTTTTTTGTTCCAATCATGATTATAAATAGGGAACATTTCCTTGCCCAATGGAAGCCGTGGCAGCTGGGATATTTTATCGCCTCATTTAATCACAATTTGGTTTATTGTTTTAAATTTCCTTTGCCTTTTTTTTGATGCTGTTTCCATTTAAGGGGCTGCTCTTTTGATTTGTAAATCAGTTTGTTTGATTTAGTTTAATTGGTTCAACCAAAAATAATATAGGAAAGGAATGCTTACATGCCCCACGAGGACTGGGTTCTTTATTGGCCCTTATCAGCACATTTTAATTTTATAACCTAGGGGGAGGCCGTTAAGTCCACACTGACTCTCTTCTCTAGCGTTGTACCCAGACCCCTATCCCCGTAACCCACCATATTTACATCTTTGGGCACTAAGGGGCAATTTATCACTGCTAATCCACCTAACCTGCGCATCTTCAGAGTGTGGGAGGAAACCGGAGCACCCGGAGGAAATCCACGCTGACACAGAGAGAACGTGCAGACTCTGCACAGACAGTGACCCAAGCTGGGAATCAAACCTGGGTCCTTGCCGCTGTGAGGCTGTCCTGCTAACCACTGTGCCACTATGTGGCATATGTCGATAAGTTTCCTTTCTGTTTCTGCTTTCTGCTGCAACTTTCCTTTAAGGGACTGACCATTTAATTGTGTGATTTGATCTTTTGTTATATTGTTAATTTGTCCCCTTTACTTGTTAATCTGATTTCCCCCAAAAGAGTGTAAGTGGGAGACTCCTTCTGTGACTGTCACAGTGCTGTTTAAGGGATTATTTGTCTTATTGCCTGGTAAATTGAGTCATTTATTAAACGTTAAGTCTTTTATTGGCGTGCTTACAGGAGTATAATGAGGGACTGTGCCCCTTTAAGGTGTTGTCAGTTTAATTGGAGTTTATTTGTTAATTAGTTTATTTTCTTTTTCTTGGTACTCAAAAGAGCTTTTAAATCAGAGATCATTCTGCAACCAACGGGCTGAAGCGCTTCCTCACCCACAAAATTACACTTTCATTTAATTCCACAAGTTTCCTTTGGGGTTTTTTTGTGTTACAATGTCCTCTTAAGAGGCAATTACTTTAATTTGAATTCTTTAGTTGTTAATTTGCTCATTTTTGTTTCAATGAAAGGGGTATAAATAAGGAATAGGGAAGAACTCACATCAGTGGGTGTCCAGCTCACAGCTAATGCCGTCTACAGCATGAAAACTGCTGCTCAACCTTGATTGACTGCACCCATGGTGTCGAGGTGGCTTAAGCATGTGGTGGACTCGTGGCTGAGCATACTGCATCTCCCCCCACACCCCCAACATTAGGATGGAATTCCATGTTGCTCTCATGTCCAAAACCTCTCCCTGGAGCCTTGGCAATTTGAATGGTCATGATGTGGAGATGCAGGTGTTGGACTGGGGTAAACACAGTAAGAAGTCTCACAACACCAGGTTAAAGTCCAACAGGTTTATCTGGTAGCAAAATCCACTAGCTTTCGGAGCACTGCTCCTTTGTCAGGTACTGGAGAGCATATAAAGACACAAACTCAATTTACAAAATAATGGTTGGAATGCGAGTCTTTACAGGTAATCAAGTCTTAAAGATACAGACAATGTGAGGGTTAAACACAGGTTAAAGAGATGTGTATTGTCTCCAGCCTGGACAGTTAGTGAGATTTTGCAAATGGGGGAATTACAGATAGTGTGACATGAACCCAAGATCCCAGTTGAGGCCGTCCTCATCTGTGTGGAATTTGGCTATCAGTCTCTGCTCAGCAACTCTGCATTATCGTGTGTCAGGAAGGCCGCCTTTCTTACCTGAAGATCAGAGGCTGAATGCCCGTGACTGCTGAAATATTCCCCAATAGGAAGGGAACAGTCTTGCCTAGTGATTGTCGAGTGGTGTTCATTCATCCGTTGTCGTAGCATCTGCATGGTCTCCCTAATGTACCATGACTTAGGACATCCTTTCCTGCAGCGTATCAGGTAGACAACATTGGCCGAGTTGCAAGAGTATGTACCGTGTACCTAGTGGACGGTGTTCTCACGTGAGATAATGGCATCCATGTCGATGATCCGGCATGTCTTGCAGAGGTTGCTGTGGCAGGATTGTGTGGTACCGACCTCCTCAGAAGACAAACACGGGACATGGTGGACAGAGTACCCTTCGTCGTCCAGTATTTCCTCGGAGCGGAGAAGCTACGACATCTTCTCCGGAGCTTTCAACATGTCATTGATGAAGACGAACATCTCGCCAGGGCTATCCCCACACTCCCACTTCTTGCCTTCAGACAACCACGCAACCTCAAACAGACCATTGTTCGCAGCAAACTACCCAGCCTTCAGGAGAACAGTGACCACAACACCACACAACCCTGCCACAGCAACCTCTGCAAGATGTGCCGGATTATCGACACAGATGCCATCATCTCACGTGAGAACAACCTCCAAAAGGTACATGGTACGTACTCTTGCCACTCAGTGGTTAGCACTGCTGCCTCATAGCTCCAGAGATCTGGGTTCAATTTCCGCCTTGGGTTACTGTCTGTGTGGAGTTTGCACATTCTCTCTGTGTTTACATGGGTTTCTTCTGGGTGCTCCGGTTTCCTCACACACTCCAAAGATGTGCAGGTTAGGTAGATTGGCCATGCCCCTTTGAGTCCCGGGATGTGTAGGTTAGAGAGATTAGTGGGTAAATATGTGGGGATAGGGCCTAGGTGGGATTGTAGTCTGAGCAGACTAGATGGGCGAAATAGACTCCTTCTCCACTGTAGGGTTTCTATGATTCTAATAACAAGTCTGTGTTACCATGCAGAACCTGAGAAACTGCTGGTCAGTAAATTCTTACCACCTTTAGGTAGTATTGTATGTTGACTTGTTAATGGAAATCTTGGGTTTGAACAGAATGCCCCCTACCCATCAGGTGCAGGCAATGTGAATAGGGGTCAGTCTCTTGGTTCTACTGGTTGTATTGGTGGAGAATGCATACCATGATAATTGCATATAGATTGAGTGCATCTTCAGATCATGTCCTTTGCCACTGTTATCGCTGACAGATGATTAACTTTGACAGAATAGGCAGCTGGATTTGCTTCCCCTCGTTAACATAATTAGATTCATAATTACGCTTGGAATGGCTGCAGATAATGAGGTTGTTCTGTAATCACAGTAAGGTTAAGGGTCACTGATCTATGGATCGCAGTGTCACCTTAAATTCACTTTTAATTAGAGCTGCAATGTTTTGATAAGCAGGCGAGGAAGCCCAGCTCCTGCGATAAACACTGGGGACTGAGAACATGACCTCACTCAACAACCAAGGAGCATTTTACCAGCAGCAAGTGTTATCACTCATAGTGAGAAGTCTCACAACCCCAGGTTATTTGGAATCACGAGCTTTCGGAGCTCTGCTCCTTCATCAGATGAGTGGAGCCAATGTTAAAGGAATAAGCTCTCACCTTCTGTGTTTAATCTTCAAATCAAAAGTAGAACATCTGCAGGGCTTCTTTCACTGGTTACAGCTCCGTGGACAGTGAGGGGCCCGAGGGCTGTCCCTGCTCACCTTAGAGACGCTGTCTTAACTCAGCCAACTCCCCAACCTCAGAAACGTTTGAATTTTTGATGCTTTATAGCCTCTTGGGCCTAATGGTGCACAGGATCAGAGAGTTTTATATCTGCCTTGTATCCCACCTGCCTCAGTCCTAGCTGGGAGTTTGAATCAGCCGTTAAGATTTTTTGGAAAATTAAAGTTAATGGGAATTGTGTTGGGGAAGGAAGGGAAGGGATCTCTCCACTGGTTGGAGACATAGCTGGATCAGAGAAAGATGGTTGCTGGTGAATTATCTCAGTCCCAGGCCCAACCATCTTCAGCTACTTCATCAATGACAATTCTTAATATAGGCATGTTAACTGATGCTTGCAGTGTTCAGCACCATCCATGACTCCTCAAATACTAAAACAGCTCATGTCCACCTACAGCAAGATTTGAATAAAGTACAGACTTGGACTGATAAGTATGTGGCAATTAATATTCATGCCACATGATTGCCATAATCATTTCCAACAAGACAGAATCTAACCATCTCCCCTTGGTATTCAATGTCTGTATCATTGCTGGAGCTTCCACCATTCACATCTTGGGGGTTACCATTGGCCAGAAAATGAATGCGTTTACAAGTGGCCAAAAGCTCAGAACTCTGATGAGTAACTCACCTCGCTTCTCCCTGAAGCTTCTCTACCAATGGAAAGCACAGGCCAGGAGTGTGATTGAATCTCTCCACTTTCCTGAACAAGTGCAACTCCAGTGACACTCAAGGAGAACAACACCGTCCAGGACAAGCCTGCCATCGCCAACTCATAGTGGCAGCAGCTTGAACCATCATTAGATGCACTGCGACAACTCCTCAAGTCTCCTTTGACAAACGTCTTCCAAGCCCATGACCTCGAATACCCAACTAGAAAGACAAACAGCAGATACATGGGAACACCACCACCTGCAAGTTCTCTTTCAAGCCACACACCACTATGACTTGGAAATATATCGCTGTTTCTTCACTGTTGCTGGGTCAATCCTGGAGCTCCCTCCATAACAGCACTGTGGCTGTCCCAATACCACATGGACTGCAGTAGTTCAAGATGTTGGCTAACTGCTACCTGTTGAAAGGCAATTAGAGATGGGCAGAAAATGCTAGCTTTGCCAGCAATACTCACCACTCATGAAACAATAATCAACAGTAGCTGTGTTTAGACATAGCTTTAAATCATGAGGATATCTATATACAATCATTTAAATTATTTCATGAAATTAACCTAGAAACATTTCATCTTCGAATCACCTGATGATTAGAATGTGATAAATGATTTGGGCTTGCTTTCTTCTTACATTACTCACATTAATATGTGAGTATGACCACAGTCTCAAGTTACTGTCTAACCACAGTTTGAGATGGTATAATCGTGGTAGGTGTGTGCAGTGCAATAGTGTAGCATGTCCTTTGGAGGACTGGAGTTGATCAGCAGGCTCCTGGTGATTAAGGCAAGAGCCTCGAGCCTGATGAGACTTTGGTTTGGGTGTCCAAGTCATCTTCAATCTCTGCTGCTCTCCTGAAATGTGTCCACTCAGAGTCATAGGGGTTTACAGCTTGGAAACAGACCCTTCGGCCCAACTTGTCCATGCCGCCCAGTTTTTAACCACTACGCTAGCCCCAATTGCCTGCACTTGGTCCATATTTCTCTATATCCATCTTGCCCATGTAACTGTCTAAATGCTTTTTAAAAGACAAAATTGTACCCTCCTCTACTGCTACCTCTGGCAGCTAGTTCCAGACACTCACCACTCTCTAAGTGAAAACAATTGCTTTTCTGGACTCTTCTGTATCTCTCCTCTCTCAACTTAAATCTATGCCCTCTAGTTTTAGACTCCCCTACCTTTGGGAAAAGATGTTGACTATCTACCTTATCTATGCACCTCATTATTTTATAGATCTTTATAAGATCATCCCTAAGCTTCCTTTGCTCCAGGGAAAAAAGTCCCAGTCTATCCGACCTCTCCTTATAATTCATACTATCAACTCCCAGTATCATCCTAGTAAATCTTTCCTGCATTCTTTCTGGTTTAATAATATCCTTTTCATAATAGGGTGACCAGAACTGTACACAGTATTCCAAGTGTGGCCTTACCAATGCCTTGTACAGCTCCAACAAGACATCCCAACTCCTGTATTCAGTGTTCTGACCAATGAAACCAAACATGATGAATGCCTTCTTTACCACTCTGTCCACTTGTGACTCCATTTTTGAGAAGCTGTGAACCCGTATTCCTAGATCTCTTTGTTCTATAACTCTGCCCAACACTGAATAGGTCCTGCCCTGATTCAGTTGACCAAAATGCATCATCTCACATTTATCTAAATTAAACTCCATCTGCCATTCATTGGCCCACTGGCCCAATTGATCAAGATCCTGTTGCAATCCTAGATAACGTTCTTCACTGTCCACTATGCCACCAATCTTGACATCATCTGCAAACTTACTAACCATGCCTCGTAAATTCTTATCCAAATCATTACTATAAATGAAAATGACAGTGGACCCAGCACCAATCCCTGAGGCACACTGCTGGTCATGGGCCTCCAATCTGAAAAACAACCCTCTATAACCAACAACCATCTTCTGTCATCAAGCCAATTTTGTATCCATTTAGCTACCTCACTCTGGATCCCATGAGATTTAACCTACCATGCAGTACCTTGTCAAAAGCTTTGCTAAGGTACGTGTAAACAGCATCGACTGCACTGCCCTTATTGGTAACCTTATTGGTTACCCCTTCAAAAAACTCAATCAAACTTGTGAGACATAATTTTCCACTCACACACATAAGAGAAATCTATTACTTCCACCATTGATCCCTTGGCTCATCTTTGGGAAATATCATTTTTCCATGAGAGCACTGACATTGACAATTATCAGCCCTTTCTCACAAAGGGAGATGGCACAGTCAAATACTCTGATAAGGGAAAGAAGCACATCAGACTGACTTTACAGTAAAATGTCATGCTATAAATTGTTCAGCCCAGCCAGCCTTATTCAATAATCAATCATACGCTCAAATTTCACGTACTTACATCACTTGTAGCATACAGCAAGCCCACAGCTGAAAGTTTCCACTCAATCTACATCTACTTGTTCCCCTGATGATTTGGTTTCAAGCTGCCTGTAGAGCATTTGCAATAACAGTTCTGATTTAATTTCTGCTTCAACAGTACGGTGACCCTTGCAGTAGATGATACAAGTCCAACATGAGTCAAATCTTTGATACGTTTCACTCTGATGCACATTGGCGAGATGGTGGACAAAATGTGATGTTGCAGCCTACCTGTGGAGTATCTGGTTTAATTCTGGTATCTGGATGGCACAGTGGTTAGCACTGCTGCTTCACAGGGTCAGAGACCCGGGTTCGATTCCCAGCTTGGGTCACTGTCTGTGCGGAGTCTGCACGTCCTCCCTGTGTCTGCGTGGGATTCCTCTGGTTTCCTCCCACCGTCCAAAAGATGAGCTGGCTAGATGCACTGGTTGTGCTAAATTCTCCCTCAGTGTACCTGAACAGGTGCCAGTGTGGCAACTACGGGATTTTCACAGTAACTTCATTGCAGTGTTAATGTAAGCCTACTTGGGACACTAATAAATGAAGTTAAATGAAATTTGGAAAAGAGATACTCATCCGAGTGCCTGTATTTGGGAAAGTTGACTCAGATAGCACTGTCGACGTAGTACCAGATCCTGAGGGGCAGGCAAAGTAATGAATCTAGTGTGGCCAGCCAGTCAAGATTTTTTGAAAGACACATGCCAGAATTCTACTGCCCTGCCCACCATGGGTATTGGAATAGGCGAGGGGTGGAAAATGGGAAGGCCCGTTGACCGCGGGTGGGAATTTGTGGTCTTGGGTCAAATGCAGCCAGAAAATCCCACCCTATGTGACCCCTATGGTTCACTCGACCCAAGACCGGACAATCCCACCCCAGGTCAACGGACCTTTACATAGTCTGCCAAATTCTGTCCTGTCTGCTATGATTCACATGTTGGGCAGGAGGGGAACAGTCCACCCACAGGAAAATGAAAATGAAGAGCCTTCAGGAGCAAGAGAGGTGAAACTTGAGCTAAAGAGAAAGGGGCAGGAGGTGTTTTTTTTTCAGGAAGGGTTGAAAACAAAGAAGACAGAGCAGTCTTTTGAAGAAAAAAGTAAATATGCCCACTAGGAAAGACCTGTGTTTCAGGTTAAAAAAGAAAATAAATCGAAGAACAAAGAAAATTACTGCAGAGGAACAAGTCCTTCGGCCCTTTAAGCCTGCACCGACCATGCTGTCTGACTGAACTAAAACCCGCTACCCTTCTGGGGACCATATCCCTCCATTCCCAACCCATTCATGTATGTTGTTAAGAAGTTGCTAAAAGAAAATATTGGTTCCAACTGGACAGCACAAGAGCCACAAATGAAATTGACAAAAAGATTACTATTAGCAGAAAAAAACCCCCCAGAAACTCCAGCCAGCCAAAATAATTAAGATAACTGTAGAAATAGTTGCGGAAGTCTTCCAACAGGACAAAAAAAAGAGAAGTTGTCAGTCTAAAAAGAGGCTGTATTCCTGCCAAAGCTGCAAATGCGTAGGAAAATTGTAGAACACACAGATAGAAACAGCAGCTGCGGCAATTGACAGTCTTAAAGCAATAATGCATTTGAAGTTGTACAACATTTAATGCAATAATCGCAAGAAGGGACAAAGGACAAGGGGCTGGAAAATCAGAGTAGATCTCAGATAGAGAGTGGCTCTAAAAGAGGGGGTGGTGGGGGAGGGTCCATAAGGAATGCAAAACCTCTCAGAAGAAAGGAAGATCTCAAAGAAGAGGCAACTCTGGAATTCAATGGATGTAATAAACCCTCAAGGAGTGGGCAAAGCTCAACTCGGAGTAGGCTGTAAAAGACCCTAGGAGGAGTGGGGGACGGGGAAGCATTGGAAAACCCTGAAGAAGGGGGCGAGCTGGATAACCTACGGGGGGGGGGGGAACACTAGAAAACTTTGGAGAGAGGGGACCACTGGAAAACTCTGCAGAGGGGGAAACACTAGAAAAGCTGGAAAGTGGGGGGCACTGAGAAACCACAGAGAGCTAGGAGCATTGGATGACCGTGGAATGGGGGCACAGAGAGAATCCAGAAAGAGGCCCTAACTGACTAAAAAGCTGAAACAGCAAGAATGTGTCCCATCCTTTTGTATTGTAATGAGAAGTTCCTTGGAAGTTTTAGCAAAGAACTCCAAACAAACGATAATCAGTATGAAAATAAGACAAACCACAGCAGAAAAAGTAGTAAGAGTGAAGAGAAAAAAAGAGTTGGATAAACTTAACTGAGAATTACAGCAAGTAGGAAATGAGATTAAAAAGTTGTGACCCTAATCTAAATAAGAAGCGGCCCAGCTATATCAAAGCTAAGGAATAAAAAAAAAAGCATTACGAAAATGATGGAAATAGCTTGGAAACCAAAAGAGAAAACACTGGAAAATCTCAGCAGGTCTGGCAGCATCTGTAAGGAGTTCAAAGAACTGACGTTTCAAGTCTAGGTGATCCTTTGTCAAATCTAAGAAGTAGCTCTGAAATCTATGAGAGCTAGTAAGAAACAGTACAACATTCACCAGGAAATACTGAAGGAATTGGAGTTAGAGCAGGAAGATGTGAATAAAAGGCAAAAAAGGTTGAGAGAAAAAGCACAAGTGGAACTCAGCATGGAATGTGAGAAGAGCCAAGGAAATCCCCTGTAATGATGTTATCAGTTTTGGAGTGGGTGAGAGAACTGCTAGTCTCAAAGTGAAACAGATCAAAGATATGAGCCATGGAGCTCATGTAGGACATCCTGTATCATTTACTACAAGGATCACTATAGTGTTGAAGCAGAAATCAGACCAGAGTCACATTGGGAATCCTTTACAAATCCAATTGAATGATCAAGCCTCCAGTTGTATGGAGTATACAAGTGAGTTAAGAGATTGGCATTCTGTGGAGAGACAGAAACGATCCAGTGTTGCGGGTGCTGAGGGGAACTTAGCAATGGACAAACCCAAAGAGAGAACACAATTGCTGGAATAAGTTAGCAATACGGGGGAACTGCCTAATAAATATAACAAGAAGAAAGGCGAGATGTTGAATATAGAAGTAGTTTGCTGCAACTATAAGGAAAGGGATGTGGCTGTTCTCGGAAAATGTGCAAAGCATGAGAAGGGAGAGATTGTTCTCAAATGTTGGTAGAAGACAAAGTTGGATTCACCTTGGGAGAAACTCAGAAATAGATAAAGTGAATGGATTTCAAAAGCAGCGCAATGGACCCTTGAGTCAAACTTGCACATACAGAGAATGAGAATCTGAAACAGCTTAATCATCAGATACAGACAAATCAACTCCCAACTCAGTGAGATTGGGCAGGCAACACTTGGGAACTAGAGCTGAATTGGAACAAATTTAAAAACAGGTTGAAGACTGCAATTACCGCAGAGAACTCTTTAACAAAGATGGGCCACTTAAAATTGTCGGTTCATTGAATGAACTTCAAAATAAAGGGCAAGTTATTAATCAAAACCAACTGCCGGAGATGGAGCTGCAATGGGCTCAGACCAAACTGCAACTGATGGAGGCAGAATGCAAAAAAAAACTTAGAGGTGGAGGAGGAAGCAGATGCAGGGAATAAAGAACTACTGAGGTCTAAGCAGGAGATTGATTGATGCAGAAGACGGAAGGAAGAAAATGAAGCCACTCAGCTGTGGAAGTTGTGCTGGAGAGAACTCAACAAAGCAGCAACTCAAGAAGTAAAGGAAACCGAGATTACGTGCCAGAGCAAGATTGCTGAAATGGTCACACGCGTAGAAATGCTACAGAGGGAAGAAACTTTATCTCACAACTTACATACTGGAAACAGCGTACCATGGCCTTATCCTTCACAAGTAACAGACCGAGGTTGTGAATGAGCTGGCAAGACATAAGATTGTGTTGCATTGTGATGTTGATGCCTGCATATGTTGTAAAGTAGGGTGTTTGACAGAGAAAAAGATCAACAGAGAACTGGAGAGTGGCATCATCCGCAGAGTAAAGTATGAAGTCCTTGGTCAGCGCACAGTCTTGGACAGGACTCAGATAGCAGCAAGTCTGTATGGAAGAATCCCATGCAAGACCATATTTGGGACTGTGAATAGTTGAAGATCACTAGCAGTGTCACGTTAAAGGTAAGTCTCAACAGCTCATCAGTGAACAATCGCTACCTCGATTTACAAATGTCTAACTCGTTTGCATAATGTTTATTTAGAATGTGAGTTTGAGTAAATCGGTTTTGAAGATTGCATTAAAAAAGTTAAAGGGGGGGGGAAGAAGGTTAAAATGTAGTGATTATGGGGTCTGTCTCTTTAAGACAACACGGCAAAAGAGGGTCACCTGGCTTTAGGGACCAATGAGAGCCAAGAGTGAGTGATCAGCCAGAGGGTGGAGTGCTCTCTCAGGCAGAATACATCTGGAAACCATGTCGTAAGCATGGAAGGATGGAAGGATGGGGAGGCTGCTCCAGGCAGACTAGTGCTGCACACAAAAATATAGATATTTTTATCAATAAATACTGTGTGATCATAATTAAACTCGAAGTGTACCATGCTGTCATACTGCCAATAGCCTTTCTTCTCCATGCGTCAACCTTCAGTAAAAAATCTAGATCAAAGTGCCAACCTGTGTCAAGCAGCAGTTCCAGGGCCCTCTGGGGAGCATCACTGGTGGGCTGGGGGAGCAGGGGAGGCACAGGGGAGTCGTAGAGTGCCCAGTCCTTGCAAGGGGTAACTTGCACGCGTGGGGTGTGGAACAGGCAGTGATGGGGAGGAGCGGGTGATGCTTCCTTGGTGGTTTTTGACCATGGGGGAGCCCCTGAAGATTGTGCCCGGTGGGGTGGGGGATCGAGAGCCCCAGGTGATGTACTGGGGTAAGCTCCTGATATCTCCATGATGGGAGATGGAGTGGGGGGGTGGGGTGAGTTGCAGTTCAGTGCTGATCGAGGCACCCTTTAAAGATGGTTCCCCCCCCCCCCCCGGCCAAAAACCATCACTGCCCACTCCACACCCCGTGCCGGCAAGTTACCCCCTTCATGGCCGAGGTGATCTACACCTGCCCCTGCCCAGACAGACCCTGCCCCACCAGACTGATAATGAAAACCCCACCCATTAATTTCTTTTGTCTCAGAGTGCCTGAAACTCTGGAGTAAACGCCCGGCTGTGGAGTTGGAGAGAGGCATGCCGGTTCCCAGTCGGAGCCTAACACTCTGAAAAAACATGGGAAAATTCCATCCCTTATTTAAAGAGGGATATTCTTGCATTGGAGGCAGTTCAGAGAAGATTCACTGGGTGGGGGTTTCAGGGAATGAAGGGGTTGTCTCATGAGGAAAGGTTGAGCATGAGCAGCTGATATTCACTGGAATTTGGAAGAATGAGCTTTGTGAAACTGATAACATGCAGAGGGACCTGGGCAGGGAGATACCGAGAGGAGGGGACCGATTCTTTAACCTCTTCAGATGGCTGGAATCCTGGTGCTGCAGTGAATGGGCGTTGGCCAAAAATCAGAATTCCCGTTAGGCCTCAAAGTTCTAGGGATTCACCCGCCCACCCCGATGCCCCTGATCCAATGACTGTCCAGTGCCAGCATCAACCTGATCATTTTGGAAACCTGCTAGTTTGGATGTCAGTGGCGGGTTTGATGGCACATTCGCCACCCTCCCCATTCACCCAGCCCGCCAGTGGGAATGGCACTGGGTGGTGTCTACAGTTGCTACCCACACGTGGCAGTCACATAACTATGGAAAGCCAGTTGGTCAGTGCAGGGCAGCACTTCCAAATCCACAGCACTGACTGAGAGATTTGCGAGCGAACAGAGCATTAATGGCCATCAGTGAATCAATATTTTAACAGCAGCCAGTTCCTGTCCTTGGTTTGGAGATCATCACCAAACTGATCACTAAACACACACAAACAATGAACAGAGTTAATACACTACTGCAGGGTAAGAGTAACTCACTCCATTCATAACGGCCCATAATGTGCCATTTATAATCCCTGAAAGTGTATACTTTCATCAATCTGCTTTTCTTTTCAGGTTTTACAGCCAATTATGGAGCAATTTCGTTCCTACAGCAGTTTAATGTGAAGATTTTACAAGCTGTATAATTACATCTTGGAGTGATTATCATTTTGTTGCGAGCCGGGCCACTCCAGATCTGGTCAGCGTGGTTATCGAGACAGGCTTTAGGTGCTAAATTTAGCTCAGTTATTCTCTGAGTTTAAAGGTGGTGGGTTTAAGTCCTGATTCAGAGAATGAAGTATAAAATCTGGACCGGAATTCTGTTCATGCCCCACTGCTGCCAACCAGAACAGAGAATTTGGCACTCAACCAAATCTCCGTTCACTGCAGTGGGAGTGGAGAATTCCAGCTTTGGGCGAGACTGGAGAATCCGCCCACTTACGCTGCTAACCCAATGTAGCACTGAGTAAATGCTGCACTGTTGTAGGTGCCATCTTTCAGATGAGAGATAAGTTAAAGCCCCTTCTGTCCTCTGAGGCTCCCTGGCACTCTTTAAAGAATAACAGAGCAGGTTTCCCCATTGTCCTGTCTATTTTTAGCCCTCAACCAGAGTCCTAGAGTTGATTATCCTGTCATTTATTTGATTACTCTTGGAAGTTGTCTCTGTGCTCACGTTACAATGGTACACTTCCAATATACTTGATGGGCTGTGAACATTGAGATTTGAGAGGAGCTTTATAATTGCCACTCTGTTCTTTCTATGAAATCTATTAATTGGAACATTCAGATAAAATGTCTGGCTAAGTCGATTGTTCAAAGTTTTCAGATCATATTTAGAGTTTTTTTTTCATTCTTTTACGTAACCTTGTCAGGTGAACACAAAGTAGAAGAAAGTGAGATCTAGAACATGTCACTTGGTCAATTTAGTTCAGCTTGCTCTTTTATTCCATGCACTAGACCATTCTCAACATGTTCACCTCACTCCTACAGAATCATAGAATCCTTATAGCGCAGAAAGAGGCCATTCAGCCCATTGAGTCTACACCGACTCTCCGAAAGAGCATCTTAGCCAGGCTCTCCTCTCTGCCCTATCTCTACAACTTTGCACATCAGTCACCTGATCAAAACTGATTTCAGATAATCAATTGTACTGAATTCAAGCAGCAGAGAGAAACAAGCCAGTCTGGTAACAAACAGCATGGAAAATCCCTGTGTACGTCTCTCCCCCCTCCCTAATTATTTTGACAAGTTTAACCCCTGTCTGCTGTTTCTGACTGCCCATGTATATGTAACAGGCAGAGATACTTTTAAGGAACTCAGCCCAACAGCTGCAATCCCCAGAAGATCAGATAAATTGTTTGACTACATCTTAAACAGCATCAATGGCGAAAGCGGAAGGACCACCAAGCTCAGCTTGGACCCACCCAAGTCATCAAACCATGAGAACGCGTAACTTTAATCTTTATTGGACTTGAAAATATCACTTCATCTATCCTCCCTCTTTGTAACCTGTTTTCAGTGTGTGTGAACCCATGAAAGTTGGCCTGTTTTTATTAATTTCACTTCTGTTGGGGTAAGAACTCAAAAAGCCGATTTGTGTGTCTTTTACAGTCACAATACTTAAATTGTTAAACATCCACTGAATTGTCAAACATAGCCTTCCAAAAGAAAGCCATTGTGATCAAGTAAGGATTGGGAAAGGGGGGGATCCATCATACTGCTACTTATCTAATTGTAATGCTAACTGAGGCTGAACGAGACTCTTTGTAACCTTGCTGGCATATTTGACCTAAAGATGAGCTCCTGATCACATATCCACCTATTTCCATTTCTGTAACATCGCCCCTGCCCATCTCTGTCACAGACCATCTGTTGCTGAAGCCCCGATCCATGACTTGGTTAACTCTAGATTGGACAACCTGGCTGGTCTCCCACCTTCTATTCCCCCATGAACTGGAGCTCATCCAAAATTCTGCTGCCATGTCCCAACATACACCAAATCCCATTCACTCTTCAACCCTGTGCTCATTGACCTACACAGGCTCCCAGTTAAGCAACATCTCAGCTTTAAAAGGCTCAATCTTTTTACCCAAATCTATTCATAGCCATGACTTTCTCTATGCAACCTCCTGCAGCTCCAAGATATACGTGCTCCTCCATGAAGCCTAACATCCCATGTCATTGCTAACTGCTCTGTCAATATATTGTGTCACCTCCAGAGAGCAGTGGTCATGGACAACATTTTGGGACAATTCTGTCCACAAACATGACCCTGTGCTTCCTGGAACCTTTCATTTTAATTCTCTACCTAGTTTACATTCTGACCTTTACATTTTTGATCTGCTAGAATGTTCGAATGAAACTTAATGCAAGCTTAGGGAATAATATCTCATCTTTGGATTGGTCACTTTTGTGACAATACTGTGCCTTTAAGAAATGTATTTTTCTCATGTTTCTGTTTTAACAGTCTATTCTAACTAATGCCTCTTGGTCTATATCCGGCAGGCCTGGAATGTTACTGCAGCAGCATAATTGTTTCTAATTGCTAGAATGTTTGTTTTAATCTGGACTAGTGCTGTTATGTTGTTTTTAGTGTTCCCCTGGGTTGTGCAGAGTAGGACTTGGTTTGATTGATTGACAGTAATAGCAGGTGACTGGGTGGAACTAGACTTACACAGAGAAAACCAGCTCATTTACTGCTTGGAAACTGCAGAGAAAGGCGGCCTTTTCTCTCTCTGCTGCCTAGACTCTGGAATCGTCCAAAGACTATACTTATTTCTTTGCAGCCCTGTTGTTTGAGAATTTGTCCTTCCCTGGAAATTGCTGTATGGGAGTCAGAAGGCAGGTATGTTTCTGAATCTATCCAGAGGGGTTAAAAGGCTGGAAACCCAGCACCCACGTGAGTAAATCTATTTTTGGTGCTAATTTGTTCTGAAGTAAAATTTATGTCAATGGGAATATTGCTTACATTGGAACTGTAGAGATAGGAATCATACTGTGTCATGTTTAAATATTTTAATTGCTAAAAGTTATGCTAATTCTTTTTGTTATATTCTGTGTTCTTAAATAGAGTTTGTTTTGATAAAAGCTTCCTGGTGGGCAAATTGAATCATAAACAGCCTAAGGTCAAATCAAAAGGAAATGTTAGGGTCTAAACTAACTTCATAATATATCTTACAGTTTCTGACCTGGTTTCTAACACTTTGCAGCTTGGGATGGCACGGTGGCACAGTGGTTAGCACAGCTGCTTCACAGTCCCAGCAACAGGGTTTTGATTCCTAGTTTGGGTCACTGTCTGTATGGAGCTTGCATGTTCTCCCCGTGTCTGCGTGGGTTTTGTCCCACATTCTGAAAAAAATGCTGGTTAGGTGCATTGACCTGAACAGGCGCCGAAGTGTGGCAGCTAGGGGAATTTCACAGTAACTTCATTGCAATGTTAATGTAAGCCTCACTTGTGACGGATAAATAAACTTTAAGCCTTCCCAATTCAAAACTGAGTTCAACAATTTTAAATCATAAATTTTGTCTCCATTTTGTTTAGTTATTTCTTTCTTGGTTTATTTTTATTCTTAGTTTCTCTCTTCTTCCTTTAATTTGCATTCAGCTATCCTCCCACTCACATCTGTCCCATTACCATTCTCTTTGACCTTGCATCATGAAATGTTTTGTCAGTTAATGTTTCCGTGTTCCATCCTGTCACGGATCTTCCCTTTTATTTTTCTTCATATCCTGCCTCTCTGCTCAAAAGCTCAGAAGTAAAACCTTTCTAACAGTTCAGCTGAAAGATCACAGACCTGAAACATTGACTGTTTCTCTCTCACACACCTGCTGCCTGACCTGCTGTGTGTTTCCAGCATTTTCTGTTTCTATGTGGAATAGGGATTTTCCAGAGCTCCAGGGTGGGTCAGGAGCTGCACATTTTGGATCTGTATTGGAGGGGTGTGGGGTGCACGGGAGAGAGGGGCTATTGTGAGTGGGGGGTAGTTAGAGTGTTGATGGGAGCAGAGGGCTGTAGGTGGGGGCTGTAGGTGGGGAGGAGGAGAGTAGGTAGGAAAATGGTTGGAACTGAGATGTGGATGAGGGAGTGAGGTGTGGTTGGGGCTGGTAGGATATGGGTAGGGAGGAGAACCTTGGGTTCAGGAAGCTGAGTGGTTGGAGATAGGAGGATTTGGGCGGGGAGGAGATGGATAAAAGAACAAAGAACAGTACAGCACAGGGACAGGCCATTCAGCCCTTCCAGCCTGTGCCGATCATGATGCCTGCCTAAAATAAAACCATTTGCATTTATGGAGTCTGGATCCTTCCATTGCCATCCTATTCATGTATCCATAGTTGTGATAGAATGTGGGTGGGGGAGGTAGGGTGTGGGTGAGGGGAGGTGTGAGTGCGGGATGGGTGAATTGGGAGGAGGGGATGGGGGAATTGGGGAGGAGGGGATGGGGATGGGGGTGTGGGTGGGGATGGGGGATATGAGTGGGGGTGGGGGAGGGGGTTTTGGTCGGGGGAGATGGGATGGGGGTGGGGGTGGGGGTATGGGTGGGGGGTTGGGGGATGTGGCACATGAGAGGAGTTGCAAGGGGCCAGGCATAGGGAGGTGGGGCAGAAAATTACAAATTAACTTTGGGTTAAATGTGTGGAGCGGCAATCATCTTCGGATTGAGGTTCCATTGCTCTTTACTCACCTCACACTGAAGCTCAAGACTCTGCCCCGGACTTGGTGAAAAATATGGAGTGGAGCTGCTGTAGAACTCCATCCTGTGCCACCACCAGGGGAAAGAAAGCCACAGCCCCTGCTTACGGCACTATTAGCCATAAAGCGGTAAGGTTAAGAATGTCCCCCCCACTTTGACAGGAGAGAAGACGCGTGTGTAATGGTACATGGGTGAGGGAAGTGAGAGTGATTGGAAGGGGTTGGGTAGTTGGAGTGGGAATAGTCAGCTGTTCAGGGGATAACAAAGCCACTTATAGGGGGGTGGGAACGTGGGCATGGTCAAGGATGGGAATACTCGGTGTCCTGGAGGAGGTGGTGGTAGTCGGATGGTTAGGTGGGTGGGGGTACTTGGCTGATTAGGGGTATGTCAAGGAGTTCAGTAGGAGTTAGAATTGGTTTCAACCCTTCTACCCTTTTCTGGATACCTGTTTTGTTAAGAGAGTTGGCACCATCTGAAGTCTCTGATTTAAATCGCAGTGCCGGATGGTTCCCAGTGCAGGGTAATCATGCATTGGGAGTTGAAACTTTCTGGGTAATTCCCATGCAGTCCTTGTGAGGGGACTTTGAGGGATCATCTTCCATGGTGAGTCTCGGATACGACCCCTCCCGAGCCGGGGAACGGAAGATCTGAAGCATTAAATGCTTGTGCATAAATATTTCCATAACACTGATACCATCTTACTTTTATAATCATTCATTAAACATGCACTATTTGTAGGCTCTTTGCCAAACTGGTTGGTCTTTAAACATAAAAAGGCAGCTGGTTTGAGACCTAAACATTAACTCTGCTGTTCTCAATTGTTTCACTGTGTGAGCTCCTAACCTGTCAGTGAAAGAAAGTGTTTAAAATGTCAATGAGTCCCAGGAGGGAGATACCATTTGTACTTTGTTACTCTGAGGATATAATGGCACCAAGTGCGAGGAGAAATGTCTGGTTCCTGGAAGGAAAGATGATTGATTCAGTGACTTGATCTGCAGAGTGATTTTATTCTTGAGATTTTCTGAAGTGGTAAGCAGGAATAATCTCACACATGGAAACCATTTGAGTGGAAAATAGAATCAGATCAGAATTAGCGTCAATTAGTTGCACTGTAATAACACGGGTTGATTGTGCTGTAATTGTATCATCTGGTTGTGCTGCAATGATTGATAGATCTGGAAATTATGCATTGGCTTTCAGGATTCTCAGACGTATCAAAGTTCTTCACAGCTGATGAAGTATTTGTCAAGCATCATCCTTGTTGTAGTGTGGGGTAACATTACAGCCAATCTGTACACAACAAAGTCCCAAAAATAACAACAAAATAAATGAGAAGCTGACATGTTTTAGTGATGGTTGAAGGATCAGGAATGACCTCATTGAATGCCAGCACAGATTTAATGGGCCGAACAGCCCACTTCTGCTCCTACGTCTAATATTTGCCAGCACACCGAGGTTAACTCGTGCTTTCTTTCTCATAGGTACCACTTGAGAGAAAAGACTGGACCTTTGTTGAACATTTAATCCGGAAGATCGTGTATTAACCCTAAAGCTTATTTATTATTGTCACAAGCAGGCTTACATTAACATAGCAATGAAGTTACTATGAAAATCCTCAACTCGCCACACTCCAGTGCCTGTTTGGGTACACTGAGGGAGAACTTAGCATGACTAACGAGCACGTCTTTTGGACTGTGCAAGGAAACTGGAGCACTGGGAGGAAATCCGCGCAGACACAGGGAGAACATGCAAACTCTGCACAGGCAGTGACCCGAGCCAGGAATTGAACTCGGGTTCCTGGCGCTGAGAGGCAGCAGTGCTAATCACTGTGCCACCGTGCTGCCCTACGATTATTCTGGCAATAGTGCATAGGAATCCCAGTCCAGATTATGTGATCAAATCTTTGAGTCTACAACATTTTTGCTGCAACTGTACAGGGTACTCGTGAGGCCACAGCTGGAGTACTGTGTGCAGTTTTGGTCGCCGCACTTGTGCAAGGATATTTTGGCCTTGGAGGGCGTGCAGAGGAGATTCACTAGGCTGATACCGAAGATGAGGGGGTTGGCCTATGAAGAGAGACTAAATAGACTGGGTCTGTACTCGTTGGAGTTTAGAAGGATGAGGGGGGATCTTATAGAGACGTATAAGATAATGAAGGGGATAGATAGGGTAGAGGTAGAGAGATTCTTCCCACTTAGAAAGGACAGCAGGACTAGAGGGCACAGCCTCAAGATAAAGAGGGAGCAGTTTTGATCAGAGTTGAGGAGGAACTTCTTCACCCAAAGGGTGGTGAATCTCTGGAATTCTCTGCCCATTGAAGTGGTGGAGGCTACCTTGCTAAATATATTTAAGTCACGGGTAGATAGGTTTTTGATAGACAGGGGAATTAAGGGTTTTGGGGAGAAAGCGGGAAAGTGGAACTGATCCACTTCAGATCAGCCATGATCTTATTGAATGGCGGGGCAGGCTCGAAGGGCTAGATGGCCTACTCCTGCTCCTATTTCTTATGTTCTTATGTTTACATTTTGACACATAGGTGAGAATGATAATGTAATATAACTGAGCTGCACTGTTAGCGTTAGTGTAGCAATACAGTTTGTCTAAGATGTAATACTGATTTATCTACTTAGTTAGACTGACTCTTGTACATTGAAATTTTAAACATTTTCTTTCTTTCTGAAAGTGTGGCATCTGGCCATCTGGGTCAACAACGGAATTCACAGCCTGTCTCATTAATGGATTGGGAAATAAATAGAGGAAGGACCAAGAAGAAGAAGGAATTCGAGTGGGTGAATTCAATGTCAAATCGTGTACAGAAAGACAAATGAGAGAAAGAAAGAACGCAGACCATAGAACATTACAGCGCAGTACAGGCTCTTTGGCCCTTGATGTTGCACTGACCTGTGAAACCGATCTAAAGCCCATCTAACCTACACTATTCTAATATCATCCAAATGTTTATCCACTGACCATTTAAATGCCCTTAATGTTGGTGAGTCCACTACTGTTGCAGGCAGGGCATTCCACATTCTTACTACTCTCTGAGTAAAGAACCCACCTCTTGATATCTGTCCTGTATGTGTCACCCCTCAGTTTAAAGCTGTGTCCCCTCGTGTTAGCCATCACCATCCGCGGAAAAAGACTCTCACTGACCACCCTATAATATCCTCTGATCATCTTGTACCCCTCTATTAAGTCTCCTCTTAACCTTCTTCTCTCTAATGAAAACAGCCTCAAGTCCCTCAGCCTTTCTTCATAAGACCTTCCCACCATACCAGGCAGCATCCTGGTAAATCTCCTCTGCATCCTTTCCAATTCTTCCATGTCCTCCCTACAATGTGGCGACCAGAACTGTACTCCAAGTGCGGCCGCACCAGAGCTGTAACATGACCTCATGTCTCCTAATTTCAATCCCTCTACCAATAAAAGGTTGAGTTGTCTCAGCTTTCAGAAAATGCTTCTTCTCGAACTAAAATCTCTTACCTTGAGGTAGGCTGGGTCTTGAACAATCATTGGGCAACATAGCTGTCTGCCATTTGGAGTTGAAGGGCCAAGGGCCTACTGGACTTTCCTAGTCAGAGCTAACATTCATCTCATCTCTTTATTCTGTGGCCTGAGAAATAAAAACTAATCTTCCCACAGCACCATAAGGGTCGGTATTCATCATCAATTGTTAAGAACGTGTTTATAATTATAAAAGTTAAAAGCTATTTGTGTTTCAAATTAGATTTCCATCCTTTTGAACATATCTATAAGTGAATTACTTATTCTTTAATTGTCTCACAATTAAGGCTGTCTAATTAATGAATCAGCCTAGTTTGCAGTAATGCTGGCTTTGATTTATTGAAACAACCATCGAGAATTTTAGCAGAAAATTCTTAAGAACAGAGTGAATCAAAATACAAAATCATAACCACATAAAAACTAGTGATTTTCAAACTATCTCAACCTCTCAAACTCCCTATACATGAAGACTGTTCTTAGCAACTAAATTCAAACCATCTCTGCAATTCTCTGCTCCCTTGGCTCAGTATCAGTCGGTGTCAGACCATGTTGTGGGGAGACACCTTGCTGCATTTTACCCACTAGGTTACTATCTAAATGCACAATATTCTTGGATATTTAAACAAGAGGGTGTGTTTGTTGTAGGGGGATCGGAGAGGGTAAGAGTGTGCTGGGAGGATTGGAGGGGGTGAGTGTGCGTTGGAGGGATCAGAGAGGGTGAGTGTGTGTTGGGGGGGTTGGAGAGGGTGAGTGTGTGTTGCACGGGATCGGAGAGGGTGAGTGTGTTTTGGGGGGGGATTGGAGAGGGTGAGTGTGTGTTGGGGGGAGTTGGAGAGGGCGAGTGTGTGTTGGGGGGAGTTGGAGAGGGTGAGTGTGTGTTGGGGGGAGTTGGAGAGGGCGAGTGTGTGTTGGGGGGGTTGGAGAGGGCAAGTGTGTGTTGGGGGGGTTGGAGAGGGCGAGTGTGTGTTGGGGGGGTTGGAGAGGGTGAGTGTGTGTTGGGGGGGTTGGAGAGGGTGTGTGTGTGTTGGGGGGGGGATTGGAGAGGGTGAGTGTGTGTTGCGGGGGATTGGAGAGGGCGAGCGTGTGTTGGGGGGGGTTGGAGAGGGTGAGTGTGTGTTGGGGGGGGTTGGAGAGGATGAGTGTGTGTTGGGGGGGTTGGAGAGGGTGAGTGTGTGTTGGGGGGGGTTGGAGAGGGTGAGTGTGTGTTGGGGGGATCGGAGAGGGTGAGTGTGTGTTGGGGGGATCGGAGAGGGTGAGTGTGTGTTGGGGGGGGGGTTGGAGAGGGTGAGTGTGTGTTGGGGGGGGATTGGAGAGGGTGAGTGTGTGTTGGGGGGATCGGAGAGGGTGAGTGTGTGTTGGGGGGGGTTGGAGAGGGTGAGTGTGTGTTGGGGGGGGGATTGCAGAGGGTGAGTGTGTGTTGCGGGGGGTTGGAGAGGGTGAGTGTGTGTTGGGGGGGGTTGGAGAGGGTGAGTGTGTGTTGGGGGGATCGGAGAGGGTGAGTGTGTGTTGGGGGGGGGGGGTTGGAGAGGGTGAGTGTGTGTTGGGGGGGGATTGGAGAGGGTGAGTGTGTGTTGGGGGGGGTTGGAGAGGGTGAGTGTGTGTTGGGGGGATCGGAGAGGGTGAGTGTGTGTTGGGGGGGGGTTGGAGAGGGTGAGTGTGTGTTGGGGGGGATTGGAGAGGGTGAGTGTGTGTTGCGGGGGGTTGGAGAGGGTGAGTGTGTGTTGGGGGGTGGTTGGAGAGGGTGAGTGTGTGTTGGGGGGGGGTTGGAGAGGGTGAGTGTGTGTTGGGGGGGGATTGGAGAGGGTGTGTGTGTGTTGGGGGGGTTGGAGAGGGTGAGTGTGTGTTGGGGGGATCGGAGAGGGTGAGTGTGTGTTGGGGGGGATTGGAGAGGGTGAGTGTGTGTTGGGGGGGTTGGAGAGGGTGAGTGTGTGTTGGGGGGATCGGAGAGGGTGAGTGCGTGTTGGGGGGGGTTGGAGAGGGTGAGTGTGTGTTGGGGGGGGTTGGAGAGGGTGAGTGTGTGTTGGGGGGATCGGAGAGGGTGAGTGCGTGTTGGGGGGGGTTGGAGAGGGTGAGTGTGTGTTGGGGGGGGTTGGAGAGGGTGAGTGTGTGTTGGGGGGGGTTGGAGAGGGTGAGTGTGTGTTGGGGGGGGTTGGAGAGGGTGAGTGTGTGTTGGGGGGGGATTGGAGAGGGTGAGTGCGTGTTGGGGGGGGTTGGAGAGGGTGAGTGTGTGTTGGGGGGGGTTGGAGAGGGTGAGTGTGTGTTGGGGGGGATTGGAGAGGGTGAGTGCGTGTTGGGGGGGGTTGGAGAGGGTGAGTGCGTGTTGGGGGGGGTTGGAGAGGGTGAGTGTGTGTTGGGGGGATCGGAGAGGGTGAGTGCGTGTTGGGGGGGGTTGGAGAGGGTGAGTGTGTGTTGGGGGGGGTTGGAGAGGGTGAGTGTGTGTTGGGGGGGGTTGGAGAGGGTGTGTGTGTGTTGGGGGGGGTTGGAGAGGGTGAGTGCGTGTTGGGGGGGGGGTTGGAGAGGGTGAGTGTGTGTTGGGGGGTTTGGAATACGGGAGAAAAAAAAAGACAAAAGTAAAACAATAAAAACATTATTTTAAAATATGAAATTAGAATTTATAAAATTCCCAAAAATAATTTAGATGCTGAAGGAATTGATCAATTTCTGGGAAAGGGGGGTAAATTGTTGTGTTTCTCTTCGCATACATTGTGGTGCAGTCTGTCACCTGTTCCAATAGTCAGACTTTCCTGAGAACAGGTCACTAGTCTGTAGCAGAGGCTTATGGCCTGATGAGCACTGTTCCTCAGGGGTTTCTTACTGCCAGCCGTTGGCTTGTGTTGGGAGGATTTCACACTCCATCAGACCATAAGACATAGGAGCAGAATTAGGCCACTCGGCCCATTGAGTCTGCTCCACCATTCAGTCGTAGCTGATGTTTTTTTCATCCCCATTCTTCTGCCTTTTCTCCATAACTCCTGATTCCCCTTTTAATCAAGAACCTATCTATCTCTGTCTTAAAGACACTCAATGAGCTGGCCTCCACAGCTTTCTGCCACAGATTCACCACTCTCTGGCTGAAAAAAAATTCCTCCTCATCTCTGTTTTAAAGGATTGTCCCTTTAGCCTGAGGTTGTGCCGTCTGGTTCTAGTTTTTCCTACCAGTGGAAACATCTCCTCCATGTCCACTCTATTCAGGCTTTGCAGTATGCTGAATAAGATCCCTCCTCATCCTCCCAAACTCCAACGAGTACAGTCTCACAGTCCCCAACTGACCAAGCTCTTCATTCTTGTGAACCGCCTATGGACTCTTTCCAAAACCAGCACATCCTTCCTTAGATATGGGGCCCAAAACTCAACCTGTTTGACTGTGTTAATGAACACTCCTTCCTTGGACATCAAGTCCTGGGGTGAGACTCAAACCCAGAGCTTCTGGCTTAGAGGCAGGGAGGCTACCCACTGCGCCACAAGAGAGAGATTGATTGGCCTTTGTTAATAATCCTCATTTGATTACGAGAGTTACTAATTACTAGATCTAAATTTCTGTGATTAGGTTAATAGGTGATCAATAAGGAAATGCAGCAACTTGATGAGAATGACGGTCAGGTTAAATGCGTAATGCTGTTTTGGTGAAGATAATAGATGCAGCTTTGCACTGTCAAAAGAACTTGTAGTTACTTACAATTCACAGAGTATCTATTCCTCCCCATAAGTTGCTGGCTTTGCATTATTACATATGTATTATGCATTAAAAACAGTCTACTGCTTTCACACGTTGTTATTTTTCCAGTAAAACCTAAGCCATTGTGAAGATTTTTTTTGTTCACTGCTGTATTGCAGTGACTGGGAAATGTGTGTGTGGCGATAATCAAGTCAATAATTTAGTGGAGCTGCCAATCTCTATCCCTCCGGTTAGATTGAAAAACTGCTGTGGAATCTCAGCCTTTCCACTTTTTCATCTTGCTCACTGGTAGAACAGCTGCCTCAAATGGGACAACGTGGAACTGCCATTAGCCTGGGTAGAGATTGCTGAATCAGCCAGGGACCACTCAACTGATAGGGTGACATAGTGACACAGTGGTTAGCAGTGCTGCCTCACAGCACCAGGGACCTGGGTTTGAGTCCAGCCACGGGTGACTGTCTATGTGTGGAGTTTTCATATTCTCCCCATGTCTGCGTGAGTTTCCTCCTGGTGTTCCAATTTCCCCCCACAGTCCAAAGAGTTAGGTGGATTGGCCATGCTAAATTGCCCCTTAGTGTCCAAACATGCACAGGTCACGTGGATTAGCCATGGTAAATGTGCGGGGATAGGGTGGGGTGGGGGTTCTTTTGGAGAGTCGTTGAGGACTTAATGGACAAAATGGCCTCCTTTGCACTGTAGGGATCCTATGGTTTTTAGCTAAAAGAGAACAGCTGACATTCACTTGATAAACCATCACACAAAACTTGCCAGCATTCATTAGAGTCCTGAAACAAAACATGCAAAATTCTTACCTCAATAAATATTTTAGTTAAATTCTCTCAGAATTGTGTCTGTATTTTTTTACTCTCCCATCTCCTTTTCTCTTGAAGAATTCTTGAATTTAGCTCCATGACCATTAACAGGTGAACTGACTGTTCTGGTATATTTTTGACTGTCCATGTTCACTGATCATAAGACAGCTTGGTATGGTTCCTGCGCTGCCTAAGACTGCAAGGAGCTACACAAGGTCATGAATGTAGCCCAATCCATCATGCAAACCAGCCTCCCATCCATTGAGTCTGTCTACACTTCCTGCTGCCTCAGCAAAGCAGCCAGCATAACTAAGGACCCCACGCACACTGGACATTCTCTCCTTCACCTTCTTCAGCAGTAGCACAGTGGGTTAGCACTGCTACTTCACAGCTCCAGAGACCTGGGTTCAATTTCTGGCTCAGGTCACTGTCTGTGTGGAGTTTGCACATTCTCCTCATGTCTGCATGGGTTTGCTCCGGGTACTCCAGTTTCCTCCCACAGTCCAAAGATATGCGGGTTAGGTTGATTAGCCATGCTAAAAAATTGCCCCTTAGTGTCCTGAGGTGCATCGGTTAGAGGCAGTAGCGGGTAAAAATATGTAGGTATAAGGGGTGGGGAGGTCCTGGGTGTGATTGCGGTAGGTGCAGACTCAATGGGCCGAGTGGCCTCTTTCTACACTGTAGGGATCTATGATTCTTCCATCAGGAAAAAGATACAAAAGTCTGAGGTCACGTACCATCTGACTCAACAACAGCTTCTTCCCTGCTGCCATCAGACTTTTGAATGGACTTACCTCGCAGTAAGTTGATCTTTCTCTACATCCTAGCTATAACTACAACACTACATTCTGCACTCTCTCCTTCTCTATGAACGGTATGCTTTTGTCGGTATAGTGCACAAGAAACAATATTTTTCACTGTAGGCTAATGCATGTGACAATAATAAATCAAATCAAATCAAATTCTCATCTATGCCCTTGGCTTGTGAGACAGGCTGCTCCCTCCAATTGAATAAGGGTTAGGCAGGTTCTACGATGCCATTGCTGCCCAGCTTGGTGAAGATGAGAATCATCACAAACTCTTTCCTGATGCAGATCCTGGATGAATGCACAGTATTTGGGAGAGAGAAAGACGTGTCGGAATTGAATTGCTAGCAGAGACTGTATTTTGCTTCACTTACTCTCAGAATATCTTTTGGGTCTGTGATTTATTACTTTCTATAAATACTACACACACAACACCAGCCCTCGAGTTGAAGGCCCATTAATAGTAATAGCTAGTGAATATCATGCACCAAACGAACACTTTCTTTCTCCATTACTCCCATGCTTTGTGGTTTGCGATAATGCATATTTGCTCAAGTAAAAGATGGAGATTAATTTCAGATGATGCAAAAGCATTTTAGAGATTCCGCCTTGCCTTGTACCTAAGGTGCAAACAAACTATTATTGGAGAAAACGTTTACTGAGCAACCAATTACCAGCCATTTCATCTCAGTGAAGCATGTCCCAGCTCGTTTGCTTTCCTCTTCACAAAACCGAGCCTGGTTTATCACTCTGCTCTTCAGATTTGCTTCTCACCTGTCCTATATAATATGACAAGATGGCCTTTTTAACCATCCTGCCCTGTTCTACTTTTGTAGCCAATATCTTACATTTAGAATCACAGCCAGCTTTCCCAGCTGCTTTTTCCAAGCTAATTTTGCAAGAGAGACAGTTTGACCACTGGCCAAACAACAGTGAGCACCAACACTGGTCCAAGTTGCAAAGAAATCAACACATAGTGCAAAATCCACACAAGCAATGACCCAAGACTGGAATCGAACCCAGGTCCCTGGTGCTGTGAGGCAGCAGTGCTCACCACTGTGCCAGCGTGCCACCCTCAACGTCTCAATTTCTTCACAATGTCTGGGTAATCAACAGAGCAATGTGAGAATTGTAACAGAGACTGTGCAGCTATATCATGGGCCAGAACTTCATCCCTTCCAAAGCGGACTGAGGACATATTCTCAACAAATGAAATAGTTGGGCATTGAGCCAACAAGTGGTTTCATTTCATAGAACGGATGAACAGTTTGACAGACTGAAGTATGTATTTTCTCAGCCCTCCGTGATACATAAACTAACACAACGACATTTGTTTTCTCTTTAAACATCAGTGATACTTAATAACATTAATCTAGTTTAGCACTCGGAAACCTAAACCAGACATCTGCATTGGTTGAGTTTTAGCATCGAAACAACTTTTCAGTGAGAAGAATCAGAAGGAGAACTCCCGGTCATCTTTCTCCTTCTCACAGGTCACTAATACAGCTGTCAACCAAGTCCCTAGCCGGGATTCTCCGGATTCTCTGGTCCTGGCAGCGTGGAGTGGCTTTAATGGGAACCCCTACTGACCGGAGGATCCTGGCACCAGCCCACCTCCCACCACCGAGAAGAACACTGAGGGAAAGCCAGAGAATCTCGCCCTGTATCACTCAGAATAACATTAGCTTAAATGATCACTCATTGCCATTTGAGGATAAGCAAACTTAGATAACAGATGACAAGCTGGTGTTTCAAAGTAATGGAGCTGGGTTCAATTATTAACTCTTTTGATAGCCAGTATGTAACCCTCAAGAGCAACTATACTGTAGAACCCTTTCACCGGCAACACTTGTAATTTGCATTGATGAACCTGTCTATTGAAAACAGAGGATCTTTAAATAGTTCTAGCAACCTTTTACACCCTGTTTTTAGCAATATCGAGTTCAACAGAAGGAAAAATGAGAGATTGGGTCCTTTTTCATTCATTCCTGGATTGTGAGTGTCACGGGCAAGGCCAGCATCCCGAACAGGCATCGGAGTGTGGCGACTAGGGGATTTTCACAGTAACTTCATTGCATGGTTAATGTAAGCCTACTTGTGATACGAATAAATAAACATTTATTGTACATCCCTAACTGCCCTTGAACAGATGATAACCCGTTTACCCCAGAGGCTGTTTCAGAAGGTTGTTAAGCATCAACTGGATGATAGGAGGAAGTGATGTAATGGTATTGTCATTGGACTAGTAATCCAGAGACCCAGGGTTCGAACCCTATCACAGCAGATGGTGACATTTAAATTCCCACCTGGTTTGCTAATGTTCTTTAGGGAAGGAAATCTGCTGCCCTTACCCGGTCTGGCCTATGTGTGACTTCAGAGCCACAGCAATGTGGTTGACTGTGAAATGACCCTAGCTTGCCACTGAGTTCAATAGCAATTAAAGATGGGTAAGTCACATTCCATAAATGAATAAAAAAAAGATTGCTATGGATCTGGAGTTACAGGTAAGGCAGAATGATTAAGGACAGCAAGCTTCTGTTGAAGAATATTAATGTAGGAGCTGAATTTTTTCTCAATAATCCAGTAGCTTCATGACCTTTATGAATGAGACAGACAGTAATCCAAATTATTCATTGCTTGAAATTTTGCCACTTCTTTGTGTTTGTTGATTCAAGGGATGACAGTGGCAAACAAATAAAGGGGTGCGATTCTCCCAAAAAACATTTTAAGTGTCAAAAACTGGAGGAAATCCTGTGTTTCTTTCGGTGGGATTTTTAAAATGAATCTCCTAGACTCTCTGCACTGCAGAGTGCATTGGCGTAAATCATGCTAAAAATCAATGGGTGGGGCTTATTCCCGCTGGAGAGGCTGGCAGCATAGCGCTGAGTGGGCCATTGCGCGTGTGCCAATCTGCCAGTGCAGAGATCAGCGCATGTGAAATAACCCCACACTACTGCCCCCCCCCCGATTGCTGGCCAGTTTGATCATTGGCCAGCCCCATGACCCCACATTGCTGGCCGTGCGATACCCCGCCCCCACAACCCTGGCCGCTGACCTCCTAAACATATCTGGGCCAGCTCTGCCTGCCCCTGGCCCCCCTCGATCTCCTACCCCCCCCAACCTGCCCGCAGTCCTGATCTCCCTCCCTGTTACCAACAACCCCTGACCTCCACCCATGCAATCCGAACCTCCCACCCGCCCCCACCTCCCCTACACTGGCAGTCCTGACGCCCCCCCCCCCCCCCCAACCCTGCCCCCGGCAGGCCGACACCCCCCCAAACCTGATGGCCAGCTTTCATCACTGGCCTCCCTCCCTGTATCACCCAGCCAGACTACAGATTGGCAGCAGGACCTCACCACCCCATCGATCACCCAGCATTATGCCCTGCGCCCATTAGGCTCTACCCCTTTGGCACTGCCCAGTGCCTGGTGGGCAGTGCCAAGCTGACTCCTGGATATTGCCACTTCACCCATCAGGCAGTGCCCAGGAGGCGTCCCCTATTACACTAACGTCCTGTAGGGCCTCAATGGCCCCTCTTCACTCCAGCGGGGTCCAGCCTCCAACTCCCCAGAAGTAGGTGCTTATTATAAACCCTGCTGGAGTGAAACCCTTGTGGCTGGGTGGGAGATGCTGGCAGGCTCGGTGATTTCAGTCCTGGGCCCCCTTAACGAAATGTAAACTGTGTTAAAATGAGGATTAACGTAATTTATACAGCTCAACGCCGATTTCTGGAATGGAGCTGATGGCTCCAGAAATCCAGCACCCGGAGTCTCATAGAGGTCCAGTGGGAAGCCGGCTAAATGATTCTGCTTAAGTCTCTTGGGAGAATCCCTCCCAAGGTATTTTAGGATTAGGTGTGACAAGAATTAGGGTTACCTTGTGTTAGGGGAATTTCTGGGGGGGTGGGGGGGGGAGTGGTGCTTCTCTCTGGCAGTTGTGCATTCAGCCAAATTCAGCTCATGCAAAATCTGTGAGAAACAGCACGCAGTCAACAACTTTCTTTATTTGACCAATACACATTGGGAGAGAGGAGGCGGATGGATTCCAACTTCTCTCTAAAATTACATCACATAAACACATCTGATATACTATTGTCAAAGATTCCTATTCCCCGCCCAATCTGTCACACAAACTGGATGGTCCAATTACAATAATACACATTCTCTACCTTGGCCAACAGCATTCTACCCCCTGCATAAATAGGAATTCATTGGCTATTTGGACCCAAAAGTCTTTCCTCCATTGCTTAGCAACCTGCTTATTGCACATCCCACAGGTTCAAGGTTTGCTCCCACCACCTACATACTGTGGGAACTGAGGGAGTTATCCTGTCTAACTGGCTGTAGCTTATCAGACTGAGTGAGAAGCAGAATGCTCCTATTCATTTTAATTAGCAGTTGAATCTTTCTATTTATTCCATTATCTAGTACCTCACAGCTGCAAGGTCCCCAGGAGCCTCTCACTGATTAAGTTCTATACTTCATTGTTCCAGTGAATGTGGCCTGTCTGGTTCTACTTTTTCCCAGTATGTTTTTAGGACAGGCTGCCCTTGGCCAAAGCTTACAAGACGTTCAAAACTACATTTTAAAATTACGCCATTTGTTAAAATTCACTACTATTAATTATATTGTTTAATAGACAATACCATTATACAACATATGTAGGAGGCACTTCGTGATACCTTTGGTATACATAAGGCACATTATTGTCCCTATTTTAGACTAGTCTACTTAGTTTCAAAAGTCCCTTAGTAAGCAGGGGTCTCAGCTGCCACCCTGCCACAGTGAGATGAGGACCATATCCTCATTTCCATCTGTGAGGTGACTGTCTTGCCCAAGCAGTCTGGTCTGGGTGGGGGTGGAGTACCTGGTGGCTGGAGAGCCCGCGGGAGTTTGGAAGTGATCAGGTCAGGGCAGGGGGAGAAGCTGGGAAGGACAGAGGTGGGGCTTCGTTAACGTAACTTTCATCGAACTCTCACCTGGCTGGGGTCACTTCTAAATACCCGGGGGCTCTCCTTCCATTAGCCCTACAGAATATAGGGCTAATGGAAGGACTCTTGGTAGTGTCAATGAGCAGAGAGATCTTGGGGTACATGTGCATAGATCCCTGAAAGTTGGCACCCAGGTTGATAAGGTTGTTCAGAAGGCGTACGGTGTGTTAGCTTTTATTGGTAGAGGGATTGAATTTCAGAGCCGTGAGGTCATGTTGCAACTGTACAAAACTCTGGTGCGGCCGCACTTGGAGTATTGCGTACAGTTCTGGTCGCCGCATTATAAGAAAGGTGTGGAAGCATTGGAAAGGGTGCAGAGGAGGTTTACCAGGATGTTGTCTGGTATGGTGGGAAGGTCTTATGAGGAAATGCTGAGGGACTTGAAGTTGTTTTCGTTAGAAGAAGGTTATGAGGTGACCTTATTGAGGCATACAGTGAGAGCCTTTTTCCTCGGATGGTGATGGCTAACACTAGGGGACATAGCTTTAAATTAAGGGGTGGTAATTATAGGACGGATGTCAGAGGTAGGTTCTTTACTCAGAGGGTAGTAAGGGTGTGGAATGCCCTGTCTGCAGCAGTTGTGGACTCGCCAACTTTAAGGGTGCTCAAATGGTCAATGGATAGGCATATGGATAATATTGGAATAGTTTAGGTTAGAGGGTCATTAGATTGGTTCCACTGGTCAGCGCAACATCGAGGGCCGAAGGGCCTGTACTGCGCTGTAATGTTCTATGTTCTAGCCAGGTGGTGACAACGGAAGATAACACTCCTTCACCACCAGGTCTGCAATGAAATCTTGAACAAAATAATGCCTTGCATCCTAGCCTTCCACTTGTCCTACTCTTGCTGCCACCAACTTTCTCAATGAATTGTTTGTGTCATGCAACTGAATGCTGTAGGATCCAGACAGTTTCATATTTATTTACTTTTCCATGGGATGTGGGTGTCACTAGCAATGCCAACATTTTTTGCCATTCCTAGTTGCCCTTGGGAGGATGAAGGTGAGCCATCTTCTTGAACAGCTGCTGTCCACACAGGGTAGATACAGCCACAGTGCTGCAGTGAAGGAACGGTGATATAGTTCCAAGTCAGCATGTTGCGTGACTTGAAGGAGAACTTGGGTGGTGGTGTTCCCAGACGTCTGTTGCCCTTGTCCTTTAAGGTGGTAGAAGTTGCCATTTGCACTGCCCGACATATATCAATTAATCAGGCAGTGGACATGAGGATCCTGCCTCCTGTATTCAGCCAGCATGAGAATTGGACCCTATTCTCAATGGGTGCTGGGCAATAAAATCATCCCTTTGAACGCGAACACTCCCAGAAACAAACCCATGTCCATTATATACCCTCTTGAACACTCTCTTCAAAGTTCTTTTCAACTTTCCCTCACGGTACTTGTTGACGATCAGTCTTGTGCCAGTATTTAACCTTGGATGGAGTTTATCTGGGTGGCACGGTAGCACAGTGGTTAGCATTGCTGCTTCACAACTCCAGGGACCTGGGTTCGATTCCCGGCTTGGGTCACTGTGTGGAGTTTGCACATTTTCCTCATGCCTGCGTGGGTTTTCTCCCGCAGTCCAAAGATGCGCGGGTTAGGTTGATTGGCCATGCTAAAATTACCCTTAGTGTCCTGAGATGCATGGATTAGTGGGTAAGTATGTAGGGATATAGGGGTAGGGCCTGGGTGGGATTGTGGTCAGTGCAGACTCGATGGGCTGAATGGCCTCTTTCTGTACTGTAGGGATTTTAACTCATTCTAAGTCATATGCATGTTGGAAATGGTTCTTTGTTGTTATCCAGTGGTATATCCTAACCTTACTCTCATCGTAGTCATGTTCACTGGTCTTAGTTTCTCCCCTACCACTCAATCTTGTTGATTTTCTGAATAACAATTTAATCATTGCCGAGTTATCATAGTTTTATGCTATTCTTTGACACGAATGGGGACTGGACTAAAAGAGCTCAGATTCATTTCAATGTCATTTATTGAAAGAACCTTCATTTATCCATTGACTTGTCATAGATCGGATCACAGAATCCTGCTGATCAGATGGAGGCGAGTCAGCCCATTGTGCTTGTACTGACTCTTTGGAAAAGCTATCCAATTAGAGCCACTCCTCTGCTCTTTCTGGGTGATGATGTGGAGAAAACTTTCTGTGCTGTCATATGTTCTGTCTGAGGCCAGAACTCTCCATTCACCTGACGAAGGGGCATACACCGAAAGCTTGAGTTTACTATCAAATAAATCGGTTGGACTTTAACCTGGTGTTGTGAGACTTCTTACTGTACTTGCTGGGTGAACCAGCCTCCCACCCATTGACTCTTTCTACACTTCCCGCTGCCTCGGCAAAGCAGCCAGCATAATCAAGGACCCCACTCACCCCGGACATTCTCTCTTCCACCTTCTTCCTTTGGGAAAAAGATACAAAAGACTGAGGTCACGTACCAACTGACTCAAGATCAGCTTCTCCCCTACTGCCGTCAGACTTTTGAATGGACTTACCTCCCATTAAGTTGATTTTTCTCTATACCCTAGTTATGACTGGAACACTACATTCTGCACTCTCTCATTTCCTTCTCTATGAGCAGTATGTTTTGTCTGTGCAGCATGGAAGAATCAATACCTTTTACTGAATACTAATACATGTGAAATCAAATGGGTCCTAACTCCTGGCAGTAGTTCCGCTGCTCTGATCTATCCAGTTCACGCTGCCTCTTGGAAAATGTTTGGAACCAAGTCTGCACCATTGGAGTCTCCGGTTCTGCAACAGAATCCAAACTGAACACCTCAAAACGTTTAGGTCGATGTAGAGGGAAAATAGTTTGGCTCCTTTGGAGAATATAGAGGAAGTAAATGTCTGCTTTAGATTGAGTTCCCATTGCTGCCAAGTTTGTGGCTTCAAAGCAATGCTGAAGTATTGAGATGGAAAGAAATTGTTCTAAAGGGACAGGCCACCTGTTCAACACAGGATTTTCAGAAAGCAGCGTGTGAATGTTTGCCTAAGCCAGCTTCCTCGCTCAGTTTTATTGCTTTCCTTCAGATTTGCCAATCCTAGATGAAGTGCTGTCCAATGAAGTTTGCAATTGAAATTCATTGTTTTTATTGGGTCCAACCTCCTTTAATGTTCATCCACTGGTGTGGCGCTTTATGCTTCATTTAATTGAATGCATAAAACTAGGTATTAGCGATGACTTGAAACCCAGGAAGCATTGATGGAGTTGGACACAACATGGAGACAGAAGCAAATATCATACATTGCACATGTCAGACCAGCCATTGGAGAGGTCCATTCTGACGAGCACTGCCTGATATCTCTCAACTTTTTGGAATCAGATCATACCAACCTAACAAAACAAATCGACTTGATTCTGACATTCCATTGCTAAACTATTTTTCTCCAGCCCTGATCCACAGCTGGAACTCACTGGGTAACTGGTTACTGGATGGCACATTGTTGATATTGGAGATCTGCTCTGAGGCGGTAGAAGCTTTATTTATCTTTGGACTCACATTGCCTGTACGTTTAAGACTTGATTACTTGTAAAGACTCGCATTCCAACCATTATTTTGTAAGTTGAGTTTGTGTCTTTATATGCCCTGCTTGTGAACAGAACTCCCACTCACCCGATGAAGGGGCAGCGCTCCGAAAGCTGGTGGCTTTTGCTACCAAATAAACCTGTTGGACTTTACCTAGTGTTGTGAGGCTTCTTAATGGAACTTGAACCCAGAGCTTCAGAGACTCTGCGCCACACACACACACACACACACACACACCAGTGCTATAATAACCTGCAATGTGTTTGTTGTTGCTGTTGGTATTCTTCAGTTCAGCTCGTTCCTGATACTACATCTTACCCAATCGTATTCCACTATCAGCTTACTCCTTCCGCCATCCCATTCCCGTCCCCTGGTCTCACACCTGAGGATAGTATCGACATAGGCATTCCATTAGAACATTATCAGGTAATTTGCGTGGTTAATGCCTATAGGGGTCCTTCTGTTCACCCACTGTAATCTGGGTGGACAAACCGCAGAAACAAGAATGGGTCATTCAGTCCCTTGAACCTGTTCCACCATTGTGGAAAACTTTCATATTTTAATGAAGAACATTTCTCTGAACAATCGCGTAAGGGAGGAAATAATGGAAAAGCTGGCAATAATTTCCCAAGTTCACTCTAACCACAGGAGAGGTGTCAGGGGATTGGAGGGCAGCCAATGTGGTACCATTATTTAAGAAGGGAGGAAGGGATAAACCAAGGAACCGTAGGCCAATCTGTCTAACCTGAGTGGTGGGGAAGCTATTGGAAGCAATTCTGAGAAACAGACTGAATCTGCATTTACGGAGACTGGGATTAAGCAAGAACTGTCAGTGTGGAGTTGTTAAGGGATCATATCTGACCAATTTGATTGGATTTTTCAAACAGATGACCAGGTGTGTAGACGAGGGCAATGCATTTGACGTAATCCACTTGGACTTCACCGAGGCTTTTGATCAGGGCCTACATGAGAGACTGATAGTGAAGGTAAAAGCCCAGTCCATCACGCAAACCAGCCTCCCATCCATTGACTCCATCTATACTTCCTGCAGCCTCAGTAAAGCAGCGAGCATAAGGATCCCACGCGCCCCGGACATTCTTTCTTCCACCTTCTTCCGTTGGGAAAAAGATACAAAAGTCTGAGATCATGTACCAGCCGACTCAAGAACAGCTTCTTCTCTGCTGCCATCAGACTTTTGAATGGACCGATAAGACGTCCCAGTCCATGCAGTGGTGGTGGTTTTCCCGTGTGCTGGTTATCCTTGTGGTGGTTGTTAAGAATTTGGGGAAGTAAGCAACATTAACAGCTGAACTTGAGATGAAAGCAACATAACAGATAAGTAACAAGATTAGCAGGTGTATAGAGGAAGAATGAGATGCGATTTACTCTGTAATGATATTAGAAAACATCGACAGAACTCGAGGTATGAATTCCCATATCAGTAAAAATAGTCTACAGGAGATCAGTGCAGCTATGGAATGGATGACTTTTAAAGGCTTTTAAAATAGATAGACTGCTGAATCCACAGTGTGGATGTCAAAGCAGCTGAACAGAATAACTGCCAGCACCCTCACTGGGGATGGAGGCTAGTTTTCCATCTAACAGCCAGACAAACCAATAGCTTCAGAGACGCCAGTTCCATTTATGATCAGAACTAGGGAGCTCTTTTCCAGCTAACATTTAGAGCTACGACAGATTGCAGATACTCTTCTAAAAGACATGGTTTTGTACGTTTGCTGCACCAGGAAAATACCTTTTACACAGAGTTGGCTATCTAAGATGTGGTAACCATGAGCTGGATTTTACTTAGAGTCACCCAAGTGGATGTTGTTTGGGAAAATTGGTGCCTTGGTGAGTTCAGGGAGCATAGTTTGGAAACAAGGGGCAATTTCAGATAAAATGCTGTGTTAGTTATTATTTATTATATATATAAGCTGTTATTAAACATATATTATACATATAATATTATAACATTATAATATTATACATTATATTAATAATAGTGCAAGTTGCTCTTACGTTATTATTATACAAGTATCAGTGTAAGTTGCTCTTTCTTGTGTGTTTTTCTTTCCTTTTACTTCAGTAAATATTCTTTATTAATTGTCTACACAATGATTGGGCTGCTTTATCACTGGGTTGTACATTGATCCGTAGTGGTGTATATTTGTTTGGAATAGTGTGAGGAACAATTTTTCACTCTTGTACATACCATCAATAGTGTTCACAACAGTAGTAGAGACCCTGGGTTTGAAGATACTGTTGGAAGTTGCTGCAGTGAATCTTGTAGATAGCATAAACTGCTGACACTGTACATTGCTGGTGGAGTGAGTGAGAGTTTAAGGTGGTGGGTATGGTGTTAATTAAATGCACTGCTTTGTCCTGGATGATGTCTAGTTCTTGAGTGTGATTGGAGCAGCACTTATCCAAGCAAGTAGGGAGTATTCCGTCACACTCCTGACTTGTGTCTTGTAGTTGGTGCACAGACTTTGGGCAGACAGTGGATAACTACTTCCCCATAATTTCCAGCCTCTGACCTTCTCAGATAACCACAGTATTTATATGGCTAGTCCAGTTCAGTGTCTGGTCAATGGTAACCCCCCCAGGACGTTTGCGAAAAGATATATTTGCGAAAGGATATATTGGCCTTGGAGGGAGTGCAGAGAAGGTTCACCAGGCTGATACCAGAGATGAGGGGGTTAGCTTATGAGGAGAGATTGAATAGACTGGGTCTGTACTCGTTGGAGTTTAGAAGGCTGAGGGGTGATCTTATAGAGACATATAAGGTAATGAAGGGGCTGGACAGGGTAGAGACAGAGAGATTCTTTCCACTTAGAAAGGAAACAAGAACTAGAGGGCACAGCCTCAAAATAAACAGGGAGTCAGTTTAGAACAGAGTTGAGGAGGAACTTCTTCTCTCAGAGGGTGGTGAATCTCTGGAACACTCTGCCCATTGAAGTGGTGGAGGCTACCTTGTTGAATATGTTTAAGTCACAGGTAGATAGATTTCTGATCAATAAGGGAATTAAGGGTTATGGAGGAGAAAGCGGGAAAGTGGAACTGAACCACTATCAGATCAGCCGTGATCTTATTGAATGGCGGGGCAGGCTCCAGGGGCTAGATGGCCTACTCCCGCTCCTATTTCTTATGTTCTGATGTTGATAGTGGGGCATTCAGTGATGGCAATGCCATTGAGTGTCAAAGGGTAATGATTAGATTTCTTTTGTTGGAGATGGACATTGCCTGGCATTCATATGCCGTGAATGGTGTTTGCCACTTATCAGCCCAAGTCTGAATGTTGTTCAGGTCTTCTACATACGGGCATGACTGGTTCAGAATCTGAGGAGTTGCAAATGCTGCTGGGCATTAATCATCAGCAAACATGGCCCAGTTCTGACCTTATGATGGGAGGAAGGTCATTGATGAAGCAGCTGAAGATGGTCTGAAGTAATGCCAATCAAACAGACTGCTTTGTCCTGGATGGTGCCAAGCTCCTTGAGTATTGTTGGAGCTGCGCCCAACCAGGCAAGTGGGGAGTATTCCATCACACTCCTGACTTGTAATTGTAACAACATTGAATGTCAAAGGATGATGGTTAGGGTCACTTTTATTGGTAATGGTCATTGCCTGGCATTTCTGTAGCGCGAATGTTATTTGCCACCTGTCAGCCCAAGCCTGGATATTGTCCCGATCGCGTTGCATTTGAACATGGACTGCTTCAGTATTTGAGGAGTCGTGAATGGTGCTGGACTTTGTGCAATAATTGCCGAACATCCTGACTTCTGACCTTATAACAGAGGGAAGGTATTGATGAAGCAGCTGAAGATTGTTGGGCCTAGGTCACTACCCTGAGGGACTCCTGTAGAGATGTCCTGGAGCTGGGATGACTGACTCTTCACAACCTCAACCATCTTCCTCTGTGCCAGATCTGACCCCAACCAGCAGAGAGTTTGCCCCCAATACCCATTGATTTCAGTTTCGCTAGGGCTCCTTGATGCCACATTCAGTCAAATGGGGCCTTGATGTCAAGGGTTGTCACCCTCGCCTCACCTCTGGAATTTAGCTCTTTTGTCCATGTTTGAACCAAGGCTGTAATGAGGTCAGGAGCTGAGTGACCCCCTGGCGAAACCCAAACTGGGCGTCACTGAGCAGGTTATTGCTGAGCAGGTGCTGCATGATAGCACTGTCAATGACCCCTTCCATCACTTTACTGATGATGGAGAGTAGACTGATTGGGCAGTAATTGGCCAGGTTGGATTTGTCCTGCTTTTTGTGTACAGGACGTACTTGGGCAATTTTCCTGATTGTCAGGTAGATGCCAGTGTTGTAACCGTACTGGAAGAACTTGGCTAGAGTAGCGGCAAGTTCTGGAGCACAAGTCTTCAGTACTAGTTCCGGAATGTTATGAGGACCCATTGCCTTTGCAGCATCCAGTACCTCCAACTGTTTCTTGACATCACGTGGAGTGAATCGAATTGGCTGGAGACTGGCATCAGAGATGCTGGGGACCACTGGAGGCGGCCGAGATGGACCATCCACTCGGCACTTCTGGTTGAAGCTTTCTGCGAACGTTTCAGCCTTATCTTTTGCACTGAGGTGCTGGGCTCCTCCATCATCGTCCTTTTCCAGGGAGTTGTTTAATTGTCCAGCACCATTCATGAGGGGATGTGGCAGGACTGCAGAGCTCAGATCTGATCCGTTTGTTGTGGGTCGCTTAGCTCTGTCCATCACTTCCTGTTTTTGCCATTTGGCATGCAAGTAATCCAGTTTGGTAGCTTCACCTCATTGTTAGGTATGCCTGGTGCTGTTCCTGGTATACCCTCCTGCACTCTCCATTGAACCAGGGTTAATCCCCTGGCTGGATGGTAATGGTTGAGTGGAGGATATGCTGGGGCCACGAGGTTGCAGATTGATCTGGAATACAGTTCGGCTGCTGTTGATAGCCTCATGGATGCCCAGTTTTGAGTTGCTAGATTAAATCGTAGAACTCTACAGTACAGAAGGAGGCCCTTTGGCCCATCGAGTCTGTACTGAACACAATCCCACCCAGGCTCTACCCCCATATCCCTACATATTATACCCACTAACCCCTCTACCTATGCATTCCTAGACACTAAGGGGCAATTTCTTAGTGTGGCCAATCAACCTAACCCACATATCTTTGGACTGGTTCGAAGATGTGTGGGTTAGATTGGTTCGAAATCTGTCACATTTAGCACGGTGATGGTGCCACACAGCACGATGAAGATTATTCTCAATGTGAAGGCGAGACTTTGTCTCCACGAGGACTGTGCGGTGGTCACTCTTACTGATACTGACATGCGCAGATGCATCTACAGCCAGCAATTTGTTAAGGATGACATCAACTATGTTATTTCCTCTTGTTGGTTCCTTCACCACCCGCTGCAGACCCAGTCTAGCAGTTATATCCCTCAGATCCCGACCAGCTCGATCAGTAGTGCTGTTGCTGAGACACTGTTGGTGATGGACATTGAAATCCCCCACCCAGAGTACATTCTGTGCCTTTGCCGCTCTCAGTGCTTCTTCCAAGTGTTGCTCAACCTGGAGGAGTACTGATTTGTTAGCCGCAGGAGGACGGTACATGGTAACCAGAGAGAGGTTTCCTTAACCATGTTTAATCTGTAGCCATAAGACTTCATGGGGTCCGGAGTCAATGTTAAGCTCTCCCAGGGCAACTCCCTCCCGACTGTATACCTCTGTGCCACCACCTCTGCTGGGTCTGTCCTGCCAGTGGGACAGGACATATCCAGGGGTGGTAATGGTGTGTTTTCTGGAAGGTATGATTCTGTGAGAATGATTATGTCAGACTTCTGCTTGACTAGTCTGAGACATCTCTCCCAATTTTGGCACTAGCCCCGAGATGTTAGTGAGGATGACTTTGCAGTATCAACAGGACTGTTTGTTTTGCCGTTGTCTTTTCCAATGCCTAGGTTGATGCCAGGTGGTCCGTCCGGTTTCATTTCTTTGTTGAGACTTTGATACAACTGAGTGCCTCGCTGGGCTATTTCAAAGCGCAGTTGAGATCAACCCCATTGCTGTGTCTCTGGAGTCACGTGTAGGCCAGACCGGGTAAGGATGGCAGATTTCCTTCCCTGAGGGACATTAAGGAACCAGGTGGGTTTTTCCAACAATTGTTTCAGTAGATTTTTAATTCCAGATATTTATTATTGAATTCAAATTCTACCACCTGCTGTGGTGGGATTCGAACCTGGGTTCCCAGAAAGTTAGTTGAGTTTCTGGATTAATAATCCAGCGATAATACCACTAGGCCATCACCACCCCACTGTTTTTCACTGACATATCAAATGCAGTTCCCAATGACATATTTATTGACAGATGAATGTTTTCCAGGATGCAAGTGAGTACTGCCCTGCTGTTCTTTGAATAATTCCATGGAAACTTTTATATTCACCTGAACTTGCAAGATAGGTCTGAGGCTTATGTCTCAACCAGAAGATGGCCCTCTCCAATAAAACAGCACTCTATTAAAGTTAATTTGTTAATGTCACAAGTAGGCTTACATTAACACTGCAATGAAGTTACTGTGAATATCTCCTAGTTGCCACACTCTGGGAGATTTTAGCTTGGCCAATGTATCTAACCAGCACGTCCTTTAGACCATGGGATGAAACTGGAACACCCGGAGGAAACTGTGTGTGGAGTTTGCACATTCCCCTCGTGTCTGCGTGGGTTTCCTCCGGGTGCTCTGGTTTCCTCCCACAGTCCTAAGATGTGCGGGTTAGGTTGATTGGCTATGCTAAGAAATTGCCCCTTAGTGTCCAGGGATGCGTAGGTTAGAGGGGATTAGTGGGTATAATATGTAGGGATATGGGGGTAGGTTCTGGGTGGGATTGTGTTCGGTGCAGACTCGATAGGCCAAAGGGCCTCTTTCTGCACTGTAGGATTTCTATGATCTATGATCTAAACCCACACAGACACAGGGAGAATGTGCAAACTCCACACAGGTAGTGACCCAAGCTCGGAATCGAACCCAGGTCCCTCGTGCTGTGAGGCAGCAGTGCTAACCACCATGCCGCCCTATTAACACTGCACTGAACTGTGATCCATGAATTCCCAGGGCTTTAAATACACGTAATAAATGATTTTTTTTTCAGCCAAGTGTGTAAGCTAGGATTGATTTTTCAATGTAACAAACTGACCAGGAGGGAAATTAGTGAGACCATTTCAAAGATTCTGTTCAGTGGCCCTTTGGCATGTTGCTCTTCGCTGATACACAGAGGCTGGAATCAGCAACAGCCTGCCATGCCGTGGCTAAAATTAGAAGCTGCCAATCTCAGCTATCAGAGACACAGCCCTGTGACCCCCCCTCGCTCCGAAACACGCTACGTTGAAGTTCTAATAACATATTGCACAGCAGGGCTGTTCTGACAAGAGGGGAAAAAAAATCCTTCCAATTTTGGAAACAAATCACTGGCAGAGATTTCTTCATTCATTATTCAGGATGTTATTTGATACACTGCAGTCCCCCGGTACAAGCAGATGGCAAATGATGTCTTAGTTGCAATAAAGTAATGCAGTAGCTGGCAGCCACGGGTACGAACACAATGGCACTGCACAGTTAAGAAGTAAAAATGTTTGATCATTTTATCTCGCAGTGTGAGAGAAGAGTGTCAGCCTTTTTGTAGACTGCTGAATTAGCATGATTCATGTCAAGAGAAGGAAGTATTGAAATCATTTTATTGGGCAGGTTTTCCTGCCCCGTTGTTCCAGGCAGTGTCCTGAACCATTCAGCAAAACCCAGCCGCGAGCCTCACTCGGGAATCAGCTATCAGAGAAATACAAATTTGTTCTGGCACTCTCTGGCACCCCTCCAGTCAGAGGTACAAAGACTGACACCACTCATTGACGAGATGCTTATCGGCTAAGCTTGGGCTGGCACCGGTGTTCACGGGGGATTGCGCTCCGTCTGCCGCTGATACTCAGCGCTGACACTCCTGTCAACCAAACAAGGCTGTGACCGTCTCCGTTCTGTTCCTCTGGTGTGATTAGCTGTTCTCGCATCTCAACACCTGCGGTTTGTTTAGCCAGCATACAAGGCTACAAGCTCGCACAAACAAGTTAACTGGCATACGAGGTTACAGGGGTGCGAAAACAGGTCTTGCAATGCTTTGCACAAATCTTTAAGTTCATTAACCTGTTCCCTTTTCCAGTATGATTCAATGGCACTTTTTCATGCTAACAGTTATGGCACATGACTGAGCTTACTGGGAACTGAGGGGTTAAATAGTAAAATTATTTCAGATTGGTTGTGATTGATACTCCAACTGAAGCCATCTGACAAGATTGACAATGGGACTCTCTTTTCCCTCCTAAATTCCTCTTGCCGTTGGTCTGTTGCTTACTCACCTCGGCCTCCGAGATGACACAGCAGGAAGCCTGATCTCATGGATGATTTTCCTCTACATGGGAAGATGTACAGCAACAGCCAAGAGCACAATCTACTTCCAACTTTCCAATGAGTGTTCGCAGGGTTTTAACTCTACATTAAATGGCATCACTGAGGATAATTTGAACAGTAGAACGTACATATACAACGAACTTGGACCACGGCCATGCAATCAGTTCCTTACATTGTGTGCTTTCTCTCTCTGGGTCCGTATAGAATGATTTACAGCTGTTGGTCTGATCTGCCTCACACACTAACACCCAATTGCTTAAGCATTCTAAAAGGCGTGAATGATCACTCCACTGCTAATTGAGAATAAAGTGCCTTAGCACATGTTACATTGTTGCTCTCTGCTCCAAACCCTATTGAAGGATTTGGGGTCAACAAAATGGGAGTAAAATACAACTAACCACGTCAATGCCAGCAGTGTGAAAGGATTGAGGGTTTCCAATCCCCTCGCTAGATAATGGATAAATAATCCTCGCAGTGTTTTTACTTTGAAATTGTTTGCAACCTCCAAAAACTACTCAATCCTGAACTGAGTTTCCAGAACACATATCTATGCCAATGTTAATATCATCTCACCCAGCTCCAATCCTGCCTCAGTTCTCCTGCTGCTGGAAGCCCAACCTGTGCCTTTATTACCTGCTGAATTCTGATACTTTCATAACCAGTGCCAAATCTCTTGCCCTCCATATCCGTGATGTCATCCAAAGCTCCACTGCCCATATTCCGACTTGCCCAATTCCCATTCACCCATGATTCCTGGCTTTATTCAACTCTCCTGGGTCTGGCATATTCAGATTTGAAAGTTATCATGCTTTTGTTCAAGACCATCTCTTCCCTCCCTCCCTACCTCTCAGCTTTCATCTAGTGCTGCAATGCTCTGAGATATACAAAGAACAAAGAACAACACAGCACGGGAAACAAGCCCCTCGGCCCAACGAGCCCGCACCATCTTAACAATGTCCTCCTCCACCCTTGACCCATCTCTATGCTTATGGTACCCCCATTGGAAACCAGATTAAGGGGAGAATAATCTACCCCAAATTCTATCTCGTGCTATCCATTGTCCCAGCTGTATATTCAGCTGTCCCAACAGCACATCCTGCCTTAAGCCTCACTGTTTAGTTACCCCTCTCTCAATAGAAAACATGTCTTTTGCGCTGATGTGCTGGACTCCTCCAGTCATTGAGAATGGGGGTATTTGTGGAGCCTCCTCCTCCAGATAGCTATTTAATTGCCCATCACTATTCTTGATTGGATGTGGCAGGAGCTTTGATTTGATCCACTGGTCGTGGGATCACTTAGCTCTGTCTTTCACTTGCTGTGTATATGAGTATGCTTTAATAACATTACATTGTTTGCGTCTCATTTTTATGTATGCCTGGTGTTGTTCCTGGCATGCTGTCCTGCACTCATCACTGAACCAGGCCTGATTCCCTGGCTTGATAATAATGTAAAAAGTCTGACAACACCAGGTTTTAGTCCAACCGATTTATCTGATAGTAAATGCACAAGCTTTCGGGTTAGTCCCTTCGTCAGGTGAATGGAGAGTTCTGGCCTCAGACGGAGCATATAAAGCACAGAAAGTTTACAGATTGCTGATTAGAATGCGAATCTTTACACCTAACCTGCTGTTCAAGTCTTGAAGTGGCCGACAATGTGAGTGGAAGGAGCACTGCTCACAGGTTAAAGAGATGTGTATTGTCTCCAGACAGTACGATGAGTGAGGTTTTGCAAACCCAGGCAAGTGTTGGGGGTTACAGATAGTTCCACACACATGAGGACGGTCTCAACAAGGATCTTGGGTTCATGTCGCACTATCTGTAACCCCCAACACTTGCCTGGGTTTGCAAAACCTCACTTACTGTACTGTCTGGAGACAATACACATCTCTGTAACCTGTGATCAGTGCTCCTTCCACTCACATTGTCGGCCACTTCAAGACTTGAACAGCAGGTTAGGTGTAAAGATTCGCATTCTAATCAGCAATCTGTAAACTGTCTGTGCTTTATGTGCTCCGTCTGAGGCCAGAACTCTCCATTCACCTGACGAAGGGACTAACCCGAAAGCATGTGCGTTTACTATCAGATAAATCGGTTGGACTAAAACCTGGTGTTGTCAGACTTTTTACTGTGCTTACCCCAGTTCAACGCCGGCACATCCACATCTTGATAATAATGATGGAGTGAGGGTTATGTGGGGCCATGAGGTGGTCCATAGTCCCGCATGGATATCCAGTTCACATTATACTTGTTATTAATCTGTTTCATTTAACATGGTTGTGGTGCCACACAACAAATGGAGGGCAATGCCAGTGTGAAGACAGGACTTTGTCTCCATAAGGACACTGTGGTAGTCACTCTTACTAATACTGCCATGGGCAAATGCATCAACGATAGGTGATAAAAGTAAGTTAGGATTTCCCCTTGGGTTGGTTTCCTCACTACCTGTCACAGATGCCAGCCTAGCAGGCATCGCCCTTCAAGAGGCTGGCAGCTCAGTCAGTGGTGGTGCTACCGAGATGCTCAAAGTGATGGATATCGAATTTCCCCACCCAGGATACACTCTTGCCACTCTATGTTTCTTCCAAGCAGTCTTCAACAAGAGGAGTATTGATTCACCAGCTGAGGGTGGGGGCTGGAGGTGGTAATTAGCAGGAAGTTTCTTTGTCGTGCCGATGGGTAGGTTCCTGGAAGATTTGGCTTCAAGGTGCCTTTACATATTAGAAGACTACCTAAACTAATGGTAATCATCCTCACTGGGCGTGAATCTTATTACTGGGGTGGCCCAGGAACATTGCAAATCATCAGGCACAAATCCCATTCCAGGCCTCTCCCAACATTTTGGCACAGTGGTTAGTGCTGCTCCAGGGATACCCAGGTTCAATTCCCGGCTTGGGTGTGGAGTTTGCATGTTCTCCCCGTGACTGCGTGGGTTTCCTCTGGGTGCTCCGGTTTCCTCCCACAGTCCAAAGACGTGCTGGTTAGGTTGATTGGCCATGGTAAATTGAACTTTAGTATCAGGGGGATTAGCAGGATAGCAGGTGGGGTTACGGATTAGGGCGTGGATGGGATTGTGGTCGGTGCAGACTCGATGGGCTGAATGGCCTCTTTCTGTACTGTAGGGATTCTATAATTCTATCGTGGGATTTGGTCCACGTACATTTTGGCCAGAGAATCACTCCCATGATCTCTGTATTCTGCGTTGGAGTTAACCCCCCCCAGCAAACTGCAGATGTACCCCAATAACTCTGAAATAATCAAGCTCCTCACTTTTGTTTGCATTTGGTCTTCTCTCATAGTTTATCACCTTCAACTAAACTCAGTGGGCCCTGTTTTGAGTAAGATGAGTATATGGGATTTAATGGGATTGAGGGTTATAGATAGACCTGGTAGGTATGGATGTGATCGGTGCAACTCGTGGGCCGAAGGGCCTGTTTGTGCTGTAGTGCTCTATGTTCTATTCTACCATTTTGATTCTAAGTGCTGGGTAGACTTGAAACTGGGAGTGTTTCAGGTCTGACGTTTAGACCTGTTCTCAGGTGCCCCCAAACGCCTGAAAAAATATCAGCAATTCCGAATCGCGCTTTAGAAATCTGAGGTTCCGATCGGCACCTCCAACTGCGCATTAAAGAATAATGATAGGATGATGCTCCCCTGCCACGTTCCTCCCAGCCGGATAATGCCTCCCCCGGACCCCACGGACAATTGCCCCTCACATTACTGACCCCCTTATCCCCCCCAAACCCACTGCCACCCAGACTAATTGCGGGCCCCGTTCCCCACCCCCCCCCACCGATCTCAAGCAGAGAGCTGACGGATGCTTGGCACTTACCGCCTCACTATCTGGAGTGCCCGAATTGGAGTTTTGTAGAGGATGTCTGTTTCATGCTGATTCTGGATGGGCGATCGTGCTGGTAAAGGGGGAAGTGTAGATAATGTTGGGCGTGCAGTCCTTTAAGTGAATTTAAATGCATGCAAATACATTTAAATAGCTGTCATAGAGGTTTACAGACCCTTTGGCCCAATTTGTCCATGCCACCCTTTTTTTAAACCCCTAAGCTAATCCCAATTGTCCGCATTTGGCCCACATCCCTCTATACCCATCTTACCCATGTAACTATCTAAATGCTTTTTAAAAGATAAAATTGTACCCATCTCTACTACTATCTCTGGCAGCTTGTGCCAGACACTCACCACCCTCTGTGTGAAAAAATTGCCCTTCTGGACACTTATGTATCTCTCCCCTCTCACCTTAAACCTATGCCCTCTTGTTTTATACTCCCCTACCTTTGGGAAAAGATATTGACTATCTAGCTGATAGAACCAGCTGTGGTGTCACAGGCCTGGCAGCTACTGGTATCTCCCCCAGACAGGCTATCCCCCTCAACAGTATCCAAAACGATATACCTGTTTGAAAGGGGAATAGGCACAGGAGACTCCTGCACTACCTGCTTGCCTCTCCTGGCAGTCACCCATCTACCTGTCTGAACCTGTGGTGTGACAACCTCCCTGTAGCTCATATCTATCACACTCTCTGCCTCCTGTCTGCTCCACAGTGCGTCCAACTGCCGCTCCAACCAAACAATGTGGTCTGTGAGGAGCTGCAGCTGAACTCACTTCCTGCAGACAAAGTTAACAGGGAGACTAAATTGCTCTCTAATTGCCCACATCTGACAGGATGAGCAAACCACAGCCCTAGCTGCCATTTTGCCCTTATACAAGTGAAAGGATAAAAGAATCTCAACTCACCTGTCCCTTGCTTGTGGTCCTCTTGCAGACTTTCTTTTTGGTTAGAAGAGGAGGTAGAGAGGGAAACTCTGAAGCAGTGTTTGCAGTTTAAATAGCCCTTCACGAGCAGCTCCTCCACTAACCACCTTCACTGGTCTGCTGCCCTCACCTGGACACCTACCTTCACTCGAAGTAGGTAGGTGTCTCCTAGAAACCCACTTTCTGGTCACAGTGACTGCACTTATGCAAATGTGACTTGCAACAGCCAATCACCTTCACCGGCCTGCTGCCCTCAGAGAGCAGCAAATGGGCTGGCGTGTCCACTTCAGGCACGCTCCCCATCACGGCCATTTCCAGGCCTTGGTAAAGGGGGAATGGGCGTGGGGGTGGGTGCAGATTGCGATACTCACCTCACACTGGCTTCACCAAACTTTCGCGCCTGAAAACAAGCACAACCTGATGGTAAAATCGGGCCCAGTGTGTTACTGGAATCCCAAAGGAATCTCTAACCTCCCTGCTTTGTTTGCCATGTTGCTTTAATTGCAGCAAGAATCCAAACAAGTGGCAACGTGCTAAAGACTGAAATCCTGCGAAAAAATAAAGATGACAATGTCAGGGATGGAATGCAAAATAGCGACAATCTCCAATAAAATACAAGCTCAGTATCAACCTGTGCAGTATAGGCTGTGTTGGGATTTGAACATGAGGAGAATTTTCAAATGGAGCAGCTGAGGAGCTGATGGGTGAAAGGGACTGGGTATGAGTTAGGGTGTGGGTAACCCAGTTTTGGATGGGAGGGCTGGAGAGATGGTGCCTGGGAAGTCACAAAGACATGGATGTGGAAGATGAGTTAAGACTGGATGAAGGTGGACAATGTAACAGAGGCACAAAGTAGCAGTTTTTTTAAGTCATTCATCGAACATGGGCATCACTGGCTGGCCAGCATTTATTGCCCATCCTTAGTTACCCTTGCAGGGCAGCTGAGAGTCAACCACATTGCTGTGGCTCTGGGGTAAGCCAAGTGCTTCACGTCGTTAGTGTGTGCTTAAACTGGACCAGATACTGGGCAACAGGACAGCTCAGTGACTATCACTGTTTGCTGTGCAGACACATGGATTTGGGCCGGTGTCTGTGGGAGTTTGCGCATTCTCCCCGTGCTTGCGTGGGTTTTCTCCGGGTGCTCCGGTTTCCTCCCGCACCCCAAAGATGTGCTGTTAGGCTGATTGGCAGGAATAAATTGTCCCTAAATTAGTTTCCCTCAATGTGGATGGCCATAAAACATTAGGGGTCATGGGTGGAGAGGGGGTGTTAAGATGGAGGCGCGGGCTCGTTGGGCCGAAGGGCCTGTTTCCCGGGCTGTTTTTGTTCTTTGTTAATTCCTCCCCGAAAAGGCATTAATGAACCAGATGGGTTTTTCTGACAACCAACAGTAGTTTTATGGTCACCGGTAGATTCTTAATTCCAGATATTTTTTATTGAATTCAAATTTGATCATCTGCTGTGGTGGGATTCGAACCAGGGTCCCCAGAACATTAGCTGAGTTTCTAGATTAACAGTCTAGTGATAATACCACTAGGCCATCGCCTCTCCTCCCTCTACACACGTGATGTGCATTTTGCATCAGGCTCCTTCAGGTAATGGAGTTCAGTGCAAATCTACTACCTGGCACCATGAAGAAAATACAAGTATTGATTTGGACATATTAGTGCCAATCCCAAGGGATCTGTGGAAACCAGGACCAGTCAATTTTCATTGTTTCTCGGGCTCCATAAGCCAAGCAACTCCCATGAAAAATGATGGATGTAATTAATGAAAAGTATGTCATATCATCTTGTGTGTGCTTTGCCTGAGGGCAGGTCCTTGGTTCATTGTCTGCTGATACTCATTTGAACGCAATGTATTTGCTGGAGGTTAGGAGAATTGGGGGGGGGGGGGGGTGGTGTTGGGGGTCTCATTGAAACGTACGACATTCTGACAGGGCTGGACAGGGTGTTGTTTCCCCAGCTTGGGGGCTGGGTCTCTTGAACCAGGGGTCACAATTTCAGAATACGGAGGAGACCACTTAGGATTGAGATGGGGGGAATTTTCTTCACTCAAAGAGTAGTGGAATTCTCTACCACAGAAAGCTGTGAAGGCCATGTCGCTGAATGTTTGTTTATTAGTGTCACAAGTAGGCTGACATTAACGCTGCAATGAAGTTACAGTGAAAATCCCCTAGTCGCCACACTCCAGCGCCTGGTCGGGTACACTGAGGGAGAATTTAGCGTGGCACCTAATGCACCTAATCAGCAAGTCTTTCAGACTGTGGGAGGAAACAGGAGCACCCAGAGGAAACCCACACAGACACAGGGAGAACGTGCAAACTACCAAATGCAAATTTGCCTATCTCCTGAAGAGATCTCTCCTATTAAAAACCATGAAAATAAAAGTAATTATTATTGTCACAAGTAGGCTTACATTAACACTGCAATGAAGTTACTGTGAAAATCCCCTAGTCGCCCACACTCCGACGCCTGTTTGGGTACACTGAGGGAGAATTGAGCATGGCCAATGCACCTAACCAGCACATCTTTTAGACTGTGGAAGGAAACAGGAGCACCCAGAGGAAACCTATGCAGACACGAGGAGAATGTGCAGACTCCGCATAGACAATGATGCAAGCTGGGAATTGAACCGGGTCCCTGGCGCTGTGAGGCAGCGGTGCTAACCACTGTGCCATTGTACCACCCTGTATTTAAGAAGGAAATAGAATTCCATACACTAAAGATGTCAGGCAGTATAGAACCATAGAACATTAAAGCTCAGAAACAGGCCTTTTGGCCCTTCTTGTCTGTGCCAAACCATTTTTCTGCCTAGTCCCACTGACCTGCACTTGGACCATATCCCTCCACACCCCTCTCATCCATGAACCTGTCCAAGTTTTTCTTAAATGCTAGAAGTGACCCCGCATTTACCACTTTATCAGCAGCTCATTCCACACTCCCACCACTCTCTGGGTGAAGAACCTCCCCCTAATAATCCCTTTAAACTTTTCTCCTTTCACCCTTAACCCATGCCCTCTGGTTTTTTTTTCTCCCCTAGCCTCAGTGGAAAAAGCCTGCTTGCATTCACTCTATCGATACCCATCAAAATCTTATACACCTCTATCAAATCTCCCCTCATTCTCCAGGGAATAAAGTCCTAACCTATTCAATCTCTCTCTGTAACTCAGCATCTCAAGTCCCTTGTAAACCTTCTCTGTACTCTTTATGAGAGGGAGAGTGGTGTTGAGATAGAGCATGGTCATACTGAATGGTGGATTAGGCTCAAAGGGGCTGGAATGGTCTACTCCTGTTCTTAGTTTCTGTGCTCCATCCTGAGCTATCGAGGTGATAGTTTGCCAGAGGGAGCTTGTTCCAAGTTTACTTCAGCTGGAACAGGAATTGAACCTTCACTATTGTTTGGAATTACTCAGCTAACTGCACCCACCTTCTGCCCACCTCCCCCCCGGCTCCCGACACTGTGAAATATATGCTACCTGACAATACTTTGTATTTATACCAGTTTGAGACCCTCAGTGGGAACACATTTCTTTGTGAGTTATTTTAATCTGTTTGTACAGCTCAATGTGCTCACGAAAGTTTCATGTTTAAAATACCAGTTCATTTGTCTGCCTATACATCACTTCATTTGCAATGGTTTTCGATATCACAGCAGACCGTGCTGGTGGGATTAACTCGACAGTGCCCGTGGAACCCAGCCTCTAGGCTGTAGGGATCAGAACAAGGGCAAAAAGCAAAGAAAGGAGAGCGAAATGGGAGGGGGAGAAGAGTGGCAGGAGGAGAAAGGTCAAGAAAGAAAGAGAAAACCTTTGCGGGGGTCCTTTCTGGCCCCATTTTGGGGGGGCAAAGAAATGAGCAGGTTGCTCAAAATGGTGTGGGATTTCCCCACTGGCGTGTCCCAACTACCCCCATCACCCCAGCCCACCCAACCAAACCCCAGCCCATCAATGACGTAACAAGCATTCTGACTTTTGAATTTAGCTTGTCCTTTCACATCTAATTTGCCTACATGGATCAGGGATTTCAGCCTGATTCCCACCCCCCCCAAACCCCCCAGCCACCCCACCACCACCCCCCCCCCCCCACCATCCCCCCCAAACCCCCCAGCCAGCCACCCACCCCCCCCCCCCCCCCCCCCAACAATGTTGGGTTCTGCAATCAAAGAACAACACAGCACAGGAAACAGGCCCCTTGGCCCTACAAGCCCGCGCCGCCCATTCTAACACTCAGTGAGTGCCTCATTCCAATCCTCCTTCCACCTACGACCTTTGTCTACGCCTCTTGGACTCCACAATAAAGGGGGTGCAAATTTAGAGAATTATGTGTGCGCCAGATTGAGGGAGGTCTAATTTAGGGACAATTTGTTGACACCAATCAGCCTAAAAGCACGTTTTTGGGGCGTGGGAGGAAACCGGAGCACCCGGAGAAAACCCACGCAGACACGGGGAGAATGTGCAAACTCCCACAGACGCCAATCCAAGTCGGAGATCCGACCCAGATCCATGTGTCTGCACAGCAAACAGTGATAGTCACTGAGCTGTCGTGTTGCCCGTCAGATGGTCCAGTTTAAGCGTACACTAACGACGTGAAGCATTATAGAACATAGAACATTACAGGCCCTTTGGCCCTCGATGTTGCACCGACCAGTGGAACCAATCTAATGACCCTCAAACCTAAACTATTCCAATGTTATCCATATGCCTATCCACTGACCATTTGAACGCCCTTGAAGTTGGCGAGTCCACAACTGCTGCAGGCAGGGCATTCCACGCCCTTGCTACCCTCTGAGTAAAGAACCTACCTCTGACATCCATCCTATAATTACCACCCCTTAATTTAAAGCTATGTCCCCTCGTGTTAGCCGTCACCATCCGAGGAAAATGCCTCTCACTGTCCACCCTATCCAACCCTCTGATCATCTTGTATGCCTCAATTAGGTCACCTCTTAACCTTCTTCTCTCTAATGAAAATAACCTCAAGTCCCTCAGCCTTTCCTCATAAGACCTTCCCACCATACCAGGCAACATCCTGGTAAACCTCCTCTGAACCCTTTTCAATGCCTCCACATCCTTCTTATAATGCGGCGACCAGAACTATACGCAATACTCCAAGTGCGGCCGCACCAGAGTTTTGTACAGTTGCAACGCGACCTCACGGCTCTGAAATTCAATCCCTCTACCATTAAAAGCTAACACACCGTACTCCTTCTTAACAACCTTATCAACCTGGGTGCCAAATTTCAGGGAGCTATGCACATGTACCCCGAGATCTCTCTGCTCGTTGACACTACCAAGAGTCCTTCCATTAGCCCTATATTCTGTACTCCTGTTGCTCTTACCAAAGTGAATCACCTCACACTTTTCCGCATTAAACTCCATTTGCCACCTCTCGGCCCAGCTCTGCAGCTTATCTATGTCCCTCTGCAAACTGTAACATCCATCCCTACTAGGCAACTCTTGAAGCAACAACTAAAGAGCAGCCCTCACACGACCCACCGCCTGTGTACCCCTTGTTGGCGTGTCATGGCACACTGACATGATTCATGACTGGAGCCTCATGATGTGGACGGGACTTGCCGGAGGTAAGCACCCCCTCCCCCAGAGAGGAGGGGGGTGGGGGGGGACAGCTATGCCTGAGCAGTATCCTCCAGGGGGCAGTGCCAGGGACAGTTCCAGGTGGGGGTTCCCTGTCTGTGGGGGTGGGAGGGAGAAGGGGGTTCCATGCCCGGAAAGGGAGGAGGTTGGTTTCCTTGCCATGGGGGTGCTTGTTTTTCTATTCTTGCTCTTTCAGGGGCACCCGATCTTTTGAGAGTGAAGGCTGCTGTGGGTATCGGGGCGGGGTGGGGGTGCGTGGGGGGGAGGGCGGCAGACATTGAGATATCTCTCCCCACCAACGTGGTATCGTGGGACCCACCTCCTGGTTTTCCATTTGGCTAAACATCAAAAAAAAAGGGCAGGGGAAACTGGCAGAGTGGCTGGATTTGAGTTGATACATAGTCAAAAATATCAGAAAATCTCTGCAACTAACTGACTTAACAACTAACTGAACTAAATTCTGTACAAATTTAGGGGGGCCTGGTTTCCAGTGGCTTGGCTGTTTAATTCACCTCCCACCACCAGCGCACAGATTGCACCAAGTCAGCAGAAACATGGGTCTGACTGCGTGCACCAGGCGGCGGGGAAAGGGCTGACAAATGGATTTATTTAGCAGCTATGTGATGACTGAAGTGTGAATTTGAAATAAAAACCATTGTTTATGGGAATACTCCCCTAGCCCAGGCTCACCAGAGAGACGACTGCAAAGTATTGAGAGCCAGAGTGATTAGACTGGCACTGACGGCTCAAATTCAGGTCCTTTCACAAACTCAGTTACGTGGAAAATGTTTAAGGTTGTGATATCATAACCATAACCTGATTCTCCCTCGATTTCCCCAGCTTCTCTCTTCATTTGCTTCCCTTTTGGAAGATCAGAACCATCGGCTTTGTGCAGACATAATCCCAACCTTCGGAATTCAACAGGTTCATTTCCAGGACACATGCACACCGTCCCCCCACCCCCCCAACCAAACACTAATACACACATACCCTCCCACACACTAATACACATGCACACACACAAAAACACACACACACACACTAATACAGATGCTGACACACCCCCTTACACTAATACACACTCACATACCCCCCACACATAATTCACACGCATACATCCTCCCATACACTAATACACACTCATACACGCAGGCACACACTAATATACACACACACACTCCCCATACATAATTCATACGCATACATCCTCCCATACACTAATACACACTCACATACACACACACTCACACATGCACGTATACACACACTCACCCTCCACACACTAATGCACACTCTCACACACACATATACACACACAGACATGCACGCATACATGCACACTTACACATTCCCACACATTAATACACACTCACACGCACTTACGCACACCCACACACACTAATACACACTCGCACATAAATGCACCCACACACACACAGTAATACATACTCACATAGAAACACACATACACACAAGCATGCATGCACACACAAATAAACACACAAACAAAGAACAAAAACAGCCTGGGAAACAGGCCCTTCGGCCCAACGAGCCCACGCCGCCATCTCAACACCACCAGTCCCCCTCTCCACCCACGACCCTTGTCTAATGTTTTATGGCCATCCAGATTGAGGGAAACTGACTTAGGGACAATTTATTCCTGCCAATCAGCCTAACAGCACATCTTTGGGGTGTGGGAGGAAACCGGAGCACCCGGAGAAAACCCACGCAAGCACGGGGAGAATGCGCAAACTCCCACAGACACCGGCCCAAATCCATGTGTCTGCACAGCAATCAGTGATAGTCACTGAGCTGTCGTCTTGCCCAGTATCTGGTCCAGTTTAGGCACACACTAACGACATGAAGCACTAGGCCAATCCTGAACAACCAAGAGCAGCCCAAGTACGACCCATCACGTGTATGCCCCTCGTTGGACAACAAGGCGGACCGACTTAAAACCTGTGAATGAAAAGGAAAAGGCTTTATATGCTCTGTCTGAGGCCAGAACTCTCCAATCACCTGACGAAGGGGCTAACCCGAAAGCTAGTGAGTTTACTATCAAATAAATCGGTTGGACTTAAACCTGGTGTTGTCAGACTTTTTACTGTGTTTACCCCAGTCCAACGCCGGCACATCCACATTGTAAACTTTCTCCACACTCCCTGTGCACTTGCAATCTCCTGGCAGTGTTTCTGATACTTCACCCATTGTGTATTTTGAAGGGGTTTTGAGTTCGTGGCAGTACATTACATTTTAATGCATCTTCCCTTAGGCACTGACAAGTTTCAATTGATCTTTGATAAGAAATATCCCCTGCAGATGTCCTTTTTGCTTTTTTATCTTCACCGTGGGAGACAGCGTTGTATTTCGAAGTGATTAATTCTGTCTAATTTCAAATGGCAAAATTTCCAGTCAGCTAAAAATTGAAAAGTTGTGTATTTTTCAAAATATCCTCGTGACAGAATAGAACCCTACAGTACAGAAAGGCGGCATTTGACCCATAGAGTCTGCACCAAACACAATCCCACCCAGGCCCTACCCCCATATTCCTACACATTTACCCACTAATCCCTCTAACCTATGCATCTCAGGACACTAATGGCAATTTTAGCATGACCAATCAAACTAACACACACATCTTTGGATTGTGGGAGGAAACCGGACCACCTGAAGGAAACCCATGCAGACACGAGGAGAATGTGCAAACTCCACACAGACAGTGACCCAATGCAGAGAATTGAACCCAGGTCCCTGGAACTGTGAAGCAGCCGTGCTAACCACTGTGCTACTGTGCCACCCAGGATTCACTGCCAAGTTCACTGAACTCACACATAGCAATGGCAATGATAGAACATAGAACACTACAGCACAAACAGGCCCTTTGGCCCACAAGTTGCGCCGATCACATCCATACCTACCGGGCCATAGAACTACCTGTAACTCCCAATCCCATTAAATCCCATATACTCATCCAGAAGTCTTTTAAAAGACCCCAGCGAGTTCGCCTCCACCACCACCGACGGCAGCCGATTCCACTCACTCACCACCCTCTGAGTGAAAAACTTACCCCTAACATCTCCTCTGTACTTGCTCCCCAGCACCTTAAACCTGTGTCCTCTCGTAGCGATCATTTCAGCCCTGGAAAATAGCCTCCGAGAATATTCTCCCCTGGATCTGGCTACATTAGGGGTACCATTCACATACACACGGGGCAGGGTAGGTGTAGGAAAAAGCTTTGTTGAAATGGCGGCGCGGGCTCGTTGGGCCGAAGGGCCTGTTTCCCGTGCTGGGTTGTTCTTTGTTCTTTGTTTAATCCACCCTATCTATTCCTCTCAACATCTTATAAACCTCTATCAGGTCACCTCTCAACCTTCGTCTCTCCAGGGAGAAGAGACCGAGCTCCCTCAACTTATCCTCATAAGGCATGCCTCCCAATCCAGGCAACATCCTTGTAAATCTCCTCTGCACCCTCTCAATAGCCTCCACGTCTTTCCTGTAGTGAGGTGACCAGAATTGTGCACAGTACTCCAAGTGGGGTCTGACAAGGGTCTTATAAAGTTGCAGCATTACCTCCCGACTCCTAAACTCAATCCCTCGATTAATGAAGGCCAGTACACCATACGCCATACGCATACATCATACCATATGATGCTATAGGAAGTATAAGGCGACTGGATCCTGTGCTTGTAAGAGGAATATTGACCAGTGCCACCATTCCTGAATATGAGCCATTGATGTGGACTGGGCCTGGTTATGACCCTCCACTGGCAATGCTCATTATTTACTGGTGGCCACTTGGGCTAAAGGATGAGTGGTGTCTGGGGTACTGGAAGGAGTCAACACCTCCAAGCAAGGAGGGTAGGCAAGAAATCCAGCGGAGAAAAAAAGATGGAAAGGAACAATAAATATAACCTGGAGCTAATTACAGGGGTGTATGCACTTCTTGAGATGAGCATAGCAATGGAATAGAGAACTTAAATGAAGGGAACATTGGGATGCAAAGTCCACAGAGCCACAAGCTGCATTCCTGCTCTGATTGGTCCTGATTCCTGTCTTAATTTCACTCAAGATCAGGGTAAGGTGACCTCACAGTGTTACTCCCCACAGTCTGTACCATCAATCATGTAGTAATGGCCTAGAGTTAAGAGACTGTTACCCAAGACGTTCACTTGTGGATGCACCACCTGGACCCAGTACTACCCACAGCTATACAAGTGCCACCCTTCCCTCAATCTCAGTGAGGAACTCCGTGTTCACTTCATCAGGGATTCAACTGGCGTCAGCCCCGTATCTTGAGTTGGGAATTTCAAACACTCCCCATGAAGAGATGGAGACCACTCGCAATGGAGAAGGCTCATTTGGGAAAGCACTAAGTGCACTGGGAGACGTCATCAGGATGGGGGTGAAGCTGAGGTCCTGGAGGGAACGCATTGACCCGATTCATCAACCAGCCCCACACACGCAAATCAGACACTAGACTTAGCAACATCAGGACCCATCAGACCAGAGTGGGAGCAAGTCATCCTCAGAAGGGACACTGTTAGCTGAAAGGAGCCACAGTCTGGAGGTTCTTACTGCAGTATTGGTCTGACTGTTCCTTCAGTTTCTTACAGCTACATTTCATTTAATCCTGAAACAGGTGGGGAATGGCATTTCTGTGCGGCTAGAAATTGATTTCTAGTCACATATTTCCACTGCTTTAAGAGTAAACTGATATTGGATAATTTTACTTTTTTAAAAAGGATTCTGTTTCTATAAATTGGGAGTTTGAGATAACACAAACTGGGGGCTTTCTCTCGCTGCACAGTCTCCAAGTGCAGCTGTGTTTTTTTTATGAATAATTTTGCTTCGCAATCCCGGGGAGGGATTTAAACCCCCTTCCCTTCCCTCCCCACAACCCCACAGGATAAAGCAACATTCTGCTGGCTGCAGCCATTACAAACAGTCCATTCAGATAGCAGGGTGTCTTGGTGGGAGGCAAAGGAACAGAATATCCGCAGCCAAAATAAATGGGAGCAGCTTTTATTAAAGTCATACATTTCATCCGAATGTTAAACAACAGTATCGGAGGGAATTCAGTGGAGAAACTGAGATCATCACAGAATTCCACGTTGTCACTGTGAATATCAAAGGGAATGTGGTGAACCAGCTCTATCATCCCCTTAAAACACTCCTCATACTTATCTACCAAAGCAAACCATGTAAAGCCTGCCAATCAACATCACCAGTACCCCACGGCCTTGTGCAGTTCCTACATAACTTCAAATAGAATCAGATTGAGAGAGTGTGAGTGAGAGTGAGGAATAAGTGTGAGTGAGAGACTGAGTGCGTGAGAGTGAGGAATCAGTGTGAGTGAGAGACTGAGTGCGTGAGAGTGAGGAGTCAGTGTGAGAGTGAGTGTGTGAGAGAGAGTGAGGAGTCAGTGTGAGAGTGAGTGAGAGTGAGGAGTCAGTGTGAAAGTGAGTGAGAGTGAGGAGTCAGTGTGAGTGAGAGACTGAGTGTGTGAGAGTGAGGAGTCAGTGTGAGAGTGAATGTGTGAGAGAGAGTGAGGAGTCAGTGTGAGACTGAGTGTGTGAGAGTGAGGAGTCAGTGTGAGTGAGAGAGTGAGTGTGTGAGAGTGAGAGAGTGAGTGTGAGTGAGAGAGTGAGTGTGTGAGTGTGAGAGCGAGTGAGAGTGATGAGGCAGTGTGAGTGAGGGAGTGAGGAGTCAGTGTGAGTGAGAGAGTGAGTGTGTGAGAGTGAGTCAGTGTGAGTGACAGTGAGTGAGAGTGATGAGGCAGTGTGAGTGAGAGAGTGAGGAGTCAGTGTGAGTGAGAGAGAGAGAGAGTGAGAGAGCGTGGAGTCAGTGTGAGTGAGAGTGAGTGTGTGAGAGTGAGGAGTCAGTGTGAGAGAGAGTGAGGGAGAGAGAGTGAGGAGTCAGTGTGAGAGAGAGTGAGGGAGAGAGAGTGAGGAGTCAGTGTGAGTGAGAGAGAGTGTGTGAGAGTGAGGAGTCAGTGTGAGTGAGAGTGAGTGTGTGAGAGTGAGGAGTCAGTGTGAGTGAGAGTGAATGTGTGAGAGTGAGGAGTCAGTGTGAGAGAGAGAGAGTGTGTGTGAGTGAGGAGTCAGTGTGAGAGAGAGTGAATGTGTGAGAGTGAGGAGTCAGTGTGAGAGAGAGTGAGGGAGAGAGAGTGAGGAGTCAGTGTGAGTGAGAGAGAGTGTGTGAGAGTGAGGAGTCAGTGTGAGAGAGAGTGAGGGAGAGAGAGTGAGGAGTCAGTGTGAGTGAGAGAGAGTGTGTGAGAGTGAGGAGTCAGTGTGAGTGAGAGAGAGTGTGTGAGAGTGAGGAGTCAGTGTGAGTGAGAGTGTGTGAGAGTGAGTGTGTGAGAGTGAGGAGTCAGTGTGAATGAGAGAGAGAGAGAGTGAGAGAGCGTGGAGTCAGTGTGAGTGAGAGTGAGTGTGTGAGAGTGAGGAGTCAGTGTGAGAGAGAGTGAGGGAGAGAGAGTGAGGAGTCAGTGTGAGTGAGAGAGAGTGTGTGAGAGTGAGGAGTCAGTGTGAGAGAGAGTGAGGGAGAGAGAGTGAGGAGTCAGTGTGAGAGAGAGTGAGGGAGAGAGAGTGAGGAGTCAGTGTGAGTGAGAGAGAGTGTGTGAGAGTGAGGAGTCAGTGTGAGTGAGAGTGAGTGTGTGAGAGTGAGGAGTCAGTGTGAGTGAGAGAGAGTGAGAGAGAGTGAGGAGTCAGTGTGAGAGTGAGTGTGTGAGAGTGAGGAGTCAGTGTGAGTGAGAGAGTGAGTGTGTGAGAGTGAGGAGTCAGTGTGAGTGAGAGTGAGTGTGTGAGAGTGAGGAGTCAGTGTGAGTGAGAGAGTGTGAGAGTGAGGAGTCAGTGTGAGTGAGAGAGTGTGAGAGTGAGGAGTCAGTGTGAGTGAGAGAGTGTGAGAGAGAGTGAGGAGTCAGTGTGAGAGTGAGTGTGTGAGAGTGAGGAGTCAGTGTGAGTGAGAGAGTGAGTGTGTGAGAGTGAGGAGTCAGTGTGAGTGAGAGAGAGTGAGAGAGAGTGAGGAGTCAGTGTGAGAGTGAGTGTGTGAGAGTGAGGAGTCAGTGTGAGTGAGAGAGTGAGTGTGTGAGAGTGAGGAGTCAGTGTGAGTGAGAGTGAGTGTGTGAGAGTGAGGAGTCAGTGTGAGAGTGAGTGTGTGAGAGTGAGGAGTCAGTGTGAGTGAGAGTGTGAGAGAGTGAGGAGTCAGTGTGAGTGAGAGTGAGTGTGTGAGAGTGAGGAGTCAGTGTGAGTGAGAGTGAGTGTGTGAGAGTGAGGAGTCAGTGTGAGAGTGAGTGTGTGAGAGTGAGGAGTCAGTGTGAGAGTGAGTGTGTGAGAGTGAGGAGTCAGTGTGAGTGAGAGAGAGTGTGTGAGAGTGAGAGAGTGAGTGTGAGTGAGAGTGAGTGTGTGAGAGTGAGGAGTCAGTGTGAGAGTGAGTGTGTGAGAGTGAGGAGTCAGTGTGAGAGTGAGTGTGTGAGAGTGAGGAGTCAGTGTGAGTGAGAGAGAGTGTGTGAGAGTGAGGAGTCAGTGTGAGTGAGAGTGAGTGTGTGAGTGAGGAGTCAGTGTGAGTGAGAGTGAGTGTGTGAGAGTGAGGAGTCAGTGTGAGTGAGAGAGTGAGTGTGTGAGAGTGAGAGAGTGAGTGTGAGAGAGAGTGTGTGAGAGAGAGTGTGTGAGAGAGAGTGAGGAGTCAGTGTGAGTGAGAGAGTGAGTGTGTGAGAGTGAGAGAGTGAGTGTGAGAGAGAGTGTGTGAGAGAGAGTGAGGAGTCAGTGTGAGAGTGAGTGTGTGAGAGTGAGGAGTCAGTGTGAGAGAGAGTGAGGGAGAGTGAGAGAGCGTGGAGTCAATGTGAGTGAGAGAGTGAGAGAGTGAAAAGCCAAGTCGAGAACACCCTGGGCGACTCAGAGGCTGGAGGAAGATTCTGGGTACAAATTGTTATTTTTTGCAGCTGCAGATGTGTTTTTAGGCTGGTATAGCACCTGCCCAGTTCCTGGATCTAGGATGTTACTGATTGTCTGCAGAGCTCCCTGGCACGATGATCATTCCTGGCTGTGATCCTTATCAGTGCCAAAAACATACAGACCATTTTGTGGTCCATATTTCTGGACTAAGAAGGAAACCAGCGGGAACAGGCCTCAAAGGTCTTCGCAGATCATGTGACCAGACTGGAACCAACGGTGAGCGGGTATGTGAAGCTGGGTCAATAAAGCTGGTAGCACAGTGTGTTAGCACTGCTGCTTCACAGCTCCAGGGTCCTGGGTTCGATTCCCGGCTCGGGTCACTGTCTGTGTGGAGCTTGCACATTCTCCTCGTGTCTGCGTGGGTTTCCTCCGGGTGCTCTGGTTTCCTCCCACAGTCCAAAGATGTGCGGGTTAGGTTGATTGGCCATGCTAAGAAATTGCCCCTTAGTGTCCAGGGATGCGAAGGTTAGAGGGATTAGTGGGTATAATATGTAGGGATATGGGGGTAGGGACTGGGTGGGATTGTGTTTGGTGCAGACTCGATGGGCCGAAGGGCCTCTTTATACACTGTAGGGTTCTGTGATTCTAATAGGGATTGCGGGAGTACATTTCACAGGTTGGTGGGGCTTCAGTTAGACTCAGAGCATTGTTAAGAGTAGACCTGGATCCTTGTGCTGGTAAACCTTTTGCTATATATAGTCCTCCCCAGTCAATAAATCTTTTAATTTGTTACTTGCCACATTGAGTTGCCTCCAAGTTATTACACTGCTAATTACTGGGATTCTTCCCAGTGCCGTGTGCTAATTAGCAGAGAAACAGGAGGATAGAGCAGATGGATGTGTGACTGGAGAGGAGATGCGGGAGAGAGGCTTTCGTTTTCTGGAATAAGGGAAGAGTTCTGGGAAGGTGAGGCTTGTACAGGGTGAGATAGCTTGTTAACTCAACAGGGCCTGAACCAATGTCTTCAGGGGATTGTTTGCCCATTGCGGTTGAATGGAATTTAACCTGTGTGGCGGGGACTGGGAACCAAAATATAGCTTTAAGAAGGATAAAGAAGGTACACAAAGGATTGGGAGAAAAAGGCAGCATTGGAACAAGAATTACTAAAACATCACGTGCAGTCAGACTAAGAGCGAATGAGATAAATTCTAAATTAATGTGAAAGTGCATTATGTTAACACACAAAGCTTGGTTAATAAAGCTGTTGGCACAAATGGCCATGTGGGAATATAGGCCGGAATTCCCCGGCTGTTAGCCAGTGGTGGATTCTCTGGTCCCGCTGGCAGTGCACTCCCACCACGGGGTTCCCCAGCGGCATGGGGTAGCTACAATGGGAGTTCCCATTAACAGCAGCAGGACCAGAATATCATGCTGCCAGCCAGTGGTGTGCCATCTCTCCCTGTGAAGGAACCCGCTATTGGGAAGCCGGATAATTCTGGTCAAAGGGCGGGATTTTCCAGCCATCCTTGTCCCAAAACCGGAAAACCCTGCCTGAGGTTAAAGATCTGATTATTTCAAAATGCAGCATCTCTTAAAATTAGGCGCGGCGTTTTTTGGTGGAAATTGCTGAGGAGGATAAATGCAATCATTCTGAGAACTCATTTTGGTTCAAAAGAAACAGGGTTAATTAGAGGCGTCACAGCAAAAGATTCATTGGGGAAGAGTGATCATAATACCATTGAAATCCATATTAAGTTCAAAAATGACATACTCCAAGCATAAACAAGAATCTGAAATTAAAATTTAAGCAAAGCTCTTGCTAGAGAAGATATTTTGGACAAAAATGACCATTTGTGGAGCGGAAGGGAACTCATCTCAGGGAGCAAGCGAACAGCAAAAAGGAAGGATAAATATATGTATTCTCATTAATAATATACCTCAAGAAGCAATAGGGCTAGCAGCATTGTCATGTTTCACAGACTTTTTAACCCTACATTAATATACTTATGACAAAACATTCGAGTTCTTAGCTAGATAATTCAGTTTCAGTCCTGTGCTCAGTATACAGGCTGATCAGATCTCAGTCCATTTCTAAAGTAGTTGTTCTAAGATCCAAGATTTTGTAACTTTTCTTATCAATTCTTTGTAAGAATTCACATGTTTTATATTGTGTCACATTCAACACTGCTGTGAAAATGTTCAGTCCTTACGTAAATCCATGAACATCTGTTTTTAACTCCCTCCTCTAATTCCCTAACCTTATAGATCCAGGCTGTGGTTTTTCACAGGCCTTCAAGTCCCCTCTCCTCTAAAGAATGAACAAAGGGTGTTTTTCTGACTGTCCTTTGTTTCTGAATTCTAAACATTTTAAAATATTTCAATCCAGGAAGCATACTGCCCTACTTAAAAAACAAAGATCATAAAATCCGTACAGTGCAGAAGGAGGTCACTCAGCCCATTGAAATCATAGAAACCTTACAGTGCAAAAAGAGGCCATTTGGCCCATCGAGTTTGCACAGCCACAAGTCCACCCAGGTCCTACCCCCATATCCCTACATATTTACCCACTAATCTCTCTAACTTATGCATCTCAGGAGACTAAGGGGCAATTTTTTAGCATGGCCAATCAACCTAACCCGCACATCTTTGGACTGTGCGAGGAAACCAGAGCACCCGGAGGAAACCCACGCAGACACGAGGAGAAGGTGCAAACTCCACACAGACAGTGACTAAGGCTGGAATTGAATCCGGGTCCCTGGCACTGTGAGGCAGCAGTGCTAATCACTGTGCTGCAATATAAATATTAATCATTAGAAATATTATGTTAGCATAATTAATTTGATATTGGTTAATGCTTTCTTTACAAATGGAGTGAATGCACATGGATAACTCTGAGAAACTGTGTAGGAAGGTCTCCAGACAGAGGGGGAGCGTCCACAGTAGACTCTAATAATGAATGCCCCCGAACAGAAACGAGTGGCTATACTGTGCACACACGAGCATGTCCAATGGTGAGGAGAGATTACAAGAACTGGACGTGTATTTCCTGGGATACAGAAGGTTAAGGGATAATGTGACTGAGGTTTTTTTATCATCTAGAAGGCAACTACCACCTGTAAGTTGCCCACAGGCCGCACACCATCCTGACTTGGGAACGTATCGCTGTTCCTTCACTGTCGCTGGGTTAAAATCCAGGAACTCCTTCCCTAACAGCATAGTGGGTGTACCTACACCACATGGACTCCAACAGTTCAAGCAGTGCTCACCATCACTCGTTAGGGGTGGGCGATAAAAATGCTGGCTTAGCCGCCGATCCTTACGTCTCATGAAAGAATAGAGATCGGGTGACCACACCGAGAAATATGACCATTGATTTGTTCCCCATGACCCTTGGTTACATACACTGCACTAACGCACATTCCCTTCCTATTAACATAGGAGTTTTCCAAGTTAACAAGGGAAGACCTGGCCAATCGCCATGGGGCATTCTCAATTATACAACCACCAATTCTCATAATTGCATTTCAGGGCAGGCAGGTGAGCACCAGGGGGGACAGGCAGAGATAAGCAGCAATTAGGACAAAGCTAGCGGGCAAATGGATTATTGCTCAGTTTACCTTAACAGGTGCTGGAGTGTGGTGACTAGGGGATTTTCACAGTAAATTCATTGCAGTGTTAATGTAAGCCTTCCTTGTGACACTAATAAATAAACTTAAAACTCAAATAAACAAGTTCTCCCTCCTCTGAGTTCGTCACCCTCTTAACATGTCTTAATCTCTGCACCCACATAAACTTTCCAAACCATTTTCACAGCCGCCCACTTGGTTTTGCTGTCTCATGTTGACTCTCTACTTCTACTGTGTCAATAAGGCCATCTCTGGTCACTTTTTTATATCACTCTCCATTGCCCTAATCCTTTTGGATCCACCCCTGGAGATTTCCAAATCTGTACTGATCAAACTCCTTCCGCAAATAAATCATGTTTGTTAATTCCTCAATAAAAAAATCAACTGGCTGGTTGGACATGAACTATTCTTTCCCAATCCATCTTGGATCTACCTGATCACTTCAACGCACACGGTGGCACAGTGGTTAGCACTGCTGCCTCACAGTGCCAAGGACCCGGGTTCAATTCTGGCCTTGGGTGACTTTTTTGCGGAGTTTGCACGTTCTCCCTGTGTCTGCATGGGTTCCCTCTCACAGTCCAAAAGTATATGACGAGGTTGATTGGCCATGCTAAATTGACCCTTAGTGTCGGGGGGACTAGCAGAATAAATACACGGGGTTATGGGGATAGGACGTGGGTGGGATTGTTGTAGATTTGATGGGCCGAATGTCCTCCTTCTATGATCCTACGAATTGATGGGTGGGATTTTACCACCTCGCTCGTCCCGAAGCCGTAAAACCGAGCCCGAGGTCAACAGATCTTTCAATGGCCCACCCCTCGCCCACTCTGATTCCTGTGGCAGGCGGGACAATAAAATTCCAGCCCAAGTTTGTCCAAGTTCTCAGTCATTCTGTTCTGAATAATATATTCTGATAACTTAGCCACAAACTAATCCTAGACTGAAAGGCTTATAATTAATGATTATCACTCCCTCTCTCTCACCATTCTTAAACAACGGTGTGGCAATGACTGCTTTCCAATCCAAGGAGCGAACTTCTGAATCAAGTGAGCTTTGGCAGTTTGAGAATTAATTGGACACCAACACTGGGTGACATATCGCTGACGGCCAGCTTTGCAAAATACATCGAAAATGTGTAAATCAGCAGCAGACAAGAGATTCAGGAAGAGAGTGGTTGGAGCAGTTTAGATACAATAAATACAGAGAAATACCTGCAATTAACAGCTTCATGCGCCAGAGAGTAAATTCTGTACTGCTTCATTGTTGCTGTGAAAAAAAAAAATCGGATTGCAAACATTTAAGAGTTCGTCTTGTTTGCAGCTGGAGACAATATCAAATCCTCCCAAACATCTGGAGCCGGGTACCCAGGTGGCCATCTGCAGACGCAGTGCAGAGTTCAACGCAGCCTTGTTCCTGAGTGCAGAGGGACCCAGAGGATTTTCAATTAGCAACCTCAACAGCAATGGCAGCCTGGAATCCCCAAGATCCTGATCATTTTGCATATTACCACCAACAGAAAGCTGCACTGGGCTGTCTAGGAGATGCTGAAGAGGTGGCTAATTCCCCCATCACCTCCCCAACAATAGTACAGGGCTGGTGGAGACAAGGAGAGTTGGAATTTTACAGATATTCTAACCTGACACAAAGTAATTTGTTACCCTGCCTGCAACGCAGATTTGGAAGTCTCCAGTTCAGTTTATTTTGTTAGTGTCACAAGTAGGCTTACATTAACACTGCAATGAAGTTACTGTGAAAATCCCCCAGTCGCCACACTCCTGTTTGAGCGAGAATTTAGCACGGCCAACGCACCCTAACCAGCACATCTTTCGGACTGTCAGAGGAAACTGGAGCACCTGGAAGAAACCCTCGCAGACACGGGGAGAATGTGCAGATTCTGCACATACAGTGACCCTAACTGGGAATTGAACCCAGGTCCCTGGCGCTGTGAGGCAGCAGTGCTAACCACTGTGCCAGAATCACGTGTTATGAAACACTGTAAAGAGCAGTCTAGTTACTTGGCTCCATCGGTTGTTAACAAGCACAAACATTTATTTAGTAAATGACTAAACACGGAGTGATACTGATTCACTGCTCAATCACCAAACCAAGAAAAACCAGCGTTCTGCTCAGTGTTGCTCTGTGTGGTGTTGGCGGAGGGGTACATTTGCCTATTGCATCCCAGTGGGGAGATGGAGAAGTGGGCTTGATGGCTCCTTGTGAGGCAGCCTCCAGCTGAGTCCTAGGCCTCATCCTTGGGAGGGAGCTCACCCACTCTCAGGGGCGGCACAGTGGTTAGCGCTACTGCCTCACAGCGCCAGGGATCCAGGTTCGATTCCTGGACTGGGTCACTGCCTGTGTGGGGTTTGCACGTTCTCCCTGTGTCTGTGTGGGTTTCCTCCGCGTGCTCCGGTTTCCTCCCACCCTCCAAAGATGTGTGGGTTAGGTTGAGTGGTCACGCTAAAATTGCCCGTTAATGTCATGGGGACTAGCTAGGGGTACTGTGGATAGATCCTGGGTCGGATTGTGGTTGGAGCAGACTCGATGTGTTAAATGGCCTCCTTCTGCACTGTAGAGATTCTATGAAATCCTGGCAATAGAACCATAGAAAATTACAGCTCAGAAACAGGCCTTTTGGCCCTTCTTGTCTGTGCCAAACCATTTTTTTGCCTAGTCCCACTGACCTGCACTTGAACCCTATCCCTCCACACCCCTCTCATCCATGAACCTGTCCAAGTTTTTCTTAAATGTTAAAAGTGACTCCGCATTTATCCGGCAGCTCATTCCACACTCCCACCACTCTCTGCGTGAAGAATCCCCCCCTAATATTCCCTTTAAACTTTTCTCCTTTAACCCATGCCCTCTGGTTTTTTTTCTCCCCTAGCCTCAGTGGAAAAAGCCTGCTTGCATTCACTCTATCGATACCCATCAAAATCTTATACACCTCTATCAAATCTCCCCTCATTCTCCAGGGAATAAAGCCCTAACCTATTCAATCTCTCTCTGTAACTCAGCTTCTCAAGTCCTGGCAACATCCTTGTGAACCTTCTCTGCATTCTTTAAACCTTATTTACATCCTTCCTGTAACTAGGTAACCAAAACTGTACACAATACTCTCAATTTGGCCTCACCAATGCCTTATATAACCTTACCATAACACCCCAACTTTCATACTCGATACTCCGAATTATAAAGGCCAATGTACCAGAAGCACTCTTTACAACTCTATCCACCTGTGATGTCACTTTTAGGGAATTCTGTACCTGTATTCCCAGATCCCTCTGTTCAACTGAACTCTTCAGAATCCTACCATTTAGCCCATAGCGATATTTTTCTCCCAGTTGACTCAGCAACCAGTCCTTTAGGCCTCGATTCGGGCAACATTGCTCAGAGGCAGAAACACGTTGGGTGGCCAACCCGAATTTACACCTGGGCCCACCACAGAGCCAGAGCGGAAAATACAACCCAACCTCTGCCAAATCCTGAGTGCTTTGTGCTGAGTGACCGACTTTGGGCCTGCGAATATTTGACGGATGTTATCATTGCTGATGTAGGGCTGGGAGCTTTCCGTTTTATTGGAAAGCAGGAGAAATGCCAACTTTCACCCTAATTAATGAACAATAAAATCAAGGAATGCACAGATTTGAACCGTCCACATCTGGAAAATGCAATTTGATCAGCAGAAATAAAAGAAATAACAGCCACTCATGATGCACCTGCACCAATAATATTTTTACACTCCCCAACTAGCTAATGAGCCACAGAACCAGTATGACTGTCGAGAGGTTAACACACAGCTGTACAGTAACCTGGGGTTAACTTGTCTAAACCCTCGAAACGGGCGTGGGGGCTAACACTGATTAACCCTTGTCAGTTCAGTGTATAGGAGGTAGCAGGGTAAATGCGGGCTACTCACTGTTTTATATGATTTCTGTTTGACCACAGCATTGCTCACTCTTCATTGGTTGTATGTAAGGAGGCCTGGCCTGGAATTCTCCAGCCTCGCCTGTGACTGGGATTCTCCAGCCCCACTGCAGTGAATTGGGTGAGTGCCAAACTCTCCGTTCTTGTTGGTAACAGGGGCTGGGGTCATTTAGCATTGGAGGATCCCAGCCCTCATATCATAATTGGCCAATGCTATTTCAGTGCAATCTCGACTTCTTGCCAAGAGAAGCAATGAGATGGCATTTAGTGACAGGCAACATGACAGCTCAGTGACCTTCCAACATATTTTCTGGCTCACTTGTTTTACTTTTGAGCTCCTGGGGATTCCCTTGAATGTTTGTATAAGGATGTACATGTTATTGATGTTTTTCTCTTTTAATTCACAGGTGTTTCGGTCCGCCTTGTTGTCCAACGAGGGGCATACACGCAGTGGGTCGTGCGAGGGCTGCTCTTGGATGTTTCGGGAGTAGCCTAGTGCTTCACATCGTTAGTGTACGCTTAAACTGGACCAGATACTGGGCAAGACGACAGCTCAGTGACTATCACTGTTTGCTGTGCGGATACGTGGATTTGGGCCGGTGTCTGTGGGAGTTTGCGCATTCTCCCCGTGCCTGCGTGGGTTTTCTCCGGGTGCTCCTGTTTCCTCCCACACCCCAAAGATGTGCTCTTAGGCTGATTGGTGTTAACAAATTGTCCCTAAATTAGACCGCCCTCAATCTGGTTATTATTCTCTAAATTTGCACCCCTTTATTGTGGAATCCAATAGGTGTAGACAAAGGTCATAGGTAGAAGAGAGCACTCACTGAGTGTTAAAATGGCGGCGTGGGCTCGTTGGGCCGAAGGGCCTGTTTCCCGTGCTGTGTTGTTCTTTGTTCTTTGTTATTTGAATCTGTCCCCTGACCTTGTGGGGAATGGTGAGAGATTGAGGGGTCATCGTGTACAGAAAGGATTTCTGAATGGACGGGGTGGAAAGGAAGGGAGTTGCCCTATATCTGCAGGGTCAGGGAAGGGTCAGGAAGTCTTCCAGTCACGTGTTCATGAGGCCATGGGACATTGGTCAATGGAGATCACTGGCAGGAGTCTTCCATGAACATGGACTTGGTGCGGGAAGTTTAATCATCTCGAGTGAATTGCCCCCACTTTGGTTGTGATTCTGGGTTCTGTGTATGAGGAGCAGGCTGGTGTTTGACTTCGGTCTTTTTAATGTTGATGGTGAGTCCAAAGTTGTCACAAGCCATGGAAAATTCGATTTCATCCCACATTGTGGTGGTCTGCTTTGCGCTACACAACCTGGCGCAGCGGAGAGGAGGAGGAGGGCATGGAGGTTGACCAGCTGGATGTCTCTGGGGAGGAGGCTACCCAGCAGGAGGAGGAGGAAGAGGAGGAGGACAGTGCCAAGAAACATCACCCAGATGCTAGAGGGCTGGCAGCAAGGACCACGCACGCGAGAGCGGTGAGGCAGGCCCTGATCACCAAGCGTTTTGCTCGCTAGGGACCTGTGTTTGCATATGTGAGGACATGGAGTTGGGGGTAGGGTGTTAGCGTGGATAGAGGATTGGTTGTCAAATAGGAGGCAGAGAGTGGGGGTCAATGGGTGCTATTCGGATTGGCGGTTGGTGACTAGTGGGGTGCCCCAGGGGTCGGTGCTGGGGCCTCAGCTATTTACCATTTATATAGATGATCTGGAGGAGGGAACCGAGTGTAGGGTGTCGAAATTTGCTGATGACACCAAGATTGGGGGAAAGGCAAATTGTGCGGAGGGTGTGGAGAGTCTGCAGAAGGATCTAGATAGGCTGGGCGAATGGGCCAGGAAATGGCAAATGGAATTTAATGTTGGCAAGTGTGAGGTGGTCCACTTTGGTAGGAAGAATGGTAGGAAGGACTATTACTTACGTGGCGAAAAACTGCAGCAGGCGACGGTGCAGAGGGACCTCGGGGTCCTTGTGCATGAGTCGCAAAAACCCAGCCTGCAGGTGCAGCAGGTGGTCAGGAAGGCGAATGGGATGCTGGCCTTCATAGCGAGGGGGATTGAATATAAAAGTAGGGAGGTCTTGCTGCAGCTGTATAGGGCATTGGTGAGGCCGCAGCTGGAGTACTGTGTGCAGTTTTGGGCGCCGCACCTGCGCAAGGATATTTTGGCCTTGGAGGGAGTGCAGAGGAGGTTTACTAGGCTGATACCGGAGTTGAGGGGGTTGAGCTATGAGGAGAGGCTGAATAAACTAGGCTTGTACTCGTTAGAGTTTAGAAGAATGAGGGGAGATCTCATTGAGACGTATAAGATGATGAATGGGATGGATAGGATAGAGGTGGAAAGACTCTTCCCGCTCAAAAAAGACAGTAGGACTAGGGGGCACAGCCTCAAGATAAAGGGGGGGCGGTTCAGAACGGAGTTGAGGAGGAACTTCTTCACTCAAAGGGTGGTGAATCTCTGGAATTCTCTGCCCGTTGAAGTGGTGGAGGCTGCCTCGCTAAATATTTTTAAGAAGCGGGTTGATGGGTTTTTGATAAGAGAGGGGATTAAGGGTTATGGGGAGAGGGCGGGAAAGTGGAACTGAGCCACGACAGATCAGCCATGATCTTATTGAATGGCGGGGCAGGCTCGAAGGGCCAGATGGCCTACTTCTGCTCCTATTTCTTATGTTCTTATTCCCCCCACCCCACCTCTCCCCCCCACCATCCCCCCAACAACAGCGGCATGGTAGCACAGTGGTTAGCACTGCTGCTTCACAGCTCCGGGGACCTGGGTTCGATTCCCGGCTCGGGTCACTGTCTGTGTGGAGTTTGCACATTCTCCTCGTGTCTGCGTGGGTTTCCTCCGGGTACTCCGGTTTCCCCCCCACAGTCCAAAGATGTGCGGGTTAGGTTGATTGGCCGTGCTAAGAAATTGCCCCTTAGAGTCCAGGGATGTGTAGGTTAGAGGGATTAGTGGGTATAATATGTAGGGATATGGGGGTAGGGCCTGGGTGGGATTGTGTTCGGTGCAGACTTGATGGGCCGAAGGGCCTCTTTCTGCACTGTAGGGTTCTATGGTTCCATTCCCTCCACCCCCCCCTCCCAACACCCCAACCACAAAGTCCTTCTCTGTCCTGCTGCATTGTAACAGCAGAGTGGTGGACCTGGGTATAATGTGTTAGTGAGTTTCTTTGGCAGGCTGGAGGGTGATGAAGCACCCAGTTCATAATAGTTCATTGAAACTGACTTAAGTCTCTTCACCCTCGGCCCAGGTGTGAACTGTATTTTCAGAAGCTGCATGATGATAGCAACTTGTGCACAGCTATGAATATTTGGTCAGATGTTCATAGAATCATAGAAATAATTCACATTATTCCATTGAACATAGAACAAACTTATGGGGCGAAAAACTGCAGCAGGCGACGGTGCAGAGGGACCTGGGGGTCATGTGCATGAGTCGCAAAAACCCAGCTTGCAGGTGCAGCAGGTGGTCAGGAAGGCGAATGGGATGCTGGCCTTCATAGCGAGGGGGATTGAATGTAAAAGTAGGGAGGTCTTGCTGCGGCTGTATAGGGCATTGGTGAGGCCGCAGCTGGAGTACTGTGTGCAGTTTTGGTCGCCGCACTTACGCAAGGATATTTTGGCCTTGGAGGGAGTGCAGAGGAGGTTTACTAGGCTGATACCGGAGTTGAGGGGGTTGAGCTATGAGGAGAGGCTGAATAAACTAGGCTTGTACTCGTTAGAGTTTAGAAGAATGAGAGGAGATCTCATTGAGACGTATAAGATGTTGAATGGGATGGATAGGATAGAGGTGGAGAGGCTCTTCCCGCTCAGAAAGGACAGTAGGACTAGGGGGCACACCCTCAAGATAAAGGGGGGGCGGTTTAGAATGGAGTTGAGGAGGAACTTCTTCACTCAAAGGGTGGTGAATCTCTGGAATTCTCTGCCTGTTGAAGTGGTGGAGGCTGCCTCGCTAAATATTTTTAAGACGCGGGTTGATGGGTTTTTGATAAGAGAGGGGATTAAGGGTTATGGGGAGAGGGCGGGAATGTGGAACTGAGACACGACAGATCAGCCACGATCTTATTGAATGGCGGGGCAGGCTCGAGGGGCTAGATGGCCGACTCCTGCTCCTATTTCTTATGTTCTTAACAAAGCACAAGGAAGGTTACATCACAGGAACAGGCCCTTCGGCCCTCCAAGCCTGCAACAACAAGGCCGCCCATCTGAATTGTAACTCCCAACCCTTCCGGGGACCATATCCCTCTATTCCCATCCCATTCACCCTGGATCTGTGTCCTGCTGGGGTGGAAGAGGGTGTTCGCCTCATCTCTGCCGCATCCAGCAGCCTCCTGAGGTCACCCTCAGTGAATCTCGATGCTGGGCGTTTGGTCACCTTTTTCCTGCAGCGCCTGCCTGTCCATTCTTGGGGTTTTTTAATGGAGCTGTCCCTTGGTAGGGCAGATCAGCTGCAGGCAGGTTGGGAGAGTATTCCAACAAGTTACATGCAGTTTGCTTGTTAGCACCGAGGGGAAGGCAAGTGCTGATGGGGGTGGGGGGAGGGAGGGGCGGGATCTGTGCCTCTCTGATGATTGGGGGCAGCGGAGACAGAGGGAGGGTCAGGTGGGTCCAGGGTGGATTGGGGGGGGGGGGCGCTGCCATTCTGCCTGTGGTTGGTTGGGTGAATGGGGGGGCACAAACAGTCTGGGTACTGGGGGTGGGGGGATAAGGTAGTCAGTCATGTTGCGGGGGTGGGGGAGGTTAGAGCAATATCTGTGGAGGCCAAGGGAGGCATTATCTGGCCCGCGAGGGATCTGGCAGGGGAGCAGCATTTTATTTTGTTTTTTCTGTGCGTGTGCAGTAGGAGGCAGCGATCAGAGCTGCAGGATTTTGTGTACGTTAAACCCTGCAGCGAGATTCGGAATCGCTGATGTTTTAGCAGGCAGAGTGCGTATGGGGGTGCCTCAAATACAGCCCAGAAAACGGATCTGAAACACTCCCAGTTTCAAGTCCGCCCAGCACTTAAAATGGTAAAATAGCAGCCATAATGTCACATCGGTGAGGTATGCAAATCTAGCGAAGGGGGGGAATGGTTTGGCGAGGGTGGGGACTTTAATGATATTTAAATGTATTATAATATATTAAAATCAGTTTCACCTCCGTTGTAAGTGTGAACCCGGTAACATCGCCGGTGAGGGGAAGCGAACATCAGAAACCGCCCTCTCACCGGCGAGGTTTGCATTTTCCAGGTTTCGTCAGATCTTGAGTCCTCACTGGCCACACTCCGGCGCCTGTTTGGGTACACTCAGGGAGAATTTAGCACAGCCAATGCACCTAACCAGCACGTCTTTCTGACGACGGGGAGAAACCGGAGTCCCCGGAGGAAACCCAGGCAGACATGGGGAGAATGTGCAGACTCTGCACAGACAGTGACCCAAACTGAGAATCGAACCTGGCGCTGTGAGGCAGCAGTGCTAACCACTGTGCCACTGTGTCACCCACATTTCCCTTTCAGACACTATGTTAACTTTCCTTACCCACAAGAAGCTTTTTCAATTGCCTTGTTCACACTTTTGTAACGGATTCCTATATTTTCCTTTTGGCTAATTTCAGACTAACTGACCTGTATTTCCCTGTGTTTTCTCTCCCTCTCTTCTTTCTTGAATAACAATGTTGCATTTGTTAACTTTCAATCCGTTTGGATTATTCTCGAACATAGGGAAAATTATGAATAATACATCTGCTATCTTTGCGGCTATTTTTAAAGAAATTTCTCTAATCTTAGTCCCTAAGAGACCAACATTTGCTCTTTACGAACCTGTACCATCTGAATCCTGGATAAGAATGCATTGGGATTGACAGTGAACAACAACAGAGCTCTTGTACATTTCATGTAAGAACAGTCTACCTTGACCTGAAACGCACCCATGAGCTGTGCAGACAGAGAGTGCAATTATTGATTCATATCACGTCCAATTGTGAAAGTGCGAGCTATTCCCTGCATCAAAAATATACCCCTCACACATCGGACAAATTGTGCCAGACTCACTTGCAGCCATCAAGATGAAATTTCAGCAAACTTTTACAGTTAATCAAAAGCACTTAAGTCAAGTCAAAGTTACTAAATCTGTTGCTGGCAAATGTAATACTTCAGAACTCCTCTGGCCCCAAACTACAGTCCAAGCCTCAAAACTTCCCAATCTCAAAAAGTTTGAAAAAGTTTAAATGTTTATTTATTAGTGTCACAAGTCAGCTCATGTTAACACTGCAATGACGATATTGTGCATTAACACTGCAATACTGTGAAAATCCGAATAAAAGCTGGAGAGACAGATTCATGATGTGGAGATGCTGGCGTTGGACTGGGGTAAACACAGTAAAAGGTCTGACAACACCAGGTTTTAGTCCAACTGATTTATTTGATAATAGACTCACAAGCTTTCGGGGTTAGCCCCTTCACCTGACGAAGGGGCTAACCCCGAAAGCTTGTGAGTCTATTATCAAATAAATTGGTTGGACTAAAACCTGGTGTTGTCAGACTTTTTACTGAGACAGATTCAGACAGAGAGAGAGAGAATTTTAACTCTGCTGATATCATCAAATAGGGTGTATCGGTTCTGCTGACATTAGGTTTGATTTCAGCTGTCAAGATTGAGGAAATTCTGGACTCAGCAGATTCACTCTGTCCTACACCTGTTCCATCTTAAAGGTTAAAGTGCCCAGTCACATGGAGCCTGGGGAGTGGGTGCAGCGGAGCAGTCAGGCCCATGAGGAGCAGGTCCTTGGGTCTGAGGCAGCCACAGGGAGTGGGGTCAATGCTGCGGCACGCTGCTTCTCTGGGACTTCATCTCAGTTGGAAAGGAAATCCACGGTGAGGTCACATTGACAGGTCTCTGTTCATGGGGAGCGTGTCTATTCCTCACCAGCAAGAACCTTTCTCAGCGAGCTCATTAAGTGGGGGAGGGGGGTGTAGTGAGCTGGGTAGTGCTGGGCTCGTTAAGTGAATGCTAAGCAGTATTTAAATAAATTTAGATATATTAACCTGCCTCTCGTCCATATTTGGCAAGAAGCTAACCGTGCCCGAAATCCGGCAAAATGGCGCCGGTCGCGAAATCTGGTGTCAATCGTGCTAATCGCTTTACACCTCCCTTTATGAAAACAGGCGCAATGCAATGGTAAAATTGCCCCCCTAGAACCCCTACAGTGCAGAAGAAGCTATTTAACTCATCGAGCCGAAATGTGACCTATGACTGTGCGGCCAAATTCCCCTCCAATTTGATTTTCAAGTTTGCTGACGACGTCACCATAGTGGGTCAGATCTCAAACAATGACGAGACAGAGTACAGGAATGAGATAGAGAATCTGGTGAACTGGTGCGGCAACAATAATCTCTCCTTCAATGTCAACAAAACAAAGGAGATGGTCATCAACTTCAGGAAGCGTAAAGGAGAACATACCCCTGTCTACATCAATGGGATTTTCAAATCTTTAGATACCCAGATCACCAACAACCGATCCTGGTCCCTCCATCTGATGCTATTGTTAAAAAAGCTCACCAATGCCTCTACTTTCTCAGGAGGGTACGGAAATTTAGCATGTCTACTACAACTCTCACCAATTTTTATAGATATACCTTTCCAGTTGTATCACAGCTTGGCATGGCTCCTGTTTTGACTAAGGCTGCCAAAAACTGCAAAGGGTAGTGAATGTAGCCCAGTCCATCACGTGTACCAGCTTCCCATCCATTGCCTCTGTCTACACTTCCTGCTGTCTTGGGAAAAGCAGCCAGCATAATGACGGACCCCACAGACCCCGGACATACTCTCTTCCACCTTCTTCCGTTGGGAAAAAGACTCAAAAGTCTGAGATCACACACCAATTGACTCAAGAACATCCTCCCTGCTGTCATTAGACTTTTGAATGGACCTATCTTATATTAGGTTGCTCTTACTCTACAGCCTAGCTATGACTGTAACACTACATTCTGCACCCTCTCCTATCCTTCTCCCCTATGTACTTTATGAATGGTATGCTTTGTCTGTACAGCATGCAAGAAACAATACTTTTCACTGCATACCAATACATAAAACACTAATGAATCAAATCAAATAAAGAGAGCCCTACCTAGGCCCAACTCCATGCCCTAACCCCATAACCCTGCACATTGGCCATGGTCAATCTACCTAACCTGCACAGCTTTATCTGGGTCAATTCTATCCATTGTTCCATTACAAATTGATCATGAAATGGCTTCTAGATTCAGCCTGTTACTACCAGAAACAAGAATGAGAGTATGGACAGCTCAAAAGCTTGAATAAAAGAAAAACACTTTCTAAAATGTGGTAAACTGTACGAGGTCCCACTGGCACAGGTCAGATACAGGTCTCCAATAACTGTCCCATTCTCTCTGATACCCAAGCCCGACAACAGGGGTGTCAGACGTGAAATTAATCTTGTATTCATCATGATGAAGGTGAGTCTTTCCATACTGGAATGCTGTAACCTGTAGTAGCCAAACCATGGGCTTCACAGAGCAGATAACTAAACAGACCATCTCACAGTTAGCCTTAATGAATAAAAATAGAGAACACTTACAATTATATGGCATACCTTTTCAACTTCATTCTTTCATTATGTTCTTGGGGTCGAGATGCGGTTCCTTATTCTCCCAAAGCAACCTGCTTAAGGTTTAGATCGTTAGAACTATTGTTTATTTGCCGCTCTGTGTTTGTACATTGAGGAATTCTGTCTAAGGTTGAAATTTCTCCTCCCTCTGCTACCCAGTCATGTGTTATTACATCAGCATCAGGTGCTGCTGACATTAACCCTTTCCTTCATACCTCACCCCAAGTTTTTATAGAAAAGAGGATCAGGAAGAGGCCATTCAGCCCTTCAAACCTATGCTGACTTTCATTATGATCAAGGCTAATCATCCAGCTCAATAGCCTGATCCTGCCTTCCCTCTATTGCTTTGATCCCCTTTGTCCAAAGTGCTATATCTAACAGCCTCTTGAAAACAAACTACAACTGCTTTCAGTGGTAGTAAATTCTACAGGCACCCCATCTCTGGGTGAAGAAATTCCTCCTCATCTCAATCGGAAAAGGTTTACCCCGTCTCCTTAGACTATGACCCTCGGTTCCGGACTTCCTCACCATCAGGAGCATCCTTCCTACCATCCTTCCATCTTGTCTCGTCCGATTTAAATCTTTTACGTTGCTAGGAGACTAAAAGCCTTCTGCAAATCCAAATAAACCACAGCTATTGGTTCCCCTTCATCAACTCTATTAGTTACATCCTCGAAGAATTCCAGTTGATTTGTCGAGCATGATTTCCCTTTTGTAAATCCATGCTGATTCTGTCTCACTCTATGACTGTTTTCCAAGTGGTCTGCTATAAAATCTTTGATTATGGATTCTAGAATTTTCTACTCCTATCATCAGGTCGACTGGTCTATAATTCCGTGTTTCCCCTGCCTTCCTTTTTAAATAGTGAGGTTACATTAGCAACCCCCCCAAATCTGTAGGCATTGTTCCAAAGTCTACTGACTCTTGGAAGATGACCACCAATGGATGCACTAAATCTTGGGCTACTTCCTTAAGTACTCTGAGATGTAGATTATCAGGCCCTGGGGATTTATCCACCTTCAATCCATCATTTTCCCTACACCAATTGTGCTGATTTCCTTTAGTTCTTCCCTCTCACTAAACATTGTGTTCCCCAACATTTCTGACATAGAACCATAAAACCAGAGAACACTACAGCACAGAAACAGGCCTTTTGGCCCCTTTCGGCTGTGCCAAACCATTTTTCTGCCTAGTCCCACTGACCTGCACCTGGACCATATCCCTCCACACCCCTCTCATCCATGAACCCCTCCAAGTTTATCTTAAATGTTAAAAGTGACCCCGCTTTCACCACTTCATCTGGCAGCTCAGTCCACACTCCCACCACTCTCTGTGTGAATAAGCTCCCCCTAATATTCCCTTTAAACTTTTCTCCTTTCACCCTTAACCCATGCCCTCTGGTTTTTTTTCCCCGAGACTCAGTGGAAAAAGCCTGCTTGCATTCACTCTATCTATACCCATCAAAATCTTATACACCTCCATCAAATCATTCTTCTACGCTCTAGGGAATAAAGTCCTAACTATTCAACTTTTCTTTGTTACTCAGTTTATGTTGTTTGTGCCCTCCTTTGGGAAGACAGGGTCAAAGTATGTATTTTCAGTTGGTCAGCCATTTCTTTGTTCTGTATTCTAAATTCCTGTCTCTAACTGTAAGGGACCTACATTTGTCTTCATCAATCTTTTTCTCTTCACACACCTATAGAAACTTTTATAGTCAGTTTTTATGTTCTCCCCAAGTTTGTTCTTGTATTCTATTTTTCCCTTCTTAGTTAATTCTTTGTTTTTTTCTGGTCAATTTGTGTGCCTCTCCCTTGGATCTAATATTATTTTCAATTTAAATTCAGAAAAAGTAAAAGTAAAATTTATTCATTAGTCACAAATAAGGCTTACATTAACACTGCAGTGAAGTTACTGTGAAAATTCCCATAGTTGCTATAGTCCAGCGCCTGTTTGGGTCAATGCACCTAATCAGCGTGTCTTTCAGAATGTGGGAAGAAACCGGAGCACCCTGAGAAAACCCACGCAGACACGGGGAGAATGTGCAAACTCCACACAGGCAGTGACCCAAGCCGGGAATTGAACCCAGGTCTCTGGCGCAGTGAAGCAGCAGTACCACTGTGCTACTATGCCATACAGTGTAAGCCACAGTATGGCCCCCCTTTTCAATTTTATGTTTGCACCAGATTGGAGTAATGTTTCCCAATCCATCATAGCCAACTCATCAATAATTCCTTTCTCATTATGCAATCTAGGTTGGCCTGTTCTTCAGTTGGTCCCATCCCCTGCCGTTTTGGTTTCTCAATGTATTGGTCCAGAAAACCATCCTGTATACACTCCTCTACAGCATGGTGATTAATCTGATTTGCCCACTCTGTATGAAGTTTAAAATCATTCATAATTACAGATGTTCATTTATTACCTGGTTTTAATTTCCTGTTCAATACTACTACCAACATCAACAGTATAGTTTGGGTTCTATTTACAACCCCCACTAACACTGTTGTTCCTTAGTGTCTCTCAGCTCTACCCAAACAGATTCCACATCATCAGAACCAATACTTATGTCAATTATTTGCATCGTCTTACACAGGCCATTCCTAAATATGTTACAACAAATGAAATACTTTTAAAGTGTAGCCACGCTGTAATAAAACAGCACCCAATTTGCACACAGCAAGCACTCACGAGTAGTGGTATGATAATAATAATCCAACAACCTGTTATTAAGTGAATTTTGGACAGGGGATAAATACATTCGGCAAATTCTCCATCTCTTCTTTGAATAGTTTTGTGGAGTCCTTTATAGCCACCTGAAATGACAGACAGGACCTCTGGCAATAAAAAAATGAGAAATTTATTTTGGACTTTGCTTATTTTGCAACATGAAATCCACATATCAGGGTCCATTGATGCTTCACGCCAGGAAAGCCAACACAACTCAAACATCACAGCAACCCAAATACCAGGTTAAGATTAAGTTTATTTATTAGTGTCACATTAACACTGCAGTAAAGTTACTGTGAAAACCTCCTAGTAGCCATACTCCGGTGCCTCCCCTGGCGCTCTGAGGCAGCAGGGCTAACCATTGTGCGACAGTACTGTCCCCCAGTCCCTGGCTGACGTCTAACACTATACAGTTCATAAAAGAGTTTCTCTTGCTTCATGAGCACAGTCCCTGTGGGAAAACAGTTAGGTTGATATTACAACGAGAATGCATTAGCATTTTGACTCATAATATTCGCTGTCTGACTTCTTTTAAAACTCTTGCACTGCACTCACCCATTTTAATTGTATCACACTTTTACAGGAATGCCAGGCATGGCTTTCTTGACTGCTATTGCAGTGCGACAGAGCTGGTATTGTCACAGAAATCAATACTTTACAACTGAGTGAAGACAACAAGTGAATGTCATCCACAAAGTCTATTAACATGACAATAGAGCGATGTCTGTTGTTAGCTCAACAGAGCGCTCGTTGGGGAATATTGGTTGGAGAAAAGTAGTTTTGTCAAGGAGAATTGAAAATATCAAAGTCCCACTTCAGGACTTGTTGGTCAAGGAAGGTGTTTTCATAATGTGGATAAACTGGTTGAGTATCAACTTGAAAATCTTCCAACACACGCCAATGGCGGGCAGTAAGGGCGAGAGAGGTTCCTGATCAGCCATGTCATGGAAAGAAATTGGATCCTTGATCGTCACTATTCATTACAACATTCAAGTGGATTACATGTAAAACTCTATGTTGCTACAGCAATGCAGGCCCCTTGGGAGCCAGTTGCATAGATGACTGGTGTGGACCAGCTCGTTGCCAACAGTAGAGAGTTCGATTCTCGTTCTAGCTGGGGTGGATTTGGACCCACCTCCTTGCCCCTATCTGGGAGGAGAAAAAGCATTTATACAATGCCAGAAAGTCAGTGGTATGGTGGCACAGTGGTTAGCACTGCTGCCTCAAAGCGCTAGGGAATCCGAGTTCAATTCCGGCCTCAGGCCTGTGTGGAGTTTGTACATTCTCCCCATGTCTGCGTGGGTTTCCTCCAGGTGCCCCGGTTTCCTCCCACAGTCCAAAGATGTGCAGATTAGGTTGATTGGCCATGCTAAGTTGACCCTAGTGTCAGGGGGATTGGCAGAGTAAATATGAGGGATTACGGAGATGGGGGCTGGGTGGGATTGTGGTTGGTGCAGACTCAATGGGCTGAGTGGCCTCCTTCTGCACCGTAGGGATTCTAAGATTCTATTCTATGACTCTAAATTCGAAAGCGAAAAACAACCACTGTACAGTTGAGGTGCTGTAACCATTGTAGGAAATGGAGCAGAGAATTATCAGAGCACGTGATCTCACAAATTGCAATGTGATAAATGAAGAGATTATCTATTGACTTAAATGGTTGGTTGAGGGATAAATATTGACCAGGTAACCAGGGGAGAAATCTTCCCTGCTGTCATTCAATAGATGCCATCTGATAGACAAGATGGAACCTTGATTTAATATTTTATGCAGAAGATTGTACCTCTAACAGTGCAGCATTCTCTCACTACTCCACTGAAATATTGGCTGGAATCTCCCTCTGCCCCCCCACTTGGGGCAGGATAACAGCCAGAGGAGGTGGTTCCATGCCACCAGCACTATTTTGGACATCTGCTCACCCTCTACTGCTGGTAAAAATCACAGCACAAGTGGCACCCTCACTCATCCATGGTTCAATTGGGGCCCTAAAGTAACCAGTTAAGGGCCTTTATGCTCAATAATCTACTTTGTTGAAACACCTGATGACTTCGAATGCCTCTTTAAATCTCCCCTAACCATCTTTAATCTAAGGAGACCAATCCCAGCTTTCCTGCTCTCCATACACAGTTGAAATTCCTCAATACTCTAATAAATCTCTCCTACACCTTCTCCATGGCTTTGTTCTGGAATCACTACATTTGGCCCATCGACTCTGCACCAACCCTCCAATAGAGGATCCCACCAGGCCCTGACTCATATGTCATGGATTTACCCCGCTAATCCCTCTAATCAACTTTGGGGCACTAAGGTTTTAGCTTTTCAATATCGCTGCAATGAAAATCCCCTAGTCACAACACTCCGGCACCTGTTCGGGTACACTGAGGGAGAATTTAGCATGGCCAATGAACCTAACCAGCACGTCTTTCGGACTGAGGGAGGAAACCGGAGCACCTGGGAGAGAACCCACTCAGACATGGGGAGAACATGCAAACTCCACGCAGACAGTGACCCAAGCCAGGGATTGAGCCCGAGTCCCTGGGCACTGTGAGGCTGCAGTGCTAACCACTGTGCCACCCTTGTCATCCTGCCTAAATTGTGGTGACTACAATTGGACACAACAGTCTAGCTATGATTTTAAGAGCAAAGAACAATACAGCACAGGAGATAGGCCCTTCGGCCCTCCAAGCCTGCGCCGCTCATTGGTCCAACGAGACCATTCTTCTGTATCCTTCCATTCCCAGTCTGCTCATGTGACTACCCAGACAAGTCTTAAGGGTTTATAGGGTTCATAGTTTTGTACGCCATGCCTCCATTTGTAATGTGCAATCGCTGGTGGGCTTTTTTGACAGCCTTCTGGATATATTGCCTGTGGTCACCGCCTGTGAGTTAACTCACGGGTTACCCTGTCCTTGCATCCACATCAGAATCATAACAGTTGGTTTACGACACCGCCCTTTATCCTTCTTACCAATGTGCATTGCTACACACTTCTGAGTGTGTAAAGAGCCACAAAGGTGGTAGATGGACATGTGTGAGGTGCTTGTTTCTGTTGCGAGTCCATTGGTCTCTGCCAGTGTTGTAATGAAGTCTCTTCCTGCTAATAGCTCACATGAGAACGGATTGATGGAGGTGAAGGTGCTTGTAACAGGATGGAGGGAAGAAGTGATTGAAGTCGCTATTTTTGGGATGTGTTGTATAGAGGCAGAGTGAGTTTAGATTTCATCAGGCTACCAGTCAGAGGCAGCAATAATGAAATTGCACACAACTTCTGCTGGCTAACCCCGAAAGGTCAGTCTTAATATAAAATCCATGCAGTTGTTACCAAACAAGCATCTGTTCATTGTGCAGAGAAACCAAACATTTGCACCTCATCACTGGGACAGAGAAATATATTAAAAACAGTCCCCGTGCTCATAAATTAGGACTTGCAAAAACTGGACTTCACAGAAATGGACAAACTCTGGAGATTCAGTGGGAAATTAAAAATACCAGATGCCAAAAAAAATGATTATTTCAATCGGGTTTTTCTGTTTTTACCATAAACAGACCAATAAAATGAATTAAAGTTTGGCATCGTCAAAACACCATTAGACATCTCTGGTGAAGTCACCTCCTTTATTACATCCCTTCTTAATCCACTCAACTCATTACTGGAAACACTTGAATACTTCTGGTTAAAACACACTGCAGTCACTCGGTCAAACTCCCCGAATTAGTGTAATGTCTTTCAGAGCTATTATATCTATGGATACAGTCAGATACACCACTCTAAATGTGTGTTTCCAGCCTAAGACCCATGCCAGCATTATGTTGTAAGGTATCATGTTACGGCATAGACATGGGTCAAGGGTGGAAAAGGAAAAGCACGTTGTTAAAATGGCGGCGCGGGCTCGTTGGGCCGAAGGGCCTGTTTCCCGTGCTGTGTTGTTCTTTGGTTCACATTCTGAGGACCCGTGCAAGTTCCAAAGAACAAAGAACAACACAGCACAGGAAACAGGCCCTCCGGCCCTACAATCCCGCGCCGCCCATTTTAACACTCAGTGAGTGCCTCATTCCAATCCTCCTTCTACCTACGACTTTTGTCTATGCCTCTTGGACTCCACAATAAAGGGGAGCAAATTTAGAGAATTATATGTGCGCCAGATTAAGGGAGGTCTAATTTAGGGACAATTTGTTAACACCAATCAGCCTAAAATCACGTTTTTGGGGTGTGGGAGGAAACCAGAGCACCCGGAGAAAACCCACGCAAGCACGGGGAGAATGTGCAAACTCCCACAGACACCGGCCCAAGTCGGAGATCCAACCCGGGTCCATGTATCTGCACAGCAAACAGTGATAGTCACTGAGCTGTCGTGTTGCCCGTCAGTCGGTCCAGTTTAAGCGTACACTAACGACGTGAAGCACTAGGCAACTCTCGAAGCAACATCCAAGAGCAGCCCTCGCACAACCCCTTGTTGGCCAACAAGGTGGACCGAATCTCCTGTGGATGTAAAAATAGAGACATCAATAAACATACACAGCTTATACAGACATTCACAGAAGATCCCCAGAAGCTCAAACATAAGAAACAGGTGAGCCATAAAATATGATGGACGGCCCATAGGAATCTATTGATTCCAGTGAGACTGCAGTATAAGGGTCTGGGCACATACATGAATAATGTGGTGCTGAGCACTGTATTGTCCACCCAGCCATGTTAGAAGACACATGACCCAGTCCTAGGTTAGTGTGATGTTGAGCAGACACTTGCAAAGACCTGGACATTACACTAGCCTGTATCCTTTATGGTGTGTATGTGTATAATATATTGTATAGGGCAGCACGGTGGTTAGCACTGCTGCTTCACAGCTCTAGGGATCTGTCTGTGTGGAGTTTGCACATTCTCCTCGTGTCTGCGTGGGTTTCCTCTGGGTGCTCCGGTTTCCTCCCGCAGTCCAAAGATGTGCGGGTTAGGTTGATTGGCTATCTAAAGTGCCCCTTAGTGTCCCATGATGCATAGGTGAGAGGCATTAGTGGGTAAATATATAATGATATGGGGATAGGATCTGGGTGGGATAGTGGTTGGTGCAGACTCGATAGGCCGAATAGCCTCTTTCTGCACTGTAGGGTTCTATGATTCTATAGTTACAGGTAGTTAATAAAGACTTGTTATTAACCTATTTGTAATGACTTTATCAAGGCTCACAAAGTGGACCTGTTAGAATATGAGCTCCTTGCTTGAGGCCGTTAATGTTGTTAACCCGGGATCCCTGCAGAGGTTTATAATGTGGAGTGTCCAGTTTATCGGCACTCAGGTACTGGGGAAGTACCTGTCTGAGTATTATTAACCAATGTAAATAAATCTGAATTTGGTGGAATGGCAGCAACCTCTTGGGAGTTATTCCACTATAAAAGACAACAAGAATTTACTTAGGAGACAACATTCTATAAACAACTCCCTTCCAACATGAGCAGACTTCTGTTGTGCTTCAGGTCAGAAACTCCAAAGTGTTTTATGAAGACTGCCTCGACCATAAGTTTTGCCTCTTGAATTTGATAAGCATGATATGTTTCACTTCAGGTATGAATCAAATGACCCACTAAGGAGCTTTTATCAAACAACGTTTATTTAAGAATATAGTTAACATGTATAGTAAGAAAATCAGCATGAACTCTTATCAATTACAAACAAAAAAAAGCAACTACCATAAATGTATAATCCTGAACAAATATATCTAATGTGTTCCAATCAAACCAATTTCATAGACAAAAGAACCTTTTCACAGGTTTAACACAGTACAGATGAATGCTCACGTGATACTGGACTTGAATCCTTTGGGTGAAGTCTGCAGTTCTTTGGATGAAATCAAACCAGCTTCCCAAAACACCAGGAAAGCCACCAACAGCAGACACCCCCCCTTCAGAAAGGCAAAACCTTGCTTTTGGATGACCAGCAGAATTTCCAAAACCAAGGAGAGAGAGAGAAACCTCTTTTTAGTTTGATGCCCCTTCTAAAACTAAAACTGCAAGCAAACAGAAAAAGAAACCCGAAACTCCCCAGGAAGGAAAGAAAACCTGCCCAGAACCCATGATCTTTTCTCCAAACAATGCAGGGTCATAAATATCCCAGTAAAAATAAACAACCTCCCCCTGCCCCACCTCCCGCTCTCACTCAGCAGCAATAAGAAGCAATAAAAAGTCTCCTCCAGACAAACCATAATGAAAAAACTGAAGCCAAAAAAGCCTGCTTACAACTGCAGAAAACATGAATTAGAAAAAAATCTCTTAAAGGTACACTAACGTCCTATCCCGTTGATAAATGTACCTGCTCCAAGGTATTGTGGAATTGTAGAACATTTATGGGACAGAAAGAGGCCACTCGGCCCTTCATGTTTGCAAAAACCCAGCCTAATCACACTTTCCAGCATTCAGTCCATCGCCCTGCAGGTCCTTCACCTGCGTGTCCAGACACTTTTCGATGAGTTGAGGGTTTTTGCCTCTTACCTTTTCAGCCAGTGAGTTTCAGATCCCCTACAATTCTCAGAAAAAGAATCCTCATCTGCCCTCTAATTTTTCCACGGAACACTTTAAATCTCAGTGGGATTTTCCATCCGTGTGCCCCCCAAGACCGGAATCTCCCACCCGAGCTCAACAGTGGTGGGCGAGATGGAGAATTTTCGCCTCTGTGTCATATCGTCACCGCTCTCCTTGCTAAGGTAAATAGGCTTTTCACATCCACTCTATCCAAGTCCCTCATACTTTTGTACATCTTAATAAAATCTCCCCTGTCGCCATTCCAACGAGAATGACTTCAGCCTATCCAATATTTCCTCATAACGTCATTACCAGGATGTTGCCTGGTATGGTGGGAAGGTCTTAAGAGGAAAGGCTGAGGGACTTGAGGTTGTTTTTGTTAGAGAGAAGAAGGTTAAGAGGTGACCTAATTGAGGCATACAAGATGATCAGAGGATTAGATAGGGGGGACAATGAGAGCCTTTTTCCTCAGATGGTGACGGCTAACACGAGGGGACATAGCTTTAAATTGAGGGGTGGTAATTATAGGATGGACGTCAGAGGTAGGTTCTTTACTCAGAGGGTAGTAAGGGTGTGGAATGCCCTGCCTGCAGCAGTTGTGGACTCGCCAACTTTAAGGGCGTTCAAATGGTCAGTGGATAGGCATATGGATAACATTGGAATAGTTTAGGTTAGAGGGACATTAGATTGGTTCCACTGGTCGGCGCAACATCGAGGGCTGAAGGGCCTGTACTGCGCTGTAATGTTCTATGTTCTATGTAACTTTCCAATTCTGGCAACATCCTTGTCAATCTCCTCAAAGTCTCTCTGCACAATTAAAGCACTCACTCAGATGGAGTGTCATCCAGACTGAAAAGGTTGGCTCTATTCTTCCTCCACAGATATTGTCAGACCTGCTATGATTTTCTTCTGTTTTTGTTTCAAGCCCCTCTGTTCCCTCTGTATGTAGAAGTGTGTGGTTTTGTCCCCTCAGGAGAGGAGGTGTGCAACAATAACAGAAAATGCTGGAAAATCTCAGCGGGTCTGACAGCATCTGTGGGGAGAGAGTAGAGCCAAGCTTTCGAGTCTAGGTGACCTTTCATCAGAGTGAGTGCTTTAACTGTGCAGAGGGACTTTGTTTTGAATGCAACATCTCCACTGAAGATGCTTATAAAATGGAGATAGGAGGGACAGCACTCACCACACAATTGTCAGAACAGTGGTGTGTGTAATCAGAGTTAACGGCAATGTCACAGGCCGAATTATCAAATTAACTCTGCTCCTGCTTTGCCACTGGTGGATCCAGGCTAGAGGGATAAGGCTGGGTCAAAAACTGCAGCAACGCAAAGAACGAGTCACGGTTTGAAAAGGGCAATGGGAATAAATCAATGAGGCAAAGATTCAAATATCTGGAATATGGAACACAATTGACTCTTATTGTTCCTAATTGTTGGCCCTATGAAAAAGGCTGTATAAACAAAACTGAAAGTCTGTCAGTAAGATACAAAATCATAGCGTCCCTACAGAACAGAAGGAGCCATTTGGCCCATTGGATCTGTACCGACCACAATCCCACCCAACCCTACTCCTGTAACCCTTCACATTTACCATAGCCAGTCCCCCTGACACTCGGGTCAATTTAGAATGGCCAATCAACCGAACCCATACATTTTTGGAGTATAGGAGGAAACCACAGCACCCAGAGAAAACCCATGCAGACATGGGGAGAATGTGCAAACTCAATATAGACAATGATCTGAGGCTGGAATTGAACCAACTCCCTGGCGCTGTGAGGCAGCAGTACTAACCACCGTGCCACCATGAATGTAAAACTTCTGTTCTACTATCCATTATCATTTCAAAGTGAAAAGTTTTGGTTACAACCAAGAAATTGCCTCTTAGTGTCCAGGGTAGCAGAGATTAGAGGGATTAGTGGGTATAATATGTAGGGATATGGGGGTAGGGCCTGGGTGGGATTGTGTTCAGTGCAGACTCAATGGGCCGAAGGGCCTCTTTCTGCACTGTAGGGTTCTATGATCTATGAACCATATTTTATGTGTGTGTGTGTGTGTGTGTGTGTGTGTGTGTGTGTGTGTGTGTGTGTGTGTGTGCTTTTGGGAGCAAGGTCATTCCTTCCTCCAGAAGTTAAAAACATCAACCCATCTCCCCCAGTGGACAAAGAATATCAAACAAATTAGGTCATCCTCTCACTTGCGATGGCAAGATTAGTGGAACTGAAGAGACACAGAAAATATCTCATTTCACTAACTCTAGACCTGGACCCATCTGCTGAGCGAAACAGCTGGAATATTGTTTCAATTGACAAAGAACACAGAACAACACAGCACAGGAAACAGGCCCTTCGGCCCAACGAGCCCACGCCGCCATTTTAACATTGTGAGTTCCCTCTTCCACCCATGACCCTTGTCTACTCTTATGGCACTCCACATTGGAAACCAGATTGAGAGGAGACTAATTTAGAGACAATTTGTTACACCAATCAGCCTAACAGCACATCTTTGGGGTGTGGGAGGAAACCGGGAGCACCCGGAGAAAACCCACGCAAGCACGGGGAGAATGCGCAAACTCCCACAGACACCGGCCCAAATCCATGTATCTGCACAGCAAACAGTGATAGTCACTGAGCTGTCGTGTTGCCCAGTATCTGGTCCAGTTTAAGCGTACACTAACGACGTGAAGCACTAGGCTACTCTCGAAACACCCAAGAGCAGCCCTCGCACGACCCATCGCGTGTATGCCCCTCGTTGGACAACAAGGCGGACGGTACAATAAAGAGTGAAATATGTGGAACCACTCCTTGCACGACCTGGATGGTTCAAAGCTGGGCTGCAAAGGATAAAAATCAACTCTACGTGGGACATCCTGACTGGCTGAAGTGATGTTAGAAGGCAGTGTTCTCTTTATGACCATCCCACTTCTCAACTTGGAGTGCCAACATGTCTGGAAAATAAATGAAGTAAAACACTCGCTGTTTCTCTTTCCCTTTGCAGCTCCCTCTCATTTTTGGACAACCTACTTTACTGTTAGTAAGATTTCCAATTTGTAAAGCTGTCCTACTACCTCAACAGTCTGAGTTAATACATATCCTATTACATTAGTAATTATTCCATTGCATTTCTTAGTGTTCAATTATTTATTGTACAATTAATATTCACAGCCTGTCCTACATTACTCCATGAAGGGATATTTGCAGAACAGGCTGTCACTCTATCCAAAGGACCCACACTCCTACAGGCTGAATAGTATATATTTTAATTGAGAGCCCAGACGAATGATTCAGAGGCGTGGGTTCAAATCCCAACACAGCAGCAGGGGAATTTATATTCAGTTATTAAAATTAATCTGCAAAGAACAATTGATGTCAGAAATGGTGATAATTAAAGATTAGCTTGTTGTAAAAGCCCATCCACTGCCCTTCAGGGAAGGAAGGTTGCCGCTGTATATGGTATTTTGGGGCTTGGTGTGCGGATCACCCCTTTAAGATTCGGGGTCAGGTAACCCCTGAGTTATTAGCTCCACCCAGTATGGGACCCTGTTGGACAGTCTTAGGTCTAACTGTAAATGAGTGCACACCTTCAATAAACAGCTCCAAAGTATAAAAGCTATGCTTCCCCTGTACAGGGCATTGGTGAGGCCACATCTGGTGTTTTGTGTACTGTATTGGTCTTTTTTAAATTATTTATAGGAGTTGGGTGTCACTGGTTGTCCAGCATTTGTTGCCCCGCCCTAGTTGCCCTTGAGAAGGTAAGGAACAGCCCACAGAGCACAGAGTCCTGCGTCCCTGGGAACAGCCCACAGAGCACAGAGTCCTGCGTCCCTGGGAACAGCCCACAGAGCACAGAGTCCTGCGTCCCTGGGAACAGCCCGCAGAGCACAGAGTCCCCGTCCCTGGGAACAGCCCGTAGAGCACAGAGTCCCCGTCCCTGGGAACAGCCCGTAGAGCGCAGAGTCCCCGTCCCTGGGAACAGCCCGTAGAGCACAGAGTCCCCGTCCCCGGGAACAGCCCGTAGAGCACAGAGTCCCCGTCCCCGGGAACAGCCCGTAGAGCACAGAGTCCCCGTCCCTGGGAACAGCCCGTAGAGCACAGAGTCCCCGTCCCTGGGAACAGCCCGTAGAGCACAGAGTCCTGCGTCCCTGGGAACAGCCCGTAGAGCACAGAGTCCCCGTCCCTGGGAACAGCCCGTAGAGCGCAGAGTCCCCGTCCCCGGGAACAGCCCGTAGAGCACAGACTCCCCGTCCCTGGGAACAGCCCGTAGAGCACAGAGTCCCCGTCCCCGGGAACAGCCCGTAGAGCACAGACTCCCCGTCCCCGGGAACAGCGCGTAGAGCGCAGAGTCCCCGTCCCCGGGAACAGCCCGTAGAGCGCAGAGTCCCCGTCCCCGGGAACAGCCCGTAGAGCACAGGGTCCCCGTCCCCGGGAACAGCCCGTAGAGCGCAGAGTCCCCGTCCCCGGGAACAGCCCGTAGAGCACAGGGTCCCCGTCCCCGGGAACAGCCCGTAGAGCACAGAGTCCCCGTCCCCGGGAACAGCCCGTAGAGCACAGAGTCCCCGTCCCCGGGAACAGCCCGTAGAGCACAGAGTCCCCGTCCCCGGGAACAGCCCGTAGAGCACAGAGTCCCCGTCCCCGGGAACAGCCCGTAGAGCACAGAGTCCCCGTCTCCGGGAACAACCCGCAGAGCACAGAGTCCTGTGTTCCTGGGAACAGCCCGTAGAGCGCAGAGTCCCTGTCCCTGGGAACAGCCCGTAGAGCACAGAGTCCCCATCCCTGGGAACAGCCCTAGAGCACAGAGTCCCCATCCCTGGGAACAGCCCATAGAGCACAGAGTCCTTGTCCCTGGGAACAGCCCGTAGAGCACAGAGTCCCCATCCCTGGGAACAGCCCGTAGAGCACAGAGTCCCCATCCCTGGGAACAGCCCATAGAGCACAGAGTCCTTGTCCCTGGGAACAGCCGCTGGAGGGTCATCAACTCGATGAAAGACACTCTTTGGTCTACCTGAAACTAGTTGGTCTACCAGTGCAAGGAGTCGCCTTTGACCAAGTGTTGCAGACTGGCACATTCCAAAGCCCAGGACTACGGGCCGAGGGACTCAGTAAAGTTTGGGGCAACTGGGGAAGGTCGCTGTCCAAGACATAATACAAAGAGGGAAGGGGAATTATGTAGAACATCCTTGGGCCAAATGCACACAGTGAATATTACAGGTATCACAATTGTATTGACTCATCTCAAATTGCAACACGATTGACACAGACACCTGTGCTCTCTTTGTACCTTTTGTAAAGACCATATCGAATTGTCTGTAATGTTTCACTAACTGTGTTGAAGCAACTCAGAGTGGAACTTGATGCATGTCGAGGGCTTGAGTATTACTGCACTTGGTGTGATGGTCATTTTGGAATATTTGAGATGTCCTTTCAGATATTTGATGAATGAAGTATATTTTTGCAAAAACAAAACAGGTAAGTGTTCACACGGTTTATGGCTGTTAAGTAAATTTGGCCCATTATTGCCTATTTCTGAATCTAATCTGGCCTGTCCTGTCTTTGGCTCTGCATCACATTCCTGCAGAAAACTATTCCAGACAAAGTCAACAAATTCATCTGGCTGGTCTGCTTGTCACAATCTATATGAAAGTTAACCTCCCCTCTCCCCCAATAAAGTTACTCTCCAATCTCTGCACTTATACAATCTACCACTTCACAACTATTATTAATACCCACTTTGAGCTGCAGTTTTAAATGATAGAATCATAGAATCCCTGCAGTGTAGAAGGAGGTGACTCAGCCTGTATGGACAACAATCCCACCTAGGTCCTTATCCCTGTAACCTCCCCCGCACCCCCCCCCCCAACTCCCCCCGCTGGATTTACCCAGTTAATCTCCCTGACACTAAGGGGCAATTTACCAATCAACCTAAACCGCACATCTTTGGAGTTCTTTCCTTCTCTATTCCAATCATAAAGGTCCAAATTTTTACAGAGGTGTAAGGACTCCGTCCTATCACCAAAATAGCGCTCAAGCCCTGATTCTGGAATTCCCTGTTCCCTCCCCTCCACCTCCCCCGCCACAACCTGGCGTCTACCATTTGTGGGTGGGGGGTTGGGAGGGGGAACGGGGGTGGCTGCAGCTACATATGTAAATACAGAATCCAGCCCTAGAGTCCTATTGTAATAAATGACCGGATAATCCATCTCAGTGAAGTTGATTGAAGAATTGATATTGATCAGGACAAAATCACTGCTGTTATTCAAAGAACACCGTGGGATCTTTGACATTCTCCCGTGGTGGTAGGCAAGACCTCAATTTTAGTCCCCATTGTGTTTAAGTGTTTGTCTAGTCAGTGATTATAGTTAGACTTTCCTATCGTGATATCAGCTTGGTGAATCTATGTTGGATTCTCTTGTTAAGTTTAATGTTCTTTCTATAATTGGGTCTCCAGTACCTCTAACAAAATATCCTTTCTGTCACCTTGCCTAGTATTTAATCATTACCTCTCTGCTCCTGTGTTCTATAATGCTATTCATAAAACCCAAAATGTAATTGGTCTTTTCATCATTTTCCCTAGCTGCATTTGCCTTTTTGAAGGAATTATATATTTATTCCCTTGAGCTTTTTTTGTCCATTCATACCCTTCAATATCTCTCCACTGGCAATTCTCACTCTACAATCATAGAAAGAGGCCACTCAGCCCATTGAGTCTGCACCCACCCAGGCCCTATCCCCGGAATCCTATGGATTTACCTTGTCGATCCCTCTGACACTAATTTCCCATGGCCATTCAACCTAATCTGCACATTTTAGGAGTTTGTCTCTCAAAATGCATCGTTCACACTTATCATAGAATCCCTACAGTGCAGAAGGAGGCCATTTGGCCCATCGAGCCTGCACCAACCACAATCCTATCCAGGCTGTATCCTCCACAACCCCATGTATTTACCCTGCTAATCCCCCTGACACTAAGGGACAATTTAGCATGGCCAATCCACCTAACCCACACATCCTTGGAGTTGTTTCTTTCTCTCCTCCAACCATAAAACTTCTTCATCTTAAATTATACCTGCTGTCAGTCTGCTGATTCTGTTAACCGATCTACGTCTTCCTGAAGTTATTTTCCAGCCTCCTCACTCTTTGCTGCGTTATGGAATCGGATATTCCATCATCGCCTTCACATTCCTGGACTGTGGGGTAGATGTCTGAGTGAGGAGGTTCTTATGTTTGCTGCGGTGGGTCATCATTGCAGAATTCCACCCCCCCTCCACTCCCATCCACCCCCCCACCACCCCCCACGCCCCCCCTCCCACCTTCCCACTGATACCTTTGTACCTTTTGTAATGACCATTTTCAAAACGTCTGTAATGTTTTGTTAACCATCTCTGAGTGAAAGTTGACGTATGTAGAGAACCCGAATATTACTTTGTGAGATGGTCATTTTGGACTGTTTGAAATGTTCTGTCAGAAATTTGAGGAATAAAGTATAGTTATGAATAACATTATAGAATACAAGAGCAGAGAGACAATGATTAAATACTAGCCAGTTAGAATTCCCCTTGCACATTTAATCTCCATGATACTTTCCTTCAGTTGCTGTACAGTGCCTTCTACAGTGTATCTGCGATTGGAATGACCTCTTAACCAACCCAAAGATGTGCGGGTTAGGTTGATTGGCCATGCTAAGAAATTGCCCCTTAGTGTCCAGGGATGTGTAGGTTAGAGGGATTAGTGGGTATAATATGTAGGGATATGGAGGTAGGGCCTGGGTGGGATTGTGTTCGGTGCAGACTCGATGGGCCGAAGGGCCTCTTTCTGCACTGTAGGGTTCTATGATTCTATGATTCAATCGAACTGAAGAATTGTGAAATGAACAGTGCCAGGTTCAAACAAGGAAGTGTAATTTGGAAAGATGAATTCTGTGTTAAATCAGGCACAGAGAGAGAAGCAAAGGGAGTGAAAGAAAAATTGGATTGAGAGAGAGAGAGAAAAAATATGACAGGAATCTCCAACGGCAATAAAAGCTTAGAATAAGAAATTTTCCATACCAGAGAGATTGGTTAGTGATAATTAACATTATCACATTATTAATAGGGTACTCAGTCTGATGATTTTCACATGGCTTGCTTTGTTCATACCTATTGTGTAATTAGAGGAATTGCGCACCACTCAATACATTACAATGGGGAATCAGACAGCAAACTGTTTTGCAAAACTATCAGAAGAACACTACATTTCCAAGAGCACCATGTTTAGTCTGTCCTTGCCGGAGGATGCGATAAGAACATAAGAAATAGGAGCAGGAGTAGGCCATCTAGCCTTTCGAGCCTGCCCCGCCATTCAATAAGATCAAGGCTGATCTGCAGTGGATCAGTTCCACTTTCCCGCTTTCTCCCTTAATTCCCTTGTCTATCAGAAACCCATCTACCTGTGACTTAAATATATTTAGCGAGGTAGCCTCCACCACTTCAATGGGCAGAGAATTCCAGAGATTCACCACCCTTTGAGTGAAGAAGTTCCTCCTCAACTCCGATCTAAACTGCCCCCCCCCCTTATCTTGAGGCTGTGCCCCCTAGTCCTACTGTCCTTTCTAAGTAGGAAGAATCTCTCTACCTCTACCCTATCCATCCCTTTCATTATCTTAAACGTCTCTATAAGATCCCCCCCTCAGCCTTCTAAACTCTAACGAGTACAGACCCAGTCTATTCAATCTCTCCTCATAGTCCAACCCCCTCATCTCCGGTATCAGCCTGGTGAACCTTCTCTGCACTCCCTCCAAAGCCAATATATCCTTCCGCAAATGCTATGGCATTTGCATTTGGATAGCAGCTAGCATGATTAATCTGAGCATCAAGCTGATCGCAATTTTCAATCCATGGTTATCCCAGTTGTAGTCTAAATTCCCAATGTTGTTCCAGCTGAAGCTGTGCAGGAGCACGCCTATAGTAGCAAAATACTGTGGAATTCTGGAAGCCCCTCCGATGGAAGATCACAGACCCCTTACACATAGGGAGGAATTTTCCCAACCCACTGGTCACATGAATCATAGTGGGTGCAGGGAGTGGGAACAACCATGCAAAGCTCTGTTGAACTCGGGTGGGATTTTCCGGTTTTGGGGCGAGTGTGACTGGAAAATTCCACCCATAAACTCGAACCCGCTCTCCACAGATACTGCCCAACTTGTGGAGCAGTCCCAGAATTTCCTGTTTATATATTTTTTTTAACTTTTCTTTTTCCTTGGCAGCCCCAGTTATTCGGGTACGAAACCCTTGAGACATTCAAGTCAAGTGAATATGAGATAAAGAGATTGGATCCATGGAAATGGGCAATAGAGTGTATATCTACACAGTCCATCATTGTTTCCCTACGATGATAAGTATTTTCATTTGTCTTTAATGGAATATGAATATGGAAACGTAGAAAATAGGAGCAAGGGTAGCCCATTCAATCCTTTAAACCTGCTCTGCCATTCGTTATGACCATGGCAAATCATCAAATTCAATAACCTGATCCCACCTTCTCCCCATATCCACAAGGCCAGCATAACCGAATGGCCTGCAGGACAAGTTATAGAATCATAGAACCCTACAGTGCAGAAAGAGGCCCATCGAGTCATCAAACACAATCCCACCCAGTCCTTACCCCCATATCATACTCACTAATCCCTCTAACCTACGCATCCCTGGACACTAAGGGGCAATTTCTTAGCATGGCCAATCAACCTAACCTGCACATCTTTGGACTGTGGGAGGAAACCAGAGAACCCAGAGGAAACCCACGCAGACACGAGGAGAATGCGCAAACTCCACACAGACAGTGACCCGAGCCAGGAGTTGAACCCAGGACCCTGGAGCTGTGAAGCAGCAGTGCTAACCACTGTGCTACCGTGCCGCCCCCGGCTGTTCAGAGGACAGTTCAGAGTCAACCCCATTACTGTGACTACCAGACCGGGTAAGGATGGCAGATTTCCTTCCCTAAAGGAGATTAGTGAACCAAATGGGTTTGCACGTTAAATGGTAATAATTGAAATGATCCCTGAATTTAGCTTTATGCTCCAGATTTATTCATTGAATTCAAATTTCACCACATGATGGGATTTGAAGTCATTCCCCAGAGCACTGAACCTTGGAATTACTGTCTTAAAGAAATTGATAGCTTTTGATATAAAGGCAGCATTTGACTGAGTGTGGCATCCAGGAGCCCGAGAAAAACGGAAATCAATGGGAATCAGTGGGAAAACTCTCGACTGGTTTCCCTGCACAAAGGAAGTTGGTTGGAAGTCAGTCATCTCAGCTCCCGGACATCGCTGCAGGAGCTCCTCAGGGTAGTGTCCAAGGTCCAACCATTTCCAGCTGCTTCATCAATGACCTTCCCTCCATCATATGGTCAGAAGTGGTGAAGTTCGCTGAAGATTGCACAATGTCCAGAACCATTTGTGATTCCTCAGATACTGAAGCAGTCCTCGTTCAAATGCAACAAGATCTGGACAATATCCAGGCTTGGACTGACAAATGGCAAGTAACAGGCAATGACAACAAGAGAAAATCTAACCATTTCCCCCTGACATTCAATGGCATTATCATTGCTGAATCCTTCACTATCAACATCCTGGGAGTTACCATTGACCCGAAACTGAACTAGACCAGCTATATAAATACTGCGGCTACCCGGAGCAGGTCAGGGGCTAGGAATCCTGCAGCAAGTAACTCACCTGCTGACTCCCCAAAGTGTGTTCACCATCTACAAGGACCAAGTCAGGAGTGTGATGGAATATTCCCCCCCTCGCCTGGGTGGGTGCAACTCCAACAATGCCTGAGAAGTTTGATGCCACCCAGGACAAAGCAGCTTCTTGATTAATACTCTACCCACAAAGATTCACTTCCTCACCACTGATGCACAGTGGCAGCAGAGTGCACCACGTGTAAGGTGCCCCGAGGGAAATCATCAAGGCTCCTTAGACAGTGGCTTCCAAACCTATGACCACTACTGTCTAGAAGGATGAAGGCAGCAGACACCTGGTACCACCACCATTTGCAGGTTCCCCTCCAACTTACTCACCATCCTGAGTTGGAAATATATCGTGTTTCGTCACTGTTGCTGGCTCAAAATCCTGGAATTCCCTCCTTACAGCAGTGTGGGAGTACCTACATCACTTGGATTGCAGTAGTTCAAGAAGGTAGCTCACCACCAGGGGCAATTAGGGATGGGCAATAAAGGTTGGCCTAGCCAGTGATACCCACATCCTGTGAATGAATATTATCAAGGATGACCACAGTGCCACCATCTCCCCTGTTTGATCTATAAACAATTCCAGTTTAACTTTATGCCATTAAACATCACTGGAACTATGGAACACCAACAAATACACGCCAAGGTTCAAAGCCAGGACAGAGTGTGACATGTCCTGGTTGGAGAATGTTTGTACACTGATGATGCTGCACTAGTTATCCAGACAGAAGCTTTCTGTGCTCTGCCCCTTTGTCAGGTGAGTGGAGAGTTCTGACCACAACCTGACGATGGGGCAGAGCCCCAATAGCTAGTGGTGTTTACTACCAAATAAACCTGTTGGACTTTAACCTGGTGTTGTGAGACTTCTTACTGTGTTTACCCCAGTCCAACGCCGGCATCTCCACATCATGTCCACAGACAGCCTGCCTCTGGACAAGGAGCTTAGCACACACATCTGAGAGGCAGCCAACAACTTGAGCAGACTGACAGGCAGGTGTAGGAAAACATCAAACTAATCCAGAGCAGCGGGGTGCTTGTGTCTGAGGCCTGTATCCTCAGCACCTTGCTCTGTGGCAGCGCAGACTGGACAACCTCCAACAACCAGGAACAAAAGGCTCAATAACTTCCATCTCAGGTATGATGCAGCCTTGGGCATCACGTGGATAGACAAGACAGCAATGATAGGGTGGCACGGTGGTTAGGGACGCAGTGCCAGGGACACAGGTTCAATTCTGGCCTCAGGTCACTGTCCTGTGGAGTTTGCACATTCTCCCCATGTCTGCATGGGTTTGCTCCAGTTTCCTCCCACCTTTCAAAGATGAGTGGGTTAGGTTGATTGGCAATGTTAAATTACCCCTTAATAGCAGGTGGGATTAGGAGGGTAAATATGTGGGGTTACAGGGATAGGATAGGACCTGGGTGGGATTTTCGTTAGTGCAGGATCGATGGGCCAAGTGGCCTCTCTCTGCAGTGTAGACTCTATCTATGAAGCTTTCCAGGGCAAGCGTGCCAATCCATGCCACGCACTGATTACAGGCAGCTTGGCAGACTCTGGCATGTGCACAGGATAGAAGATAAGTTTTAAGTTTTTATGTTAAAGTTTATTTATTAGCGTCACAAGTAGGCTTACATTAACGCTGCATTGAAGTTACTGTGAAAATCCCCTCGTCGCCACACTCTGGCGCCTGTTCGGGTACACTGAGGGAGAATTGAGCATGGCCGATGCACGTCATCAGCACATCTTTCGGATTGTGGGAGGAAACTGGAGCACCCGGAGGAAACCCACGCAGATACGGGGATAATGTGCAGAGAGCGACACAAGCCGGGGATTGAATCCGGGTCCGTGGCGCTGTGAGAGCAGTGCTAACCACAGTGCCACCATGCCACCCAATTCAATTGGTGATAGTGCGGCTGCTGTGATAAGATTTGACCTTGTGGCTCCAGATCATTCGTCCATTACCAGCCCAGTAACGTGGCCATTGTGCTGCTGATCCCGAAAACGCTCGAGGATTTGCTATATGGGGATATAACCCGTAGCAACAGGGCACCCAAAACTCCGATTCAAACACTCTGAGAATAAATCCATGAAATCCCTCAGCATCAACCAGGATAATTTGAAACTCGAGGTGACGATCGGTGCCAATAATGACACCAGCCGAGGGCAGGAGTTCGCTACCACAGTGAGAGATGGTGTCAGGAGCTCCAAAGCGGATCCAGCCCTGAAAACAAAGTGGAAGCAGAGAACAACCTTCATCACCGGCAAGGGGGCTCGTGTGATATTGTGGCAGATATCTCCTTTCCAGAACCTTCTTATTCCGCTGTTGGAAAAAGCGCAGCATCTGATCACACCCAAACCCTGAGGATGCATTATTCCTCCCAGCATGGAAGGATGTCAGTCATTGACACAACTGAGGCTACAGTCCATCAACAATGTCTTCATTAATCGATAATCTGGTGTCCAGGACATGTCGGACCATTCCATTCCAGCATCGTTGAATGCTGACATGGGGCACTGCAGTGTCATGCTGATAATTACCTGCTAATGGCCTGGATTCTTAAAAGGGAATGGCAGGCGTCCGGGAAAAAAAAAATATTAATGGAAAAAGGTTGAAAAAGGCCAGCTGCAGAGCAAGGAGGATTTCAAACCAGCACTTTACTTCTAAACCCTCAGAATGACAATGAGACACAGCCGAATCAGCATTTATATCATTGTGTTATGAAAACCTTTCCAGCAATGTGGTTGCCGCAGCTATCGTCAGAGGAGGAAGAGCTGGGGAAGAGGAGGGAAAAGCAGAGGAGGAGGCTTACCTCAACATCGTGTGCGCCTGAGAGTGAGGGTACTGCTCAGCGATCCTACTAACGCACAGATTCTTCTGTTTCTCTTCCCGCACTTAATACTACACCTCTGGGTGGCTCAGTGGTTAGCACTGCTGCCTCACAGTGCCAGGGATCTGGGTTCAATTCCCGGCTTCGGGTCACTATCTGTGCAGAGTTTGCACTTTCTCCCCACGTCTGTTTCCTCCCACAGTCTGAAAGATGTGCAGGTTATAGAGTCATAGAGATTTGCAACATGGAAACAGGCTCTTTGGCCCAACTTGTCAATGCCCTCCCTTTGTTTTTAACCCCTAAGCTAATCCCAATTGCCCACATTTGGTCCATATCCCTCTATACCCGTCTTACCCATGTAACTGTCTAAGCATTTCTTAAAAGACAAAATTATACCCGCCTCTACTACTACCTCTGGCAGCTTGTTCCAGACATTCACCACCCTCTGTGTGAAAAAAACTGCCTCTCTGGACTCTTTTGTATCTCTCCCCTCTCATCTTAAACCTATGCCCTTTAGTTTTAGACTCTAGTTTTAGACCTTTGGGAAAAGATATTGACTATCTAGTTGATCTGTGCCCCTCATTATTTTGTGGACCTCTATAAGATCACCCCTCAGCCTCCTACACTCCAGAGAAAAAAGTCCCAGTCTATCCAGCCTCTCCTTATAACTCAAACCATCAAGTCCCGGAAGCATCCTAGTAAATCTTTTCAGCATTCCTTCTAGTTTAACAATGTCCGGTTCTATCTGCACACCAGCAAGTCTTGACTTGGCTTCCCCTCCATGCTAACAAGGCAAATGCTCTAACGGCTATGTGACTCGCCCAAACTGCCTGAGGCTGATCTGCGCTAACAAGGGGGAGCTCCGTAAAAATCCCAGGATGGACGGTAGACAGTGCAGGAAAAAATGGTCTCCAGGAAGACAGCTCCCAGATTTTCCAGCGCGATTCTTGCCAAGTTACTGGAGGCAGTGGAGGAAAGGCGAGATACCCTCTTCCTCCCAGAAGGATGCCATCCCAGTGGAGGAGATGGAAACAGGAAGCGGTTAGTGCGTTAGTGCCTGAGCATTGGCCCGGAGAACTGGGAAGCAGTGCTGCAAAAAAGCTGAACGACCCAATCTGGGCAGCAAAGGGTAAGTGTTTAACCTCATCTTGCCCCTAAATGACCCCCATCCCCAACACCCTGCATGTTTCCAGCTCCTGACCCCCTACCACCTCCCTACAACCCCCACCCAAGAGTCTCACAGCCCTTTGTCCTCTCAGGGTCACCCCTTGACACCTCTAGGAGTCGCGCCATCAGATTTTATATAGCTCCTTCTGTCCGCCACAGGAGAAGAATGCTTCTAATCACTGGGAGAGGGCAAAGGCAGGGTGTGGTGTGCCCAAGCTCAGGAGTGGGCACTGGAGCTGTTGGGAGAGGAGGGGGTGCGGACCATCAGAGACAGCATGGTCAGGCTGGAACATAGGACCGAGCACCTGCCAATCCTCCACTTGTTGGACATATCTGAAGTAAGCTGTACGCAGCCCAGCTCCCCCTTCCTTCCTTGCACTAAACCTTGTGTCCTGTATTGCAGGAAGGGACCTAGATACGCTGGGGCATTGCAGCCTTCACTGTGGCCCCCTTCAGCTCCAAAGAATCCTCGGAAGAAACGGATGAAGGGACTTCCGAGGCAGGCACCAGTTTTGTGTCAGTTTCCACCTCACAATTCACCATCCCAGACACTCTCACATCGGTGGGTCTGGTTAACGGTGAGGTTTCTGGGTCTCTCTCTGGTGAGCACGACACATCTGCTGATGTACATCGGGTGGAGGAGGGAACGTCTGAGGCCTCTGGCACGCGGGGGTCTGACGGAGGTGAGGACTCGACAGGCCCCAGGCTACAAGTTGGACCTCTGTAGTCATTTCTCCCTCAACTGCTGGGGATGGAGCAAGAGAACCAGGGAATGCAGGAGGGGCTGACGGCCACACTGCGAGGCTGCTGGGAGGACTCCCAAAGCTCTCAGGTGGGCCGGCTGTTGCCTGTCTTGTGTAGTTCTCAGGCCAACACTGCGAAGGTGGAATCCATGGTGGAAAGCCTAGGACAGGGGATCCTCACCATAAGTGGCAGGCTCCAATGATGGACCAGTCACAACAGGCCACAGCTGAATCCCAGAGGGCTGTGGCAGAGTCACAGTGGGTCACTGCGGAGGGACTCAACAGGCTTCTCAAGATTCTGCGGTGCATGGCTGACAGGCTCAAGAGCTTGCTGGAGATCCAGGGGAACAATGCTGAGACACTGGGTAGTGCAGCAGTAGCCCTTGAGAACATGGTCCCGTCACAGGGGGTCATGGCTGAGGGGCTGCAGAGTGTGGCCCAGTCTCAGGGGGCACTTGCTGCGGCCATTGACAGGTGGCCCCTGACTCAGAGGGCTATCACCATGACAAGAAACAGTGCTGTTTGAAAAATCTGGAGGCTGCAGCATTGCCACGTCAGAGAGTTTCCAGCCCATCCCCCCACCTGCAACAGTGCTTGCTGCTGCCAGCACGAGGACCCAGCACCAGCGCTAAGACCCAGGGTGAGCGCTCTGAGCTGGGTCTGTGCTGAGAGTCCGGGGTCGGACCCCATGAGAAAGAATAGCTCCCCCCCCTCCACCCCCACCCCCCCCCCCCCCACCCACACACACACACACACACACACACACACACACACACACACACACGCCCCTCTGACCTGAAACGCAACACGATTGCCACAAAACAATCCACTCCGAGTAGCACGGAACAGTTTGAAAGCAGGGATTTACCTCCTCACTCACCCTCACTGATCAAGAGCCTGAATGTGACTTTTATACACGAGGTTCTTCCTCACCAGGCTGGTTGTAGTGAATGAGCTGGTTAAGGCGGGTGAGCTGGGATGATTGGGTGTGAAGCTCACTGTAATGGATGCAAAATAATGCAAGTTGCTATTTTGCCCATTATGGGAGGGTTTCCGATCACGCTAATGTTTTTCCTCAGTATAATGGGAATAACAGGCACCATTCCCACTAGTCGTATCACACCCAATTTTACAACATTTTCCCACCCCAACAAGAGGTTGTAAATTTCTGCCCGTAGAGTTTTACAGCACAGAGAGAGGCCCTTTGGCCCATCGTGTCTGTACTAGCCATCAGTCACCTATCTGTTCTAATCCTATTTTCCAGCACTTGGCCCACAGCGATGTACACTGTGATATTTCTAGCGCTCTTCTAAATGCTTCTTCAATATTTGAGGGTTCCCGTTTCCACCACCCTTTCAGGCAGCGAGTTCCAGACAAAGGTTATCCTCAAATCCTCTCTCTATTTCCTGCCTCTTACTTTAAATCCAAGTCCCCAGGTTATTGACCCCTCTACCAGGGGAAAAGTTTCTTCTATATCTGCCCCTTCACTCCTGAAGATTGACTTCCTCCTGCTGTGAAATAAGAGGTTGAAGATGATTAGATGAAAGACAGTGAGTTTGCTCAAATAATGAACATCATCTGGTTTTTCGAAGGTTCTTAGAAGCATGTCACCATCACCATTCAATAAGGATATACATTCTTAGAACATAGAACATAGAACACTACAGCACAAACAGGCCCTTCGGCCCACAAGTTGCGCCGATCATATCCCTACCTACCAGGTCTATCTATAACCCTCAATCCCATTAAATCCCATGTACTCACCCAGAAATCTCTTAAAAGACCCCAGCGAGTTCGCCTCCACCGCCACCGACGGCAGCCGATTCCACTCACTCACCACCCTCTGAGTGAAAAACTTACCCCTGACATCTCGGGGATGTCGGGAGGTAATGCTGCAACTTTATAAGACCCTTGTCAGACCCCACTTGGAGTACTGTGCGCAGTTCTGGTCGCCTCACTACAGGAAGGAGTGGAAGCTATTGAGAGGGTGCAGAGGAGATTGACAAGGATGTTGCCTGGATTGGGAGGCATGCCTTATGAGGATAGGTTGAGGGAGCTGGGACTCTTCTCCCTGGAGAGACGAAGGTTGAGAGGCGACCTGATAGAGGTTTATAAAATGTTGAGAGGAATAGATAGGGTGGATTCTCGGAGGCTGAAATGGTCGCTACGAGAGGGCACAGGTTTAAGGTGCTGGGGAGCAAGTACAGAGGAGATGTCAGGGGTAAGTTTTTCACTCAGAGGGTGGTGAGTGAGGCTGCTGTCGGTGGTGGTAGAGGCGAACTCGCTGGGGTCTTTTAAAGACTTCTGGATGAATATATGGGATTTAATGGGATTGGGAGTTACAGATAGTTCTATGGCCTGGTAGGTAGGGATGTGATCGGCGCAACTTGTGGGCCGAAGGGCCTGTTTGTGCTGTAGTGTTCTATGTTCTAGGTTCTTTGTGAGGAGCATAGAGAGAATCGATGATCTGTCACCAAAGAGCAATAATCCTGCCTTTGATTGGAAGGTCAACGCCTCCTGAACTTTCTCACTTTGATGCCTAATGGGTGAAGGGTCATTGGCTGTAGCCAGTCGAGGTCATCTTCTAATGTGATAACAGTTGCTTTGAGGTCAATTATACCACTAGCTTTAAGGCATTGGATAGACCTGCAGCCTGGAAGAAAACCGGATACGGGCAAATTACCGCAGATGCTGGAATGTGAAACCAAAAGAGAAAATCTCAACCGATCTGAGCAACATCTGGAAGGGGAGAAAGGAGATGACGTTTCGAGTCTGGATGACCCTTTGTCAAAACTAAAAGACAGAGAAAGTGGGAGATATTTCTACTACAGAGGGAGGGAATGATTGATGAGTCATAGCCACAGAAACAAGAGGAAAGGCTGCCACAACTTCAGGTGATTATCTCTACCCCACCTCGACCCCTTTGTTTTCATTTTATTTCAATTTTAACTGTTCTCCACCTTTTATTCCTTTATTGTCTTCATTCTAATTTCCCCCCACTCTTTCCCCCGATTTTATTCCCCCTTTCCTGACCTTTTCTCCCCCTTTGTTTCCCCTTTCCCCCTTTTTCTCCATTTTACCTCCCTCCCACCCATCCCACTCACCTTCCATCCCCTCTCCCCTGCTGTATAAATATCTCCCACTTTCTCTGGCTTTTGACAAAGGGTCATCTGGACTCGAAACGTCGGCTCTTTTCCCTCCTTACAGACCCGCTGAGATTTTCCAGCATTTTTGCTTTTGACTGGAAGAAGACTATCCATTTCGTCTCGAAATTTTGCACGGTTGTTATTTTCTGGACTTTCCCTTTCTTGGGAGGAATGGGCAGGGTAAATATTTGCATGCTTTGCAATTCAATGAGAATGATTGGATTTGCAGAAGTGCTGGAAGTGTCCAGTCTCGCCGCACTGGAGGTGAAAACTGCGCCCCCTGCTGGGGTTTTGTGCTACAACACAAGCATCTCAAAATGGCAGCCCACATGGAGTTCCCTGCTCGTTCAATTTGTTTGCTGGCCTTTCATTTGGGTGGGAGCCACTACCCAAATTACAGAAGTTAAATATCCTAAACAAAGAACAGAGAACAACACAGCACAGGAAACAGGCCCTTTGGCCCTACAAGCCCGCGCTGCCCATTTTAACACTCAGTGAGTGCCTCATTCCAATCCTCCTCCTACCTACGACTTTCGTCTACGCCTCTCGGACTCCACAATAAAGGGGAGCAAGTTTAGAGAATTATGTGTGCCAGGTTAAGGGAGATCCAATCTGGGGACAATTTATTAACACCAAAATGTGGCCATTTAATCCAGTACAAAATCATCTCTGGTCTACAGAAAGTCAGAGAGCTTCTTATCCTAGACACCCACGACTATGCAGCCACAGATTAGCTTGTTAGCTGTATCCACAGGCACTAATAGATGGTACAGATCAGTTGGGGATAATTTAATCAATTCCCCAGAGATTGTCACCAGCGCTGGGTTTAAACGTACTCATTCAATGACTAAATTTTGCTTTGGGCTAAAATAGCTGCCAAAGGCTTTAAGAATGGTCCACGGTAGATACCTGTACGCACCTTCAGAGAGTACTGTCTGTGTAGGTAAGGAGCGAACCTGAAGCTCTGCCTCCTTTTCCCTGGAGACCTGATGCTGCTCCGTATCAGAGAAAATAACTTTTCCGTAACTTCCACCTCTGGTCTTCAGCGGGTCCTCCAAACAATCAAACCAGAGGAGGAAGGATAGTGGCTACTCAGTAGATACAGTCATCGTTACCTCTCTCCAGTGGTGAGCTGTTTGAGAGATTTCTTCACTTTGTGGTTCCTTCGATAACACCAATGTGACTTTCACATTGATGTCTCTTCCGCTGCCACCATGGTGTGTAATAGATTCTTTAACCTTGGGCTCTAGATGTGGGACTTGGTTATTAGAACCATACAACCACAAAACCATAGAAAATCACAGCTCGGAAACAGGCCTTTTGGCCCTTCTTGTCTGTGCTGAACCATTTTTTGCCTAGCCCCACTGACCTGCACCGGGACCCTATCCCTCCACACCCCTCTCATCCATGAACCCGTCCAAGTTTTCCTTAAATGTTAAAAGTGACCCCACATTTATCCATCAGCTCATTCCACACTCCCACCACTCTCTGTGTGAAGAAGCCCCCCCTAATATTCCCTTTAAACTTTTCTCCTTTAACCCATGCCCTCTGGGTTTTTTTTCTCCCCTAGCCTCAGTGGAAAAAGCCTGCTTTGCATTCACTGTATCTATACCCATCAAAATCTTATACACCTCTATCAAATCTCCCCTCATTCTTCGACACTCCAGGGAATAAAGTCCTAACCTATTCAATCTCTCTCTGTAACTCAGCTTCTCAAGACCCAGCAACATCCTTGTGAACCTTCTCTGCACTCTTTCAACCTTATTTACATCCTTCCTGTAACTAGGTGACCAAAACTGTACACAATACTCTAAATTAGACAGGGTGCAGGCACATTCTGGTAGATGCTTAATACTTTTTTATTAATAATATTAACAACAGATTACTGAGTAGATGCTCTTAGGCACGATTCCAAACTCTCTGGGCAGGATTTTCCATCTGCACTTGCCACAAAGCTGGAAAATCTTGCCCAAGATCAATGGATTTTTGCAAGGTCCATGTCCTGCCCACTACGATTCCCGTGATGGGAAAATTCCGTCCTTTCTCTCTCTCTCTATGTCTTCCTCTCTCTTTATTTCTCGAGAATCTAACATCTGACTGATTAGTGTCAGTGGTACACCATCATCCACGTCATATGTTCGCATATCCCATCTGTTAACCTTTTCTATCACACAAGGTGATAGAGAACATAGCTTTGAGAGGTGACTTGAAAGAATAAGTTGCTGCAGTGAATTTTGTAGATGGCATGCACTGCTACCACCGTGCATCGATGCTACTATAAATATATAAATCCTAGAGTGCCCACGAGCTGGGACTATCACTGCTTTTGTTGCAAAGTTCTGCCGCAGAACTGCAAACACCACAACCCCAAATAACACCAGAGAGATGGGATCTTCCTGGTGTGATCAAACTGCAGACTGAGAGCGAACAGTTGCACAAAGGTACAGCTTGCAGCAATGAGCAAAGGTCTGAAAATAACTAAATCACAAGGTGCTTTTTAAACCTGTGGTATTTAAAGGACTTAACGCAAACCCTCTGAAATTTAGCACAGGGTGAAAATGCAGTGGAACATTTGGCTGTTACTAATCTCAGCCCGTAGATCTGCCTAATCCTGCAGTGGATGCATCAGGGCTGTAGGTGGCTCCTGTCAGCCACTGTGGTGCCTGTGACAACAACCAATATAGTGAGGTCCAGGCGGGAAAGGATTTGTTTTTTCTTGAAGAAGACATCCATCGTTTGCAGTTGTTTTCCAAAGTCATGCACGAGTTTTAAAGCTGCAGCAATTTATATTCTGTCAACGTGTTAAACTAGGCAAAGCCTCATGAGTAAAACGCAACTAATTATTCATTTATTTCAAGCTAGCCACTCCAATCCATTATCTCAGGAAGCAGGTTCCGGCAGTCCTATCTGTATCACCGGGCCCTAAAGGCACAGGGAGAGGGACAAAGGTGAGCAGTGGACAGCTGGCATCAAAGGCAAATTGATTTTAAATGACTTTATGTTAAAGTCGAAGTGATTGGTGTAGCTGAGCCGGGATGATTTGCCTTGCAGATGTACCTGGCTGCAATCTGTCCGCCTGCGTTGTTTCCAGGCAAATGGCAACATTATCTCACCAGGACAGCAGCACTCAGGAGAAAGCCCAGCAGTGGTGAAACCGCACAATGGGTTTAGCCCAAGATGGTTTGGAGGTGATATCATCGCACATTCTGGAGTGCGAGAGTTGATGCCAATGTCTTTGAGATGTTTGGCTTGGGGGGGGTGAATAGATACTTCCTTTAACAAACTAATCTATTAAAAAAAAAATCTCCCACAGAGGTGCATTGCCCATGGCCTGTTCAGAATAAACAGCATGACAACATCAACATTAAAACCCCCCCCCCCCCCCACCTCGCCAACCTGGTTGTAAAGCGTCTGCACGCTCCCTGCTCCTTGTACAAATATCAATGGATCCCAAGTCAGCGATTCAATTTATTTTTATAGCACAATAATAAAATCAATGTCACCTTCGGTTTAAAATCTGCTGGTGCTGGGACTCAGTGGTAGCTCGAAGCTTTGTGAGATCATCACATTACACACAAGTTACAGGCCACAAAGGGTGAATCACACATTGGGCCTTCGTGTCACCCAGGCCGGGCGCCAGACTTGCTCTCAGTTTCTTTTCCCCCCTCTCTTGAATGCCGGTGTTGACTTTATTATTTTGTAAAAATTCCCGCTGCGTTGCGTGTGCATCTCGCACACAGTCTGTTAGCCAGGTGTGAAACTGATTAAAACTGACAGCGTATTGCCTTTAACTCCGTCCTCCCTGCAACGCTGAGTTACCCAGGTAGAGTTCAGTGGAGCCGAAACTGATCTGGCACAGTCGCGAGGAGAGAGTGACAGGGGATCGATGAGCTGAACTGCCCGATTCCCTTTCATATTGAATCATAGAATCCCTACAGTGCAGAAAGAGGCCATTCAGCCCACCGAAACAGCACCGACCACAATCCTACCCCACAAGCCCATGCATTTACCCTCGCTAGTCCCAAAGAACAAACAAAGAACAAAGAACAACACAGCACGGGAAACAGCCCCTTCGAGCCCGCGCCACCATTTCAACATTGTGAATCCCCTCTCCACCCATGACCCTTGTCTACGCTTATGGCACTCCACATTGGAAACCAGATTGAGGGGAGACTAATTTAGGGACAGTTTGTTACACCAATCAGCCTAAGAGCACATCTTTGGGGTGTGGGAGGAAACCGGAGCACCCGGAGAAAACCCACGCAAGCACGGGGAGAATGTGCAAACTCCCGCAGACACCGGCCCAAATCCATGTGTCTGCACAGCAAACAGTGATAGTCACTGAGCTGTCGCGTTGCCCAGCATCTGGTCCAGTTTAAGCGCACACTAACGACGTGAAGCACTAGGCTACTCTCGAAACATCCAAGAGCAGCCCTCGTACGACCCACCGCGCGTATGCCCCTCGTTGGACAACAAGGCGGACAAAAGCGCCTGTGGATTAAAAGAGAAAAACGTCAATAATAGTGTCCCCAATTTAGCATGGCCAATCCACCTGACCCGCTCATCTTTTGGCTATCTCCTGGCACATCTACCGGCAACACGTAGAACAGATTATCTTCAAAGGGGTGGGGAGTTAGCCAGATTGCCAATTTGCTGGCCCACCCCCCCCCTCCTCCCCACCACCCACCCCCACCCCCACCCCCACACACACACACACTCCCCCCCGGCTTTTTTTATAATCTCAACCAAAGCCAATTTCATCGTCACTGTAAGTGTTGAGGAATAATTTCTTCCAGTGCAACATCCCTGCAGGAGATGCATGTTGTCCTAAATCAACATTGGTTATACAGCTAGCTGTTCTGCTAAGGGAGAAAACAATATTAGTTCCTGCCTCATTAATGTCGCAGAAGGATTTGGTACCTTAATGGAGAGCTCAGGACTGATAACCATAGCTCCCACAGGGTGATGTGAGAAGATACATGATTTAGACCTCAGGGCAGTTTGGAGATAGGTAGCCAACAGGTAATGACCGTGTCTCCATATCTTTACACTCTGCGATAAATATAGTTTAATTATATTAAAGACTTCTTTATAACTTTGTAAGAGTGGCACAGTGGTTAGAACTGCTGCCTCGCAGTGCCAGGGACCGGGGTTCGACTCCCGGCTCAGGTCACTGTCTGTGTGGAGTCTACTCATCGTGTCTGTGTGGGTTTCCTCCGGGTGCTCTGGTTTCCTCCCACAGTCTGAAAGACGTGCTGGTTAGATGCATTGGTCGTGCTAAATTGCCCTTTAGTATGCCAAGATATATAGGTTAGGAGGATTAGTGGGGCAAATACATGGGGCTACAGCCTGGGTAGGGTGCTGTGTTAGAAAGATGGGGCAAACTCAGTGGGCTGAATGGTCTTTTACTGCATGGTAGGGGTTCTACGACCGAGCACAGGGTCCTCTCCATACCTTTAACCTCTCTGGTAAATATCTGCACCCTTCAGTTATATTATTAAAGATTTATTTGTAATTTTAACAAGACTGCTTCATGGTGTCTAAGCAGGACAACATCCTGGATAGCTGCAACAGAACAATCCTTATCTTCCTGGCAAATATCCTCAACTTCTGAATCCATGCAGGAAACTGCCAAACACCTTCCCCTAAAGATGACTCACTTCTCATTTCAGTCAACCATTCCTTACAAAGCCCATTCTACATGTTCAGGTTTCTTCGGATATTATAGCACGTATTTCAAACCACTCCCTTTGGGAAAAGCTCTCATAATTAAAACTGAATTTCAACTGAGAAAAGTACGTTCTGTTTTTAACAGTAGTAAACCACAGGTAACATTATCAGATATGGGAGTCTGCTTGAACATGGCAGAATGTGGCTTAGGTTCATTTATTAGTGTCACAAGTAGGCTTACATTAACACTGCAATGAAATTGCTGTGAAAATGGCAGCGTGGTGGCACAGTGGTTAGCACTGCTGCCTCACAATGCCAGGGACCCTGGATTCGATTCCCAGCTTGGGTTACTGTCTGTGTGGAGTTTGCACATTCTGCCCGTGTCTGCGTGGGTTTCCTCTGGTTGCTCCGGTTTCCTCCCACAATCCAAAGATGTGCGGGCTAGGTTGATTGACCACGTTAAATTAACCCTAGTGACAGGGGGATTTGTCAGGGTAAATATGTGGGGTTACAGGCATAGGGTGGGATTATTGTCAGCGCAGGTTTGATGGGCCAAATGGTCTCTTTCTACACTTTAGGGATTCTGTGGATACCTGCACCACGGGTACAAATCGAAAATGACTATGTTGTTGCCCAGGCACAGTGAGGCTTGAGCAAATGTGATTCACGCCAGTAGGGGGAGTGGGTGGAGTTTATTCTCTGCGGGTGAGAGTGATGTTTGTTTCTGCTGGTTGGGGAGAATGTGGAAAACCTGTTCTGTGGAATCTTATTCTGTCTGCTGATGCAATCTCACCAATTTAGACAGATGAGAATGATTCTAGAAGTTCATTCAGTTCCTTCTATGGTTAGAAAGTAACTTCAAAGGATTCCATATTACCAACATACGAACGTGTGAACATACAACTTAGGGACAAGGCCATTCAGCCCCTTGAGACTGCTCCGCCATTCACTACAATCATGGCTGCTCTTGCCTCCACTTTCCCGTCTGTTCCCCACAACCTTTCAACACATTGCGAATTTAAAATCCATCTAACTCCTCCCTAAGTTTACTCAGTGTCCTGGCATCCACCGCACTCTGAGGCAATGAATTCCACAGACTCACAACTCTTTGAAAGAAGTAATGTCTTCTCATCCCTGTTTTAAACCTGCTTCCCCCTTCTCCTACATCTCATTCCAGATTGCCTCACAAGAGGAAATATCATCTCCATATCTACCCCGTCAATCCCCTTTAGCATCTTATGTACCTCAATTAGATCTTCCCTCGTTCTTCCAAACTGAAAGGGGGCGATCTTATCGAAAACATTCAAAGTGCGGACCGAGCGTGAAAGCCAGTAAGATCGGGCGAGAGGTGAAAAACCGGCAATCATCCAGGGACTGAGCAGGGGTAGGGGAGGTGGGTGATCGGTCAGGGCGAGAGAGGGGTTGGGGAGCTGATTGTCTGGGTGTGGGGGGACTGGGGAGGGTGATCGTCTGGGACAAACGGGCCGTGGGAGAAGGGGTGATCGGCTGATGTGCGGGAGTATCGAGATGATGTCAAGGATTGGAGAGAGACACACCCATTTTTCAGTGAACTTTCAGACACAACCTTATGCCATCTGGTGCAAAAACAGAGGCAAAGTGTGATTCACGCCAGTAGGGGGAGTGGAAAGAGTCTATTTTTGCCAAAAAGCTGGCTGCTCACAGCTAGAGGGCACTGTTGTGCATGTGCAGATCTTTCAGTGTTCTGTGAACAAGCGTACATGTATGGTCTGTCAGTGCCCCCCTCCCCCCACCCCCACCCCCACCCCGGGCTGCACTGGATAGTGCCGCAATATCCCCACAGCCTGGGCACTCAACCACCGCACCCCCTCCCCCCCCCACCTTTGGCTGATTGTCCCCCAAACTCCCCCACCACCCTTGCCCTGCCCAAACTCGAACCCATTTCTTCACTTCTTGTACAATCTTATCAGTTCGCCACACTGATCAACCAGCAGGACAAGCTGGTGTGATCGCCCCTAAATTTAGAGATTATATGCTCTCCCTATGATGAATATAACCCCACCCCCCACTCACACTCACGCACACTCACACAAACACACACATTCATTCACACATACACATACACTCACACACACTCATTCACACTCACACACTCACACACACACTCATACTCATGCACTCACACACACTCACACTCACATTCACACTCTCACACACACACACACTCACTCACACACACATACACTCAAAACCTCATATTCACACACACACTCTCAATCTCACACTTGCACACTCACACACACACAGGTACATACACAAGCATTCACACACACTTACTCATACACATGCACACTCACACACTCACAAAGCCACTCTCATAGACTTAGACACATGCTCACACTGTCACACATACACTTGCACACTCACACCCTCGCACTATCACACATGCACACACACACATTCACACACATACATATGCACATACACTCCCACAGCACACTCACAGTCATGCTCACACACACTCACACACTCATGCTCACACTCATTCTCACTCACACTCACACACTCAATTCATACTCACACACTCATGCTCACACTCACGCTCACACTCGCTGTCACTCACACACACTCTCACACTGACACACATGTTCACACACACACATACTCATACTTACAAACTCTTACTCACACACATACATGTACACACACACCACACTCATACACACAAATGCACTCACACACACACTCACGCACACGCACTCATACTTACACAATCACACACTCACGAACTCTCAATCACACACACACGCTCACACTCACAAACTCGCTCTCACACGCACACACTCACACTGACACTCACAGTTACACACACTCACAGCCACACACATACACACTCACACTCACACTCCCACATTCACACATACCCACACACACGAATGCACTCACACTCATACACTCACAGTCACCCTCACTCACATACACAATCACATACACAGACACACTTACACTCACACACACACTCACATTTACACAATCACACCATCACACACTCAGAAACTCTTACTCTCTCACACACTCACAAATTTGCTGTCACACACACACTCACATTCACACTGACACTCACACTTACACACACTCACACTTACACACACACACACACAAACTCTCACCCACATTCACAGACACACACACACATGCACACACACACACAATCTCACACACGCCCACACACACACATTCACATACACACACTCACACATACATACACACACACACTCACACTCATGTGCACACACACACGTTTACACACACACACACTAGCACGCACACACACTAGCACACACACACACACACACACACACCCACTTGCACACTCACACACACAAACAAACACACACACACACACACACTCACATGCACACACAGATGAACAATTCAGTGTTGTCTGTCCCTGTTTGGATGCCTGTAATGATCACAGGAATTTATAGGATTCCGGACAATCATTTATGAGCAGAGATTGACCGAGTGGAACCCTTCACACTGGAGCCAAGAGGACTCCAAGCCAACATGAACTAAATCTTTAAGATGCAGAGGGATAGAGACAAGTGTTGATATAAGCTGCAAATTACACTCAAACGTGGAGTAGCAGAGAAGTCATCGGTTTCAAACTAACAGAGCCTCAAATCACAGATCAAAGGAATACTCTCTTCAGCAGAATATCTGGACAGGATTCCCAGTGAAAGATGTGTCAACACAATCCCTGACAAAGAAGGTTGATAAATATCAGCGGATATCTGCGCAGTTGAAGTCCATATTAAAACAGCTTGAATCAGTCTGTAGCAGCACCCCGATTCTGCTGAGTAAGCACCTTATTGACATTCTATATTAGACAGCATTTTCCACGGCACTGGAAATGGCTCATCATTGCCCAGTGGCAGGGTCTTCTGCTCCCACCATTTCCCGGTGAATGTGCCCTTCACCGCCCGGAAAACCTACCAGGATACTGGATGGAGCGGAGCCAAGGTGGAACACGCTCCTGGAGACGGCCTCCCAGCAAGGCCCACACACCTACCTGGGATGCAGTGACAGCCCTGGTCAGTGCAAGCACATCCCAGCCTTGGATGGGGCAACGGTGGCGGAAGAAGACGAAGAATGATCTTCTTCACTCAGCCAGGGTCAGTGAGCCCACCCCCTGTCTCCCACTGCACCCTCTCGTACACCCCTCACTCCCCCAGCCCTTCCTCTCCCTCAGCCACCTTGACCTGTGCCAACACCAGGCACCCTGTTCCCCCACTCCCTCCCACAATCACCGTGTCGTCCCCCCCCCCCCCCCCCCCCTCCGAGTGGCTGCTCTGTTCCTCACACTCCAGCTCCCACCCAAGCCCCAAGGAGATATCAGGGGTAAGTTCTTCACTCAGAGGGTGGTGAGTGAGGCTGCGGGTGGTGGTGGTGGTGGAGGCGAACTCGCTGGGGTCTTTTAAGAGACTTCTGGATGAGTATATGGGATTTAATGGGATTGGGAGTTACAGATAGGCCTGATAGGTAAGGATATGATCAGCGCAACTTGTGGGCTGAAGGGCCTGTTTGTGCTACGTTCTATCTCTCAGATTGCAGAGGTGCAGGTCTAACCTACACATCTCACAGACTGTATTGGTGGCTCTGGGTGTGACAAGGTGCAAGTTTTAAATGAATGGAATCACTGAAAAATGGCAGTAGATATGGAAATCCATTTTCTGGGGCTCTGCACTAATACTCATTAGAAAACGATGTTCATTTGTAAATCCTGCTTTTTAATGTTAGTGAGGAACAAGGATGAACAAGTACAGTGTTGTGATATGTGCCTGCATGCTAGTGTAAAGGTGCTTGGCAAACCAAGGGTTAATTTGGGACAGGAAAAAGGGATTGTTCATGGAATGGTGTATAGAATCATAAGGTTTTAGATGCTGGAGTGGGAACAGTCTATAAGAGGGTTGCCTGTGCGGTGAACCACACACATGATGGTAACTGGGATCTGTAAATAGTTAAAGACTATCAATAAATGGTTCATGTTTAAATATACGAGTCTCAAGATCACCTCACTGAGATAGCTAAAGAACTCATATAAAATCTGATGACAGCAAACAAAACCCATATTAAAACAAACAGCCTGAGCTCCAGCAAACTGACCTTGTGGTTAGGGATACTGCCTGTCTAATGGCATGGTGTCATATTCATACAGGGTTCAGAGATGCACACCGGGAAGTCTTGTGTGTTACATTGGGTTAGACCGGTCACGGTATGGAGATGCTGGCTTTGGACTGGGGTAAACACAGTAAGAAGTCTCCCAACACCAGGTTAAAGTCCAACAGGTTTATTTGGTAGTAAACCCGCAAGCTTACGGCACGCTCTTCCTTCGTCAATTGAGTGGAGAGTGCTGCTCACAAACAGGGCATATAAAAGGCACACACAGTTTACAGAACACTGATTAGAATGTGAGTCTTTACAGCTAATAACTGATAGCCAAGTTCCGCGCACATGAGGATGGCCTGAACCGGGATTTTGGGTTCATGTCGCACTATCTGTAACCCCCATGACTTGCCTGGGCTTGCAATATCTCACTAACTGTCCTGCCTGGAGACAATACACATCTCTTTAACCTGTGCTTAATGCTATCTCCACTCACATTGTCTGCACCTTTAAGACTTGAATAGCAGGTTAGCTGTAAAGACTCACATTCTAATCAGTATTCTGTAAACTGTGTGTGCCTTTATATGCCCTGTTTGTGAGCAAAACTCTCCGCTCACCTGACGAAGGAACAGGGTTCCGAAAGCTTGTGGGTCTTGCTATCAAATAAACCCGTTGGACTTTAACCTGGTGTTGTGAGACTTCTTGCTGTGTTAGAGCGATCACAGCAGAGGCAACAGGATCACTACCAGTGCTGGAATTCCAACAATGCTGCCTTACAGTTCTCCCTGTATCTGCGTGGGATTCCTCTGGGTGTTCTGGTTTCCTTCCACAGTCCGAAAGATGTGCTGGTTAGGGTGCATTGGCTGTGCTAAATTCTCCCTCAGTGTACTCCAATAGATGCCAGAGTGTGGCGAGGGGATTTTCACAGTAACTTCATTGCAGTGTTAATGTTAGCCTACTTGTGACACTAATAAAATAACTTTATTTGGATTTAATAAAAGATCACATTTTTATTTCGAAAATATTAATGTAAAATAATACTTCAGCAGCCGTAAAGTAGGAATAAGAGTTTCTGGAGTGAGTAGGACTCTGCCTGGCCCGGAGGCAGGGGTGGGGAATCCGCCACATTTTGGAATATTTTCCAACAGCCCTGACCACTCTGTGAAAACAGACCCAAGCTTTGTTTCATTTTCTTTCACCCACCAGCAGATCCGAAACTTGTATTTACATGATGATTACACATCACCAGTCACTGCCCAACCTGTTCTCCATTTGAGTGCATAGGACATGGGCGTCTCTGACTGGCCAGCATTTATTGCCCATCCCGGGTTGCCTGAGGGCAGCGGAGAGTCCACCACATTGCTGTGGCCCTGGAGTCCCATGTTGGCCAGGCTGGGTAAGGACGGCAGATTTCCCTTCCGAAAGGACACTAATGAACCTGATGGGTTTTTCCAATGATCGACAACGGTTTCATGGTCATCAGTAGACACTTAATTCGATATTTTTTATTGAATTCAAATTCAACCATCTGTCGTGGTGGGATTCGAACCCGGGTCCCCAGAACGTTAGCTGAGTTTCTGGATTAATAGTCTCACCTCACCGTTTCAGTGCTTGACTGTGTCCTGAGAGCGAATGGCTCACTTTTCTCTCTGATTGACCCTCCTTCAGATGTAGAATTATAGAATCTCTACGGTGCTGACAAGGCCATCTAGCCCATCGATCCTGCACCAAACACAACTCCAACCAGTCCCTATTGGTGTAACCCCAGTATTTACACTGCTAATCCCTCTGCAACTAAAAGGCAATGTTAGCATGGCCAATCAACCTAACCCACACATCTTTAGACTATGGGAAGAAACCGGAACATCCGGAGGAAACACACACAGACACAGGGAGAAGGTGCAAACTCCACACAGACAGTGATCCAAGCCAGGAATTGAACATAAGAACATAAGAAATAGGAGCAGGAGTAGGCCATCTAGCCCTTCGAGCCTGCCCCGCCATTCAATAAGATCATGGCTGATCTGTCGTGTCTCAGTTCCACATTCCCACCCTCTCCCCATAACCCTTAATCCCCTCGCCTATCAAAAACCCATCAACCCGCGTCTTAAAAATATTTAGCGAGGCAGCCTCCACCACTTCAACGGGCAGAGAATTCCAGAGATTCACCACCCTTTGAGTGAAGAAGTTCCTCCTCAACTCTGTTCTAAACCGCCCCCCCTTTATCTTGAGGCTGTGCCCCCTAGTCCTACTGTCCTTTCTCAGCGGGAAGAGCCTCTCCACCTCTATCCTATCCATCCCATTCATCATCTTATATGTCTCAATGAGATCTCCCCTCATTCTTCTAAATGTTTTCTAACCCAAGTCCCTGGTGCTGTGAGGCAGCAGTGTTAACCACCGTGCCCACTGTGCCACTGCGCCTTCTCTACCTTTCGGAATGACCTCTCTGCTCTACACAACAGGCAGTGCACTCAGAGACTGGAACAGCAGCAAAAATTAACTGCTATCACATATCAGCGGAGTTCTCAGTGTCCGTGTGTTTCCAGTAGAGGACAGCATGTTACACTGACATTAGGGGAGCATTGTCATTGAGCTCATATTACAACAACAGAAGAATTAAGAGATTTCCTTTTAAAATGTTAGAATGAGTATTGGTGTAAGTCCAGAAAAGGATGCTATAGTCCAGAAAAGAGACAGTCCAGTTGATTGAAGGACATATTGTGACCACAATATCTGGGTCCTCACTTGTGCTTTAATGCAATCTTATTTTCAATGATATCAGCACTTTCTCTGGATTCCATCTTTCCCTCAAGTTCACAATGTTCATTGAGATGGTGACAAAAATTCAATTGGTTTGCAGCATCCATGCATAGCTTCCCTGGTTCCTTTTCTATAACTGAGGCAGGTGGTCTTTTGCAAACCTCTCACCCAATGTTTAATATTTGAATCATAGAAACCCTACAGTGCAGAAGAAGGCTATTCAGCCCATCGAGTCTGCGCCAATAACAATCCCACCCAGGCCCTATCCCCATATACTATATAATTATCCTGGTAATCTCTCTGACCTACGCATCCCGGTATACTAAGAGGCAATTTAGCACGGCCAATGCACCTAATCTGCACATCTCTGGGAGGAAACAGGAGCACCCACAGGAACCCCATGCAGAGAATGTGCAAACTCCAAGCAAACAATAACCCAAGTTGGGAATCTAACCCAGGTCTCTAGAACTGTGAGGCAACAGTGCTAACCACCGCACCACTGTGCCGCCGTTTAAATTGGACAAAGTGTTCAAGTGGTTAAATGGACCTTTTACAAAGAGCTAAACAAGCCATTCAAACTTTAAAGATCATTTTCGCCAAACTGTGCCCATCACACATCCCACCTCACAGAATACAGGATTCCTAAGGGCTCCTGAAATCCATCAAGATTTCAAAACTTGCTGGGGCCAGCTCTTATTGACTCCACGATACTGTTAAGTGGGTCATTAATAAGTGGGCCATGCTCTTTTGCACGATGCACAAATAGTGCTGGGCTAGATTTCCAATATCCCTGCACAGCAGCCATTTTGTTTGTCACTACGCTCACAGTCAGGCCCATTTTGGCACAGTGGAATCCAGCCCCGGTTGCCGTGCCTGGGTCAGCACGGTAACACAATGGTTAGCACTGTTGCTTCACAGCTCCAGGGACCTGGGTTCGATTCCCGGCTCGGGTCACTGTCTGTGTGGAGTTTGCACATTCTCCTCGTGTCTGCGTGGGTTTCCTCCGGGTGCTCCGGTTTCCTCCCACAGTCCAAAGATGTGTGGGTTAGGTTGATTGGCCATGCTAAGAAATTGCCCCTTAGTTACCTAAAATGTGTAGATTAGCGGGTAAAAATGGGTAGGGCTTGGGTGAGACTGTGGTCAGTGCAGACTCAATGGGCCAAAGGGCCTCTTTTTGCACTGTGGGGTTTCTATCTATATACTTGGCCCATAGCTACACAGTGGAGGATTCCATAAATAACATGACTATTTTCTACCTGAACAGCCAAATCCAGCAATTTGCAGGAATGCCCAAGGATTCCTGATGGCAGTTTATTACTATTTTCTGAGCAAACCATCTGTAGCTCGTCAGTTGCCCCATTCATGGCATTTGACCATATCACACAGGCTAACACACTCAGTACAGCAGCGAGAACCCAACGGGCTACTAGAATGTTAAACACGTCTTTATCTTTATCACTTTCATCTGATTCCTGCCGACGCAAAACGCTCCGTTCCAAGAATTCTCTGTTTATTTTTAAATTCTTCAATTAAACCTCTGCACCGCGTGAGATTGCAATCTATCCCCAAATTCCAACCACAGAGTTGACATTCTCATTACAATACCTGCCTTATTAATAAATACGCAGCGCGATTAAACAGGTTCTGGAGGACGGTTCTGTTTGCAACAGTCAATTAGACGAGCACCATTGGCAACTAGATTGATTTTTCTATCAGGTTGCCAATTAATAGCCCAATTTACAACTTTACCTTTGGTTCAATGGCTATTCAATTATTAAATTTCTTGGGACGGTATTAAGTGCTTTCTGAAGGCTGGCGTGTTGAAATTATTCTGACGGGCACTGTTATCCAAGTGCTTAACATATTTATTCACTCATCTTCTCTCTGGTGATCCACTTAAAATCAATGCTAGGATTCAGGGAAAGTAATGGAGAGTGAGGAACTTTGAATGTTATATGCTAAATATCTGTACTCCCTGATGAAGGAGCAGCGCTCTGAAAGCTAGTGGCTTTTGCTACCAAATAAACCTGTTGGACTTTAACCTGGTGTTGTGAGACTTCTTATTGTGCCCATCCCAGTCCAACGCCAGCACCTCCACACCCCAAGTATCTGTATACAGCAATCCCTTTGTGTATTTTAGGAATCTTTACTTCTGCTTTTGCTTTGTCCATTGGTTAATACATTTTTTAAAGAATTAAATAAACTCTTGGAAAGAGATTATGAGAACAGTGTGAGAGAGCTAGGGGTGGCACGGTAGCACAGTGGGTTAGCACTGCTGCTTCACAGCTCCAGGGGCCTGGGTTCAATTCCCGACTCGGGTCACTGTCTGTGTGGAGTTTGTACATTCTCCCACTATCTGCGTGGGTTTTCTCCGGGTGCTCCGGTTTCCTCCCGTAGTCCAAAGATGCACAGGTTAGGTTGATTGGCCATGCTAAAATTGTCCTTTAGTATCCTGAGATGTGTAGATTAGAGGGTAAAATATGTAGGGATATGGGGGTAGGGCCTGGGTGGGATTGTGGTCGATGCAGACTCGATAGGCCGAATGGCCTCCTTCTGTACTGTAGGGTTTCTATGATTTCTAGCTCAAGTTACTTGATAGACCAGAGATTATTCTCCTTAGAACTGAGAAGGTAAAAGGGTTAAAAATGTTTAAAGTTAAGAAGGTTTTTGATAGATTACACAGGCAGAAAGGTCAGCAACCAAAGGATACAGATTTCAGATAATTAGCAAACGCAGGAGAAATAATTTATGCAGAGAGTTGTCATGACCTGGAAGATACTACCTGAAAGGGTGATGGAAGCAGATTCAATAATAACTTTCTTCAGGGAATTGGATATACACTTTGTAATGAATAGTGGGCATAAAAATCTAAAATCTTCAGAAATCACAAATTATCATAGAGTCATCGATGTAACAGCACAATAAAAGACCCTTCGGCCCATAATATCTGTGCCAGTCAAAGGCAAACCACCTAACTGTTCTAATCCAATCTTCCAGCCTTGTACACCGTGACATTGCAAGTACACATCTAGAATTAACGCTCCTACAGTGCAGAGGAAGGCATTTTGGCTGATCAAGTCTGCCAAAATCTCACCCAGGCCCTATCCCATAACCTCACGCATTTACCCTGCTAGTCCCCCTGACATGAAGGGGCAATTTAACATGGACAATCCACTTAACCCGCACATCTTTGGACTGTGGGAGGAAACCAGAGCACCCAGAGGAAACCCATGCAGACATGGGAAGAGTGAGCAGACTCCTCACAAACAGTGACCTGAGCTGGGAGTCGAACCTAGATCCCTGGCGCTATGAGGCAGCGGTGCCAACCACTGTGCTACCATGCTGCCCCGGTGCATCCAAATACTGCTTAAGTGCTATAAGGGTCCCTACCTCCACCACCCTGTCAGGCAGCGAGTTCCAGACTCCTACCATCTTCTGGTGAAAAGGTTTTTCCCTCGTATCCGCTCGTGCCCCTGACTCATAAACCAAGCCCTCCTCCAAGGGGAAAAGTTTCTTCCTGTCTATCTATGCCCCTTAGAATTTTATACATCTCAATCTTACCTTCCCTCAGTCTCCTCCGCTCCAAGGAAAACAACCCCAGTCTACCCAAACTCTCTTCAGCTCAGGCAACATCCTGGTAATCTCCTCTGCACCCTTTCCAATGCTATCACATCCCTCCTATAATGTGGATTCCAGAACTATACACAGTGCTCCAGCTGTGACCTAACCAACATTTTATATAGTTCTAGCATAACCTCCCTTGTCTGAAGCTCTGCGACCGGGAGTCCAAAACTAAGGCTCATAGTTTGAGGATAAGGGATAAACCTTACGGACTGAGGTGAGGAGAAATCTCTTCACCCAGGAAGTGGTAAATGTGTGGAATTCACTACCACGTCCGGAGATGAGGGGGTTGGACCTGGAGATGAGGGGGTTAGCCTGTGAAGAGAGACTAAATAGACTGGGTCTGTACTCGTTGGAGTTTAAAAGGATGAGGGGGGATCTTATAGAGACGTATAAGATAATGAAGGGGATGGATAGGGTAGAGGAAGAGAGATTCTTCCCACTTAGAAAGGATAGCAGGATTAGAGGGCACAGCCTCAAAATAAGGGGGAGCGCGGTTCAGATCGGAGTTGAGGAGGAACTTCTTCACTCAAAGGGTGGTGAATCTCTGGAATTCTCTGCCCGTTGAAGTGGTAAATATATTTACCTCGCTAAATATATTTAAGTCACGGGTAGATAGGTTTCTGATAGACAAGTGGATTGAAGGTTATGGGGAGAAAGCGGGAAAGTGGAACTGATCCACTTCAGATCAGCCATGATCTTATTGAATGGCGGGGCAGGCTCGAAGGGCTAGATGGCCTACTCCTGCTCCTATTTCTTATGTTCTTATGTTCACAGAATGTAGTTGAATGTAGTTGTCTGCTTTTGAGAAGAAATTAGATATTGCTCTTGGGGCTAAGGGGATCAAGGGATATGGGGGGGAAGGGGGGGGATCAGGATAATGAATTCGATGATCAGCCAAGATCAAACTGAATGGTGGAGCAGGCTTGGAGGGCAGAATGGCCTACTGCTGCTTTGAGTTTCTACGTTTCTGTGTTAGATTTCCATGAAGTCGTGCTTCCCTTTAATTGATCTTCCAGTGTTGGACACATTTATCAGATGGTTGATGGACGGGCCTGAGATGTTCAGTCTGTGGAGGCCTTTATTGCCCGAGGCAATTTCGTTTCAGTGGCTTCTTTACTTGGTTCAGGAATATTAAAGTCCAGTAAAATAACAGCTTGATGCATTGTCAGAACAAAGTAAATTCACAGGGGAGATTGGTTGCTTTCCAATCGAGTATTGGAGATTTTAGAACATAGAACATAGAAAAACAACAGCACAAACAGGCCCTTCGGCCCACAAGTTGCGCCGATGATATCCCTACCTACTAGGCTTACCTATAACTCTCAATCCTATTCAGTCCCATGCACTCATCTCTTAAAAGACCCTCTCGAATCTGCCTCCACCACCACCGAACGGCAGCCGATTCCACTCATCCACCACCCCCTGAGTGAAAAACTTACCCCTGACATCCCCTCTCTACCTGTTCTTGTAGTCTTGTAGTGTTCTTAATGGCAGCTGGAGCTTTTGACAGTTATGCAAGCTTCTTCCAGCACTTTTATGGTTAATTTAGCTTTGTGTTCTCGTACCTTTATTGGCCTGAGTCAGAGAGCTGTTGGAAGCTGTGAACTTATCCCTTCAGAAGCTGGAGTGCCCAAAATAGGCCTTTTGCTGAGCATGTCTGTTTCATTCCGAATCTGGACGTGCAAACGCGATGGTGAAGGGGGGAAATGCTGGGAATGTTGGGCAGGAAGTTCATTAATTCAATTTAAAGGCATGAAAATGCATTTAAATCGCTGTTGCACCTGTTTCGGGTGCGAATTGGATCGCAGCCATTTCCGGGCCTTGGTAAAGGCATCTACGCAGATGAGGCACGGGTCACTCTGATGGCCTCACGCCTGACTTTGCCATGTTTTCAGGCGTGACGCAATGGTAAAATTGGACCCGTTGAGTCTGCGCTGACTCTCCGAGACACCACCGTTTCCATGCCCCCAAATGCCCCCCCGAAAACCCATAACCCCACACATTTACCACCTAACCTGAACATCTTTGGACACCAAGGGTCAATTTAGCATGGCCAATCCACCTAACACGTCTTTGGACTGTGAGAGAGGAAACCAGAGAACACGGAGGGAAGCCACGCAGACATGGGGAGAACATGCAAACTCCACACAGACAGTCACCCAAGGCTGGAATCGAATGCGGGTCCTTGGCGCTGTGAGGTAGCAACACTAACCACTGTGACACTCTGCAAATGTGTTACCGTGTCGATTCTTCCCAGTCTGGACTTCAGTAACTCACTTCAGCGATAATAAATTTTGTCTGTGGAGCTCTGAAGTGAGATTACCTGCAGTCTGCTGTTTAATTTCAGTTCCTGCTTAGATGTTGGAGCAGTTAGACTTTTACCAATTAAGGTCTCTCAGATTTGAACAATCATGTCAGGATCTGATTTTTTCCAGGCTAGAAACCAGGTATGATCCCAGAACAAAGATACATAGAACATAGAACATTACATCGCAGTACAGTCCCTTCAGCCCTCGATGTTGCGCTGACCAGTGGAACCAATCTAATGACCCTCTAACCTAAACTATTCCAATGTTATCCATATGCCTATCCACTGACCATTTGAACGCCCTTAAAGTTGGCGAGTCCACAACTGCTGTAGGCAGGGCACTCCACGCCCTTACTACCCTCTGAGTAAAGAACCTACCTCTGACATCCGTCCTATAATTACCACCCCTTAATTTAAAGCTACGTCCCCTATAGTCTATAGATTCCCTACAAAGCTGCAGATAGTTGACGATAGCGTTCTTGAAAATCAAAAACCTACAGAAACCACCACGTTATGTTTTTTATTCCTTCTCTGTAAATGTATCAATCTAAGGATTGGTGAAACAATAATGTAAAGTCTTTATTTGAAGATAAGACTATACACAAATACATTCTTTCAAATTTGGTTGCGTCACAAGTAGGCTTACATTAACACTGCAATGAAGTTACTATGAAAATTCCCTAGTTGCCACACTCTGGCGCCTGTTTGGGTACACTCAGGGAGAATTTAGTATGGCCAATGCACCTAAGCAGCACTTTTCTTTCGGACTGTTGGAGGAAACCAGAGAACCCGGAGGAAACATGGGGAGAGTGAGTAAACTCCATACAGACAGTGAGTCAAGACCATAATCGAACCCAGGTTCCAGGTGCTGTGAGGCAGCAGTGCTAACCCACTGTGCCACCGTGCCACCTTGGGAGCCAAGCACTGTAAATCTATCTACTGACAAATCACAGGAGCTTCATTGCAATGTTGATGTAAGCCTACTTGTGACACTGATGAATAAACTTTAACCGTGGGGCTAATATGTCAAATCCTGTTGAGGTAAGTAGAGATTGACAAAAGTCTGAGATACACATCCTTAAACATACATGCACACCACGTTACGATATACTCGACCAGGGGAAATATACACGGGGGGAAAGAAAAGGGGAGGAATTTTCAGGTCTTTCCTACTGGTCCCACTGGAGGTAAACCCCCCCTCACCGCTCTCCCTCACCCCCTGCCCGCCATCCCCCACCCCACCCCACTCCATGGTAGTTCCCAGATGGTGAGCCATGCCAAACAGTGTAGACAAAACAGCCTAGACATCGGCGGGACTGGAAAACCTCAACAGTGCCCAACGGTGAGCCGCTTCTGCCACTGTAAAACACGCGGGGATCCAGAAAATTCCACCCAAGGTGTTGGAGAAATTAACAAGCTTTTCAAAAATAGTCCTGCGCTGTATGACACCATAACTCTCCTCCATAATTATAAAAAACCTTTGGTACAACAGTTTGAAAGGGCATTGAATTTGCTGCTGTCTTTATTCCTCCTTAACCACTTCCCTTATTAGACTTTGGGGTTTGTGATACAGCCACAAACACCAAAAATCACCCCGTGATTCTTCCTTTTTTCCAGCGGAGAGATGTTAGAGAATGTGTTAAGACCTCAATTAAAAGAGCTGACAAGGGAATGGCTTGTGGATTCACGGAGAATTCATTGTTAATAACCCTGTGAGAATGCTTGTCTACAATCTCCTGGCTAAGCAGCTGAAGAGCAGTCTGCTTTCCTTTTGTGGTTGTTTAATGAAAACCCTGGCTACACAGAGTAAGAGATAATACACATTAACCGCGAAGTGACTGGATTCAAATTTGATCAGAAGCAGTTTAGCTCAAGCTTGCTTTCTGACTCGCTTCGTAGCAAACTGTATTTAATGAATGGAAATGTGGCTCCTTGGGTGCATCTGTGAGTGTGTCGAGAACAGCAGCAATTGTTGTAGAGTATGTGTGTGTGACAGTCTGTAAGTGGCAGAGTTTGTATGTGTGACTTGTATGTGTGTGTGAATGAATATGTGTGTGTGTACGTGTGTGCATAGATGTGTGTAGATGTCTAAATCAAACTCTTTCCAACTGGTAGAAAGGGTAACCTGCTCCTTTCAATACTAATTCTGTGAACATAACGTGGTTAAAATGGAAAGCAGGATGTTAAATAAAATACACATCAGGTAAATCTGATATAGAAGCAACCCAGGTGTTCTTGCTTCCTTTGGGCTTGTGCAGGGATAAGAATGGAAGAAAAGTCGACAATTTAAAACGCCTTTGCCTCCTTGAAGAATATTAACTCTCCAATTCTGGCATTTGCTTTGAAGAGCCCTAATATTATTTTTGCTATAACCTTCTTGAAGGGGTTATTCCAAACTATGTGGCTTTGCATGCAAAGACTGAAAGCGCGGATAAGTTACGCCAGACAAATGTGTTAAATATTAGTCCGAAATTTCCTCTTTGTTCAATTTTAGAAGGGAGAAAGAACTTGCACTGCTGCATTGTTTTACACTATAATGAAGGATTTTGTGAAGTGTAATCACCGTTTCAAATAATTTTTATTTTGCCTAGCAAGACTCAATAAATAGCAATAAGATAAATAATGAACTGCTTTATTAATATTGGTTCAGAGGTAAATATTGGCCAGGACACACAAATAACTCCTTTCTTTAGGTGACATGATTTACACCGTCTATGGTTTAAAGTCTTATCTAAAAGATGCATCTCCAACTATGTGGCACACCCTTACTGTGTCTACTGAGAAGAAAATGAATTTGAGATTGAATCCATAGCTCTCAGACTGAGAACTGAATGTGTTACCACTGAACCAAATCTGAATGTAGAAAAGCTAGTGACGAGAGAATAATGGATTTAGGGTAATAGGGAACATAATCGAAGGGAAGATGTGAACCAACAGCTGAAAGGTGGACAGACTTACAACACTCCAAAAATCAACACATTATCTTCAAATTTGCAGATAACACAAAGTTGGGTGGAAGGGTGAGCTGTGAGGAGGATACAGAGATACTTCAGTGTGATTTGGACAGGCTGAGTGTGTGGGCATATGCATGTCAGCTCAGTATAATGTGGATAAATGTGAGGTTATCCACTTTGGTAGCAATAATAGGAAAGCAGATTATTATCTGAATGGGTGTACATTGAGAGAGGTGGATACTCAGCGAGACCATGGCATCCTCGTGCATCTATCGCTGGAAGTAAGCACGCAGGTATAGCCACCAGTAAAACAAAACAAAGAACAACACAGCATGGGAAACAGGCCCTTTGGCCCAACGAGCCCACGCTGCCATTTTAACATTACGAGTCCCCTCTCCACCCATGACCCTTATCTATGCTTATGGCATTCCACATTGAGGGAGACTAATTTAGGGACAATTTGTTACACCAATCAGCCTATGAGCACATCTTTGGGGTGTTGGAGGAAACCGGAGCACCCGGAGAAAACCCACGCAAGCACGGGGAGAATGCGCAAACTCCTGCAGACACCGACCCAAATCCATGTATCTGCACAGCAAACAGTGATAGTCACTGAGCTGTCGTGTTGCCCAGTATCTGGTCCAGTTTAAGCGTACACTAACGACGTGAAGCACTAGGCTACTCTCGAAACATCCAAGAGCAGCCCTCGTACGAGCCACCGCGTGTATGCCCCTTGTTGGACAACAAGGTGGACTGAAGCAAGGCAAGTGGTATGTTGGCCTTCATAGCAAAAGGATTTGAGTCTCAGAATGGGGATGTTTCACTGCAATTAATCAGGGCGCTGATGAGGCCACACCTGGATTATTGTGTGCAGTTTTGGTGTCCTTACCTGAGGAGCGATGTCCTTGTTATAGAGGGAGTGCAGCGGAGGTTTACTAGGCTGATTCCTGCGATGGTGGGTCTGTCACGTGAGGAGAGATTAAGTCGGTTGGGCTTATATTCACGGGAGTTTAGCAGAGTGAGAGGGGATCTCATAGAAATTTAAAAAATTCTAACAGGATTTTTCACTCAGAGGGTGGTGAGTGAGTGGAATCTGCTGCCATCGGTGGTGGTAGAGGCGAACTCGCTGGGGTCTTTTAAGAGACTCCTGGATGAGTACATGGGATGTAATGGGATTGAGGGTTATAGATAGGCCTGGTAGGTATGGATATGATCAGTGCAACTTGTGGGCCGAAGGGCCTGTTTGTGCTGTAGTGTTCTATGTTCTATTAGACAGGGTAGTTTCAGAAAGAATATTCTCAATGATGGGGGAGTCCAGAACTAAGGGTCATAGTTTGAGGATAAGGGGTAGACCTTTTAGGACTGAGGTGAGGAGAAATCTCTTTGCCCAGAGGGTGGTGAATGTGTGATTTCAAGAAGAAATTAGATGTAGCTCTTGGAGATAAAGAGATCAAGGGATTATGGAGGGAAAAGGTGGGGGGGGGGGGTCAGGATAGTGAAGGTGATGACCAACCATGAACAAAATGAATGGCAAAGCAGGCTTGAAGGGCTGAATGGCCTACTCCTACTTCGAGTTTCTATGTTTCCATGAGTTGATGGCCAGAGTGAAGATGAAGGTGCAGTAGTTTTACATGGTTCTCAGGTTTGAGAAGAAACCAACAGCTGAATTGATGGGAATGAGGTCACATCTTTAGTGAATATAACTCCAATAAAATTGGCTTCAGAGAACCAAACATGACTGGTAGCCGCACGGGGGGGGAGATTTCCTCTCATTCATAGCATTGGGATTGTTATTCTAAAGTTAATAAGGCAGAACTGGAAGAATTTGACAGGAATGCAGTCCAGAATGATATTGGAATTTTCTCCTTATGGAACAGATCACTTTTCAGTCTCAAGTCAATTAGGAAATGTGTGTTTTATTATGATGGGGTCCCTGCCTTTTCATTTCTCTGGAACTGGTTGCAAGCAACTCCTAATGAAAAGCAGTGAAATATAACACAAATCCCACGCCAAAACACTCGACTTTATTCACGAGCGAACCTTGTTCCATCTGATTGCAAAGACTATTTCAATGCAGAAACTATTTTTGAAATATGTATTTGTGATCAGTATTTTCCTTCTGTCCCGTTTCAATCTACACTTAACTCTGGTTTGATACCCAGAGCTCTGTTCTAGTGGATCAGGAGTGTTCGGAATTACAGCACCGATCCCCCAAGGAATCCCTGCTCCTACTTGAGCTATGTCGAGAAACAATGAACAAAGATAAGAAGCGGCAATTTCCAATCCCAATCCTGATGGATTGTATTGCCTGCGGAAAAGAGTGTTTCGCCAAAGCAAGGTATGGAATCTCAGAAGGTAGACAAATCGATGTTACTCTCTGCAATCTTCCAACAGCTAAAAAAAAAACAACTTAGAGGAGCAGAACATTGGAATTGACTGACTGTCTACTCTTTTTCTCAGGGATTTTAATCCTTGTCAAAGATGGGGGTGGCACAGTGGCGACCCGGATTTGATCCAGCCTTGGGTGACTGTCTATGTGCAGTTTGCACATTCTCCCCGTGGGTTCCCTCCGGGTGCTCCGGTTTCCTGCCACACCCAACAGATGTGGGGGTTAGGTGGATTGGCCATGCTAAAAATTGCCCCTTAGTGTCAGGGGGATTAGCCAGGGTTAATGTGTGGAGTCATGCTGTGGAGAGGCCGGCGTTGGACTGGGGTAAACACAGTAAGAAACCTCACAACGCCAGGTTAAAGTCCAACAGGTTTATTTGATAATAAACGCCACAAGCTTTCGGAACATGGAGAACTCTCCACTCACCTGACGAAGGGGCAAACCCTGAAAGCTTGTGGGTTTACTATCAAATAAATCTGTTGGACTTTAACCTGGTGTTGTGAGACTTCTTAATATGTGGGGTTACAGGGATAGGGCGCTGGTGCAATTGTTTTTAGTGTAGGCTGAATGGGCCAAATGGCCTCCTTCTGTACAGTAGGGATTCTATGATTCTTTGGTATCTGGGCAGAGCCTGTGAGAGTATCTGGATGCCAAAGGTTTCCAATGGACATTTGGTGGTTTGCAGCTTGATAGGAGGAGGGGGAAGGCACTGGATGGAATGATAGAAAGCAAGACAGCTTTTAATATCTTGACCTCCTTCAAAGAATTCAGAGGGCAGTTGGGTGGAATGTGTCTGTCCCACCTGCCATGGGAACCATAGTGGGCTGGGTGGGAGCGGGGAGGACTGCGGAGTCGGGGGACACACCATACAAAGGTCTGTTGACCTCGGGAGAGATTTTCCGGTTTTGGGGCGAGTGTGGCTGGAAAATCCCGCCCATTACTAAGAGGCTGCTGGGAAATCATGCCACCCACTGCAGCCAGGATTGGCCACCCACCCAGCTCTCTCTGTGCTGTGAATGTGACAAGAACGCCATCTTGAGCAGTCAGCCAATCTGCGTAACACCCAGGGGTTAGCTCAGCAGATCTTGCTCAGGTGATTAACACAGTCATTGAATCATCAAATCCCTTCAGTGCAGAAAGAGGCCATTCGGCCCATCAGGTTTGCACCAACTCTCTGAAAGCACATCTTACGCACACCCATCCCCATAAGCCCACGCAGTTACCATGGCTAATCCCCCTAACTGACACATCTTTGGACACTAAGGGATCAATTTAGCATGGCCAATCCACCTAACCTGCACATCTTTGGAATGAGGGAAGAAACCGGAGCACCCGGAGGAAACCCGTGCAGACTTGGGGAGAATGTGCAGACTTTGCACAGACAGTGATCTACGCTGGGAATCAAACCCAGCTCCCTGGCGCTGTGAGGCAGCAGTGCTAACCACTGAGCCACCGTGACGCCCTTGGAGAATTCAACCATAGAATCATAGAATGCCACAGTGTGGATAGAGGCCCTTTGGCCCATCGAGTCTGCACTGAACACAATCCCACCCAGGCCCTACACCCATATCCTTACATATTATACCTACTAGTCCCTTTAACCTACACATCCCAGGACACTAAGGGGCAATTTCTTAGCATGGCCAATCAACCTAACCTGCACATCTTTGGACTGTGGGAGGAAACCGGAGCACCTGGAGGCAACCCACGCAGACACGAGGAGAATGTGCAAACTCCACACAGACAGTGACCCGAGCCAGGAATCGAATCCTGGACCCTGGAGCTGTGAAGCAGCAGTGCTAACCCACTGTGTTACCGTGAGGTTGGGGAATGCCATCCAGTGTCAGGCAATCTAGGACACCAGGAGAGTGTTGAGAGAAGGAAGTGTACAATAGAAGCAGAGGGAGACAGGAATGAAGGGGCTAAGGAGCCTCTGAGTTATTGGAACAGTCAAATGGATAAACAGGGTTAAACATTGCCAGTGACTCAGAGGAGGACAGGCCTGAGTAAAATGGAGGACTCTATTGTTTGGATTATTCCTATCCATTTTCAAACGGTATGTTTGAGTCCCCAATGGTGCCTCTCTGATGCCAGGGAAGGACAATGCAACAGGTGGAAAAACATCTACAAAGAGAGTTGTATAGGCAAGCATCAACTCTATCTACACTTCCTGCTGCCTTGGAAAAGCAGCCAGCATAATTAAGGACCCCATGCACCCGGTATTCTCTCTTCCACTTTCATCCATCAGGAAAAAGATACAAAAGACTGAGGTCACGTACCAACCGACTCAAGAACAGCTTCTTCCCTGCTGCCGTCAGACTTTGGAATGGAGTTACCTTGCATTAAGTTGATCTTTCGCTACACCCTAGCTATGACTGTAACACTATATTCTGCACCCACTCCTTTCCTTCTCTATGTTTATTAATGTCTTTTCTTTTAATCCACAGGAGACTCGGTCCACCTTATTGTCCAACAAGGGGCATACACGTGGTGGGTCGTTGGATGTTGCTTCGAGAGTTGCCTAGTGCTTCACGTCGTTAGTGTACGCTTAAACTGGACCAACTGACGGGCAACACGACAGCTCAGTGACTATCACTGTTTGCTGTGCAGACACATGGATTTGGGCCGGTGTCTGTGGGAGTTTGCACATTCTCCCCGTGACTACGTGGGTTTTCTCCGGTTTCCTCCCACACCCCAAAAAACATGCTCTTAGGCTGATTGGTGTAACAAATTGTCCCTAAATTAGGCGTCCCTCAATCTGCTTCTGGTTTCTTTATTGTGGAGTCCAAAAGACGTAGACAAAGGTCATGGGTAGAGGAGGGCACTCACAATGTTAAAATGGTGGCGCGGACTCGTTGGGCCGAAGGGCCTGTTTCCTGTGCTGTTCTTTGTATGTTTTGTCTGTATAGCGCAGAAGGAACAATGTTTTTCACTGTATCCGAATACATGTGACAATAATAAATCAAACCAAATCAGTTCAAAATCATGAGGTTCCAGCTGGCACTAATAACAGAGATATAAGAAAAGCTAAGGTCTTGTAAAGAGAATTTAATGAGCTCTGATGAAGGGTCACCCAGTCTGGAAAAGTTGGCTCTATTCTCTCTCCACAGACGCTGTCAGACCTGCTGAGAATTTCCAACATTTTCTGTTTTTGTTTCCAATTCCAGCATCCACACTATTTTGCTTTAATATTAAGGGATTGGATGTTAGATGGGAAATAAGACCATTAAGGTGGAAATCTCCAGGACACTTCCATTCGGAGGGGAAAAAGGTTCTGATGGCTGACTTATCCCTGCAGGGATGGTCCAGGAGGGATAGGGTCACGTTAGTGGGGAATGGGGAATGAACCAGGAGAGAAAGAGCGAGGGTTTGCACCTGAACGGAAAGGGAGCAGTGGGGAATGAGTTACACACGGTAAAGGATGCGGAAGGTTAATAAAACTGTTAGAGTGGAAGCAATTAAAATAGAAGACGCTACATTGTGATAAAAATATCGGAGGACAAAGGGAAAGAAATAAGCTGTGAGGCAGTTAGAGATAAAAACAGGGAATCAAAAAATGAAATCTGAAAACCAGTAATAAGAATAAGGATCAATGTTCAAGAAAATTGAAATCGGCTGTACGTGACTGCACAAAGCTTTCTCATCTAAATCGGGGACTTAGGAAAGGTCTGGCTAACAATGAGGGGGGCATGGGTGGCACAGCACTGCTGCCTCACTGCGCCAGGGACACGGGTTCGATTCCAGCCTCGGGTAACTGGAGTTTGCACATTCTCCCGGTGACTATGTGGGTTCTCTCCGAGTGCTCCGGTTTCCTCCCACAGTCCAAGGATGCACAGATTAGGTGGATTGGCCGTGCTAAGTTGCCCCATGGTGTCAAGGGTTTTAGCAGGGTAAGTAGGTGGGGGACAGGGCCTGGGTGGGACTGTTGTCAGTGCTGGATCGATGGGCTGGGTGGTGCTGTAGGGATTCTATGATACTAAGGGGGGGACACCACGTGCTGGTCAGAATGGTGAGAATCTCCTGTTGGGAAAATTAAATTTCAGTAAGTGTCAAAGGGCCTGGACAAATTAACTGGACAGAAAATCTAACAAACAAGTCAATTTACAGGGGTTATCTCTGAATAGAACTTAAAAAAAAATCTTCTGTAAGGTGGAAAAAAAATGGATCAGATGGTAGAGTTAGAATCAGGATCCTTACATCGCAGAATGAGGCCTTTTGGCCCTTCGAGTCTGCCCCAATCACAATCCCACCCAGGCCCTACTCCTGTAACCCCACACATCTACCCTGCTAATCCCCCTGACGCTAGGGTCAATTTAGAATGGCCAACCCGCACATCTTTGGACTGTGGGAGGAAACCGGAGGAAACCCACGCAGACACGAGGAGAATGTGCCCCGAGGCCGGAATTGAACCTGGGTCCCTGGCGCTGTGAGGCAGCAGTGCTAACCCACTGTGCCACCGTTAAAATTCTGAGAAGAAATTAGAACTGAACTGAAATGAGTGCGAAAATAGTGTCACATGTGAAGTGTCACTGTGGGTCAATGTTGGCAGCATTTGTGCTTGTTGCCAACCGGTTGTCATGGTGGTACACGCCAGCTCACAGGAGGTATCGCCTTTTCACACTTTCACCAGCTGGTGGCGATCAGGTGCAACAGTCAATATTTCGGGCCTTCAGACCCCGATTGCAAACATTCTTAGAACATAGAATATTAGAACATTAGAACATAGAACATAGAACATTAGAACATAGAACATTACAGCGCAGTACAGGCCCTTCGGCCCTCGATGTTGCGTTGACCAGTGGAACCAACCTAATGACCCTCTAACCTAAACTATTCCAATGTTATCCATAACATTCTTGAATGTTAATCTTGAATCCATAACATTCTTCTATCCATATTAATCTTGAAGCGGGATTTTGGGTGTCCCATTTGTTGTCTGGTTTGGGGTTAGCTCACCGTGGAGAAAGCTCTAATTGGGTAGGTGCCAGTCTCCCATCCTCCCTACATGCCACTCAGCTGCAAGGACTCATGGACTGTCCTACCCGAGCCTGTAACTTGTTCTTCCTGATTATAAATGCCCAGAAAACTGTGGTCATATGACAAGGTGTTTAATTAATTATTCCATGCAGCGTGGATGCCATTGCGAAGCCAGCGATATCTTTAGCTGCCCTTGAGAAGGTGGTGGCGAACCTCCTTCTTGAAGGATCGCAGTCAAAGAACAAAGAGCAAGGAACAACACAGCTTGGGAAACAGGCCCTTCGGCCCAACGAGCCCGCGCCGCCATCTTAGCAATGTGTTTTTCCTCCTCCACCCTTGACCCATGTCTATGCTTATGGTACCCCCAGTGGAAACCAGATTAAGGGGAGAATAATCAAGGGACAATTTGTTACACCAATAATAATGTCCATGTGCTGTAGGTACACCCACTGTGCTGTTAGGGAGGGAGTTCCAGGATTTTGACCCAGCGCCAGTGATGAAATTACAATATTTTTCCAAATCACGATGGTGACAGGCTCGGTGGGGAACTTGCAGGATCCCATGTATCTGCTGCCCTTGTCCTCCTGGATGGTAGGATTCATAGATTTGGAAGGTGCTGTCTCAGGAGCCCCGGTGAGCTGCTGCAGAGCATCTTGTAGATGGTACACACAGCTACCGCTGTGGAGGGAATGAATGTTGAAGGTGGTGAATAGGCTGCCAATCACACAGGCCGCTTTGGAGCTACCCTTATCCAAACAAGTGAGGGTATTCCAGCACATTCCTGACTTGTGCCTTGTAGATGGCTGGCAGGCTCTGGGGAGTCAGGAGGTGGATCGCTGCAGAGTTTTCAGTCTCCGACATGTTCTTGTGACCACAGTATTTGTACGGCTGGTTCAGTTTAGTTTCTGCTGGGTAACCCCCTGAATGTTGATAGTGTGGGAGTCAGTAATGATAATGGCCAGTGAATGTCAAGGGGAGATAATTAGAGTCTCGCTTGCTGGTCCAGTTCAGTTTCTGGTCAATGGTAACACCCAGGGTGTTAATGGTGCAGGATTCAGTGATTCAATTGAATGTTGGGGGAGGTGGTCGGATTCTCTCTTGTTGGAGACAGTCATTGCCTCGCACTCGTGTGGTGTGAATCTTATTAGCGTCTAATCAGCCTGAACCTGAATGTTGTCCTGGTTTTAGTGCGTATGGCATTGACTATTTCACTATCTGTGGAGTTTGAATGGTACTAAACATTGTGGGGTCATCAGTTAGCACCCCAGTTCCAATCATATGTAGAGAGGAGGTCATTAATGGAGCAGCTGAGGATGGTTGGGTCTAGGAGATTGCCCTGAGGAGCTCCTGCACTGATGTCCTGATTAAGATGACTGTCCTCCACTGACCACAACTATCTTCCTTTTGTGCCAGGTTTGACTCCAATAAGCAGAGCTGTTTCCCTCTGATTCCCATTGACCCCAGTTTTGCTCGGTCAAACACTGCCTTGGTGTCGAGGCCTGTCACTGGCGTCTCACCTCTTGAGCTCAGATCAATTGTCCACGTTTGGACTGAGGCTGTGATGAAGCTGTGAGCTGAGCGGCCTGGAGTATCAGTGAGCAGGTTATCGCCGAGTAAACACTGTTGTCGGCACCTCCCCTTCACTTTGCAGGTGGAATAGCCAAGGACGGTGATGGTGGTGTCGGGGACATTATCTGTAAGATGTGAATCCATGAGAATGACTATATCAGGTTGTTGCTTGCCTATAGTTTGTGAGATAGCTCTCCCAGTTCTGGCACAGGACCCCAGATGTTAGTAAGGAGAACTTTGCAGGGTTGGCAGGGCTGAGTTCGCTGGCGCCATTTCTAGCCCGATGCCAGGTAGCCCAGCCAATTTCACTTTCTTTAGACTTTGTAGCTATTCGATACAACTGAATGGCTTCCACACCAGTTGGGGTTTATTTAAGAGTCAACCACATTGCTGTGGCTCTGGGGCCATATGTAGGCCAGACCGGGTAAGGACAGCAGATTTCCTTCCCTAAAGGACATCAGTGAACCAGATGGGTTTTTCCAACAATGGTTCCATGGTCACCATCACTTTCGATTCCAGGTTTACTAATTGAATTCCACCAGTGGCTGTTTTGGGCCGAATGGCCTGTTTCCCTGGCATATATTCCAGAGAATCCTCTAACCGTGACACGCAGGTTTAAATGGAGGAAAAGGCAAGCGGAGGAATGGAAGCATTCTCCTCACCAAGAGTAATTAGAGTTTGAAATCCCCGTGTCGAACATTCAGGCAAGATTTTCGGAACCACTCAAGAAGAAATAGTTGGGTGCTGAAGGGGTGAGTTGTGGCTTTCTGTGGAAGGATAAACTAGATGAGCAGAATGTCCTCCCTCAGCTGTATTTGTATATGCTTTGTGATTCAGATTCTTGATTTTACTTGAATAATATCACCAAAAGATAAATAAAGCACAGCACACAAATATATGAGTGACTGGAATAATTCCCTAGCTGCTGTGTGCCATGTAGGAATTTATAGTTAATTAAACCATATTTTCAGCGTGCTAAAGTTTAATATCCCTTTAAATATGTTTTTTGGCAATAAAACCTCTGTCCAAATGTCTTAAAAAATTCATTTTCTTTTATATATTTTTTTTAATTGTGTCGTAAACATTATTTCTTCTTACTGTTTACCAGCTGCCTACGGCGCTTGCTAAGGATTGTGTGATTAAATTGCTTAACTTTGATGTTGATATTGATACTGGGGCTCGTTTAGTCGAATTAAAAGCCGAAATATGTGTATCCTAGAGCCACAGGAAAGTGAAATTGCCGAGAAGGTGGGCAGTTCCTGCCACCAGGGTGCGCCCCCCCCCCCCCCCCCCCCCCCCGTGCCAGCGAGCAGAATTTTACCAGCGGCCTCTGAACCGCCATCCAATCATAGACTGTGCCCTGCCTCACAGAGCTGCCAATCAGAGTTCGGGCAGCTCGACAGCGCCACCATTTGTTGTGGCCATAACTGAGAGGGTGCAGGAGAAAGGAGGGACCTCCACCATCCTCGAGACTTGGTAAAGTTTTCATCTGGGCCATGGCAGTCGGCAGGGTCCAGAGACATGGACCGAAATGGGGTGGCGGAGGGTAAGGGACCACGGGAGCCACGAGGCTGGCCATCGCCAGCACGGTCCCGTGGTCCCTTACCACGAGACCGCGGTTCCCAGCCCCGAAACTGCAGCAGGCGACGGTGCAGAGGGACCTGGGGGTCCTTGTGCATGAGTTGCAAAAACCCAGCCTGCAGGTGCAGCAGGTGGTCAGGAAGGCGAATGGGATGCTGGCCTTCATAGCGAGGGGGATTGAATATAAAAGTAGGGAGGTCTTGCTGCAACTGTACAGGGCACTGGTGAGGCTGCAGCTGGAGTACTGTGTGCAGTTTTGGGCGCCGTACTTACGCAAGGATATTTTGGCCTTGGAGGGAGTGCAGAGGAGGTTTACTAGGCTGATACCGGAGTTGAGGGGGTTGAGCTATGAGGAGAGGTGGAATAAACTAGGCTTGTACTCGTTAGAGTTTAGAAGAATGAGGGGAGATCTCATTGAGACGTATAAGATGATGAATGGGATGGATAGGATAGAGGTGGAGAGGCTCTTCCCGCTCAGAAAAGACAGTAGGACTAGGGGGCACAGCCTCAAGATAAAGGGGGGCGGTTTAGAACGGAGTTGAGGAGGAACTTCTTCACTCAAAGGGTGGCGATTCTCTGGAATTCTCTGCCCGTTGAAGTGGTGGAGGCTGCCTCGCTAAATATTTTTAAGACGCGGGTTGATAGGTTTTTGATAAGCGAGGGGATTAAGGGTTATGGGGAGAGGGCGGGAATGTGGAACTGAGACACGACAGATCAGCCATGATCTTATTGAATGGCGGGGCAGGCTCGAAGGGCTAGACGGCCGACTCCTGCTCCTATTTCTTATGTTCTTATGTCCCCCACTTCTGTGGGCCAGCTAAGACAGAGGGCCCCACTTGCCCTTACAGGGGTCTCACTGCGAGGCTGCCAGGGTTTCCCTGGTCGAGTCTCAATGCAGCAGTGGTGCCCCCTTACTAAAATGACGGCTGGGCAGTCAGGCACACAGCGCGGAATTCTCCGATCTCATCTGTGCCCATCCCACTGCAAGTGAGAATGGAGAATTGGCCGTTCCAGACAAAACGCCATTCACATTCAGTGGCAACGGAGAATCCCAGCCGCGAACCAGGATGGAGATTTCCGGCCTTAAACTGCCGGGCAGTTTGTGGGCAGTCGCCGAGACGCCCGCTGCTGGTTATAATATCATTCGGCAGAAGACAAAGTCCCTCGCCAACCATCCCCCCATCCAGCAATCGAGCTTCTGCTCGATTCAGTGACTCTCCCGCCTTCCAGCTCATCGCTGGAGGGATGGTAAAATCCAACCCGACGTCACGGTAAAAGCGTGGCCAAGTAGGGTGGCATGGTGGCACAGCGCTCAGCATTGGTGCCTCACAGTACCAGGGATCCGGTTCAATTCCGGCCTCGGGTCACTGTCTGTGTGGAGTTGGCACATTGTCCCCGTGTCTGCGTGGGTTTCCTCCGAATGCATTTGCTTCCTTCCACAGCCCAAAGATGTGTGGATTAGGTTGATTGGGCCACGCTAAATTGCCCCTTAGTGGCAGAGGGATTAGCAGGGTGTATATGTGGGTTTACAGGGATAGGACCTGGATGGTGCGGGCTCTATGGGCTGAATGGCCTCCTTCTGCACTGTAGGATTCTATGATTTGGGTCAGGGACCATAGACCCTGAGGATGGTCATTATGTGGGGGAGAGGATAAAGTGTCGGCCACAGAATGGAGTGGCAGTAGATTTCCAAATACAGTGATAACATGACACAACTGCAAATCAATTAAGATGTTTAGAAGGTGTGAAGAGCTATTGTAACACTTTGCTAAAACATATGGAGCCCAGATTTATCTTGCAATGTTGAAAGTGTTAATACTCATTAAAGACTGATGTTTTGAGTTATGAGGCTTGGTGTTGATTTGAAGCATCTGTTAAATATATTTAATGAACTTCCCGATACATGTGCAAACAGTACACATACAGCCTCAAGAATTTATATTCAGGATTACCAGTTGGCCGCACTGAGAGGAACATTTCCTTCTAGACTGTGTCAGGAATATGGAAAGGTCAATGCAAGATTGGATGATACTGTATACTGACCGCTGCGCTTGCTGAATTCTTCTTCATCCGCAATCATTTCAAAAAGAATTCTCCAGCCGCAGGACGGAGCACAGCGATCGAGACGGTCACTTCCACTGTGCTATCACAGGAAGTGCCACCTCGTTACTGTGGGTCTGTTTGAGTGAAGGAGGCCTGCAGTCCCGCTCGTAGGCTTTTTATAAATGGAGAAAATAATCATTGAGGAATGTGGGTGATGGGTCAACTCCCCATGGTGCAAGGCACAACCAAGGAGACAGAGAATCAGCAATTAGTATTTTTAAGTATTGGGACAGGAAAGATAAGGATAAGAAAACTGTTCAGGTGGATTGGCCATGCTAAATTGCCCCTTAGTGCCCAAAATATGCAGATTAGGTGGATTGGCCATGCTAAATTGCCCCTTAGTGCCTAAAATATGCAGATTAGGTGGATTGGCCATACTAAATTACCCCTTAGTGCCCAAGGATGTACAGGTTAGGTGGATTAGCCAATCTAAATTGCCCCTTAGTGCGCTAAGATATGCAGGTTAGGTGGATTAGCCATGCTAAATTGCCCTTTAGTGCCCAAAGATGTGCAGGTTAGATGGATTGGCCATGCTAAATTGCCCCTTCGTGTGCTAAGATATGCAGGTTAGGTGGATTAGCCATGCTAAATTGCCCCTTAGTGCACTAAGATGTGCAGGTTAGATGGATTGGCCATGCTAAATTGCCCCTTATTGCCCAAAATGTTCAGGTTAGGTAGATTAGCCATGGGAGTGGGGCTACAGGGATAGGACAGAGGGTGGGCCCTGGGTAAGATGCTCTTCTGGAGAGTCAGTGCAGACTCAGTGGGCTGAATGGCCTCCTTCTGAAGTGTAGGTAGTCTGTGATTTCAAGGCACAGGCAAGAATGGGTTAAAAGTGAGAACATTGAATTTGTTTGCACTGTTGGTTGATATTGGTTCGAACAAGGCTCCTTTAATTGCCCCTAACATCATGAAAGTGGTGAATGGAAACCACTGGATAGAGCCCGCAATCCCTAACATTATTCATAACGCCTTTGGGTTGTGTACTCAAACTGAGGAGAGGCAAGACCCAATTAGTCAGTGATTCCTCCATGCAATTTGGTAACACTCACTCAAGCGTCAAGCATAAGGGTTATACAAGTGGAACCACAACCTAAATCTTGGTGTCAGGACAAGTGGAGAGGCCAGTGAGGCAAATTGACTTTTTAAACGATATATACAATATACAAATAAGATGATTAAATTGGGAAGGGTCTTGTCGCGTTGCCCAGAGACTGGCATTCCTCTTCAGGACTGCTCCTGCTGCCATTGAATCATTAGGATCAGAGAGGTTTATCCATTTTAGCACAGCGGCCTCACAGTGCCAGGGTTCAATCCCCAGCTTGGGTCACCGTCTGTGCGGAGTCTGCACATTCTCCCCGTGTCTGCGTGGTTTCCTCCCACAGTTCGAAAGACGTGCTGGTTAGATACATTGGTCGTGCTAAATTCTCCCTCAGTGTGCGCAAACAGGCGCCAGAGTGTGGCAACTAGGGAATTTTCACAGTAACTTCATTGCAGTGTTAATGTAAGCCTACTTGTGACAAATAAACAAACTGAAACAAAGGTCAGATGTAGACATATCAGGGGATAACCAGACATTGGACGTATTTCTAAAACTACATACTGCACATATATCCCTTAAACCAACTCCCGTGACCAGACTGCACAGGATCTGATACAATCATGAGGTTTACCTCTGCTAAGACTAAAATAACTATTCATCCATTCACTCTCACAACCGTTTTGAGTCAAATCTAATCACAAAATGATGAGAAGAAAATGATCCAGAGTGGATAGTCAGAAGCTTTTTCCCATGGTTGAAGACTCAATTACTGGGGGGGGGGCAGAGGTTAAAGGTGCGAGAGACAAGGTTTAAAGGAGATCTGTGAGGCAAACAGAGGGTGGTGGGTGCTTGGAGCTCACTGACAGGGGAGGTAGTGGAAGCAGATATGATAGTGGCTTTTAAGGGGTGTCTTGACAAACACGTGAATAGGATGGAGATGGAGGGATTCGGTCCCCGGAAGGGTAGAGGGTTTTGTTCAGTCAGGGGCAGCCTGGTCAGTACAGGCTTGGAGGGCCGAAGGGCCTGTTCCTGTGCTGTAATTTTCTTCGTTCTATGATTTTGGTAAAGGGGTTGAAGTGTGCTCGAGGGATGGCCATTACAGAGAAAGATTAAGGCACTGAAGACCAATTTATCTGGCTCCCCACACTCAATAGAATCCATAGAATCCCATAGAATGTCTACAATACAGAAGGAGGCCATTTGGCCCATTGAGTCTGTACCAACCACAATCCCACCCAGGCCCTATTCCCGGAACCCCACATACTTACCCTGCTAATCCCCCTGACATTAGGGTCAATTTAGCACGGCCGAACATGCACATCTTTCGGACTGTGGGAGGAAACCAAAGCATTCAGAGGAAACCCACGCAGAGAGCGTGCAAACTCCGCACAGACAGTGAGCCGAGGCTGGAATTGAACCAGGGTCCCTGGCGCTAGAGTGTGACCAACTGAACTAGAATAAAATATTCCTTGGCAAGGATGGTGAACACTATTTAAACGTCAGATTTACCGTTTGCTGAGATCAGCTGCCTACGCTTTCAACGACATTGACACAGCGGGAGACTTTTTGCCACTTTGTCAAGAATTCACCAACTATCCATCAGGCTTCATTCCTCAGATCCTCTGCGGACTTCGCCTTGTGCACCAGGACCTCCAGTTTTGCATTGGAAAACCTGAGCACTACCTGGCTCATCATCCCCCCAACTCCACCCCCACAGCCCCCAACCCCACCTCCCTGGGGTCCCCGAGACATCCTCCTGCTGTGTCACTCAGTCCCACCCCACCCACCCACGATCGAGGTTACACATTACACATATCACTCCAGGAAGAATACAGCACGCCAGTGCGAAATGTCCTGATGCCTGTTTTAACACCTCCAGGCACGTTTAAATCACGACAATCAGCTTGTTAGCCCCTCAGGCAAAAGGCTGAACTTTTAAACGGGTGTGTCCTATTAGCAGAACATCCACCGCAGGGTCTGTCTTCACCCTTTTCACCTGAAGAGCTGTCGAGAAGTTTACAACACAGGAGAAAGTTCTCCGGTTTATTTCCTTTTGGGATGTATTACCTCACCCGTGAGAAATTGTATTGCCATCTGTGACCGCATCCACTAATCCATCCACATCCAGGTGAAGCCTCTAATAAACCTACTTGCTGCTTGCCAAATTGTCTCCTTTTGTGTCCAGAGCCCATCAAAATTACCTTCAGAATTACAAACCAAAGTGGAGTTCGCACATACGCCTGGTGTTAACGTTGTTAAAAAGGATTTGAGTGTAGGGATAGAGATATTTTACTGCAGTTGTACAGGGTGTTGGTGAGGCCACACCTGGAGCTTTGTGTGCAGTTTTAGTGCCCTTATCTCAGGAAGAATGTTCTTCCAATAGAAGGAGTACAGCAAAGCTTTCCCAGAAGGTTCTTGGGGCGGTAGATCTGTCATACGAGGAGAGACTAAGCCGGTTAGGATTATATTCACTGGATTTTAGAAGAGTGAGAGGGGGATCTCATAGAAACGTATAAAATTCTAACAGGGTCGATTCAGAAAGAATGTTCCCGATGGTGAGGGGAGTCCAGAACGAGGGAGTAACAGTTTGAGCATAAGGGGTAAACATTTCAGAACTGAGGTGAGGAGTTTCTTCACCCAGAGGGTGGTGAATGTGTGGAATTCACTACCATCGGACGTAGATGAGGCCAAAATGTCTGATGTCAAGAAGAGATTAGATATCGCTCTTGGGGCTAAAGAGATCAAGGGATATGGAGGGGATGGGGGGGGGATTCAGAATATTGAATTCAATGATCAGATGTGATGAAGATGAATAGCAGAGCTGTTGTGAAGGACCGAATGTGCTACTCGCACTTCTAGTTTCTATGCTTCTATGTTTCTATATACACAAGCAATGAGCATTGCTTGATTTAGGACTGTGAGTACATATAAAGAGAGTCCGCTGGGAGCGGTTGGGAGGCAGAGACGCTGTATCCTGTGAATAAACCTATCATCCAGGAAAGAAGTAGTTTTTTATCGTAGTGTGGCCCTTTCAGACAGGACATTTCTGGAGGGTCATTTGATCAGCAAAGATCCTTCGGATCGTCCCAGGGTGAAGCTGAGCCCATCGGCAGGGTCACGGATCGATGAGGGACTTGTAGCTGAGTTGAGGGAATTAAGCAGAGCAGCTACATTATAATCTAGTCTGACGTTGTTATATATAAATATTCCTTTTATTGTTAAATCCGCATAAAATCTCCTTGATCTATTACACTGATGACAAGGCAAAGCACCAAAATTGTGGGAGATTGTAGGACTAGCTATAGGGAGAGGAGACCTGACTGTCAAGAATACGAAGGGATAAGAAGATGTGGGATACATTTCCTTAGTACAACGCCGATAATCGGAAAAGTGGAGCCATTTGACCCTGGTGTTGGCAACTGGGGACAATGTATAGAAAGGCTGCATTATCTCTTTGTGGCAAATAAAATAATCGCTGAAGATACAGGTTATTTTGTGCCCCACAGACTTACAGTTTATTGAGAAGATAAGCATCAGCAGATGCTCCAGACACAAAGGGGTTGATCTTATCAGCTCAGCATACCAGTCGTGTAAGATTGTGAGAGAGACTTAAAACTTGGTTGGCGCCTAGTTTCTCACCTCTCGCGATTATAGTAGCTCTGAATTGCCGATGTAATTGGATGTTCTGAGTTTCTCCCACACTCCAAAGACATGCTGGTTAGGTTGATTGGCCATGCTAGTGACAGAGAGACTAGTGGGGTAAGTGTCGGTCCGCCTTGTTGTCCAACAAGGGGCATACACGCGATGGGTCGTACGAGGGCTGCTCTTGGTTGTTCGAGAGTAGCCTAGTGCTTCATGTCGTTAGTGTACGCTTAAACTGGACTAGCAGATGGGCAACACAGCAGCTCAGTGACTATCACTGTTTGCTGTTCAGACACATGGATTTGGGCCAGTGTCTGTGGGAGTTTGCACATTCTCCCCGTGCTTGCGTGGGTTTTCTCCGGGTGCTCCGGTTTCCTCCCACACCCCAAAGATGTGCTCTTAGGCTGATTGGTGTAACAAATTGTCCCTAAATGAGTCTCCCCTCCATGTGGAATGCCATAAGTGTAGATAAGGGTCATGGGTGGAGAGGGGACTCATAATGTTAAAATGGCAGCGTGGGCTCGTTGGGCCGAAGGGCCTGTTTCCCGTGCTGTGTTGTTCTTTGTATGTGGGGTTACAGGGATCGGGCCTGGGTGGGATTCTTGTTGGTGCAGGCTCAATGGGCTCTTTATGGTCTCTTTCTACACCACAGTGATTCTATGATTCCTCTATTCTATTCTGTGAGAAGTCGGGAAAGTTTGTTTATTTACAAGTAAGGCTTACATTAACACTGCAATGAAGTTACTGTGAAATTCCTAACCCCATTACCATACATTTACATTTAGTTAACAGGTTTGCCCACTCTATTATCTCCCCACATTAGAAAATTCTCTCACCTGCCCCCACCTTTGGCAGAGTGTACAACAGGTCCTGACAAATGGGGATATGGTGAAGGGAATCCGCTGGGGAGGGGAGGATGGTGGGGGAGGGGAGGATGGTGGGGCAGTGGCGGTTGCGGGAATGTGGTGGTCAGGGAACACAGCCCCAAGGGGACAGTGCCATACCTGGACAGGGCTCTGTCCGTTCCAGCGTTGGATACAGAAAGGGATCTAAATCCCACAGCATTGCAAGATACTTTAAAGGGAATTAACCGCAGATACCTGTGCCCTGAAGAGAAATGTAACACTACACTATCCCATTAGAAAGTTGTGGTTATTAAGCCTGTAGTCTGATGGAGGGGAAGGGTATTGAGATGTGGGGCAGCATCACACCACCTGCTCAACTTGCTGCTGCCCCACATCTCAATACCCTACCCCTCCATCAGACTACAGGCTTAGAAACCACAACTTTCTAATGAGATAGTGTAGAGGGAGCTTTACTCTGTATCTAACCCCGTGCTGTACCTGTCCTGGGAGTGTTTGATGGGGGGACAGTGTAGAGGGAGCTTTACTCTGTATCTAACCCCGTGCTGTACCTGTCCTGGGAGTGTTTGATGGGGGACAGTGTAGAGGGAGCTTTACTCTGTATCTAACCCCGTGCTGTACCTGTCCTGGGAGTGTTTGATGGGGGACAGTGTAGAGGGAGCTTTACTCTGTATCTAACCCCGTGCTGTACCTGTGCTGGGAGTGTTTGATGGGGACAGTGTAGAGGGAGCTTTACTCTGTATCTAACCCTGTGCTGTGCTGTACCTGTCCTGGGAGTGTTTGATAGGGACAGTGTAGAGGGAACTTTACTCTGTATCTAACCCCGTGCTGTACCTGTCCTGGGAGTGTTTGATGGGGACACAGTGTAGAGGGAGCTTTACTCTGTATCTAACCCCGTGCTGTACCTGTCCTGGGAGTGTTTGATGGGGGGACAGTGTAGAGGGAGCTTTACTCTGTAACTAACACCATGCTGTACCTGTCCTGGGAGTGTTTGATGGGGACAGTGTAGAAGGAGCTTTACTCTGTATCTAACCCCGTGCTGTACCTGTCCTGGGAGTGTTTGATGGGGGGACAGTGTAGAGGGAGCTTTACTCTGTATCTAACCCCGTGCTGTACCTGTCCTGGGAGTGTTTGATGGGGACAGTGTAGAGGGAGCTTTACTCTGTATCTAACCCTGTGCTGTACCTGTCCTGGGAGTGTTTGATGGGGACAGTGTAGAGGGAGCAACTAGACCATCCGTTTGTATCCCTCCATTCCCAGTCTGTTCATGTGACTATCCAGATAAGTCTTAAACAATCCCAGCGTGTCCCCCTCCACCACCCTACTTGGCAGTGCATTCCAGGCCCCCACCACCCTCTGTGTAAAATACGTCCCTCTGATATCTGAGTTAAACCTCACCCCTCTCACCTTGAGCCTGTGACCCCTCGTGATCGTCACCTCTGACCTGGGAAAAAGCTTCCCACTGTTCACCCTATCTATACCCTTCATAATATTATACACCTCTATTAGGTCTCCCCTCATTCCCTGTCTTTCCAGGGAGAACAACCCCAGTTTACCCAATCTCTCCTCATAGCTAAGACCCTCCATACCAGGCAACATCCTGGTAAACCTCCTCTGTACTCTCTCCAAAGCCTCCACGTCCCCTCGGGCAGTGCCTGGTGTGTGCACCTCTCTTGGGTGGTGTCTGGAATGTACAACTCTCTCAGGTAACTGTGAAGGTGATCATGCAGATCCTGAAATGTTAATTCTGTTCCTCTCTCTCCCGCTGCAGCCAGACCTGCTGAGTTTATGCAACATTTTCTCTTTTTATTTCTCTCGATCAGTATTTGACGTGTATACCTTCCTCAGGTCAGCGTCCGACATGTACACTACTCTCAGACAGTACCCCAACATCCAGTCAGCACACAGGTGTACACTACCCTCTCAGGAATGCAACGCAGCATCGGGATTTTTTAAAAAAAAATCTGTTGACGTGATAGAAATTTTCCACCTCCTGTGACAATTCCGTGCTGTGCTGTGAACGTTAATTGAGTGGAGGAGGTGTTAAGTGTATGCAACACATGCTTACCGCATTGAAACTGTAACCCAACTGTCGGAACAACAATCTGCAAAATAATCAGAGAAACACTCTCATGTTCCTCTGGGAATAGCAGCACCAAATTGTTATGAATGTATCTGTTTGAATAAAGTCACAACCATTCTCCAAATGTTAGAAAGTTTCATGTTTTTAATTGCCTCAGTTCCCAGTCTCTATTTGAAACTAATAATTATTTGTTGAGACCAATAGTTCCAGCAGTACTCGGAAGAAATTGTTTGAATATTTTCTGCAGTAAATTTGAATTCCATTGGAATTCTCTTGACAGCAGAGACAAGTTCTTGATGGTAACCATGCCTCAGTTTATGAGTGATCGCATAAATCCCTGTCTAACAGCGTCCAATTAAAGCACAATGGGTTAAAAGTGGTCTTGGGCAACAATATACACAGTGACGCAAAGATTAGCACCGCACAGTGCTAGGAACCTGTGTTCGATTCTGGCCTCGGGTGACTGTGTGTCTGCATGGGTTTTCTCCGAGTGCTCTGATTTCCTCCCACAGTCCAAAGATGTGCAGGTTAAGCGGTCTAAGGGTAAATTGCCCCGTAGTGTCCCGAGATGTGTAAGTTAGATGGACCAGCCATGGTAAATGTGTAAGGGTACAGAGGGATAGGGTGGGGAGAGAGCCTGGTTAAGATACTCTGTCAGGGTCAGTACAGACTAAAGGGATGAATGACCTCCTTCTGCACTGTTGGAATTCTATGTTCTATGACCAGGTAAATAAGAATTAGCAATGAATTTATACACTACCTGATTTCCTTGTCCAAGGACCTCAACAGAAAGAATTATTGGCTGGGTGTGAGTGGGCATACTGTCAATATCATCCAAGGCCACTTTCACCAGCATTAAGAAAAAAACTCCAATTTTAACCAACGTGCTAAAACCTTACTGCTGAGATAAAATCATTATACATCATGGTCTATTGGTGCAGTGGTCAGCATCCCTGCCTCTGAGCCAGAAGCTCTGGGTTCAAGTCCCACCCCAGAACTCGATGGCCAAAGAAGGTGCTTCCATAACGCAATCAAACAGGTTGGGAGTCAACCTGAAAAGCGTTCCAAAGATGCTGGTGGTAAGAGTGGGAGAGACTTCTGGTCAGTCACGCTTGATGTAGAGTGGTGGTCCTTAAGCTATAAGCCTCGGGTGATAGAATAGCGACCTGTTCCAGGAATTACTAGCTCTATAAACAGACAAAAGTCTACCTTAGTGCACCACTGTGTGTGGGAAGGGAATAGGAATGGAGTTACACATTATCATGCTTATAGTCAGAGGCTTAACTTTTTTTCTATTCATTCATTGACTATATCTCTCATTCCTAGTTGCCCTTGTTCAGTTGAGAGTCAAACACATTGCTGTAGCGCTGGAGTTACGTGAAGACCACATCCTTAAGGATGGCAGATTTCCTTCCCTAAAGGACACCAGTAAACCAGATGGGTTTTTCCCACAATCAACAATGGTTTCAGGGTCATCAGCAGATTCTTAATTCCAAATGTGTTTTAATTAAATTTAAATCCTGCTACCTGCTGTGACGGGATTCGAACGCAAGTCCCCAGAACATTAGCTGAGTTTCTGGATTAATAGTCCAGCGCTGATACCACGAGGCCATCGCTGCTCCCTACTACAAGCGGCTAAGAAATTTTGCTGATTTATGATTATAGCCACAATCACTTCCCTCTTAACCGAAAATAAAGGAAGACTCAGATTTATATTGCACATTTAATGACCTCAGGGCATCACAAATCACTTTGGCCGATGAGGTATATTTAGTGTCGTCATTGTTGCAGTAGTAAACACGGTCACTAATTTATATGCAGCAAGCTCTCCGAAACAGCAGTGTGATTATCAGATAACCCAGGGATAGCTAGCCAGTTTTGCTTTGAAATAGTGTCACAGAATCTTTTAAGGGCTCACAGAACATTACAGTGCAGTACAGATTCGCAACAATCTTCAACCAGAGCTGTCAAGTGGATAATCCATCTTGGCCTCCTCTGGAGGTCCCCAGCATGATGTGGAGATGCTGGCGTTGGACTGAGGTAAACACAGTAAGAAGTCTCACAACACCAGGTTAGAGTCCAACAGGTTTATTTGGTAGCAAAATCCATTAGCTTTCAGAGCACTGCTCCTTCATCAGGTGGTCCCCAGCATCTCAGATATCAATCTTCCGCCAATCTGATTCACTCAATGTGATATCAAGAAACAGCTGTCTGTCTTGGGATACGACAAAGACTGTGGACCCTGCCAACACGATAGTACTGAAGACCTGTGCTCCAGAACTTGTCACGGCTCTAGCCCCAAGCTACAACAGTGTTTCGGCCTGACCCTTTAGTTATGGGATTGTTTAGCTCTGTCTGTTACTTGCTGTTTAGCACACAAGTAGCCCTGTGCTGTTGCTTCATCAAGTTGACATCTCATTTTTAGCTACGTTTGGTGTTGCTCTTATCGCCCCCTCTGAGGATCAGGGTTGATCCCCTGGTTTGGATCTTGTTATTCATGTTTTCAGATGGAGTTGTCCATTAGTCCATCACTCACACTCACTCTGGACAAATGCTTTGTTTCTTTATGACAATCACTACCTCTCCCTTCAGCTGGCGTGCCATGAAACCTTTACAATTTCATCTATTTAGCTGCCTACCCAATCCCAAACTTTCCTTTTCTCTCTTTACCCCCTCCCTTTTACAAGGGCAGGAAGCCCGTCACATTTCTACCTTTTGAAGAAGAGTCTTATTCGACTCAAAACATTGGACGGTATTTTACCAGTTTCTGTCAAAGTGTTGGGTGAGCTTGGAACTGGGAGAGTTTCAGGTCCGTTTTCAGCACACACAACCACCCCCTCAAATCTGCACCCCGCCTCCCCAAACCCCACACACACTCTGGTTGTAAAGATTTGAGTGAGTCAGTTTCTCGCTGCAGATGTTTATGTGTGTGGGGTTCAACGCACCCAAAATCCTGCAGCTCCGATCAGAGCCTCCAACTGTGCATTAAAAAAAATGCAAATAAAGCAGCTCCCCTGCCAGATCCCTCTTGGTGTCGGGTCAGATAATGCCTCCCCTGTGGGTATTGGAACCCACCCCAACACTACTGGCCCCCTCATCCTCCCCACCCCCTCCGCTATCCAGACCGAATGTGCCCATCCCCCACCCAGGCCATCGAGCACAGGTAGAGTGGCAGTGTCCCCTCCCCCCCCCACTCTGGCCTGGACCCACCTGCACATGGCCCCCGTCTCCCCCTGACTCCAATGGCTGTATGACACCTCCCTCTCTCTCTCCCCCCTGTCCCTAAGCATCATAGGGGCAAGTCAGTAATTCCTGTGGTGTAATCTTCCTTGTTCTATGTTCAATGGGGAAATGTCAAGCCACAATCTGGCATCCCAGATTCCTCTCCTTCCCTTGCGCTTAACCTTGTGTTGCAGGAACAGATAAGGATGCCCTTTGGAGTCGCAGCTCCCACTTGAGGCTCCTGCCCCTCGGACGCTGCAGATGAAGGGAGCTCCGAGGGTGGCACCTTTTTGGGCATCATCTTCCACCTCCTAACTCACCATCCCAGACACTCTCACATCGGTGGGTCTGGTTAATGGTGAGGCTTCTGGGTCTCTCTCTCTCTGGTGAGCACGACACATCTGCTGATGTACATCGGGAGGAGGAGGGAACGTCCGAGGCCTCTGGCACGTGGGGGCCTGCTGGAGGTGAGGCCTCAACTGGCCCCCGGCTACATGCTGGGCCTCTGAGATCACTTCCCCCTCATCTGCTGGAGATGCGGAAACAGAGCCAGGGAATGTAGGAGGTGTTGACGGCCACACTGGACCAACCGTGAGGATTCCCAAAGCTTTCAGGTGCACCAGCTATTGCCTGTCTTGTGTGGTTCCCAGGCCAACACTGCAAGGATGGCGTCTGTGGTGGAAAGCCTTGGACAGGAAATTCTCACTGAGAGTGGCAGGCTCCAAATAAAATACAGTGGGCCACAGCTGAGGGACTCAACAGGCTTCTTGAGATTCTGTGGCCCACGGCTGAGAGGCTCGAGAGTTTGCATGAGACCCAGCAGGACAGCGCTGAGACACAGCGGGCGATGGCTGCAGTCTTTGAGAATGTGGCCCAGTTGCAGAGGACCATGGCTGAGGGGCTGCAGACCATGGCCCAGTCTCAGAGGGCACTTGCTGTGACCATTGACAGGTGGCCCCCAACTCAGATGGCCATTGCCATAAGTCTTGACCATCATGGCTAGAACGCAGGTGGCCCTTCAGGACTGGCAGAACTTCTGGAGTTCACTGCAGAAGCACCACCATCTCATGGAGTGACCCAGGGCTCCACAGGAGCCCCAAGGGAGGGGGAAGGGCTCGAGCCCATGCTGGGGCCTTGCAGTCAGGCTGTGGCTACACTTTGACTGCCCCGTTCCCGACACTGGGGCATCTCAGGGACAGTGGGGTGATATACATTCTGGGGAGACACCGAGACACAGCGAGGTTAAGGAGTTGTAATTGCACTAAGATGGCAGGGGTGAAACACTGCACTAATTAGATATTTAAGCACTTTAACATTTCCTGTTTGTACGTTTTTATGTCAACACTTATAATTTAGACTCTTTTATTGTCAGCAGAAAATGTTTTTCTGTGACTAATTTGCCTCAGGTTTGCCTTGAACAAGAATCCATTTACCGTGACTGTCACCAGAGGGATTCTTCATGTTGATGTCAGCTGGGGAGGCCCCGCAACGCTGCGTCGCTGAGAAAATGAGGCCATTGGTTCCACAGAACCCACGAGCGATTCCCTCCCCTCCCTAATCCACCTGCCCCGGGGCCCTGTACGGGGGTTTATAGATCCCTTACCCACTACACAGGCGTGGGCCCAGGTGCACGCGGAGCTCAGGTAGGAGTCAGACTAGTTTGCCCCAGGGCATCATCATCATGGTGCTGACCAAGTCACATCATCCTCCTGCCTGCCAGAGAAACTCGCTAACACAGTGCACCCAGGCCCACCGCGCTGGTGTGACAATGTTGAAGGAGAGAGTAGGACGTGGGGGTGAGGTGGATTGCAACCCATGTGCAGAAACAGAAGTGAGCAAAGTGTTTGGCGATCAGGGCCTCCCTCACATGCCTGATTCTTGCTGCCAGCTCTCCAGCGCCTTGGTGGTGTTTCTCAGTGTGGTCCTCCTCCTCTTCCACTTCCTCCTCCTCCTGGATGGCCCCCTCCGCAGTGATGCCCAATTTGTCGCCCTCCACATCCTCCTCCTGCTCCCAAAGCTCTCCTCTCTGCTGCCCCAGGTTGAGTAGGGCAGACCACAGCACCACAATGTGGGGTGAAATTTGGGGGCTGTACTGTAGAGCCCCACTAGAACGGCCCAGACACCTGAACCACATCTTCAGAAGTCCTATGCAAGTCTCCACTGTAGAGCGGGTGGCAAAGTGGGGCTCATTATACCGGATCTCTGCCTCAGGCTCAGGCCTCCGCACAGGCGTCACCAGCTAAGTTTGAAGTGGGTACCCCATGTCACCCACGAGCCATCCCTGCAGTCTGGGCTCCTCCGCAAAGGTCTCTGGTCTGTCTGAGCTCCTCAGAATAAAACTGTCATGCACACTGCCAGGGTGTCTGGCACAGACGGGCATGATGTTTATCTTCTGGGCACAAAACAATTTAGGGAGTGGAACCCCTTTCTATGGATGAATCTTTGTGGATTCTGAAGCGGGACCTTGAGGGTGATGTGGGTGCAGTCTAGAGCCCCCTGTGCATTGGGCATCCCCACAATGGCCGTGAATCCCGCAGCCTGAGCTTTCTGCTGGGCCTGGGCCAGCGCGTCTGTTCAGACTGATCCGGATTGGTGGTAAAGGCAGATGTGTATGTAAAGTGGGGAGTGCAGCTCGCTAATTACATTGAGATGAATGCAAAAATATATAAACTGGCATTGCACCCCGTTTTGGGTGAGTTCCTGATTGCACCGATCTTTTTGGCCTTAAGAACATAAGAACATAAGAAATAGGAGCAGGAGTTGGCCATCTAGCCCTTCGAGCCTGCCCCGCCATTCAATAAGATCATGGTTGATCTGTTGTGGCTCAGTTCCACATTCCCGTCGTCTCCCCATAACCCTTAATCCCCTCGCCTATCAAAAACCCATCAACCCGCGTCTTAAAAATATTTAGCGAGGCAGCCTCCACCACTTCAACGGGCAGAGAATTCCAGAGATTCACCACCCTTTGAGTGAAGAAGTTCCTCCTCAACTCCGTTCTAAACCGACCCCCCTTTATTTTGAGGCTGTGCCCCCTAGTCCTACTGTCCTTTCTGAGCGGGAAGAGTCTCTCCACCTCTATCCCATCCATCCCATTCATCATCTTATACGTCTCAATGAGATCTCCCCTCATTCTTCTAAACTCTAACGAGTACAAGCCTAGTTTAATCAGCCTCTCCTCATAGCTCAACCCCCTCAACTCCGGCATCAGCCTAGTAAACCTCCTCTGCACTCCCTCCAAGGCCAAAATATCCTTGCGTAAGTACGGCGCCCAAAACTGCACACAGTACTCCAGCTGCGGCCTCACCAATGCCCTATATAGCCGCAGCAAGACCTCCCTACTTTTATATTCAATCCCCCTCGCTATGAAGGCCAGCATCCCATTCGCCTTCCTGACCACCTGCTGCACCTGCAAGCTGGGTTTTTGCGACTCATGCACAAGGACCCCGAGGTCCCTCTGCACCATCGCCTGCTGCAGTTTTTCTCCACTTAAGTAATAATCCTTCCTACCATTATTCCTACCAAAGTGGACCACCTCGCACTTGCCAACATTAAATTCCATTTGCCAGTTCCTGGCCCATTCGCCCAGCCCATCTAGATCCTTCTGCAGACTCTCCACACCCTCTGCACAATTTGCCTTTCCACCAATCTTGGTGTCATCAGCAAATTTTGACACCATACACTCAGTTCTCTCCTCCAGATCATCTATATAAATGGTAAATAGCTGAGGCCCCAGCACCGACCCCTGAGGCACTCCACTAGTCACCAACCGCCAATCCGAATAGTACCCATTGACCCCCACTCTCTGCCTCCTATTCGACAACCAGTCCTCTATCCACGCTAACACCCTACCCCCAACTCCATGTCCCCTGACCTTCTGCAATAACCTCTTGTGAGGTACCTTGGTAATTGGCATGGAGGTGGGCATGGATCAGGTACTTGCCCGACTTTACCAATCTTACACACCCAAAAACAGGCGCAATGCGATAAGATACTGAACGTTAACTCTGTGCCTCTCTACACAGATACTGCTAAATCTGTTTTATTTATGTTGTAAAGGGTAGATCGTGCCAGAGGAATTGAGTTGATTTTTTTCGAAGATGAGTGTGTAGTAGTGGACAAAGAAATGTCTATGGGTGTTATTTATATAATCATCCTGAAGACATTTAATAAAACCCATTGGAAGAGGAATGTTAGCTGAAGATAAAGTTCACGGAATGGAAAGCAAATGATTGATTTTGTTTGGAAATTGGTTGAGCAGCGGGTGGTGGAGATTAGAGGTAGTTGGCAGGTACACTTATTGGCAAGATGAAGTGTATCTGTGGGGACCTTCAGCTATACAAACCCTGGTTAGATCACATCTCACATTCTGTGGGTGGTTCTGTGCACCCCCACTTCCGGAAGGATGGATGTGTTAGAGTGTAGTTTGGCACGTAAGTTCTACATTCTGAATTATATTCCACACCTTGGATGGTTAGGGGTGACTTGTTTCCAGTTTATAAGAGAGGAAGGGACAGAGAGAGAAGATCTTCCCACTCACTGGAGAATCTGGGACTGGGGGGAAATCTAAAAGTCAGAAGCCACAGCACTCTCAGAAGTGAAATTAGTCCACCATTATTTACAAAAAGAACGATAGAAATTTGGAACTCTTCCATAAACAGCAATTGATATTCGATCAATGATTCAGAACATAGAAAAACTACAGCGCAAACAGGCCCTTCAGCCCACAAGTTGCACCGATGATATCCATACCTACTAGGCTTACCTATAACCCTCAATTCTATTAAGTCCCATGTACAAGTTCCATTTTTAATATCAGCTAGACTTTTGGTAGCTGATACAGGCAGCATATGGAGTTAGGTCACTGATTAGCCATGATCTAAATGAATGCAGAACAGGAACAAGGAACGTAATAGATCCACTCATGGTTCTATTGTCACGATTGTCTCCCATCTGGGTTATGACGGGAGTTTTGGCCAACGGGCCTGGAAGGTTTGGTCATCCTGAATCTCATTGTGGGTTAAGGATGGGTTGTCTTTCCTACTGGCCAATATCTACAACCTATTTTGCATCTTGCATCAATGCTTATTACCAGGCTAGGTTGGAATCTTGTGTTCCTGTTACACCAATTCTGTTCAACATCTTAAACGCCGTGTGCACCCAGTGAGGGAGACATTCAGGACCCACCTGCAGTGCTGCCTGCACCATTGAATCCACAGAAACAGAGAGTCCCTACAGAGCAGAAAGATGCCTTTTGGCCCATCGAGTCTGCACTGACTCTCCGAAAGAGCGTCCTACGAGGCCCTCCCCTCAGCCCTATCGCCGTAACCCTGCACATTTACCCCACGGTTAATCCACCTCACCTATATATCTTTGGACAGTAAGGGGCAGTTAGGCTGTGAGTGGAAAATGGGGTATCTGAAGGAGAACCACCATCGGTGAGAGCCGCAGGAAGTGGCAATGGAGAGGGGGTTGGGGGGGGGGGGCAGGAGGGGGAGAAGTGAAGAGGGTTTGAAGACATGAAGGGTGGAAGGTATGAGGGGGGCACCTGGAGTAAGCAGGGAGGGCAGTTAGGGAAAGGGTGCTTTATATGGTGGGGTGAGTTGATGGAGACCTAGGACACAGTTTGAAAAATTACACGCGTCATCATGGAAGCAACAAGACGACACTGCCTTTTATGTCCAACCACGTGACATCCAGGTGGTAGGAGGGGTTTCTCGGGTGGCTGGAGCTGAAGTGGACATCGAAAGGGAAACACTAATTAACACAGAGAGACCTTATTACAGCTCTGTTCTTTCGAAATCCTCACAGTCTGGGGGTTTGGTCTACACGGTTGGGCTAAAGTTGAATTGGCCCAGTTCCTAGCATAATGCACCAGTAAGGCATTGTGATTCATCGAGACGGAGACACGGGTCTCTCAGATTTATCACCCTGCCTGCCCCTCTCACAGACTGGGGGTGGCATTTTCCCCGAATGGCAGAGTAGACGGGAAAAAGGACAGGGAGGAAGACATCAGACAGTCTTTCCTATCGGATTGTTTGGCACATAGAACATACCTGAACTCTTTTGGTGGGTTCTGCTCACTCCGCACCGTCTCTAATCCTACCCTCTGAAAACTGAGGGTAGTGGGGATCTGGAATGTGCTGTCTAATGGAGGCTGGAAACCTTACAACCTGTAAAAAAAAAATGTTTGGATGACCACTTGAAATACCATAATATCCAAGAACAACAACAGAGAACAATGAACAGTACAGCACAGGAAACAGGCCCTTCGGTCCTCCAAGCCTGTGCCACTCATTGGCCCAACTAGACCATTCTTCTGTATCCCTCCATCCCCAGTCTGCTCATGTATCTATCCAGATAAGTCTTTAACGATCCCAGTGTGTCCGCCTCCACCACCCTACTTGGCAGCGCATTCCAGGCCCCCACCACCCTCTGTGTAAAATACGTCCCTCTGATATCGGAGTTATACCTCGTCCCCCTCACTTTGAACCTGTGACCCCTCGTGATCGTCACCTCCCACCTGGGAACAAGCTTCCCACTGTTCACCCTATCTATGCCCTTCATAATTTTGTACACCTCTTAGGTCTCCCCTCCATCTTTCCAGGGAGAATAACCCCAGTCTACCCAATCTCTCCTCATAGCTAAGAGAATGGGGCAAGTACAGGAAAATGGGAATAGCATGAGTTTAGTGGTAGGTGCAGACTCAATGGGCCGAAGGGCCTTTTGTATGACTCTGTGAAAGTGTAAAACCCTCCTGAGAGGTCAAATGGGTTGGCTTTGAACTCAATTCAAAAACAAAAGGATAAATAAGCACACCAAAAAAATTTTCAAAACACATACATTGAAAAGACTGTTTACATTGCAAATAGGAGAGATCCATGTTCCTTTCTTAAATTAGTGACAATCTATATCAGAGGAATGACCAGTCTCAATTGCTGCATCTTTATTGGGTTCTCATTTTCACCTATGGAACATTCTAGAGTGTAAAAGGAAGTGGAATACATTGACCTTGAGAAGCTTTGAAAAGTGAGGCACGAGGAGATGGGAACTATTAGAGATGAGGAGAAATGATCTCCTCTGAGGGTCTTTGGAACTTGTCCTCAAAAGGCAGTGGGGGCAAAGTCTTAATCGGGTCAGCCATAATCTTATGGTGGAGCAGGCCCAAGAGGCCAAAAGGCCTACTCCTGCTTCTAATCCCTATGTTGGTATCAGGTTGGTAGGTTTCTCTCCTATCAAGCCCTACACACAGTTGTTCCAAACACTACAAAACCTTTGAGGTTAAACTACACTAACCTGAGAATGATGACAATTAGCTGTTACCCATCGATACCAGAACCTGACATATAAAACTTGTTTCATTTATCCAAACAAACATATATGGGTTCACTTGTTTGTGATAACAATACCCCCTCACTCCATACATCACAGCAGATTCTAGAGACTTAACCACATTCCAACAAAAAAACACTTTAAATGGTGAATTTAGAAAAATATATTAACCATTAAAAAGGTAACAAGTCAGGAAGATAAAAGACAAAGTATCAATTAACAGCAAGAGAAAGCTTAACAAGTAAACAGACTGCTCACCAACCTTCTCAGAAAAAACTGGGAAGTGATTACTCCAAAAACCAGCTCTCGTCACCTTTCCATAGTAAGGAGCCTCACAACACCAGGTTAAAGTCCAATAGTTGGGGAGGGGGAAACTTGGGGGTGGGGAACAGATGTTTATGGACCTGATGAAGGGGCAGTGCTCCAAAAGCTCATGATTCCAAATAAAGGTGTTGGACTTTAACCTGGTGTTGTGATACTTCCATCTCCACCTCACACCTTTCCATAAGCATCTCCCTGCCCATCCAATTTAACTAATTGTTGGAATCTAACTAATTGGTGTACAATTTATCAATAATGAGATAAGAATTAACCCATTGGTTTTCAACTAGCTATGCATATTGTTTCAGTCTTAAGACATGCTTTCCCTCAAGTGATATCTGTTAACTTGAGATCAGCTGGGTGTCAACCAGTAATTGGTTAACATCACTATCTGTTATTTAAACTGAAGACATATTTCTTCCAGTCAAGTTAGCAAGTCATGCTATCTGTATTAATAATAAATAGTTAATAATGTTTCATAATTATAAAAATCTTGGTGTTCTAAATTACATTTCCAGTATTTCTAACATATCTATTAATGAATTACTTATTCTTTAATTGTCTCACAACTTCTTTAATTGTCTATCTAACTATTCTGGCTGCTTTCCAATAATACTGTTATAGTTTCCATTAAAATAGCTCCCATTAATTTGAACAGAAAATGCTTACGAACATTTTAATCCAAAACTATAAAAGGGAGAGCATGTCAAACAAATCATGGGTGGCATAGTGGCACAGTGGTTAGCTGCCTCACAGTGCCAGGAACTTGGGTTTAATTCTGGCCTTGGGCCACTGTCTGTGTGGAGATTGCACATTCTCCCCGTGTCTGCGTGGGTTTCCTCCGGGTGCTCTGGTTTCCTCCCACAGTCCAAAGGTGTGCAGGTTGTGTGATTTAGTCACGCTAAATTGTCCATTAATGTCAGGGGGATTAGCAGGGTAAATATATAGGGTTACAGGGATTGGGTCTGGCTGGGTTTGTTGTCGGTGCAGGCTCGATGGGAAGAATGGCCTCCTGCACTGTGGGGATTCTATGATTTTATGGAAATGATAATCACATTAAAACAACGGATATTTAAACACTGCCAGCGTCTGATCACCAGCAGCATGATCTGAAATTGTAGACAAGTGATGCCAGCCTCACAATATTTGTACATGACCATGAGCCATCCTTGGACAGATGGCCACTGCTCACCGGATGGGTGCAATCACACCCTCCTTGTGCCCATCAGTGACATGATGAAGATTTAAACTTAACAAATGCTCTGTGATTGCTTCAGTTCATACACGAATAGCAGTTCCGCACTTAAATTTTGAACGACCAGCTCTTGGAAATCCAGGAACACCCAATAACTGTGCCAAGGGGCAGTTGGCAGTCATGTTGCCAGGATGTTGCCTGGGCATGTCCTCTCTCCTGGGAGCTGTACTTACCTTTACATCCCGGGGGATCCCCACAACAGGTTCACACCTGTGTCAGCACGGTTTGAAGATATTTACCAGGATGTTACCTGGGATGGTGGGAAGGTCTTAGGAGAAAAGGCTGAGGGACTTGAGGTTATTGTCGTTAGAGAGAAGAAGGTTACGAGGTGACCTAATTGAGGCATACAAGATGATCAGAGGGTTAGATAGGGTGGACAGTGAGAGCCTTTTTCCTCGGATGGTGACGGCTAACATGAGGGGACATAGCTTTAAATTGAGGGGTGGTAATTATAGGACGGATGTCAGAGGTAGGTTCTTCACTCAGAGGGTAGTAAGGGCGTGGAATGCCCTGCCTGCAGCAGTTGTGGACTCGCCAACTTTAAGGGCGGTCAAATGGTCAGTGGATAGGCGTATGGATAACATTGGAATAGTTTAGGTTAGAGGGTCATTAGATTGGTTCCACTGGTCGGCGCAACATCGAGGGCCGAAGGGCCTGTACTGCGCTGGAATGTTCTATGATCTATGGCGAGGGCTCAAGTTGGGAAGTGGGGGGTGTTCTGATATTGAATTGCATGTAAATGGTTGTAAATTAGGTTCACATTGTTATGGGCATGGATTTGATGACATTGCTGGCTGGGAGTGGGGAAGATCCAAAGTCATGTTCTCGCCGGCAAGAATTGCGACTTCCGTACGGAGTTGGAAGTCACTTCTCAACATGGGGGAGCAATGTTCTGCTTTATTGCCGAAATCAGCTTGGAGCTTTTTCAGCAGAAGAGAAATCAGGTGGAAACTCAGCAGAGAGAGCAGATTTGGGAATTTGCAAAAGGACACTCTGTGTCTGATCGCGCCTGCTCCCTCCCCAGTCCCCACACCCCATCCATGAAACGAGAGAAATGAAAGTCATTAAAGATCAGCTCCATTGTTGGAGTTGGGAGGCATTGTGTTTTTAGCTGAAAGAAAGGGGCCAACCATTCATAAGGCATTGTGTAACCGTGCTATGGGCTCATTTATTTAGTAAAAAGTCTGACAACACCAGGTTTTAGTCCAACCAATTTATTTGATAATATACTCACAAGCTTTCGGGTTAGCCCCTTCGTCAGGTGAATGGAGAGTTCTGGCCTCAGACAGAGCATATAAAGCACAGACAGTTTACAGATTACTGATTAGAATGCGAATCCTTACACCTAACCTGCTGTTCAAGTCTTGAAGTGGCTGATAATGTGAGTGGAAGGAGCACTGATCACAAGTTAAAGATATGTGTATTGTCTCCAGACAGTACAGTAAGTGAGGTTTTGCAAACCCAGGCAAGTCACGGGGGTTACAGATAGTGCGACATGAACCCAGTAACCCCCGTGACTTGCCTGGGTTTGCAAAACCTCACTTACTGTACTGTCTGGAGACAATACACATCTCTTTAACTTGTGATCAGTGCTCCTTCCACTCACATTATCAGCCACTTCAGGTCTTGAACAGCAGGTTAGGTGTAAGGATTCGCATTCTAATCAGTAATCTCTAAACTGTCTGTGCTTTATATGCTCTGTCTGAGGCCAGAACTCTCCATTCACCTGACGAAGGGGCTAACCCCGAAAGCTTGTGAGTATATTATCAAATAAATAGGTTGGGCTAAAACCTGGTGTTGTCAGACTTTTTACTGTGTTTACGCCAGTCCAACACCGGCATACCCACATCATGACTCATTTATTTAGACCAGGCACATCAGAACATGTTTAGATGGATGGAAAGCTTGAAGATATCAGCAGCAGAGCTGTGTGCCTTGTGTTGTACACTAAAGGGACAAGTGACACTAAAACTGGATCACCTGACACACTTCCCTTCTAGTGATGTCATGCTGCAATTCCTTAAAAGTATATTACAAGTGGAGAATAGAGTTTCTATTTGTTTTCCCATTAGATTCCAATATCAGGAAACATTTATATTAAGTCCCAAACCATTTATGTGTCAGGTTCCCATGATCATTCAATATTTATTTTACCTGTTTTGGGCACCCCCATGTTATAGTCTTTCCCGTAGGCCCAAATTGCGAGATTCCACCATTGTGCTCCTTTGGGAGGGGCTCCTCAAGTTAATTTTATTTCCAAGGTGCACAGGCACATGTAAAAGATTAGTTTGTATCAAAAATATTCATTTATCAGGGAACTCACTGGTGCACATAGAGTCATACTCACAGAGTCATAGCGGTTTACAGCATGGAAACAGGCCATTTGGCCTAACTTGTCCATGTTGCCCCTTTTTTTAAACAGTTAAGCTAGTCCCAATTGCCTGTGCTTGGCCCATATCCCTCGATAGCCATCTTACTCATCTTAAATGCTTTTTAAAAGACAAAATTGTACCCGCCTCTACTACAACCTCTGGCAACTTGTTCCAGACACTCACCATCTTCTGTGTGAAAAAAATTGCCCCTCTGGACACTTTTGTATCTCTCCCCTTAAACCCACGCCCTCTAGTTTTAGACTCCCCTACTTCTGGGAAAAGATGTTGACTATCTAGCTCGAGCGGCATGGTAGCACAATGATTAGCACTGCTGCTTCACAGCTCCAGCGTCCTGGGTTCGATTCTCCGCTCGGGTCACTGCCTGTGTGGAGTTTGCACATTCTCCTCGTGTCTGCGTGGGTTTCCTCTGGGTACTCTGGTTTCCTCCCACAGTCCAAAGATGTGCTGGTTAGGTGGATTGGCCAGGCTAAAATTGCCCCTTAGTGTCCAGGGATGTGGAGGTTAGGGGGATTAGTGGGTATAATTTGTAGGGATATGGGGGTAGGGCCTGGGTGGGATTGTGTTTGGTGCAGACTTGAAGGGCCTCTTTTTGCACTGTAGGGTTCTATGATAGCTGACCTATGCTCCCTGTTATTTTAGAGGCCTCTATACGATCACCCCTAAGCTTTTAATGCTCCAGAGAAAAAAATCCCAGTCTATCCAGCCTCTCCTTATTACTCAAACCATCAAGTCCCAGTGTCATTCTAGCAATTTTTTTTCTGCACTCTTTCTAGTTTAATAATATTCTTTCTATAATAGATGGTACAGATAGTCATTTTATAAAAAAAAATAATTTTTAGCAATTTACAATTGGATACCTTTCATAAAAAAAGTCATTACTTTTGATGATGATTTTATTTTTGCACTCGTTACCTCTTTTTAAATGCATGAAAGGGTTGTCCCTTCTGTTCCACTGCCTGATTGCACTGGAATGTGTTACCCATTTGTGATTATGCAAATGAATGTTATCAGAAACCTGAACTTTAACCTAATCAAAATAATTTCAGATACATTTCAAAAGCAATTTCCCGACTTTGCCCAAAGCAGAAATCCTACCCTATCATTTTGCCCTCTTGAGCAAGTGGAGACTTATTCTTTTAAGTGTAGGATTAAATTATAAAGTGGTACTGAGCTGCCTATTTGTTAAGGAAATTCAGGTAATTGTTTTGAATTTAAAATGAGGTCGGAAGGTGTGATGTTCCAGCATCACAGATGACAAAGATTCTTTGAAAGAGATTTGCTAAATTGGAAGCCAACAACCTGGGATTTCTGATTTGATAATCTGATATCTCACTGAAATCTATTCTGAATCTCTGAACGATCTATAAGAGGTTTCCTTCCACACCCCAAAGATGTGCTCTTGGGCTGATTGGTGTAACAAATTGTCCCCAAATTAGTCTCCCCTCAATCTGGTTTCCAATGTGGAGTGCCATAAGCATAGACAAGGGTCATGGGTGGAAGAGGGGACTCACATTGTTAAAATGGCAGCGCGGGCTCGTTGAGCCGAAGGGCCTGTTTCCCGTGCTGTGTTGTTCTTTGTTCTTTGAGAGTTTGAGAGACTTGCAAGTACCACAAACTGTGATACAATTAGTACTTGGTATTGTCCTCATTTGTAATAGTGTGCAGTACAATGGGAGACGGGGTTTGTGATGGGGTGGGGTGGAGGGTAGGGGATGGGGGGAGTGGTTGGATGGGGTGGGGGTTGAGGGAATGCTGTTACACACATATTCTAACATAAATCTGGATAAAATGAAAGCTTTCAGCCTTAACCAGTCAATTATTTTGATTGCTCTCTGACACTCGGAGAAGGATCTATTTCGGATAATATCTTTCTGACTATTGCTGAGCTCTGGGTATGGGTATTCCAAGAGTAGCTTGGGGAAGGGAAGACCAAATGGCGTAGGAACAATATACTTCATGTGAATGAAGCTGAGCTAGATGAGTCCAATTAACAATGTAGAGGGTGTTATTTTGAGGTGGATCTGGCACTCCCTGATGAACTACCCTACGTTCTGACACTCATCAGACCCCCATTCTGTGTGAAACAGGGGTGTGAGCGAGAGCAGGCAGGCCATTAGGAGGACCTCTTTGTGAACCTACCTCTTCACAGCCAACCACAGGCCCAGAATGGGTGGGGAACCCATGGGGAGGGTCTCTCAGAGTGTCTGTCTCTCACGGTGGTTTAATCCATGCTGTAAGTTTCTGGAGAGGGACAGTGAGCAGATCCACAAGAACCATCAAGATTTCCCATGAGGGCACAGTCTCAAGATAAGGGGGGGGCAGTTTAGATCAGAGTTGAGGTGGAAATTCTTCATTCAAAGGGTGGTGAATCTCTGGAATTCTCTGCCCATTGAAGTGGTGGAGGCTACCCCGCTGAATATATTTAAGTCACGGGTAGATAGGTTTCTGATAGGGGAATTAAGGGGAGAAAGCGGGAAAGTGGAACTGATCCACTTCAGATCAGCCATGATCTTATTGAATGGCGGGGCAGGCTCGAAGGGCTAGATGGCCTACTCCTGCTCCTATTTCTTATGTTCTTATGAATGGTGGGTTCTGCAGGAAGTTAACAATAATCAAATGCTGATCTTATTTTAAGGTTGCCTTGACTCGAGTTGGTTGTTCCTCATGTTGGATCTTTTCATCCTTTGCTGCCCTCTCACACTATGTTGTGCCAACTGTTATCTGGCATCACTGACTGACGCTATGGGTGGAATCTTGTGCCCTCCCTGGTGTCACGAGTGAGAAAAAAAGTCAACCTCTTATTGGACAGCAGCTCTCAGTGGGCGGGACTTCCATCCTCAGGGTCCTTAACCCCAGGGGAAAGACCTCTAGCTGGCCTGTCATGTGCCTGAGTGGAACAGGATGTTCTGGGTTTCCCCGAGTAGAGTTGTTGTAGGGGTCTCAGCTGAGACCCCCGCTGCCTCCATTAGTCTGCACTCGATCCCACACTTACAGTATCAGCTAGAACAGACATGTCCTGGCAAACAACTCCCAACAGGAAAATCTCCTGCCGACAACCATTCATTTGCTGTAGTGACAGATCAAACTCAGGGCTGTGTGGTTTATTTAACAAACTTTCCAAAAAAAAAAACGGATCCAACTAAAGGCGAAATAATATTGGCAATTGGTGTGGGAAATTATGCAAAATAGATATACACCTCACCCTTAGTAATCATCCTCGTACACTGCACACTTCCAAATCCCTCAGCTCAATATCCTTGTAAACCCTACGAACCATTCACCTCACCCTGATAAACACCTCCATACCCCTGTCACCCCCCCCAATAATAAACACCTCCGTACCCCTGTGACCCCCCAATAATAAACACCTCCATACCCCTGTGACCCCCCCAATAATAAACACCTCCATACCCCTGTGACCCCCCTGTAATAAACACCTCCATACCCCTGTCACCCCCCAATAATAAACACCTCCATACCCCTGTGACCCCCCCAATAATAAACACCTCCATACCCCTGTGACCCCCCCAATAATAAACACCTCCGTACCCCTGTGACCCCCCTGTAATAAACACCTCCATACCCCTGTGACCCCCCAATAATAAACACCTCCATGCCCCTGTGACCCCCCCAATAATAAACACCTCCGTACCCCTGTGACCCCCCCAATAATAAACACCTCCATACCCCTGTGACCCCCCCAATAATAAACACCTCCATACCCCTGTCACCCCCCTGCAATAAGCACCTCCATGTCCCTGTGACCCCCCCAGTAATAAACACCTCCATACCCCTGTGATCCCCCCAATAATAAACACCTCCATATCCCTGAAACCCCCCCAATAATAAACACCTCTATATCCCCGTGACCCCCCCAATAATAAACACCTCCATACCCCTGTGACCCCCCCAATAATAAACACCTCCATACCCCTGTGACCCCCCCAATAATAAACACCTCCATACCCCCGTGACCCCCCCAATAATAAACACCTCCATACCCCTGTGACCCCCCCAATAATAAACACCTCCATACCCCTGTGACCCCCCCAATAATAAACACCTCCATACCCCTGTGACCCCCCAATAATAAACACCTCCGTACCCCTGTGACCCCCCCAATAATAAACACCTCCGTACCCCTGTGACCCCCCAATAATAAACACCTCCGTACCCCTGTGACCCCCCCAATAATAAACACCTCCGTACCCCTGTGACCCCCCAATAATAAACGCCTCCATACCCCCGTGACCCCCCCAATAATAAACACCTCCGTACCCCAGTGACCCCCCAATAATAAACACCTCCATACCCCTGTGACCCCCCCAATAATAAACACCTCCATACCCCTGTGACCCCCCAATAATAAACACCTCCATACCCCCGTGACCCCCCCAATAATAAACACCTCCATACCCCTGTGACCCCCCAATAATAAACACCTCCATACCCCTGTGACCCCCCCAATAATAAACACCTCCATACCCCTGTGACCCACCAGTAATAAACACCTCCATACCCCTGTCACCCCCCCAATAATAAACACCTCCATACCCCTGTGACCCCCCCAATAATAAACACCTCCGTACCCCTGTGACCCCCCCAATAATAAACACCTCCATACCCCTGTGACCCCCCCAATAATAAACACCTCCGTACCCCTGTGACCCCCCCAATAATAAACACCTCCATACCCCTGTGACCCCCCCAATAATAAACACCTCCGTACCCCTGTGACCCCCCCAATAATAAACGCCTCCGTACCCCTGTGACCCCCCCAATAATAAACACCTCCATACCCCTGTGACCCCCCCAATAATAAACACCTCCATATCCCTGTGACCCCCCCAATAATAAACACCTCCATACCCCTGTGACCCCCCCAATAATAAACACCTCCGTACCCCTGTGACCCCCCCAATAATAAACACCTCCATACCCCTGTGACCCCCCCAATAATAAACACCTCCATACCCCTGTGACCCCCCCAATAATAAACACCTCCATACCCCTGTGACCCCCCCAATAATAAACACCTCCATAGCCCTGTCACCCCCCCAATAATAAACACCTCCATACCCCTGTGACCCCCAATAATAAACACCTCCATATCCCTGTGACCCTGCAATAATAAACACCTCCATAGCCCTGTCACCCCCCCAATAATAAACACCTCCATACCCCTGTAACCCCCCCAATAATAAACATCTCCATATCCCTGTGACCCCCCAATAATAAACACCTCCATAGCCCGTGACCCCCCCAATAATAAACACCTCCATACCCCTGTGACCCCCCAATAATAAACACCTCCATATCCCTGTGACCGCCCAATAATAAACACCTCCATACCCCTGTAACCCCCCCAATAATAAACACCTCCATACCCCTGTTACCCCCCCAATAATAAACATCTCCATATCCCAGTGACCCCCCAATAATAAACACCTCCATACCCCTGTAACCCCCCCAATAATAAACACCTCCATACCCCTGTAACCCACCCAATAATAAACACCTCCATACCCCTGTAACCCCCCCAATAATAAACACCTCCATACCCCTGTGACCCCCCAATAATAAACACCTCCATACCCCTGTGACCCCCCCAATAATAAACACCTCCATACCCCTGTGACCCCCCAATAATAAACACCTCCGTACCCCTGTAACCCCCCCAATAATAAACACCTCCATACCCCTGTGACCCCCCCAATAATAAACACCTCCATACCCCTGTAACCCCCCCAATAATAAACACCTCCATACCCCTGTGACCCCCCCAATAATAAACACCTCCATACCCCTGTGACCCCCCCAATAATAAACACCTCCATACCCCTGTCACCCCCCCAATAATAAACACCTCCATACCCCTGTGACCCCCCCAATAATAAACACCTCCATACCCCTGTGACCCCCCCCAATAATAAACACCTCCATACCCCTGTGACCCCCCCCAATAATAAACACCTCCATACCCCTGTGACCCCCCCCATTAATAAACACCTCCATATCCTTGTGACCCCCCCAATAATAAACACCTCCATACCCCTGTGACCCCCCCCAATAATAAACACCTCCATACCCCTGTAACCCCCCCAATAATAAACACCTCCATACCCCTGTAACCCCCCCCCATTAATAAACACCTCCATATCCTTGTGACCCCCCCAATAATAAACACCTCCATACCCCTGTGACCCCCCCAATAATAAACACCTCCATACCCCGTAACCCCCCCAATAATAAACACCTCCATATCCCTGTGACCCCCCCAATAATAAACACCTCCATACCCCTGAGACCCCCCAATAATAAACACCTCCATACCCCTGTGACCCCCCCAACAATAAACACCTCCATACCCCTGTGACCCCCCCAATAATAAACACCTCCATACCCCTGTCACCCCCCCAATAATAAACACCTCCATAGCCCTGTAACCCCCCCAATAATAAACACCTCCATACCCCTGTGACCCCCCCAATAATAAACACTCTGTACCCTTGTGACCCCCCCAATAATAAACACCTCCATACCCTTGTGTCTCCCCGAATAATAAACACTCTGTACCCCTGTGACCCCCCCAATAATAAACAACTCCATACCCCTGTGACCCCCCAATAATAAACACTCCATACCCCTGTGACCCCCCCCAATAATTAACACCTCCATACCCCTGTGACCCCCCCAATAATAATCATCACCCCCCCCCCCGTGACAAACGCCTGTGTCCCCAATACTCCCTCTGTCAAGCATTCACCACCCACCCGCTGTATACCCACGAGTGCTGCTAATAACCTCCCTGCATCCTGCAGTTGTTGTACTGCGAACCTCGCAGGATTCTTTAATTGTAGATCATCAAAACGAGAAGTATAAATAAACTTGTGAAAAAAGAAAACAACCCCTCAGAGCTGCTGTAATGAGCTGACAGATTCTGCTGCTTATCTGAGCTGTGAAATTTGTGTAGTTTCTGAACTCATTCTTTTCCATTTCAAACCTTGGCATTTTATTGCAATGATCCAGTTTACAATAGCTTAGAGTCATCCTTTCATTCGGTGCTGTTAATCAGAGCACTCTCATCACCGCTCTTTTGAGTGTCTCTTTGTGTCTTTGAAATGAATCTCAAGTCCGTGGGACTCCTCCATCTACGGAAATAAGAGGAACACGCGGAAAGGTTACACGCAGACTGCGAGTTGGAGGTTCCTGCGGCATCGAGAGGCTGCGATTACAAAGCTCAGCAAACACAAATCCACACAGCCTCCGGTGTTCTGCAGAAGGGAAATAATAATGAGCTTGAAAGATGAAATAAAGATTGTTATTGCAGCTGTTTGTGGTTAGTGTGTACAGCGGGCAATTAATATCACAAGGAACATCCACCACAGGAAACAGAGGCAATTATTGTTGTTCAAGGGTATGATTACTTCAAAAAAAACCCTAAGTAGCTGCTCCGCCTCATTGCTGTAAGATGATGACCCAGCCCATTACACCAGCTAGAAAACATTAACAGGGGATGGTTTGATTACACTCCTTGCTAACTACAGATCAGATCATAGACTGGCAAAGTAGTTTTACGTTATCTCAATCTTCTTACAGAGATCGACACAGCAATGCCAGGAAACTCTGAAGGTGCTTTTTATGAAAGAGTGGCAAATAGGCAGAACAGAAAGAACTCACATTAAAAGGTTACTTCATTTCACCCGAAATGATTGGAGAAACAATATTTCTTTTAAAATGAATGTTTGTGCCTTAAGCAAAGGATTTAGACTAATTGTCGCTCTTTATTTTTCTAAATAAGGCTGTTAAAATGAGACTTTCATGCTTGTTACTCCAATATCCCAGAATTAATATGAGTTCCAGAAGGGAGTTGATACACTGGATGCGTTTCCATCTTTCTAAACCAGATCCCCACAAGTTTAATGCCCGCGACCCCTTGTGATGTGACACTGGCATTGTCCTCTTGTGCCAACCTGCCAATGGCTGGAAAAGCCAATCATGCTCCAACTGTTTGGAAAGTGAGGTGGGTACATTATTCAGGGTCTGTCACATCTTGAGCCCAGTCCTGCTACGCTGACTTCCCACACATAAGAGGGACTGTTGTGCCCAGGCTGGGTGCGAGGTTGAAGGGCTGGAGAGGTGAGGGTCTGAGGACGTGGTTGGAGAGAAAGGTTAGCAGGCCCAACCAATGTAGAAAGACACGTGGTCCTATTTCAGGGAGGACTTTGGTCTTTGCCATTTCCATCGTGTGAGTTACATTGGATGGATGCTTTGTCTGAGCATCTCATGTACAACTACAACCAGAGGCAGAGGAACAGCTCTGGCAAAGGGTCATCCTGACTTGAAACATTGGCTCTACTCAGATGCTGTCAGACCTGCAGAGATTTTCCAGCATTTTCACTTTTTGTTTCAGAGGCAGAACTGGTTAGAACACGGGGAGAATCAGAAATATCAAGAGGATGTATCCATTGTGTACAGTTTTGGTCACCTAGTTACGGGAAGGATGTAAATAAGGTTGAAAGAGTGCAGAGAAGGTTCACGAGGATGTTGCCGGGACTTGAGAAGCTGAGTTACAGAGAGAGATTAAATAGGTTAGGACTTTATTCCCTGGAGCGTAGAGGGGAGATTTGATAGAGGTGTATAAGATTTTGATGGGTACAGATAGAGTGAATGCAAGCAGGCTTTTTCCACTGAGGCTAGGGGAGAAAAAAACCAGAGGGCATGGAGTTAAAGGAGAAAAGTTTAAAGGGAATATTAGGGGGGTTCTTCACGCAGAGAGTGGTGGGAGTGTGGAATGAGCTGCCGGATAAATGCGGGCTCACTTTTAACATTTAAGAAAAACTTGGACGGGTTCATGGGGTGTGGAGGGATATGGTCCAAGTGCAGGTCAGTGGGACTAGGCAGGAAAATGGTTGGGCACAGACAAGAAGGGCCAAAAGGCCTGTTTCTGAGCTGTAATTTTCTATGGTTTGATGGCACCAGTTTTACACTTGAGGATTGTTGGGGCTACATGACCAACCAGTGTAGCTGTTTGATGAACCAATCCCAGAGAGAAAACAAACCCCAAGATGCACAGACACAAGAGCAGCGAACATGGAAAATCTCGGCCGCTCTGGCTTCATCTTCAAGGAGAGAAAGCAGCCTTAACATTTCAAGTCATTTCTCATCCAGAACAGGGAAATGCCTGGTCTTTATTCATTCATGGGACAGAGATGTCACTGGCTGGCTGGAATTTAATGTCCATCCCTAGTTGCCCTTGGAGGGCAGTTGAGAGTCAACCACATTGCTGTGGCCCTGGAGTCACATGTAGGCCAGACCGGATAAGGACAGCAGATTTCCTTCCCTAAAGGACATTAGTGAACCAGACGGGTTTTTCAGTTACTCGACAATGGTTTCATGATCATTTGGATATTCTTAATTCCAGATATTAATTCAAATTCCACCAGCTGCCATGGTGAGATCCGAAGCTGGGTCCCCAGAACATTAATTGAGTTTCTGGATTAACAGTCTAGCGATGATGATACCCTAAGCCAATGATTAGTTGCGGAAAAGGGTGAAGCTTTTGGGGATTTACAGACACTGAATGCACGTGGGAATATGATGTTGTGGCAATAACAGAAACTTGGCACAAGGTGTTCAAAAATAAATGGAAGTAGGAGGAGCAAGGGCTTTGATTAAGAAGAGAATTGCAGAGCTGGAGAAAGAGGGTGTCCAAAGGATTCGAGAATAGAATTTGGTCAGAGCTAAGGGACTAAAAGGGTGAAATTACAATACCACGAGTGAGAAGGATGTAGAGGAATAAATCTGCAGGGAAATTACAGAAAGATTTACAGAAAGAAATGTGAGATGATGCATTTTAGTAGGAAGAATATGGAGAAACAATATGCAATAAGGTGTACAATTCTTAAGAGAGTGCAGGAGCAGAGGGACCTGGGTGTGTATGTACATTGGTCATTGAAGGTGGTAGGACAGATGGAGAGAGCAGTTAATAAGGCAGACAGCATCCTGGGCTTTATTAATAGGGTACGGGAACAGGGAGGTTATTCTGAACTGATACAAGATACTAGTTAGACCTCAGCTGGAATATTTGTACAGTTCTGGGTGTCACTCTGTAGGAAGAATGGGAACACATTAGAGTGAATTCAAAGGAGGTTTACAAGAATGGTTCCAGGGATGAGAAACTTCAGTTATGAGGATAGATTAGGAAGCCCGATAGAGATTTTCCAAATCATGAGGGAACTGGACAGAATTGATAAGGAGAATCTGTTGCTGCTTGTAAAAGGCTGAAGGGTGAACGGGAACAGATTTAAAGTGATTTGAAAAAGAAGCAGATGTAAATAAAATCTTTTCTCGCACAGCAAGTGATTGGGGTCTGAAATGCACTGCCTGGGACTGTGATGGAGGCAGGTTCAATCGTAGTCTCCAAGAGGGCATTAGATGATTATCTGATAGAACATAAGAACATAAGAAATAGGAGCAGGAGTCGGCCATCTAGCCCCTCGAGCCTGCCCCGCCATTCAATAAGATCATGGCTGATCTGTCGTGTCTCAGTTCCACATTCCCGCCCTCTCCCCATAACCCTTAATCCCCTTGCCTGTCAGAAACCTATCAACCCGTGTCTTAAATATATTGAGCGAGGCAGCCTCCACCACTTCAACGGGCAGAGAATTCCAGAGATTCACCACCCTTTGAGTGAAGAAGTTCCTCCTCAACTCCGTTCTAAACCGCCCCCCCACTTTATCTTGAGGCTGTGCCCCCTACTCCTACTGTCCTTTGTGAGTGGGAAGAGTCTCTCCACCCTTATCCTATCCATCCCATTCAACATCTTATACGTCTCAATGAGATCTCCCCTCATTCTTCTAAACTCTAACGAGTACAAGCCTAGTTTATTCAGCCTCTCCTCATAGTTCAACCCCCTCAACTCTGGAATCAGCCTAGTAAACCTCCTCTGCACTCCCTCCAAGGCCAAAATATCCTTGCGTAAGTGTGGCGACCAAAACTGCACACAGTACTCCAGCTGCGGCCTCACCAGTGCCCTGTACAGTTGCAGCAAGACCTCCCTGCTTTTATATTCAATCCCCCTCGCTATGAAGGCCAGCATCCCATTTGCCTTCCTGACCACCTGCTGCACCTGCAAGCTGGGTTTTTGCGACTTATGCACAAGGACTCCGATGTCCCTCTGCACCGTCGCATGCTGCAGTTTTTCGCCACATAAGTAATAATCCTTCCTACCATTATTCCTACCAAAGTGGACCACCTCACACTTGCCAACATTAAATTCCATTTGCCATTTCCTGGCCCATTCGCCCAGCCGATCTAGATCCTTCTGCAGACTCTCCACACCCTCTGCACAATTTGCCGTTCCACCAATCTTGGTGTCATCTATTGTTGGAAAAACCCATCTGGTTCACTAATGCCCCTTTGGGGAAGGAAATCTGCCGTCCTTACCAAGTCTGGCCTACATGTGTCTCCAGAGCCACAGCAATGTGGTTGACTCTTATATGCTCTCAAGGATGGACAACAGCCAGCGACGCCCGTGTCCCACAACTGAATAAAAAAGAAATCAGGCATTGTTTGAGTTATTACTATTCTGAAAATTGTGTTCAATTCTGCAGAAGCTCGGGGTGAAGTGATTTTTGCCAGTGAACACAGATGGCAGTGAATCCCATCACCCACAAAACATTCAGATCCGAATATTGAGCAGCTGCTGAGTTCAAGCATTTTGCCTCTATGGATAACCGAGGCACGGAGCAAGGGGATCGGCAGGGAGGAGGGCCAGAAGCACCTCGCGTTTTGATGATGCCCTCTGCCTCCTCTTCCAGGATCTGTCTACCTGGCGAGAGGTCCTGATGCCAGCTGACAGGAAGAGCAGAGTTCCTACAAAGAATCGACCTGTCTGGATGGAGATGGTCAGTAGTATGGCGGGGGGTGTGGTGTGTAGGGGGGTCATGTCACAAAATTAGAGGCAATATAGAAAGAGGCTGAATGATCTCTTGAGCTCCATAAAGATGAGTAAGTCCTCACTCTGGGAATTAGTGTGCTAGGATGTCTCAGGCAAGATGGGTGGCATAGCGGACAGTGAAGAAAGTTATCTCGGATTGCAACGGGATCTTGATCAATTGGACCAGTGGGCTGATGAATGGAAGATGGAGTTTAATATAGATAAATGCGAAGTGATGCATTTTGATAGATTGAACCAGGGCAGGACTTACTCAGTTAATGGTAGGGCACTGTGGAGAGTTACAGAACCAAGAGATCTAGGGCTACAGGTTCATAGCTTCATGAAAGTGGAGACACAGATAGAGTGGTGAAGAAGGCATTTGGCGTGCTTAGTTTCAATGGTCAGAACATTGAATACAGGAGTTGGGACATCTTGTTGAAGTTGTACAAGACATTGGTTAGGCCACACTTGTACAGTTCTGGTCACCCTATTATAGAAAGGATATCATTAAACTAGAAAGAGTGCCGAAGAGATTTACTAGGATGTTACTGGGACTTGATGGTTTGAGTTATAAGGAGAGGCTGTATAGATTGGGACTTTTTTCTCTGGGGCGTAGGAGGCTGAAGGGTGATCGAATAAAGCTCTGTAAAATAATGAGGGGGGCACAGATCAGCTAGGTAGTCAATATCTTATTCCAAAGGTAGGGGAGTCTAAAACTAGAGGACTTAGGTTTAATGTGAGAGGGGAGAGATACAAAAGTGTCCAGAGGGGCAAATTTTTCACACAGAGGGTGGTGAGTGTCTGGAACAAGCTGCCAGAGGTAGTAGTAGAGACGGGTACAATTTTGTCTTTTAAGAAGTGTTTAGACAGTTACATGGGTAAGATGGGTATAGAGGGATATGGGCCAAATCTGGGCACTAGCTTAGGAGTTTTAAACAAAAAGGCTGTAAACCTCCATGACTGGAAAATACTGGAACTTTATCAGTAGCTCTGAGCTCCAAGAAAGCATTTTCCACCAGTGTCAATGTTACTCATCCTGATGCCTCCATGGAGAAATCATAGAATCCTACAGTGCAGAAGGAATCTGCACCATCCACAATCCCACCCAGGCCCTATCCCCATAACCACACACATTTACTCTAGCTAGTCTCCCTGACACTAGGGGGCAAATTTAGCATGGCCAATCCATCGAACACACACATCTTTGGATGTGGTTGTTGTCGTTCTGGGAGAGCAGGCTTGAGGGGGGGCTGAATGGTCTTCTCCTGTTCCTTGTTCGCATTTTTTTAACCTTTCAACACAGAACGAGAATCAGGCGAGGGAAGAAACTGCAAACAATATAACTTGTGCATTTTGTATGCTGGTGTGCACGTGAATATGGGCTGAGAAGGTCCAGACATGGATTTTTAAACACTTTTGTATCTCTATCTGAGTGTGTTTTCACACTGAAATACTGACCCTTCTTTGGTTTACACTGGGGAAGGTCTACAGATTTGTTTATTTATAATTAGTACATAGATGTTTCAGCACAGACAGCGAGTAAATGCCTTCATCCTTCTAAATTAATAAGAGAACCCTAGTCAGACTTGTTTAAAGTTTATTTATTAGTGTCATAAGTAAGCTTACATTAACACTGCAATGAAGTTACTGTGAAAATCCCCTAGTCGCCACGCTGCGGTGCCTGTTCGCTACACTGAGGGAGAACTTAGCATGGCCAACCAGCACATCTTTTGGAGTGTGGGAGGAAACCGGAGGAACCCCGCAGACATGGGGAGAATGTGCAGACTCCGCACAGAGAGTGACCCAAGCCGGGAATCCAACCTGGGTCCCTGGCACTGCCAGGCGACAGTGTAAACCACTGTACCACCATGCCAACTGCGGAATGGGGTACAATAGGGGGGTCAATTTTGTCCCTACTCGCTAAGCTGTGACAACGCTGCGATGTGAGAGTTAATCTCGGCGCTGAACAGACGTGTGGGTGTGAGTTGGTGAGGATGGAAACGAGAAGAACGGCATCTAAGAAAGAGAGGTTGAACAGAAAGTTAGCGAAGAAAGATGGTTGGGAAAAATAAATCCATAGGGATTTCATCCACATGTGATAACATGTAACCTTCAACATCTGCGTCTCTCATTACACATTCTGGATGTTAGTGAATATTTCAGGTCAGTAATGAGTACATTCAAACCAATAATATTGCCACCGTTTTTGAGAATCTTTGTGAGGTGGCATGTTGTCTGCCCACACGAAACATGCTCTCAATCTGTCAGCATTGTGATCTTCTTTATAAGAAACACGAGCGTTGAAATGTATATTCGTTCTGTTGCTATGGGGATCGCTCGCCACGCAGCAGAGTGCAGAGTGTACATTCTCTCCGAGCTATCACCGCGCACCGTTAGGTGGGCACTGCTGGGCACAGGCCCCCGGGCACTCGACTTTCCCCGCAGCCCATTCTGTTTCCCGTTCGGTTTCAAAGGGAGTCGCTGGTCAGGCCTCAGCTGGCGTCGTCTGGACAATTCTGGGCTCCGCAATTCAGGAAAGATTCCAAAGGTCCAGAAGGGGTTTACCAGGATGTTACCGGGGATGCGGGACTCCAGTTCTGAGCAGAGGTCGGAAAGGGGAGAACTGTTCTCCTTGGAACACGGGAGATTATGAGTGAACAAAGAAAATTACAGCGTAGGAACGGACCTCCAACCATGCTGCCCAGCTGAACTAAAACTCCCTACTCTTCCGGAGACCATATCCATCTATCCCCACCCTATTCATGTATGTGTCCCTTAAAAGTCACTATTGTATCTGCTTCCAATACCTCCACAGCAGCGAGTTCCAGGCCCTCTGTGTAAAAAAACTGTGCCTCGTACCATGCCTGCATCAGGCTTTCAAATGATGAAGAAGTTGTGATAAAATAGAGGAAAATATTTCCTTTAGTGACTGGGTCAATAATCAGAGAGGTTCAAAAGGAAGTGATGCATTGGCATTGTCACTAAATTAGTAATCCAGAGACTCAGGGTCATGTTCTGGGGACCCACGTTCAAATCCCACCATGGCAGATGGTGAAATTTGAATTCAGTAAAAATCTAGAATTGAAAATCTAGAAATTATAGAACCCTACAGTGCAGAAAGAGGCCCTTCGGCCCATCGAGTCTGCACCGAACACAATTCCACCCAGGCCCTAACCCCATATCATACCCACTAATCCCTCTAACCTACGCATTCCTGGGCACTAAGGGGCAATTTCTTAGCATGGCCAATCAACCTAACCCGCACATTTTTTGGACTGTGGGAGGAAACCGGAGCACCTGGAGGAAACCCACGCAGACACAAGGAGAATGTGCAAACTCCACACAGACAGTGACCCGAGCCGGGAATCGAACCCAAGAGCTGTGAAGCAGCAGTGCTAACCACCGTGCCACCCATAATCTGTAGAATTTTCTGGTGTATCACTCTCTTCTTCCTTGAACAGTGGTAAGACTTCAGTAATCTGTCCGTCCTTCCGTACTATTCGTTTCTTGGATCCACAGAATCCCTACAATGCAGAAGGAGGGCCTTCAGCCCATCGAGTCTGCACCGACCACAATCCCACCCAGGCCCTATCCCCATATCCCTACATATTTACCCACTAATCCCTCTAACCTACACATCCCAGGACACTAAGGGGCAATTTTAGCATGGCCAATCAACCTAACCCACACATCTTTGGACTGTACCTACTCTCTGATAGAGGGCCTTACCCAGGCCTTATCCTGTTACCGAGAAAATTAATCACTGCCAATCTATCTAAGACACTAAGGGGCGATTTAGCATGGCCAATCCACTTAATGATGACCATGAAACTATTGTCAACTTTCGGAAAGACGCATCTAGTTCACGAATATCCTTTCAGGATGGAAATCTGCCATCTTTACCCAGTCTGGCCTACATCGGTCCACCTTGTTGGCCAACGAGGGACATACACGCGATGGGTCGTGTGAGGGCTGCTCTTGGATGTTGCTTTGAGAGTTGCCTAGTGCTACACATCGTTAGTGTAGGCTTAAACTGGACCGACTGACGGGCAACACAACAGCTCAGTGACTATCACTGTTTGCTGTGCAGATACATGGATTTGGGCTGGTGTCTGTGGGAGTTTGCACATTCTCCCCGTGTTTGCGTGGGTTTTCTCCGGGTGCTCCGGTTTCCTCCCACACCCCAAAAACGTGCTCTTAGGCTGATTGGTGTAACAAACTGTCCCTAAATTAGTCTCCCTCAACCTGGTTATGGTTCCTTTATAGAACATAGAAACATAGAACACTACAGCACAAACAGGCCCTTCGGCCCACAAGTTGCGCCAATCACATCTATACCTACTAAGCCATAGAACTATCTGTAACTCCCAATGCCATTAGATCCCATATACTCATCCAGAAGTCTTGTAAAAGACCCCAGCGAGTTCGCCTCTACCACCACCGACGGCAGCCGATTCCACTCACTCACCACCCTCTGAGTGAGTGGAGTTATTGTGGAGTCCAATAGGCGTAGACAAAGGTCACAGGTAGAGGAGGGCACTCACAATGTTAAAATGGCGGCGTGGGCTCGTTGGGCCAAAGGGCCTGTTTCCCGTGCTGTGTTGTTCTTTGTACATGTGACTCCAAACCCACAGCAATGTGGTTGACTCTTAAATGCCTTTGGGATGGATAATAAATGCCGGCCCAACCAACGACGTCCATATAACCATGAATGAATAAAACAGTTGATCAACTAGGGAAATGAGGAGAATTTTCTCACCCAGACGATCTTGAGCGCTCAAACTAAAAAAGGTGGTGGAAGCGGATTGTATTTTAAACAGAGTTGGGCAGCTGCTTAAGGATGAAGGTCTAACAGGGTTATACAGGTGGGCTTGTGCCGCTAAACACAGCTGTTCTTCCAAAGTTCTGACACAGGCACAATGGACAGAATGGCCTTTCCTTGCAGTACGTTTCTCTAATTCTGTGGGGGTATTTCAATCCAGACCACCCTGTGATTTCAGCATGTGGTCAAGGCTGGGGAGTTGCCCTGGATAACGGGGCCAGACCTTGTTGAACTCTAACAGTGGAGGAGACCAGTGGAGTTTACAAGTCGAGCAATGTCATCCCATCTCCTTCCTGGCCATTGTAACACGTCACAAAGAGAGGACCTTTGTTAAAGGAATAGAAACATCCTGAGAAAGATTTTCCAGCCCTTTCCGTCAGCAGATCTTCCAGTCCCACTGGAGGTGACCCCACGTGGCGGATTGCCAAGGGCAGGCGAGCCACGCTAAACGTCATTGATGGGAACAGAGGATCCCACCACTGGCCAACGGAGAGCTGCTTCCACTGCCTGGAAACACACCGAGGGGGTTGGGGGTGGGTTCGATAAACCCTGCCCACTGTCTCTATGCTTCTATCAGTAATCTTTCATTGTTTACTTCCCTACCCAGCCCTTCTCCTGGGAGATGTTACTGCTTTTCTGGATCTCACTGACTGGGCTCTTCTCAATGTGAGCAATTTCTTCTTGTCTCATCTTAAAGGAACTGACTGCGGCAATGTTAACCAACACCTCTACTGTCTCAGGAAGCCAAGGAAATTTGGCATGTCTGCTACGACTCTCACCAGATGCACCATAGAAAGTGATTTTTCTGGTTGTATCACAGCTTGGTATGGGCTCCTGCTCTGCCCAAGACCACAAGAAACTACAAAAGGTCATAAATGTAACCCAATCCAATCACACAAACCAGCCTCCCATCCATTGACTCTGTCTACACTTCCCGCTGCCTCAGCAAAGCAGCCGGCATAACTAAGGACCCCACACACCCCGTACATTCTCTCTGCCACCTTCTTCTGTCAGGAAAAAGATACAAAAGTCTGAGGTCATGTACCAACCGACTCAAGAACAGCTTCTTCCCTGCTGCTGTCAGACTTTTGAATGGATCTACATTGCATTAAGTTGATCTTTCTCTACACCCTGGCTATGACTGTCACACTACATTCATAGAACATAGAACATGTACAGTACAGGCCCTTTGGCCCTCAATGTTGCGCCGACCAGTGGAATCAATCTAATGACCCTCTAACCTAAACTATTCCAATGTTATCCATATGCCTATCCACTGACCATTTGAATGCCCTTAAAGTTGGCGAGTCCACAACTGCTGCAGGCAGGGCATTCCACGCCCTTACTACCCTCTGAGTGAAGAAAATTCAGCACTCTCTCATTCCCTTCTCTATGAACGGTATGCTTTGTCTGTAAAACACACAAGAAATAATACTTTTCACTGTATGCTAATACATGTGACAATAATAAATCAAATCAAACCAAACACAACCATTGTACCTTGCCCAGCAGTAACTTGTCTGACATTCTCCAGCACTCTCGATATCGGGAGATTCCAGGCTGAGATTCCACACACCATTCTGATCCTTCAATGATCCTGATTTATTTATTTCAGTCGGGAATTTCTGCTAACGTACATCAAGCTCCAGGCGGATATGACACATAGAGCGAAAAATCCAAGAGATTGTGTAATAAGCTCATCAAGGTCAGTCCTCCGATCCAGCCCTGCTAAACTAATACTGAGGAAAGGCTAGGAACAAATCCAGGCCTGTGTACTGGGCCTACATAAGCCTGGGCCCAGGCTGTGAGTGCGGGCCTGCCACTTGTCTCTCACTGGGTGAGCTAATCCAGGCCTGTGTACTGGGCCTACATAAGCCTGGGCCCAGGCTGTGAGTGCGGGCCTGCCACTTGTCTCTCACTGGGTGAGCTAATCCAGGCCTGTGTACCGGGCCTACATAACCCTGGGCCCAGGCTGTGAGTGCAGGCCTGCCACTTGCCTCTCACTGGGTGAGCTAATCCAGGCCTGTGCACTGGGCCTACATAAGCCTGGGCCCAGGCTGTGAGTGCGGGCCTGCCACTTGTCTCTCACTGGGTGAGCTAATCCAGGCCTGTGCACTGGGCCTACATAAGCCTGGGCCCAGGCTGTGAGTGCGGGCCTGCCACTTGTCTCTCACTGGGTGAGCTAATCCAGGCCTGTGTACTGGGCCTACATAAGCCTGGGCCCAGGCTGTGAGTGCGGGCCTGCCACTTGTCCCTCACTGGGTGAGCTAATCCGGGCCTGTGTACTGGGCCTACATAACCCTGGGCCCAGGCTGTGAGTGCGGGCCTGCCACTTGTCTCTCGCTGGGTGAGCTAATCCGGGCCTGTGTACTGGGCCTACATAACCCTGGGCCCAGGCTGTGAGTGCGGGCCTGCCACTTGTCTCTCACTGGGTGAGCTAATCCGGGCCTGTGTACTGGGCCTACATAACCCTGGGCCCAGGCTGTGAGTGCGGGCCTGCCACTTGTCTCTCGCTGGGTGAGCTAATCCGGGCCTGTGTACTGGGCCTACATAACCCTGGGCCCAGGCTGTGAGTGCGGGCCTGCCACTTGTCTCTCACTGGGTGAGCTAATCCAGGCCTGTGTACTGGGCCTACATAACCCTGGGCCCAGGCTGTGAGTGCGGGCCTGCCACTTGTCTCTCACTGGGTGAGCTAATCCAGGCCTGTGTACTGGGCCTACATAAGCCTGGGCCCAGGCTGTGAGTGCAGGCCTGCCACTTGTCCCTCACTGGGTGAGCTAATCCAGGCCTGTGTACCGGGCCTACATAACCCTGGGCCCAGGCTGTGAGTGCGGGCCTGCCACTTGTCTCTCACTGGGTGAGCTAATCCAGGCCTGTGTACTGGGCCTACATAAGCCTGGGCCCAGGCTGTGAGTGCGGGCCTGCCACTTGTCTCTCACTGGGTGAGCTAATCCGGGCCTGTGTACTGGGCCTACATAACCCTGGGCCCAGGCTGTGAGTGCAGGCCTGCCACTTGTCTCTCACTGGGTGAGCTAATCCGGGCCTGTGTACTGGGCCTATATAACCCTGGGCCCAGGCTGTGAGTGCGGGCCTGCCACTTGTCTCTCACTGGGTGAGCTAATCCAGGCCTGTGTACTGGGCCTATATAACCCTGGGTCCAGGCTGTGAGTGCGGGCCTGCCACTTGTCTCTCACTGGGTGAGCTAATCCAGGCCTGTGTACTGGGCCTAACTAACCCTGGGTCCAGGCTGTGAGTGCGGGCCTGCCACTTGTCTCTCACTGGGTGAGTTCCCATTAGGGAAACTCGTCTTCCATAAAATCCACAGGGAGATCGAGTAACGTCATCCCATGTCATTATAACACGTCACAAAGAGAGGACCATTGTTAAAGGGATAGAAATATCCTAAGAGTCTGGAGGAAGTTTTTTAACGAGTCAGTGCTTTAACAGTTGATGAATGACATCTTGCGGAGGAGTGAGAGAGATGCTCACTCCAAGATTTCCTTCCCCCCTCCCCCCCACTCTCCACCATCATTGCCTTTTTAATTAGGTTTTCAATCCTTTCCAAAGGCAATCCTTTCCAGAGTGAAACAATCTTTCACGAGCTTTAAGCTCTGTGCTCTCTCAGGATTAATTTAGGGAAAATCCGTTGAACCTTTTAATTAATATGAGCGTTAGCTGCTCTCATTGTGCAGCCCTTCTGAAATTCCTTTGCTGGAAGGTTTCCGAGGGGGAACCTGACCAATACCAATTCTTTCCAGAATACCCTGACGTGAAGATGAATCTCTTGGAAGACCATTACGGACAACTTGAGAGGGACATTGGAGAGGCTTTAAAGAAACACTTCTTTTTTTCATATTCTCTTTGAGCTCTTTGGTTTAACAGAATATGGAAGATGGAGTAAAGTAAGTGTTTGGACAAAGGGAATATATCGGAACAGAGTTATTAGCCCGGTCCGAGAATTACCTTCAATGGAAGTAAAAATCGGCAGCGTTGCAAAAAAGGGATTACACTAGCACCTATTTTACCTGCTTGCTGATTCACTATTGCCCATTGCATCTGGCTACCGATTTACTAGCATCACCCATTTTCAAACTGAAACTCTCTATCAAATTTCTCCCCAACCTTCTCTTCTCTGAGGAATGCTACGGTGCAGAGGGACCTGGGGGTCCTTGTGCATGAATCGCAAAAATCCAGTCTGCAGGTGCAGCAGGTGATCAAGAAGGCGAATGGGATGCTGCCCTTTATAGCGAGGGGGATAGAATATATAAGTAGGGAGGTCTTGCTGCAACTATACAGGGCACTGGTGAGGCCGCAGCTGGAGTACTGTGTGCAGTTTTGGTCGCCGCACTTGCGCAAGGATATATTGGCCTTGGAAGGAGTGCAGAGAAGGTTCACCAGGCTGATACCGGAGATGAGGGGGTTAGACTATGAGGAGAGAATGAATAGACTGCGTCTGTACTTGTTGGAGTTTAGAAGGATGAGGGGGGATCTTATAGAGACGTATAAGATAATGAAGGGGATGGATAGGGTAGAGGTAGAGAGATTCTTCCCGCTTAGAAAGGATAGCAGGACTAGAGGGCACAGACTCAAGATAAGGGGGGGTGCAGTTTAGATCAGAGTTGAGGAGGAACTTCTTCACTCAAAGGGTGGTGATTCTCCGGAATTCTCTGCCCGTTGAAGTGGTGGAGGCTACCTCGCTAAATATATTTAAGTCACGGGTAGACAGATTTCTGGTAGACAGGGGAATTAAGGGCTTTGGGGAGAAAGTGAGAAAGTGGAACTGATCCACTTCAGATCAGCCATGATCTTATTGAATGGCGGGGCAGGCTCGAAGGGCTAGATGGCCTACTCCTGCTCCTGTTTCTTATGTTCTTATGTTCTTTAGTCAAAACAAGTTACTGAAAGGCATGATGGTAAAAGTAAAAAGTTCAGAGCCAAAGGCCTGGGAACCTAATAGTTAGTAAAACTGATATCAGGAGGATTCCTATGGGGGAAATTACTTTGCAACATAAACGAATAGTTACAGTCACTGCCCAGACACAGAATAGATATGCTCCTGGATGCGGAATCATATATCTATTCATCTTGGCAGTGAGCCGGCAGGAACATCCACTTTAATTCCTACTGTAACTAGGCAATAGCTTGAGCCAAGAAGGGAGAGAGTGTCTGGACTCAGTGAACAAATAAGATACCATTGTGCTGTAAAGTACAAAACAGTTCGGTTAATACATGACAGGGATTTGTATTGTAGTGTGAATACTAAATGTAATTGATTTTAAGCTAATAAAAGGTGGAATGGTTGATAAGAAACAGCTATAATTGATCTGTATTTGACAGTATATGTCAGATAGTTTGGAGAGGTTCTGTCACTCTAATCCCAGAGCTACTCAACCCTTTGATAGCCTCTGGGCGGCTGCGTGTTTGTCTTTTAAAATAAGTGTTACATTTTTGTACAGATTTACTTGCCTCATGAGTTTTGCATTGTCTAAGTTAAGACAATACCAGCCATCTCTAATTACCCCACAACAAACAACCACATGGATCAAATTTCAGGGAGACCCCGAACCTCAACAAGTAGCTGAAAACGAGAGAAAGAAACAACTCACCTACAGAGCTGATGGCACATGTTGTGTTAAATACCAAGGATGTGACAGCATAGCATGCTGGCATTAGCGCATTGGTTCCTCCTGCCTCAGGGGCGCTGATGCCAATTACAGCTCTCGACTGGCGTCCTGGCACAGCTCAGCCGACCCAGCACGCACTGAACTGGAGCCTGGAACGTTCTATCCGCTGGAGGCTGAGTGGCGAGACCGGATGATTGCCCACTGGGGAATCTTTCTCTCTAAACAGAAAGGCGCAATTCGCAGTCGACGAGACGTTAGGTTGCGTTACCCGGGTTAAGTGTGGCAATTATGTCGCAGCTCAGGCGGTAGCTTCCCTGGGGCGTACGAGAGAAGGGCAAAGATCAGCACTTGCCGCTGGGAAGTAGTGAATGGCAGATTTTGAGGGTGGGAGAATTCCGGTGATTAACCCAACTCCTGCTGATACCCTCCAATCACACAAAATCACATGTTCCTTTCACAGTGTGCATTCTTCAGAGGCAAATTAACTTTAATAGTCACTCCTCACATTAAATAATATGCTCCTATAGGAAATCAGATTAATAGTAATTCATTCCACATTATATCACAAGCTGGATGCAGAATAACACTCATTCAGGTAGAAAGCCTAACTGTGATAATTTAATTGAAAATATATTAGCTCAGACCAAATTATTCATAAACTCAAATAAGCCTCAGAGTATTTCGTAATCCTTCCTGCAGCATTTTGCTTCAATTATTTGGCATTGCTGTCGATGTTCTGATTTATTTGTTATTCCCCAGTCAGACTTATACTTTGTTTCACTGTTCTCTAACCCCCAATTCTCAAGTTCCTCTGCCTCTTCCCTTTCCTCTCTCTCTCTCCTTCCAGCAATCTCTACGTAATATTTGGTTTTTGCCCTTTGTAAGGAGGGTTATGAGGGTGTATGAGAAAATGATACATTCTGCCAGTGTTTCTCCAACTGCTCTCACTCAGGCGTTGTACAGTAAGGCCAGCCTTGTTAAATTTAAAAAAAAGTCCTTCCAGTTTGACCAATAAGAAGAGATTTATTCACTTTGTGTGGTGACTGTTAGGATCATGAATCTGCCTCTCGTCAGCCAATGCATTGAGAAGGCAGGCTGTGATTTGACCAGCTGGAAATACTAGGAAAGTCAATTTAAACTCTTGGGCAAGGCTGAGTGAGAGCGACTGGAACAGGGGGCACAGTAGGCCACATTCACGGGATGGCAGAGGCGTGGGGAGACCAAGAGTGGTGGGAGCCAAAAGAGAATAGGGCTGGGCGTGTGTCAACAGGAGATGTGTGAGTGAGGGGAGAGTGTGTGTGAGAGGGAGAGAAAGAGGTGAGTGTGTGTGTGTGTGTGTGTGTGTGAGAGAGAGAAAGAGGTTAGTGTGTGAGAGAGAGAGAGAAAGAGGTGACAGTGTGTGAGAGAGAGATGAGAGTGTGTGCATGACAGGTGAGAGTGTGTGTGTATGTATGTAAGTGAGAGAGTGTGAGTGAGTGAGAGAGAGGTGAGAGTGTGTGTGAGTGAGAGAGAGAGGTGAGAGTGTGTGTGAGTGAGAGAGAGAGGTGAGAGTGTGTGTATGTATGTGAGTGAGAGAGTGTGTGTGAGTGGGAGAGGGGTGAGAGTGTGTGTGAGTGAGAGAGAGAGGTGAGAGTGTGTGTGTATGTATGTGAGTGAGAGAGTGTGTGTGAGTGAGTGAGAGAGGTGAGAGTGTGTGTGAGTGAGAGAGTGTGTGAGTGAGAGTGTGTGTGAGTGAGAGAGGTGAGAGAGTATGTGAGTAAGAGAGAGAGTGTGAGTGAGTGAGAGAGGTGAGAGAGTATGTGAGTAAGAGAGAGAGTGTGAGTGAGTGAGAGAGGTGAGAGAGTATGTGAGTAAGAGAGAGAGTGTGAGTGAGTGAGAGAGGTGAGAGAGAGTGTGAGTGACAGAGGTGAGAGTGTGTGTGAGAGAAAGAGAGAGGTGAGAGACAGGGTGAGTGACAGAGATGGGAGTGTGAGTGAGTGAGAGTGTGTGTGAGTGAGAGAGGTGAGAGAGAGTGTGTGGGTGAGAGAGGTGAGAGAGTGTGAGTGAGAGAGGTGAGAGTGTGTGAGTGAGAGAGGTGAGAGTGTGTGTGGGGGAGAAAGAGAAGTGAGTGTGGTGTGAGTGTGGTGAGTGAGTGATGGCAGTGAGATCATGGGTAAGAATAACGGAAGGGTTGAGGGAAACTGATCGTGGCAGCAGGTTAACTTGGGGAGCTGGTGGAAGCAATCTTCCTCTTGGCCCACAAGAAGTGCTTGAAAAGCACTCTTGCTGCAATATTCATTGCCTTATTGTTGTCAGGTTTATGAGTCCGGGGAAATCTACTCCACAGCTATTAAACTTAAAAAAAACAAACTCCTTTCTTGTTCATCATGGAGTGTAGTGGAGGGAAAGTCGGAAAGTTATGCTCAATCTTTGTAAGTCAGTGGTTAAACCTCAGCTGGAATTCTCCGACCTCACCAGGCTGGGATTACCCGGTCTCACTGCTGATCACGGGGTTTCAGCTGAGCACCAGATTCCCTGTTCCTACAGGCAGCGGCAGTGGGGTGTACGAGACCAGGAAATCCCAGCCATTGTGTCCACTTCTGGACACCACTGTATGGGGAAAGGTGTCAAAGCCTCGGAGAGGGTGTTGGTGTAGGCTCTTTCTGCACTGTAGGAATTCTTACGCCTGTCACATATTTTCATTGATTTGACGAACATTGATGCTGTTTTGATTTCAATGATCAATAATTATTCCAACTCGATCCATTAACACAAAAACAACACTGAGGGAAATCTGTCTATCTGATTTCAGTGATTAAGTGCTTGTTTCCCTTAAAAGATGGTTAAAATATTCCGACTTTAAATGAAATACTTTATTCTGAGTATTTGATTGTAATAATTTAGAAGGTGAAAACCCATGACTGGTAATTCACTCTAACTAATTAAGTAACCTACGAAAAGTTCTTCGCACAACAAATAACACAAACTGTAATGTAGCTATCATAGACTCAGTTGGTGCACGCTACATTCGGCAACTCGCTAAGTGGCCCTCCAACCCAAATAATAATCCATCCCAACGTGACGGGTGTAAAGCCTCATCCTTGGGTCTGGTTTCATCGCGTCCAAGGCAGGAGTATGGACTGTCTTGTCTTGGATCTGTAATGTCTCTCATGTAGGGATTCCGTTTGGGCCAAATTGGATTTTCGATTGGAAATAAAATACCGAAAAGAACAAAAATAACAGATTGCCCTATCTGTCTACTATCAATCTTCAGCAAAGTGATGGAAGGTATCATCAATAGTGCTATCGAGAGGTACTTATTCAGCAATAACTTACCCTACTTGGGTTCCGTCAGGGTCACTCAGCTCCTGACCTCATTGACCTTAGCCCAAACATGGGCTAAAGAGTTGAGTTCCAGAGGTGGGGGGGTGAGAAGGATTGAACTCGACATCAAGGCAGCATTTGATTGAGTTTGACATTGAAGAATACCACTAAAACTAAAATCAATGGGAGTTAAAGGGAAATGTTGAGGAGTGTTGAGGAGCAGAAGGATCTTGGGTCCATAGGACTCTTAAATCGGCCTCGCAGGTGGAGGATGTGGTCAAGAAGGCGTATGGTGTACTGGCCTTCATTAATCGAGGGATTGAGTTTAGGAGTCGGGAGGTAATGCTGCAACTTTATAAGACCCTTGTCAGACCCCACTTGGAGTACTGTGCGCAGTTCTGGTCACCTCACTACAGGAAGGATGTGGAAGCTATTGAGAGGGTGCAGAGGAGATTTACAAGGATGTTGCCTGGATTGGGAGGCATGCCTTATGAGGATAGGTTGAGGCAGCTCGGTGTCTTCTCCCTGGAGAGGCGAAGGTTGAGAGGCGACCTGATAGAGGTTTATAAAATGTTGAGAGGAATAGATAGGGTGGATTCTCGGAAGCTATTTCCCAGGGCTGAAATGGTCGCTACGAGAGGACACAGGTTTAAGGTGCTGGGGAGCAGGTACAGAGGAGATGTTAGGGGTAAGTTTTTCACTCAGAGGGTGGTGAGTGAGTGGAATCGGCTGCCGTCAGTGGTGGTGGAGGCGAACTCGCTGGGGTCTTTTAAAAGACTTCTGGATGAGTACATGGGATTTAATGGGATTGGGAGTTACAGATAGTTCTATGGCTTGGTAGGTATGGATATGATCGGTGCAACTTGTGGGCCGAAGGGCCTCTTTGTGCTGTAGTGTTCTATGTTCCATATATCTCTCTACTGGTTCAAGTCATAACTAGCACAATGGAAGACCATGGTAGTTGGAAGTGAATTATCTCAGTCCCAGTGCATCGCTGTGGGAGTTTCCCTGGGTAGTGTCCTTGGCACAGCCGTGTTTGTGACAGCAAGGTGGCACAGTGGTTAGCACTGCTGCCGCACAGCGCCAAGAACATGGGTTCAATTCCAGCCTCGGGTCACTGTCTGCGTGGATTTCCTCTGGGTGCTCCAATTTCTTCCCACACACCAAAGATGTGCGGGTTAGGTTTCCAATGTGGGCGCCGTAAGCATAGACATGGGTCAAGGGTGGAAGAGGAAAAGCACAATGTTAAAATGGCGGCACGGGCTCGTGGGGCCGAAGGGCCTGTTTCCCGTGCTGTGTTGTTCTTTGTTAAATTGATCCTAGTGTCAGGGGGATTAGCAGGGTAAATATGTGGGGTTACAGGAATAGGGCCTGGGTGGGACGCTGTCAGTACAGACTCAATGGGCCGAATGGCCTCTTTCTGTACTGTACAGATTCTATGGTCTTCGGCTGTTTCCTCAATGGCCATTCCTTCCATCCTAAGATTAGACGTGGAGATTTTCTTTGATAAATATTCAATGTTCCGTTCACTTCTCATTCCTCAGATATTGAAACAGTCTGCATGAATATATAGACCTGGACAATATTTAGCTGAGAAATGACAGTATGTTCTCACCACACAAGTGCCAAACAATGACCATCTCCAACAAGACAGAATCTAGCCATCTCTCCTTAACATTCAATGGCATTGCCATATTTATTTCTCTCATCGTCAACATCCTGAAGCTTACGTTAACTAAACCAGCCACATAAATACTGCAGCTACAAAAGCAGCTCGGAATCTGGAAATTCTGTGGTGAGTAACTCACCTCCTGACTCCTGTCCAACATATTTTACTTCACAGGAGACTCAGTCCACCTTGTTGTCCAACGAGGGACATACACGCGGTAGGTCGTGCGAGGGCTGCTCTTGGATGTTGCTTCGAGAGTAGCCTAGTGCTTCACGTCGTTAGTGTACGCTTAAACTGGACCAACTGATGGGCAACACGACAGCTCAGTGACTATCACTGTTTGCTGTGCAGACACATGGATTTGGGCCAGTGTCTGTGGGAGTTTGCGCATTCTCCCCGTGCTTGCGTGGGTTTTCTCCGGGTGCTCCGGTTTCCTCCCACACCCCAAAGATGTGCTCTTAGGCTGATTGGTGTAACAAATTGTCCCTGAATTAGTCTCCCCTCAATCTTCCCCAATAGGTGTAGACAAAGGTCAGGGGTAGAGGAGGGCACTCACAATGTTAAAATGGCGGCACGGACTCATTGGGCCGAAGGGCCTGTTTCCCGTGCTGTGTTGTTCTTTGTTCTTTGTATCTACAAAGCACAGGTCAAAAGTGTGATGGAAAACTCTTCACTTGCCTGGATGAGTGCAGCTTCAGCACTTAACAAACTCAACACCCTCCAGGACAAATACCCCTTCCACAAGGGGAAACTGGAGCACCCGGAGAAAACCCACGCAAGCACGGGGAGAATGCGCAAACTCCCACAGACACCGGCCCAAATCCATGTATCTACACAGCAAACAGTCACTGAGTCTCCATCACTGATGCACAGTGGCAGCCGTGTATACCATCTACAAGATGCACTGCAGGAACTCACCAAGACTCTTTCTACAGCACCTTCCAACCCCATGACTATTACCACCTAGAAACACAAAGGTAGCACCACCTGGAACCCACAACACGTGGACTGCAGCGATTCAAGAAGGCAGCTCACCACCACCACCTTCTCAAGGGCAACTAGGGCTGAGTAATAAACACTGGCCAGCCAGTGATGCCTATGCCCCACAGCTGAATAAAAAAAGACTCACTCACCATCCTGACTTGGAAATATATCAACGTTCCTTCACTATCTCCGGCTTAAAATCCAGGAATGCCCTCTGTGACAACACTGTGGGTGCACCTACCCCGACAGGGATTACAGTGGTTCATGAAGGCAGCTCACTGCCACCTTCTTTAGGGCAATTAGGGATTGAATGCTGGCTGAGCTGGTGAGGCCCGTAGCGATGAACAAACAAAAAATGAAATACTTGGGTAGGGAGAATGGAACGGGAAGAGCTGGGGTGTGGAACTGTTTGGATAATTCTTGAACAGGCACAGAAAGCTGAATGAATCATATAGCACAGTAGGAGGCTAATGATTCAATCTTCATATTAACTTAGCTTCATTTTCTCCTTCTATCCTCTTGTTCTTTTGCATCTCTCTTTCGCAATCAATTTCTTTTCTCTTTTTCCTCTTTCTTTCCCATAGGATCATCCTCTCTGTTCCTTTCTCATTTACAATTCCTTCTGAAGTGTACTTCCTCCTGTTAATAATTGTTCACCCTCTCTCTCTGCTGGTAATCTCACCTTCTTTGTCCACTCTTTGAGTTTTTTTGGTTGTACCTGCACTGGCGGTTATTAGCCCACCTTACTTTCCAGTGGGTGTAAACGAGAGGTACAATTCCATCCAGAGCACTCAAGCAATGGCAGATGAAACTTTCAAAACCATCAGGCATTAATTTGGGATTTTCTTTCTCAAATTTCACAAATCCACGGGCTGTGATTTGAATCGTAATTAATCAGGTCACTTCCATCAGATCTAGACCAGAAACTGCCCATTTCCTGATGATGATTAATAGGCAGAAGCTGCTTTCAACATCCATTGATGACCCGAGAATTTTGCAGTTAAACAAATGAGCTGACCTCTAAACTGAATCCAAATTAAGATCAAATAACTTTCGACGAAACATTAGCCCAAGAATTAAATTATTTCAGATTTCTACCAAGAAACTGTAAGAGGCTGGATAGACTGGGACTCGTTTTTCTGGAGCCTAAGAGGCTGAAGGGTGAACTTATAGAGGTCTATAAAATAATGAGGGGCAGCGAGATAGCCAATATCTTTTCCCAAAGGAAGGGGGTGTCTAAAACTAGAGGGCACAGGTTTAAGATGAGAGAGGAGTGACACAAAAAGGTCCAGAGGGGCAATTCTTTTCACACAGAGGGTGGTGAGTGTCTGGAACAAGCTGCCAGAGGTAGTAGTAGAGGCGGGTACAATTTTGTCTTTTAAAAAGCGTTTAGACAGTTACATGGGTAAGATTGGTATAGAGGGGTATGGGCCCAATGTGGGCAAACGGGACACGTTTAGGGGTTAAAAAAGGGGTGGAATGGACAAGTTGGGCCAAAGGGCCTGTTTCCCTTCAGTAAGACTCTATAACTCTAATAGGAATCAGAGGCTGTTGGTGGTAAGTTATGAAGGATGGTAAGAGTGAGCCTTGTGCCAAAATGTGCCTGATCTTTACCCCTTGTTGCAGTCCTCATGGGGATGAACAGTTTGCCCATCAGTAGAACAGGATCTGTGTTGCTCTCAATACCATTGGATTAGAGAGAAGACCCTGTACTTGCTTGAGGTTTAGGTTAACCCAAGCCTTGCACCATTTGGAAGTCAACCTTCTCCTTTTGATTTGATTTATTCTTCTCACATATATTGGTGTACAATGAAAATTATTGTCCCTCCACCCACTAATGGAGCCAGCCAGCCAGGCTGAGGGGGGATCCAATGCAGGAGAGCCCCAATAGGCTGAAGCCCTCAAAGCCCCACACCTTCAGAGGATGCCAACCGGGGGCACACTGTGCAGACTGCCAACAGCTCAGCTGTCAGGCTTGGCCCTCAATATGGTGGTAGAAAATGAACTTTGAGACATACAAGAGCATTAAGGTAATGTGGGAGTGTTTCCCCTTCTTTCCGACTAGTTAAAATATGTGTTTTGTTTTCTGTAACTCTTCATAATCTTGTCATTGTATTAGACCATGGGGCTCCTTATATTACTCATAATTTGATATCAAGAGTGGAGATAGAAACAGGTATTATTCCTCAGTGAGATATTCTTGTGTCTTTTTGTATTCTTTATTGAATGTTCACGTGAGTTGGTATCTCTGTGATGATCATTTTATGGAACGTGACTTTAATTGGCACAGCTGGCATCCTGTATACAGGCACTGGAGGATATTGGCCCACCTTACTTTCCCGTGGGTATAAATGAGAGGTTCGATTCCATCCAAAGAATTCAAGCAATGGAGCTGGCTGTCACATGGATGTCCAGGTACCCCAAATATGTCCTTGGCATCAGCACTCAGTAATGAGTGTGTACAACAAAGGTCTACATCCTCTTCTAATCGGAACACAGCTTTAGAATTAACTTGACTAGCAGGGCTATGTCTACACCCCGGGAAGGTGGTGGAGGTCAGGCAAGAGAGAGCAATGGATCGTGAAAATACATCATTATTGTGCATACCTTGTGTAGGTGAAGTTGCCCCTGGCATCCCTTACACACCACTCATGCCCCTGGCATCAATTTAGATTTATGGTCTCCTCATGTTCCTGTTGGGTTGCTGTTGCTCCTCCCCTTGTCGATGGTTCTCATTTATTCAATTAATCATTAGGGAGTTGTTTTAGTCAGAGTGCAACGTTAACTTCACCCACCTAAATTGGCCCCCTCCTCCCTCTTCAATCAAACTTTACAGCAAGACTCAAAATTATATTGTATCTAACTTCTGGGATCTGTTCCTGTGCCTTCGACCCTCCCCTGTCATCCTCACACTTTCCCCAACCACCCTTAATCACCACCCCCCCAACATAACCTTACCTCATTCCTCCGTTCCCCATTGCGTCCCACCTCGCAACCCCAACCCTTGATCTGATTACCATTCCCCCCACAAGCCATCTCTACCTCTGTGCTTACACCCATGCCCATTGCAATGCTCCACCTGACCCCGAACCCTCCCGTTATGCTCCTCCATGCTTTTGTTCCCTTCCCGTGACCCACGGCACGGGATCTTCCAATGCCCGACCCTGGCTTACTTGACTGAGTACAGCTCCTCCTGTGAGTAGTTATGTATTGTCAGCCTGTTCATTGTGTACGTTATTAATGGTTTGTACACAGTTACTGTTCACACACACTGTTACAGCTCTGTGCCATGGCAGTTGCAACATAAACGGGGAAATGTAGGTGGAGTAATCATGTGATGTCGTGAAGACGCAGCAATTTAAAGGATTATGTAATGGGAATATGGGAATTCTCCCCAGGGCACAGCTCCGCTAGTCAATATACTATTTGTTACAATCCTTGGTCTTTAGGAGCGACTATAGTTTATTTTAACTGCCATAATCTTGTATATCAGATGTTCCCCCAAACCCTTTGCTCCGAGACAACCACCCCAGCCTGCATGCTCATTATCATAGAATCATAGTAACCCTACAGTGCAGAAGGAGGCCATTTGGCCCATTGAGTCTGCAACGACCACAACCCCACCCAGGCCCTACCCCCCTATCCCTACATATTTACCCTCTAGTCCCTCGGACCTATGCGTTTCTAAGGGGCAATTTTTAGCATGACCAATCGACGTAACCCGTACGTCTTTGGACTTTGCACGTTAGGAGGATACCCCTTTGTAGGGGAAGCGAGGAAAGGAGGACCTGAGACTGTGAGCCTTCATGTAGCTGGAGAGTAGGAGAAAGGTGGGCTGCAAAGACATGGGGCCCAGAAAATAAATCCCTTTTTCTCTCCTCTGAGGGTCAGGCAAAGGAGTAACGCAGGGGATTGCCATGTACAAAGAGGGGGACTAACAGGGTAGATACATGGGGTTATGGCGATAGGGTCTGGGTGGGATTGTAATCAGTGCAAACTCGGTGGTCCGTATGCCCTCTTTTTCATTAGAGGGATTGTATGATTCTAATTGTGTTTGGACAGCAAGCAGAGGGTTGCAAAATGACTAGACATTCTCCGACCTCACCCCCTGTCTGGGATTCTTTGACCCCACTACAGTGAATGGAGATTTGGCTGATTCTCTCTGGCAGTGGCAGTGGGCTGAGCGAGACTGGAGAATCCTGGCTATTGTTTCAGTCTCACAGCAGGGGAGACACTCACTCTTTGTGAATGCCTTGAAACAGTAAATTGATGTCAAACACTCAACGCTTCAGAGCTGTTGGACCTCACCGTTGTCCAGGGTGGAGAGAGGAGCACATACCTTTAAACCTTTATTGGTTCAAGCTGCCAAAAAAAATCAGCAAATTTAAATGAAAACCAAGATTATTGAAGGTGAATAATCTCGATTTGAAGGCCGAAGGGCCTGTTCCTGGGCTGTATTGTTCTTTGTCAGGGGGATGTATTTTACACAGAGGGTGGTGGGGGCCTGGAATGCACTGCCAAGCAAGGTGGCAGACACGCTTGGATCGTTTAAGACTTATCTAGATAGCCACATGAACAGATTGGAAATTGACGGATACAAACAAATGGTCTAGTTGGGCGCATGAGTGACGTAGGCTTGGAGGGCCGAAGGGCCTGTTCCTGGCCTGTATTGTTCTTTGTGAACTGAGCAGCTCTAAAAAACATCGTTCTAGCTCGCAAGGTTAAACACTTTCAACAAGTTTCTCCTGAAGTATGAAGACAGGTTTTAACAAACATTTACCCATTGCATTCATCCATCAGAGAGATTTCTGGTCCAATCCATGGAAACTTGAGCTCTCAATTTTGTTTGCTAACCCCTAAGATTTGCTTAGGGGAATCACTGATTGACCTCCCTGTAGGATGCGTTGAATATGATCTCCCTGGGGATTGGTAATTACCTCACCAGGCGAAGCTTGCATACTGAGCCCTGTAAAAAGCAGGCCCCTGAGCGGGTCCATTATTGTAATGTCCCAGTTGGGACCTGTTTGTGTTCACCACAGGCTTGGGGTTTTTCTTTACTTTTGTGCATTAAAGAACTGTTCCTTTACAGCCCACTCCTGGAGTTATAGTATCATTGAGGAAAGAATTGGTTCCATCTGATAAAAGGCACTTTAGCCTCTGAGTCTAGACATAGCTCTGAGATTCTGCAACTCTTTCTTGGAAAGATGAAGATCAGTCTTGAGTGGGAATAACCCTGTCCATAGGAATTTACTGCAATAATCATATTGGTTTAAATATAAGGCCTGAAGACACTGGGAATCTTTCATAAGGGTCATAACATTGCTTTATTTTGGATTGTAAAACTTGCTTTGAGCCCAATCACAAAAGGAGAATCCTAAAGTTTTCACATCAAGTATGAAGTGTCATTTCAGGTGTTACTCATTCAAATGACAGTAATCAGTCGCAGGAAAACCTCTCCAACCTTTCAGGATTTGCATCTCCGGATTCCCCAACTAACTCTGAGATGAGTACATTGGTCATGATGTGGGTATGGGCAGGGGTTGTGGGGGGAGTTGGGGGTGGGGTGGGGGGAGGTGGTGTGGTGGTGGGGGGGCTTTGTTCTGCCTGCCTCACCTTTTCCTAATAGAAACATAGAAAAACTACAGCACAATACAGGCCCTTCGGCCCACAAAGTTGTGCCGAACGTACCCCTATCTTAGAGATTACTAGGCTTAACTATAACCCTCTATCTTACTAAGTTCCATGTGCTTATCTAAAAGTCTCTTAAAAGACCCTATCGAATCCACCTCCACCACCGTTGCCGGCAGCCCATCCCACTCACCCACCACTCTCTGAGTGAAAAACTTACCCCTGACATCTCCTCTGTACCTACACCCCAGCACCTTAAACCTGTGTCCTCTTGTGGCAACCATTTCAGCTCTGGGAAATAGCCTCCGAGAATCCACTCGATCAATACCTCTCAACATCTTATAAACCTCTATCGGGTCACCCCTCATCCCTCGTCTCTCCAGGGAGAAAAGGCCGAGCTCTCTCAACCTATCCTCATAAGACATGTTTCTATAACAGTCCCATAATCTCAATAACAATTCTCAATTGTTCAACTTTTTCTTAATTGGAATGCTAATCAATCTGCGACGCACCCTTTCCAATGTCTCAAAGCCGCTCTGGTCATTGTAGCGTACAGTACCACACAGAGCAGTGGCTGGCACTGATGCCTCACAGTAAGAACCTGTGCTTAACCCTCTCTCCACTCACATTGTCTGTACCTTTAAGACTTGATTACCTGTAAAGACTCGCATTCCAACCATTATTTTGTAAATTGAGTTTCTGTCTTTATATGCCCTGTTTGTGAACAGAACTCCCACTTACCTGATGAAAGAGCAGCGCTCCGAAATCTAGTGGTGTTCGCTACCAAATAAACCTGTTGGACTTTAACCTGATGTTGTGAGGCTTTTTACTCTTTTTTCCCCTTCCAACGCTGGCATCTCCACATCATGGCCTCACCGTGCCAGAGTTTCGTTGGGCCAAAAGGCCTGTTTCCCGTGCTGTGTTGTTCTTTGTTCAATTCCAGCCTCGGGTCACATTCTCCCCGTGTCTGCATGGGTTTCCTTTGGGTGCTCCAGTTTCCTCCCACACCCCAAAGATGTGCGGGTTAGGTGGATTGGCCGTGCTAAATTCAGTGTCGGAAAGATGGGTTTATGTGGGTAAGACCTGGGTGGGATTGTTGATGCAGACTCGATGGGCCGAATGGGATCCTTCTGTGCTGTAAGAGATTCTATGATTCTAACACTCCAAACGGGATCATATTAAGGTTTACTTAGGCTCAGTATTATCTCACAGTATTTGGTCTGGAGTCTCCTCAGAGCTGTTTCTGCTTTGAGGATTGAAAGTACACCAGAAATAGGGTAAAGACCTATCTGTACACAGGAGCTGGGCAATGGAACTTCCAATACAAACTACATCCTTATAAACAAACCTGCCATTTGCAGGTCTCACAGCTACACTGTCCTTAATGTTTGGGCCTTTGGCTATTAAGGGTGTTTATAAATTCCTGGCGCAACTTTAATAACTTTGGATGTGCAGATGATAGAAGCAACTAGTAAGTGGAGCGTGCAAACCTAACTTGTAAAGAGTTTTAATGCTCTGCTGATAATGAGGTGTTAATGTTTTCCTGTTTGACAGCCGTGGAGGTGAAACATGCGCAGAGCTGACGCGTGTAACAACTGGCGGAAGAAAATTATCTCCGTACATGACAAATGCCCCGCACAGGAACTCACTGAATTATTGGACATAAATGTTTGCCTCCAACCGAAATTAATAAAGTTGCTCGAGGACTTTCCAAATGCCCCTGTAATTACCCAAACCACTCAGTACTTACCCAAACCACCCTGCTGCGCTTAAAAGGGATCTTTCCGTTCCATTTTCCTTATCCTGCTCCCTGCTTTGTCCATGGCAGTGTGTAATCCTAGGAAATGGGACACTTTCCAATTTTACCAATCCGACATCAGCTGCAAACACTCTCAGTGTTGTCCAACGAGGAGCATACACGCGATGGGTTGTACGAGGGCTGCTCTTGGATGTTTCGGGAGTAGCCTAGTGCTTCACGTCGTTAGTGTACGCTTAAACTGGACCAGATGCTGGGCAACACGACAGCTCAGTGACTATCACTGTTTGCTGTGCAGATACATGGATTTGGGCCGGTGTCTGTGGGAGTTTGCACATTCTCCCCGTGTTTGCGTAGGTTTTCTCCGGGTGCTCCGGTTTCCTCCCACACCCCAAAGATGTGCTCTTAGGCTGATTGGTGTAACAAATTGTCCCTAAATTAGTCTTCCCTCAATCTGGTTTCCAATGTGGAGTGCCATAAGCGTAGACATGGGTCATGGGTGGAGAGGGGACTCACAATGTTGAAATGGCGGCGTGGGCTCGTTGGGCCGAAGGGCCTGTTTCCCGTGCTGTTCTTTGTTCTTTGCTCAGATAGGCGTGTTAAGGCCAGCTGTAGAGTAAAACTTTAACTTGAGTCTGATTCCATTGTCATCTATTTCATCATAACCTGATGAAAGAGCAGCACTCTATAAGCTCGTGGGCAGCACAGTAGCACAGTGGGTTAGCACTGCTGCTTCACAGCTCCAGGGTCCTGGGTTCGATTCCCGGCTCGGGTCACTGTCTGTGTGGAGTTTGCACATTCTCCTCGTGTCTGTGTGGGTTTCCTCTGGGTGCTCCGGTTTCCTCCCACAGTCCAAAGATGTGCGGGTTAGGTTGATTGGCCGTGCTCAGAAATTGCCCCTCAGTGTCCAGGGATGTGTAGGTTAGAGGGATTAGTGGGTATAAAATATGGGGATAGGGCCTGGGTGGGATTGTGCTCGGTGCAGACTCGATGGGCTGAAGGGCCTCTTTCTGCACTGTAGGGCTCTATGATTCTAACTGGAACAGTATGCCTGTAATACAGCGTAAACAGAAAGTGCTTGAAAATCTCAACAGGTCTGACAGCATCTGTGGAGAGAGAAGGGTTTGGAATCTGGATGACCCTTGGTCAGAGTCTGTGCCAGAGGTTGTTTACAGCCATAGAAGATCCATGGCAGCTGGAGGTTAATTTAGACAAATGCAAGGTGATGCATTTTGGTTGATTGAATCAGGGCAGGACTTACTCAGTTAATGGTAGGGCACTGGGGAGAGTTCCAGAGCAAAGAGATCTAGGGGTACATGTTCATAGCTCCTTGAAAGTGGAGTCACAGATAGACAGAGTGGTGAAGAAGACATTCGGCATGCTTGGTTTCATCGGTCAGAACACTGAATACAGGAGTTGGGACGTCTTGTTGAAGTTGTACAAGACATTGGTAAGGCCACACTTGGAACACTGTGTGCGATTCTGGTCACCCTTTTATAGAAAGGATATTATTAAACTAGAAAGAGTGCAGAAAAGATTTACTAGGATGCTACCGGGACTTGATGGTTTGAGAGGCTGGATAGACTGGGACTTTTTGCTTCGGAGCGTAAGAGGCTGAGGGGTGATCTTATAGAGGCCTACAAAATAATGAGGGGCACAGATCACCTTATTTATGTGTCACAAACGGGCTTACATTAACACTGCAATGAAATTACTGTGAAAAGCCCTAGTCGCCACACTCTGGCGCCTCTTCAGGTACACTGAGGGAGAATTTAGCATGGCCAATGCACCAAGCCAGCCTATGAGCAAGGATACCGGAGATGAGGGGGTTGGACTATGAAGAGAGACTAAATAGACTGGGTCTGTACTCGTTGGAGTTTAAAAGGATGAGGGGGGATCTTATAGAGACATATAAGATAATGAAGGGGATGGATAGGGTAGAGGTAGAGAGATTCTTCCCGCTTAGAAAGGACAACAGGATTAGAGGGCACAGCCTCAAGATAAGGGGGGGAAGGGAGCAGTTTAGAACGGATTTGAGGAGGAACTTCTTCACTCAAAGGGTGGTGAATCTCTGGAATTCTCTGCCCGTTGAAGTGGTGGAGGCTACCTCGCTAAATATATTTAAGTCACGGGTAGATAGGTTTCTGATAGACAAGGGAATTAAGGGTTATGGGGAGAAAGCAGGAAAGTGGAACTGATCCACTTCAGATCAGCCATGATCTTATTGAATGGCGGGGCAGGCTCGAAGGGCTAGATGGCCTACTCCTGCTCCTATTTCTTATGTTCTTATTACGTTCTTTTACTATGGGGTGGCACAGTGGTTAGCAAGGCTGCCTCACAACACTAGGGACCCAGATTCGTTTCTTGGCTTGGATCACTGTCTGCATGGAGTTTGCATGTCCTCCCCGTGTCTGCGTGGGTTTCCTCCGGGTGCTCCGGTTTCCTCCCAGGCATGCTCGTTAGGTGCTCTGCCATGCTAAATTCTCCCTCGGTGTACCCAAACAGGCGCCGGAGTGGAGCGACTAGTGGATTTTCACAGTAACTTCATTGCAGTGTTAATGTAAGCCTACTAATAAATAAACTTTAAGCATCAAAATCCCCATCCCCACTGTCTTTAATATTTTACGGGTGGGCTAATAAGTGGCCAGTGATGAGGTTGCTTCCGGTGAAGCCACGGAGTGTTTCTGTTGTTGGGAGCTGCGGGCTTTCAACTTACTTTGCACCCTGGCATTACGGTTGCTGTACTCACAGGCAAAGTGCGGACCAAGATACCGAATAAAGCAGAACAGGAAAGAACCGTGGATTAGAAAGTGACAAACGTTGGTTATACATCAGCGAGCTCCTTCATTTTCTTGACTCCAAAATAGCTCCCCTCTCTGACCCCAATCAGTCGCAGCCGAGCGAGATTCCCAACACCGACCTGTAATAAAGGATTAACTCAGCTTTCCAAATTCACTCTTCCATGTTGAAAGAAGATACCATTAACTCAAGGGAAACTTCAAGGAAAAAAAAACCCAAAAGCACATTACTACGGCTTAACTGTAATCTTCTGCCTCCATGAGTGTAAATTAAAAGTGCACTAATGTTTAAAATTGAAAATCGACCATTCTCGATCCCCTCAACAATCCCCTGCATCATATGGAGTGACCTTTATCAAGTAATTGGCAATTGATTTCGTGATTAGTGAGGTCACAGCCTGGTTCAAATAAAGGTCTCAGTCCACCTCTCCCTGTTTCGTGAAAGCTCTCTCTTTCACCATCATCGGGAATTCTGCATCACAACGTAGATTCGTGGAATCATCGAGAAGGAAAATGTTCAACCCATTGTGTGTGTGCTGGTCAATAATAAACCATTCCATCTAATCCCACTCTCCGGCTCTTGCTCCATACCCCTGATCCAAGTATATTTGAGAAGGTTGGAGAATTTCTGTCTCTTTCAGTTGGAGTCCCAGGCTTGTGTTACCCTCTGAAAACATCTTTTCTCCTCTCCCCTCTAATCCTTCAAACAATTCCCATCAATCTCTGTCCCTCAGGCACTGCCTATCTGCTCAATCAGATCCCTCACAATTTCATACACCAATCTCTCCTCAGTGTCCTCTGCCTCCAAGAAAGCAAAGAACAAAGAACAACACAGCACGGGAAACAGGCCCTTCAGCCCAACAAGCCCGCGCCACCATTTTAACAATGTGTTCTTCCTCCTCCACCCTTGACCCATGTCTATGTTTATGGTACCCCCATTGGAAACCAGATTGAGGGGAGACTAATTTAGGGACAATTTGTTAACACCAATCAGCCTAAGAGCACATCTTTGGGGTGCGGGAGGAAACCGGAGCACCCGGAGGAAACACACACAACCACAGGGAGAATGCACAAACCCCCACAGATACTGGCTCAAATCCATGTATCTGCACACTTATCCAATTTTTCCTCACTGTCAATATTGTACGCTGTCAATATTGGAACAGGGGCACGGTGGTTTTCTGTGCTGTCTTACAGCGCCAGCGACCAGGGTTTGATTCTGACCTCAGGCGACTGTCTGTGTAGAATTTGCAGAGTTTCTCCCCATGTCTGTGTGGGTTTCCTCCGGGTGCTCCAGTTTCCTCCTACAGTCCAAAGATGTGCAGGTTAGATGGACTGGCCATGGTAAATTGTAGGGTTATAAGGATAGAGCAGAGGGGCAGTGAGCTTGAGTATGAAGCTTTTTTGCTGAGTTTGCAAGGTCGATGGGTCAGGAAGGCTTTTTCTGCACTGAAGAGATTCTCTTTGTCTTCACCAACCCTAACCTCACACTTCTTCAGATAAATTCCTTTGTCCACTATTCTATCCACCAGCTCAATCTATTACAGAATGGTGCACTGTTCTGGTCGTCATATTATAAAAAGAATATAGAGATACAGGAGGATGCAGAGAAGGTTTATTCAATGGACCAGCTCCTACACCTAATGGTCTGAAGATGAAGGCAGAAATACATGGCAATGGCCACCTCATTGGCTAGGACGCGTTGCTTCTGGAGTTCCCTCGCTTTGATCGCAGGATTCTGCCCACCTGTACATAAGAACATAAGAAATAGGAGCAGGAGTAGGCCATCTAGCCCTTCGAGTCTGCCCCGCCATTCAATAAGATCATGGCTGATCTGTTGTGGCTCAGTTCCACATTCCCGCCCTCTCCCCATAACCCTTAATCCCCTCTCTTATCAAAAACCCATCAACTCGCGTCTTAAAAATATTTAGCGAGACAGCCTCCACCACTTCAACGGGCAGAGAATTCCAGAGGTTCACCACCCTTTGAGTGAAGAAGTTCCTCCTCAACTCCGTTCTAAACCGCCCCCCCTTTATCTTGAGGCTGTGCCCTCTAGTCCTACTGTCCTTTCTGAGCGGGAAGAGCCTCTCCACCTCTATCCTATCCATCCCATTCATCATCTTATACGTCTCAATGAGATCTCCCCTCATTCTTCTAAACTCTAACGAGTACAAGCCTAGTTTATTCAGCCTCTCCTCATAGCTCAACCCCCTCAACTCCGGCATGTACCTGGCATATTGCTTTTATTCTTTCTGCCCGTCTCTAATTACCCTTGAGAAGGTGGTAGTGAGATGCCTTTGTGAATTTCTGCAGTGGTGCAGGTACACCCATGGTGCTGTTAGAGAAAGAATTCCAGGATTTTGACCCAGAGACAGTGAAGGAATGGTGATGTACTTCCAAGTCAGGACGTGGAGGGAACTTAGTTTAAAATATAAATTTATCGCAAGTTATAGTGTTAAGCTAGTGGTGTTACTTTTGGTGATATTCTGTGATGTTTATCACAATAAAACCTTCTATTTAAAACATGGAATCTTGTCTTTTCAATGAATAACTGGGAATTGTTACGGACAGGGAGAGATGATAAGGATAACTTCTCTTTTTCCCTTCTCTTGACAGACCAATGGCAGTGACCAGAGCATTGTCCATTGTCCTCACAAAATAGCTTCACCCCCAACAGGGTGGTTGCTACTTTTATCTTCCTCAATATAACCCATTTGGTCTGAATAGATGATCATTCTGTCATTATAGTCCTCCTCACAGATCTGATTGACTCTTTATCCAACATAATAATTCTCCCTCTGTTTTATTCCTATCTGAAATTCCTATAAGCAGGAATCTCTCCATTCTTTAAACCATGCCTCAATAACAGCTTTGATATCACAATTACAAGTGTCAATCTGATCCCTAAACTCAATTCACGAGATTCCTTGCACTGAACATGGACAAGCCCCTTTGATTTTTTTTTGCCATCCACTTTCACTCATTAGTTTTCCAATTTTGATATCCAATTTTGCTTGAGTCTGCTCTCACTTTGCAATGTCCCTGCCAAGCTGGTTCAAACCCTCCCTACTAACACACAGCAAGCCTCCCACAGTGAGATTTGTTCCAGGCCACTCTAACCCTGTACAGCCCCCTCCTCCCCCACATCTGTCCCTAATCCCTATAGTGCAGAAAGAGGCCATTCAACACATCAAATCTACACCGACTCTCTATCAGAGCATCCTACCCAGGGAAGAACATGTAAACTCCACACAGATGGTCACGCAGAGCCGAAATCGAACTCGGCTCCCTGGTGCAGTCAGGCAGCAGTGTGAATGACTGTGCCACCAGGAATCTACAGCCCTCCATCCTGTTCCATCTCTTTAGCCACGTATTCCTCTGTTCTACTCTCCTTTATTCTTTTGAGGGTTCGGGAGTTCTGGGAATTTTGGGGTTCATGGCATTTGGAGAATTCTGGGAGATTTGGGGGATTCTGGGAGATTTGGGGGATTCTGGGGGGTTTGGGGGATTCTGGGAGGTTTGGGGAATTCTGGGAGATTTGGGGGATTCTGGGGGGTTTGGGAGATTTGGGGGATTCTGGGAGGTTTGGGGGATTCTGGGAGGTTTGGGGGATTCTGGGAGATTTGGGGAATCTGGGGGTTTTGGGGGATTCTGGGGGGTTTGGGGGATTCTGGGAGATTTGGGGGATTCTGGGGGGTTTGGGGATTCTTTTGGGTTTTGGGGATGTTTGTGGTTTTGGGGGTTGCACCGGGGGTTGGTGAGTCCAGCTTGCCATCCTGACTTGGAAATAGATTCCCGTTCATTGAATAAAGCTGAATCAAAATCCTGGAACCACCCCCTCCTCCCGCTATCAGCAGTGTGGATGTGCCTACACCTGAGAGACTGCAGCGGTGCAAGAAGGTAGCTCCCACCACCTTCTCAAGGGCAATTAGGGATGGGCAATAAAAGAGGTGACAAATACTTTAGCGGAGAGTCTTCAAGATCTTGAGAAAGGAGCAGAAAGGCATTTTGCTATTGGGGATTCCAATTGGGTTGGCACTGCTGCCTCACAGCGCCAGGGACCCGGGTTCAATTCCTGGCTTGGGCCACTGTCTGTGCGGAGTCTGCACATTCTTCCCATGTCTGCGTGGGTTCCCTCCCGGTGCTCCGGTTTCCTCCTACACTCCAAAAGACGTGCCAGTGGAATTAGGGATGGGCAATAAATGCTGACCTGGCCAGTAATACACACATCCAATGAACAAATTTTAAAAAAAGATACTCCTGATGATGGCTGTAAGTTGTAATAAGATGTACGTGATTTGTCTGCGTAGACACACAGGGTGAGGTAACAGGGGCAGTGAGAACTGGAGCCACATTGTGGTGAGTTCTAAAGGTATTTTCATCTCCCTAACCTAAGGCAATGGTTTTAAACGAGCGTCAGGAAACAATAAAGCATGATATTAAATTTCCAGTTTACTGTAATTAATAAAACTTCAATCAAGATACGTATAACAGTAAATCATTAGCACAGAGCAGATCAAGAGGATATGAACTGATATTAATAGTTTATATAAGGCACTAACCCGATTATAAAAAAGGGAATCGAGATTTTTATCTCAGATGCTGAATGGGCAGCTTGAGGATATTATTTGTAATTTCTGTGGCGTCTGGGGGAATGTCAGGACATTTCCTGTGTTGCTGGGGACCAGGAGATTGAGCTTCAGATTGCTGGATGCGAGGGGGCAGCTGGAGTCACTGCACAGCGTCCCGGAGACGGAGAACATCCAGGATGGTAGGCAACTAGCCCACAGTTCAGCGGAGGGTGGGCCAGAGTCACAGAATCACAGGCCCTTTACAGTGCAGAAGGAAACAGTTTGACCCATCGAGCCTGCACGGTTCTCTGAAAGAACATTCTATCCTCTCCAGCTTTCCTGCCTTATCCCCGCATTACCTTACACATTCTCTCTTTGCAGACAGCAACCCAATTCCCTTTCAAACACCTCGATTCAACCTGCCTCCACCAGCCTTCCAGAGTCTAACCATCCTGTGGGTGAACAAACCTTTCCTCACATCGCTTTCACTGTTTCTGTCCATTATTTTTTGAGTCTGCGCTCTCTATTTCTCAATGCTCTTTTGGGTGGGAACAGTTTCTCACTATTTACCCCTCAGGATCTTGAATATCTCTATCCAGTCTCCTCTCAGCCTTCCTTTCTCCAAGGAAAACAGATCCAACCTCTCCAATCTCTCAGAGCCCCAGCTCTTTATCCCTGGAATCATTCTTGTGCATCTCCTCTGTGCTCCCTCCAATGCCTTTACACCCCTACTCAAGCGTGGTGCCCAGAACTGGATGCAGTATTCCAGCTGAGGCCTACCCAGTATCTTTTATAAGTTCAACGTGACCCCCTGACTCTTACAATCAATGTCTTTGGGGTATTCAGCATTGGAGAAGTGATAAACACCTTAGCGGAGAGTCTTCAAGATCTTGAGAAAGGAGAAGAAAGGCAGTTTCGCTACTGGGGATTCCAATTGGGTGGCATGGTTTGGCCTCACAGCGCCAGGGACCCGGGTTCAATTCCTGGCTTGGGCCACTGTCTGTGCGGAGTCTGCACATTCTTCCCATGTCTGCGTGGGTTTCCTCCGGGTGCTCCGATTTCCTCCCACGCTCTGAAAGATGTGCTGGTTAGTTGTATTGGCCGTGCTAAATTCTGCCTCAGTGTAACCCGAACAGGTGCCAGTGTGTGGCGACTAGGGGATTTTCACGGTAACTTCATTGCAGTGTTAATGTAAGCCTACTTGTGACACTAATAAATAAACTTTAAGCATATTTACAAGGACTGACAAGCATTTCCTTAATATCATTTGAATCCTACATGATGTGTTGCCTCCCTGGTGCCAGGAGAGAGGACTACATGCAGAGGGTAAGAATATTCTACAGGGGAATGGGGTAAGCCAGAAGCTGTGATAGATGTTGGTACCAATCACATTGAGAGAGTAGGTATTGAGGCCCTGGGGTCAGACTTTTAGAGGATTGGGTACAAGTTAACAAGTCAGACCTGGAAGGTGGCAATCTCTTGGTTCCTGCGATGCCACACCCACACACTACTGTGAATAGAGATAGGGAGGGAGGAAGGGTCAGTGTGTGGCTTGATGCATGGTGCACAAGGGAGGCCTCCAGATTCTGGGGCGATTGGGACCTCTTTTGGAGCAGGAGGCACTTGTTTCACTTGTTAGCCAAGGTCTCCCCAATTGTCGGTGCGCACCGCGTAACATAGAGCAGACCTTGGGGGCTCAGAGGTGAGAAAGGCCCTCAGAGGAAGAGGAGAAGGAAGAAGATGGTGAAAGGCCAGGGGAGACCGAGGCAGGGAGTGTTGAGATAGAAAGTAGAGAGGATGGAGACGCACTGCAGGCCAGGTCCAGGGACATGGAGTGGAATCTATGCAGGATGCCATTGTCACAGGGGAACATTCTGATCCAGCTGAGGGTCCAACTGAGGGATTCCTGAGTACATAGAACATAGAGCCCTACAGTGCAGAAACAGGCCCTTTGGCAGTCAGATCCCTCTGCATCTGAACTCCACAATCCCTCACCATTTAGATAATATGGTTCTCCTATATTCATCCGCACTCACTCATTTTCACTAACACAATCGCTCACTCACCCACCCACATTCTCTGATGCTTTTTACAAAATATGGAAACAGCATTAGTTTCTCTTTGATTTGTGCTGAAATATTGTTTGCGGATACAAACTATTAAGTTGCATTTGAAGAGAAAAAAGGGAATCTGTTCATTGAGTTTAAGTACACTCGAGTGGAAGGCATTTATTGGCTGGCTACTTGAGCATATGTAAAGAGATCCTGACGCAAGGTTGGGTGAAGTGAAGAGATATATACCTGTAATGTTTCATTCTACTCCAAGTGAGGAGTGGCTCTGGTATCAGGCGTAGGTCATACATCACCTGCCAACTCCTGCTTGCCCATTTCTCCCCTTCTAAATCCTCACTTCTGCTGAGAATCCCTGATTCTAACAGATGGTGCACTTTAGACTTATGCTGGCCCCATTGGGTGGCACGGTAGCACAGTGGTTAGCACTACTGCTTCATAGCTCTAGGGTCCTGGGCTCGATTCCCGGCTCGGGTCACTGTCTGTATGGAGTTTGCACATTCTCCTCGTGCCTGCATGGGTTTCCTCCCATAGTCCAAAGATGTGCGGGTTTGGTTGATTGGCCATGCTAAGAAATTGCCCCTTAGTGTCTAGGAATGTGTAGGTTAGAGGGATTAGTGGGTATAATGTGTAGGGATATGGGGGTATTCAGTGCAGACTTGAAGGGCCTTTCCCTGCACTGTAGGGTTCTATGATTGGACCATCAATTGTTTTACTCTGGTTAGATTATTTGGCCGTACTAAATTATCCCTCAGTGTACCCAAACAGGCATCGGAGTGTGGCGATTAGGGGATTACCACAGTAACTTCATTGCAATGTGAATGTAAGCCTACTTGTGACTAATAAATATACTTTACTTTAATTCACTTTTCTATTTGGGAGCATTGCTGGCAAGGGCAGCATTTTTTGCTCATCCACCTTGCCCATGGGAATGGTGAGACTTCCTGAATATAATGAGTGTCTCGCTAAATAATTTCAGAGGCCAGTTAAGAATGAAGTGGGTTTAAAGGTCGGATTACTTTAGATATACTGAAAAGTAATTCTGTTTCATATTTTTCACAAAGTTAAATGAAACTCAGATTTAAAGCGTTTACGTCCAAAGCCTTATATTAAGATATTAGCTGCTTAATATCCTTACGTTGGATATTATGATTAAATTCCCTTCATCAAGATCAAACCACATAGCTGTGGGTCTGCAGTCATGTAAAAGCTGGTTTGTGCAAAGATGGCATGTCCCCAAAAGGCATTAGTGAACCAGATGGGTTCTTAACAACAATCTGATCTTAGATACCACTAATCATACTAGGATTTTGTTCCAGATTTATTCCATTAACTGAGGTGAGGTTCTCAGTCCGCTGTGGTGGGAGTTGAACTCAGGTTGCCAGATCATTAGTCCAGCGCTCTGGATCCAGCAACAGGCAGTGGTGTAGTGGCATTATCGTCAGGCTGGTATCCGGCAACCCAGTGTTGGGGACCCGGGTTCGAATCCCATCACGGAAATTTGAATTTAATAAAAAAGAAAATCTGGGATTGAAAGTCTACTGATGACCATGAAAATCGATTGCTAAAAACCCAAATTGTTCATTAATATCCTTCAGGGAAGGAAATCTGCTGTCCTTACCTGGTCTGGCTTACATGTGACTCCGGATTTATAGCAATGTCTTTGACTCTTAAGTGCCCTCGGGGGGGGACAATAAATGCCAGTCACTGATGCCCACACTCCATGAACAAATAAAAAACATAAAGCCAAGGTGCCCTCACACAAGCCAAGAACTTGGCCCTCAGTCTCCAACCCTGATAATCTAAACCTCTGATAGATCACAGCACCTCACTGAGACAGCGCAGCTCACAGCTTAAAATGCAGTGAAACCCAACATTATCATGGGTTAAATTACAGAGCTGTGTTCACATTGGAACAAAGGCTATTTGAATGAGACATCACTAAAAGCAGATGTGAAAAGTGCATCAATTACGAAGACTGACAAGCACTTTGTAACACTCTGGGCACCGGTGAGGAACTGACAGCTTATTCCCCTTACACTGCTCTCAAACACAACAGCGAGCCAATCCCTTGAATGCATCACCTGAATCATTACAATCACGGGTCAACATTAAACTCTCCCTGCAAATTAAGCTGCTCAACTCTCCCATCCCCTTGAAGGAATCTGAGCACAGCCTCTCATTTACTGTCTCTGAGAAGCTTTTATTTCCACGGCCTGTGATAAAAGCTTCTTTAAATTCACAGACAACTGTAAGCCGGTGAGAGCTCCTAAGGGATGAACAGCACAATCTTGCATCACAGCCCCCATCTTCCCCAAAGTTGCAAGGACTTGTATCGTCAGTCCTTGATGATATGAGGCATCGATTCATCTTTTAAATAAACACCACTTCCTTTCCTGGGTATGAAAGCATTTCTCAAATAGAAGTTAATTCAAGAAAATTGTGTATTACCGTAGAGTTAAGGGAGTGAGCCTTTGGTTTAGTGATATCATTCCCACGTTAGGGTCAAACAGTCCATCGATTTGGGTCCAACTCCTGTTAAGTGGAGGCTAGAATGGTGAGAATGAGGAGGGTGGAGGTGGGGAAGGCGGAATGGAATTTGCTGGGAGGGGTAGGCACCTGTTTCATAGACTGAAAACGAACAAGAAAATAAATTTGAGCTTCCAATTGATTGCGAAAAGGATGACACAAAATTTCACATTTTAAGACTTGTACTGTAACACACAGACTGTGGACAACTGATATTTGAAACTATAGAACAAAACTTTTCCTTTTTAGTTTTAACTCAACTGAATAAACCTCACAGATATACATTGTCCCTTGCACGTTCATTTAAGTTTTTCTGGACTCAGTTCAAACTATTCATGGTGAGGCTTTTTTGCTGGAGATTCTCTCTCCAGTGCAAAGTTAGGTGAATCTTCCAGCCTCATTCAACTTCTCATCAATTTGTTCTTTTCAGTCATCCCCATGTGGTGAGCCAGAGAGACTGTTAGCCTCTATTTGCTCCCCCTCCCCAGGACTGGGCAGACAGTCTGTGCCTGAGTTTCAGGGATATCAGAGAAACCTTTCCCTCCCTCATAGCAACATGAATCCATGGGCCATGTATCCAGATAGTAAGCTATCCTTGAGATTCCAATTCTCTTTTATCTTGGAAGTAAATTAACAATGTCAAACAAAACAGTTTACAACCCAATATTCTCAACACCCTATTGGGAGTTTGGAGATTATAGGCAGGGTTTGGGGCATGTTTTCCAGTGGTGAAGAAAGCTCGCCATTTGCCTCCCATGGGACCTTCCTGTCCCATCCACATCTACAGCGTTTTGTGTGGCTCACCCATCCTGCCACCAGGGAACCTGCTGTGGGGCTTCATGGAACTGGATGATCTCGCTGGCCGAAAGGACTGGAGAATCCCACCCACTGGCATTGCTCTTTCCGTGTTCTACTTCTTGCATACTATTATAGTTTGATGGCAACAGAATCGGGAGTAAGTCCTTTATTTATCTTTATTCCTTCGTAGAACATGGGCGTCGCTGGCTGGGTCAGCATTTATTGCCCATCCCTAGTTGCCCTTGAGAAGGTGGTGGTGAGCTGCCTTCTTGAATCGCGTCCATGTGCTGTGGGTTGACCCACAATGCTGCCAGGGAGGGGATTCCAGGATTTCGACCCAGTGACTGCGAAGGAACGGTGATATATTGCCTCGTCAGGATGGTGAATGGCTTGGAGAGGAACTTGCAGGTGGTGGTGTTCCCATTTATCTGCTGCTTTTGTCTTTCTAGTTGGAAGTGGTTGTGGGTTTGGAAGGTGCTGTCTAAGAATCTTTGGCGAATTGCTGCAGTGTATCTTGTAGATAGTACACACGGCTGCTACTGAGTGTTGGTGATGGAGTGAGTGGATGTTTATAGATGAGGTGCCAATCGAGCGGGCTCCTGGATGGTATCAAGCTTCTTGAGTATTGTTGGAGATGTACCCATTCAGGCAAGCGAGGAGTATTCCATTACACTCCTGACTTGTGCCTTGTAGATAGTGGACAGGCTCTGGGGAGTCAGGAGGTGGGTTCCTCACTGCCTCTGATCTGCTCTTGTAGCCACTGTGTTTATGTGGCGAGTCCAGTTGAGTTTCTGGTCAATGGTAACCCCAAGGATGTTGACAGTGGGGGATTCAGTGATGGTAACACCATTCACATTTCACTTTCACTGTGCATGATGCCAAACAAGTCTGTCTAATTTCATCATCCCATCCACATCACTAACTACAAACAAGTCATTTTGTTTTAAAGAACTGCTGCCCTTTCTCTCTCAGCCTGGAATGTGCTTTCTTTTTGTTCTGATATCTATGGCTTCAGGTCTGCAAGCAGATTCCATTGATTTGCAGTTGGTTGTGACACTTTGTGTTAAGCTGTGTTTTCAAACTCTCTTTCATATCAGATTCTGGAGCTTTTGAGTGTCTGGACACATCTTTATTTGAAACAATATGTTATCCAGCAGGATTATGGGGCGGCACAGCGGTTAGCACTGCTGCCTCACAGTGCCAATGACCAGGATTCAATTCCAGCCTTGGGTCGCTCTGTGTGTAGAGTTTGCACATTCTCCTCATGTCTGTGTGGGTTTCCTCCAGATGCTCCGGTTTCCTCCTGCAGCCCAAAGATGTGCGGGTTAGGTGGATTGGCCATGCTAAAATTGCCCCTTAGTGTCAGGGGGGTTAGCTCGGGTACATGCATGGGGTGATGGGGATAGGGTCTGGGTGGGATTGTGCTCAGTGCAGACTCGATGGGCCGAATGCCCTCCTTCTGCACTGTAGGGTTCTATGATTCCGTGATTACAATGGTCTCTGATTCCTTTAGTATTCTGCAATTTCAATGGATCCGTCCATCATCTCCCCATCAGGTCATTTCCTTGTGTGAAATCAACTTTATTATTTGGCAATGCCGCCATCGCTCCAGACCATTGACTAAAGCACAATTTGAGTTCACTCTACACCAGGGGTGGTTTTCATGGGTGGGTGGGGAACCACATAAGAATTCCAGTATGTTATTGTGGGCTGCATATCTGTTTTGTAATAAAATTGCCTCACCACCAAACAGATGCTCACTCAATGTGTTTGGAAAGTCTCTCACGGGGATCAACTAGTGATCACACATAGCTTGCTCTCATAATTCCATTTTGTGGTGTGTGTAATCCGGTTAAGAAAAGACTTTGTGCTTTTTTCATTCCAGCAGATATGTCAAAGTCTTCTGTTTGATAAATGTGTCTTATATTTGGCTGTAGTTTTGCTCTCAAAGTGTGGGTTCAAGATGAATACAGCAGCACATTCTTTGCAAGTTAGGTCCACTGCTCTCCTTGCTACATCCGCAACGAAGTGTTTGGAAGTCCACTAGGTGTTCCGCATTCTACATTCCCCTTCTTCAATAGACTCGTGTTTCTACTCTGTGCCTCTGCTGAACATTCCTGCAAAACTGAAAACTATATAACTAATGACCGCCTGGCTCCCACGCTAAATCAGTGGCTGCTATCATTGGTGACATGATCAAAGCAATCAGTTGTAGGCTGTATATGCAGATAAGAACATAAGAAATAGGAGCAGGAGTAGGCCATCTAGCCCTTCGAGCCTGCCCCGCCATTCAATAAGATCATGGCTGATCTGAAGTGGATCAGTTCCACGTTCCAGACTGCTCCCCTTAATCCCCCTGTCTATCAGAAACCTACCTACCCGTGACTTAAATATATTTAGCGAGGCAGCCTCCACCACTTCAACGGGCAGAGAATTCCAGAGATTCACCACCCTCTGAGAGAAGAAGTTCCTCCTCAACTCCGTTCTAAACTGCACCCCCCCTACTTATTTTGAGTGCCCTTAAGTTCTGCTATCCTTTCTAAGCGGGAAGAATCTCTCTACCTCCACCCTATCTAGCCCCTTCATTACCTTGTAAGTCTCTACAAGATCCCCCCTCAGCCTTCTAAACTCCAACGAGTACAGACCCAGTCTATTCAATCTCTCTTCATAAGCTAACCCACTCATCTCCGGTATCAGCCTGGTGAACCTTCTCTGCACTCCCTCCAAGGCCAATATATCCTTCCACAAATAAGGATACAAAACTGCACACAGTACTCCAGCTGCGGCCTCACCAATGCCCTGTACAGTCGCAGCAAGACCTCCCTGCTTTTATGTGCCATTATTTCCCTGCTGTACGACACTCACTGACAATTTTGATCAAAAGGCACTAATCTACTTTGTTTTCCTGGTCTGGGAGTCATGGCAGACCAGACAGAGTAATAAATGATCCAGCCCCGGCCCACCCCTGCCCTACACAACGGAACAGGTAAACAATTACCATCAATAGCCTGCATTAATATACTTCTATTTCACAAAGTCTCTCGAGAGAAATTCAGATCTTTGGTTAACACCGAGGGATTGAGCTAAACTTTGTATCTGAAAGGTTAACAATCTTCTCCGCTCTTTTATCAGACAGGCATGGAGTTCCTTCACCGTGAAAGAGATGGATTGTCTTGTATGGTTTCCACCCACTATAAGAGGGTAAATGGTGTCAATTTGTCAGAAGTTCAGTCTCTGCTGCAGTGTTCTCTGGAGAAACACTTCTACAAAAGATGCAGGCTTTATGTTTTAATTTTCAGTGATCTGCTCTCACTTCCAGTAAAATTAACATCTACTTCTCCGTGACTCATTCTTATCCTCTTGTTACAGCCACTGAGGGCACACTGCAGGATTTACCCTCCCTTTCCCATTCCTCAATCAATCATAACAGGGATTTTTAAAATAATTTATCAGGAAGAAAGTATTAATTCGATGTCTGTGCTTAATCATTATGTGCTGATCGGGAGAATTCGGTTTGACGGGCTTTAGAACGTAAGAACATAGAACATAGAACAGTCCAGCACAGTACAGGCCCTTCGGCCCTCAATGTTGGGCTGATCTATGTCCAAACCCAAGATCAAGCTATCCCACTCCCTATCATTCTGGTGTGCTCCATGTGCCTATCCAATAACTGCTTGAAAGCTCCTAAAGTCTCCGACTCCACTATCACAGCTTTCTTGCATTTAAACCCAAAGGGGTTAGTTTTATTGTGCTATTGTGTTGGTGGCGACACGGTAGCACAGTGGTTAACACTGCAGCCTCATAGCGCCAGTGACCCGGGTTCCATTCCAGCCTTGGGTCACTGTCTGTGTAGAGTTTGCATGTTCTCCCCGTGTCTGTAAGGGTTTCCTCTGGGTGCTCTGGTTTCCTCTCACACTTTAAAAGACATGCTGGTTTGGTGCATTGACCCGAATAGGTGCCGGACTGTGGTGGCTGGAGGAATTTCATTGTAATTTCATTGCAGTGTTAATGTAAGCCTTACTTGCGACTAAAAAAAAAGATTTTAAAAACCATCCAGGTAAATATATAAAGATTTTTTAAAATGTAGTCCCATGTGATGACCTTTGCAAACACACACACACACACACACACATACACATACGTACACACACACACATACACATACATACTCATACATACACACACACATACATACACATACATACACACACATACATATGCATACATACACACACACATACACACATATACATACACACACACACATACATACACACACAAATAAAATTACAAGTTATGCATTAGGATGTTATTTCTTAATCAAATTAAAATTCAATGCTAAGAGGTTAAAAAAAGGGGATTCATTAGAACATAGAACATAGAACATAGAACACTACAGCACAAACAGGCCCTTCGGCCCACAAGTTGCGCCGATCACATCAACACCTACCAACCTACAGACCTATCTATAACCCTCAATCTCATTAAACCCCATATACTCATCCAGGAGTCTTTTAAAAGACCCCAGCGAGTTCGCCTCCACCACCACTGACGGCAGCCGATTCCATTCACTCACCACCCTCTGAGTGAAAAACTTACCCCTAACATCACTTCTGAACCTCCCTCCCCGCACCTTAAATCTGTGTCCTCTCGTAGCGACCATTTCAACCCAGGGAAATAGCCTCTGAGAATCCACCCTATCTATTCCTCTCAACATTTTGTAAACTTCTATCAGGTCGCCTCTCAACCTTCGTCTCTCCAGGGAAAAGAGTCCCAGCTCCCTCAACCTAACTTCATAAGGCATGCCTCCCAGTCCAGGCAACATCCTTGTAAATCTCCTCTGTACCCTTTCAATAGCTTCTACATCTTTCCTATAGTGAGGCGACCAGAACTGCACACAATACTCTAAATGAGGCCTGACAAGGGTCTTATAAAGTTCCAGCATTACCTCCCGACTCCTAAATTCAATCCCTCGATTAATGAAGGCCAGTACACCATACGCCTTCTTGACCACCTCCTCCACCTGCAAGGCCGATTTAAGAGTCCTGTGGACCTGGACCCCAAGATCCTTCTGCTCCTCAACATTACTCAGACTTCTGCCCTTGATAGTGTACTCGTTCATCCCGTTGGTTCTGCCAAAATGGACGACTACACATTTATCCGCGTTGAAGTCCATCTGCCACTTCTCCGCCCAGTCCTGCATCCTATCTATGTCCTGCTGCAACTTTTGCCATCCTTCCAGACCATCCACAACACCACCGACCTTAGTGTCATCAGCGAACTTACTTACCCATCCCTCCACTTCCTCATCCAGGTCATTTATGAAAATGACAAACAACAAGGGTCCCAGAACAGATCCTTGAGGCACTCCGTTGGTGACTGACCTCCATTCAGAAAAAGCCCCATCCACAACCACTCTCTGCCTTCTGCAGGCAAGCCAGTTCTGGATCCACAAGGCCAAAGGCCCTTGGATCCCATGCCCTCTCACCTTCTCAAGAAGTCTTGCATGGGGGACCTTATCAAACGCCTTGCTGAAGTCCATGTACACCACGTCCACGGCACTTCCTTCGTCAATGTGTTCAGTCACATTATCGAAGAACTCAACTAGGCTTGTAAGGCACGACCTGCCCTTGACAAATCCATGCTGACTATTCCTGATCATGTCAAACCTCTCCAAATGTTCGTAAATCTTGTCCCTCAGAAGCCTCTCCATCAGCTTACCAACCACTGAGGTCAGACTCACCGGTCGGTAATTTCCCGGGCTATCTCTGTTCCCTTTCTTGAAAATAGGAACTACATCCGCAATCCTCCAATCCTCTGGAACCTCTCCCGTCTCCATTGACGACGCAAAGATCATCGCCAGGGGCTCTGCAATCTCTTCCCTCGCCTCCCACAGTATCCTGGGGTACATCCCATCTGGTCCCGGCGACTTATCTACCTTGATAGAATTCAAAAGTTCCAACACATCCTCCTCCTTAATATTCATGTACTCAATCCTTTCCATCTGCTGCAAATCCATAACAAAATCTCCCAGATCGGCTTCCACTGTGAATACTGAGGCGAAGTACTCGTTAAGCACCTCCGCCATTTCTTCTGGTTCCACACAAACCTTTCCCCCCTCACCTTTTATAGGTCCTATCCCTTCTCTTCTTATCCTTTTACACATTGTTCATGTGTCCTTTGCTGCTATTTGGGGCTAAACTCATTTTTCTTTCCTTGATGTTCTTGCAATCCCTTTGGAGTTAAGGCAAATAGAAACCGCAATTTCTGGAGACAGTCTCTTTTTTGAATATATTTGACTACCCAGTTACTTAGATAGGCACATGAGCTGGATGGAGATGGAGGGATATAGGAGACTGTTTTAAATAAGGTTCAGGATCCTTGGGACCTCCCTGGGAATCGATTGATTCCTATGAACATTCCAACATATTTTCTGGCTCACTTGTTTTACTTTTGAGCTCCTGGGGATTCCCTTGAATGTTTGTATAAGGAAGTGCATGTTATTGATGTTTTTCTCTTTTAATCCACAGGTGATTCAGTCCGCCTTGTTGTCCAACGAGGGGCATACACGCGGTGGGTCACGCGAGGACTGCTCTGGGATGTTTTGAGAGTAGCCTAGTGCTTCACGTCGTTAGTGTACGCTTAAACTGGACCAGATGCTGGGCAACACGACAGCTCAGTGACTATCACTGTTTGCTGCGCAGATACATGGATTTGGGCCGGTGTCTGTGGGAGTTTGCGCATTCTCCCCGTGCTTGGGTGGGTTTTCTCCGGGTGCTCCGGTTTCCTCCCACACCCCAAAGATGTACTGTTAGGCTGATTGGTGTAACAAATTGTCCCTAAGTTAGTCTCCCCTCAACCTGGTTTCCAATGTGGAGTGCCATAAGCGTAGACAAGGGTCATGGGTAGAGGAGGGCACTCACAATGTTAAAATGGCGGCGTGGGCTCGTTGGGCCGAAGGGCCTGTTTCCCATGCTGTGTTGTTCTTTGTTCTTTGTACCTGAAAAGACTCACATTCTAACCATTATCTTGCAATTGTGTCTTTGTCTATATAGGTCATGTTTGTGAAACCTACCTCCCCACTCACCTGATGAAGGAGCTGTGTTCTGAAAGCTCGTGTTTGCAAATAAACCTGATGGACTCTAACCTGGTGTTGTGAGACTTCTTACTGTGCCCATCCCAGTCCAACGTTGGCATCTGCACATCATTTTTAAATGTAGTCCATCTTTTTCAAAAGCTCCTGATTTTGTTGGAAATCTCTATCTTAGTGATAGATTCTAAATTATAATAAAGATTAAAATTGGGGAAGAAAGGAAAGAGAGAGGTAGATTATTTTCTGACTGTTTTAAACAACCAGCATGTTGCAATAAAACATTTTTCACAATAGTTGTTCTGATCATACAATCTCTCTCCCCAGAATGATTTCATGAAATAATCGATTAGCTCATGTCTAGACAGTCAATGGTTATTGTTTTATAGCATAGGTAATTAATTAATTTATAATTTCTGAATGGACTATTCTTCTCTGTGATGAACTAGGAAGTATGCCTTCCATATAGCTACTGTTCTGGTATACTTTTGCCTCAACCTCTGTTCTCAGCCCCCTACTATACTCCTTATACACCTATGACTGTGTGGCCAAATTCCCCTCCAATCTGATTATCAGGTTTGCTGACGACACCATTGTAGTGGGTCGGATCTCAAACAATGATGAGACAGAGTACAGGAATGAGATAGACAATCTGGTGAACTGGTGCGGCAACAATAATCTCTCCCTCAATGTCAACAAAACAAAGGAGATTGTCATCGGCTTCACAAAATGTAAAGGAGGACATGTCCCTGTCCACATCAATGGAAACAAAGTAGGAAGGATGGAGAGTTTCATGTTTTTAGGTTTCCAGATCACCAACAAACTGTTCTGCTCCCCCCATACAGACACTATAGTTAAGAAAACCAAGCAATGCCTCTACTTTCTCAGGAGGCTAAGGAAATTTGGCATGTCTGCTACAACTCGCACCAACTTTTACAGATGCCCCAGAGAAAGCATTCTTTCTGGTTGTATCACAGCTTGGTGTGGACTCCTGCTCTGCCCAAGACCGCAAGGAGTTACAAAAGGTTGTGAATGTAGCCCAATCCATCACGCAAACCAGCCTCCCATCCATTGACTCTGTCTACACTTCCCACTGCCTCGGCAAAGCAGCCAGTATAACTAAGGACCACAGCACTCCGGATATTCTCTTTTCCATGGGGAAAAGATAGAAAAGTCTGAGGTCTTGTTCCAGACTCCTCAAAAACAGTTTCTTCCCGGCTGTTATTTGACTTTTGAATGGACCTACCTTGCATTAAGTTGATCTTTCTCTACACCCTAGCTATGACTGTAACACTACATTCTGCACGCTCTCATTTCCTTCTCTATGAACGGTATGTTTTGTCTGTGTAGTATGCAAGAACCAATACTTTTCACTATATGTTAATACATGTGACAATAATAGATCAAATCAAAAAATCAAAACCTTAAAGATAGCTTTATAGATATGCAACTGGTGGAAGGCAGAGTCCGGTTTGAGTTAATCTCTGAAGTAATTCTTGGCATCAGCAGGTATGAAATTTGATAGGATGTTGCCTTGACATGTCCTACTTCTAACTGACATTGGAAATTTCCAGAAGTTGAACCTGGCTCTCTGGTGCCGCGAGGCAGCAGTGCTAACCACCACGTTACTGTGCCACAAATGGCCCACAGTCTCATGGATGTCTATTCCATGTAGCTCAGTAGTCATGAAGGTCGGTGGTGTTGTGGATGATCTGGAAGGATGGCAAAAGTTGCAGCAGGACATAGATAGGATGCAGGACTGGGCGGAGAAGTGGCAGATGGACTTCAACGCGGATAAATGTGTAGTCGTCCATTTTGGCAGAACCAACGGGATGAACGAGTACACTATCAAGGGCAGAAGTCTGAGTAGTGTTGAGGAGCAGAAGGATCTTGGGGTCCGGGTCCACAGGACTCTTAAATCGGCCTCGCAGGTGGAGGAGGTGGTCAAGAAGGCGTATGGTGTACTGGCCTTCATTAATCGAGGGATTGAGTTTAGGAGTCGGGAGGTAATGCTGGAACTTTATAAGACCCTTGTCAGGCCTCATTTGGAGTATTGTGCGCAGTTCTGGTCGCCTCACTATAGGAAGGATGTAGAAGCTATTGAAAGGGTGCAGAGGAGATTTACAAGGATGTTGCCTGGATTGGGAGGCATGCCTTATGAAGTTAGGTTGAGGGAGCTGGGACTCTTTTCCCTGGAGAGACGAAGGTTGAGAGGCGACCTGATAGAAGTTTACAAAATGTTGAGAGGAATAGATAGGGTGGACTCTCAGAGGCTATTTCCCCGGTTTGAAATGGTCGCTACGAGAGGACACAGATTTAAGGTGCGGGGAGGGAGGTTCAGAAGTGATGTTAGGGGTAAGTTTTTCACTCAGAGGGTGGTGAGTGAATGGAATCGGCTGCCGTCAGTGGTGGTGGAGGCGAACTCGCTGGGGTCTTTTAAAAGACTTCTGGATGAGTACATGGGGTTTAATGAGATTGAGGGTTATAGATAGGTCTGTAGGTTGGTAGGTGATGATGTGATCGGCACAACTTGTGGGCCGAAGGGCCTGTTTGTGCTGTAGTGTTCTATGTTCTATGTTCTATGTTCTATGCCACAGAACACTGACCTCGGCGTGTAGGTTCTACTAGACCTGTGCATTGATCACGCCACCAATATCGTCATGGACAGAATTTATCTTAATGATGGGTGAGAACAAAGTCAAGTTGTACTAGGGAATGATTTACTTGTCATGGATGGAGTACAATGAAGGTTCACTGACTAATCCCTGGAATGGTGGGATTAGTTTCTGAGGAGAGACTGGGGAAACTGGGCCGGTATTCTCTAAAGTTTCAAGGAATGAGAGGTGATCTCTTCAAAAATTACAAAATTCTTACTCTGTGACAAGTTAGATGTGGATAAATGCTGGTGTGGTGAGTCTAACACCAGGAAAGTCTCAGGAAAAGAGGAAGGCCGTTTAAAATCAGGATGAGGAGGAATTTCTTCACTCAGAGGATGGTGAATCTTTGGAATTCTGTATCCCAGAGGGCTGTGGAAGATCAATCATTGAGCATGCTCAACGTAGAAATCAGTACATTTCTGGAGACCAATTGCATTGAGGTAGATAGTCAGCCATGATCCAACTGAATGATGGTTCAAGCTTGATGGGCTGAATGGCCTACTCCTGTTCCTATGTTCCCATGTTTCCTTCTTGTTGGGTCCCTCACTACCTGCCACAATCTCAGTCTAGCAGCTAAGTCATTCAGGACTCGCCCAGTTTGGTTAGTTGAGGCCTACCAGGTCAGTCTTGGTGATAGACATTGAAGTCCTCCACATTCTATGCCCTTGCCACCCTCAGTGCTCCCTCCAAATAGCACTCAACATGGATGAGAATTGATTCATTGGCTGAAGGGGGCAGCAAGTGGTAAGAAACAGAAGATTTCCTTGCCCACTTGATGCCAGGAGACTTCATGGAGTCCGGAGTCTCCATAGAAGACTCCCAGAGCAATTCTTTCCCAACATTATACCCTGTGTTGCAGCCTCTGGTGAGTCCATCCTGATGGTGTGAGGGGACACTCCATGCAGGGAGGACGATGAGGGTGGTTCAGATATTGGACCAAATTCTTCGACCTTACCCGCGGCTGGGATTCTCCTGTCTCGCTGCAATGAATGAAAATGTGGCTGAGTGCCAAATTCACCGTCCTCACTATTAGCAGCGGCAGGGCGTGAATGGCTGGAGAATTCTGGCCGTTATCTGTACAAAGCAGCCCCGCTTGATTGGCACCACATCTACAACCATTCACTCCCTCCACCACCGACGCTCAGTGTCAGCAGTGTGTACTATCTACAAGATGCACTGCAACAATTCACTAAAGATCCTTACACAGCACGACCACGATCCCAAACCCACAATCACTTCCATCTGGAAGGATAAGGGCAGCACATAGATGGGAACACCACCGTCTACAAGTTCACCTCCAAACCACTCACCATTCTGACTCGGAAATATGTCACGTCACACTATCTGTAATCCCCATGACTTGCCTGGGTTTGCAAAATCTCACTAACTGTCCTGTCTGGAGACAATACACATCTCTTTAACCTGTGCTTAACGCTCTCTCCACTCACATTGTCTGTACCTTTAAGACTTGATTACCTGTAAAGACTCACATTCCAATCATTATTCTGTAAATTGAGTTTGTGTCTTTATATACCCTGTTTGTGAACAGAACTCCCAGTCAACTGGTGAAGGAGCAGCGCTCTGAAAGCTAGTGGCGTTTACTACCAAATAAACCTGTTGGACTTTAACCTGGTGTTGTGAGGCTTCTCACTGTATTGGAAGTATATCGTGATGTGGAGATGCTGGCGTTGGACTGGGGTAAACACAGTAAGAAGTCTGACAACACCAGGTTTAAATCCAACCGATTTATTTGATAGTAAACTCACAAGCTGGCGAAGAGGGGAACCTCGAAAGCTAGTGAGTTTACTATCAAATAAATCGGTTGGACTTAAACCTGGTGTTGTCTGACTTCTTACAATACAAACGTACACATCAATCACTTGAAATCAAATCACAAGCAAAATTACTTTTCTCCAGAAAGCTTCTTTTATTAAATGTTTGCGAGTGACTCTAGGGTGTTATTCATTAAAACGGCGCACCGTTTAAACACTACTAATATACAGAAACAAGCTGGAAAATCCAAAGTTAAAAGATGCTGCTTGAGTGACTTGATTCAAGTGTTTGTTTAATAACATCGCTCAACGATTCCCAAGTCATGGGTCCCGACTAAATCCTTTTCCCCAGAATATCGTTTCTCTTAATGAAAATGAAGCAGTTTATTAAGATGATGAAATAGAAAATGGTTTTATCTTGTTTTGTAACACTTGTGTTCCGTTGCAGCTTACAGTAATAAAAAAACAACCAACCCCTGGAATTGAAAGGAATAAAGGCAGAAAATTGATGGTGAAACATCACTACTTTTCTACAGTGTGCAACGGTACAGCCATGGAGTTCCTACAACACAGAAAGAGGCCATTCTGCCCATCAAATCTGCACAAATATCCGATAGAACACTTCACCCAGGCCACACTCTGTTGTAACCCTGTAAACATAAGAACATAAGAAGAAGCCCCTCCCCCTAATATTCCCTTTAAACTTTTCTCCTTTAACCCATGCCCTCTGTTTTTTTTTCTCCCCTAGCCTCAGTGGAAAAAGCCTGCTTGCATTCACTCTATCGATACCCATCAAAATCTTATACACCTCTATCAAATCTCCCCTCATTCTCCAGGGAATAAAGTCCTAACCTATTCAATCTCTCTCTGTAACTCAGTTTCTCAAGTCCTGGCAACATCCTTGTGAACCTTCTCTGCACTCTTTCAACCTTATTTACATCCTTCCTGTAACTAGGTGACCAAAACTGTACACAATACTCTAAATTCAGCCTCACCAATGCCTTATATAACCTTACCATAACACCCCAACTTTTATACTCGATACTCCGATTTATAAAGGCCAATGTACCAAAAGCACTCTTTATGACCCTATCTACCTGTGACGTCACTTTTAGGGAATTCTGTACCTGTATTCCCAGATCCCTCTGTTCTACTGCACTCTTCAGTGTCGTACCATTTACCCTGTACGTTCTACTTTGATTTGTCCTTCCAAAGTGCAATACCTCACACTTGTCTGCGTTAAGTTCCATTTGCCATTTTTTCAGCCCATTTTTCTAGTTGGTCCAAATCCCTCTGCAAGCTTTGAAAACCTTCCTCACTGTCCCCTACACCTCCAATCTTTGTATCGTCAGCAAATTTGCTGATCCAATTTAACACATTATCATCCAGATCGTTGAGTTAAGTTCAACAACTTTGGATTGCAACCTTCCTCCTCCATCGTACACCCTCTTTGCACAGGCACGCAAGTGCACGCACACACAGTCAAGCATACATATGCTATATCTTGTTGCAATCTCTCCCAACTACAGTAAAGCTTCCAACACAAATGTAGGGATATGAGGGTAGGGCCTGGTTCGATTGTGTTCGGTGCAGACTCGATGGGCTGAAGGGCCTCTTTCTGCACAGTAGGGTTCTATGATCTGTGATGATCTATGACATATGGGCAGCAAATTGGCACCATGGTCAGCACTGCTGTCTCACAGCTCCAGGGATCTGAGTTCAATTCCAGCCTCGGGTGACCATCCATGTGGATCTGCGTGGGTTTCCTTCGGCTGCTCAGATTTCCTCCCACAGTCCAAAGATGTGTGGGTTAGGTTGATTGGCCATGCTATATCGCCCATTAGTGTCAGGAGGAGTGGCAGGCTAAATAAGTGGGGTTACGGGGCAGCATGGTAGCACAGTGGTTAGCACTGCTGCTTCACAGCTCCAGGGTCCTGGGTTCGATTCCCAGCTCGGGTCACTGTCTGTGTGGAGTTTGCACATTCCCCTCGTGTCTGCGTGGGTTTCCTCCGGGTACTCCGGTTTCCTCCCACAGTCCAAAGATGTGCGGCTTAGGTTGATTGGCCATGCTAAGAAATTGCCCCTTAGTGTCCAGGGATGTGTAGGTTAGAGGGATTAGTGGGTATAATGTGTAGGGATATGGGGGTAGGGCCTGGGTGGGATTGTGTTCGGTGCAGACTCGATGGGCCGAAGGGCCTGTTTCTGCACTGTAGGGTTCTATGATTCTATATGGGGATATGGCCTGGGTGGGATTGTGGTCAGTGCTGGCTCAATGGGCTAAGTGGTCTCCTTCTGCATTGTTGGGATTCTACATGCCCGCCACAGGAATCGGAGCAGGCGAGGGGCGGACAATGGGAAGGTCCATTAACCTTGGGCGGGATTTTACGGTTTCGTGATGAGCAAGGCCGTAACACCCCGTATTATGATTCTATGACATTTTCCTTCTCTCGTTCTAACGAAGCATTTTCTCTTCTTCTCCGTCTGCTGCCTTTTTCTAGCATTCTTTATTTTTGTTGGTGACAGACAGTTATTAGCCTGCTTTACTTCACTCTGAATGTGTATTTGTAGTGACTTCTGCCTCCTGCTACCAGGGAGTTTAAATCGGAACTTGTGGAGTTGGTTCCTGTTGAGTTGACTCAATGCCCTCATGGCAACCAGGAACAGACAGTAAATTCTATTCTTGATATCCTCTTGTCCCCAGTGAAAGTATTAAAAATCCGTGCCCTGCCTAATTGTTCGAGTAACACTTTTCTAAAGAGGAGGTTGTTCTGGATAACATTCATCGCTTAGCCATGGAAACATTGGCCTTAGGGATGGTGTAACATATACTTACCAGAGTTCTACTTGGACACCGGGGATTAACTTATGAGGAGAGGCTACATAAGCCAAGCTTACAATGCCTGGAATTTACATGGTAAAAAGGCAATTTGATAAATGCTTTCAAGGTATGAAGTGGAATAGAGAGGGTAGATAGAAAGAAATGATTTCCTTTGGGGAATCTAGGATAAAGTGGCGATATTTAAAAATAAGAGCCTGAGCTCCAACGAGTGGAAGCAGGAAACACAGTATGGTGGCAGAGTGGTCAGCACTGCTGCCTCATAGCTCCAGGGACATGGGATCACTTCCAGCCTTGGTGTAGAGTTTGTATGTTCTCCCTGTGTCTCCATGAGTTTCCTCCAGGTGCTCTGGTTTCCTCCCTCAGTCCAAAGATGTGCAGGTTAGGTTGATTGGCCATGCTAAGTTGACCATTAGTGTCAGGGGATTAGCAGGGTAAATATATGAGATGATAGGAATAGGGTGAGATTGTGGTCAGTGCAGACTCAATGGCTATGATTCCATGATTGTCCCCAAAATGTGTAGGTTAGAGGGATTAATGGGGTAAATACATGGAGTTGCAGGGGGATTAGCCGGGGTAAGATGCTCTATCGAAGAGTTGGTGCAGACTCAATGGGTCAAATGGCCTCCTTCTGCACTGTAGAGATTGGGGTCTTTTAAGAGACTTCCAGATGAGTACTTGGGATTTAATGGGATTGAGGGTTATAGATAGGCCTGGTAAGTAGGGATATGATCGGCGCAACTTGTGGGCCGAAGGGCCTGTTTGTGCTGTAGTGTTCTATGTAGAGATGCTATGATTCTTCTTTGGCTTCTACACACAGATGGTAAGAAGGTGTTTGAAACTATTTCCCACAAATAGCAATTAATGCTGGATCAACTGTAAATTTTAATTTTGAGATTGATGTTAATAATTATGTTGATCATTGATATTAAGAGACAGGGAGTGAAGAAAGGTACATGGTGTTAGGACAGTCCCATCTATTGACTCTGTCTACACTTCCTGGAGCCTCAGAAAAGCAGTCAG